>NC_090930.1:691829517-693046941 GCF_040938575.1 Ambystoma mexicanum
GGGGTGTTGGGAGACATGGGTGGGGGGCCTGTGGTGGGTGCCCCTGCACTGCTGGGGGGTGGGGTTGGTGGGAGACATGGGTGGGGGCCTGGTTAGGGTGCCCCACAGTGCTGGGGGGTGGGGGTGCTGGGAGACATGGGTGGGGCCTGATGGAGGCTGCCCCTGGTGGCTGGGGGGTGTGGGTGCTGGGAGACATGGGTGGGGGCCTGGTGGAGGCTGCCCCTGGTGGCTGCGGGGTGGGGGGTGCTGGGAGACATGGGTGGGGGCCTGGTGGAGGCTGCCCCTGGTGACTGGGGGTGTGGGGGTCGTGGGAGACATGGGTGGGGGCCGGGTGGTGGGTGCCCCTGGTGGCTGGGGGGTGGGGGTGCTGGGAGACATGGGTGGGGGCCTGGTAGTGGGTGCCCCTGCACTGCTGGGGGGTGGGGGTGGTGGGGAACATGATTGGACATGGGTGGGGGCCTGCTGGCAGGTGCCCCACAGTGCTGGGGGTGGGGGTGCTGGGGAACATGAGTTGGACATGGGTGGGGGCCTGCTGGCAGGTGCCCCACAGTGCTGGGGGGTGGGAGTGGTGGGAGACATGAGTTGGACATGGGTGGGGGCCTGGTTGAGGCTGCCCCTGCACTGCTGGGGCGTGGGGGTGCTGGGAGACATGGGTGGGGGCCTGGTGGTGGGTGCTCCACAGTGCCGGGGGGGTGGGGGTGGTGGGAGACATGGGTGGGGGCCTGGTGGAGGCTGCCCCTGGTGGCTTGGGGCTGGGGGTGCTGGGAGACATGGGTGGGGGCCTGGTGGAGGCTGCCCCTGGTGACTGGGGGGTGGGGGTGGTGGGAGACATGGGTGGGGGCCTGGTGGAGGCTGCCCCTGGTGGCTGGGGGGTGGGGGGTGGGAGACACGGGTGGGGGCCTGCTGGCATGTGCCCGACAGTGCTGGGGGGTGGGGGGTGGTGGGGAACATGAGTTGGACATGGTTGGGGGCCTGCTGGCAGGTGCCCCACAGTGCTGGGGGGTGGGGGTGGTGGGGAACATGCGTTGGACATGGGTGGGGGCCTGCTGGCAGGTGCCCCACAGTGCTGGGGGGTGGGGTTTTGGGGAACATGAGTTGGACATGGGTGGGGGCCTGCTGGCAGGTGCCCCACAGTGCTGGGGGTGGGGGTGGTGGGAGACATGAGTTGGACATGGGTGGGGGCCTGGTGGAGGCTGCCCCTGCACTGCTGGGGGGTGGGGGTGCTGGGAGACATGGCTGGGGGCCTGGTGGTGGGTGCCCCTGGTGACTGGGGGTGCAGGGGGACATGTGCTGGTGGGCAGTAGTGCAAGTTGACATGTGGGTTGGCTGGGGGTCATGGCCATGGTGGATGGTGTGCCTGCAGGACATGTGCAGGGTAGGCCCCTGTGGTGTGAGCCACCTGCAGGGGCCGTGGAGGGTGTAGAGGGAACACCTGGGAGGACCCACACGTGCAATTCATGTGTGTTGCTCCCCGCGCACCCCTGTAATACACGTACCCTGATGGAATTGCATGTGGAACTTCCCGCGCACCCCTGAAATGCGCGTACCCTGCTCGCACGGGCCCAATCGCGTGTGGAACTTCCCGCGCACCCCTGGAATACACGTACCCTGATGGAATCGCATGTGGAACTTCCCGCGCACCCCTGGAATACACGTACCCTGCTGATGTTGCGTGTGAATCTTCCCCCGTACCTCGGAATACACGTACCCTGATGAGATCGCGTGTGGAACTTCCCGCGCACCCCTGAAATACACGTGCCCTGCTGATGTCACGTGTGAAACTTCCCCCGCACCCCAAAATACACGTACCATGATGAAATCGTGTGTGGAATTTCCCGCGTACCCCTGAAATAAACGTACCCTGCTGAAATCGGGTGTGGCACTTCCCGCGCACCCCTGAGATACCCGTACCCCCAATCGCGTGTGGAAATTCCTGCGCACCCCTGAAATACACGTACCCTGCTGAAATCGCATGTGGCACTTCCCGCGCACCCCTGAAATATGCGTACCCTGCTTGCACGGGCCCAATCACATGTGGAAATTCCCGCGCACCCCTGAAATACACGTACCCTGCTGAAATCGCGTGTGGCACTTGCCGCGCACCCCTGAGATACGCGTACCCTGCGGAAATCGCGTGTGGAACTTCCCACGCACCCCTGAAATATGCGTACCCTGCTCGCACGGGGCCAATCGCGTGAGATACTTCCTGCGCACCCCAGTGATACACGTAGCCTGCTTGCCATGCTGGTACAGGGTTAGCGCAGCCCTTTGCGCTGGATTGCGTATATTGATGGCTTTTCCCTGCGCGAGAGGCGTTCTTGGGGGCGTAACTGGTGCTGCTGCAGGGTCGCTGCGCCACTGTGCGCCACGGCTGGTTTTGTTGGCTGGAATTCATGAATACGCTGTGCACAGAAATGGATTTTAGCGCACGCGTCTGGCGCAGGGATTCACACGTGCACACTGTGCGCCAGCCGCGTGCGCCACTTGTGCGGTGAATTCTATGAATTACCCCCTAAATGTTCATAGTTTACAATTGGTGCAATTTCAAATCTACATATGCTATTGACGTAATGGTGCCTTGTTATTTGTTGTAATTCGCAGTATGGCTTATTGTGTGTGGGATACATGGATATACGCTTACTGTGCATAGCTATGTCTAAAGGCTATTACTTGATTGTAGTCATACTGCTCTACTTTTTATGCCCCATTGGCAGGTGAAAACACACTATTTCTCTTTTTAGAGTGTGAGACTCCATTGATATGCATGGAGAGATAAGAGGCTTGGCGGATGAGTATGCGGATTCCCTGGTAGATAACACCCACTAAATGTGTTTGAGTTGAGAAGTATGGTGTAGTATATGGATGTTAAAAATCCAGGTGTTAACATGATAGCACTGCACTCAAGGTTAATATGGCAGATAATGGAAGAAGATTGATGTGGAATGGCCTTAGGTCAGAGAATCGACTTGCCTAGGTTTTAGGGAAAGGTGTTACTATAGCAGTGTAGCAGGTAAGATTGTGTAGAAAGTGTCAGTTTGGTTTTTGGGAGCAGGGAAGGCTGGAAGGTTTCCTCTGATTATCTTTGGTCTGTCTAGGGTTTGTGAGAAACCGGCAGGTGTCTCACCCGATAGTCCCCAGGGATCTGTCATCCAGGTGGCTAGGACATGGCCATCGCTTTTGGATCCAGTTCCTGGGGGTGGTCCAGTGCGGGAGGATCACCTGGATGAGGGTCTTCGGGGATTGGAAGTGGGACACCGGGTGGTGAGACACAGTATCCCCTTGCTTGTAACACCTTTTCCCCATGCTACCAGGCAGGATACCTAGGAACTCAACACCCCCCTTTCCCGACACAAACCCTTTCTCACTGACAGTTCACTGTGAACGTCAATGGGCTAACACCAGAGCTGCATACCTAACATGTCCCAACAGTATGGCAAGGCGAGGTCAGGCAAATACAGATCATTACACCCACCTGACTTCCATCTCACTTCCTCACAGGGATAAAAGGCGGAGCACAGAAGCACACTCTGAGCAAGGCAAAAATCACAAGGAAATAACAGTTCCAAGATGGCAGTTTAATACAAGTAGAAAGACGGCGAGACCACAGAGGGTTGCAAGGAGGGAAGTACCCTTACCCTGTAAAGACTGTTACTTTTGTGAGCCTTGGAAAGTACGAAACCAAAGACCAGGAACTAAGGCCACAGAAAGTAGTTGAACTTTATATTTGAACTTTGGGAAGCCCAGAAAAGAAACCCTACACAGAGTGGTCTGGTGCCACATTGATGCTCATTGGAAAGTCTCTGTTAGGTATCAAACTGATGCTGAGTATGAGAGAAAGAAATATTGAGATTGAAGTGATCATTCATGGGTCAAGTTAAACCATGTGCACATTCAAAAGTCTTCGATAGTTTAATGTTCATCACAATTGGTCCAAGAAAGGGATCTGAGCCTGGCAGAGGGGGAATCCAACATTGAACTTTTGTTTTGAAAAGGATCTGAGCCTGGCTGAGGGGGGTCCAGGGAGGATAACCAAATTGAATACTAGAAAAAGGAAAAGAATGTTTGTGTGTTGTTTTTGGCAAAGCAGGCCCTCTGCCTGAAGAGACTTGCAAGAATAAATGAGACTTGGACACAGAAGTCCTGAACTGGGAAAATTGAACTGTAGCCTCGTGCCGCAGAAGCCAGGGTGTGTGCTTTGCTCGAGTGACTCACCTTGCACCATGCTAAAAATGTGGGGAAGGAAGACCAATGTGCCGAGCATACTGACATATTATTTTGTGAACACTTATTTCTTTTTCATGTACATTAGCCCACATTATTTATAAATTAGTGGTAAGGATTGGCAATAGTTTTCTTTTTATAGGCCCTTTTTTTTTACAAGACTCCACTGAGACTGCATTATTATTATTTGATGGTCATAGCTTGCTCCTATCTGTAGATTACGGTTTAGATTGCTCATTTATCACACCCTTGTGCAAGTTCAAAAAACACCCTTAAACTGTAGTTTGTTACAGGGTGTGTACACTTTTTGACATGGGGGTGATACCTATGTTATAAGTATCTCTCTTGTGTTGGGGTGTGTACATATTGAGAACTGAGCCCCTGGCTGAGTGCATACAGGCTTGATCAGAAAGAGGGCCTTTGCAAGGGTTATCGTTGTTATTGGCTATGTGCGATGTTTTGAAAAGTGGCTCATTTGTTTTTGCACTTCAGGGCACAAAATGTTTTGTATTGTTTTTTTCCGTTGGACGTGGGGTCTGCACATTTATTGCCATAATATGTGCCGTGCAAGAATATAAAAAAAGAAAAAAAGATGAACTCTGATACTGTGAATAGAAAAGGAATTTAATTCCTTTTCTATGTATCTTGGAAGGTCTTATGGATGGGTGAGAGAGCTGTGAGTGTAACAGGAAGATGTGATCCAGTACAAAAGTGGGGAGATAGGAAGGGAGATGGAGAAAGGGTGTGTGAGGTCTTGGAGACATGCAGAGATTGGTTGGAATGGGAAGAGAGCAGATGGATATTGGCTGTTGTCTTATCATAATGACAATGGCAGCACTCAGAGAAGAGGTTCTGGTGGCTCTAAAAGACAAGTGTTACACTGCATTCTCCTCCATGTTTCCAAGCAGCTGATTGGGTGAGTGATCTTCCCTGAGCGTGAATAAAGGTTCATAGAACAATAGCAAAATTATTCATACAACATTTGTCTGCTGAAATAGGTGTCCCGTTTTGTTTGAATCATATTGCTGCATTGAAGTTATATTTGTTTAAAATGTGGAATTGTGGACAGATATTTATGTTATTTTATCTAGTTGGTACTGTGACATTAGACACGTATTTTCTTCTTCTCAGTGTGACTTCAAAAAGATGCTATCAAGGCGGTAGGAACTGTGTCAGGACCGGCTTCAGCGTTATATTCAGGAAAGTATAGTATGTAATAATGGTTCAAAGTATAACAGTGCATCTTCTGAAAATTGTAGTGATAAAACAGTAATGTTAGTGATTATGAAACATGTATTGGTGGGCCTGTGGCTAGTAATATTGAAGCCATCAGTTCAGATTCAGACAGTTACCCAATACAATGGTTGATATGAATACAGTTACTTTCTCTGTTCAACAGCCTGTAATTCATTCGGACTGGGATGATAATTCTAAAGGGAAAGGTCGGGACTATTGGTATGTGGAAACAGGTTTGAATTTTAGTGAACATTCACATATTCAAACGGAAATGGGAGCTAAATCTATTACTACTTATTGTACGGCAGCTTCATTGACAATGGACAATATAAATGTTCTAGATGCAAAAGCTTACTCCATTTATGATAAATTAAGGGCACATTCCTCTACTCAGGCCCCCAACACGAGATTACCTGACAATATGGGGAAATCTAAAGCATAAACAGGGTAATTCATAGAATTTCGCACAAAAGTGGCGCACGCAGCTGGCGCACAGTGTCCCCGTGCCATACACTGCGCCAGCCGCGTGCGATAAAATCCATTTCATCGCACAGCGTATTCATGGATTTTAGCCCCCAAAACCAGCCGTGGCGCAGCGACCCTGCAGCAGCGCCAGTTACGCCCCCAAGAACGTCCTCGCGCAAGGAAAATCGATCAAAATCTGCAATTCATTGCAAATGTCTGCGCTAACCCTGGACCAGTTTACAAGGCTGCCAAACAGCAAACGTCAAGCGGGGTCCGTGTATTACTGGGCTGCGCAGGAAGTTTCACATGCGATTGGCCCTGTGCAAGCGGGGTACGTGTATAACTGGGGAGCGCGGGAAGTTTCACACGCGATTTCAGCAGGGTACATGTATTACTGGGGTGCGCGGGAACTTTCACACGCGATTTCAGCAGTGTATGTGTATTACTGGGGTGCGCGGGAAGTTTCACACGCGATTTCAGCAGGGTACATGTATTACTGTTGTGCGCGGGAAGTTTTACACGTGATTGGCCCTGTGCGAGCGGGGTACTTGTATTACTGGGGTGCGCGGGAAGTTTCACACGCGATTGGCCCTTGCGCGAGCGGGGTACGTGTATTACTGCGGTGCGCAGGAAGTTTCACACGCGATTGGCCCTGTGCGAGCGGGGCACGTGTATTACTGGGGTGTGCGGGAACGCGATTGGCCCTTGTGCGAGCGGGGTACGTGTATTACTGGCGTGCGCGGGAAGTTTCACATGCGATTGGCCCTGTGCGAGCGGGACACGTGTATTACTGGGGTGCGGTGGAAGTCTCACATGCGATTGGCCCTGTGCGAGCGGGGTACGTGTATTACAGGGGTGCGCGGGAAGTTTCACATGCAAATTCAGCAGGGTACGTGTCTTTCAGGGGTGCGCAGGAAGTTCCACAGGTGATTGTCCTGGGTACGTGTGTTCCAGGGGTGCGGGGGAAGTCTCACCGCAAATTCAGCAGGGTATGTGTATTTCAGGGGTGCGCGGGGAGTACTACACGTGATTTGGCCGTGTGGGTCCTCCCAGGTGTTCCCTCTACACCCTCCACGGCCCCTGCAGGCAGCCCACACCACAGGGGACTACCCTGCACCCCTGCTCATGTCCCGCAGGCAGCCCATCCACCATGGGCATGCCCCCCAGCCAAGCCACATGTCACCTTGCACTACTGATCAACAACGTATGTCTCCCAGCACCCCCACCCCCCAGCACTGTGGGGCACCTGCCAGCAGGCCCCCACTCATGTCCAACTCATGTCCCCCTGCACCCCCAACCCCAGCAGTCAGGGGCACCCTCCACCAGGCCCCACTCATGTCCAACTCATGTCCCCCTGCACCCTCACCCCCCAGCATCCAGGGGCACCCTCCACCATGCCCCCACTCATGTCTCCCAGCACCCCCACCCCCCAGCACTGTGGGGCACCCTCCACCAGGCCCCCACTCATGTCTCCCAGCACCCCCACCCCCCAGCACTGTGGGGCTGCCTCCACCAGGCCCCCACTCATGTCTCCCAGCACCCCCACCCCCCAGCAGTGCAGGGCACCTGCCAGCAGGCACCCACTCATGTCCCCCCGCACCCCTACCCCCCAGCAGTGCATGGCACCTGCCAGCAGGCCCCCATACATGTCGCACCAACACCTCATGACGATCCATAATCATGGCCCCCATGCCCACTCAATACACTGCCTACGCCACCCCAGTCCGAACACACCACCTGGTATGACATCCACCCGACAAAGAAATAACCAGCACATGATGCATCCCAAATGGCTAGTCTGCACATCAACACATATCCGTCAAACCCACACAATGACAGCATGTGAATGATAGAACACACATTGTGACATGCATGAAACCAAAGAGAGAATACCACACATAGAAGTACAACATTATAATGTATTAAACAGAAAAGCAAGGCAATGAAATGGAACAGAAGAAAATGGAAATAATAAATGAAATCCAGCATGTCCAATAAATGAAAAAGATGCATGAAATCCAAATGAAAGGCAATCCAAAAGCAAGTCTTCAAAGTGTCATTCTGAGAAAATAAATCCAATGTTCCAAAATAAGAAAAAACCATTGATCCATGTGAAAAAAAAATCAAAAATCCAAATTCATTGTCAAACTATGTACAAAGTGAACATCCAGGGTCCATGTGCCCAATCCTTTAAATGAAACCTATAAAATAAAATACTACCTAATGAAGAACTATATACAAGAAGTTGGGGCATTGTCCAAGCGCCCCAAAACAAAACAAAACCGAAAGGAAACTTAACACTAAAGAACTATTTACAAGGGCAGCGGGCTAGTCCGACGGCTCACTTCTGGATGTTCCGGGCCAGGGCATCATCGAACTCCTGCTCAATGTCCCAGAGGCGGTCCTCCTCCATGGCCCCGAGGGTCCGCAGGGCCGACGACATGTTCTCCTCCAACACCCTGCGGTTTGCCTCGAGGCACTCGGCCTGCCTCAGGCCCTCCGCATGGAGTTCTCCGCCCTGACCGTCGTGTGCCGTGCCTCTTCCGCCCGCTGCCGCTCCGCATCTATGGCGTGGCCCAACCACTGCCACAAGGAAGACACTTCCCGTCCTGGGTCCTCCTGCCCTCCGCCCGATGCCTGCCCCTCCGATGTCGAAGGCCCCGAGCCATCATGGCTCCCACCTCGTTGCTGCTGCTGCTGTGCCTGTGCCCGTGCCCTGGCTCCTGCTGCCTGCACATCCTCCACCGGCTGGGGTGCAGTCATTGATGTGGCCACCCCTGCTGGACGTCCGACTCCCGACTGTGGCAGGGATATGTCCTCCACCAGCCTGGCCGCACCGTCAGAGGCAGCTCCACAGGGCACCCAGGTGACAAATGGGTGGAAAGATGGCACGGAGGACGACTGGCGCATAGGGTGTTCAGTTGAGGAGGGGGTCGGAACAAGCTCCAGCAAACGGAGGAATCTGGCCTTGGTGACCTGTCCCAGCAGGCCGACGCGGTCAACGAGCCATTCGAGATGACGTGCAGTCTCCTCATGAAAAGACAGCAGGTCACCTCGCATGGCCCGTTGACGCAACGCCACACCAGTCAGGACAGGCTCAACCCGTACCTGGATAGCCACGTCCACAGGCAGAGGAAGCCCAGTTGTTGTAAGCTCATCCCCTGCCTGAAAACGGGTCTGGACGTAGGCATCCCTGCTGGTGCAAGATGATGCAGTGACAGGATCAGGGACAGGATTGCACACAGGCACCTCCGCGGCGGCCTGTGCTGCCTCCTGTCCCTGGTCCTGCACTGCACCACTAGCACCAGTGGGATCCCCCCCTCCAGACCCCGTCTCTGGTGCTTGCACGGCCTCCTCCTCCACCAAACCCCCCACCAACCTGAATGACTCAGTGCCATCTTCCCCTGTTGGGCCCTGTGGGGTCCCAGCTGCCCCTTCTGCTGCCGAGGACTCCAACTCCGACCTCCGCCTCTTGGACCTCCCCCCGGCAGCTGTGGCCTGGGATGCGGCACCAGACTCCTCACTCCCCGACAAGATGACAACCTGGGAGGGGAGCCGGGACTTGCGTCTCCGGCTGGCGGTGCAATCCCTGCCGCTGTGCTCCACAGCACCTTCTCCGCCCTCTTCATCAGTTGACACTGCAGACAGGGAGAAATAAAACACAGGCATCAGGGCACTGTACAATGGACACATACACACATGACAGCTGTACATGAGTGACATTTGGAAACCTCAGACATGGCATCATATTCGCCAACACACATGTCATTTCAACTCGCACACATGAGCTACACACAGCCATATTGCAACAGCCAGCACCATCCATACACATACAACAGCATGAGCAGGCAAAGGTGAGCCAGACATCACATGCAACACAGGGAGTGCACTACACATGCAGACACACCACCACACTTGCACGCATGTGTACGCCTCTGCCAACTGTTGCAGTGTTCAGATTGCCATCCATGTCACATCTGCCAATCAGGCTTCCACATTCCGCTGTCACATGCATCCATGTTGCATCACTGCTGCCCCCTTGTCAAATACACACACATGCACATGTACACAGTGCTGATAAATGCAGCTGAAACCAACATCCAGGTGTGACATCACGAACATGCCAACTTACATACACATTCATCCAAACATGTGTGCCCACACATCTGCATTTGGCATGCAAGCATACACACACAAGCGTCATCCATGTCTCACACATTCCAGCCCTCGCATGTGTTAGCCTCACGGCCCTGTACACCCCCCCATACTTGGCCCCATAAAAACACATGTGCAACCTGCACACTACTGGCACACCACCACACGCACAGCTTACAATCATGATGCATGATGCATGTACACTTACCGCTCGACTCCAGACGGGTCTGCCTCTCAAGGACCTGGACGTGGAGCGCTGGGGATATGCGTTCCAAGACCCTCATCTGATCGTCCGACAAGTGGCCCCAGCGCCCCTTAGCATCCGCTGCCTTCAAGAGGTGCCGGGCCTTGTTGAGGGTCCTGGACCTGAAGTCCTCCCAGCACTTCTTGACATGATGGAATAGTCGGACTGCCACCCCCTCCGCGTTGATGGCAGTCACGATGTCCGTCCAGATCCGAGTACCTCCTTCCTTGTCGGCGCGCAAACTTCCGAAGAGGGCATCATACTGCCCCAGGACTTTCTCCACCAGAACACCAACTTCGGTGGCAATGAAGCTGGTGGCCCTCTGCCTCTCTGGCTGGGGGTTGCCAGTGGTGTCAGATGTTGCAGTGCCCGACATGACAACCCCAGAGGCAGGAGTGGGTGGGCAACTGGGTCCTGGGGCTGGTCTGTGGAGGGATGGAATCCCAGTTGGGAGCCTTCGGTTCCAGCAGGGGTGGTCACAGCAACAGCACCCCTGGCTGATGTGCAGGCAGCAAATGGCAGGGCACGTGGGCAGTAGGCAATCAGGCAGCAGCAGATGGCAGGTGGGAGCGTGCTCGGGGCTCTGGGGGCAGTAATTCGGCCTTCTGGGCAGGAGCGTGGTCTTCCGTGTGCTTACGCGTGGCCAGCTTGATACGGAGTGATTTGGCACGTGAAAATCAAGCACGTCTGCGTGTAATTCGAGGAAAGGGCCTTAGCGCGTACACGCGGAAGTGACGCTGGACGTGTGGGCATGTTTAAAAGGTACGTGTAGAACATTTCCTTGTACGTGCTTTTCGTGGAGAGTGAGTGGGTGAAATCTGTACTACTTGTCGGTTCACACGCGATTTACTTCACGGCGTTCCAAGTCCGTACTCCCTGTTACCTCTGACAGCTTTTTCTCTTTTTGTCTTTTTCCTGGGCCTGTTTCCTCAAACAGCGTTCACTTCTCCTGTTGTCCTGTCTCCTCAGACAGCGTACAATTCTTCTTTTGGCGGGGGTGTTGCCAACGCATATTTTTCACACAATTTTTCCTGGCAGATGCGTATTTAACATCTGTGCTTGCCCCGTGTGTTGCCTACCTCTTCAGAGGTCAGTCTAGGCTGCGTGTGACACGCATACGTTCATTTTTGTGTTTCTGGGTGCCACAGCGTAGTGCAGGTGTATTTTTCCACGCACGTGGTCTAGGAGGGGTTGCGTGCACATTATCTCCCTTTTTTGGGGTGCCTGTGCATTGCGTGACCCGTCATCTTCCCCCAGTGGTCACATTCAGCCTTGCTAGAGCACTAGGGTACGAATTCAATCTAGTACCCTACCTCTTTGACACCCAATTGCCCAGGACAATAGTTTACTGCAACACCCATACACACAACAACATCAGTGCCATGGTTGGGAGGCGAGCATGCGGTAAGGGTGGCAAAGTTGGCCGAGCCACAAGAGGTGGCCGTGGTGGATACGGTAGGGGACGTAGTCGGGACTTGCAGGGTGCCCCTAGCCCCCCATATGTGGGTGCCCAGTCAGGGACACCCATGCCCCCCCCCTGTTGAGGGTAACGTGGCTGACACCATCCCTGCTCAGCCCTTGTTGGACCAGCCCATTGTGGCACCAGACCTGGCACAGGGTGACTCCATGGCTGACTTCCAGGTCAGCAGGTCTAGGCCACGTGTGGCGGTGCACGTTGGTATCACCAGACCACGTAGATCAGGGCCAGCTATGTCATCTGCTGCCCCGAGTAGGCAGGGTGGGGAGGCTGCAGGGGCAGCTGCGGCTCCATCCACCCCAGCTCTTCCAGCCAGGACAGTGTCGGTCCCAGTCCATCCTGCTGACGTTCCCCCTGACTACATCACACTTCAGCTAATGCCTGCACCAAGTCCCATGGTGAGTGTTAATTCCCACACTCCTAGTCCACAGTCCACCGGGGCTCCTGCCCCTAGTGTCCAGAGTGGCGTAGGACACTCAGGGTCCCCACCACCTTCCAAGCGGAAGAGGAAGAGTGCTCGTCCAGTACAGGCTGATGCCCCAGACACGGCTACGCAGTCCGGCCCACCAAGGAAGCCCAGCTTCTATCAGGCCAAACTTGATGCACTTGTGGAGTATGTGTCCGCACATGACAGCAAAATGGTGATTACTGCAGGATGCAAGACCACACCTGCACAACGTCAGGCACACTGGCAGACCATCGCGGACCTCATAAGGGCCCTTGGATTCGTGAGGCGCACAGCTAATGATTGCTACAAGCGCTGGAATGACCTGAAGTGCAGGGCAAAGAAAAAGCTGGCCTCAAGTCATGCCGCAACTCTAGTAACTGGAGGTCGGTCTCCAGCAGAGGACATAGAACTCACTCCACATGAGTATGTTGCTGGGACCTACGTCACGGAGGAACAGATCCAAGGTGTGAGAGACCTGCCAGATTACGAGGCATTGTCCGGTGAGTGCACATGTATGTGTGTGTCATCCATGTGCATGGTGTGTGTGTGAGGGCTTCTGATTGAGTGCCAGGTGAGGGTGTGTGTGCCTGAGTGGTTTGGGTCACCCATGTGCTTCATCCAATACATTCTGCACACCTGGATTTGGGTATTGCAGTATCACTTCTGGCAACAGTAGACATTCAGCCCAACCTCACGCCAGTTGCCCTTGAAGTGTCATCTTGCCACAACATAGTTGCGTATTATTCTGTGTTCATTCAGGCTGATTGTCTGCATTCCACCACTTTCACTTGGCATATCTCAGTCCTATTGTCACATGTGTGACATGGCTATGGTACATGCCATCTGTGTGATGGCATGTGTCATGTATGTGTATTGGACATGCCAATCACAGGCCAATGTGTGATGGCACTGCTAGCCAGCATGCAGCAAGTATGTTGGTCTTCCATCTTGGTGTCATCAATGTGTGCCAATTGCCTCCCCTTCATACGCAGTGACGGTGCATGCATGGGAGGGTTATAGTCATGTGGGACATGTGTCAATGAAGTACTGTTTCTGTTGCTTCTCAGCCCTAATTGTGTGCCATGGTGCTAATTCCTGTTCCCATTTCGTTTCTTTCATGTCTTTGCAGGGGATGACGCACTTGATACTGCTGGGGTTGTGGAGATGGTGCAGACCCAGGAGGGGTCTCAGGCCCGACCGGGCACCAGTGAAGGACGTGGTGTGGTGGTGGGTGAGAACCCACACTTGCTGCAGACCATCATCTCAAGGGGTGTCTCTGGGTGCACCTCCCCCGAGCTCTATTCAGGTGTCGATTGGGATGATGAGACCTATGTGCGGTCGCAGGTAAGTGTTTCTGGGAGGGATTCTGTACTGTCCAACCCACCTGCACTAGGGGTAACACCCTCAATGGGGATGTCAGTGTTGGTAGGCCCGCCTTTGGTGGTTACGGATGCTGGGTCACACTCCGCAACATCTGATCCTGTTCCTGGGCCAGCAGATCAGAGGGGGAATGCAGTCCCGCAGCCTCAGGCAGTGCCGGCACAGCAAGGCGCAGTTCGCCTTGCCCCCGACAGGTGTGGTGCCCGCCGACGCAGTGGCCGTACGCCACCTGGCAATACCGTATGGGAGCAATCCATATACGGTATGGCAAACCAACAGGCAGCATCATCTGAGATGATGGCTCAGGCCATGGATAGGGTGGCCACTTCCATTGTCCCCCAAGAAAGGCTGATTGAACAACTACAGCAGGCAACAGACTCCATTTGCCAGTCACACAGGGAGGACATGTTTGCGTCCAACAGGGACATGCGGGCGGCACTGGAGACTCTGCAGGAAGCCATTTCTATTGAGTCCCAGGGCCACAGGGAAGCCCTGAGGGTGGAACTCCGTCAGCTCAGGGTAACTCTTGTTGAGCTTGAGGCTTCAACTAACAGAAGGACAGAACAGCAGCTGGAGCGGCTCACACGTACGCTCTCAGCTGAGTTGCAGGCAACTAGGGAGGAGGTCCGTGCATCCCGTGAGTTGTTGCATGGGGACCGCCGCACGATTATCCTCCAGAACCAGACCTTCCACACCCGCATGCTTGCTGCCATGGAGGACCAGACTAGGGCTTTGCGTGGGGTGCCTCCCATAGTGCCACCGCCTCCTGATGCAGCTGCAGAGGGTGAGGAGAGCGACAGCAGCGAATCTCTCACAATAGGGTAGCCGTGCAGGCCATGAGCCAATGGAGGTGTTTTTTTTTCCGCAAGATCCACACAGGTGGGTTTTGGTGTGTAGCCTGTACCCCACACCCCCTGGCCCATCTATGGCCATTTTTGATTTTTGATTTTTGATTTTTTGGACAGTGTGTTTCCTTGTGTGGCTCCCGTGGGCATACGCTGTATTGTGGCTGGGCGCATGTAGGATTGTCCGGAATTTGGGTTAGATGCTTGGGTTTGTGTGACACACACCCCTCCTGCTTCCCGTTTCCATGGGCTTGCAAAGGGTGTGCCCAAGTGTCATTGGCTTACACAGTGACGTTGGACTCCCATTTGATGTGTGGGCAGTCTGTAGTCAATACTGTGTATACATTCCTAGTGCATATTGTTGTTGTATTGTACACTGCATGGTGCATTGATCTGTGCCTCTGCAGTAATCTCATCCTCCTAATTTGCAGGTCCATTTCTCATGTCTTCACAAGGCGGTCTACTTTGGAAATGGAGTCCATGTTGTAAGCAGTGCACCTACACTTTTGCGTGGCGCTAACACTGTACAGTTGGAAATGTTCGAAGTGCTGGCATTATCAGGTAGTGAGACTACCAGTTTTTAAATCCGTACTGTCATGTTTATGGTAGGTTGGAGGTTGTGTAGGTGATTAGTATTATTGGTAAATATTTGGTAATGTGTTTTGTTGGTCCTGCGTTACTGTGAGCATTTCATGTGTGGCCAGTTTCCTTTAGGGACACTGTAGTTTGTGACACTTGTGTCATGTTGTGGGGATTAATTTGTTTGCTCTCACATAGCATGACATGCCATGGTGTGTTGTGTGGTGGTGCCGGGGAGGGGCTGGGTGACATGGCACTGTTCTCATGTTGTATTTAGCAGGTGGGTATTCGTTTTTGCTGCATATAAGTGTGTCTTTTTATGACACTGCATTGGTGGTGTTTGTATAGGTAGGGATGCACACATTGTGACACTTCCAGGTGAAAAATCTCAGGCTGCTATGGTTCTGACAGTTGACTGTCCCTTAATTCATTAGAATTGTCAGATTGAGTCATCATTGATTGTCAGATGGCATGTGCCAGGGCTGTGTGCACTCCACAGGGGTGTGATTTCTATGTGAAGTAATTAGCCACCAGCTGCGTACGGGCTGCCTCACCCCGTGCCCTTTCCGCTCCCATGCGCAGCGGGCGTGCATGTAGTTGGGGATGTGGGGGCACCACCATGTCCACAGCCAGGCCCCGGCGTGTTGCAACATTGTGCAGGACACATGCTGCCACTATGATCCTGCACACTACTGGGGGAGCGTATAACAGCTGCCCGCCAGAACGGTCAAGGGAGCGAAAGCGTGACTTGAGCACTCCGAATGTGCACTCCACTATGCCCCGGGTTGCAAAATGGGCTGTGTTGTATCTTACCTCGGGAGGCGTGATGGGGTTCCGAATTGGCGTCATCATGAGGGTGCTCAGAGGGTAGGCACTGTCCCCTGGGGAGGTGGTGATGGGGATCATTAGTGGGGTAGTGACATTCCTCTGTATCTGTCATGCATGCGTGTGCTGTGGCATTTCTTTTATTTTTTTAATTTTTTTTCTATTAAATTTTTTTTTTTTTCAAAACCAAACAAAACATCACACAATGCAAATGTTTCAGCACATATAAACATCTTCGAACCATCACAATTCACAATATAATTCCCCAACTTCCCCCCAAACCCCCCTTAAACTAGAGCCGGCTCGCTCGTGTCCTCTGCAGGAGCATTATCAGGTAGTGCAGTGTTTATGCGCTCAGCTTCTGAGTCCTCCGATTCACTATTACCCTGGTAAGGGTTTGCCATAGAGGCCACCATTTGCCGCCAGGCCAGCAGGGGCCCTACTTCCTCCTCATCACACCTAGTAACTGCTTCAAACCACGCTACGGATTCCGCTTCTGCCCATCTCAGGAGGTCCGCCCACCATAATTCCACCCTGGGTCTGTGAGCCGCCTTCCAGCCCATGGAAATCCTGCGCTTAGCCAGGACATAAGCTAAATCCTTCATCTTGCTTATATGCTTCAGGTCCCGGGGTCTGGGGAAAATCCCAAGCATGCATGACCAAGCCGATCCCACGTCCAACACCACTCTTTGGTTTTCAGATCATCCCAGAATCATATGCAGCAGCCCCGCTTCCACTTCCCCGCATCTAGGGCATGTCTGAGTAACCGAGCCTCCAAACCTTGCAATCTTCCGGGGAGTCAGATAAGCCCTATGTGTGACATACAGTTGGAGCTTTTGGAGTCTCGCGTTCCGGGACACCTTTTTGTGATACCTCTGGGCTCTCTCCCATTGCCCATCTGTCAGGGGCCCACCCACCTCTTCCTCCCAATCCTGTCTTAATTGGAGTAGCTCCTTCCCAGCCCTCCCACTCAGGAGCTCGTATATCCTCGATATTTCATGCCCACCCTCCGAAACATTGTACACAGTTTCCAGGGAAACATCAGGGTCATCAGCAAGCGACGTCTCGGGCCATCTCTCTCTAACCCGTTTCACAACCCTACCGTGGGTTATATATTGGCCTCTGTGCACCCCTGTCTCATCTTGCAACCTCTGAAAGTTCAATGCCTCCCCTTCCTGCCATATGTCTCTGAGGGTGGCCAGGCCCACCGGTTCCCAGTATCTACGGGCCGACTCAAATAATTGCGAGTCGCTCCTGCACAGCGCCACCAGTGGGGCCTGCTGGGAGAGCGGCTCTGAATCACCCATCATTCTCCATGTTCTGTGCCAAACTTCCCAGCCCAGCCTCAATAGCTGCCCTCTACCCACCAGTCTATCCTTTCGCAACCATACCACTTCCCTCAAAAAGTATGGGGCTGAGTCTATTCGCAGCAGCCTAGCTTCCGCCGAATCTTCATCTGACAGCCACCTGGCCACATACAGTAGTTGCCCCGCCAAATAATAGAGCTCAAAGTTTGGCAAGCCTATGCCCCCCTTGTCGCACGGGTTCTGGAGTTTCCACAGTGCCACCCTATTCCTGGAGTTGCCCCACACGAAACCCCTGCACACACTATGGAGTCTCACGAATAGGCTCCTGGGAATCAAAAACGGGATATTCACGAAAAAATGCAAGAGTCTAGGCAGGACCCCCATCTTGAGCAAGGCCGCCCTCCCCATCATAGTCAGGGGCAGTCTAGACCAAAACACCATGCTGTTCTCCACCCCCTCTATGGCTTTCTCCGTGTTATGTTTATGCTCCACCTCTATCTTGTGATAAATGTTCACATAAAACCATCACAACAGTGGGCATAATCTACTACACTGGTGCTACAACTACTTCAGGCCATATCTCAAAAGAGTAGTGGTTGGTTTGAATGTAACGACACCTCCGTTACTCCAGAACATAGGCTATCAGCAAATCAAACAAATGTCTACTTAAGATTCCTTCAACCCAAATTTACTCACTAAACAGTAGAACAATGAACAGTTAGAATAGTCCAACATGTATTTAATTACATCATAATACTACAATAGTACTTTTAAAAGTCAACATAGTTCTACAACACCAACAGGTATCTAACTACTACTTTAAAAATACCCTTCATTGCAATACACTTCAAATATGCCATCACAATTCTTATTACTACAAAACTTCTTCTAAAGTCTAATGTAGTTAAAATATGCCGACAGGTATCTAACTACTTTAAACATTCCCTTAATCATAACACACTTCAAACAAACAGACTATCACATAATTATGAACTTTTTAAAATCCTCTATGGATTTATTTTTCCCAATGACCCAATGATTATTTAATGTCAATGCAACAACAGTGTTTGATACACTAACTTTGTACCAAACACAGTACATAGAATGTACTATTTATGAGGATCAGAAAAATTAATTGTATATCTAAAAGTACATGCCCCTCATTACGATACCCGTGCTAAACCATGGCGCTGTTAGCACCATGGTTGGTGCTGGTATCGTAACGTGTCCGCCATGTTGAATTGGGGAAATACCGCCCCATTCCAAGGTTGGCGGGCAGTATTTCCCCACTTCCCCATGGCCCTTCCCCATTCCCATTTTTGCCCCATAGGGCATAATGGAAATGGCGAAGGCGCTAAGTACGGTACCGCAAATTGAGGTACCGTACTTACCGCGAAGGTCCCTTTGCGGGTCCCTACTTTAACGGCTGGACCTCGTAATTAGGCGCTAATGGGTTAACGGCGCCGCACCCTTTAACGGTGCCGATAACCCATTAGCGCCAGGGTCATAATGAGGCCCCATGCAATTAAAGATTTTCAACTATCCTGCTCAACAAATTATACTGTTTTTTCCACAGAAAAAGAACCAGAGAACATACCAGGTATGAACAAATACATATTCCATAAGCACTAACCTCAATTGTACTACAATCATAAACACTATATACAGTTCAATTATATTATTCCACCATATTACAAATGCTGTATACTCCCCCTACATTAGATATAATTACTATATACATATTACTATAGTGTGTGTGACCACTGGCCACAACCACCACAAAATAATTAAACCATATAACAAGTATGTACAATACACCTTAAGATAACAAAACTCACTCTCAAACTCCTGCAATTGAAAACATTTACCACAGACTCAGCAAAATCTGCAAACCTTTTGTTCACCTATAGAAACAACTCAATGGGCCTCATTACGAGTCCGTCAGTAACCGCGGCGGTAAAACTGCCTGGTTACCGCCGGACTTGTATTACCATTCCGCCTCCGTGATTCCCGGAATTACTGGGGCATTACAACCCCGGTTTTCCAGGAATCACGGAGGCAGAATGGTGTTAATCCCCATTCCCATCGAGTCCTATGGGACTCGATGGGAATGGGGATCATGGAAACACCGGCAGCATCTCGTAATGCTGCCGGTGTTTCCTCTTCCGCCTGCAGGCGGGCAGTGTTAAACCCGCCAGGTCAGACCTGGCGGGAACATCACCTCCCACCTGCAGGAGTCGGGATCAGGCGGTCCGGAAACAACGGTGGTGGCTGGTTTACCGCCACCGTTATTTCCGGACCGCCTGAGTTGTAATGAGGCCCAATGTCTTCTTTATTCCACTCCCCTGCCCTTTCCACGCCCTCTTTCAGCCATCAAATAACCCCAAATGGGTTTTTCAAACTGTTTGTTCACAGTGCTGTCAGCGGACTGGGAGGCACATGCATCCACTTTTTTCATCTAGAAAAACAGCCCCATATTATTCCACTCCCCCAGCCTTTTCTGGCCCTCTTTTGGCCACAAAATAACCCCAAATGTGTTTTCCAGACTTTTCACCCACCACGCTATTTGCAGACACTGGCCGCTGTCCGCAGATCCAGCATGGTGACCGTTCTGAAAAATATGACGCACCTCACGCTTTTCACCATCCCATCAGCAGGTGCGTCCAATGTCTGTGGACATCACGCCCCCACCCCCGATTGGTCCGGGGTGGGGGGTGTCCACTAACCAAATAGGTAAGTGAGCCCATGGACGGGATCCAGATATCACTATTTTTTTGGACCTGCATTTTGGCCATTCAAAAAAAAAAAACTGCTGGACGGGTTTACACCAAATTTACAAAAGCACGCTTTTGGGACCAAACCGCCACTCCTGGAATAAATTTAGCGAAAATCCTACCAGTGGTTTGGGTTTACGCATGAACAGATTTTTGTTTCCATTGCGTCTATGCAGATTTCCACAAATGTTGGAACCCCCCAATAACTTTGCCCCAGCTTGTTGAACCCACACCAAACTTTGCAAAATTATTCTGAGGGTGCCATATACTTTTTTCTGGATTTTGGTGAAGATTCATACAGGCGGGGTGATGTTATAAGCTGCCCAAAAAGTGCTCTTTCTGTGAGTTGAGCAATTTAACCATAACTACACGGCCGCTACCAAAGGGCCTGTAACATTCATTGAAAAATCTTTGTTAAAGGGACGTAATGGTGAAAGTTAAAACCGAAAAAAAAACAGAAATGTACCAGTTATGGTCAGCTAAGCAACCATAACTCGTGCCACCGCCGTGCACTGCTAAGACTAACACCCAGGACATCAAAGATGACATAACAAATGTAATGGATGACATCAATGATGACATCACATATCTGGGCCACTAGTTTTTGTTCACTGACATATCTAAACCAGGTGGTTTTGGTCACTGACAGTCAAAAAATGAACATTTTAAAGGTGCTATATATCTAAACACTAACCTTCTTGTATTTTCTTAAGTTACAGTTTGGTCTCAGGTCATTGTGCATATATATGGGGCAATAAGCACACCTCAAACACACGATTCATTTGTATACATGATGATGAACTTTAATGTTATCGACATTTTCTGGCGATGTTGGTTCTTTATTCCTTACTTTAGTTTCCCTGTATGTGCCTCTGATTTGTTTGCAGTGTGGGTCTTCATATGTATTGTTTGTACTAACACAAGTATATAGTAAGTCTCACATTATTAGCTATTTATTCCATGTTTAACATTACTCAAAACTCTGATAAGGGTACATTCATTATTTTATTATCCAAAATTACCAGATACAAAATATTGTACTACTATGGTGCAGCTGGAGCCATTACCTATTTGTATGTATGATTTGGTTCCTGAATTAACAACAACACTCCAATATAATGTTTTGTTTATGTGAAAAAATTCTCCAATACATGTTCATGATAGGTCTCCCGATCTCCCCTGACATCTTGTTACCAACATTATAAACACAATCCCTTGCAGGGACTTTTCATCCAAATTAATTTCATCAGTGATGTCATCATTGACGTTATCAATGACATTTGTGATGTTATCTTTGATGTCTTGGGTGTTAGTCTTAGCAGTGCACAGTGGTTGTGGTGGTGCGAGTTATGGTTGCATAGCTCACCATAACTAACAAATTTCTGTTTTTTTTTCTCTGGTTTTACTTGTAACCATAACGTCCCTTTGACAAAACGTGTTCAATGAATTTCATAGGTTTTATTAGTGCAACTTAACCATAATGTCCATTTAACAGAGTTTTTTCACTGAATTTCATAGTTTTATTACTCCAATATAACCATTACGTCCCTTTAACAAAGTATTTTCTGTGAATTTCATAGGTTTTTATGAATGGAAATATGTCATGATTTTACATCACTGTCCAGTACTTTGGAGTGGCTTGAAGAGAATATCCCATATGAGGAAATGTCCGAAGATAGTGATACTAATGGTAGACACTTCTCTATATAACCAAATTAATAAGCATTACTTTATGTACAATTTATAAATATATATATATTTTTTTTTTTTTTTTTTTTTTTTTTTTTTAACAGATCATACAAACATTGAAAATAGTACACCAAAAGATACATTGGATAAGAAAGACTCTCCAGTGCATGGAAGAAAAAATGGACATGCTCATGGCAATTTTCAACCATTTGAAGAACTTTGTGGAGGACCACATAAAAGGAAAAATTAAATACCATTGTCCCACATGTACCTGTCCCCCCTCTCCATATCCCAGTCAATTATCCCCAAACCCTCTTCATGAAGAAAAACATTTTCATGAGACTCTTAAAACCCCCAATTCCCCTGTGTTTTTATCTGTTTCTGCTTCCCCTTCTCTTTCATAAAATGTACACCTTTATATAATAAAACAAAAATATTATGTGTCTTAATTCAGTTCTTTTTTGCGTTTTATTTTTTAAAAGGCAGTTAGGATGTCCGCGGACAGTGCGGGTGTCCGGAATGTCTGCAATTAACCAAATTGGGAGTGTCCTAAGGACACTATACCTGTCCGTACTGTTCGCAGACAAGTTGAAACTGTTCTAAGAACACATTCGGTGTCCAGAATGTCCGTAATTAACCAAAATGGGGTGTCCTAAGGACCCTATACCTGTCCGTACTGTTCGTAGACAAGTTGAAACTGTTCTAAGAACACACTCGGTGTCCGGGATGTCGGTAAAACCGAAAATGGAGGTGTCCTAAGGACACTATACCCGTCTGCACTGTTCGCAGGCAAGTTGAAACTGTTCTAAGAACACACTCGGTGTCCGGGATGTCTGTAAAACCCAAAATGTAGGTGTCTTAAGGACACTATACCTGTCCGTACTGTTCGCAGGCAAGTTGAAACTGTTCTAAGAACACACTCGGTGTCCGGGATGTCCGTAAAACCCAAATTGGAGGTATCCTAAGGACACTATACCTGGCCGTACTGTTCGCAGGCAAGTTGAAACTGTTCTAAGCACACACTCAGTGTCCGGGATGTCCGTAAAACCCAAAATGGAGGTGTCCTAAGGACACTATACCTGACGGTACTGTTCGCAGGCAAGTTGAAACTGTTCTAAGAACACACTTGGTGTCCGGGATGTCCGTAAAACCCAAATTGGAGGTATCCTAATGACACTATACCTGGCCGTACTGTTCGCAGGCAAGTTGAAACTGTTCTAAGCACACACTCGGTGTCCGGGATGTCCGTAAAACCCAAAATGGAGGTGTCCTAAGGACACTATACCTGACAGTACTGTTCGCAGGCAAGTTGAAACTGTTCTAAGAACACACTCATTGTCCGGGATGTCTGTAAAACCCAAAATGGAGGTGTCCTAAGGACACTATACCTGTACGTACTGTTTGTGGGCAAGTTGAAACTGTTCTAAGAACACAATCGGTGTCCGAGATGTCCATAAAACCCAAAATGGAGGTGTCCTAAAGACACTATACCTGTCCGTACTGTTCGGAGGCAAGCTGAAACTGTTCTAAGAACACAATCCGTGTCCGGGATGTCCATGAAACCCAAAATGGAGGTGTCCTAAGGACACTATACCTGTCCGTACTGTTCGCAGGCACGCTGAAACTGTTCTAAGAACACAATCAGTGTCCGGGATGTCTGTAAAACCCAAAATGAAGGTGTCCTAAAGACACTATACCTGTCCGTACTGTTCATAGGCAAGTTGAAACTGTTCTAAGAACACAATCGGTGTCCGGGATGTCTGTAAAAACCAAAATGGAGGTGTTCTAAGGACACTATACTTGTCCGTACTGTTCACAAGTAAAATAGAACCGTTCTTAGAACACACTCGGTGTCAGTGATGTCCGCAATTAACCAAAATGGAGGTGTCCTAAGGACACTATACCTGTCTGTATTATTTGTACGCAAATGGGAACTGTTCTAAGAACAGAATCGGTGTCCGGGTTGTCCGTATACATGTAAAATGGGGTTTTTCTAAGGTCACTATACCTGCCTGTACTGCCTAAAGAACATCTACGCACATGCGCACCACACCCGTAACTTTTCCGAACATCGCGCCTGTCTGTAACTGTTCGCGTCACTTGTGTCGCACTTTAAATTGATTTCAGGACCCGAACACTGTCCATAGAACACCCGTGCACATGCACACAACCGTTCCCATGCATTTGATGTCCTGCGGACACCAATTCCCTTCGTGGACATGTTCGCAACACCATCATGTGAGCATGTGTTCTGAATTGCGGACTCTGACCGGGTCCCCGAACATTTTTAAAGTGCATTTCCAGGCTATCCACAGTATTTCATAGTAAACATTCACCATAGCACAAGTCCCAGACAATCACCCTGACTCTCTACATACTTTCTGGAACTTTTTGAGCCTTTTTGGGATGTTCGATCTGTCCGTGGACAGGGCGGGTGTCTGCAAACCGCGCACCCGCACCCCTATAAAAGGCCACACCACAGAGCTCATCCTTATTGTGCTTTTGGCTATTTGACAAAACATTGTCTACTTTGGCTGGTATGTTGCTGCCAATCTTCCAGATTTTTCTGAAACCTGATAGCATCCATGGCTCCTCTACTGCCACCTGGTGCTACATCTGCCTCAGCACCACCCCCAGCCCTTCCATCACCACCACCTCCGCAAGGGCCTGAAGAGGGGAACAGGCATGAGGATGCAGAGGTGGATGAAGAGGGTGACGAGGATGAGGTATTGGAAGTCCCTACTGCCAGCACTCGCCGTGAGTCTTGGATGTGGGGGTTATTTACCATTCATGGTAATGTACCCAAGTCGCGTGCGAAGAAAGTCACCTACAACCAGTGCAAAATGGTGCTGAGTCGCGGGAGGCTTGGTACGTACAGCTTTGGTATGGCTACTATGAAGCGACACCTAAGGTCGTTCCATGGTGGGGCCGTTCGCAAGGTTGTACCTTGCGAGGCGCGTAGTAGGTTGAGTTCCTCTACTTCATCCTCCGTTTCCGCTCCTCTCACCACAAGAGACACTCCGGTGGGAGAGCGCATCCCTCCAGCTGCATCACAGGCCATTCACAATGCTGATGACCCTTACCTTTCGAGGGTCACAGTTTTGTGTATGTACTGCGACGCAGTACTCTGCAGGGGGGAGAGACTTCGAAGTGCTTTTGAGACTACGGTCTCGGAGCACGTGAAGACCAGCCCACTACCTAAGTAAGGCCCACCCTACATCTTCCTCTCTCCACCCACCCTTTCTTATCCCCATGGTTGGTGTCCCCCTGTTACCCTCCTTTCCCCTCCTCTCCTAGTGTGTCATGTGTAAAAAAAACCAAAAAATATAAAACAACAAATATAAAAAAAGGCTCTTTTCAGAGCCGCCCTTCATAGTCTAAAAATAAAAGTGACTAATAAATGGAGCAGGGCCCTCTGCAATATTTTTTAGAAGTCAGCAGACAGTTCGCGAACATCAAAAATATTGGGGTGCTGTCCTATCAAAATCATTGCACTTTTCTCCGGGAGGAAGTGGTGGCTCTGAAAAGAGCCTTTGGTGGTGTTTTTTTGTATTTGAAAAACTAGAAATAGTCAACACCTACTGCAAAAAAGATGGCTGTAATTCCACAAACGGATGCAAAGTATTTCGTACATTTCTCAGAAAAATCTGATTACCAGCATAAGATGGACTCCATCTCTACGAAAAATGTATGTGCTATGAAACATAATATATTAATTGTGAAAAGAGGACATGCCAACATCTCTTAGAAAGGCACAAACGGCCTTATTGACATTGCACCTCACTTTCTCCATTTGTTGACCAAATAAAGAAGAACATAGCCATATTTGTCTCTGCGCAATACGAGAAAATATTACTTGGGAATTTAGAAACATGTCCATGACCTTCCCAAGTCCTTCTTTCACCGCAAATTGCAAAGAAATTCCTGACACATGTCCCAAACTGTTCCCTGCACAATGAATTATAATTGTGTCTGGATGAATCTCTGTCTCCAAACTAGCACAGAGAGATAGCAAGTCTAGCCACTTCATTCCATGCACTCCATGCCAGTGCACTTCCACATGAGGGAATCCAAGATCTGCAGCTACTCCAGAGTGTTGTGCATGCACCTCCAACCAATGTATCCATGAGTCTCCCAAAATCCACACAATCTGTTTTCTGAAACACATAGCTAACTTTTCTTCTCTCAGGAAAAAATACTTTCTGACAAACTCTCTCCTTACACAACACACCCACTAAACTTTACTAACCAATCACTTGCTCTGCTCACTCTCATTTACATGCCTTTCCACCCCAAAATCCCTGTATATAATATGCTATGTCCGCAGACTACTGCCATGTCCGCTGACATATCGTAACTTGGACAGCCCTTCTACCATTTCCACTTCACTCTCTGTGCATTCCCTCATTGTATACAGCTAACCAGTCACACAACCATCCATCAATCACATCCACAACCTCTACATCTAACTCCATCATCAGAGTTCATTACTTCAAATGTACTTTTGATCACTCTGAGTACAAGTCTCATATCATTGGAAAGCACCTACTACAAAAACTGCTCTACAAGTCTCTGAGATTTCTACTTGCAGATGCATGCATATCCACATGCATGAATACAAACTACAGGTATGCATATTTTCTGCACAGTACATGTACAACTCTTATAAATGCATATAAACAGAGTAACTGCCACTTAAACTGTATAACCTATAAAATGAACTTACTGTCATTTTTCCCATCTGATATAATCAACTGTCACTTCCAAACCTGTCTGCTATCAAATTTCTTTTTTACGCACACACCTATCTAAAAATTATAATATTAGAAGATGGGAGAATAACAATACAATAGTGAAAAAACACTTAGTAGTGTATTCTAAAATCATACATAGCCAGTAAAAGGTCATGCATCTTCATACCCTCACACACATAGACACTATAATTGAAAAGCTCCCAGCTGCAATAACACCAATACCTGTAAATCACGTCCATCTGCTTTATTACCCCAACCTTCACAAATGCATACATTCCATGCTTTTCCATACAGTTTCTGCCATTTACCTTATGAAGATTGCAAAATAAATATATTATTATTTTTTCTTTCTCCGAACATCCTATAACACAGCTTTAAAATACCAAGTGAGTTCCATACACTTAATATTCTACTCATTTGCAAAGCATGTTGAACCAACATATTGTAAATGAAATATAAAGGCTGCACATAGTCAATTGAAACTGCATGCATACACTATGTTCAGATATCTAACAATAATACTACTTCAAAAACATACAAATGACTCCCTCAATTAACATCACTGCTATAAACACACAAGATTACTAACTTCTTTCTTTTACAATTGCAGTGAAGACCACTCTCCTGGAAAACAGCAACATCTGAACTACAAACACCAACTACAAAGAAACCTGCTCATTCCACAAAAAAAGAGTAAGTACAATAGTACCATACTTTCTCTGCCTAGCCTTTAAATCTCTCCACAATCTTGCTCTCCCTTATCTCTCCTCTCTTTCTATACTCCCTCCCACTCCTTTCACTCTGCTGGCCACTTTCTTCTCACTGTTCCTCCTTCCCCTTATACCACACCCCATTTCCGCTCCTTTCATCTCCTAGCCCCCCTGCACTGGAACTCCTTACCTCTCTCACTCTGCTCTATTTCTACCTTTTCCTCATTCTACACTTTCCTAAAATCTCTCCTTCTCCATGAAACCCCTCCCACCTTCTTGCCCCCTCCCCCTTGCCTTATCTCTTTAATCATCTCCCTCCCCTTCCCTCTCCCCCATTCTCACCTTTAACCCAATCCGTTTCCCTCCTCCTCCTCTTCCCCACCCTTACCTCTCACTTCTATTGCACTACTCACCTTCTTCCCTTCACTTTAATTGGTCTAATTACTGTGTTCTTGGGCTGATTCTCAATTTTAAATTGTTTCCACTGTTACTGTTATAATTTTACTTGTTATATGTATCATCTTGTTATTAAAATATATTACTCAAACACACTGTGTGGGTGATTCATGCAATTTGTGCACCAAATAAATGAAGATTTGCGCACCATTCTACCCACAAATCACCATTTATTAAACAGGGATCAGCACGCAGAATGGTACACAAATCCCGTTTTTCAGAGCACAAATAACATAACTCAGCCCGTGGAATATTAGTATTATAAAATAAAGAATAGTTTTAATTTTATACCATTTGATTTACTATTAGTGCTTATCCTCACCACTAGCTCACTTTTTACTGTCATCTGAACTGCAGTATAGTAACACACAAATAGAAGAGTAGTCTTCCCAACTAATTGTAGCTGCCCAATGCACAATCACACACCACCGGATACATCTTTACAATCATACTCAAACACTCATGCATACAGCAGACATACATTGCACAACAGCCCAACCCATGCCTTCTATTTTTTTGTTTCAACAGACCCCACAGAATGCCTACCAGAAAGCAAGTCCGTAGAAAGCAACGCAGGAAGTTTGTACAAAAAGTTCAAACAAAACAGCTAATACAGTCATTTAGCAAAACTAAACAATCTTCCAGTACAGAAACTTTTCCTCCTCTATCAAAATGTAAAAGAAACAGAAAATGATTAACAGAAAGGCAGGCACCACTACTGGTAAAACTGCTCTTATAAATCTTGATATAGCAGGAAGTAACCATACAAAAAAAAAGTATATTAACAAAAATGTTCCTCCACAGAGTCCTTCAGAATCTTATAAAATCAGGAGACAAATCATGCACAACCCTTAAATCTACCGTAGATAATTAATCTTAGATGCTTTGATAGACAGTGCAATCCTTCTCAAAAGAAAGTTATTTATTTTAGTGTTAACTAGAATTAAACCACTAACAAAACTAAGTACTAAATTACAAAAAAAGCTACTCAATAAACAGAATGTCAACAAAAATAACTTCTTAAATATGTGTGGAGGTGTATGGAGTCACACCACAAGCACAGAACCATATTTCATTGAAGAAACATAAAAACAAAATCAAACAAACACAATTGCCATCCATAGCAGTGGACAAGGTTATGAAAAACTTAATAATACCATAATGGAACAAGAAATACTGCTTACAAAAATATCCTCAAAGAACTCAAAATCAATTCTCCATTTGACTGAATCAGAACGTCCAGTATACAAATGGTCATGCACATCAATGTGTAACATTGCCAAAAAATCTTTCAAATCTTTACGACAGTTCCTCAATCAATATGTGAAAGGCAAAGACAAAATCAAAATAAAACTGGATACTTGTCCAGTGCGCAAATACACAGGACTGCAAGGACATAACATACAAAATAGAAGACAATGAAGATTCCAAATGGTTTGATTTACCTCTCTACCTTATAGCAGAAAACAAATACGAAATAACTGACCCCTTAACAGTTTGCAGTCAATCAAAACTCCTTCACGTGCTATCACAAATAATTTGGAATTATTCCCTCTACCAAAACCCCTGCAACAACTCAATTTATCACCCTAAATTACCCGGGGCAACCACACATGGACTCCCTGCTCACTGTGCTCCGAGAGGCGCAGCTTCACCTCACTGATGAGGCCCAACAAGGCTGAAACACGTGTATGGGGTTGCTGTTGGTACTCTCGTTCAGAGAGGAATTGCCATAGCATTTCGGTGCTGGACTGCCCATGTGGGCGGGACAAAGACTGATATGCAAATGGGTATTTCCCATCTGTGAAAGGTATAGTGAGCAAAAAGCGTGTGCTGAAAACTCTCATCTCAGAACAGGTTATCATGCCATTATCTTTCTTGAGAGAAGCGCCTGCTACCTTTTTTGAAATATTTGCAAGGAACTTGGGGTTGGTCACCCTAAATTACCCAGGGGCAACCAGACCTGGACTCCCTGCTCACTGTGCTCAGAGAGGTGCAGCTTCACCTCACTGATGAGGCCCAACAAGGCTGAAACACGCGTATGGGGTTGCTGTTGGTACTCTTTTTCAGAGAGGAATTGCCATAGCATTTCGGTGCTGGACTGCCCATGTTGGTGGGACAAAGACTGATATGCAAATGGGTATTTCCCATCTGTGAAAGGTTCAGTGAGCAAAAAGTGTGTGCTGCAAACTCCCATCTCAGAACAGGTTATCATGCCATGTTCTTTCTGGAGAGGAGCACCTGCTACCTTTTTTGAAATATTTGCAAGGAACTTGGGGTTGGTCACCCGAAGTTACCCAGGGGCAACCAGATGTGGACTCCCTGCTCACTGTGCTCAGAGAGGCACAGCTTCACCTCACTGATGAGGCCCAACAAGGCTGAAACACGTGTATGGGGTTGCTGTTGGTACTCTTGTTCAGAGAGGATTTGACATAGCATATTGGTGCTGTACTGCCCATGCAGGATACACAAAGACCGATATGCAAATGGATATTTCCCATCTGTGAAAGGTACAGTGAGCAAAAAGCATGTGCTGCAAACTCTCATCTCAGAACAAGTTATCATGCCATGTTCTTTCTGGAAAGGAGCGCCTGCTACCTTTATTGAAATTTATATGAGAGCATCATAATTCAAACAGTAGACCCATTCTAAGCAATAATACGCCTTCAACCAAAAACAGCAAAATTACCTCCTTCTGAATTGGTGAAAGGCATATGCGGCAAAGTAGTATATTTACCATTAGATCTAAAAGAAAATGTGCACACTCTGGGAGTGCAACATCCAATAGAACAATCTTTAATTGTCTTAGTAAATGGTGTACCTACAAAAAACAAAAAATATGTCAACAACTGGTAGATTTACATAAAGTTAGACAAGCCTTGCAATATTTAAAGTACAATAATGAATAATACAAATAAATACATATTGAAGAAAACTTAAGTGAAACAACTGAAATAATACAAGAGTCACCAGAAACTGGTCAATTTGAACTTCTAGATCCTGCTACAATATCCAATATTGTAGACCATTATACAATTCATCCATTACACTCTAAAGACACAATAGATGATGCACTAGAAACGTACCAAATGCGACAAACAAAAGGATCACCAATCAGCATATGGGAAAAAAGTATAGAAGCACGTGCTTTTCCTTTACTATTTCCTACTGGCAAAGGAGGAAGATACGATGATAGACCCACTCAGATAACAGCATCAGAATACCATTCATTATGAATGTATTGAGAAGATCCCAGATTTAGACAAAATGTGGAATACATATTCCACCTACTCTTTGAAAGTGAACTAGCAACTCTATGTTACGGATTTGCACACACATTAAAATCAGGAACCCACTTTCAAAATATGTCAGCTATGCAATCATTACAAAAAGAGCAAGAAAAAGATGAAGTTTTACAATCAAGCATTACAAATCTGTCAGCAAACATGCATGGTACGAAAGAGTACTGGTTCCGACGTCATGGAGATGTACGTTGCATGATAAGAAACCTTGGCCCACCCACTTGGTTTGTTACATTAAGTTGTGCAGAATATACATGGGAAGATCTACATGATTTCTTACGCATATCAAACAAAAACAAAACAAACATAGATATACTAACACCTGGAGAACTTTGCTCTCTAGATCCTGTTAATGTTTCAAGATATTTCCATCACTGTTTCATTGCTATGCTACACTTTATTTGTAATAAAACTATTCCTCCCCTTGGAGAAGTGCAACACTTCTTTTGGAGAAAAGAATACCAAGCCAGAGGAGCACCACATATCCACTTACTTTTATGTATTAAAGATGCTCCTAAATTTGGTCAAGACAGTGATGCCACTGTGTTACAGTTTATCAAAAAATATGTCACTTGTGAAATTCCATCAGAAGCAACAAATAGTGATCATCATGCACAAATTGTAAAATTTCAAAGACACGAATGTGGCAAATATTGTCGTCACAAATACAAAAACAAAGGGATATACTACACCAAATGCCGTTTTGGTTTTCCTAGACCAGTTACCGAAACAGGTGAAATGAACAACTTCATGTCTTCAGTTAGACATAGTGTTAAAGGTAAATCACCTAAAAATACATATTACATAAAAAGAACAGAAGAAGCAAAATATATCAATGATTACAATGCAGTCATTGCCCTATTGTGGAATGCAAACATAGATGTGCAGTACATTGCAGACAATTCCGCTGCAGTTGCACGATATGTTACAGCCTACTTAACAAAAGCAGAAAAAACAGAGCTTCAAGACCTCTGGAATGACCTGTCATCAGACAAAACACTGTCTCAGAAATTGTACAGCTGGGGCATAAAAATGTTCTCCCATAGAGAATGTGGCTGCTATGAAGCTGCAGATCGTTTAACCGGTACTGCTTTGTTTGGAAAATATAAAAATATAGGATGGCTAAGTCTTGGTCCTGCTAAATCTAGAAAAAGAGTTCTCAAATCATACGTCGACATAGAAACAATAGCCAAAAATGATCCGAACAGCCAAGACATTTTAAAATACCTTTTTATAGACACATACTACCCAAACAGAAGTACCACTTTGGAAACCATGTGTCTATACCACATAGCCTAAACCTTCAAATACAAAAATAATATAAAACTTGATGAAAAAAAAGGTAGATGCAGAGTGACAAATTGTGAAGGCAGCTTAGTAAAACTAACGAAACCAAGTTTAATTAATCATATCAATTTGTCATTAAAAACTCCTCAACATAAAGAACTATATTACATGTCGCTGCTACAACTCTTTAAACCATGGAGAAAAGAAGAAGAAATACTCGATAACTATGACTGCTACGAAGACACTTTCAAAGCAAATGTAAGCACTATCACCGATGTAAACTTTACACAGTACAAAACAATGTTGCACAATGAACAGCAACATGAAGAAGAACTCCAGGCTCAACTAGATAAGGACACTCCTGACAGTAGTCAACCTTCTGTAACAGGAAGCCAAGAACCACTGGGACAGCCACTAATAGCAAATGAGGCAGAATTTCCTATGACCGAAGTAGAAAACGCCAATTGTCAGTATGAAGATACAGAAGACTTAAGTACACTACAATCAAAACTAAACATTGAGCAGCGCAGCATTTTTCAAGAAGTAACAAAAGAAATTGCACATGGTGTGCAACATGCAAATAAAGAATGTACCTGCCAAAATATAAACCTATACTATTATACGTCAGTGGTGAAGCTGGTTCAGGCAAAACTTTCTTAATCAAAATCATCAGCAAGTTCCTTCAACAACTGACAAACAACAAACTGTCAGCTGTTGTAACTGCCCCGACAGGTTTAGCTGCCTACAACATAGGGGGTGGAACTTTACATCGATTACTACTCCTACCAGTAGAACACCAAAACAAATTATAATATTACAAACTTTCTACAGATGCTGCAATGGAACTACGCAGAGTGTTAAAACAAATGAAAATGCTAGTAATTGATAAAGTGAGCATGGTCTCCAACCTAATGTTGGCTTTGATTCACCTCAGATTACAAGAAATATTTAAAACAAACTATGAAGAGCTCTTTGGAGGAAAACACATTATTGTTTTCGGAGATCTTCTTCAATTGACACCAGTGAAAGGTAAACCAATTTTTAAAACCTTAAGACACAAACTCTGCTGGAAAACTATTGGTAGCATAGGAAATGTCAACTTTGGCAACATTTCCAATACAGAGAATTAACAGAAAACATGCGACAGTCTACAGACCTCACCTACGGCAACATTTTAAAAAGTATCAGAGTTGGTGTACCAACTCAAGAAGCACAAGCAATATTAAATTCATGCACTTTATGGGCATAACTCATGTGCTACTGATGTTATGGAACAATTAGCACACAATAATATCAATTGTATGCCCTTAATGCCAACTCTTGAAAGCTGTTCCAAATTCAATGAAACAATGTTGAAAAAAGAAATGCAACCAATAATTGAAATTTCCGCAACAGACAAACTGAACATACATGGTATGACACTACCCATGTGTGAACAAGCCACAGCAAGCCTAAATACCTTAGAAAATTCTTTCTCCAACACAGCTGGTTTGGAAAAAATATTAAAATTAGCCTTAAACTGGAGAGTAATGCTTGACAGTAACCTTGACGTGGAGCAAAGACTAGTTAATGGAGCACTCGGTACAGTTGTTGGCTTTCAAAAATACCCACGTGACAGTAACATTCAGTTTGTCAATATTCTCTTTGACAAACTTTCAGAAATAAAAAGGATAGGCCGCTCAACAGCTCGATTCCTTCTCTTCAAAGACATGTATGTACGCAGAGAACTCTAGCATACGCAGTCACCATTCATAAATCACAAGGTCTTACCCTAGACAAAGCTTTGATAGATATTGGTAACACAGTATTTAAAGAAGGCATGAGCTACGAAGCACTAACACACTTACGTGCACTTGACAGTCTATTTCTAATCAACTTTGATGCAAATAAAGTAAACGCTGATATTGCTTGCATTTTAGAATACAATAGACTACGTTCTCTATATACCCCCATCTAAAAACATATCCTGTTCCACAAAAAAGAAAACGTTGTAAAAGAAAAATAATTCAAACGGGAAATGCAACAGGATCTCACTGCAAATCCTCCAAAGTGACAAAAAGAAACAAATACTTCATCAATTACCACAACCAAAGAAGAACCTATCACTCAAAGTAACTCAGGTACTTCTTCAAAGAAGCAACAAACACTCAGAAAGAATGAGTTGGACACAGACCTATCTGGTCCATTCACATTTTCAAATATAACTGGTGTAAGTTGCTACGCAAATGTAGCAATTAATATTCTATTTCAATTACCACCAATTGTTATGATATGATATGCTATGATATGGCATTTGTAACGCGCCTATACACAAGTGTTTCAAGGCGCGACGAGGCAGGGAGGGGGGAACAGGGGGAGGACAGACAACAATCCTACTAGGCCAGGTGTAATTCAGACCGCGCAAGTGCAGGGGTAGGGGGAAGGGAAAAGTGCAGTACAAGGTAAGTAGAATAGAAATAAATAGATAAATAAATAAATAAATAAATAAATAAATAAATAGGGCCAGCTGGTGGACAAGTGGTGCAGACAAGTGCAAGGTAAGTGCAGACAATTGCTGGGAAGGGGGGGCTGTAGGGATACAGAGACAGTCCCGCAGTGCAGGGGTTGCCAGGGAGGCAGTGCAAGTGGAGAGTGGCTGGGCCCAGGACCGAGGTCGGTGAGAGTGGCCAAGTTTCAGATTCAGTGCAGAATTTAGTGAAGAATTAGCAGGGGAGAGGGAGAGAGAAAGCAGAAGCAAAGAGGGAGGTTTTGAGGTGCTTCCGGAACCGGAGATGGTTCTCCTCAAGTTTCAGGGGGGCAGGAAGGCTGTTCCAGAGGGAGGCTCCTGCTGCGGAGAGAGATCTACCCCCAGCTCGTTGCTTCGAGAAGCGGCTGACCCTGAGGGAGTTGGAAACGGATGAGCGAAGGGCTCGGGAAGGAAGATATTTAGGAAGAGAGAGTTGCAGGTATTTAGGCCCCAGGCCCCAGGAGGCCTTGTGGACAATGCAGAGGGTTTTGAACTTAATCCTCGCAGCCACTGGGAGCCAGTGTAGAGATTTCAGTCCTGGAGAGATACGGTCCCTGGGCTTGAGGCCAAGGACAAGTCTCGCAGTTCTGTTCTGGATGAGTTGCAGAGGGCGGAGAGTGGAGGCAGGCAGATTAAGATAGAGACTGTTACATTAGTCCAGCTTCGAGAGAACCAGGGCTCTGGAGACAGTGAGCTTCTTGGGGAAGGAGAGGAAGGGAAGAATACCTCTAAGGAGGTGCAGCTGTTAGTGTGACTTTTCAGAGACGTCAGATATATGAGGAGAGAAGGAAAGTGTGGAGTCAAAGATGACCCTGAGGTTTTTTGCCTTGCAGGTAGGAGCAGGAAGAGGCCCAAGAGAGGCTGGCCAGAGAGCTGCAGGGAAGGAGGGAGTGGGTGTGCCGATGAGTAGAATCTCAGTCTTACTAGCATTAAGGCGGAGGGCGTTGGCAGCACACCATTCCTGGATAGCAGACAGACAGTCAGAGATGAGGGCAGGAGAGGAGGAGGCCGAGGGTAGCCTGAAAATGAGCTGGGTATCGTCCGCATAGCACTGAAAGTTGGGGCAGAGGGCGGCGATGCGGTGGGCAAGAAGTGCCAGATACTGGTTGAAAAGCGAGGGAGAGAGATTAGATCCCTGGGGAACACCACAGGTGGAGAAAAAGATGTCAGAGAGGAAGGACCCAAGTTGGACCTGGGAGGGTCGATTGGAAAGGAAAGAGGTCAGCCACGCCAGAGCCTGACCAGTGATACCCAGGTTATCGCGGAGACGGTTGAGCAGGATGCCATGGTTGACAGTGTCAAAGGCAGAAGAGAGATCGAGCAGAATGAGAACACACGGAGTGTTGGAGTCGAGGTTCAAGAGCAGGTCATCACGGATGTTCAGGAGAGCAGTTTCCGTGTTTCTGGCCGCTCTGAAGCAGGATTCATGGTCATTAAGACTACCAACAGCTTCAGCATGGAGGTTAAGCTGGGAGATGGCCAGTTTCTCCAGGAGCTTGCCCAGGAAGGGAGTGATGGAGATTGGGCGATAGTTAGCCGGGCAGGAGGGGTCGGCAGAGGGTTTCTTAAGAAGAGGGTGCACAAGGGAGTGCTTGAGGGGGGATGGGAAGACTCCAGAGGCGAAGGAGAGGTTGCAAAAGTCAGCCAGGGCAAGAGCCAGGGAGTCGATGTGGTCCTTGATAGTTTTGGAGGAACAGGGGTGAACCTGTTTAGACGAGACTTTCATAGATCGGACTTGTTTGGAAACTTCGTCAGCAGAGAAAAGGGGAAAGGCAGAGAAGGAGGGAGGAGGGGTGGCTGCAGAAGGGCCGGAGGAAGAGCAGGGAAGCGAGGGAGGGAGGTGATAGGAGGAGAGTGAGGACAGGATGTCCTGAGTTTTAGAGATGAAGTGAGAGGCCAGTGCAGTACAGAGGGCCTGGGAGGGGACAGGAGAGGTAGAGACTGCAGCAGGGGTGGCAAGCTCCTTGCAGATTTTAAAGAGTTCGGCCGAATTGTTAGATGCCGCAGAGATGCGGGCTTGGATTAGGGCTCTCTTCTTGGTGAGAACGGAGAGACGGTATTGCCTTTGGAGCAGGCGGCAGGCCAGTTTGTCAGAGGATGAACAAGAAGCACGCAATTTCCTCTCTGCCACCCTGCACTTGTGTTTTAGGGTGACGAGATCAGAATCATACCAGGAGTTACATTTGGCTTTGGGCTTCAGGCGGATTCTCATGACAGGGGCAAAGATATCAAGAGTATCAGAAATAGCAGAGTGGATCAAGGAGAGGGCTGTGTCAGGGTGGGAGTCAGCCGAAGGGGGAGGAGGGGATAAGGTGGCAGCGAAAGCCTCAACTGACACGTGCTTCATGGGTCGGATGACCGAGAAGGTGGGTGGCAATGATGAGGGTGGCTTGGCCTGTGGGGTAGGGAGGGTGAGGTCGGACGATAGGAGAAAGTGATCACTCCAGGAGAAAGGAGTGGAGAGAGGGACTGAGAGGGGAAGGTCAGAAGAGATCAGAGCATCAAGAGTGTGCCCTGCAGAATGAGTAGGCCCAGATGGGAGAATAGAGAGTGAGAGAGAGTCGCAGAGGTCACGAAAGAGTCCAGTGGGGGGACAGGAGGCATCTAGGTGGATGTTGAAGTCACCAAGAAGGAGGAGTTGAGTGGTAGTGGACAGGAGTGAAGAGGAGAGGTCAGCCCACTCGGAGAGGAAGGAGGAAATTCGACCAGGTGGCCAATAGATAGTAGCCACGGTAAGGGAATGGCTAGGAGAGAGAGAGAGTCGGCAGACAAGACATTCAAAAGAGGAGTAGGTCTGCGTAGGAGTGACAGTGGCAGGAATCCACTCAGGGAAGATAAGGGCAACACCCCCCTGCACGGTTGGGCCTGGGCACGGAGAGGATCTTGTAACCGTCAGGTAGGAGTGTGTCAAAGCTGGTGACAGAGCTGGCTGTGAACCATGTCTCAGTGAGACCGAGGACGTCAAGGTCCAGTTCCTCAAGAAGGTGACAGATATCAGAGGAATGCTTGATGGCAGAGCGAGAGTTAAGAGTGAGAACATTTACTTACACAGTACAGACCAATTGTGTTTGCAAATGTTAGTACTTCATAGAAAGGCAACAAACAATCCTGACAACACGTATAGTGTTCATGGAATAAGACAAGAATTAGACTACTGTGCTGGAATGGTGAAATTCACTATAAACTCACAAGAAGATCCACAAGAATTTTTAATGTACTTAATACAAGTACTGGAAAACAAAAACATACCTATAAATGAAATCTTCCAGATTTCATACATGTGGAAACATACATGCACTATCTGCAACAATGTGATACAGGAACAAATCCCTAATGAGCGCTTCGTGTATGTATCCATACCTAATTGTGAATCCGTTCCATTTCAGCAACTTGTACAAAATGCAAACCATGGTAGATTATGTACTACCTGCAATTCAGATAATCACTCCACCATACTAATACAAACACATAGTAAATACATTATACTAATGCTTCTACGTTACAATGCAGATGGTACCAAAAACAACTGCAAACTGACTGGATTCACACATGGTCAAGTATCACTTGATAAGAAAACCTTCACAAAAATCGGTATAATCTACCACACAGGAGCCACAACCAATGCAGGTCACTACACTGCATATATTAAAAAGAAATGAGGTTGTTTCGAATGTAAGGACAGTACCATTACTCTAAAGCATAGATTACTAGCAAATCTTACAAACGCTTATTTGATATTCTTAAAACCAAAATTTAATAACTAATCTGTGCTTAAACATTAACAAAACTTCAATTAAAAAACTATAAAGTGTTAGAATACGCCAACAGGTATCTAACTGCCCCAAGATTTTCAACAACCAAACAGATAAAACAATACCACTCAATTTTAACAAAAAAATAAACAGTTACAATACGCCAACAGGTATCTAACTGCTCCAAAAATATGTAACAAACCAACAGATAGAACATTAGCCAGAAACAACAAGTGAACTCTGAAAACAAACAAACAAATAGACTGTAGAATAACAAAAAAAGGTTTTTTTAATCCGACATGGATTTATTTTTTTCCCACAGACCCAATGATTTGAAAAACAAATACAGAAACTGAGCAAATAGCACAGTACACTGGTTTGTAATCTACAAAATATGAGGGTCAAAATGAATAATCAATGTCTATTATTCAATGATATAAATCCTTACAAACTACCAAGACTAACATGATCTTTTCTTTTATCACAGAAATTGACAAAGACTATATGTACTGCAGTTACCAAACCAAACAGTAAGTATATTACAATAAGTACAACTCATAAATACTGCTCCTTAACACAACAACTGAAACAAACAGTGCATATTACTTCAGTCTTGAATGCATGGCCATGCACCCAAGACTCTAGACCCTGGCCACAACCACCGCAGCATATCACACCCATGAAAGCTTATAACTGCGGTACTTATAACTTTGGTCTTGCGTAGGCCCTGGCCACAACCACCACATACACCCAAGACTCTAGGCCCTGACCACAACCACCAAATGCACCCAAGACTCTAGGCCTAGCCACAACCACCCCCGCATATCACACCCATAGATCACACCCATGTTTGATTCTATGGGTGTGATCTATGGGTGTGATATGTTGCAGTGGTTGTGGCACGGCCATGCACCCAAGACTCTAGGCCCTGGCCAAAACCACCATAGAATGTCACACCCATAGATCACAGCCATAGAATCAAACATTTTAACCATGCCATATAGCCTTTTTAATGTCCGCGGACACCATGCGTGTTCTTAGAACAGTTTCAACTTGCCTGCGGACAGTACGGACAGGTACAGTGTCCTTAGGATACCTCCATATTTTTTTTTCTTAGTTTTTTTTTCTTATTGTTCATGTGTGTTCTTAGAACAGTTTCAACTTGCCTGCGAACAGTACAGACAGGTATAGTGTCCTTAGGACACCTCCATTTTCGTTTAAATATGGACACCCCTGACACCATGTGTTTTCTTAGAACAGTTTCACCTTGCCTGCGAACAGTGCGGACAGGTATAGTGTCCTTTGGACACCTCCATTTTCATTTAAGTACGGACATCCTGGACACCGTGTGTGTTCGTAGAACAGTATCACCTTGCCTGCAAACTGTATGGACAGGTATAGTGTCCTTAGGACATCCCCATCTGGGTCGATTGCGGACATCAAGGACAGCGCGGCTGTCCGCAGACACAACAAACACAACAGCGGTGCCTACCACCTAAATAGATACAATATTTGAACCATCTCTTAACCCCGCACCATCCCCAAACAGTCTTAAAGACCAACACACTTGCCAAAATTGTATTTCCCCACCATTTGTCATCGTGCTGTCCTTGGACGTCCGCAGATAAAAGATGGGGGGCGTTTCCAAAAATCTGATGCACGCTGCGCTCTCCACCATCCAATCGGCAAACACGCTGCATGTCTGCGGACATGACGCAAGTCGATTAGCCAATCAGGACACTGTCCGCGGAGCGAACAGGGAAACGTGTCCGCAGACTGAACATAGATATCACTAATTGTTTTTTACCTACTTTTTGGTAATTTAAAAAAAAACTACTGGACGGATTTTCACCAAATTTACAAATGCACGTTTTCAGGACCAAGCCGATGCTCCTGCCGCAAATTTGGTGAAAATCCATCCATCGGTTTGGGCTGTAGGCATGAGCAAAGTTTTGTCCCCATTCAGTCTATGGGAAAAAAATACATTTTGGGACTCCCCCCTATAACTTTGCCCCCCCCTAGACCAAAGTTTGGTGAGGATTCGTCCAGGGAGAGCAAAGTTATAAGCCGCCACAAAAAGTGCTGTTCCTATGGAAACAGCAACTTAATCATAACTACACTACCGTGGCTGTGTGTAACATATATCAAAGAACTGTAAACCTCCTTTAAGAAGCATATTTTGTGCAACGCATACTGATGTGTGTCGTTATCAGCAGCACATGCTGGGGATGCAAGTCATAGTTGAATTGCCTAGGGCATGAGGCTCGACCATGACCCCAGCTCCACCAAACCATCCCCGGTATCCACTGCACCCACTCTGCATCCTAGTTCGGTGTCCACTATACACTCATAATGTGACCAATGGCCAGTGCTCATGGCTTGCAGACATGGGCAGTCTCCACAATCCATGGGGCATGGGCTTCGGCCATGCCACATTCCTCAATAAACAAATATTTGTCCTTGCTGAGGGCCAGGACCAATGTCCAGGCAGCACATTTATATCACCATTTTTTTGTAATACATTTTGACACTTTTCAGAAAAAAGTCAGATTTGCAAAAGCATGCTTTCAGGTCCTTGCTGATGCTCCTCACGCAGGTTTGCTATAATCCAGTTCAGCACTTCAGGCTGAAGCCGCAAGCAGAATATTTTTTCCCATTCAACATAGGGCTTTGGCCATGCGCATGCCTCAATAAGCAAATCAGAGTACACATTGGCCTTGCTCTGGGCCAGGTCCATTGCAAAGACACCAAAAAGATATCACAAATTTTTGTACTTACATTTTGACACTTTACAATAAATAAAACACAGGACAGATTTGCCATACCATGCTTTAAGGTCCTTGCTGATGCTCCTCGCGAATGTTTGCTGCAATCTTGTCCAACACTTGAGGCTGTAGCCACGAGTAGAATTTCTTTTGCCCTCTTAAACATATGCTGATTTCGCAAACCTGTACCACATAGCCGGTCCCTGGAGGCCATATCCACTTTAACCCCATTGCCGGTCCCTCATGGTCATGGCCAGTAGCGACTTCAGACATTCGGGCCACTGCGCATGGCCACAGGGTATACCTCAGTCACCAAAGGTATAGCACTATTTTTTTGTAGCTACATTAGGACACCTTTCAAAAAATAAAACACGGACACATTTGCAAAACCATGTTTTTGGGTCTCCACTGCCCATGGTCACAGACTATACACCTCAATCACCAAAGGTTTATCACTATTTTTTGTACCTATATAATGACACTTTTCAAAAACCATAACACGGAAACCTTCTCAAAACCATGCTTTCAGGTCCTTGCCAATGCTTGTTACATAAGTTTGCTGCAAATCTCTCCATGTTTTACTTTTTGAAAAGTGTCAAAATATATGTAAAATAGTCTTATAACTTAGCACCCACTTGTCCATATCAATTCAGACTTTGCACACTCATTCAAAAGTGTTTCTATAATCTTTCTGAAAAGCTTTGTGCAGATTTGTCAAATTACAACAAAGTTATAAGTCATCAAACAATGTTGAGACGCCTCTCTCATTTTACCCCCTCTTTACAAAATTCAGCCAAACGTTGCAACAACATTCACATCTGGGTCTTAAATCGTTTTGCAAACCTTTGTGCAGATTAGTTAAATGGCACCAAATGTATAAGCCTTTCAAATAGAACTATTCAGAGTCAAGTCTAAGATTATATTGCAAAGTTTCATGCAGTTTCATTGAGTGCCGCTAAAGTTGTAAGCCATCCAAAAGTTGTTTTTCACCGACCATGTAATGCAGAAATATACATCAATGTCCCTGAACATCTGACATGTTTGCGAACACCACAGGGATATCCACGAACATCTGGGTGTTCGCGGATTTCGTAGAAGAAAATAAAAATATTTTTGGCTTTTTATGGCCTTAACCCATCCAATTCTCATCACCGCTCAACTCCACAGTGATAGTTTCATTTGTTTGAGTGCAATGTTGTTTTTTAAAAATATGTTTTTACCACAATGGGCCTCATTACGAGGTGGGCGGTAAGGGATTACCGGCACCGGTAAGGACACCAGTGCCGGTAATCCCTTACCGCCCTACTACGAGTTCCCTTTGCGGGTCCTTCCTTTAATGCCTGGTTTTACCAGGCGTTAAGGACGGGTCCCGCAAAGGGATACCAGGGTCAATAACGGTACCGCAATTTGCGGTACCGTTATTGCCGCCTTCCCCCTTCCCATTGAGCCCTATGGGGGCTCAAATGGGAATGGGGAATGGCTCTGGTGAATGGGGAATTACTGGTCCCGCCGACCTCAGAATGGACCGGTAATTGCTCCATCCACCAGACCGGAGTCGGAACGATTTTGGAGGCAGCCATGGCGCTAATAGCACCAAGGCTACCTCAAACCTTGTAATGAGGCCCAATGTCTGCAGACTACGGTGCTGTTCGTGAATCCAACATGGCGTCCATTTCAAAGGTTTTGACGCAACTAAGGCATTTCACCATCCAATCAGCGGGCACATGCGATGTCCGTGGACATCATACTGTCTCCTGATTGGTCCAGACGTATTGGAGTCCAGGTGTGTCCATGGACACCATATCAGGAAGTGAGTCAGTGGACCAAACTCTTGCTATGAGTTAAGGAACTTAACCATAACCTAAGGGGCGCTACTGAAGGCCCTGTAATATATACATTAGTAAAGGTGCAGGTAAGTTGCACAGATTTAACACAGCAAAACCATGAACAGCTTAATTTGGTGCATTCCCGATGATGTCCCCCATACGGCCTTGTCCCCCATAATGCCATTTTGTTTGTCATTGTGAATCCCTACTGTTATAATATGTATGTGCTCATGGGATTTGAAACTGGAGTGTGCCTAGTTAAGCTGGGAATGACTTCCCACATCTGCTGAATTTGAAGGGTTTAGTTGCGTTAAATATGTGCAAATTAACTGCAGCTTAACTAAGGTTATTTCAGTGAATTTTAAAGGCTTTTAAAGGCTTTTTATGGCAATGTTGTGCCAATAGGTTTACTTGGGGCCCACTAGCCATGGCCGGCTAGTGACCACAGCCTTTGCCCATGGCCACTGTGCAAGTTGCATCAATAGGTTTCTTTATGGCCCACTAGCCATGGCCCTTGGCCGTGGCCACTCTGCATGTTGCACCAATAGGAACTCTTTAGAGCACACTTGCCATGGCCCTTTGGCATGGACAGTGGCCACAGCCATCCACCTATAGGTTTCCTTGGGGTCCACTAGCCTTGGCCTTTGGCCATGACCAGTTGCAACGGCCTTCAGCCATGGCCACTGTACATGTACCACCAATAGGTTTCTTTGGGGCCCACTGGCCAGGACCATTAGCACAAAGACCCATTCCCCCCTGCTTAGTAGATCTGAACACATTATATGTCCCCCTATGTATTTATTTCTGAAGTTTCCATTACCCTGATAATTATCGCAGTATGTACTGTGATAATCTAACAGCAATTACTGCAGAATACTGTAGTCCCTTTATTGTGAAATAACTGCACCACCATTACCATTTTTATCATCGCGCTAATCCGGATTACTGCGATAGTACCCCGATAATGCTCAAACTGCAACTGGCTCCACAGGTCCCTCTAACTCCCCAACTTTGTATGGTGTCCGCTTTCAACCTCCCCATCTGTAGCTTGATGCCATTTGATCCTTTTTCCTCCTCCAAAATGCTTTTTTCCACTTTCCATTTTTTCATCACCCCGGTAATTACCGTGGAAATCGCTTGCATTGAGCAAAAATAAAATGGCAGCTTTTTTCATTTCTGAAAAGCCTCGCTGATGCATTGTGGGACACACCTATAGCTATATATTAGGTAGAAGTGGGCAGCCGTTTCTCCGTTAAATATTTTAAGAAATATTGGATAGAAGAACCCCAGACCACTCCTGGCAATCGAGTCAATTCTTCATGCCAAGTTGTTTCATAAATGGACCAGTGCCATCCAGCGGTTTTTGCTGTGCGCTGTGCAGAAATTCAGCTGTTTTCTCTATGGGGAAATGAATGGGAGTCGGCTGAAAACAATGTTTTGTTTGCCTTCATAATAACATTTTCATTTTTTAACAAATCTCCCCAAAATGTCCAGTCTTGGGGTGCCCATGACAAACCTTTTGTTTGCAAGATATCAGTGAAATCCATCATGCAAGCCAGAAGTTATTAGCAATTCTATGTTCGGGTTTCCTATGGAACTTGATACACAACTATAGTGTGGAGCACGATGCACTATATTATAGTTGATTCATTAACTACACTTTTTTGTTTGTGTGACTTGTACTAGAACATTTTTTGCTTACAGCCCCCTAATACTAATACAAATAAATCAGCACATATACGCTGTGAAAGTTAACCCACCAACATGGTTAAGTTCCATGCTGGCTCTGAGGCAGAAATGTTGCAAAACTGCCAATGCAAGAATCCAACACCTGTCACATTATATGGATACTGACTAAACATTAACTATACTCTATTCACACCTCAATCAATGCCACAATCAAGCAAATGGAAAGCCATCATTAGGTATAAAACACCAAGCATTCCTGCAAAGCCAATGCATAATAGGTCAGTGGAACTACCATTCCACTCATTATAAGGCACCACATATCTGTGTCCAATCACTTCTGATTCCATGATGCTAGATGGATCAAGCCAAAGACTACAGGACGGTGCAAAACATTTCAGAGCAGTAACTGGAGCTCCTCGTAGAGTTCATCAATTGCCATAAGACTATCACGAGCAAGACCCTAGACTGCCACTCCACCCAAACTCAGAGCGCTGCTCTCTGGTAGAGTGTCATGGAAGATATTAAGATAATTATGCACTCTGGAGGAGGTAATGAAGAAGTGGGGGGACAAGAAGCACAGGGACAAACTCAAACACTGCCAGATCTCCCTTGCTGATGCTCGCAGATGAAAGGGAGGAGCAGCAATGCATTAAACTTGGAAGCAAGACAACAGGGTGCAACACAGGTTCGAATCCCGACCACATGCTTAGAAAACACTGGCTGGTATTAAGCGTTTTGCAAATTAACAATAAACAATAAACAACAATAATTAACAATAAAATATCAAAAAAATAAAAATAAAAGTAGCAACCACAATACCACACCGAGCGACTTACCTCTAGGGAAGAGCTGATCCTGGCCCTCATCCGGGATGAGACATGATTTGGAATATGAGGTATTGCAGCAACCAAGGTGTTCAAAGCTATGCAAAGAGACTGCTTACCCGTATTTGAGCCCCGATTCTGCGGGACCCAGCCTGTGGACTCATCCTGCCAACCCCAATCAAGGTCCGCAATTCTTTAGAAAGAGGGTCACTTTTTCTGACAGCTCTTCAGATGGGAGTGGCTCCTTTCCGAACCAAAACACACATGGACAAAGAGGACGCCAATGGAACAGAGGTCCACGGAGAGGGAGAAGAGGATGCCAGAATTGGCATTATCAGCAGTACATGCAGATGCCAGTGTATGTACCCCAGGGTCCATACCTGACTTTTCCTCCGCCCAATCTCCCTTTTTCTCCTGCCAAGTCAGGACCCCCTCCATTAGAGAACATGTTTCAGACCAGGAGGAGATCATACCAATGATAACCACTCCTTCAGCTGTCTATAACATTTCTAAACGGACACTAACCGAAAACGAGTTTACTATCCTTGAGAAGGGTTTTTCCTTTATCCCGATGCGTAATCCTAGCCAAATGGATTTAGAAATGGAACTCCAGCGTTTTTTCAGAAAAATCAGGCTAAGGGACTACTACGGTAGCGACAGCATTGATCCAGACAATAACAACACACCATTCAAACCCCAATCTACTTTCACTCCTACATCCCAGATGGTCTCAAATGAAACTATTACTTTTGAACGTACGGTACTCCGGGACTTTCATTCAATTTTTTCTGGACCTACAGACTCCAAACATAATCAATGTTACAACTTTTCTAAGAAGGATTGGTCTTGCCTCAATGAACTTAAAGGAGACACTTCTATTATCATTAAACAGGCCGACAAAGGTGGAGGGGTAGTTGTTTGTGATACTTCTTTTTATGACTCGGAAGTTTCTAGACAACTAGACAATACCAACTTCTACTTAAAACTCAGAGGTGATCCAACAGATGGAATACAAAATGAAATTCTAGCCCTTGTTTCACAAGCAAAAGATGCTGAGTTTTTGAGCACAAAAGAATTTGAATATCTCACAAATAAAGGGACGCAAGCTCCCCTCTTCTATATTCTTTTGAAAATCCATAAGAATATGTTAAACCCTCCAGGCAGGCCAATAGTGTCCCTTTGCGGCTCAATCTTAGAACCACTGGGTAAATACATTGATTTTTTTCTGAAACCGCTGGCTGCTGATACCCCGACATATTTGGCTGATACTATCGATGCTATTATCCACCTTGAAGGCATACCTTTTGATTCTACCAACAACTTGTTTATGACCCTGGATGTTGAGTCTCTATACTCCAACATTCCACAAGCAGAGTCATTGCCCATCATTAAATTCTTTCTGGACCCCAGAAGCGATCCGCAATTACTTCCTAGCGAATTTATTGTAGATTTATTAGAAATCGCTCTCACAAAGAACTATTTTAGGTTCAAAGAAAGTTTTTACCTACAAGTTAAAGGAACTGCGATGGGCGCTGCAGTTGCCTCCAAATATGCAAATTTATTCATGTGGGCTTTCGAAAAGTTTCCATTTTTGAGGATTCAAACCCTTTTTTGCAATGTATCACCTTTTATAAGAGATACATAGATGATATTATTATCATTTGGGACAAAACTAAGGGAGAACACAAACAATTTTTAACATGGGTTAACTCCCAAAACGAACATCTCAAGTTCACTATGTCCACCAGTAATACATCTATCTCCTTCTTAGACCTCATGCTTAAGACTAAAGATGGAGCTATATCGGTGAACCATTTTCGTAAGTCTACAGACCGGAATACCATTCTACACTTTGATAGTTTTCATCCTCAAGCATTGAGAGAAAGTATCCCCTATGGTCAATTTCTTAGGGCCAGACGAAACTGTACAGAGAAAAAAGATTTTGTGGCCCAGTCAAACGCCATAGAGGAAAGACTATCACAGAGAGGTTATCCTTTGCATATATTAAGACAGTCGAGGAAAAGGGCAATGCATCAACATCGAGAAATTCTGTTGACTAAAAACTGCCGTGAAAATTTGAATCAATCACGCATGGTCTGTGCAATGACTTATAACACACACCATGCCAAAATCAAGAAGGCGATCAGCAAACATTGGCATTTGCTCCAAATGAATACACCAGCTTTGGAACACCCTATTTATGTGTTCAAGAAGGCAGGAACCTGAAAGGGTGGTTATCACAGGCTAACAGATTGCGGCCTTCACAGCCAGCGAAAACCATAACTGAGATGTGGGGCATGGAAAAGATCACGGGCCATTATCCATGTGGCGCATGTTACCAGTGTGGTTCTACCACAGCGACTAACACGGTCACCATTAACCACAGATCATGGAAACTTAGAGGTCACATGATGTGCAATTCGAATAACTTGATCTATGCCATCATGTGCCCATGCAAGAAAACCTACATAGGCAAGACATCTAGGCCCATCAAACTCAGGATATCAGAGCATAAGTCTAGAATTAGGACCCACAATTCATCTTCACCTTTAGTTGCTCATTTTTTAGAGCATTTTCATAATTGCGAGGACCTAAGATGGTGGTATCTGGAACATGTAGTAGGATCTGACCAATATGCCACATCTAGTAGACTCGCTTCCCGCGAACACTGGTGGATATACAACACCCAAAGTCATACTTTGGGTCTGAATGTCCAGGAAGAATGGCAATCAGTATTTAACTAACAGACCATTCGAGAACAAAGATGTTCGAAGTTATAGAAAGACACCACCTTCAAGCTCCATTCTAGGCATTTATGTTCCATAAGGATGGCTTTTAGGCATCCTTTTAAAAAAACCTATTCTAGAATTTAGGCCTTTGGAGCGGTCTTATTCTCCACCATCTGTGGTTTCCTATAAATTATTGCATCTTCCTTCTATGTATGTGCATACCAGGTATATTATTTATACACATGCATGGATATGCGGTCGTTTCACATCCATCAGGCCATATCCTGGGCTCTGCCCATCCTCTATGGCCCACGCGGCCACAATGATCACTATTGATCTGACACCTCAGTGCCAACATGGGTTTTTCACTTGTAGCCAGTTTTTGCTGGTCCTTTCTGAAGTACCATGACTGGCTATGCCTCTAGGATCTTGGTGGTATGCACAGCCTTCATTTCGCGAACGCATGTGCGTTTATTTTCGGTGGTTGAATGATGCTAGCTACAGCTTGCGGCTAATACATTGTGATTTACCGCGAGTTGTAGCTCTTAACCCCAGTCTCCCCTCCCCCTCCCCACCTCTCGCCCTTCATACTTTTTTACTTCTATACCACACATCTACTGCGCCATGTGACACGCCACACATTTTCTTACGTGTATTTAGGTTGGGCCGCGTTGGACATCTGACGGTCCGGCATTTCCGGCTCCGGCTTCGTCTCAACACGGCCCACGGGTGCTTAAGAATCCATACAGGTTACTTTTGCACATTGTGCTAGGTAGATATGGCGGTATTTAACTCTTTTCTTTCACTGCTTGCGGGAGATTTAAGGTTTAGGTATGAGAGACTTTCTGCATCCGAAGTCTCCTTTACTGATTCTTGCCCTTGAGGCGGCGTACACCCGCACAGTCAGCTGCCACACATTGTCTGCACTTTTTTCTGCCTCCCGCGGGTTGATGAAGTTATACTAGCACTTTGCGATTGCAGAACCTCACACATTGTACCTATGGGGCCATCTGCATTCTCGCATATGCGACACGGCCGCTTCTTGTGGTTTTCATGTATGCATTTACATACATGTATCTGTTTCCATTAGGTCTTTCCGCTGGCCCCTTTGGGAACACAGAAGCCTAATGAATTGACAATTTTTTCACTTCAACTATACTCGAGCCAATTTCAAAAAACCGCATTGTCAACTAACTACCAAGCTTGCTAGCACTTGAATGCTCGAGCTGCCATGAAGGTAAGATTGACAAGCTCCAAGCTTTATTTATTCATTTATCTTTTAATTTAGTTCCACCACCATTATTAATTTGTAGTATTGTAGTTTTTACATCTCTCTCTAAACCTCCGCTGGGCGACCTTCTTCCTATTTTGCATTATTGCTTCATTTAATTCAGGACCTACTATTGGTTGAGCCCACTTACTGAACACTCTCCTTTTCTTTTCTCTGATGGTTATTTCACATTATGGTTTATTATTTACTTCTTTGATGCTGTTTGTATTTGGTTCTGCACAGTCTACATCTGATAAAGTCATATTTTTTGGCTATCTCTCTGCATCTTTCTCTGGCTAATGGGCTGAGTTTATGGTATGAACCTCTTAGACTGCTTTGCCCCTCTCTCACTCTGGACGATCTTTGCAATTGTGCAATACAAAACATTTTCCAAACAAAGTACCTACTTGAGCATACTATGTTTCAGTCAATGATAACTATAATTGTACATTGATGCCTTGCATTTTAGACCCAATTTATTTGAGATCTTCTTCTGGTGTGGTTGAATTGTTACCTCCTGGACTTATCGACAGGACTGCGGAACCAGCCTTCATATAGGGTTGAGACTATGGTAATTTCCATTTCTCCCCTTTTATATATTTGTAGTCACATGACATGTGCAGTCCATTCGATATGGGAGCAGTCCCATTCGCTGCATCCACGGATCATCTATTTTTAACTAGTGCTGCATTTGTATTAGTTGTTCATGATGTGTTTTTTTTCTTTTTTTCTATTTGTCTCACACCTTGTTTCAGGTCTTTTATCTTTTATTACGTTTCAAAATTTATGTGAAACTCTTCTAACCTAAAATTGGGGTTGTTCAGAAAAGACACAGATGAATGACCAAGAATTCATGAAAATGACGGGAATGCTTTGTCCTGACGAAGATGGACATCACCTGCATGTCTTGCTAGATGTGTTATTTCCATCGAAACTACTTCTTCTTTAACGGTGCCATGTGTTCTACATTAACTATCTTATCTCTTTTTTTTTCATGACACCAAAGTAGTCGACACACAGCATCCCAAAGTTAGATTTTAGTGTGTGTGCTATACTGTTGTATTCTGAAATTAATAGTTATATTATCTGTTCTAGTCTTTTGTCTATTCTTTATTTGACTTTTTGGAATCATTTATTGTTTTTTGATTACTAGCAATGTTCTGATTGTGCCATTGTTATACATCTTGCTATTTGCACATTTAGTCTGGTCGGAGCGACTGGGGGTTCCCCACCTGAGTGATTCCCTTCACTCAGCTTGGAGCACCTCATATGGCATGCCCAGACTAATCTTTAGGATCAATGTGATTCATCTTTTTTGTGACTCATTGCAACAGTTTACAATTGAAACTAGCACTTTAACCAGTATGCACTTTTATGTGTAGTTCGATATGTCTTGGTACACTGTACTTGACTTGTTGAGGATTTAATACTCTTTTTAAAGATTCTAATTGCAATTAATAAACATAACATTTTAAATTAATCTGTGTTTGATATATGATGATCTGTGTGGCAGCTTAGCGGACCTTTCCCTCTCTGTCTAGTTGGACAATGTCTGTTAAGTGAACTTTTCTATTGTTCCGCTGGCTTGACCCCTGTTCACTATTGCCTCATCCGGGATGAGACATGATTTGGAATCTGAGGTATTGCAGCAACCCAGGTGTTCAAAGCTATGGTCAGCACCGATGTGTCTTGCTAGACCTCCCCATGATTAGCACCACATTTTCCGTATCATAAAATGTACAACATAAACAAACAATGACCAATGCCCACACACATATGTGAAGGACAAACGAACGCATTGCAGTGGACATGGTGTGAAGCAAATATGACATTCACTGGCTGCAGAAAAGGGACATGGAAACAATGCCAGCCACAAGGTTTGACATCAACAAATCAACAACATCACCCAGGTCATTTGCGTGCACATTTCACACATAACAACTAGAAAGTCATCCCCACAGAGTGAGTGAGGGGACATCAGCTGATGCACAAGGGGAAATAGAGTAAATAAATGACAGCGCTACAACAACACCCCACCAATCCCCTCATAATGTGAATGAAATTGGGCATAGGGCACAGCCATAACATCTTGCTTTCTTGAAACATGTGGTCTACCTGCCATTATCGTATCATCAATGGCTATTCACTCCTGCTTTCATTATTTCCACAAACGACTCTCTGTGTAAATGTGCACTGCACAACTGCTATTGGACACCCCACTGCAAGCGCCTAAATGCCTTAGGGCTGGGAGCGCTCTACAAATAAATAAATAAACTAAACTAGATAGGTTTCAGCTGCCATTGATGAGGCAGAGTCACTTGACAAGAAGCTCCACATAGCCCACAGCCCTGCAATCAGTTCTAAGTTTTGTCACTATCTCTCTCGCTCATAACATGTCTCTCTCTGACAAGTGGCAGACGATCGCACTCAACACCTTGGAAGATAGAATCATAAAATTATGACATTCAAGACTAATGTAATATGAGGAGTGATAGAGGAATGCACCCTGGCAAAAAGTGTATAATACACAACAGGAAAGGCTCTCAAAACATTATGAGAGGCCATCCACCAATTCACTGTGGCTAGTGTCCTAGAAGGGGATGTCCTCGGGAAGCCAATCCTCATCTCGTGAAGCCAATCCTCATTCCACATTGAACTGCAATCCGAGTAGCTTGCGCACACGTGGAGTGGTGACGCTGCATGCAAGTCACACATATGCAGTGATAACAATACACGTGCAGGGGGGAACACCTACAAAGTATGCCAGAAAGAGACAGAGCGGCATATACGTCAATGCCACTATGAACAGATCACATGATCCATTTAATGGGTCCCGCTGTGTGTGAGTCAGCTGCCTCACAACACAAAGGGTCCGTGGCTTAGCAAGGACTTTCATGGAAGCCTCCTTGGCTTGTAATGGCAAATGCAAGAGGATGCCTGGGTCCCTGCGTCTTAACTCGCATTACCTGGTATGATCATGTCCCCATCTCTGCTCGTCCCTTTGGTCTTGTGAGTCACAGGTTCCAGCAGTCGCCTGCATGGTTGCATATTGGCCAAGGGCTATCCCAACACAAGGAAAGGGAAAGGCAGTCATCAGGCCACTGAGTTGGATGAGCTGCCAGTGTCACCCCCGAGAGAGTAAGCAGATGACAAGTTTGGAGTACCCAAAACAATTGCAAAGACTATGCTCACACTGTGGTATCTATCACATTGAGGCGCTAATGTTTTTGTTGGCGCATGTTCACGGGTTTCTTTTCCTGCCTGCTCTTTTAGCTGGAGTGAAGCACTAAAGCAGCATTTTTGGACATATATACAGTGGTGCTAGGAGTACATGTTCACTGGTTGGCAAAATAACCAACGTTTCTGGTGTTTTTGTTTCTGTGAACTGTTAGAAGTTTTCTAATGTTTCGCCTGTGGAGGTTAAACATCATTCAGTGGCCCTTCAAGGGGAAGTACGCTTCTGCTGTCCCTAACAGAATGCTATAACTTTGCCCAGTGATACTACTGGAGCCTGGCAAGCCTCTGGAGGGCGTGGGAGAATGGTAAACCATGTGTTTACATTTCCAGCGGTCTTGTGTTGAGAATAGAAACATAGTTCAAATAAAGTTGGGGGCACTGTGGAGGGGAGAGAGGTGATGGGGAGTAACACGGAGGTGAATGAGGTAGGGGGTGCATTGAAGGGTACAAAGGTGTTGGCTTTATGACTTGGGGGAAATAGACTTTCAGATGTGTGTTGCACACCTTTTTGTGGGACACTTTTGCGGAAATCCACCCAGCCTTAATGTACAGTACTGTGACTAAGGGCGGGCCAACAATCAATTTTTCAGGTCTGAATATTGGATTATGTGCAAAGTTCACCCCCTATGCCTTTTTGCTTGTGTTACAGAATTCAGGTGTTAGCTCTTTATCACTTCTCAAGCAAGGTGGAATTCCACCGAAACTGAGGGGCCAACAATTCTGTCCTGAAAGGATATGCACCTCTTTTATCAAATCAGAGGACCCGAACATTCCACCTGTCCTGATTGGCTGGAATTAGAATGGTTGCCAAAAGGTTTCTCTGGCTCTCTGCAGTGGAATTCTTTTAATTCTGCTTGGTGGGGGAGTGGTTGAGGTTGGCAGAATGGTGGGGGGAGGACTCTTCTGATGTCAGGCTTCCTCTGAAAATGTGGCGAACTGCCAAGAGGGACACTTAGCAACAGAATGCAGACAAATCGATTATCCCGTGCTGCCTTTAAAAGCTTTGTTCAATTGATACGCTGTAGAAAAACATAGAAGTTATTTGTTGTGTTAACAACAACCCAACAAGTGATTTGCAGAGACCATCCTTGCGTGCTTGGTTTTTCTTTTTGTTTGGAAAAGCAACGTCATTGATGTCGCTAGAACAGGAGTGTCATTATAGTTTGCCTTCTGGGTGAAAGTGTTTGAAAATGCCATTTAAATATGGGATGTGCTCATGAAAAAAGATGAGTTAAAACCTTAATAAATAGTACACTGAAACATAGCATACGAACAAGTTTATAACGTAAAAGTAGCATTCTTGTTACCATACCGTAGAGTACACAGAGACTGCTCAAGGAGGGAGTCACTGAAGAGTGACGCGGTTTCCATCACCCCACTTCTCCTCTCAAGCAACCCCTTGCAGAAATCTGCTGACTGTTAGTGTGCAAAGCCACTTCAACAGTTGACTAATGATACTTGCATTTGCTTACATCGGCGCAAAACAAAAAAAAAATTCTATTCACGCCGAAAATAAAATGATAAACGCGCTCCGATATTTAAAGCAGTATTGATTTTGTATAATTCAGATCTGGTTCCCTCACAGGCAAAATGATGAAATCGTATTTCAGTCGGTGGATTAAAAATGATTTATGTTAAATGAGCGTATTGGAAAATATTTAGCGTTCTGGATGAGTCTGATGAATCCCGGTGGGCGATTTACCATCCGAAGGTCTAGTGACAGTAGGACAAAGTGACATTTAGGTATGCTTGTGTCATGAGCATGATGGCAGGTGTTGCAAGCCTCTAGGTCCGGTGTAAAGTGGGCAGCTTTGGCTCATCATATACATACTTTTCAAAATGTGCTTCGTCAATCGCGAAGGCCTGAATTGACGCTGTTAATCGGACGGCAATTTCCATATGGATTTAAATGAGGGCAGGAAACACACTAGTTAGCAAAATCGCACCTTTTTCATTCTTGAGAACTTGCTGCATGAAGAGGAATCACATGGTAGCGTGAAGAAGTGGTATCATTTGTATGTATTATTTAATATTTATAGAGCACACCATTTTGCCCTCAAAAGGGCAGCATCGCGTAGAGTGAATGATACATAATTTAAGGCAGCCTTTGCAGAGCATCATTACTGACAGTTTATTTTGCAAATAGTAATGCTTTCCGATTTGATGAAACTAAGCTTGTTTTCCAATGTCAGGAACTAGACTGAGCGAGTTCTATTGCTGCATGCACTCTGTTGGATCTGTTTGGCACTAGCACCCAGATACCTGACACTGAAATCGGTTGTTGAGTCGTGAAACACCTAGACCCCCACTTTATAGGCTTTACATTTACATTGACTTTCTCTCTCCACTTGATCAATAGATTACTTTACATTTACTTTAGATTCCGACTTTATCAGGGTTTGAGGTCTGTTTGACATGTACACTGAGATCCCTGACACTGTAAATGTGTTTCAGCCCCTGGCCTTTCTCAAAACCGGACATAACAGAATGAATTAGTTGAATGTACGGTTTTCAGAAAGGCCAGGGGCTGAAACACGAATGGTTCCAAGTCACAGAGAGATTCAGCCCAATAGCCCACATCGTAGTTTTATACAAATACAATGTGTGTTGAAATGAGCCCACGAGCGCAGGGCGCTCGATCTGTGGGCAGCAATGCCACTAGACACAAGGGATGACTTTTGAAAGTGGGGGGGCTGCTTACTAGATAAGCAGCCCGCTCCCCCCACCGAGGCCCCTAAGCCTGGGGCCACATGTATGGAGACCCCTGGGTCCACATGTATGGAGACCCCTGGGGCAGAAAATAAAATAAATATCATGGTGTTGGGGGGAGTGCCCCCCCCACTGGACCACCAGGGATTTTTTTTTTATGGAAAGGCGTTCCCTCCACCCAAAATGGACTTGGGGTCATGTCATGCAGCCCTCCTTGGGGGCAGTTATCTGCTCTTAGGAAGGGGCATGTAACCCAGGGAGGGGTGCATGAGAACCCTCACTCTTATCTGGCCCAAGGGAGGGCTGAATGAGATGCCCCCCTCCTGCATTTGATGTGGGGGGAAGGGCCACCCCCCATTACATTAGACAATTACCTGGCAGTTTAGGGTGCCCCTCAGCCCCCCAAGTGCAGCCTGCCATTTTGAAAGTTTTTCTTTGATTACCAAACTTGCCTTGCCGCAGAGGGGCATATTGGTGTGCCAATCTGGCCTCAAGGTACCCAAACCTTACTGCCCCACCCACTGGGGGCCTGTCCCACAATTTTTGGTGGCAGCCCCCCCCCACCCCAAATGGAGGGGGTGCACCTCACGCAGCCGTTTGCAAGAGGCCCAGGGAGGCCTGCACGAGGTGCCCCTGCCACCCATTTGGGGTGAGGGGGGAGAGGGCCACCACAAAATGTTGGACAGGCCCCCCAATGGGTGGGGCAGTAGGTTTTGGACACACTGGGGGCCGATTGGCACACTATTGGGCCCATCTGTGCCAAGGGGAGTTGGGTCACCAAAGGAAAAAAGTGAAAATGCGAGACAGTATTTTAGGGGAGGCTGTGGGGCACCCTAAACTGATGGGGAATGTTCTAATGGGAAGGGGTGGTGACCTCCTCCCCTCACCCACAATGGACCCTCCCTGGGGGCATATATCTGCTCCTAGGAAGGGACACCTGAGCCCAGGGAGGAGTGCAGGACAGCCCCCCATATCTGCCCCCAGGGAGGGCTACATGAGATGCACTGCCCCCCCCCCAATTGGGGTAAGGGTAGAGAGGTGCACCCCCCTTTATATTACAAAATTCCCCAGCGGTGTAGGGTGCCCCTCATCCCCCCCCTAAAGTGCAGCCTGCCATTTTCAATTTTTTTCTTTGTTTACCAAACATGCCTTGGCGCAGAGGGGCATATTGGTGTGCCAATCTGGCCCCAGTGTGCCCAAACCTTACTGCCCCACCCACTGGGGGCCTGTCCCACAATACTTGGAGGCCCTCTCCCCCCACCCCAAATGGAGGGGGGTGTACCTCACGCAGTCGTTTGCAAGAGGCCCAGAGGGCCTGCATGAGGTGCCCCTGCCACCCATTTGGGGTGAGGGGGGAGACAGCCACCACAAAATGTTGGACAGGCCCCCCAAATGGGTGGGGCAGTAGGTTTTGTGCAACCTTGGGGCAGATTGGCACACTATTGGGCCCATCTGCGCCAACAAGAGTTGGGTCACCAAAGGAAAAAAGTGAAAATGGGAGACAGCATTTTAGGGGGGGCTGTGGGGCACCCTAAACTGGGGGGAGAGGGCCACCAAATATTGTGGGACAGGCCCCCCAGTGGATGGGGCAGTAAAGTTTGGGCACCCTGGGCCAGATTGGCACACCAATGTTCCCCTCTACGCCAAGGGGAGTTGTGTTACCAAAGGAAAAAAAGTGGACCGCATTTTAGGGGGGGCTGTGGGGCACCCCAAACCGAATGGGAATTTTCTAATGGGAAGGGATGGTCACCCCATACCCCCACCCACAATGGAGTGCGGGCTATGTCATTCTTTGTTTACCAAACTTGCCTTGGCGCAGAGGGGCACATCGGTGTACCAATCTGGCCCCAGGGTGCCCAAACCTTACTGCCCCACCCATTGGCGGGCCTGTCCCACACAGTTTTGGTGGCCCTCTCCCCTGCTCCAAATGGGGTGTACCTCACACAGCCATTTGTAGGAGGCCAGGAAGGCCTTCATGAGGTGCCCCACCACCCATTTGGGGTAAGGGGGGAGAGGGCCACCAAAAATTGTGGGACAGGCCCCCCAGTGGGTGGGGCAGTAAGGTTTTGGGCACCCTGGGACCAGATTGGCACACCAATGTGCCCCTCTGTGCCAAGGGGAGTTGGGGACCACATTTTAGGGGGTGCTGTAGGGCACCCTAAACCGACAGGGAATTTTCTAATGGGCCAGGGTGGTGATCCCCCCACCCACAATGGAGTGGGGGCCATGTCATACAACCCTCCTGGTGGCCAGATAACTGCTCCTAGGAAGGGACACCTGAGCCCAGGGAGGAGTGCATAACTGCCACCGCCCCTTTTTCTGCCCCTTTTCTGTGTTGCTGCCAAGTGTTTCCGTTGGTGAGCCGAGTGAAATGTGCGGCAAATGTTTTTTTTGCCACATTTCGGGATTTGCTGGGGTTTCTTGGTAATAAATTCTGGGCCGATTGGCAAAAAGTCAGACCTCTGCAGATTCCTATGGGTGTCCTCTTTTCAGAAATGCATGGAGTTCCCTGTTTTCCTTGGTGGCTTGAACACCCTCGGCCCATATCTGTATGGTGTGCCCGTCTGGAAAAATCATGAAATTCAGCTGTCAGAAAAGACTTGGGGTTAGGGGTCTTTTCGGCTTTCCCCTTGGCGCCCAGGTAGGTGCACCCACACATGTGAGGTACAGTTTTCATCGGGACACCTGTGGGAACGTGGGACGGTAGGTCATGTGTTGTCGGCGGCATGTTTTGGTGGGTGAGCCGAGTGAAATGTGTGGAAAATGGGGTTTTTTGCCCACATTTCGGACTTTGCCGGGGTTTCTGGGTAATACATTCTGGGCCGATTGGCACAAGTCAGACCTCTGCGGACTCCCATGGGTGTCCTCATTTCGGAAATGCATGGAGTTCCCTGTTTTCCTTGGGGCTTGGACACCCTCGGCCCATATCTGTATGGTGTGCCCATCTGGAAAAATTGTGAAATTTAGCTGTCGGAAAAGACTTGGGGTTAGGGGTCTTTTTGGCTTTCCCCTTGGCGCCCAGGTAGGTGCACCCACACATTTGAGGTACCGCTTTCATCGGGACACCTTTGGGAATGCAGGACAGTAGACCAATGCAGGACAGTAGACCATGTGTTGTTGGCTGCGTGTTTCAGTGGGTGAGCCGAGTGAAAATTGAGGAAAATGTTTTTTTTGTTGCCACATTTCGGACATTGCCGGGGTTTCTGGGTAAGAAAACACAAGGGGGATGGTCCTTGCTGAAACAGTCAAAGCTGATTGCAAGTTATTAAAATGCAAATAAAATTTGTTATGAATCTAATCCTTTGTTATGGTACTTATTCATATAAATCCAAAGGAAAGATGGAGAGGTACCAGGGAGAAAGAGTGTATACCACAAAACACTTAATTGATATAAGACTGGGAGTCTTTATTATTTTTTCTCCTCAGTCAAATGTTCATTATTAAACAAACAAAGGTCGTATAGACCTGTAAATGATACAACCATTGCATTAAATTGCATTATACAAAATATTCATTATTTCACATATTCAGACATGTAAACAGCTAAAACACATTGATGCATAGATCAATAGAGCATTTTTTTGTTGCTCTAACACAAAACCTTGGATAGGTCTAACAAAAGCCAGGCTGGAGGGTGACCAAAGTAGATCGACGTCACTGACATAAATCAAAACCAATTGGAAAACAGGGACCTGTTAACCCCAAAGGGGGAAGTGTCCCAGGACGTTTCGGCTAGACAGTGGATCACAGCCTTCTTCATGGAGCCAAGGATTTGGAAACCCCTTAGCCAGGACAGAGTCCTGGGTAGTGGCCTGGTGGTTAAATTTGCAAATTCAAATGGATAACTCTGGTGGAAAATGTAGAAGCTGCTTCTAACATGGAGTAGCTGGAAAATTACCTGGAGTTAGCTAGGTGATGGTCTCGGCAACCAAGCAATACAACTGGCGAGGTGCCCAAATTGCCGACTTGGGAAACTGGAGAACAACGGTGAGCAGAGACAGCTAAAGGCTGAATCGGGTGGGCTCCGGCGTCCGCGTACAATCGTCAGCTCGGTGGAACACAGAATGAAGCTGGGTTTCTGGGTAATACATTCTGGGGCAATTTGTGCAAGTCAGAGATTTGCAGATTCCCACTGGTGTCCTCGTTTCGGAAATGCATGGGGTTCCCTGTTTTCCTTGGTGGCTTGGACACCCTAGGCCCATATCTGTATGGTGTGCCATCTGGGAAAATCATGAAATTCAGCGGTCAGAAAAGACTTGGGGTTAGGGGTCTTTTAGGCTTTGCCCTTGGCACCCAGGTAGGTGCACCCACACATGTGTGGTACTGCTTTCATCGGGAAACCTGTGGGAACGTGGGACGGTAGGTCATGTGTTGGTGGGTGAGCCGAGTGAAATGTGCGGAAAATGTTTTTTTTTCGCCACATTTCGGACATTGCAGGTGTTTCTGGGTAATAAATTCTGGGCCGCTTCATGCAAGTCAGACCTCTTTGCATTCCCACGGGTGTTCTCTTTTGGGAAATGTATGGGGTTCCCTGATTTCCTTGCTGACTTCGACACACTAGGCCCAAATATGTAGGTTTCCCAAATGGACAAAATGTGCTGTGCCGAAAGGCTTGGGGTTACTAATGGGTTACCCTTTTCCTTTTGCGCCCGGCAGGTGCACCCACACATGTGAGGTACCGCTTTTGTCGGGACACCTTTGGGAACGCGGGAAGGTATCACATCTGTTGTTGGCGACATGTTCCGGTGAGTGGACAGAGGGAAATGTCTCTGAAATTGGCTGGAAATAAAAGACAATTCTCAGATTTTTCGCTCTGGCCACCCACCGAAAGAAATTGTCAACAACACATGGCCTACCTTCCTGCGTCCCCACACGTGTCCCGATGAAAACTGTACTGCACATGTGTGGGTGCACCTACCTGGGGTGCAAAAGGAAAAGGGTAACCCACTGGTAACTCCTAGCCTTTCGGCACTGCACATTTTGTTCATGTGGGCAACCAACAGATTTCGGCCTAGGGTGTCGAAGCCAGCAAGGAAACCAGGGAACCCCATGCATTCCTGAAAAGAGGACACCAACGGGAATCCGTAGAGGTCTGCCTTGCACAAATTGCCACAGTTTTTATTAGCCACAATCCCTGACAAAGTGTGATATTTGGAGGTGAAAAAACACAATGTTCACTTTGTCTGAGGTTCTGGGTAATAAATAAGGGGCGCTTCGCGCAAGTCAGACCTCTGTGCATTCCCATGGGTGTCCACTTTTGGGAAATGCATGGGGTTCCCTGTTTTCCTTGCTGGCTTCGACACCCTAGGCCCAAACATGTAGGTTGCCTAAATCTGTAGGTTGCCCAAACGAACAAAATGTGCTGTGTAGAAAGGCTTGGGATTATCAGTGGGTTACCCTTTTCCTTTTGCCCCCCGGTAGGTGCACCCAATCATGCGAGGTACCATTTTCGTCGGGACACCTGTGGCAACGCGGGAAGGTATGACATCTGTTGTTGGCGACATGTTCAGTGAGTGGACAGAGGGAAATGTCTCTGAAATTGGCTGGAAATAAAAGACAATTCTCAGACATTTCGCTCAGGCCACCCACCGAAACACACCGCCAACAACACATGGCATACCTTCCCGCGTTCCCACACAGGTGTTTTGGTGGGTGAGCTGAGTGAAAAGTGCAGAAAATTGTTTTTTTTGCCACATTTCGGGCTTTGCTGGGGTTTCTGGGTAATAAAATTGCAGCTGATTTGCACAAGTCAGACCTCTGTGTTTTCACACGGGTGTCCTCTTTTCGCAAATGCATGGGGTTCCCTATTTTCCTTGATGGCTTGGACACCCGAGGCCCATATCTGTATAATGTGCCCATCTCGAAAAATAGTGAAATTCAGATGTCGGAAAAGACTTGGAGTTAGGGGTGTTTTTGGCTTTCCCCTTAGCGCCCAGGTAGGTGCACCCACACATGTGAGGTACCATTTTCATCAGGACACCTGTAAAAACACTTGACGGTAGTACATGTGTTGTTGGTGGCATGTTTCTGTGGGTGAGCTGAGTGAAATGTGCGGTAAATGGGGTTTTTTAGCCACATTTTGGACTTTGCCAGGGTCAGACCTCTGCGGATTGCCACGGGTGTCCTATTTTCGGAACTGCATGGGGTTCCCTATTTTCCTTGTTGGCTTGGACACCCTAGGCCCAAATCTGTGTGGTGTGCGTATGAGCAGAATTTCTGAAATGATGCTGTGCTGAAAGACTTGGGCTTACCCGTTTTTAGGCTTTCCCCTTGGTGCCCAGGTAGGTGTACCCACACATGTGAGGTACCATTTTCATCGGGACCCCTGTGGAAATGCAGGACTGTAGACCATCTGTTTGTTGGCTGAGTGTTTCGGTGGGTGAGCCGAGTGAAATGTGCGGTAAATAATTTTTTTTCGCCACCATTCTGACTTTGCAGGGGTTTCTGGGTAATACATTCTGTGCCGATTTGCGCATGTCAGACCTCTGCTAATTCCCACGGGTGTCTTCTTTTCAGAAAGGCATGGGGTTCCCTGTTTTTTCTTGGTGGCTTGGACACCCTAGGCCCATATCTATATGGTATGCCTGTCTGGAAAAATTGTGAAATTCAGGTGTTGGAAAAGACTTGGGATTAGGAATCTTTTAGGCTTTCCCCTTGGCGCCCAGGAAGGTGCACCCACACATGTGGAGTACTGTTTTCATCGGGACACCTGTGGGAATGCGGGACAGTAGACCATGGGCCTCATTACCAGTCCGGCGGTAACCGCGGTGGTAAAACCGCCTGGTTACCGCCGGACTCGTATTACCACATATACATATACATACTCTCCTCTTCGTCATCCTCATTCCGTTACTTCTCCAAATCTCTCCTATACTCAAACAACCTCTCAACATGCTCATGTACTCTCCACAGTATCTCTTGATAGTGCTAAAGTATTCAGATCCCTCAGCCCCTGTGGGAGATCCACATCCCCCCACTCCTAACATCCATCCTGAGGGGTGAGGGCAGGAGCCCCCCCAGCACCCCAGCCCAGCAGAGGTTCCAGTGGAGAAAGAGGAAGCGAGCGCGCCGAGGGACAGGGCCTGCCTGACCCCGTCCCAACAAGTGCCTGACTTGCCCATGCCGGGCGCATCGCGGCACGAAAGCGAGGCTAAACCTCGTTTTCACTGCAGGAACCGCCGGCAGGCGGATCGCCGGCCAACCCAAAGGCCATCCTAAGGCCTGTTGTGTGCCTCACACCCCCCCACTCCTAACATCCATCCTGAGGGGTGAGGGCAGGAGCCCCCCCAGCACCCCAGCCCAGCAGAGGTTCCCGTGGAGAAAGAGGAAGCGAGCGCGCCGAGGGACAGGGCCTGCCTGACCCCGTCCCAACAAGTGCCTGACTTGCCCATGCCGGGCGCATCGCGGCACGAAAGCGAGGCTAAACCTCGTTTTCACTGCAGGAACCGCCGGCAGGCGGATCGCCGGCCAACCCAAAGGCCATCCTAAGGCCTGTTGTGTGCCTCACACCCCCCCACTCCTAACATCCATCCTGAGGGGTGAGGGCAGGAGCCCCCCCAGCACCCCAGCCCAGCAGAGGTTCCCGTGGAGAAAGAGGAAGCGAGCGCGCCGAGGGACAGGGCCTGCCTGACCCCGTCCCAACAAGTGCCTGACTTGCCCATGCCGGGCGCATCGCGGCACGAAAGCGAGGCTAAACCTCGTTTTCACTGCAGGAACCGCCGGCAGGCGGATCGCCGGCCAACCCAAAGGCCATCCTAAGGCCTGTTGTGTGCCTGTTTGGAGCCTCAGGAGCCAGGGGCCACAAACTCTGCCCGTGCTGCTCCAGGCATCACAAACACCTTGTGTAATCACCTTGTTTGCCTCCGGAGCCTCGGAGCCAGTGTCTACTCGGACCTTTAATCTTTTGTGAGTAAAGGGGATACCCTCAGTTTACACTATTGTGCTTTCTGGTATGTCTTCTGCTATTCCGCATTCATAAACATTTGAACTCGGTTTCTTTCACCTTCGATAACTGTTTGCTACATACGCTTATGCTTCCAACTCCGCCGCCTCTATGCGATACTGCTGCCACCTCTTTAATAGTACAGTCATTTTCAGCCCCTAGTGCTTTATGCCTCATGACTGCTATTGGCCGTGCCCTTTGGTCGCTAACTGACCACTGCAATTATGCTGTGCCTTATGGTCGCTAACGGACCACTGCACTGTATTGTGCCTTATGGTCGCCCAGAGACCACTGTATTATTGTGTAGTGCCTTATGGTCGCCCAGAGACCACTGTATTATTGTGTAGTGCCTTATGGTCGCCCAGAGACCACTGTAGTATTGTATAGTGCCTTATGGTCGCCCAGAGACCACTATATTATTGTGTAGTGCCTTATGGTCGCCTAGAGACCACTGTATTATTGTGTAGTGCCTTATGGTCGCCCAGAGACCACTGTAGTATTGTATAGTGCCTTATGGTCGCCCAGAGACCACTATATTATTGTGTAGTGCCTTATGGTCGCCCAGAGACCACTGTATTATTGTGTAGTGCCTTATGGTCGCCCAGAGACCACTGTAGTATTGTGTAGTGCCTTATGGTCGCCCAGAGACCACTGTAGTATTGTATAGTGCCTTATGGTCGCCCAGAGACCACTGTATTATTGTGTAGTGCCTTATGGTCGCCCAGAGACCACTGTATTATTGTGTAGTGCCTTATGGTCGCCCAGAGACCACTGTAGTATTGTGTAGTGCCTTATGGTCGCCCAGAGACCACTATATTATTGTGTAGTGCCTTATGGTCGCCCAGAGACCACTGTACTATCACTCTCAGCCCAGTATCTGACCTCGGTTTTTAGACCTACATCTGACCGTCGCACTTAGCCCAGTATCTGACTGCTACTCTTAGACTAGTACGTCACTGCTGCATTAATCTCGCCAAGTATTTGAGAACTGTACTCTGCCAACTCTGCCCCGTATCCATCCACGGCATCTAATTCCAGCCCACCTAGCTCAGCTAGTAGTAACAGTATGTACTTCCACATGCCCAACCCAGTTCACCTTGCACAATTCTCCAAACTGACAATTATCCTTACCATCATCTACACGACCATGCCTACAGTTCTGCCTACAGAGGGCCTTGGTGCCCACATACAACTCATCTCTAAACCCTGCAACTTAGAACAAAGGAAGCTTAGACTCCGGGCTCGACTACCTAAAATATTCGAACCTATTACTAAATATAACATTAACCTAGAACACCTCCGACCCAAAATATGCCGACCACTGGTAACCACCGCCCCTCTCAGACACCAACCACACCATAAAATCAATAAACTTATAGCCAAACCCCCGCTCACAGCACAGCTAGAACCTGAACTAAAAGCTGCTCTAATCAATGCCAGATCATTAGTCGCCCATGCCACTGACATAGCAGATATCATACGGGATAATAGCCTTGACTTCATTGCCATTACTGAATCTTGGCTCCACGATGCAGCAGGTCCGGCTCTCACTCTGGCAGTCCCAGAGAATTATACCATTCTCAGAGCTGACAGACCAGACTCGCGCGGTGGAGGAATTGCAATTATCGCCAAATCTAATCTCTCTATGAGAATCACACCCACACCCTCCCTCAAATCCTGCGAGCTTCTCTCTATCAAATTACCGACTGCAAACTCCCAAACACTAAATATCCACCTTATCTATAGACCCCCTGGCCCCGTCAGCACCTTCACTGAAGACATCACCACTGTTATCTCTGAGAAGCTAAAAGAATCCTCCCAAACACTAGTACTAGGAGATTTCAATCTAGGGCTCAACGATATCAACGACCATCATGCTACTGCCACAGGCAATACTCTGTCAGTGCTAGGCTTCACGCAGTTCGTGAATACTTCCACACATATCAAGGGAAGAACACTAGACTGGATTGCCAGTCACAACTGCTACCCCTCTATAACAGCCATCACCCCCCAAATATGGTCTGACCATTACCTTATCTCTTTCACCCTCAACACCAAAAGACCCATAATCTTAACACCCACGCCAGCCACACCCACCTTAACGAGAAACAAGAAAAACATTACAGCCGACAATATTCTGCCCCACATCCTACCCAAACTAAATTCCCTACCTGACCACTCTGACCCAGGCATCCTAGTGGATGCATTCAACGCAGCCATGTGCTCTGCTCTTGACAGTATTGCTCCATTTAAACTTCGGATCAGTAAACCCAAAAAGCATTTGAACTCATGGTTTACACCCCACCTAAAAAACTTAAGACTACAGAAGAGAAAATGCGAAACAGCTTGGAACCGACTTCCGACCGCTGAAAATAAAACTAACTTAATTAACATCTCCTCGCAATACAAAAGAGACATCATCCTGGCCAAACAAGAAACCTATAATAATAGGATCTCCCAATCCAACTCCAGCATGAAGGAGCTATTCTCCATCCTAAAGGAACTGGAAACTCCTATCACAGTACAGGATGACTCCATCAAAGACAAAACTTGGTGCACAGACATACAACTGGCACTAACCAACAAAGTATCCAACCTCCAAACAAAAATTGCCCTAAAGAAAGCCTCTCTGCCAACTCAACCTCTGATAGTCAAAATTCCCACATCCAACAACCCAGAATCCACCCAATTCCGTTTCTCCAAGGTCTCAGTAATTGAGGTAGAGAAGACCATTTTGACTCTCAAACCTTCTAATTGCAAAGGCGACCAATGCCCCGCACAACTGATCAAGGATGCGGCTAGGGATTTAGCCCCCTTTATCACAAAACTTATCAATGCCTCCTTTACTACGGGCACCATCCCCCGCAACCTAAAGGAATCTTGGGTACTCCCCCTCCTAAAAAAGCAAACATTGGACCCCAACATTCCTACTAACTACAGGCCCATCACCACGGTTCCCTTCCTACTAAAAATATTAGACAAGGTAGCATACACCCAAATCCAGAACTTCCTTGAGATGAACCATCTCCTCGGCACCCGCCAATCCGGTTTCCGTCCGCAACACGGCACAGAGACTGCCCTTATCGACCTAAAAGCCCAAATAGATTCACTCAGAGACGAGGGAAAACTAGCTCTCCTCCTCCTTCTAGACCTCTCAGCCGCCTTTGATCTGGTGGATCATAAAGTCCTATGTAATCACCTGGACTCGGCTGCCCACTTCTCAGAGGAGGCTATAGTCTGGATTCAATCATTTCTTAGTGACAGGACTATGAGGGTGTTCTCCCCCGCAGCGGCAGCAGACCCTATCCCAATCACCTGCGGAGTGCCCCAGGGATCCTGCGTCTCGCCGACACTCTATAACATCTTCACCAAGCCACTCTTTGACGATCTTGATAATCTGGGTATCACCTACACTAACTATGCAGATGATACTCAGATTCTCTTACCACTTACTGGGGATTACGTCGAAGATCTGGCTCTGGTGAATAGAGTCTATAGCATCGTTCAGGCATGGATGGCCAACCATGGCCTATGCTTGAACGATGACAAACATCATCCTGGGCACGGCAGCCCGTATCTCCAAACTTAACCAAAACTACTCCGCCTTCATCATCGATGGCAACACTATCAAGGTCGCCAGAGAAGTAAAAACCCTAGGTTTTTACCTTGATGCGACACTATCTTTCACCAAACAGGTGAACTCACTGTCATCATCCACTGCCTATACATGCAAGTTAATACGAGCTGGGAAACCATTCCTTTCAGAGGACAGCTGTCTTATTCTAGCTAGAGCCCTCATTTTATCGAAATTAGATTATTGCAACGCCCTCTACATAGGGACTACCAAACAAATCATCCACAGAATCCAAGTGCTCCAAAACAATGCACTTAGAGCGGCCCTAAGTATCCCCAGAAGTGCACACATTTCAGAAATAAGACGAAAACACAAATGGCTTTCCACCCAAGAAAAAATCAACCTTAAATCTGCGTCCCTTATCCACAAATGCCTAAACAACAAAGCTCCCCGATACCTCTCAGAACGCTTCAACAGGAAAAATCCAACGAGACTCACAAGGACAGCCAGCCCCAACTGCCTCCTAGTGCCCAGATTCAAACTAGCCACCATTGGAGGTTCCAGTTTCCCAGTTAAGGCAGCACAGTTATGGAACTCCCTACCCCTTGCACTCAGATCTGACCAAACCTTCAATAACTTCAGAAAGAACACCATAAAATGGCTTATTGAGAATGCGACATAGCGTATGTCACTTTATACGTAACGTCTTCTTATAATGTTTGTACTAACCTGCTTTTACTGTTTGATCGCCATAGATTTGACTGTTTAGCTACGCCTTATCTGCACTTGCACTTGCCCTACCCTGCAGATTCGAAATGTCCACTATGCCTGTAACCTGTAACGTTAACTAATCTGTAACCTGTAAACGTTAACTAAGCTGTAAACCTCCTTGTTTCTCTTGCGCCCTGCTACCCTAGGGTCTGGTGCGCACAATAAATAAATAAACAAACAAACAAACAAACAAACCATTCCGCCTCCGTGATTCCCGGATTTACCAGGGCATTACAACCCCGGTTTTCCGGGAATCACGGAAGCGAAATGGTGTTAATCCCCATTCCCATTGAGTCCAATGGGACTCGATGAGAATGGGGATCATGGAAACACCGGCAGCATCTCGTAATGCTGGCGGTGTTTCCTCGGCCGCCTGCAGGCAGGCGGTGTTAAACCCGCCAGGTCAGACCTGGCGGGAACATCACCTCCCGCCTGCAGGAGTCGGGATCAGGCGGTCCGGAAACAACGGTGGCGGCGGGTTTACCGCCACCGTTATTTCCGGACCGCCTGAGTTATAATGAGGCCCCATGTGTTGTTGGCGGCATGATTTGGTTGGTGAGCCGAGTGAAATGTGCAGAAAATGGGGGGTTTTTGCCACAAATCAGACTTTGCTGGGGTTTCTGGCTAATAAATACTTGGCCAATTTGTGAAAGTCAGACTTCTTTGGATTCCCATGGTTGACCTCTTTTCGGAAATGCATGGGGTTCCCTGTTTTCCTTGGTGGCTTGGACACCCAAGGCCCATATCTGTATGATGTGCCTGTCTGGAAAAATTGTGAAATTCAGCTGTCGGAAAAGACTTTGTGTTTGGGGTGTTTTCGGCTTTCCCCTTGGCGCCCAGGTAGGTGCACCCACACATGTAAGATACCGTTTTCATTGCGACACCTGTGGGAATGCGGGACAGTAGGCCATTTGTTTTTGGCAGTGTGTTTCGGTGGGTGAGTCGAGTGAAATGTGCAGAAAATGTTTTTTTTTCGCCACATTGCAGACTTTGCCGGGGTTTCTGGGTAATAAATTCTGGGCTGATTTGCACAAGTCAGACCTCTGTGGATTCCCACGGGTGTCCTATTTTTGGAACTGCATGGGGTTCCATATTTTCCTTGGTGGCTTGGACACCCTAGGCCCAAATCTGTGGGGTGTGCGCATGAGCAGAAATTCTGAAAAGATGCTGTGCCGAAACACTTGGGGTTACCCGTGTTTTAGGCTTTCCCCTTGGTGCCCAGGTAGGTGCACCCACACATGTGAGGTACCATTTTCATCGGGACACCTGTGGGAATGCAGGACTGTAGACCATGTGTTTTTGGCTGCGTGTTTCGGTGGGTGAGCCGAGTGAAATGTGCGGTAAATTGTTTTTTTTGCCACCATTCAGACTTTGCAGGAGTTTCTGGGTAATGCATTCTGTGCCGATTTGCACAAGTCAGACCTCTGCAGATTCCCACGGATGTCCTCTGTTCAGAAATGCATTGGGTTCCCAGTTTTCCTTGGTAGATTTGACACCCTCAGCCCATATCTGTATGGTGTGCCTGTCTGGAAGAATCGTGAAATTCAGCTGTCGGAAAAGACTTGGGGTTAGGGGTCTTTTAGGCTTTCCCCTTGGCGCCCAGGTAGGTGCACCCACACATGTGAGATACTGTTTTCATTGCGACACCTGTGGGAACGCAGGACAGTAGGCCATGTGTTCTTGTTGGCATGTTTGGGTGGGTGAGCCGAGTGATATGTGCGGAAAATTGGTTTTTCTTGCCACATTTGGGACATTGCTGGGGTTTCTGGGTAATACATTCTGGGCTGATTTGCACATGTCAGACCTCTGCGGATTTCCACGGTGTCCTCTATTCAGAAAGGTATGGGGTTCCCTGTTTTTCTTGGTGGCTTTGACACCGCAGGCCCATATCTATATGGTATGCCTGTCTGGACAAATTGTGAAATTCAGCTGTCGGAAAAGACTTGGGGTTTGGGGTGTTTTCGGCTTTCCCCTTGGCGTCCAGGTAGGTGCACCCACACATGTGAGGTACCATTTTCATTGGGACACCTGTGGGAATGCAGGACAGTAGGCCATGTGTTGTTGTCGGCGTGTTTGGGTGGGTGAGTCGAGTGAAATGTGCGGAAAATTGTTTTTTCTTGCCACATTTGGGACATTGCCGGGGTTTCTGGGTAATAAATTGTGGGCCGATTTGCACAAGTCAGACCTCTGAAGATTCCCACGGATGTCCTCTTTTCAGAAATGCATGGGGTTCCCTGTTTTCCTTGGTGGATTGGACACCCTGAGCCCATATCTGTATGGTGTGCCCGTCTGGAAAAATCGTGAAATTCAGCTGTCGGAAAAGACTTGAGGTAAGGGGTCTTTTAGGCTTTCCCCTTGGTGCCCAGGAAGGTGCACCCACACATGTGAGATACCGTTTTCATTGTGACACCTGTGGGAATGCGGGACAGTAGGTCATGTGTTGTTGGCAATGTGTTTCGGTGGGTGAGCCGAGTGAAATGTGCGGAAAATGGGTTTTTTTCGCCACATTTCAGACTTTGCTGGGGTTTCTGGGTAATGAATTCTGGGTTGATTTGCACAAGTCAGACCTCTGCGGATTCCCACGGGTGTCCTATTTTCGGAAATGCATGGTGTTCCCTGTTTTCCTTGGTGACTTGGACACCCGAGGCCCATATCTTTATGGTGTGCCCGTCTGGAAAAATCGTGAAATTCAGCTGTCGGAAAAGTCTTGGGGTTTGGGGTCTTTTCGGGTTTCCCATTGGCGCCCAGGTAAGTGCATCCACACATGTGAGGTACCGTTTTCATCGGAAGACATGTGGGAACGCGGGAAGGTATGATTTTTGTTGGGTTTGTGTGGTTTTCATAACATTTCGACCCAATTGCTGGTGCCCTTTGTCACACAACCCTTTCATTTGCCATTTAGTCGTTACTTTAGACACCATACACTTTTTAACCTGCACAAGTCACTTACCCTTCAAAAGGTCTGCCTGAAAATGTATGCTTGCCATTCCTCACCACATTGGTTTTCCTTATTTACACATGCTAAGTACGTATTTTCAGGCTGTAAGCATAAAAATCCTGTGTACCATGGCTCAGTGTTTGGCTTGTGGTTTTGCTTGTTTTGTGAAAACACCACAAAACATGTGTGATTTCCTAACTGCAAGAATCGGGGGAATGCAGCGCAGCATTGTTGTTCTGAAAATTCATAGAAGCCATTGCTGTACCAAGCCAACCATGTGCACCACATACCTTTTTTTTCATTCAATTTCCTGCTTATTCCCCTAACTATGGCATTTTCCCCTACTTAGTTGTTGCCCGACCTGCACAAATCACCCCTTCCTAAAGTTGGAATTTTGTCTACTTTTCAGAAACGTATGCCTTTCTGTCCTCCAATTCGGCTTTCCTACCCTTTTCTTCCATTCAGTCCACGCATGTCCAATTGGCAAAAATTGCCATAATCGCCTACCTCGTACAAAATGGTTGATAACCACATCAAAATAATGTTTTTTCCTTTCCACTCAAACTCTTCTTGGGAGCCAGGCAATTGGGGAATTCAGCAGAGCAAACCACGTGTTCCTAGCTCTTACAAGGAAAAAACCACATACTTCTTTGTACATCATTTTATTGGCATTTTTTAAAAAAAACACCAAATTTTCACACTTTTTGGTTATTTTCTCTCACCCCCCTACAGCAACCTCGGATTCCTGGTTGGCTTTTTCGGCCACCTACATGTGGGAAAAAAGGGGCCAAATTTGGCCAAGATAGCTCATGTAACAAAAAAGTTACAAGGCATTGAATGGCGACATACCGAAATCACCAAAAAAGGCCTTGGCAGTGGGGGGAAAAACCCATGGCACTTAAAGGGTTAAGGGAAGTTTTCACTCATGGCATACATAGCCTTTAAAACCATACAGCATATGCACAATCTTGAAATCCTCTTGGTTTCTTTCTGGTATGTTATCTTATAGGGTTTTACAAAATACTCTGCCGCCATGTGCCTAGTCTCTTGGTTCTGTGACAGATCTGAAAAAGATGGACGACGCTTTATTTGGATAGTTAGAAAAGAGGGGACATGAAACATTGCTTTGCAGTTCCCTTGATGTGTGAAGTTCTGAAGTACTTGGCTGCTGTTCATGGTTCTGCTTCTAAGTGGTTCATGGAAATAAACCTTGAGGTATCTGGGTCCAGAGGGCAGCCTTGTTGTCCATAGAGTGTGGATGCTTTGATCAGGAATAGGATATAACATTTGACTGGAGAGCGTTGGTGTATGAATGTTTGATGTCCGTTGGGAAGGATGTTGAATTGCCATGTGTTGGTGCCTTCATTTATATGCATATTGTGTGTGGGTGCATAGGCCTCGAACATGTTAATGAATGGAGGAGTATGTGGAGACCACAGTGGAACTTCTGAGCATTAGTTGGGTGTGCCTGGCCAGTAGCCTATTGGTGTTGCACCTCAAGTAGGGCAATTGTGAGGAGAAGTCATAAGGCACCTTGGAAGAGGCTCATGTCCCTAGCAGAGAAGAGCTTGCAGCGCTTGATCCTAAATCACATTGGTGAGAGACACGGGAAGACCGACAGGAGCAGGAAGTAGTGGTTACCAAGTCAACAGTGGAGCAAAATTGCAGGCGGGCACCTGAGAGCAAAAACAGTTATGCAAAATGACAGGACATCTAGGAGGAAAATAGCAAAGTGGGGCACAGAAGAGAAAACTTACTAAGGAAGACATGAGTGTTTATCACAGTGGGTACAATCCTAGTGGACACCTAGAAGCATAAATGCAGTGGGACACGTATGAGCAAAATCAGTTCGAAACATATGAGCAGAATTGCAATGGGACACTTAGAATCAGTATAGTATAAAATAACATGTTGGCTGGTGATCAGGCAAGTGAGTTGCACACATAATTAAGAAATCACATGTACCAAGTCATAACATTGCCGAGCAAGGAACGGAATGGCATGATAATACCTAAAAGCCATAACACACCATTATGACATAGCAGGCATAGACAAGGTCTCATAGGGCAACTTCAAGCGTCTGCAAATATCGCCCATCATATGTTTTCTCTTTGCTACTGTTAAACCCTCCTCTCTTTCTCTCTCTGCATCTCTCTCTGCGTCTATTTATCCCTCTTTTTGTCTCCCTTTCTTTCTCTATCTCTCTCTGTTTCTATCTCTCTCTCTATATGTAGAGGTCACACTAGATGTTTAGCAATGTAATATGCGCTTCGAAATCCAATGATTGTCACTTTACGTCTGTATTGTACTCGTACCCACAGGATCTTTTGTGGGTCTGAGCTGCTTAGATGGTACATATTTATTACATGACACAAGCGCAAGTATCATAAATGGCCAATAAGTGTTTGTTTACAATAGGAGGTCCCAGTGAACTTCCTATAATGTACACTTTCAAAGCAAATGTCTGTCACTTTACAAGCTGGGTAGTAAGTCCAGCAATTATGGAGCACTGCAGAGGTTTATTAATGCATTGAGCGTTTCTTTAAAGCAAGCGGTTGTCACTTTACAAGCTGGGTAAGACGATCTATATATCAGATTGTCCCTATATATTTGTACCCATACATACACATTCATTTGTACAACCGTCTTTATGCATTGGATTAGTTGGAAGATCAGAATAAAGGCTCACATACGTAATAGAAGCACTTTGCACTTTAAATGATAGAATAATACGAGTGAACAAGCTCGTAAAACATTCAAAGATGTAAATTATTAATGTCATTCTGCATCTGAAAGTCAAAGTATAAATGAATACATAATTTCATGACTATTGCTGAAAAATACCCATGAGGTTATGACGGAATCTATTTGCCTTGCAACCTTGAACTGTAATAACGACTCTGGTGTATTCAACATAACCAAGTTAGCATGTTCTCTGAGTATAAATCCGACGAATAAAGCAAAGCGAACTTTAACATCGGAGCCTTTACGATTTACGGTCATAAACATTGATATATATGGAGTTCAAACTGCATAGGTTAAAAGCATGTTTGTTTATTTGGAATGGATAGGTAAACCCATTAATGCATCTCCGTTAAAAGTGCCCAATGCAAAATGGCTACAACAAAGTAGCAAGGTGAAAGTCTGTCTTTTATGTTTTGTAACCAGGCACTATTTGGGTGTGTTTAAAGGTGTTTAAAGGTCGTGTTTAAAGGTCGAATAATCACAGGTGGAACTACTGTGAAGAAGCTACGTGATAGTGGCGAAATGCATCCGTTGCACGAACTCTACTGCCACTGACCTCTTTGATGGGATGACGAGGATTTTAAAATGGACATATTCAATTATATAAAAAAATCTTTTTTAAAAAATCCTTTAAATAAGCTCTCTGGCCAATGTTTTTCTTGAATTACAGTAATTTGTAAGTTTACTCACGTTTGGGATGCGCACTGATACGGAGGTGACATTTTTGTTTCTCAGTTCAATTTAATTAGCAGTTTTGAGGTAACTGCTAGTCCCTCTTACATGCAGCAACCCCACTTTCTCTTATCTCTTAGGTAACGTTTGTTGCATTCTATTTCTTCCTCCAATCTACTATTAGTCCAGCGCCTAGTATTCAGCGGCATACCTCAATCCAGTTTTAGGGAATAGAATATTGATTGCTATATTTGCATAGCAATTTACACACGTGGAAGTGCACGTAGTTTCTCTGAAGAGGTAGTTGGCTTTGTTTGTGCAATTCGGTATGCATTTCGGTATGCATGTTCTTTCCAGTAGATCCTTCTTTGTTTGTGGCAATTGAAGAAGTACCAGCTGCTTTTAAGTTCTTTGGAGGTAGTGTTGTGAGATCATGTATAAGTTGAGTCTGCACTAGTTTTCTCTTACAAAGTTTTCCTTTTTGAGGAACAGGGTACATTTTGAGGTGGGGTGCGTAGAATGCACATTGTCTATTGTACTCTACAACGTAAGGAATATCAGTGTTGACTTTACTTGCATCAAAATTGACTAAAAATAGTGCTTCAAGTGTACATAGGCATGACAGTGTTATGTAACTCATGCCTTCTTTAAACACTATGCTGCCAACCTCTATCAATGCTTGATCTAGGGTAAGACCTTGTGATTTATGAATGGTGACTTCGTATGCTAGAGACAGAGAAAATTGTTCTATGCATACATACATATCTTTGAAACGAAGGAATCGGGCTGTTGAGCGTCCTATCCTTTTAACTTCTGAAAGTTTGTCAAAGTGAATATTGACAAACTGAATGTTGTGGTCACCTGGGTATGTTTGGAAGCCAACAACTGTACAAAGCGTTCCATTAACTAATCCTTGCTCCACATCAAGGTCATGCATTAGCATCACTCTACAGTTTAAAGACAATGGGCCTCATTACAACCCAGGCGGTAAGTTCCCTACTTTACCACCATGGTGTAAACTCTGTTTACACCATGGTGGATGGTGGATTTACCGCCCCATTCCAAGGTGAATGGGGCGGTAAATCCCCATTCCCCATTTATCCTTCCCCATTCCCATTTTTGCCCCATAGGGCATAATGGGAGTAGGGAAGGCGCTAATTACGGCACCGTAAATTACGGTGCCGTAATTAGCACCAAGGCGGGTTAGCGCCTTGCATTTTAACGCCTGCTAAAAGCAGGCGTTAAAATGGTAATCAGGCGTTAAGGGTTAACGGCGCCGACGGCGCCGTTAAACCCTTAACGCCTGGGTTGTAATGAGGCCCAATGTTAATATTTTCTCTAAACCAGCTGTGCTAGATGTAGAGTTTTCTAAGGTATTTAGTCATGCTGTGTCTTGTTGACACCTGGGTAGTCCCATACCGTGCACAGCCAGTTTGTCTGTGGAGTACATTTGAACTACTGGTTGTATCTCTTTTTTTCAGCATTGTTTCATTGAATTGTGCACAGCTTGCAAGAGTTGGCATCAAGAACATACAGTTTACATTTTTGTGTGCTAATTGTTCCATGACATCAGTAGTACATGAGTTATGGGCGTAGAGCTCATGGATGCGTCTGGTATTTAATATACATTGTGCTTCTTTAGATAGTACACCAACCCTAATACTTTTCAAAATGTTGGTGTAGGTGAGGTCTGCAGACTGACCCATGTTTTCAGTTAGTTCTTTTTATTGGAAATATTGCCAAAGATTTACATTTCCTATGCTGCCAAGAGTTTTATGGCACAGTTTGTATCCTAATGTTTTAAAAATAGGTACACCTTTCAGTGGTGTTAATTGAAGATCTCTGAAAACAGTAATGTGTTTTCCTCCAAAGAGTTCTTCGTAGCCCATTTTGAGGACCTCTTGTAATCTGAGGTGAATCAAAGCCAACATTAGGTTGGAGACCATGCTCAACTCATCTATTAGGAGCATTTTCATTTGTTTCAAAACTCTGCCTATTTCCATAGCAGCTTCATCTGAAAGTGTGTAGTAGTCTAATTTGTATTGCTGTTCTACTGGGAGGAGTAGCAATCGTTGTAAAGTGACACCACCTATGTTGTAGGCAGCTAAACCTGTGGGGGCAGTTACAGCAGCTGACAGTTTTGCAATTGTTAGAGGAATTTGCTGATGATTTTTATTAAGAATATTTTTCCTGAACCAGCTTGACCACTTACATAGAGCAGTATAGGTTTGTACAAGTTTTTGTTTCGTTCTGCACACCATGTTCAATTTGTTTAGCTACTTTTAGGAAAATGCTATGCTATTCATTGTTTTATTGTGATTTGATATAGCAAAGTGTTCTGTAGATTCTTCATACTGGCACATGGTGTTTTCAACTTCAGTCATGGCTAATCCTGCTTCATTTGCTATGAGTGTTTCTCCAAGAGGTTCTTGGCTTCCTGTTAGAGAAGGTTGACTGCTGTCAGGAGTGTCTATATTTAGTTATGCCTGGAATTGTTCTTATCGTTGGTGTTGATTGTTTAACATGGTTTTGTACTGCGTAAAATGTATATCTGTTATAGTCCTTTCATTTGCTTGGAAAGCATCTGCATAGGAGGCACAAGTATCTAATAAATCTTCTTCTTTTCTCCATGGTTTAAAAATTTGTGGTAGGGCCATGTAATACAGTTCTTTATGTTGAGGAGTTTTTAATGATAGTTTCATATGGTCAATGAGGCTGTGTTTGGTAAGTTTAACCAGGCTGCCCTCACAACCTTTGACTATGTATTTAATTTGTTTCCCATGGTTTAATATTATTTTTGTATGTGAAGGGTTGGGATATGTGGTGTAGATACATGGTTACCAAAGCAGTACTCCTATTTGGGTAGTATATGTCCATTAAGTTGATTTTCAAAATGCCCCAGTTGTTGGGATCGTTTTTGGCTATTGTTTCTATGTCTTGGTATGATTTGAGAACTCTTTTTCTAGATTTAGCAGGACCAAGGCTTAGCCATACTTTGTTTGCAGATTTCCCATACAAGGCAGTGCCAGTTAAACGGTCTGCGGCTTCATAGCAGCCACATTCTCTGGGAGAGCATTTTTATGCCAGAGCTGTACAATTTCTGTGACAGTGTTTTGCCAGATGATATGTCATCCCAGAGGTCTTTGAGCTCTGTTTTCTCTGCTTTGGTTAAGTAGGCTGTGACAAATCGTGCAACTGCAGTGGAATTGGAAGCAAATGTACTTCACATCTGTGTTTGCATTTCATAGAAGGGCAATGTTCGTATTGTAATTATTAATGCACTTCGATCCTTCTGTTCTTTTTATGCAGTATGAGTTCTTAGGTGATTTGCCTTTGACATTGATTATTGATGTACTTCAATCCTTCTGTTCTTTTTATGCAGTATGTGTTCTTAGGTGATTTGCCTTTGACACTGTGTCTAACCAAAGACATGAATCTGTTCACTTGCCCTGTTGCTGAAACTGGTCTAGAGAAACCAAAGCGGCATTTGGTGTAGTATTTCCCTTTGTTTTTAGTTTTTTACTGACACTACTTGCCACACTTGTGTCTTTGAAATTGCAAAATGTGTGCATGTAGGTTGCTATGTGTAGTTTGTGAAGGGATTTTGTAAGTGACATATTTGTGGATGAACTGCAAAACAGTGGCATCACTGTCCTGACCAAATTTAGGAGCATCTTTAATCTGCAAAAGCATGTGGATGTGTGGTGCTCCTCTGGCTTGATATTCATTTCTCCAAAAGAAGTGTTGCACTTCTCCGAGGGGAGGAACTGTTTTATTACAAGTGAAGTGCAGTATGGCAATAAAGCTATATTGAAATACCTTGATACAGTTACAGGATCAAGAGAGCAGAGTTCTCCTGGTGTTTTTATGTCTATATTGCTTTGTTTTCATTTGCTATGCATAGGAAATCATGCAAGTCTTCCCATGCGCACTCTGCACAACTTAACGTCACAAAACATGTGGGCGGGCCAAGGTTGCGTATCATACAGCGTACATCTGCATGACGTTGGAACCAGTATTCTTTCGTACCACACATGTTTGCTAAAAGATTTGTAATACTTGACTGTAAAACCTCATCTTTTTCTTCCATCTTTTGAAGTAACCGAGTAGCAGACATATTTTGAAAATTGGAACCTATTTTTAATGTTTGTGCAACTCCGTAACAGTTGCTAGTTCACTTTCAAAGAGAAGGTGGAATATGTATTCAATGTTTTGTCTGAATCTGGTGTCTTCAGAATACATTTCTAAAGAGCGGTATTCTGATGCTGTTATTTGTGTGGGTCTTTCATCGTACCGTCCACCTTTTCCAGTAGGAAAAAGTAGAGTAAAGGCTTGTGCTTTTACACTTTTTTCCCATATGCTATTGGAGATCCTTTGGCTTGCAGCATTTGGTATGTTTCAAGTGCATCATCTATGGTATCTTTAGAGTGCAGTGGGTGAATTGTATAGTGGTCTGAAATATTCGAGGTTGTAGTAGGATCTAGAAGTTGAAATTGGCCAGTCCCTGACGAGTCTTGAATTGTTTTGTTGGTTTCCCTCAAGTTTTCTTCAATGTTTATTTCTTTGTAGTATTCATTGTTGTCTTTTAGATATTGCAGGGCTTCTCTAATTTTAGGTAAGTCCACTAGTTGCTGCCAAATGTTTTTGTCTTTTGTAGGTATGCCATTCACTAGGATAATCAAAGATTGATCTATTAGCCGTTGCACTCCCAGAGTGTCTAATATTTTTTTAGATCTAATGGCAAACAAACTACTTTGCCACAAATGCCTTTCAGTAATTCAGAGGGAGGCAGTTTTGTTGTTTTTGGTTGAAGGTGTATTATTGCTTGAAATGGGTGCAATGTTTAGATTATAATGCTCTCATACAAGTTAAGTTATTGGAGTGGTTTTGGCAGTGGGAATATTAGTTCTAGCCTATGAAGGTATTTGGTTGTTATCAAGTTTTGCAGTGCAGTATCTGCAAAGTATTGAGGGGTTAGTAATTTCGTATTTGTTTTCTGCTATAATATAGAGAGCTAATTGGAACCAGTGGGGTTCCTCATTGACTTTGATTTATTTTGTACATTATGTCTACAGTTTTGGTGTTCTTTTTATAAAAACTTCTATGGCAACACACACACATGGTTTGGTACTTCAGCAGATTTGCTTTTAAACTTAGTATTTCTTTCTTGTATGAGTGTTCTACTGGGTTGACATCTGCAAGTCTGTTGCTACTCTGTTCTAAAGATACTGGATTTTGTAAGTGGGGTTTCACTTTCAAAATATTTGCTTTGGATGTGCTATATTTCTTTGAGTAGTTCTTTGACTGTACCATGTAGAAGAATGTTATTTAAATGGTCCAGTGTTAAAGCAGGATTTTTTGCATAGTACAGTTTATGAATGAGATTTCGTACAGTTGAATGGTGTGTAGCTAACATTTTGATATGGTGAAAGGTACTTTTGCAAGTAGGTCCAGAAATGTAGGCTAATGAATGTCCACGTAATCCTGTTTATTTGCGGACTGGACAAGAGTCTATACTTTGTAATATTACAATTTTTTATTTGTCTTTGCCTGTCAGATACTGATTAAGGAACTGGCGTAAAGATGTGAAAGATTTTTTGGACACGTTACACATTGATCTGCACGGCCATTTGTAGACGGGACGTATTGGTTCAGTGGAAAGGAGAGTTGATGCTAAGTTTGCTGGGGATATTTTTGTGAGCAGCGTTTCTTGTTCCATAATGGTATTGTTAACCTTTTCATACCCTTGTCCACTGCTATGTATGGCAATTGTTTTTTTTGCTTTTGTTTGTATGCGTCTTCATTGAAATCTGGCTCTGTGCTGGTGGTGTGACTCCACTCACCTAGACAGATGTTTGCAAAGCTATCTTTATTGATATTCCATCTGTTGCAAAGTCCTTGTTGTAGTTTAGTAATTTGTTTTGTTAGTGGTTTCATTCTGTTTAAAACTAATATAAATATTTTCCTTTTGAGAAGGATTGTACTGTCGATGAGAGCTTCCAGGATTAGTTTTCTGCGGTAGGTTTTAAGGGTTGAGCGTGATTTGTCCCCTGTTTTTATAAGGTTCTGAAGGACTCTGTAGTAGAACATATTTTGTAAAATAATTTTCTTGGTATGATTACTTGTGGCTACATCACAATTGATTGATGCAATGTTAGCACTAGTGGTAGTTGCAGTCTTCTTAATACATTTCTTTTTAGTTTTAAATTTTGAAAGAGGAGTCAGAGTTTCGTTCCTGCAAGCTGCTTCAGTTTGGCTTAGTGACTGTATTAGCTGTTTTGTTTGAACTTTGTGTACAAATTCTGCTAGGGGTGGATGTCTATTTTGTATGCTTTTAGTTTGATCTGCTCTATTTTTGCATTGCTTTCTACAGAGTTGCTTTTTGGTAGGCATTCTTTGGTGTCTGAGAAAAAAAGAATGCGTGGGTTGGGAGGTTGTGCAATGTATGTGTGTACTGTGCATGAGTGTCTGAGTATGAGGGTAGGCATACATGTAGAGGTGTGTGATTGTAGAATGGGCTGTTACTTCAGGTTGGGAAGGCTGTACTCGTATCTGTGTGTTACTACACTGGTGTTCAGAAGACAACAAAGTGTGCACCTGCTGAGGTACAATCAGTAATAGTGAATCAGATGCTGTTGGGTTGATACAATTGTGTGTCTTACAATACAAGAACACTCGTCTGAGTAACAGGCAGAACACTACAACAGTATTGCACTTACTTTGTTGGATGCAAAGAGTTAGTTTCTTCTGAGTTCTGTTTTGTACTTGATACCCCACTGGTTTTGAGGAGTGTGGTCTTCACTGCAATTCCGAAAGAAGGAAGTTAGTACATATGTGTGTTAATGGCACAGTAATTTCACTTGAAGTACATATTAGTTACATTTGCAGAAGGATTTCTGGGCAGGAAAACATACTGTATGTGTTAAATTGCACAGCTTTGTATATGAATGGGGACTTTTGAGTATCATCATCATTGCTAAGGGGGTTAGTGGTGTATTTGTAAGTTTGTCCTATGAGGTGCACTTGTAAAAGTGTATGTGTTGCTGTTGCACTATTTAGTGTTGAAATTGATTAGTGGAAGTTGTAGTTGGGTGAGAAAAATGCTTGGAAAGATGTACAGATTGGAAAGGAGAATGTTTCTTTGTGTGGAATTCCATACATTTTTCTGCACATAGATACTTGTTACATGAGTGGAGGAATCCTTTCAGTTCTTTGATTTTTTTATCCACATTTCAAATGGCACTGTTCTGAATGTACACATGTATTTGTTTGGTTTTACAACAATGGTACGTTCTGTTAATTGTGCAAACTATGTACTTGCCATGGTTTGTCAACATACATGCAGTTTCCCTTCTCTCTGTGTATTCTGGGCATTTTACATAGGACCTGCCACTTCAACTTGCTTTCAAAATGATTGTACAATCAATATGGTTTTGTTGTTTTTTTCATGTGTAAATACATCAGTGTGAGTAGTGATGAAATGGAAATATGAAGTTTAAAACAATTATGCAAGTGGGCATTAAAAGAACAGTTTATAAGCACACATCTTTGTAAGTAAGTGCCACTTAATGTTAGGAGATGGGACCAATGACTGTATGATTATTTAGTAGATTATTGAAGGTAAGTGGCATGGACTCTGTTCAAATGCATGCAATGTATGTGCTTGCAATGTTTTGGTAAGATACAAGCTGGTTTCCTGTTTTGTGTGCATTCTAGGAATTTCATAACAGGTGTGTTAAGGGGGAAAATGGTTGTGAAAATGACAGAAGGAAAGAAGAGAATAACAGTTTGCACATTACGATGAGTGATATGTGAAAATGAAAACTTAAGTACAAAGCTTTGCAAGAGACACTTGATGATAGGAGATGGGAGAAATGACAGTATGCTTTTTTTGCATGTTATGCAGGGTAAGTGGCATGTACCCTGTTCAAATGCATTTATGAAAGAGTTGCAAATGTACTGTACACACAATATTCATACCTGCAGTTTGTGTTGATGTATGTAAATGTGGATGAATCTGGAAGCAGAAATCTTGGAGAGTTTTACAGTAGTTTTTTCTTAAAATACATTTTTGTTGGTTCCATGTGTTAATATCCCCGCAAAAATATCGCAATACAAAAATATCACCATATTTTTGTGGCAATATTGAGCCATGGACCCTGCGGGGATCACCCCCGCAACCCTCGCATTATTTGTAAATATGCGGGCAACACCCCTGCAAACCCCGCTCCTACAAATTATCCCCCCCAAAAATATCGCCCATAGCGAGACAGACGAACATATGTACGGCAATAAATATTTTTGGTGGGGATAATATGTAGGGATACATTTTTATTGTGACCAACATGAATTGAACAATAACCAAACAATATTCTTTGGTGATTTCACCTCTGCACCTGATCAACAAGTTACAGATTTTCAGGGTAATTCATGGAAATTCGCACAAAAGTGTCGCACGCGGCTGGCGCACAGCGTGCCCGTGCGAATGTCTGCGCCAGCCGCGTGCGATAAAATCAATTTCCGCGCACAGCGTATTCATGGATTCTCGCCTCCAAAAGCAGACGTGGCGCAGAGTGGCACAGCGACCCTGCAGCAGCACCAGTTACGCCCCCAAGAACGCCCTTGCGCAAGGAAAAGCGATCAAGATCGCAAAACCATCGCAAAGGGCTGCGCCAACCCTGTACCAGTTTACCGGACAGGCAAACAGCAAACGCAAAGCGGGGAACGCGTATTACGGGTTTCGGGAACACGCGTGCGTGAGAAGTTTCACACGCGATCTGGCCTGGGGGAGCGTGTGCGTGTATTTCAAGGGTGCGCGAGAAGTCTCACATGCGATCGGGCCTGGGTGAGCGTGTGCATGTATTTTAGGGGTGCGCGAGAAGTTTTACACGCGATTGGCCTGGGTGCGTGTATTTCAGGGGTGCGCGAGAAGTTCCACACGCGAATGGCCTGGGTGCGTGTATTTCAGGGGTGTGCGAGAAGTTCTACACGCGATCGTGCTGGCCGTGTGTATTTCGGGGGTGCGCGTGAAGTTCCACACGCGATCTGGCCTGGGGGTGCGTGAGCGCATATTTCAGGGGTGCGTGAGAAGTCTCACATGCGATCGGGCCGGGGGGAGCGTGTGCGTGTATTTCAGGGGTGCGCGAGAAGTTCCACACGTGATTGGCCCGGGCGTGTGTATTCCAGGGGTGCGCGAGAAGTTCTACACGCGATCGTGCTGGGCGCGTGTATTTCGGGGGTGCGCGTGAAGTTCCACACGCGATCTGGCCTGGGGGAGCGTGTGCGTGTATTTCAGGGGTGCGCGAGAAGTCTCACACGCGAACGGGCTGGATGCGTGTATTTCAGGGGTGCGCGGGAAGTTTCACACGCGATTGGGCTGGGTACGTGTATTCCAGGGATGCGCGGGAAGTTTTACACGCTCGCCTACAACACGTATTCATGGAATCGAACGTGGCCAATCCGGAAACACGTACGCCAGCAGGAAGTAGGCGTACGTCCACCCGCACAGCATAAAAGTGCACGCAAACAACAAACAAGCTCAGACGCAGGATGAACATACCGTTCCTAGCAGCAGTGGCCGTGGGATACCACAGGAAGAGGAGGAGGATAGTCAGGGCCAGAATTTTTACACCCAGAACCAGCCTTTTTGGGATGCCTGATGACCATGTGTATGGGAGGTACAGGTTTCCACCTCACATAATACTCGACCTGGTCAGTGAGTGGGAGGATGACCTCACATAAACCACCCTGTGCTCCCAAGCACTCAGCCCCCTGGAGAAGGTCCTTAATGTACTGCACTTCTTGGCCACTGGATAATTTCAGCGGACAAGTGCCATAGTGGGGGGGTGTCACAGGCCACGCAGTCACGCTGCCTACACCAGGTCTTGGCCATCATCACTGCACGCCCATCAGTCCGCAGGCACATATACCTGCCCAGAACACCTGCAGAAAGGCAGGCTGTCGCCCAGGATTTCTACAGGGTGGCACAATTCCCCAAAGTGCTAGGTGCCATTGATTGCACCCATGTGGCTCTACGTCCCCCCAGGGCAACTGAGCACATCTATCGAAACCGCAAGCACTGGCATTCCATCAACGTCAAGGTAGTATGTGATGCCAAGGGAATCATCACCTCAGTATACGCCAACTATCCAGGCTCCACCCACGACAGTTTCATCTACAGAATGTCTACCCTAAACCGGGACATAGAAGCTGGGCGGCATGGCGATACATGGCTGCTCGGTGAGTATAAATGCCACTGCGTATGCATGCATGTCAGATACTGAGTAATGTCGCAACCCCACTAATGATACCCATCACCACCTCCCCAGGGGACAGTGCCTACCCTCTCAGCACCCACATGATGACGCCAATTTGGAACCCCACCACGCCACCCCAGGTAAGATACAACACCGCCCACATTGCAACCCGTGGCATCGTGGAGCGCACATTCGGAGTGCTCAAGTCACGCTTCCGCTCCCTTGACCGTTCTGGCGGGCAGCTGTTATACGCTCCCCCAGTAGTGTGCAGGATCATAGTGGCAGCATGTGTCCTGCACAACGTTGCAACACGCCGGGGCCTGGCCGTGGACATGGTGGTGCCCCACATCCCCAACCACATGCATGCCCGCTGCGCATGGGAGGGGAAAGGGCACGGGGTGAGGCAGCCCGTACGCAGCTCGTGGCTAATTACTTCACATAAAATCACACCCCTGTGGAGTGCATACAGCCCTGGCACATACCAGCTGACAATCAATGATGATTGTAACTGACAATTATGATGTGTCAATGGACAGTCAACTGTCACAACCATACCAGCCTGAGATTGTACATCTGGAAGTGTTCCATTGTGTGCTTCCCTACCTACACAAACACCACCAATGCTGTGTTCAAAAGACACACTTCTATGCTGCTAAAATCATTACCCCCTTGCAAGATACAACATGACAACAGTGCCATGTCACCCAACGCCTCCCCAGCACCGCCACCCAACACACCATGGCATGACATGCCATGTGAGAGCAAACAAAGTCATCCCCCAAACATGACACGTGTCACAAAGTACAGTGTCCCTAATGGAAACTGGCCACACACAATATGCCCACATAAATGTAGAAATAACAACACACATGACCAAATACTTACCACAATACAATCGACATAGCATAAACATGACAGTACTAAGGTAAAGGATACGTAGTCTTACAACATGAGAATGCCAGCACATCCACCACCTCAAACTGCACAGTGTTGTTGCCACGCACATCTGGAAGTCCACTGCTCACAACATTAGCTCTATCTCCAAAGTGGACGGCCTTGTGAAGACATGAGGAATGAATCTGCAAATTAGGAGGGAGACATGGATGCACAAGCACACATCATTACACCATGCAGTGCACAATACAACAACAATATGCACTAGGAATGTATACACAGCATTGACTACAGACTGCCCACACATGTCGTGGGAGTCCAACTTCACTGTGTAAGTCACTGTCACTTGGGCACAGCCTTTGCAAGCCCATGGAAACGGGAAGCAGGAGGGGTGTGTGTCTCACGAACCCAAGAATCTAACCCAAACTCAGGACAAGCCTGCATGTGCCCAGCCGGAATACAGTGGATGCCCACGGGAGCCACACAAGGCAACACACTGCAACAAAAAATCAAAAATCAAAAATGGCCATGTGTGGGCCAGGGGGGGTGGGGGAGGCCACCCAGGAGGTCCGAGGACAGGGTGCCCACCAACAGCCACCTGTGTGAATGTTGGGAAAAAAAAACACCTCCATGGGCTCATGGCCTGCACGGCTACTAAATTGTGGGAGATTCACTGCTGGATTCGCTCTCCTCAACCTCTACTGCTGCTGCCACAGGAGGTGGTGGTGCTATGGGAGGCAGCCCACGCAAAGCCCTAGTTTGGTCCTCCCCGGCAGCAAGCATGCGGGTGTGGAAAGCCTCGTTCTGGAGGGATATGGTGCGGAGATCCCCATGCAACACCCGACGTGTTCCCCGGACGTCCGCCCGAGTTGGCCGGGCCTCCGCCCGAGTTGCCTGCATCTCTGCTGAGAGCGTACGGGTGACGCGCTCCAGCAGCTGTTCCGTCCTGGTGACAGTGGAAGCCTCAAGGTCTACAAGAGTCTGCCTGAGGTGCCGGACCTCTCCCCTCAGGGCTTCCCTCTGTCCCTGGGCATCTAGAGAAATTGATTCCCTCAGATTGTCCAGGGCCACCTGTCTGTCCCTGTTGGACGCCAACATGTCCTTCCTGACTGATTGGCAAATGGAGTCTGTTGCCTGCTGTAGTAGCTCCATCTGCCTTTCTGGGGGGACAATGGAAGTGGCCACCCTCTCCATGGCTTGAGCAATCATTTCTGATGATGCTGCCTGTTGGTTGGCCATACCGTATATGGATTGCTCCCATGCGGTAGTGCCCGGTGGCGGACCGCCACCGCGTTGGCGGGCACCACATCTGTCTGGGGCAAGGCGAACTGCGCCTTGCTGTGTCGACACTGCCTGAGGCTGCAGGACTGCATTTCCCCTCTGATCTGCTGTCCCAGGAACAGGATCAGATGTTGCGGAGTGTGGCCCTGCATCCGTAACCACCACAGGCGCACCTACCAACACTGATATCCCCATAGTGGGGTCTACCCCTGGTGCAGGTTGGTCGAACAGAACAGTATCCCTTCCATGAACACATACCTGCGAATCCACATAGGTCTCATCCGAATCAACACCTGAAAAGAGTTCTGGGGAGGTGCAGCCAGGGACACCCCTGGACAGTATGGCCTGCAGCAAGAGAGGGTTCTCCCCCACCACCAAACCACGTCCCCCACTGGTGCCTGGCCGTGCTTCAGATCCCTCCTGGGCCTGCCCCATCTCCTCTCCCTCAACAGCATCAAGTGCGTCATCCTCTGCAAAAACATGAAAGACAAAAAATGGAAACAGGCATTAGCACCATGGCACACTATTAGGCCAGACAAGCTAAAGTACCAGTACTTGATTTACACATGTCCCACATGACTATAACCCTCCCATGCATGCACTGTCCATGAGTTGGAAGGGGTGGAAAATGTCAGACACTGATGACACCAAGATGGAAGAGCAACACATTAGCTGCATGCTGGCTAGCAGTGCCATCACACATTGGCCTGGGAGTGGCATGTCCAATACACATACATGACACTTGCCATCACACAGATGGCATGTACCATAGGCATGTCATATATGTGACAATAGGGCAGAGTGATGCGCAGTGGAACCGGGTGAATTTCTACAATCATCCTGAATGAACACAGCTAAATACGGAACAATGTTGTTGCAAGATGCCACTTCAAGGGCAACTGGCGCGATGTAGTGCAAAATGCCTACTGTGGGCAGAAGGGATACTGTAATACCCAAATCCCGGGGCGCGGAATGCATTGGATGAAGCACATGGGTGGCCCAAAACACTCAGGCACACACACCCTGACCTGGCACTCAACCAGAACCCCTCCCACAAACAACATACACATGGATCACACACACATGCATGTGCACTCACCGGACAATGCCTCGTAATCTGGCAGTTCTCCCACACCTCGGATCTGCTCCTCTGTGACATGCCCCAGCAACATGCTCATGTAGAGTGAGTTCAATGTCCTCTTGTGGAGACCCACCTCCAGTCACCAGAGTTGCGGCATGACTTGAGGCCAGCTTTTTCTTTGCCCTACGCTTAAGGTCGTTCCAGCGCTGTAGCACTCAACAGCTGTGCGCCTCACAAACCCAAGGGCACTTATGCTGTCCGCGATGGACTGCCAGTGTGCCTGACGTCGAGCAGGTGTGATCCTACACCCTGAAGTGACCAACATTTCGTCGTCATGTTCGGACACATACTGCACAAGTGCATCCAGTTCGGCATCAATGAAGCTAGGCTTCCTTGGCATGCCGGACTGTGTAGCCGTGTCAGGGTCATCAGCCTGTACTGGAGGAGCACTCTTCCTCTTTCTTTTTGTGGGTGGTGGAGATCCGGAGTGCCCTACGCCGCTCTGGACACTAGAGGCAGGAGCACCGGTGGATTGTGTAGTAGTAGTGTGCGATGGCACACTGACCACATGACTTTCTGCAGGCATTAGCTGAAGTGTGATGATGGCAGGGGGAACCTCAGTCTGATGTACCGGGACCAACACTGTCCTGGCTGGGAGAGTCAGAGCTGGGGTGGACGGAGCTGCAGCTGCCCCTGCAGCCTCCCCACCCCGCCTACTCGGGGCAGCAGATGACATGGCTGCCCCTGTACCACGTGGCCTGGTGCCACTGGCTTGCGCCACCACCCGTGGCCTAGACTTGGCGACCTGGAAGTCAGCCTGGGAGTCACCCTGTGCTAGGTCAGGTGCCACAACGGGCCGGTCCAACAAGGGCTGAGCAGGGATGGTGTCAGCCACATTTCCCTCACCCATGGGGGGGGATGTGTCTCCCTGACTGGTCCTCCACACGTGGGGGGCTAGGGGTAGTCTGCAAATCCTGGCCACGTCCCCTACCGCACCCACCACACCCACCTCTTGAGGCTCGGCCACCTTTGCCACCCTTACCACTTGCTCGCCTCCCAGCCATGGCACTGATGGAGTGCATGTGGGAGTTGCAGTAGACAATTGTCCTGGGCAATTGGGGGTCAAAGGGGTAGGGTACTAGATCGAATTTGTACCCAAGTGCTCTAGCAAGGCTGTATGGAACTCCTGGGGAAAGATGACGGGTCACGCAACGCACAGGCACCCCTAAAACAGAAAATGACGTGCACGCGACCCCTCGTAGACCACGTGCGTGGGAAAAGGAACCCGCACTACGCTGTGGCACCCAGAAACACAAAAATGAACGTATGCGTCTCACACTCAGCCTACAATGACCTCTGAAGGGATACGCTACACACGGGGCTAGCACAGTTGGTAGATACGTGCGCGACTCACCGTCTGCCTGTGAAAAGAGCGTGAAAAATATGCGCGTGTGCGCGTTGGCAACACCCCCGCCAAAAGAAGATTTGTACACTGTCTGAGGAGACAGGACAAAAGGAGAAGTCAACGCTGTTTGAGGAAACAGGTCGAAGAGAAAATCAGAAAAATACTGACAGAGGTAACAGGGAGTACGAACTAGAAACGCTGTGAAGTAAATCGCGTGTGAACCGACAAGAAGTACAGATTTCACCCACTCGCTCTCCACGAGAAGCACGTACAAGGAAATGACATACTACACGTACCTTTTAAACCGCACCACACGTCGAACGTCACTTCCGCGTATACGCACTGAGGCCCTATCCTCCAATTACGCAGGCTGACACTCGGACGTGCAGTTTCTGGTCTTCCCCCGGGTACAGGGAAACGCCCGCGCCTGTCACGTCACAGACGCGCCTGCGCTGTCAGGGCCTTTGGTCCAATGGAATCACGTACACAGGCCAATCGCGTGTGGAACTTCTCGCGCACCCCTGAAATACACGCGCCCAGGCCAATCGCGTGTGAAATTTCTCGCGCACCTCTGAAATACACGCACACGCTCCCCCAGGCCCGATCCCGTGTGAAACTTCTCGCGCACCCCTGAAATACACGCACACGCTCCCCCAGGCCCGATCGCGTGTGGAACTTCTCGCGCACCTCTGAAATACACGCGCCCAGGCCAATCGCGTGTGGAACTTCTCGCGCACCCCTGAAATACACGCGCCCAGGCCAATCGCGTGTGGAACTTTTCGCGCACCTCTGAAATACACGCACACGCTCCCCCAGGCCCGATCGCGTGTGAAACTTCTCGCGCACCCCTGAAATACACGCGTTCAGGCCAATTGCGTGTGAAACTTCTCGCGCACCTCTGAAATACACGCACAGGCTCCCCCAGGCCTGATCGCGTGTGAAACTTCTTGCGCACCTCTGAAATACACGCACACGCTCCCCCAGGCCCGATCGCGTGTGGAACTTCTCGTGCACCCCTGAAAAACACGCACCCAGGCCATTTGCGTGTAAAACTTCGCGCGCAGCCCTGAAATACACGCACACGCTCCCCCAGGCCCGATTGCGTGTGGGACTTCTCGAGCACCTCTGAAATACACACACGCTCCCCCAGGCACGATCACGTGTGGAACTTCTCGCGCACCCTGAAATACACGCACCCAGGCCATTCGCGTGTAAAACTTTGCGCGCACCCCTGAAATACACGCACACGCTCCCCCAGGCCCGATCGCGTGTGGAACTTCTCGCGCGTGTAGAACTTTGGTGCACATTTTTTTCCTGCGCAGGGACGCTACCGCCTGCTTTCATGTGGCGGACATGTATGGGCCTGTGTGCGTCTTTGGCCGTGCGCTGTTTTTCCCTATTCGATTCCATGAATACGTGTTGTAGGCGAGCGTGTGGGCGTTCCGCGCACTTGCCTCCTGTACTTCCCCCGTGACGCCCACATTTTCATGAGTTGTTCCCCATTCTGCGTGTAACGCCCCGTGTTACGCCTACTTTTGTTATGTGGGCCGCGCTATGTGCGAATTCGCTGTGGCCTTATCGCACAGTGTTCGATGACCTGTGCGGCAGCGTGCGCCGTGCACTTTTTCACAACACACACCACATTTTGCGCATGCACGGACTTCCATGAATAGATGTGCGCTGTTTTCTGTGCGATAATCACACTTGCACTGCGATTTTCGCTATTTCACTGCGAATCGCACGTTTTCGCACGCGTGCGCCGTTTTTTCAGCGCACATTCATTCCATGAATCGGCCTATATATTTTTCAACAACAATCAAACCCCTTCCCTCTCCCCTCCCCAGGTCCCCGTTCCCCTCTCCCTTGGGTCATTTCAGTCCAGTAAATGAGGCTGAATTGTCTCAGGAGAAGGCTTACACTGTTTATTTCTACTGAGCAGGCCCTGAGTGTTGCTATGCTACTCACAAGGAGAAAATGGTGTAGAAATGGTAGAGTTTGGAAAAGGTCAGGACTGAGCGTGGCCAGGCGAGCATGGATGCAGAGACCGCCCGCCACCCACTAACAGACACTGTTCTGCACTTAATGGATTCCAGTGGGAGCAAAAGATTCAGGGGTTAGTGGTTGCTTCTCTAAAGAAGTTCAGGAAGGGGAGCCATTGTGCATCGATGTGTTTGTGTGATTCCATGAGCAAGGCCGTAAGACTCTCCATCTCGTAAATCTCTTTGGCCTTGCCCAACTATTCTGTTTTCGTGGGGAGAGTGCTTGCTTTCCACTTATGGTTACGCAGACCAGGGCTGCTAGGAGATTTCTGGGCATGTGTGGGAGAACGTGCTATCACTCCTCTATCCGTTCGAGGCCGAATAGGATTAAGAGGGGGAGAGTTCTCTGTGGATGCACTCTATCTGTTGGATCCATCCCCGGATCTCTTTCCAGTATATTTGTATTTGAGGGCATTTCCACCACTGGTGCCAGTAGGTACTTTTTGGGAGCATCCTCTCCAGCAGTAGTGGGAAATGCCGGCAAACATTTTGGCTAAGTGATGGGGGATGAGGTGCCATTGTGTCAGGATCCTGCAGTTGTGCATTTTGTATTGTACTGCGATGGATGATTTCCAAACTGCTTTGTATATTGCTGCCCAACCTTGTGGTTATCTTGCCACCCAAAGGCCTCCTCCCATTTTGCCTTTGACCGCGGAGGCGGTAAGTGACCCCTATCTATGAGGGTTCTGTATATTTTTGAGATGAGACCCTTTGTGCCCATATGCATGTTCAATAAGGTTTCAAAAGGAGTGAGAGGATGTTGCAACTGCCCTTTCCATTTCGGGTCCATAAGGACTCCTTTCAGCTGTATGAATGGGAGCGGCTTGATGCACATGCCCTGCAGCACAGTTTTCAGTTCCTCCTTAGTCAGGAAGACCCTGTCCCTCCACATTTGGCCTGCCCTAATTAGGCCTAGTTCATATTGTGGCTCGAAGCGTTCGGGTCCATGAAGGCGTCTCTTATGGGGGGGCCCGGATGCAGCTAAGGAGGGAGGTCCAAGATGTGATCCTGACCATCTCGGGATTCTTTGCATTCCACATGTGCCAGAATGTCTTTGAGACAGGGTGCTCTCAAGCTTTTTGTGGGATGGATTTGAGGGGGGCCCACAGGCATTCTCCTAATGTTACCAGGGTGATCAGTCCATTTTCCAGGTGGACCCACTTTTTGTTTTTAGATTCTCGTATGTGGTTGAACAGGATTTGCAGCTGTGATGCCCTATGGTACTCATGAAGATCTGGGAATGCTAGACCCCCCCCCCTTCTCCTTCGGAAGTACCAAAGTGTTATAAGCGATTCAGGGTTTTTTCCCCTCCCAAAGAAAAGACACCATGGCACTTTTGGCAATGGTGAGGAAGGACTTCGGGAGTTCAACTGGGAGCGATTGGAAAAGGAAGAGAAACCATGGCAGGATATTCATTTTTATGGCGGTAAACCTGCCCACCCATGAGTGTTTCAGTTTTCCCCAATTAACCAGGTAATACTGTATCGTGGCCCAGAGCAGATTATAGTTAGCCTGAAATAGGTCCTGAAGTTGCCTAGTTATTGTTATCCCGAGGTAGCAAAGGCTGTTGTGTGCAACTTTAAGGCCCCAATTTGCCGGGTTGGTCACTGATCGCGGGACCATCTGTTAAAGGTAGGGTAACTGTCTTGTTGTGGTTTATACTGAACACAGAGTGAGTTCCATATTCCTATATCCTGTCCAGTAAAGCTGGTATTGATCGTGCGGGTGGGTGAGGTAGACCATAACGTCATCCGCAAGCAAGGCCAGTTTATATTCCTCACCATGTTTCATGAGACCCTTTATTCTAATGTAATTCCTGATGCTTTGGGTCAGGGGATCCATGATCAGGATGTAGACCAATGGTGAGAGGGGGCATCCCTGCCTTGATCCCCTCGTTAATGTAAATTGTGACAATGTCATCCCATTAACTACTACTCTGGCGTTGTGGTATAGGGCCTGTGTACCCCTTGTCCATTCGGGACCCAGGCCCACTTTTTGCAGAACATGGCTCATGAAGTACCACTCCACCTGATCAAAGGCCTTTTCGGTGTCAACCGAGATCAGTGTGAGATCCGCGCTGTGGTCGACAATTGAGGCCATCAGGTCTAATGTCTTGCAGACATTGTCAGCGTCCTGTCTTTCTTTAACGTAGCCTGCATAGTCACTGTGGACGAGCTGGGGAAGGACTTTGCTCAGTCTACTTGGTAGGATGTTTGAATAAATCTTGGCATTTACGTTCAGTAGCAAGATTGGCCTATACGAGTCACATGCCTGCTTGTCTTTCCCTTCTTTTGGTATGATGATGATCTCGCTTATGTGAACGACGGTGGGGCTACTCCTGTGCCATGATGTTATTAAACAAGTGAGCTAGGAATGGGGCAAGGACTCCTCTCAGCCTCTTGTAGTATGCCTGTGTATACCCATCTGGTCCCGGTGCTGATCCTGCCCTTAGGCATGAGATGGCATGGTCAACCTCCTCTGGAGTTATAGGGGCATCCAGTTTGTCCCTTTCAGAGGTTTGGATTGGGGCAAACGTGACTCAGGCCACAAACTCTGTGGCACTCTCCTGAGAGGAATTGCCCTCTGAGGTGTACAGCTGAGTGTAATATTGGGCAAAGCGGGCTGTGATGTCAGCGGGGTCTATCAGGGTGTCCCCTCCGGGGGAGTTGATTTTGGTGACCGCCCTCTCAGCCCTTTGCTTTCTGAGTCTGGCTGCGAGCATGTTATGCGCTTTGTCCCCTTTCTCAAAGTACCTCTGTTTAACATGAGGTGGGTCACGGCTTTTTCCTGCCAGATCTCTTTTAATTCCTGTCTGAGGTTTCTAATTTCGGCTCTAGGTTCGGTGGTGTCGCCCTTATCCCTTTCTAGAGCTGCCTCCTTTTCTTTAATAGCCTGTTTAATTTGGGTTTCTCGAAGGAGTTTCATACTTTTGACTGAGGCTCCCTGGGCTATTATCAGGCCCCGCATCGTAGCTTTTGCCGCCTCCCATACTGTGTTGCGAGGGATTTCCCCTGTATCAATTGTCTCGAAGAAGTCTCTTAATTCTTTGTCTAGTGATTCCCTAAAGAGTCTGTCTTTGAAAAGCGTGTCATTGCACGTCCATCGTTTGTCTACCAGTTTGCTCGGGCCCACGTCTAGATCCACCCCACCACTTCTATCGTGGCTTTCCTTAATAGGTGTTCTAGGTCCCCTTCCATGAATAAGTAGTCTATGCGAGAGTGAGTCTGATGTGGGGGCGAGTAGAATGTGTATGTTTTATTTAGCGGGTGTTTGATTCTCCACGCTTCGACTAGCAGGTGATCTGCGAGCAAGTTTCGAAAGGAAAACCTGTCCGAGGGGGGGTAGCCCCTTCTCTGTAGGATATCCAGTCCTGGTCTGGATTCATTACCAGGTTAAAGTCCCCCCTGCAGATTAGGGAGCCTGTCCTTTCCCTATCAAGAAGCCCAAAGAGGTCTCTACAGAAGGCTAAATGCTGAGAGTTGGGGGCATATACAGTGCATTAGGTTACGGTCTTGGACCTAACCGAACCCTGTACTATAAGAAACCTCTGCCCTGGATCTTTATGTGTCTGCAATATTTGGAGCTGAAGCGTGGAATGATACAGGATGCTGACACCCCATTTCTTTTCGCCCCCTGAGGCCCACAGTGCCCCCCTATATGTCTCCCTTTTAGGGTTAACTCTTTGTTGTGCTTATATTTCATTTCCAGCAGGAAGAGGATGTCTAGTTTGGTTTGCTGAAATGCTCTAACCAGCATGGACCTCTTATGTGGCGAGTTGAGACCCTTTACATTCAGGGTCCCAATGCGAACAGTGTCACCCGACCATTGTGGTCATTTGTTGGAAGCAAGAACTCGTCTCCATGGCGGGTCAGTGGGTTGAGGTGGTGTATTTTCTGTGTTTGCTTGTTTGTGTGCTTTGCCCGCTTGCCACGTGGATTGTGCGGGCGGACTTTTGACCTTCCAACTTCCACTCTACAATTGTGTGTAATAAGGTTGTCTGTGATTTCAGAGCCCCCTGGTTTTTCCCGGCCTGTGGAAGGGACCCCTTTGAACCCCTCTCTGTCCCCCCTGCCGAAAACAGGCTGAAGAAAGAAAGAGTAGAAACAAATAAAATCAAAAAAGAGAAAGCATTCTTCAAACGACAGAGATGCCCTAGGTGTTAACATAGGGCCACACAACAGGTGGATCCCCGGGAACCTCTTGTACAAGATATGCTTCTGCTACTAGAAACTTATGATAATGCAGAATGCCAACTTTCTTGTAAGCCCAGCCCGGCTTAAAATATTAAGTGGGGTCGTGGGGGGCCACAGGCTGGTGGGGTATCCCTGCTGTGACGATGAGGGCGTCTTTCTGACTTATTGGGCTATTTGAGGACTCTCAAGCTGAGTCATTGCACCCCGACCCCCAGGTCTTGAACCCCCACTTCAACATGATACTCCTCTCAGGGAGTGTTCAGTCTGGTAAACTTTCTTTTGCCCTTTGAGTGACCTCTTTGTGGCCTGGGCCCAGATGGCTTCATAGCCGCTACAATGAGAATGGCATCTCCTCACCTTCTACCAGGCTCTCCTTGTTTTGAAGTCCTCTCAGAATATTAGCCGCCTCCTCCCTGAGACCACCCTATATTCCTTGTCAGCAAAGGTGAACGTGAGGGTGAAAGGGTAGCGCCATCTGTATCTGGTGTCACGCTCTCTTAGCCAGGATGTCAGAGGACGACAGGCTCTTCTCCGTGCAAGTGTTTTGGCTGACTTGTCCTGATATATGTTAACCCTGGAGTCCTCTAAGTCTATGTATTCTTTTACCCTGGCATGTTTGACAATCTCTTCCTTATGCCTATAGTGGTGGCATTTCGCTAGGAGTGACCGTGGGCCACCCGGGGGCCCCCCACCCCGGCACCCTTTTGAATTCCAGGTCCGGAACCACGGGTGCGGGAAGGAGGGTGGCTATCAATTCCTTGATCCTTCTTTCAAGGGTTGCTGGTGTCTCGTTGCGGGATTCTTTGAGGCCTTGGATTCTAATATTTGCCCTCCTCTCCCTGTTTTCCAAGTCGTCAATTTTTGTCTCTAGGTCTTCCTTCCTTTGCTGCAAATCCAGGAGTCAGCCTTCGGTCTTTAATTCCATAATGTCTACGGATTGTTGATAATTCTACAGGGCCTCCACTTTATCTTCGATCCTATTCACATTGTCCTGGAGTGCAGAGACCGCTGTGGTCATCCTATTTCTAAATGAACGAATCTCCTCGAGGAGTAAGCAAATGTCTGCTTTGGTCGACGTTTCTTGGTCACCTCCGGGTATAGTGGGAACTTCTTGAGATTGGGAAGTCGCCATCGTTGTGTGTACTCTATGAAATTCGTGCAATTTCTGTGCTGTGTTGGGGTTTATTGCCCGTTGCATGTTCTGCACGCTCCCACTGCCCCTCCTCTGCTCAGCGTGATCCGTGTCCTGCGGCGTCCGGGCTACAGTTATATCTGTCCTCCCTATAGCGCTGCTATTATTTGGATTTGCTTGTGGTGCGATGCAGGTCTGATGTGCCACCAGTGGGGACCACTCTGAATAGGTGGGGGATGTGCTGAGCTTCCCTTATGTCGTTGCTTGGTCACTCTCTGCGATGGGTCAATGCAGATTCTGGGCCTCCCGGGGATCCAGACCTTGCCGGAGAGGGTGGGCAAGAAGTGGAGTGGGCCCCCAAAGGGGGACATCACCCTGGGCATTCTTCTGGAAACCTGGTTGCCTCACAACTGTTAACCTGTCCTTGGCTCTGTGAGAGATCTTGTGAGTGGTACCCCACATGGGGTAGGAGGGCTGTGTGATCCAGCTCGTCATTTGACTTTGGCTCAAGGGTGTGTGAATGTTGCAGGGGACTGGGATCACCCCCCTCAGAGTGCTGGCCCGCTTCCTCATTTGCCAGTGGGAGGATGCTTGAGTGTTTTTCCAAATGTCCGCCATGGAGGGACAACTCAGAGGAGAGGGCGCACTCTGCCTGTAATGTTCTTGAGCCCACGGGAGCCCCCGTGCAGCCCAAGTCGTGGGCCCATCTGGGATTGGGACTGCCTCGACCCTGAGTGCCAAAGTAAATGGGGAGAGATGGTGGGATGGGGGCCTGGTGGCGCTCCCCCTCGGGGAGCAGTGTTGGCCCCTGTGTGGGGCAGGGAGTGACTCCTGCTGGTAGTGCTACTTCCTGGTATTGGCCCCACCTCCCTCTCCTTAACTGCAGTCTGTGGCAATACAGCCTACTCGGCTGCAGGGCACTGCAGGAGAGCTCGCCGTTCACCCAGTCCAGTGTCAGGGCCAGAGGGTGGAGAAAGCTGTGGTCTGCAGGCTCGGCACTGCCCCTTGCTCTTCTGGATCTATGGCTGCAGCCTACAGAGAGGGGGCCCTGGACACCAGTCCTGCTGGGCCGATCCGTTTCCTGATTCCATGGTGTGCCTCCCTTTCGTCTGGCTCCTTCACGGGCTGGGTCTTCTGCTCCTGTCACTCTTTGGGGGGGTTTAGTGGCGTCAGTGTCCCTGACTCCGCTACAGCCGGACACCCCCCCTTTCGCTCCCCACGCCACTCGAGCCCACGCAGAAGGGCCTTGCAGGGTCTACACACTGGCTCTGTCGGCCGGTGGGCTCTCCCTTCCCTTGCTCCATTTTTGGTCTCCCGAAGTCCAATTTCTCTCGGGACTGCTTGTGCAGGTTGCTGACTGCTTCTTCTTTGCTCAAACCTCTTTCTAGGCGGCTTGCAGGCTGGTCAGGCTCTAAACTTTCACCATGTTCAGACGGTTCAGAGGGAGCAGTGTGCTCAGGCAGCCATGTTGCCCGCTCCCCCTAGTGGTCTCTCACAGTAGTTTTGATGTAGGTGCTTTGCAATCACAGGAGACTTGTACTCAGAGTGATGAACAGTACATCTAAAGTGCTGAACTGTGATGACAGAGTTAGATGTAGAGTTCTTTAATGCGATTGGTGGATGCTTGTGTGACTTCTTAACAGTAGCCGGTATCAGGTAATAAAATCACTGCAAAAATGTTGCTGATAAAAAAAAAATGCGGCAAAAATGCTGTGGTTTGACCCGGTAAAGATGTACCCATTTATACCATTTAAGGGGAGCAGGGGTTGCAGGGGTTTCCCCCGCTCCCCTTAAATAGTATAATGGGTCCAGGGGCTGCGGGGGGTGTCGCCCGCATCCTTTACATGATTGTGGTGGCAAAACCACTGCATTTTTGCCGCAATATTTTGTATACACAGCCATTTTTACCCCGACTTTAGGTACCCAGTAGCCACTGAGGGAGTGGTGCAGAGAGTGAAGTGGAACGAGAAGAAGGGCTGCTCCTGTGTTACTGGGTCCGCGGACCCCGTGGTAGTACACGGACAGGGTGTGCCACATCCGGGGCTTCTCAGCATGGCTGGCATGGAAATGGAACTGGGGGATCAGCTAATCAGGCGTTGAGGGTGTGATTTATAGGGAGAGAGGATAATCCTGTTTTTATTGATGTCTGTAGTGAAGATGGCTGTGGCTGAAGAGATGGAGAGATAGTGTGTGGCTGGTGGGAGATATGTGGCATTTCTGCAAATCCTGGATTGGAGGGAGTGGAGGCTGTATGGTGTGATATGCCAGGGAGTAATGTGCAAGGTCTACTTACACTTTGTATGAATATGGCTGTTTTCAACAGCCCAGATGTCCTGGTGGTTAATTGTGGAGGAGTGTTTTTGGGGTATGTAAGTGCAATAACTTTGCAGGGTGACCTGAAGCAGTTCCTGAAGGCAGTAATGCACCTCTTTCCATGTGCAAAGAGCATCTTTTCCCAAATACCTCCTAGGGCTGCATGGATGTGTTGCAGTGTCTTCAATCCTCAACAAGATATAGGAAGGCATCTTCTTAACCAGGGGATATCTTCTTGTATGTTTGCTGTTGGGATGTGATCATTTCAAAATGAGAACCTTTTGGAGAATGGTGCAAGTTCTTTTTTTGTGATGGCATTACTTTGACGGATTGTGGTAATAAAATCTTTCTTAGTAATATTCAATATTCAATCAGACGGTTGTTGTGAAGTCATGTAGATTGCATTTAGTAGGTGTAGCAGAAAAAATCTGTTAAGGTAAAAAAAAAGGCTTTTTTCAGAACCACAACCAAAGAGGCTCAGTGGTACTCTGGTTGCAATTTCTGTCCCCACCCTCACAAATTGCATGATATGTCAGCGGACACTGTGGTAGACCGCGGAGCCCACGTGCCACATCCAGGGATTTTGAGGCTGGTAGGCATGGAAATGGAACTCTGCAGGCAAGAGGATTGGTCCTTAAGGTTTACTGGGTGTGATGTGTAAGGAGAGACTTTGGCAGAAGGTCTGTTTGCTGAGAGGAGAGCAGATGGCTATGGCTGTGTCTTTCAGGAGGCAGAGTGTCTGGATTTTGGGAGACTCGTGGATACATTGGTTGGAGGTGCATGCAGAGCACTGTGGAGTGGCTGCAAATCTTGGATTCCATCATGTGGATGTGCACTGGTATGGAGTGCGCAGAATGAAATGGCTGGATTTGGTTCCTCTTTGTGCCACTTTGGTGGCACACCGTCATCCAGACATTATTATTATTATTCATTGTGGATGAAACAGTTTAGAACATGTTACTGGAATCTCCTTGCAGGTTGCAATGAAAGAGGGACTTGGAAAAGTCATGGACATGTTTTCAAACTCTAGAGTAATTTTTTCTCGTATTGCGCAGAGACAAATGTGACTGCGTTCTTCTTCATTTGGTCAGCAAATGGAGAAAGTGAGGCGCAATGTCAACAAGGTTGTTTGTGCATTTTTAAGAGGTGTTGGCATGTCCTCTTTCCACAATGAAAATATAATGTTTCATAGCACAAACATTTTTCGCAGAGATGGAGTCCATCTTACTGATGCTGGCCATCAGATTTTTCGCGAAATGCATTGCAGCCCTTTTTGCAAGTATAGCAACCATTTTTCCAGTAGGTGTTGGCCACTTGAACTTTTCCAAACACAAGCAAACACTACAAAAAGGCTCTTTTCAGAGCCACCACTTCTTCCCAGAGAAGAGTGCAATGTTTTTGATCACGCACCACCCCAAAAAATGTTAAAAGTCTGCAGACTGTTTGCGGACTTCACAGGTTGCAAGGGGGCCTGCAGTAATTTATTGGCACTTCTATTTTTAAACTGTGAACGATGGCCATGAAAAGAGCCTTTATTTGTTGTGGCTTTTGTTGTTTTGTATTTTTGGGTTTTTTAGACATGGCACATAAGGAGAGGAAGGGAAGGGAGGGTATGGGAGGGGAACCAACCATAGGGATAAGAAAGGGCAAGTGGAGAGAAGAAGATGATAAGAAAGGGCCAGTGGAGAGAAGAAGATGTTGGGTGGGCCTCACTTGGGTAGGTGGCCCTCTTTTTCATGCTCCCAGACCGAAGCCTCAAAAGCACTCCGAAATGGATCCCCCTGCAGAGCACAGCATTGCAGTATATGCACAATACAGTGACCCTCGAAAGGCAAGGGTCTACTGCGTTGCATAAGGCCTGCAAGGCTGGTTCAGGGATGCGCTGCCCCACAGGAGTGTCTCTGGTGGTGGCAGGAGCAGATATGGAGGATGTTGTAGAGGAACTCAGCCTACTACTTTGTTCAAAGGGGACGACCCTCCGAACTGCCGCCTTGTGGTAGGACCTGAGGTGTCGCTGCATGGAAGTGGTCCCACAGCTGTACAGACCCAGTTTGCCATGACTGAGCACCATGTCACTCTCAGTGCAGCGTACATTGTCTGCATGTGCCTTGGGAACCCTTCCAGCGGTGGTAAAGAGCCTCCACACCCAAGAATCACGCTGGCCGGCAGTAGTGGGGACTTCCAGTAGGGGACTAGTCTGGGACATCTAGAAGGGTGAAGTTGCATAGAAAAACATCTTGGATTGCTCAAAAAAGTGCTTTTTTAGTATCCGGATCCCGGACACTATCCGATGTCAAGGGCCTACGCTCAGGGTGGGTGCGGTCACATGATGACATCACGGACACGTTCACAAATGGGACGGCTGTCTGTAGGATACCTATGGCGTGGGATCCATCATATGCATGCATATGGGTGTTCTACGGAGAGGGTTTGGGTCCCCGAACTAATTAATAGTGCAACACATGTGCAGTGGACAGTTCCAGACAGGCACAATGTTCGTAGGACCACAAGGGTGGGATGCACATGTGCACAGGTGTCCGCTGGACAGGACTAGGGTCCCCAAACTAATTAAAGGTGTTTCACAACTTTACGGACATGCGCACAGGGTCGGTGTTCCGCGGACACCTCCATTTTGATTGCGGACATACCAGACAGGTTAAGTGTCCATAGGACACCCCCATTTTGATTAATTGTGAACATTCCGGCCAGACACCTTGTTCGTAGAACCCCATAGATGGAATGCGCATGCGCACAGGTGTCTGCCAGACAGAGCTAGGGTCCCCAAACTAATTAAAGGTGCGTCACAACTTTGTGAACATGTGGACAGGGTAGGACACGCCCATTTTGAGAAAACAGACATTCCGGACAGTTGCACTTTCCGCACACTCCTAACTGGGCTTTTTTTTTTTTAAACGCAAACACATACAGCAGCAGTATACATATAACTTTAATTACATACAAAAATATACAAATTACGAAAGAGAGGGGGAAAGCAGAAATCGAGAAATATACAGAAGAATTGGTGTTTTCTAGAGGTAGGGTATTAGGGGAGGAAGCGATTGAGGTCTCATCGTAAAGTTTTTAGTGATGGTTAATTTGAGGGGATGGCTGACTGGGACAGGGAGAATGGGTACAGGTGCAGGTGGGGCAGTGATATTTAATATTCTCCATGATATGCCTTTGTACAAAGTCTTTCAACTCAAGAAAATAGTTCAATAATTGATCCATTTTTTCTTCGAAGTGCACTAGATGATTTTCCACAGTGTTACTTTGTTGTTCCATATGTTTTTGAAGTTCTACATGATATACTGTTTTTGGGGAATTGTTGTTATTACTGTATGTACTGTTAAAGAAAAAAATGGTGTCAGGTACTTGTGCAATAATGTGCATCAAATGGCTTACTTTGGAAACTGCAGTGTGTACCAGTAGTATCACTTTCTTCACTGATTTCCTCCCGGGGAAAGTTCTTCTAGCCACTCCATCTTTGATGTCATGGGTGTTAGTATTAGCAGTGCACGGTGGTGGTGCTAGTTATGGTTGCTTAACGTATCATAACTGGCACATTTCTGAGGTTTTTCGGGTTTACTTGTAACCATAATTTCCCTTTATCAAAGTTTTTTCAGTGAATTGTATAGGTTTTTAGTGGTGCAACTTAACCATAATGTCTATTTAGATTTTTTCAAAGAACTCCATGGGTTTTTACCAGTGCTGCTATTTTCCTACAATTTACTAATATCATACTTACCCCAATATAGGAACATTTGTGTCCCATTTACAATGTTTCACCTTAAAACTTTGCCATTTCCCACCATCTAGCAACATTTGTAACACTTCTATACTTGCCATGGCATGATGATGTGTCTATGAACGTGTCCATGAACGTGTTTGCATATCGTGTTTGGATCCCTGCTTCGAGGACAGTTCGTGAACTGCATTTTCTACTGATCTAGGAACATTCAAGCTCAAAATGTACACTTGCACAGCTCCTACACCTATTTGTGCTCATTATCCATTAACAATCTAGTACAAAGCACATACTTGGAAGAATATTAGCAAAACTGCTAATCATCGTAAAAATGGCATCAGCTATTGCCATCCCTCCCCCAAGAGCCAGCACCACCAGCTGGAGGACACGCACAACAAAAAAAGAACAGTAGTTCCAAAGACAATGAAGAGGACCAACAAGATGAGGTAGAGGATGTGCCTTCCTCTAGCACCCGGAGACAATTAAGAGAGTGGCAGTTCTTTACCACTGTTGGGAATGCACCAAAGGCTAAATCTACAAAAGTGAAATGCACTAGTCGCAGACTACCTGGACATTACTCCTATGGGACCACCTCCATGTGCTGCCACACCAAATCCAAATACTGCAATGCTCTCAGAATGATTGTTCCTTCCTTAGCACGTAGTAGGTTGTCTTCCTCCACATGATCTTTCTCAACCAATACTGTAACCACAAAGCTTACTTCTGTAGGACAAAACCTTGCAAGCAATAGAAGAGGTTGTTGATCCATATATTTGGAAGACAACAGTCCTCTGCATATACTTCTGTATATGCTTCAACACACCACTCTGCAGAGGGAAGCAATTTCGACATGCGTTTGAAGCTGTAATCAAGGAGCATGAGAAACACTGCCCACGACCTTAGAAGTAACACACATGCAACATCTTCCCCTGTCCTGTCCACCTGCCCCTCCATATTAGTGCTTGGTGCCTCTTCCCTTATTTCCTTCCTCACCTTATGTTCTAACCTCTCCTGCAAAACATTTTTTAAAGACAACAAAAGAAAGGTTTCTTTAGTAAACCACCTTTCACAGTTAAAAAAAGAGAACAAAAAAAAAATCTTATAGACTCCATCTACTTTACATTTCTCAGTAAAGTACATAGACTTAATATGTTTTTCCAACATTTCCATTAGCATTTGGTGTTATGCTAATGGGAATAATGTGACGTTCATCCCCCGTTCCAGGGATCGCAACGGGGGATAATGGCCCGGCAGCCCAAGTTAACAGCCCAAGCAAAGTGTGCCTGTGTGTGCCCTGATGTCTGCAGGCTTCGGCACATTATACATAAATAACTAAATAAATAGCGAGGGCTCCGGACCATTATTCTCCATTGCAGCCACTGCAATGGGAGATAAAGGCGATTAGCACCCCTGGACACGCTGTACAAAGGAAAATCCTTTTTCCAAGATGGCCACCATGGAAAGAGAAGGTGGGGCTCGGTACAGAGCCCTTCTTCCCTTTCCATGGCAGCCTGCAGAACCCAATGACCATATTACCACAGGACATTTATTTTCCCTTTCAAACTTATTCTTTTTTCGAATAACTTTACCACATATCTGGTCCCAGGTGGACATGGCCACTTTAAAACCATTTATTGTCCCTCGCGGTCTTCGACAGTAGCCATATTGTTTGCATCATGACCTTATACCATGACCGGCACAATTGGGCCACTGCCCATGGCCGCAGGCTATACCTCAGTCACCAAAGGTAAATCACTATTTTTTGTATCAACATTATGACACTTGTCAAAATATAAGACACGGGCACAGTTGCAAAACCATGCTTTAAGGTCCTTGCCAATGCTCCTTACACGAATTTTCTTGAAATCCGAGCATGTTTTATTTTTTCAAAAGTGTCAAAATTTATGTACATACAATAGTCATATAACTTAGTCCCCACTTGACAAAACGTTTGTCCACATTCGTCAAATGGCAACAAAGTTATAAGCCATCTAAAAACATTGAGACCCTCCCTGTAATTGTGCCCCCTCTTGAGAAAATCCCACCAAACTTTAGAAAAACATTTATATCTCGATCTAAAATCTTTTTGGAAACTTTTGTGTAGATTTGTCAAACAGCACCACATTTGTGAGCCTTTACCTTATTTTGGGACCCCCCTTCTTGACAGAATCCTACCAAACTTTGCTAAACCATTCAGAATTAGGTCTAGAATAAAACTCCAATCATGCAGTTTCATTGAGTGGTGCCAAAGTTATAATCCATCCAAAAACTGCTTTTCACCAACCTTGTAATGCAGAAATAGGCACAGCTGTCCTAGGACATCTGAAGTGTCCGCAAACACTACAGGACTATTACAGGATATCTGGGGTGTTTGCGGACTTTCGGGGGTTGATGAACACCTTTTTTTGGCTTCTTATGGCCATATCCCATCCTCATCAACCCCCGGCGTCCCCAGAGATTGTTTGTTGAGTTTGAGAAATTCAATGTTGGATTTTCCTACCGCAAATCCAACATGGCAGGCGTTTCAAGAAAACTGACGCATTTCAAGCTTTTCCCCATCCAATCAGCAGGTGCGCCGGATGTCCGCAGACTTCACATCGCCCGATAGGCCAATCACAACACTGTCCGTGGACCGAACAGGGAAATGGGTCCACAAACCGAACTCAGAAATCGCAAATATTTTTAGACCATTTTAAAGAAAACTACTGGATATATTTACACCAAATTTACGAAATCACGCTATCAGGACCAAGGCACCACTCCTGCTGCAAATTTGGTGAAAATCTGTCCAGTGGTTTGTGCTGTAGGCGGGAGCAAAGATTATTTCCAATATGTCTATGGACAAAAAGTAATTTTGGGACCCCCCCATAACTTTGCCCTCCCTTGACAAAACCTCACCAAACTTGCCAAAAAATGTCTGAGTAGGCCATATACTTTTTTTGCAAAGTTTGGTGAGGATTCGTCAGGGGGGAGCAAAGTTATAAGCTGCCCAAAAGTGCTCTTCCTATGGGTTAAACAACTTAACCATAACTACACAGCCGTGTAATATATATCTGACACAAACAGCTACATTGAACACCATTGAACAAGGGTCTTGGAAATGCCAGATGAATGATGGGTCTGGATGAGGTTACCACTCATTGTCCTAAATTAATTCTAACAGTTATGGCAGGCATGCCATTTTTGGCTCACAGAAAACCTACTTGAGATATGAAAACCTCCAGCACTCATTTCATCTTCCTCACAATGTTGGCTGGCAGGCTGAGAACCCCTTCAAATTTCACCCCAAAATTATAAAGTGCTGTTCTCAGTGGGGCCTTAGGGGGCTTTTGACCATTAGGGCAATTCATGTTTTCCCAAGAAGAGTGTTTTTTTCAGGCATTCATCAGGCAGCCAGTTTAAGACCAGATTCCCTGAATGTGCTTCTCAGATTTCCAGATGTCTTCTCTAGTATATCAGAAAGGGCTCACACCTCTCTCGCAAACACACAGCCTCAGGGCTAAATATTACTCACACAGCACCCCAAACACCTCTCCTCTTGTTGAAGCAACTCCATTACCTTAGCTTCAGAATCTAACTGTAAACACTGGGGAGGTTATTGAGATGAGGCATTGGAAACAAAAAAGGTGGATTGTGGATTCCGAAATAGCCCTGTGATGCAGGGACACCCTCCTTTGGCCTAAATGAGGTTCTAAGGCTGCATGAATGTGTAGAAAAGTATGTACATTGTGAAGAAAGTGGGGTTGGGTCTAAACTAGGCAATTCAACCACATGGTAATCCCACATTTTGAGGTATCCCCGGCCCATTACTAGGTTCTAACCTCTCCTCACGTGAAAGAGCTGATGAAGATCTAAACAATGAATCATGGCACAAGACTCTAGGATGGGCCATTCCATCAGAACTGAGAATATAATTTTCCCTCCAGTGGTAAGCTCTGTGAAGGCTGCCAAGTTAACATCAAGTGAAGACAGACACCTAGTATTGCCTGATTTTCAAACAATAAATGCAGTCTCATGCAAGTATGGAGAATGTAGCTCACACTACACAGAAATATGGTGGGGCTGTCATGTCTTATGATCTGCAAAATTATTTTGGAGTCGGGAAGGAACCACCTCTCCTATTAACAGTTACATACAAAATGAACAAGGTACAGAAAGGACAGCATTTCTGGGACAAAATGGTATCATGTCTGACTTCTACACATTATTTGTAATGTAACACAATTTTGTACAAACTCTAGCATGAAAACCAAAAGTGTTTTGCATATTTTTTGAAGCTATGTCTAAAAGCTACTGAATTATATGAATTTTGGCCATGAGGCCTATTTTCATTGCCTCGTCATTCAATATCGAATACATCTAAAATGGCTTAAACTGACTATCTTTCAAAATACCCTTCAGTGTTACTACACATTCCAGATGTATCTTCAAAATCATCTCAATTTTTACCCATTGGGCCATTTATAGAACTTTCAGTATTTATATAATGCATACCATGTACCAAAATACTTTAACCACCATATTAAACCTAAACTGTATCTAATCTAGCAGTTTGTTAAACTGAATTCTGTAATTGATTCAATCCTGCTTTTGCATTGAGACACATTTCAAGAGCCATCAGCATCAAAATGATCAATTTTCTTTAATTCCACAATATGGTTGATTTCCCATTTAAATCATAGTTGCGTTATGTTTTCACGGCCTGACACTGTAGACCTCAGACAGACTGTACTCCATGTTTTGCAATGGCATCCTCACCTGGAAATAATTCTGAAATTGCTAGAGTTGTTAATGTATCTCTTCGAAAATATTTGTAAACTTCAAGTCAGCAGCCTGATGCATATTTTTACTAAATTAAAAATACTCAAAATATTTGGGAATATTGGTATTTCCCATTCTCCCTAAAGACTGTCTGGGAGGTATTTTGTTTTGTCTCTGAACATCTTCCTCCTTAATATATGAATCATCTGACTAGTGTTTCAACTACATAAACTGGTGTAGGTATGAACCTATTTTGGTATGTTGCTTTTTTGAGTTCCCATTGTTATGGAAAACATTCTGCATGATCTTGCCTAAAAACATTACATTCTGAGACAATATGTACCCACTTTATTTGTAGGTCTACCAAGACAGAATATTCTGGTTTTCCCTCACATTTACAGTGTTCCCTGGTCTACCAAATGTTTTTGGAAATATCCTTATTTGCCTATAAAGATCTGCCACTGCGATATGAAATGAACTCAGCCTGCATTCGGTCCCCTATTAATATATCCCCAAGAAAATATAATTTTGATGCCATTCACAAACACATTTTCACCTCTCCTCTGACGATTCAAATATTTGTATCAACATTTATTTAGGAATGTTCCTGGCCTCCAGTTATCACCAACGTCAATTTCATCAGCCTCAATGTGAAACCACTTTCTCCAGAAATGAGGATTTTGGTACATAAATGAAAAAAAATATAAATCAAATTAATAGTTATCTTGTAGTACTTAAAATAATAAAGAGATTCCAGAATTTTTTAAATTATTGTATTCTCTTATTTGGAATGTCATTTTAATTTTCAAACCAATTAATATAAGAAAAAACACATCTAATTGATATGTTTATTTAATTGTCATCCACCAATTAGAATCATTTTTAAAACATACTATTCATTTGTCAACTGCATTCACCTGTGTGGAATGTCATTAATTGTTCTGAACCAATGTGTTAACAATGAAATGCGTCAATTTTAAAAACATTTTTAAACTAAAAATATATTGTTGTAGTGGAACTGTAGAAATATTATACAAATATCACATAGTCAATTCCTGCTATGATATGGAAGAAAAAACAAAATTGCACACGTTTCAATTTATTTATTATTTTTATAAACTGAATATCTAGCAAATTACTTGGATATGTTTAGTAGCAGTACTAGTCATTTATATAGCACCTTTTCTCATTAATATGGTCTCAATGCGCTTGTGTTGGGAACACTCTTGAGGGCCGTAGTCCAGAATATGGGAACATTCTCCGAAAATACTTAGAATGCGTGTGTGCATTTGGCCAAGATAAGGAATTAGATGGACTGGCCGGGATCGAGGAAGCAACTAGGCATGTGGAAGGGTGCTGAGGGTGGTCAGGTGTGTGCAAAAGTGCAAGAGACTCTTCATGTGGCCAGCTGGACCGAATATTGTTGTAGGTCATCGCTGTATTCGGATGGCAGAAGCGTTGAAGCTTAGTCTGGTGTAATGGAGCTGAAAACGTTATGTGTCCAGCTAGGCCAAATTTGTCACAGGTTGTTGCTGCATTCTGATGTGTGCAGATGGGTAGCTATGCCTGCAGCAGATGTCCACCGAAGTGATGCGTTTATTTTTTTAATTATTATTATTTATAATTATATTGATTTATTGATATATTGATCTATGTTTTCAAAATAAACCTTTACCAAAGAACCTTCCAATGTGATAAGTCCATAAACCACATCCGTTGGTTTCCACAGGTCTACAATTAAAAGTACAAGGCATCAATTGATCAAGTCAAACACCTCCTTAGTGATGCATTTATACGTACCTTGAGGCTCAGATGGAGCTTGGTTGTTAATGCCACTGTTTGATCAGGTTGTCTGTGTGAGGGAGTCCTCTGTGCGCACTATCTGAGTGGTCATAAGAGGTCTTCTAAGCGTCATAAACAAGCTATGATAATTCATCTTCTAAGTATGATAGACCAATTGCCCTACTGTCTTATCGGTGTAATATCGAGGATACCCGCTTATCTTTAACTGCAATTGGCTGGCAATCCTCATACATAAAGCACAGTAGCTGGTCTAAAATAATTGGTCTTCCGGATGTAATGACAGAAGCAAGTGTGGAGGACAGGCTAACCTTATACCGGGGTCAAGGTAAGGGGAGGATGTCCTAAGGTTTAGATTGAATGTGAGCGTATGCCGAGATAAGCAGTTAGGCGGGCTGGCAGAGCTACACAAAGCCTCCTAAAATGTCAGACATGCTGAAGGGTTCTGAGGAGGCTGTGAGTGTGTGCAATTGTAGTGGGTTAGTTTATATATCTAATTTACTTGTGGACAAATCAGTAGTTTATAATCTGTAGATGGATGTAGTGAACTGTGTGTTTAGTGGTTTGCGAGTGTCCCTATGCATCAAGTCAGATTGCAAACCAGGGGTGCATACATTATTACAAACAATTGAAAAACTTCCTTGCACCTTCAAGTTTCCTGCAAGGACCATTGAACATTAATTTTCAATAGATTAGTAAATGTACAGGTACATGTCAGTAATCGATAATATCTTAAATAAACAAGTACTTATCATTTGACAAATGCAATTTTCCCCACTCTCTCCTCGATTGGCTGCATTTGCTGAAACTTTTTTTCCAGAGAAGTTCTTGTTCTACTTGTCTTGCACTTTTTTCCATAAACTATCACTTTCATTCTAGGACATTTGGGAGATGGAAAGATAGACTGATATTGTATCAGTATCATCTTCTTATTTGCAAATTTCATCATCACATTTCAAATGTGCTACACACCTTTCATATTGTGTTTGCTACAAGGTTTGGCTCTCCCTCTTCTATATGAGCATCCTAGCAGAATATGTCTTTCCACCATCATGTCCAATGGGATCTATTGATACTCATACTCAGTGTCAGAAATCTTGGTGTCCGTCAATTCTTCATTAAAGGGACACTCATCTTCAGGCTCTGTGGTTATCTCATTTCCTCGCTCTCCTTTCTCTACATCCATCCCTCAAATCCAGACCCTCTAGGCATTGGAGGAAATTAGGTTATGCGATCTAGGATAGGAAGACAAATGGACAGCATAAGTATTAATTCAAACAATATTTTCCCTTTTCCCTATCTCCTTTCAATGACCTGCTAAAAACTTGACTCTTCCCTTCCCTTGCCTCCTTAACATGGCTACTTACCTACAAAGATATATAGTTTCCATTCCTTTTCATTAATACATGTTTCATCTTTTTTTCCTTAAATAATTATTCAAGTTCAAAAACTTTTGATTTTGGGTGACACAACATTATTTGATTTACATAAACATATTGACCAACTGTATTGTCACCATCTTTTATCATAAACACAACTGGAGATATATTATTACTCTTTTTCAAAGGACCATTCTATGAGACCAATCATTTTGATTGTTTGTTTCTGTTCTTGGCATAATTAAATAAAAAATCTGCTAGTCATAAAATATGTTGAGACTATCATCTGCCTTCTCCATGTTCTTCTGCATAAATGTAAAGCTCTTTGGAGATGTTTCAGACAATTATCCACATATCCATGAATAGAGAATGCATGAATCAATGTTTGTTAGTGCTACAGCAAGTGCAATGGCAACACCATTATTCTGCTAGGATCTAATTTATGTGAACTTAAAATGGTAGACTTTGAAAGCAGAGCTCACATTCTCACAAGGACAAGAGGATGGCATGAATCCACATTAGGTCCTACTTCGGCTATAAACGTATTCCATATGTTAACATTTGTGTGAATTGTTCTCTCAATATGTCTACAAGATGATGGTCTGTAGGCGATATGGAGTTTTCCTTTGACAAGCAAAATCTTCCACATTGTTGTCATTGCTGTACTTTTGAAGAGGTTGCCTCTGTCTGAATCAAGCGAATTATGAGGAAATGTGATTTATTATTGATGTCAGATCAGTTTCTACTCTACAATAGATGGCAGGAAACAGTCGACCCATCTTGGCATCATGAAGACTGCTGTATGTACTTATTGCTGTACGCTGATGGTGGTAGAGAGTCAATTTAATGCATTGAAAGTAATGACCATTTTAATGCCAATTCCCTTTTAAGTAGCAGTGTCCTATGCCAATGATTAGCTTGTTTGGAATGGGGCACATACTAAATATCCTCTTGTATACAAATGATGTCTTGTGAGTTCAATTTCTTGTTTGCTTTGTGATAGTATAATTGTGATTTTGATTTTGAAACATTTATAATTGCACACACAGCAAACTAAATCATATCCTGGCGCAGATGGAAAGGATTCACTGAAGGGGAGCAGTCCAAGCCCATCTGAGTCATATTAGAACAAACGTAAACTGAGCAGAGATCCGGAATCATTAAATTTACTTAAAAAGCTAGTTTTTAAAACCTGCTCTAAAACTCATCAGGGAGTTAGCCTGTCTCAGATTTAGTGGGAGACTATTCCACAGTCTGGGTCCGGTCACTGAAAAACACTTGTCTCCTCTTGATCTACACTTCATCCTAGGAATTACAAGGAGGAGTTGATCCTCCAACCTAAGGGTTCGGGTGGGTTGATATTAATTTATTTATCAAATATACTGGTGCCATCCGATGCAAACATCTATAAACCAGGCAACCAATCTTGAATTTAATCTGATCTTCCACTGTCAGCCAGTGTAATGATCGGCGGAGACCAGAGTATGAGTGTTCTTGCCTACATCAAAGACCAGTCTCACTCCCGCATTTTGCGCTTTTTGAAGGCGATGGATTTGATTGCTCGGTGCTCCTGCCAGGAGTCCATTGCAGTAGTCAAGGTTTGAATTGACCAAGGCCCCCACCACCGCCGCCCGATCTGCTCAGAGAACATCTTGGCGCAGAAGGCGAATATTGTAAAATATAGACTGAACCTTGGCTGAGACCTGGGCATTACATCCCAAGTCACTCTGCCAAATACAGCCCAGGTTCTTTAACTTGGTGGAGTATTTTAGGCTGGCTCCCAGAAACTGTGGTGGGGGCAGGCATTTTTCTCCATCAAGGAGATGCATAGGCCCAAAAAAAATCACCTCTGTTTTTTTTGGATTCAATTGCAGCCATTTTTCATCCATCCATGTGCCTAATTCCTCTAAGCATCAAGTGACTAAGGCAAGAGCTTCCCCCACATCATCAAGCCTGATGTATAGCTGGGTATCATCAGCATAAGAGTGAAACCTGAGATGGTATTTTTCCAGGATATTCATCAGGACACGAAGATAAATATTAAACAGAAGTGGGAAAAAAGCTGATCCCTGTGGCACACCACAACACTGGAGGAGGATTCCTGAAAAGAAACCTCCAACCTGCACACTTTGTTGACGATCAGTAAGAAATTATGTAAACCACTGAAGTGCGCCAGGGTCCATATTAACCAGATCCTTTAAACGATCCACCAAAATGCTGTGGTCTACCGTATCAAATGCGGCAGAGAGGTCGAGCATTACAAGCAGGAAAAGTTTCCCTGCATACCCTGCCTGCAATATCTCGGCCCAAACCACCATCAGTACAGTCTCTGTCCCATGCAATGGACGAAAGCCAGATTGCAGAGAATGGAACAAGCAATGATCTTCAAAATATTGCAACTGTTTGGTGGAAGATGACGGGAGAGAGCAAGGTAAGGAGGGGGACTGCGGTCAGTTTTGTGCATGTGTGTGTGTGTGTGTTGGAGTGATGGGGGATACAATAGTGAGAGAACATGATGGGGAATGTTGAGCAGGATTGTGGGTGTGAGGGTGCCCCCCACAAAACACAGGATAAGGGGTGGGTTGCATGTGAGATATTGGGGATTGGAGGAGTGTCCCCCCACATAGGTGAAGGGTAGGGAGGGTGTGCACAAAGAAAATTATGTTTCCCACAAGTGCCAAAACCAGGCTTGGTGAACCAGGTTGTCACCTTTTTTCTTTTCTATTGATCTTGATACAAGACTGTCATCATACAAATCTTGGAAACGACAGCCTCAAGGATAAAGACAGATTAATTTGAGTAATTGGATAAGCAAGATATGTAGCTTGTGCTGTACCTGTATTGTACTTGTGCTGTACCTTTCTTCTGATGAATAATTACCTCATGCAGCTCACCCCAATTGCCAAGGTATTCCCATTTTCAATCATTTGATTTGTGGTTGTGTAATTTCAGCATATTCAGGTAGGCATTTTCTATTGTAATTGTTCATACCCATCTGCTCTGTCAATTCCTTAAATTCTGTAGGAGCTTTCAGTTTTTGGAATGCTTTAAAGTGTATTTGACACCACTTTATGCAGACTCAAAACTCCTGCAAGAGGAGGTTTTGGTGGTCTTGTTTGATCTCAGGTGAGAAGACGCGATGGACGATTGACACCGACAAAGATCTTGGAAATTGCCTTAGAGAAGATTAATGCCCACCAAAACATGGTGGAAGTGCCTTCCTTTCTTCCTCCGACTGAACTCCCATGTCCTACGAGAAACGTGCAGACTGTTACATAACGACGAAGACCATGAAAGTCCTCCTATTTCTATTGCTCCTTCTTCTATTGAAAACCTTGTAAAAATCTTTTTTTTGGATTAAACACAAGTAATAAAAAAATAGTAAATGCTGTAATATCTTTCTTTTAGGAATTGACACCTTGTGAGGTAACTTGTGAGCTAGGCAATTTACTATTTTCCTGCAACCTTGTGTATTTTGCAAATAAACCTTCGCAACAGAATTCTGCAGCTGAGTCAGGATATGTTTGATTTCTTGAAAAGGGTAATTTAACTCAATACCTTTCAATTAAATATTGTCTGCATGTATGGACTTACCCCTTTCTTTATCATCAAGCATTGGCTTAGGCAGAATCATGTCCAATTCACTCACACTCTTAATGAAGCCAAAGTGAGTACCAGTCCAGCACAACATTTTCATTTGAACCTGAATGCAAGTATGGACTGAATAGCTTGCTCTAACTCAACACAATATTACCCTGTGGATAGATCTAAAGCAGTGAATATCTTAATACTTTGGATCTGTGTGAACCCTTGGTCAGAGAATGATAGTAGCCATTTTGAAACTGGAACTTTCTCGTTCAATTTTCTTAGATCTGGACACAATCTCCACTGACCATTATGTTTAAGTGCTTCTAGAATAGGAGCATTTAAGATACTTTGGGCACGCCATGCTATTTCTTTACAATTCAAATCTATTTAAATTTCAGATAGAGATTGAAGTCAAGCTAATGGAAGGTGGTACTGATGAATAAAGGCCGTACTGATGGATCAATCTCATAATTTTTAGATAGTGTCTTCTTATATGAATGCATACACATCTTTGACTTGCTTGACTTTTCTCCTTCATAATTTGAGCATGAATCTACTTATCACACTTGTTTTGCTACCAGATTCTCAAATTATGAAAACTCTCACAATTGAGGAATTTCTGTCTTTTCTTCTTATTGCTGAGAGATATCTTTTACTTTAGTACATATTTTTCTCATTCCATCACATTCCTCAAATCTTTCCTCAATATCTTATTTCCGTTATCATTATACATTTGTAAAAACACACATTAGGATGACATATGAATTAACTGAAAATTAATTAACTGAAAACATTGCCTCTTGTATTGTGTGAACAACTTCAGGTTATTCCCCCTCACCATTGACACACATTTTAGGTATATTTCCAAGAATCATATTGTTCAAATCTGCAGTATAATGGCTTTCACTGATAGCCATTCAAATTGAAGTTCCTTTCTCAAGGTTGATACTAGCATACCTTAAATTTGGGTCATCAGTAACGTCTACCACTGGTGAATATTCACAAGTTAGACCTTGTTGTCTGATATTGTTATGAACACTCACAAAGGCCATAGATCATTTAAACTCTTTGCCCTTTCTCTACTTAGAAATTAAAATGTAGTCTTGTAAATGCTCTAATACATACATCTTTCCTCAGCTGTAACTCAGTTCTGTGTGGCAACATCTGAGCAATAATGAATGCTTTTTTCTCCCATCAAATTCTTTTCTAATTTAAGATATCAATCACAGCACAGACCTTATGTAAAATGCAATTAACTAAGTACATGGGTTTTGGTATTTCTCACAAGCAATACATTGTGATGAATTTTCTTGGAACCAATACAGACTTTTATCATACCTCCTACTTTCCTGTGCTCAGCATTTGCTCCATCTTAACTAGATTCTTACTGATCTCGGATAACAAAATGAGACATGTGTCCCTTCTCTTTTATCTATTGAAATAAGGATTAATTGCAAAAATGTCCTTCATGCGCTAAAGAGAAGTCTGTTTTAATATATTCTGGTAAATCATGAATTTGCACCAGAGTGTAAAGGTGTGTTCTTTCATTTCAATTCCAGCAATAACAGGCATGCATCCGTTCTTTGTTGTTGATTCTGATTTTGCTGAACTCTCATTCTGTGTGTATAATCTGCAATTTATATTCTCTATTTGTATTTTGTGATATACATCCGTTTTGAAGGCTTGGCCTGGTTTCCTGCCTTCTGATTCTGCTTGCTCGCCGATATGATAGTAATGTCAGGTGCTTGCCCTTTCTGCAAGTACACCTTGCAGCATTATTGGATTTTGTCACTGTGTTAAACTAACATGGTTTAGTCCCATGGTGATTCACATTCTGCAATGTCAAAGGTCTGCAGGCCAGAAACCTTAACACCCCATTCACTCTATCAATTTACAAAGGCAGTGTTCTGAAATGATCATTTCCCAACAAAAATTGAATAGAAGTTAACATAGCCTGATGTCAGGATTTTTTGTTTTCCTGTCTTGATATCTATCTCAACAAATCCTTCAGAAGCAACTAAAAAGAACTTTTGTGTATCCTTTTGAAAACATTATGAAGGCTAGGGCTTGCTACAAATTGTTGATTATATGTAAGAAGTAATGAATTGCAGAAAGGAAATGTAGAGGGTTAAAGGGCCATTGTGAACCAAATGATATGAAAGGATTTGTGAAAAGTGTTGTGCAAGAGACAACAGGAATCTTCAGACAGACTTATCATATGAATGATATAAATGGTGATAGATGTTCCAACCTTTTATTCAGCTTAGATAACATATCACCCCTTTGCACAACAGGAGATAGAGAATTAGTCCCTTCTATCAAATTCTCATTTGGGATTTAGGAACTAGTTGATGATTGTTATGACTTATTGTGTTCATACAGAAATATGTTAGACTTAAAACAGAGGGTCTCTTTTCTCATTTTATAGTCCTGAAGGCAACATATGATATAAGAGGTCAAAAATGTGGACAGTCCCCAGGAATTTGGGGGGTAATTCAGAGAATTCACACACAAGTGGCGCACGCGGCTGGCACACAGTGTGCACGTGCACATTTCTGCGCCAGCCGTGTGTGCTAAAATCCATTTCCGCGCACAGCGTATTCATGGATTTTAGCTTCCAAAACCAGCCGTGGCGCAGAGTGGCGCAGCGACCCTGCAGCAGCGCCAGTTATGCCCCCAACATATCCCTGTGCGCCATGCACAGCGCACAAATCCTGTACATGCGCACAGGCCCCCAACCACAAAAACGCCTGTAAAACTCCCCGCGCACCCCTCCGAATACACGTACCCCGCTGCACGGGGAGTTCACACGCGACTGGAGTGGGGTACGTGTATAACAGGGGTTCGCGGGAAGTTTGACATGCAAAATGCCCTGTGCGAGTGGGGTACGTGTTTTCCTGGGGTGCGCGGGAAGTTTCACTCGCGATTGGAGCAGGGAACATGTATATCGGGGATGCACGGGAAGTTTCACACGCGAAATGCCCTGTGCGAGTGTGGTACGTGTATTCCTGGGGTGCGCAGGAAGTTTCACACGCGATTGGCCCTGTGCGAGTGGGGCACGTGTATAACAGGGGTTCGCGGAAAGTTTCACACACGAAATGCCTTGTGCGAGTGGGGTACATGTATTCCTGGGGTGCACGGGAAGTTTCACACGCGATAGGCCCTGGGGTGCGCGGGAAGGCTCACTCGCGATTGGAGCGGGGAACATGTATATCGGGGGTGCACGGGAAGTTTCACACGCAAAATGCCCTCTGCGAGTGGGGTACGTGTATTCCTGGGGTGCGCGGGATGTTTCACACGCGATAGGCCCTGTGCGAGTGGGGTACATGTGTTCCTGGGGTGCGCGGGAAGTTTCACTCACAATTGGAGCGGGGAACATGTATATCGGGGGTGCGCGGGAAGTTTCACACGCAAAATGCCCTGTGCGAGTGGGGTACGTGTATTCCTAGGGTGCGTGGGAAGTTTCACACGCGATAGGCCCTGTGCGAGTGGGGTACGTGTATTCCTGGGGTGTGCAGGAAGTTTCACACGCGATTGGCCCTGTGTGAGTGGGGCACGTGTATAACTGGGGTTCGCGGGAAGTTTCACACATGAAATGCCCTGTGCGAGTGGGGTGCGTGTATTCCTGGGGTGCACGGGAAGTTTCACATGTGATAGGCCCTGTGTGAGTGGGGTACGTGTATTCCTGGGGTGCGCGGGACGTTTCACACGCGATTGGAGTGGGGAACGTGTATTTCGGGGGTGCGCGGGAAGTTTCACACACGAAATGCCCTGTGCGAGTGGGGTACGTGTATTCCTGGGGTGCACAGGAAGTTTCACACGCGATAGGCCCTGTGCGAGTGGGGTACATGTGTTCCTGGGGTGCGTGGGAAGTTTCACATGCGATTGGCCCTGTGCGAGTGGGGCACATGTATAACTGGGGTTTGCGGGAAGTTTCACACGTGAAATGCCCTGTGCGAGTGGGGTACGGGTATTCCTGGGGTGCACGGGAAGTTTCACACGCGATAGGCCCTGTGCGAGTGGGGTACGTGTATTCCTGGGTTGCGCGGGAAGTTTCACACGCGATTGGAGAGGGGAACGTGTATTTCAGGGATGCACGGGAAGTTTCACACGCGAAATGCCCTGTGCGAGTGGGGTACGTGTATAACTGGGGTTTGCGGGAAGTTTCACACGCGATTGGCCCTGTGCGAGTGGGTTACGAGAATAACTGGGCTTTGCGGGAAGTTTCACACACGATTTTGTGTCAGAGCGGGGTATGTGAATTTCGGGGAGTGCACGGGGAGTCCTACACGTGATTTGGCAGTGTGGGTCCTCCCAGGTGTTCCCTCTATACCCTCCACAGCCCCTGCAGGCAGCCCACACCACAAGGGACTACCCTGCGCACCTGGTCATGTCCCGCAGGCAGCCCATCCACCATGGGCATACCCCCTAGGCAAGCCACATGTCACCTTGCACTAGTGATCACCAACTCATGTCCCCAGCACCCCCACCCCCCAGCAGTCAGGGGCACCTGCCAGCAGGCCTCCACTAATGTCCCACACGTGTCTCCCAGCACCCCCACCCCCCAGCAGTCAGGGGCACCTGCCAGCAGGCCCTCACTCATGTCCCACACATGTCCCCTAGCACCCCCACCCCCCAGCAGTCAGGGGCACCTGCCAGCAGGCCCCCACACATGTCCCCCAGCACCCCCACCCCCCAGTAGTCAGGGGCACCTGCCAGCAGGCCCCCACTCATGTCCCCCAGCACCCCCACCCCCCAGCAGTCAGGGGCACCTGCCAGCAGGCCCCCACTCATGTCCCACGCATGTCCCCCAGCACCCCAACCCCCAGCAGTCAGGGGCACCTGCCAGCAGGCCCCCACTCATGTCCCACACATGTCCCCCAGCACCCCCACCCCCCCAGCAGTCAGGGGCACCTGCCAGTAGGCCTCCACTCATGTCCCACACATGTTCCCCAGCACCCCCACCCTCCAGCAGTCAGGGGCACCTGCCAGCAGGCCCCACTCATGTCTCCTAGCACCCCCACCCCCCAGCAGTCAGGGGCACCTGCCAGCAGGCCCCCACTCATGTTCCACATATGTCCCCCAGCACCCCCACCCCCAGCAGTCAGGGGCACCTGCCAGCAGGCCCCCACTCATGTTCCACATATGTCCCCCAGCACCCCCACCCCCAGCAGTCAGGGGCACCTGCCAGCAGGCCCCCACTCATGTCCCACACATGTCCCCCAGCACCCCATCCCCCAGCAGTCAGGGTCACCTGCCAGCAGGCCTCCACTCATGTCCCACACATGTCCCCCAGCACCCCCACCTCCCAGCAGTCAGGGGCACCTGCCAGCAGGCCCCCACTCATGTCCCCCAGCACCCCCACCCCCCAGCAGTCAGGGGCACCTGCCAGCAGGCCCGCACTCATGTCCCACACATGTCCCCCAGCACCCCCACCCCCCAGCAGTCAGGGGCACCTGCCAGCAGGCCCCTACTCATGTCCCACTCATGTCCCCCAGCACCCCCACCCCCAGCAGTCAGGGGCACATGGCAGCAGGCCTCCACTCATGTCCCACACATGTCCCCCACCACCCACAACCCCCAGCAGTCAGGGGCACCTGCCAGCAGGCCCCCACTCATGCCCCCTAGCACCCCCACCCCCCAGCAGTCAGGGGCACCTGCCAGCAGGCCCCCACTCATGTCCCACACATGTCCCCCAGCACCCCCACCCCCCAGCAGTCAGGGGCACCTGCCAGCAGGTCCCCACACATGTCCCCCAAAACCCACGTCATGACGATCCTCAATCATGGGTCTCGTGGCCACCCACATCACACCCCACGCCACCACAGCTCAAAGACCCAACCAAGTATTGCATCCACCCACAGAGAAATGGTCATTACATGATACGACCCGAATGGCAAGTATGTACATGAACACATGTCCGTCACACACACACAATGGGTGCAAGTGAATGTGAAAACCCATATCATGACATGCATGAAACCAATGAGAGAATACACACATCGAAGTATGAAACAAAAATGTATTGAACACAACATGAATGTAATGAAAAAAAACACTCAATAATGGCAATAAGAAATAAAATGCAGCATGTCCAGAAAAGAATACAAAATGTGAAATCAGAATCCAAAGAAATCCAAATGAAAATTTGTCCAAAGTCTCAGTCCAACAAAGCAAATCCAAGGGAAAAAAAAATATATGAAATCCATTGCGCCATGGTGAAATTAAAATAAAAACGAGAAACATCCACTGTTCAACTATGTACAAATCACCAATCCAGGGTCCATGAGCCCAACAAATGAAAAGAAACCTACAAAAACACTACCTAAAAAAGAACTATATACAAAAATGTGGTGCATTGTCCAAGGGTCCCAAAATAAACAAAAACAGAAAGGAAACCTAACAGTATCTAACTATTTAAAATGGCAGCGGGCTAGTCCGACGGCTCACTTTTTGATGTCCCGGGCCAGGGCATCATCGAACTCCCGCTCAATGTCCTGGAGCTGGTCCTCTTCCATGGCCCCGAGGGTTCTCAGGGACGACGACATGTTCACCTCCAACTCCCTGCGAATAGCCTCGAGGCACTCGCCCCACCTCAGGGCCCTCCGCATGGAGTTCTCTGCCCTGACCATTGTGAGCCGTGCCTCTTCCGCCCGCTGCCGCTCCGCATCTATGGCGTGGCCCAACCGCTGCCACACGGAAGACACTTGAAATCCGGGGTCCTCCTGCCCTATGGCTGATGCCTGCCCCTCCGATGTTGAAGGCCCAGAGCCTTCATTGCTCCCACCATGTTGCTGCTGCTGTGCCTGTGCCTCTCTCCTGGCTCTTGCTGACTGCACGTCCTCCTCCGGCTGGGGTGCAGTTGTCGTGGTGGCCACCCCTGCTGGATGTCCGACTCCTGACTGTGGCAGGGATGTGTCCTCCACCAGCCGGGCCGCTGGGTCAGGGGCAACTCCACAGGGTACCAAGGTGATACATGGCATGGAGGACGACTGGCGCGTAGGGGGTTCAGGTGAGGAGGGGGACGCAACAAGGTCCAGCACATGGAGGAATCCAGCACCAGGGACCCGTCCCAGTAGGTCAACGTGGTCAAAGAGGCATGCGAGACGACGTGCAGTCTCTCCACAAAAAGACTACAGGTCACCTCGCATGCCCCGTTGACGCAACGCTATCCCACTCAGGACAGGCTCAACAAGGTCCCAGATAGCCATGTCCGCAGGGAGAGGAAGGCCAGTTGTTGTGCGCACATCTCCTCCCTGAAAACGGGTCTGGACGTAGGCATCCCTGCTGGTGCCAGATGATGCAGTGACAGGATCAGGGACAGGATTACACACAGGCACCTCCGCGGTGGCCTGTGCTGCCTCCTGTCCCTGCCCCTGCACTGCACCACTAGCACCAGTGGAATCCCCACCTCCAGACCCCGTGTGTGTCCCTTCCATGGCCTCCTCCTCCACCAAACCCCCCACCAACCTGGACGTGGCACCAGACTCCTCACTCCCCGATGAGATGACAATCTGGGAGGGGAGCTGGGCCTTGCGTCTCCAGCTGGTGGTGCGATCCCTGCCGCTGTGCTCCACAGCACCCTCTCATCCCTCTTCATCAGTTGACGCTGCAGACAGGGAGAGATAAAACACAGACATCAGGGCGCTGTACAATGGACTGATACACACATGACAGTTGCACATGAGTGGCAGTGTCAAACGTCAGACATGGCATCACACTCCACGACACACATGTCATTTCAACTCACACACATGAGCATTTCCACAGCAATATTGCACCAGGCATCAACATCCATACACATACAACAGCATGAACAGCCGAAGGTGAGCCTGACATCACATGAAAGACAGGGAGTGCACTAGACATGCACACACATCACCACACTTACATGCATGTCTACATCTCCTCCAACTGTCACAGTGATGCGATCTCCATACATGTCACATCTGGCATTCAGCCTTCTACATATCAGTGTCACGTGCATCCATGTTGCATAACAGTTGCACACTTATCAAATAAACACACATGCACATGTACACAGTGCAGATACATGCAGCAGGAACCACCATCCATGTGTGAATCCACAACCATGACAACGTACATATACAGAAATTCAAACATGTGTGCTCCCACACCTGCATTTGCACAGCATGCTTACCAACACATACACCATCGATGTGTCTCACACCTAAGAGAACTCACATGTGGCAGCCTCACGCCCCTGTTCATACACATCCCTACATGGCCCTATGAAAACACATGTGCAACCTGCACACTACTGGCACACCACCACACGCACACTGTCCAATCAGTATGCATGTACACTTACCGCTCGACTCCAGACGGGTCTGCCTCTCAAGGACCTGGACGTGGAGCGCTGGGAATATGTGTTCCAGGACCCTCATTTGGTGGTCGGACAGGTGGCCCCGGCACCCTTTGGCATCCGCTGCCTTCAAGAGGCGCTGGGCCTTGTTGAGGGTCCTGGACCTGAAGTCCTTCCAGCGCTTCTTGACAAGTCATGGACTGCCACCCCCTCGGCGTTGATGGCAGTCACAATGTCCATCCAGATGCTGCTTCGTCCTTCATTGTCGGCGTGCAAACTTCCAAAGAGGGCATCACACTGCCCCAGGACTTGCTCCACCAGGACAACAACTTCACTGGCACTGAAGCTGGTGGCCCTCTGCCTCTCTGGCTGGGGGTTGCCAGTGGTGCCAAATGGTGTTGTGCCCGACATGGCAACCCCAGAGGCAGGAGTGGGTGGGCAACTGGGTCCTGGGGCTGGGCTGTGGAGCGATGGTATCCCAGTCAGGAGTCTTCAGTTTCAGCAGGGATGGTCACAGCAACTGCACCTCTGGCTGACGTGCAGGCAGCAAATAGCAGGGCACGTGGGCAGCAGGCAGTCAGGCAGCAGCAGATGGCAGGTGGGAGCGTGCTTGGGGCTCTGGGAGGCAGTAATTCGGCCTTCTGGGCAGGAGCATGGTCTTCCGTGTGTTGTTGCATGGCCAGCTTGATACAGAGTTATTTGGCATGTGAAAATCTTGCACGTTAGTGTGTAATTCGAGGAAAGGCCCTTTGCACGTAAGCGCGTCAGCACACATATACGTGGTTTCATTGGACCAAAGGCCCTTAGCGCGTAAGCGCTGCTGTGACGTGACTCACGCAGGCGTTTCCCTCGTGACGTGGGCATAGTGGTTCAGCGCGCGTGAAAAAACTGCACGTCTGCGTGTGGATGCGTGTAATCCGAGGAAAGGGCCTACGCACGCAGGGATTCTGTTCTGTCCAACTCACCTGCACCAGGGGTAGAACCCTCTATGGGGATGTCAGTGTTGGTAGGTCTGCCTTTGGCGGTTACGGATGCAGGGTCACACTCCACAGCATCTGATCCTGTTCCTGGGCCAGCAGATCAGAGGGGGAATGCAGTCCTGCAGCCTCAGGGAGTGCCAGCGCAGCAACGTGTGGTGCCCGTCGACGCGGTGGCCATGAGCCACCAGGCAATACTGTATGGGAATACTCCATGTACGCTATGGCAACCCAAAAGGCAGCATCATTAGAAATGATGGCTCAGGCAATGGAGAGGGTGGCCACTTCCATTATCCCCCCTGAAAGGCAGATGGAGCAACAACAGCAGGCAACATGCTCCATTTGCCAATCACACAGGGAAGACATGTTGGCGTCCAACAGGGACCGACGGGTGGCACTGGAGACTCTGTGCAAATCCATATCAATAGAGTCCCAGGGCCACAGGAAAGCTCTGAGTTTAGAACTACATAACCTCAGGCAGACTCTCGTTGAACTTGAGGCTTCCAGTAATTTAAGGGCAGAACAGCAGCTGGAGCAGCTCACACGTTCGATCTCAGCTGAGCTGCATGCAACACGTGAGGAGATACGGGCATCACACGAGGCCATGCGTGCAGAAATGCAGGACACCCATGATGTGCTGCATGGGGATCTCCGCACTTTAATTCTCCAGAATCAGACCTTCCAGACCTGTATGCTTGCTGCCATGGAGGACCATACCAGGGCTTTGCATGGGCTGCCTCCCATAGTGCCACCACCTCCTGATGCAGCAGCAGAGGATGAGCAGAGCGACAGCAGTTCTCCCACAATGGCATAGCCCAATTGGCCATGATCCCAAGGAGGTATTTTTTTTCCGCAACAACCACACAGGTGGGTGTTGGTGTGCACCTTGTCCTCCAACCTCCTGGGTGGCCTCCCCCACCCCACCTGGCCCCCACATGGCCATTTTTGATTTTTACAGTGTGTTGCCTTGTGTGGCTCCCGTGGGCATCCACTGTATTCCGGCTGGGCACATGCAGGCTTGTCCTGAGTTTGGGTTAGATGCTTGGGTTCGTGAGACACACACCCCTCCTGCTTCCCGTTTCCATGGGCTTGCAAAGGGTGTGACCAAGTGACAGTGAATTACAGTGACGTTGGGCTCCCATGAGCTGTGTGGGCAGTCTGTAGCCAATACTGTGTAGACATCCCTAGTGGATATTGTTGTTGTATTGTACTCTACATGGTGTATTGATATGTGCTTCTGCATCCATGTCTTACTCCTAATTTGCAGGTTCCTTCCTCATGTCTTCACAAGGCCGTCTACTTTGCAGATGCAGTTCATGTTGTCTGCAGTACACTGAGACATTTGCGTGGCAGCAACACTCTACAGTTGGAAGGGGTCGATGTGCTGGCGTATTTAGGTTGTAAGACTACAACTACTTGAACTTAGTACTGTCATGTTTTTGCATTTTTCCATGGTGTGTTGCAGCATTGTGTTGGTGGTAAGTATTTGGTAATGTGTGCTGTTAGTTATACATTACTGGGAGCATATTGTGTGTGGGCGGTTTTATTAGGGACAGTGTACTTTGTGACACTTGTGTCAGGTCTTGTGCATTGCTTTGTTTGCTTTCACATTGCATGACATACCATGGTGTGTTTGATGGTGGAGCTGGGGAGGGGTTGGGTGACATGGCGCTGTTCTCATGTTCTATTTAGCAAGGGCGTAATGAATTTCGCAGCATAGATGTTTGTCTTTTGATGACACAGCATTGGTGGTGTTTGGGTAGGTAGGGATGCACACAATGGGCCTCATTACACGGACGGCGGTAAGGGTTAACGGTCACCGTTAATGGCAACGGTGACCGTTAACCCTTACCGCCGTACTACGAGGTCCCTTTGCGGGTTGGAGGAATTAACGCCTGCTTCTTGCAGGCGTTAAGTACCAACCCGCTAAGGGACCTCGGAGCTAATTACGGCACCGCAAAATTGCGGTGCCGTAATTAGCGCCTTCCCCATTCCCATAGAGCCCTATGGGGCAGAAATGGGAATGGGGAAGGGCAATGGCGGAAAGGGGATTTACCGCCCCTCCAACCTTGGAATGGGGCGGTAAATCCCCTTTCCGCCAAGGCGGTGCCGGTGATTTACCGGCATGGTCCAGGGTGCTAATAGCACCCTGGATTACCGCCTTCCGTGTAATGAGGCCCAATGTAACCCTTCCAGGTGACCAATCTCAGGCTGGTATGGTTGTGACAGTTGACTGTCCCTTATGTCATCATCATTGATTGTCAGCTGGTATGTTCCAGGGCTGTGTGCACTCCACAGGTGTGTGATTTTATGTGAAGTAATTAGCCACCAGCTGCGTAGGGGCTGCCTCACCACGTGCCCTTTCCCCTCCCATGCACAGCAAGCGTGCATGTGGTTGGGGATGTGGGGGCACCACCATGTCCACCGGCAGGCCCCGGCGTGTTGCAACGTTGTGCAGGACACATGCTGCCACTATGATCCTGCACACTACTGGGGGAGCGTATAACAGCTGCCCACCAGAACGGTCAAGGTAGCGAAAGAGTGACTTGAGCACTCCGAATGTGCACTCCACTATGCCCCGGGTTGCAATATGGGCTGCGTTGTATCTTACCTCGGGTGGCGTGGTGGGGTTCCGAATTGGCGTCATCATGTGGGTGCCCAGAGGGTAGGCACTGTCCCCTGGGGAGGTGGTGATGGGTATCATTAGTGGGGTTGTGACATTACTCAGTATCTGACATGCATGCATGTGCAGTGGCATTTATACTCACCAAGCAGCCATGTATCGCCATGCCGCCCAGCTTCTAGGTCCCGGTTTAGGGTTGACATTCTGTAAATGAAACTGTCGTGGGTGGACCCTGGATAGTTGGCATATACTGAGGTGATGATTCCCTTGGCATCACATACTACCTGCACGTTGATGGAATGCCAGTGCTTGCGGTTTCTATAGATGTGCTCAGATGCCCTGGGGGGACGTAGAGCCACATGGGTGCAATCAATGGCACCTAGCACTTTGGGGAATTGTGCCACCCCGTAAAAATCCTGGAAGGCAGCCTGCCTTTCTTCAGGTGTTCTGGGCAGGTATATGTGCCTGCGGACTGATGGGCATGCAGTCATGATGGCCAACACCTGGTGTAGGCAGCGTGACTGCGTGGCCTGTGACACCCCCCCACTATAGTAGTTGTCCGCTGAAATGATCCAGTGGCCAAGAAGTGCAGTACATTGAGGACCTTCTCCAGGGGGCTAAGTGCTTGGGAGCAGAGGGTGGGTGATGTGAGGTCATCCTCCCACTCACTCACCAGGTCGAGTATTATGTGAGGTGGAAACCTGTACCTCCCATACACCTGGTCATCAGGCATCCCAAAAAGGCTGGTTCTGGGTGTAAAAATTCTGGGCCTGACTATCCTCCTCCTCCTGTGGTATCCCACGATCACTGCTGCTAGGAACGGTATGTTCATCTTGGCATCTGAGCTTGTTTGTAGTTTGCGTGCACTTTTATGCTGCGCGGGTCCACGTACGCCTGCTTCCTGCTGGCGTACGTGTTTCCAGATTAGCGCGTCTTTTTTGGCACACGCATTGGCCCCATTTGATTCCATGAATACGTGTTGTAGACGTGCGTGTAGGCGTTCTGCGCATTTGCCTCCTGTACTTTCCCCGTGACACCCACATTTTCACGCGTTGTTCCCCATTCCGCTTGTTATGCCCTCTGTTCCGCCTACTTTCGTTGTGTGCGCTGCACTATGTGCGCTTTCGCTGTGCACTTAGAGCACGCTGTTTGGAGACATGTGCACCAGCGTGCGCCACGCAGAATTTTAGCGCACATCCAGGGATTTACACGCGCACGGACTTCCATGAATCGCTGAGCGCGGGCTTCGCTGCGATTTTCGCACTTGCGATGCGATTCCCATGCTTTCGCACGCTTGCGCCGAAAATTTCAGCGCACATTAATTCCATGAATCGGCCTGTTGGTATCAATGCGAAGACTATAAAAGCCATAAGGATGTTATGTTATGTTATGTTATGTTATGTTAAAGGTTCTTATATCGTGCACTGTTGCCACCTGCATGGTTTCATGGCACACTGGCGGATCTGTAAACAAGGGGGAGGGAGGAAAGTTAGTGGGACTCTGCAGGAGAAAGAGCAAGAGAGCTGCAATGTGTTATTGGCAGCTTTAGTTCAGTTGACACTGTTCACTGACCATAGGTGTGCTTTTCTGTTGGTAGCCACCATGTGCTGTTGGGCAAGGCTATGTGTGGTTTGTTTTGTTGTTGTGGTGTTGTGAAGTGCGTGCCGTTTGTTGTGTTGTGGAGTATGGTTGTGTTTAGTTCAGAGTTTGAGAAGGTATATGCAGAAGGGTGAGTTTTTAATAGGGTTAGTTAGTGTCAGTACCCTTTCCTACACCTGCTGTTCTTACTAATTGTGGCCGATATCCTCTTCCCTGTCATACATTCTGGTGTGCAGCAATTACCACCCCCACGGGTTCCTCCAGGGGTGATTTGTTCCCTGTGACCTGCAGCCCGTCCATGCAAGATGTTGCTCCCCAAAACAGATGGTCCAAGAGAAAGATGGCCAACATAGAAAATTAAGCAGGACAAAGAGTGTACACCAAGGCTTTATGGCTGCTCTGGTACTTATTCTCAATTTTTTTAATGAGGTGGTCCTTGCACTGGAGAAGACTGATGCAGCTGTACTGACTAGAAACAGCTACCATTGGCTGGTATATCTTTATGCTGATGAGGGAGATTTTGGTGCATGCAATGAACTGTCTTTTTGAAATTACTCCCTGTGCTTGATTTTGTTGCAATGAGAATTCACACCTAACTAAAATATGTATGCATTGAGGACTGTGATGATTCATGGGGTCTCGTCAGTTCTCACCAGAGAGGAGTCCTTTTGTGTGAGACTAGGGACGTAAACAAACCTACTGAGATGAAGAAGAGGATACTAGAAATAAAGATTACCCAATGGTTGGCAGCCAACCATACTAGGACTACGAAGATTGAGCGAGTGAGGAAGAGTGCTCATGAGTGAGAGACAAAGAACTATGGTTCTACACAGGGAGGGACCAGTACTTCAGCATAAACATAGAAGAATGACCAACGTATGTTGTTAGTGAAACCCGGAAGGTTCAAGGCTGGCAAGAGCAAAAGACCAGAGAGCCATGGGAGGTCCTCAGCTGAGAGGATGTCGGCAAACCACCAGGCGAAGAAACACAGCGAGGGCAGATAGCCAAACTGTGTATGTCCAAGAGCGAGATTGGAGGCGGTGGTGTGACCCTGAAGAGGTGGACCGAATGTTCCTCAAACAACACAGAGACCGCAACTGGAAAGGCTCCATGAAGCCACGCACTTGAGCCAGAAGAGAGAAGATATGCTAAATGCGCACAAGATATGAGAGGCAGCCCAACCCCACAGAAAGAACCGTTGATGCCAATCCATCAGAATAGAGGTAACCGGAGCTGTGGGAGATCAAGGAGTGGAACATGGCAGGAAGAGCCTTAGGGGACTAATCATACTCATCCCAGTGGTTGTGAATACTTTAAAAAAAGTAAAGAATATAAGGGGACTCATCATACTCATCCCAATGGTTGTGAATACCTTAAAGAAAGGAAAGAATATAAGGGTGCTCATCATACCCGTCCTAGCAATTGTGAATACCTTAAAAGAAAGTAAAGAGTATAAAATGACTCATAATACTCGTCCCAGTGGTTGTACATACCTTTAGGAAAGTGAAGAATATAAGGGGACTCATCAAAACCATCCCAGTGGTTCTGAATACCCTAAAGAGAGGATAAAGTGACTCATCATACTTGTCCCAGTTCTTCTGAATATCCTAAAGAAAGTGAAGAGTACAAATTGACTCATCCTACTCATCAAAGTGATTGTGAATACCTTAAAGAAAGTAAACAATATAAGGGGACTTAGCATACTCATCCCAGTGGTTCTGAATTCCCTAAAGAAAAGGAAGAGTACGAAGGGACTCATCATACTCATCCGGGTGGTTGTAAATTCGTTAAAGAAAGTGAAGAACACAAAATGACTCATCATACTCATCATAGGGGTTGAGATTACCTTAAAGAAAGTGAAGAGTATAAAAGGGCTCATCATACTCGTCCCAGTTGTTGTGAATACCTTAAAGAAAGTGAAGAATACAAAGGGACTCATCCTACTCGTCCCAGTTGTTGTGAATACCTTAAAGAAATTAAACAATATAAAGGGACTCATCATACTCATCCCACTGGTTGTGAATACCCTAAAGAAAAGTGAAGAATACTAAGGATCACATTATATTCATCCCAGTGGTTCTGAATACCCGAACAAAAGTGAAGAGTAGAAAGGGACTCATCTGACTCGTCCCAGTGGTTGTACATTCCTTAAAGAAAGTGAAGAACACAAAAGGACTCATCATACTCATCCCAGTGGTTGTAAATACCTTAAAGAAAGTGAAGACTACAAAGGGACCCATCATACTCATCACAGTGGTTGCAAATACCTTAAAAAAAGTGGAGAGTATAAAAGGGCTCATCATACTCATCCCAGTTGTTGTGAATACCTTAAAGAAAGTGGAGAGTACAAAGGGACTCATCATACTCATCCCAGTTGTTGTGAATACCATAAAGAAAGTGAAGAGTACAAAGGGACTTATCCTACTCATCCCAGTGGTTGTAAACACCTTAAAGAAAGTGAAAAGCACAAAGGAAGGAACTTATCAATCTTGCCCCAGTGGTTGTGAATACCTTAAAGAAATTAAACAATACAAGGGGACTCATACTCATCTCAGTGGTTGTGAATACCCTAAAAAAAAGTGAAGAGCATGAAGGGACTCATCATGCTTGTCACAGTCAATCTGAATACCTAAAGAAAGTGAAGAGTACTAAGGGTCACATCATATTCGTCCGAGTGGTTGTAAATACCTTGAAGAAAGTGAAGAGAGGGACTCAACATACTCATCCCAGTGGTTGTGAATACATTAAAGAAAGAAAACAATATAAGGGGACGCAGCATACTCATCCAAGTGGTTCTGAATACCCTAAAGAAAGTGATGAGTACTAAGGGAATCATCCTACTCATCCCATTGTTTGTAAATACCTTAAAGAATGTGAAGAGCACAAATACTCATCCCAGTGGTTGTGAATACCGTAAAGAAATTAAACAATATACAGAGACTCATTACACTCATCCCAGTGGTTGTGAACACCCTAAAAAAGGTAAAGAGTATGAAGGGACTCATCATGCTTGTCGCAGTCATTTCGAATACCTGAAAGAAAATGAAAAGTACTCTCCCAGTGGTTCTGAATACCCTAAGGAAAGTGAAGATTACAACGGGACTCATCTTACTCATCCCACTGGTTGTAAATTCCTTAAAGAATGTGAATTACACAAAAGGATTCATCATACGTATCCCAGTGGTTGTGAATACCCTAAAAAAGTGAAGAGTAGAAAGGGACTCATCATACTCATACCAGTGGTTGTGAATACCTTAAAGAAAATAAACAATATAAGGGGACTCAGCATACTCATCCCAGTGGTTCTGAATACCATAAAGAAAGTGAAGCATACTAAGGGACTCGTCCTACTCATCCCATTGGTTGTAAATACCTTAAAGAAAGTGAAGAGCACAAATGAACTCATCATACTCATCCCAGTGGTTGTGAATACTCTAAAAACAAGTAAAGAGTATAAAGGGACTCATCATACTTGTCCCAGTCATTATGAATACCCTAAAGAAAGTGAAGAGTACTAAGGGACACATCATACTCATCCCAGTGGTTTCTTTATACCCAAGGAAAGTGAAGAGTAGAAAGGGACTCATCTTACTCGTCCCAGTGCTTGTAAATTCCTTAAAGAATGTGAAGAACACAAAATAACTCACCATACTCATCCCAGTGGTTGTAAATACCTTAAAGAAAGTGAAGAGTACAAACAGACTCATCATACTCATCCTAGTGGTTGTGAATACCTCAAAGAAATTAAACAATATAAGGTGATTCATCATACTTATCCCAGTGGTTGTGAATACCCTAAAAAAGTGAAGAGTATAAAGGGACTCATCATACTTGTCCCAGTCGTTATGAATACCCTAAAGAAAGTGAAGAGTAGAAAGGAACTCATCATACTCATCCCAGTGGTTGCAAATACCTTAAAGAAAGTGAAGAGCATAAAGGGGTTCATCATACCCATCCCAGTTGTTGTGAATACCTTAAAGAAAGTGAAGAGCAGAAAAGGGGCTCATCATACTCATTCCAGTTGCTGTTAATTCCTTAAACATAGTAAAGAGTACAAAGGGATTCATTATACTCATCCCAGTGGTTGGGAATACCTTAAAGGAAGTGAAGAGTACAAAGGGGCCCATCATACTCATCCCAGTGGTTGTGACTACATTAAAGAAAGTAAAGAATATAAGGGGACTCATCATACTCATCAAAGTGGTTGTAAATATCTTAAAGCAGGTGAAGGATAGTTCAGTAAGTCCACATAGTGTTTGAAGTGTGATCCAAATATAGAATGACATCTAGAGACACAGCAAGAATCCGAAAAACATAAGGGTCAAGACCCTTTTGTGAGAAACAAAAGAACTGTATTGAAAGGTTTAAAGAGGAAGCAGAAATGTTGGATACATCACCTAGAATAATTAAATGATTTGTTTCATTTGGTTCCCAAAAACTATTTGAAAATAGACCATTAAGGCTGGAAGAAGCCTGTCCAGGAGAAGGGAGTCATTCTCCTGGATGCCATTTTGGACGGAGGTTGAATCATTACTTTAGACTAATTTACTGACTGACGACAATGCCCATAATTAGTTTTATGTTAGGTGGCACACACCTTTTTGATAGGGACGGATAGGCCTTTTATTATTATTTTAATAACAAGAATTGTAAGAATACTAATATGTGGTGCCCCTCCTTCTTCTGGCCTAACACAGGACTTACAAATAAATTGTTAATATCTAAAATGCAACTTCATTGCTACTCATCACATTACAGTTGTGCTGCTGTATTGTGGATCCTTGATTCTCCTTGTCACAAATTGCTCATCCTCAGGCCCCATCTTGGGTTGGGGCTGGAGGGAAGTGACTTGAGTATTCATTCCTTCACCGCCACAGGGAAGATAACATTTGTGACAGTGTTGCCATTGTTTTTAAAAATTAATATAGTTGTACTCAGCTAGAAAGTATGTTTCCATCTTCTTTTCAGTAGTTTGTATTGATGTTTAAAGTTAGTGTGTACATGTGTATGTGCATGTGTACATTATGTATGCTTATTTAACAACGTCTGCATCTTTTATGTTGGCAATTTTAATGAACATTCCACTTTTGCTTATTCTATGCCATTATAAAGATAGTTTAAGTGTTTTAAATCAGAATTGTGTTTTTCCCACATAAATGAAAGGGGATATATTAGATCGGGCCATAAAAGCATGACAATTTATTTTAAATGTGTTTATTGCACCTATTGTTAGACTGATGACTCAATTGTCTCTTTTGAAATTAAAATACCATCAGTTAGTTATAGTGGTCAGAAGAAACAAAACAATTACTTTAAAATTAGATTTTTGAAAGTTTATGACTGAATCTGTTTTTTTATCTTAGTGAATGCATCTTTTTCATATCTTAGCTAATGCATCTATTGATTGGAAACGATGGTCCTATACCTGTTTACCATCTGTTTGCCATATGTTTACCCCTTTTTTTGGTTTAAAAGGTTTTTATTAATATCAGATCATACAAGGAATAAGAGGATCATAACACGTCTTATAGACATTATGAACATAGAGGATTAACAATAGAACTAACTATTGAGGTACAGGGAGGCCTTGTATGGGTACATACTCATTAATCATATAAATCTCAGTTTGGGGTGGAAAGGGGAAAGTTTGCATACCTTTAAGAACAGGTACAAGACAAGGACGGAACATACAGAGGACGGAGGATGAGTTAGTGGAGGGGAGGGACAATGGGAAAGAGTGTGCCATTTGTATGATATGCTATGATATGATAGGTTATTTATAACATGCTTAATACCCAGAGGTTTCTAAGCGAGGGCCCGGGGATCGAACCTGTGTTGCTCCATGATGCTTTGCTTCCAAGACAAGCACATTGCCCTGACATATCCTCCCGAAACGTACTCAATAAATAACAGTTAAACCGAAGATACAGGTGCCAGAAATTCAATTAAAGGTTCCATTTCAGTTCATGTTTTATAGTAAAGACGGAGTAGAAGCATTGCACCTCTCTAGTATATGAGTGTTACAGATTGAATTTCACCACATCTTATAATGGTGTTTATCTAGATTTTTCCATTTGGATGAAATAGTTCTAATAGCAAGCATAATAAAAAAAGCACAATTTTTATCAATAATATCTGTTAAAATAACACTGCCAGCAAAAAGAACTTGGGGACAGAAGTCAATTAGTATGTTAAAAATGCTTTTGAGGGTTTTCCATATGCTGAGCCAAAAGGGTGTGACAAATCTACATTCATGGACCATATGCTTAAAAGACCCTGGGGGTTGAAGGCAGCTCCAACAATTGTCATTTTGCATATAGCCACATTTGAAAAGGAGTGAAGGAGTAATACAAATTCTATGATGAATAAAGTATGTAGTCTGTAGTAGACTTGCCGATGTGGTGACTTTAAATATGTGATTCCATAATTTAGGCCATTCCAGTTGACTCTCCATTAGTGCACAATCCTGCCGCCAAGCTATCTAGCAATCTTGCATAGTTTGCATAGAGGAGTTTTGCAAAGTGTTTTGTAATATAAGGAAGCAGACATATACAATTTGTGGAGAGATTGTAGCCTCTCAACATTAGTAGCAGTGTTTTTACAGATGAGGGAGTCATAATTTTCCACAATAGCATCAATAATATACAGGAATTGTTGCAAGAATGAGAAAGGCACATTGAATTTATCAACAAGTTCATTAAAATTGACTCGGGTGCCTTGCACAAACAGCTGATCAAGATATTTGATACCCAGAGAGAGCAATGGACTCCAGAAAATTGATTTCTTTTTAATCATAATTAGTGGGTTACACCAAATGTAAGGTGAGATGTAATGGGAAAGATTTAGATTTAGAGGGAACAAATAAATTCTGAGGTAGTGAGCAGATAAGATGATTATACTTATACTTTTAACAAATCTGTTTTTCGTCTTGATGAGATAGCAATTAGCAAGAGTTAGAGGGGACACCATCACTCTCTCTGGACATAACCACTGGGGTACATCATTAGAATATTCATAAGGAAACCATAACTGTACTTGTTTTAATACAAAAGCCATATGATATTTTTTAAAGTCAGAAAACCCCACCCGTCCAGCAGCACATGATTTTTTTAGTTTTCAAAGAGATAGTCTGTGTTTGTTCTTACCCCAAAGAAATTTGGCTAGGCAGGTGTCTATGTATTTGGAGAGAGAGGAGAGAAGAGGGATTGGTAACATATATGGGCGATACAGAATAATTGGAGAAATCATCATTTTAATACATTTTAATCTACCCCACCATGACAGGTAAAGGGAGGACCAGGAGTTTGTTAATTCATTCATTCTAGAGAGTGAAAAGGTAATATTGAGTTTGATGATATCTTTGACAGAGAAGTGAATGTGTATAACAAGATATTTGATGCCATTAGGACACCATTTCATACCTGAGGTTAGTATCTGGTGATTAGTACAGTGTACATTAAGAGGGAACATTTCTGACATGGCTGTGTTCAGTTTATATCCCGAGGCTACAGAGAATTGCAAAATAATGTATAGTATGTGTGGCAAGGAAGAATCAAGATTTTTAAGTAGTAATAAAACATGAGCAGCATACACCGCTCATTTAATTTTTAAATCACCACACCATGTGCCCTTTATATTATTGTTCCGTCTAATTCCAAGAAGGGTTCTAGGGCTAAGATAAAATGAAGTGAGGAAAGAGGATACCCTTGACGTGTACCTCTGAATGAGGGGAAGTATGGGGATATTTGTCCATTAATGAAAATGGATGTCATAGGAATTGAGAACTTTAATCATTGCTAGAAAAAGGGGACTCAAAACCATGCCATTTAAGGGCTTCAAACATTTAGTACCATTCAACCCGATGAAATGCTTTTTCTGCATCTAGGGTGACTGCTGTGTATGGATCTTTGGAGCCATGTATGGAGTCTAAAATGTTCAAAACCAGTCTTATGTTACAGAAAGATAGTCTACCTTTAGTATAATAACCCACTTGATCTTGCTTTACTAGATTTGGCAGCACCAGGAGAAGTCTATTAGCTAAGACTTTGGCAAATATTTTATAATCCGTATTGGGTCAATAAATCTGAGTTCGTTTGGGATCTTTAACAGGTTTGGGAAAAACTATGACCATGGCTTCCAGAAATGACCCCCATGCCTCACAATCTCGGATTAATTGAGAAATGAATTCACTTAATTTAGGTATGAGAAGATCTTTAAAGTGTGCATACAAATCACTGGAGAAGCCATCTGGTCCACATGCTTTCCCTTTTTTAAGGTCCTTGTTGGCTTTGCGGATCTCTACATGAGAAATTGAGGGATTGAGTGACTGTAGGTTAACCAGTGGATATGTAGAGTGAGATATGTTTTGGATACATTTCTGAATGTGTTCATTATTAGGAGAGGCTTCAGAGGTGTATAATTTCTGATAGAAATGAAAGAAGACTTTAATAATTTCTTTATCCAAGAAGGTTCAATTGCCCTTGCAATCTTTAATGACTGCAATTGTGACTTTTTCTTTTTTAAGTTTTAGGTATGAAGCCAGGGACTTACTTGATCTATTAGAAAGTTAGTACATTTTTGCTTTGTATTTTAATAGGTTATCACAGAAATATTGTGTTACAATTTTATTGTATTGTATTCTGAGTCTGATATTGCTATTTAAGATTGTTTCAGAATTAGTGAGCATTTAGATTCTAGGGTTTTAAGTTGCTACATAATGCTCTCAGACTCCTTTTTAACTTTTTTTTCTCATCACAAAGGAGATAAAGTGCCCCCCATGGTACTGCTTTGTAGAAATCCCAGTTGTTAATAATAGAAGTGTCTTGGCTTGTGTTTTCTGAAAAGTAATTATTGTGTTGTTGGTTCATGAATGGTGTGAATTACTCATCTTTGAGGAGGGATCGATTACATCTCCATCTGTTGGATTTACCAGTATTCTGTGGAGATGAGAATTGAATATGAATAGCTGCATGATCAGGTAGCGCTATTCAATCAATTTTGGCATCTAGGAGGCAACTCGTTAGAGATTTAGATATAAATGTATAGTCTAATCTAGACAGAGTTTTATCAGGACTGGGAAAGAACGTGAATTCAGAGTCGCAAGGGTGAGTGATACGCCAGGTGTCTATAAGGCCTCATTCTGAAATACATTTGGTGAATTGCACATGGGATTTGGTGTGCTTAAAATGCACACTGGATTTCCTAAGAATGGGTGCATAATCTCATTGCAGTCACCACAGACAATGAAATTGTTAGGATTATAGGGGAAAATTTGTTTTTTAAGTTGCACCAAAAAGGAGGTGTCTGGCGATGTAGCACCATAGATGTTAAGAACAGTATATTCAATGGAATCAACTAATAGTTTAACCAATACCCATCTGCCTGTGTCGTCGGATTCATTTGCCAACACTTGTCATATACATTTCATGTTAATAAGTGTAATAACACCATTCTTCTAACCATAAACTGCACTCGAGAAGACTTGGCCTACCCAATGGCATTTGAGTTTGACCGCCTCTGCATTAGAAAGATGGGATTCCTGGATGCAGGCTATGGATGGTTTGGTTCTATTAAGATGTGATAGTATTTTCTGTCTTTTAATAGGGTTATGTCCCCTTTTAACATTCCATGAGGTTACACTGAATGTAATAAATTACAGTAAAATAGTATACAAGTTGCATAGCTTAAGTATAAGTGAAAAATAGTTACTACAAGAGAGGCTGTAGGAGTAATGTTAAGTGGTTAACTTTATTAGCACGATTGACAAGGACACAGTGGGTAGGACACATAAGGGAAGTGGGAGGACAAACAAAATCAACATGGATGATATATATTCAAATAGAAGAGCATCAAAAATAATTGTGCCTAACAGAAAACATCGAAACTAATCCATGTTGAGCAAAAAAGAAATATGGAGGTAGGAGGGCCTCTGAGGAGACAGCTACCCTTGCACCCCAATCTGGTGAGGAAACATTATAGTGATGATTAGTCTTATTTCAGTTAAGTATAAGTAATGAAGATCAAGTTGGTGGTCTTGACATATCCATGTCTTCTCTCCTCTGGCTTTGGATGAAGTGTCTTAAATCATTTGGAACTTGAAATGCAGAGGTGTGACCATTTGTGAAACCATATTGTATGGGGAAGCCTGGTTTGTTATCATTAGAGAATCATTAGCCATTGTTAGAGAATCATTACCCATTGTTAGAGAATCATTACCCATTTAGGGATTAGTTATCCATCATACATTCTGAATAGTAGTGACATGAAGTAGTGACATTAGACTATTCACATATTATGTAGCCATTTGCATTTGCTATAGAATGAGGCCTGATATATATGAAGTGCCTTGCATTTGCCATGTAGAGGCACATGTTATATTTGTAGAGATATGTTGTTCTATATTATGTATGCATTAGAGACAAGTATGAGTGTGCACTTGGAGTATGCATTGAGTCTGCTTTATAGATAGTGCTTGGAATGAATGAATGCGTTAGGCACTACATTTGAGAATAGAAAGCATGAGGCCTATGATTTTGAAGCCATTCTGAATGAGACACACAGAAGCAGCACAGATGCGAAAGATGTTATGAGTTACAGTGTGAACGAAGAATGTGCAAACAGTTTCTTAGCAGACAAGATAACGTGACTCTTGTCTGAGTGCAGAAGGAGGCTTTATCAGCCTGGCTGGTGTGTGCAGACAGAGATGGTTGGGGCCATGGAGGGAGTGCTTTGCAGACAGAGACATGCAAAGGATAGAGGGATTTCAATGGAGGAATATGGAGAGAGGTGGATGGTATGGTGATAGCATGGTACAAGATAGGCTGAAATGTCACGAAAACCAGAACATGCAGTAATTGAACAAGTACAAGACATGCATCACAGACTTTTAGGTACTGCTCAGATTTAGAAATGCTGACAGATAGACAGAGAGGCATTTTAGCTTAGAGAGACATGTAACCATGGATATGTAAATACGTCATTTAACAGTATAATGAGAGGTGAGGCTTTGGGAGTTGCTAGATCTAGATGGAGTTTTTGATGGAGCTGCTCTCTGAGATGGGAGTTTTTAGTGACTTGGAGAGAGGCGTTGGAGGTGTTTGGTGCAGCAGAATCTGATGGCTTTGGGAGTTCGGAAGCTTGGGAAGCATTCTGATGAGAGCAGAGTTCGAGTGACCAGACTGACCAGTTAGCTGGAGAGGAGGGACATGGCAAGAAGGGGAGTGTTGCCTAATAGATTGCATGGGGAATTGAGGCAGAAACTCACACAGAGCTTTGGGTTTGATAGATGGGGAAATCAGACAGGGATTGTCTTAGAGAGAGAGTATGGTGTGGATTGGAGAGGAATGCTAAATGCTGACACTTGCCATATGTATGAATACACTGGATAAGTTGCTATTAGATTGCTTGCATTAGAAGCATGTAAGGCTTACATATATTGCATTGTAGATTTGCACCCAGAGCATAAAAGGTGCAAATTTGTGATTTGCATTATAGTAGTGTTTGCATCATGCATTTGCTGTGCATGAATAAATGTATTCTATTGTTATAATTGAAACTGACTTGTGTGTTTTTATTTGTGTATGTGTCTATTCTTGGGGTTATGGTATTAGGTTATGTTTGTGGGTCCATAGTATAGTAAGTTAGGAGTAGCACAGTGCACACTTACCTTGAGATACAAGAGTGGGGGGCATACTGATCCACACCTCTGATGTAGATTTGGTAGGAACTAATGAATTGTCGCCCACACTTGTCTAGGACTAGGGCAGATTTGTTGCAGTTCCACAAATGGCACCCAAAGTAGGACCCTTCCTTCCACAGCTGATATCGATGAGTGCTGGAACAGATGTGTAGTCTGCAGATTTTTGGCAGCTGACTTCTGATCCACTGATCGACATAGGCTGGAGGCAAGGTTCGAACACGATGTTCGCGTGTGCAGCTGGCTGTGTTATCTGTTTTCTTGTAGCTGTATTTTCTGTCTATGGTTATTGAGTTTGTGGGAATAGATGTTTTATGTTTTGTCTTTAAAGGGGATGTTATGAATTAGAGCATGCTTTTTCCACAATTTTATTCACCGTAGGAAGGGGAACGCAATTGCTGACTGTGACTTTGAATCCAGACTTTGAATTGGAATTGATCCAGAGCAGTTTTTCATGACTGTGTCAGGATGCATACCCCCGGGCATCCAGACCACGTCCATCAGCCCCGGGAGCAGGCATCATGTCGCCTTGAGAAAACCCAGCAACCCCTGCTAGGGGCTGTCTGGGTTCAGTCCTGGCACCTATGGCGCCAGGCTCATATGGGACTTCAGTCCTGGTGTCATAGGCGCCAAGCTCATAGGTGCACACTTACCTGATGCAGACCATGCTGCAAGAAGATCCAAGCCCATGTGAGGCCTGGAAGGGACTACTTTACCTTAGGGACTATTTTGTTACTCGGGTGTGGTCGGGGAGGAAAACCTAACTGGGACTACTTTGGAGGCTATTTAAACCACGCCCGAAGAGCAGCACACGCTTTGCGTTATTCTGCATCCAGCAGCGTAACGCTCACCGTGCCAGCAGCAGCATCCAGCCTTTTGCCACGCCTGCCTCGAACCTGGAGCACCTAGAAAGAAGGAAAGAAGCAAAGGTTAGAACAAGAGTATTACCTGATTTCTTACCTGATTCTGGATTCATCGCATCTTCAAACCAGAGGACAGACTTTGTTTTAAACGCATCACATCGCCAGCAGCAGCGCCGCGCCATACTCACCGTTCCACGCAGCATCTCTTCGATCTGGCGCTGTCTCCATCTTTACATCGCCGAATCCCGGCACCTAAGGGGGACAAGAAACAACAAGGTGAGCAGAGAGAACAGACAGAGACAATCTCTTTAGCTGCCATATGCTTACCTGATTTTACCGCCGGAGGTATAATTCTTCAGCACGCCACACCTTCTAATGCCGCACCTGTAAGATAAGGAGAAAGCAGCAAGTTTAACCATTGGCATTATTTACCGGACAGTTTTGGGTAACACAAACTTCTACCGGAGCGCTTTCAACCGTCAATCTTCTTATTGGGTCAAAGCTGCAAGATAATAGAGGAATTGGACAGGAGTGAATTCCAGACATTTTGAACTCTTACAAACTATATACTTACGGCTCTTCGCCAGGACCTTTTGGAGTCACGATTCATCTACAACTCTTCCAATATCTTCAGCCCAGTGAAGTAACTGGTCATCAACGCGCCCCTGCGTGCTTCGCAGGATGGAGAGCTCATCCTTCAAGAATATAAGGTGAGATTGCTGAGAGGGCGCTTCAGAGGTGACTAGTGGGGAGGACTGTGGGGGTGCTATCACTTGAATCCACAAGTGGCTAAATCTATCTCTCCACTTGTAGGAGAATATTTCTACGGGCAAAGCAGACAAGATTAGGAGGGCAGATCCAGTCAGTCATTGCTGCACTACGCATCACGTGGGTGGAGGCCGCAGCAGTCTGGGTCCAACCGACGCCCCTGTGGGAGCCAGGTGAGTGTAACAGACTGGCAATTGTTTTAGAAAATACATGTACATATATTTTGCGAGCTAGAGAATTGCTTTTTTTCTTGTAGATGCTTAAGGTATTTTGTTGAAGTCCGCCTTTGACATTTTGGAATTGGAATCCAACCTTTGTTTTGGATTCATTTGTTTGGGAATCAGTGCACAATTTTGCCAAGCTTTGACTACATCTGCATTGTTTAGAGATGTCGAAGGCTTGTTTGAAAACTTACACCACTAGATGTGAGATTTTGTTGACGATTGAGAAACCCGAAGGGTTGAGAGAGAGTAAAGAGGAAGCAGGAAAAGAAATGACACCATATATTAGTGACTTGTGAGCAATAATATATCATCTCACACATATAATTGATAACTGGGAAGATGTCCCAGCAGCATTGAATTACCCATTGAAAACTTTGACAACAGAAGTGATGGGTGGGAACAGAGTTCCTAGGGAAAACCTGGTAGGAGTGAAGCACAAAGTAGTGCATGGAGAACATTTGAATATTGTTCATGGGGAGAAAGAGCTACCTCAGAATAATGACAAAAATAGTGTGACCCAGACAGCTGTTGGTTCCACTGAGAGTGCTGCAATTACTGAAGAGATTGCAGCAACAGCAGAGCAACAAATTGAACAAATTGAACATGATGTTTGCTATCAAGAGGAAATAGAGAGTGCATTTTTGACAGACATGTGCAGTTTGCCTAGTGGGTTTGCGTATGAGGATTTGCATTATGAAACTCTTTCATTGGAGACACATTTGCATGAAAGCAGTTATGTGCATGGAGGCAGTTGTGTGAAGCATTTGCAAACTAGGTTTGTGAGAAGAGATGCTGAAAATCTTTGTTTTGAATGGTAATGACATTTGTAATGGCATTTTTGGCAGAATTAGTAACAACAGCACTTTGCCTATGTTAGAAAGTGAAATCTTGTTTTGACTACTGACATAGAAACTTGGATAGCATTGAAGGAGATAGTGAATAGAATGAATCGTGCTAAAGTTGGATGTTTTGAGATCTTGCATTCTTTTAATTTTTTGAGTTTTCAGACTGACTGCATGGAGAGAAGTGTTGTTTACGTTATGCAGAAGCATCAAGCGGGATTAGGAGGCTGTTTTGAAGGAGTAGGCAGAGAAGGGGAGGAATGTTTATTGAATCTGAATTGCATTGCACATGCTGGAAGCAGTGTCCATTTAAATGAAATTGATTTGTTTTGTCAACACTTAGTTATTCATTGTGAATACATCATGTTGAAAGGGAAGTCTGTGGCTAGAACGCATGAAAATGACACAGAGAGCAATGCTTTTGCAGGACATGGTGTGCATTTGATGACAGGAATGACATTTTGCATTTAAATTTGCATTTTTTGGGCTATGTGAAATGGGCTGTCCTGTTTTGTTTTGAGAAACATAGAAATGGCGGGAGCAATGCGTAGAGACAGGCATGGTTAGACAGATGCACTGAATTAGACACTAAATTAGACACTGACTGAATTGGGTAGACTCTGAGAAACTAGCATTGATGTCTTTAGAGAGAAATAGTGAGTTTAGAACTAGCTATGTGCACTAAGCACAGAAAGAATGCTGTTTTGTTTTTGACTTTGAATACATCTGAAAACCTGATTAAACTGATACTTGCACTTTTGTTTTCTTTGCATGATCAGGAGAGACACCTTGACCAGACCGAGATTTTCAGACCGTGAGACCTTGACTGACCAGATCACATTGCATGAATTGACCAGACCATGAATGAAGCAGCAGCATGATAGACTGAAAGATTGACCAGACCTTGATGACACCATAAGACTTTGCATCATGGCTGTTTGAAGCAGCAATGAAAGACATTGGTACTTGACACCTACGCTGTGCAGCAGCACTTCTGGGGAAAGTCTCCAATTTGAGGCCTTATAGGTGCAGCTTTGTAAATGGCTGTGCTCTGAGAAGGTACTCAGAAGACCTACCTGCTATCAGATTTCCTGGCATGACAACTGAAGCCATGGGTGGTGAAGATACTGACTTGATATCGACACCTTGCAGCATTCTGTGCAGAAAGAGAATGAAAGATGTTCAGCAAAGGAGGGAAACCATTTGTGGGCTGTTTTGTAATCTGCAGCAAGAAGAGAATCCATTTGGAAGGCCTTACCTTGTGAACATGACAAGTTTGGGGCCTAGGGAAAAGGACAGAAATGCGAATGAGCAGGAAGACACTCTGCTGAAAGCATTTGAATTTCCAGGTGCTAACTACGTTTGAAAAGCAGTGAAGTTCTTTGTCTCTTGTGGGGTGAGAGAGAGCATTGATCTGACACCATTGTGCTTTGAAATCTGCACTTGCATCCAACGTTGGCTGGTCCCTCATGAGAAGAGCAGGGACTAGTATGGCATGTGAAGAGCTGGCATAACAACTGGCAACATCATGACCTGGCAAGGAAGGAGAGAATTTGAATCATGTTGGCCTATGTACAGGGCCATTGAAATTGCTTGGAATTGCCACTGGAGAGTTGCCATCTGCATTGTTTTGCAACACTCTGAATGAGTGCTACGTGAATGATACATCGGTATCAAGAGGAGAAATGCTTGAGAATCTGTACTGATTGGCATCAATTAAGGAAGCTTACAGCAGTGAGCATATATTGCTCTGAAGAATGATCTGTCACCTGTTGTGAGGAGAGCTTGAAGCAGTGAGTCTCTGAAACCTGTCGCAGAAATTGTCCCCTTTCAGGACACACACACTTGCGTTCTGTTTGCAGCTGGAACACCACTTTTTGCTTTGGGCTATGCTTTGATGCCCATACACATGTTTGCTGAACACACACGCTTGTTGGCATTTGTGAACCATTTGTTGACACATCGCTTTGTTGACACACTTTGTTGACATTCCTTGGCTGAAACCTTTGCATTAGAAATAGATCTGTACTGACTTGGAATTTTGCACAGAAGTGAGGAGACACATACATACTGATTGGCTACAACCTGAGTGATCACAGATTGACATGCAGTGAGAAACTAAACTTGAACCTGGAAATTAATTAGACTGGAAATGTAACTGAATTGGTATGTATGACCAATACACTGGAATTGAATACATCTGATGTCCACAGTACATATGCATTGATTCTATGGATTGCATTTTCGTTTTGAATAATCTGCTTGTAGACACTGTTGGCTTTACACTTCTAACTTGACATTTTGCTATGATTTGACATTACAGATTTGCATTAGAAACTTGAATATGCCATTCTGAATTCTGACACATTTGCAGCTATGCATTTGAAATTTTAGCTTGCCACTGATAGAGTGAAATGCTTGCATTGCTTGGGATTTTTTAAATTATTGAGAGATAGAATGTTTTTTCCCTTTGCAATTTTGCTTGATTTAGCATGCCACAATGAGACATGCTGTGACAAATCATTAGTAATGATTATATAATGATAACAGGAGAGATTTGTGAAACCATATTGTATGGAGAAGCCTTGTTTGTTATCATTAGCGAATCATTACCCATTGTTAGCGAATCATTACCCATTGTTAGAGAATCATTACCCATTTAGGGATTAGTTATCCATCATACATTCTGATTAGTAGTGACATGAAGTAGTGACATTAGACTATCCACATATCATGTAGCCATTTGTATTTGCTATAGAATGAGGCCTGTTATATATGATGTGCCTTGCATTTGCCATGTAGAGACACATGTTGTATTTGTAGAGACTTGTAGAGATATGTTGTTAAGTATTATGTCTGCATTAGAGACACGTATGAGTGTGCACTTAGAGTATGCATTGAGTGTGCATTATAGATAGTGCTTGGAATGAATGAATGCTTTAGGCACTACATTTGAGAATAGAAAGCATGAGGCCTATGGTTTTGAAGCCATCCTGAATGAGACACACAGAAGTGCCACGGACTGCGAAAGATGTTATGAATTACAGTATGAACGAAGAATGCGTAAACAGTTTCTTAGCAGACAGAGATAACGTGACTCTTGTCCGAGTGGAGAAGGAGGTTTTATCAGCCTGGCTGGTGTGCCCAGACAGATATGGTGGGGGCCATGCAGGGAGTGCTTTGCAGACAGAGACATGCAAAGGATAGAAGGATTTCAATGGAGGAATATGGAGAGAGATGGATGGTATGGTAACATAAGCACTGGTAGCATGGTACAAGATAGGCTAAAATGTCACGAAGACCAGAACACACAGTAATTGAACAAGTACAAGACATGCATCACAGATGTTTAGGCACTGCTCAGATTTAGAAATGCTGACAGATAGACAGAGAGGCATTTTAGCTTAGAGAAACCATGGATATGTATATACGTCATTGAACAGTATAATGAGAGGTGAGGCTTTGTGAGTTGCAGGTTCTAGATGGAGTTTTGGATGGAGCTGCTCTCTGAGATGGGAGTTTTTAGATGACTTGGAGAGAGGCATTGGAGGTGTTTGGTGCAGGAGAATCCGATGGCTTTGGGAGTTCGGAAGCTTGGGGAAGCATTCTGATGAGAGCAGAGTTCGAGTGACCAGACTGGCAGAGTTAGCTGGAGAGGAGAGACATGGCAAGAAGGGGAGTGTTGCCTAATTGATTGCATGGAGAATTAGGACAGACACTAACAAAGAGCTTTGGGTTTGATAGATGGGGAAATCAGACAGGGATTGTCTTAGAGAGAGAGTATGGTGTGGATTGGAGAGGAATGCTGAATGCTGACACTTGCCATATGTATGAATACACTGGATAAGTTGCTATTAGATTGCTTTCATTAGACGCCTGTGAGGCTTACAGATATTGCATTGCATTGTAGATTTGCACCCAGAGCATAAAAGGTGCAAATTCGAGATTTGCATTATAGTAGTGTTTGCATCATGCATTTGCTGCGCATGAATAAATGTATTCTATTGTTATAATTGAAACTGACTTGTGTGTTTTATTTGTGTATGTGTCTATTCTTAGGGATATGGTATTAGGTTATGTTTTTGTGTCCATAGTAAAGTAATTTAGGAGGAACACAGTGCACACTTGCCTTGAGATACAGAGTAGGGGGGGCTTAGTGATCCACACCGCCCTGCAGTAGATTTGGTAGGAACTAACAAATGGTCGCCCACGGGGGGCTAGGCCAAAGGTAGATTTGTTGCTGTTCCACACATTGAGAGTAAATTTAAGAGTGGCAGGGTGTATGATGCCATATCTCACATTGAGCTGTTTTAAGGCTGGTTTAAGTGTAAGTAGTTCCTTTCTTCTCGGCGCCGTAGCATTAGATACATCCTGGGTGATGAAAATATTTTTGCCATTCCATGCAAGTTGTTTTATTGATTTAGTTTTTCCCAATGTAAGAAGCACGTGTGTAAAATCAAGTAGTGCAAATATGATGGTTCTGGATGAGTTGTTAGATGTATAGTTAGATGACTGCATTAAGTTGATTGAACCAATCCAGTGATGTTCAGTTGAAGTGACGTCAGTAGATCTAGGAGCTTGGTGAGCAGAGTGTTTAGGAACAAAATGGATTGTCCCCTTCAGTACATTCTGGCAATCCCACAATACGTGTGTTGTTCCTTCTATTGCAGTTCTCCAAGTTTTCAGTGTGTTTTTTGTAAATATTTAGCTGTGTTTTCAAGCACCTGTACTCTGCTTGTGACATGTTCGGCGTCACTAACTCTTTGCTCCACTTCTGTTATTCTTGCTTCAAAAGCAGAACATCTGTCTCAATTTACTGTAATTTAACATCGGTTGCTTCCATAAATGGTTTTAGAGACTTTATTTACATAAGGATGGCATGCATGGTTCGGTCAGGAGAGTGCTACATCAGAGATTCACTTTTCTGTCTCTTATTAGAAGGAGATATAGGTGCTTCATTAACCTGACCTTTTTTTGATTACATATTCAAGAAGTTTATGAAGAACCAGAAATGTGATTACTTATTCACCAATACTTCACTTGTATGTGGATACAATCAACTGATAAACTGGTGTCTACCTTATAGATTAGTAGCCTATAAGCTATATCTTGTTTTCATAGTTAAGCAGCAAGGGAATAACGGTAGCTGCCTTTAGTATGAAAACAAATGATTCCTACTTTTCAATACTTGCTTAATTACATATCAAAATTGTGAGAGGAAAGTAGCGATTAATTCTCTGTAAAAGAGTCTTGAAAGCTATTTATCAAGCTATTTTCAGTTAGTAATCAGACTTGTTGGTTAAATAAAAATAATGCATGTATTGCGTAAAGAGGAGTTGAAAGTACCTTTGTTTAAGAGAAAATAGAGGCTTCCAGGCATTATCTGAAAGCTTCGACTCTGTTGTGTGGAAAAGTGCTTCCCAGGTGTTAAGCGTGCCTCTTCTGACATGCTAATCTAGGCAGTTGACAGGAAACGTCAGTGTCTCTGTCATGGGACTAAGTGGCTTCAGGCTGAGCCCACCGTCAAAACTGAAGACATTAGATGTGGCCACAACAGCTCATAACAATTACGCCACAGACCACCAGGGATATTAGCCAAGTAATGAAAGCATTCCCAGTTTAAGTAATGTGCATTTAAAAGTGTACAATGAATAAATAATATCTCACCCGAGCGGGAGTGCACGATTTAGGCGGCCATCTCCAATGGCGCTAAGCCACACCTCTCTAATGTTTATTCCTTTTAATGCTGATACCTTTAATGTCGTTTACCATGTCACCCTTCTTAAACCAAAGCAATTGCATATGAAACCTTCTTCACCTTTGCTCAGCATTAAACCTGAAATGCCACTTTTAACAAAAGTGATACAAGGAGCCTTGAGATCTAAACATAGTAATATTCAATCTTCATATAAGGTCTACTGTGATTTGATTAAGTCATATGTAAATAGACCAACATATTTTTTTTAATTTTATATTTTAAATCTCTAAAAATTCAGATTTTGGCCGTTTCACCAAATGTATCCAATAAGAAATGCCAAGAGGTTGTGCCTTTTTTTCTGATAAAATATCTAATATTCGTCAAAGTATTCTGGGCTCTTTAGTATAAAGAAATGTAAGTAGTGAGACATTCTGGAATTTAGATAGTTTGTTCGTCTGAATGTATATGGTCTTTTAACATTGGTAGTGTAGGGTATTTTGTGTATATTTGGGGCCTAGCTGTATTTTCTTACCGCCAAAAATAAAGTAATTCAGCAATAATCACTCCTTGCATTCAGATTGGGTTTGGTATTATAGTAATATAATGGATATGCATTATTTCAGTACACAGATACATTTAGTTGGTATGCATTTTGTTGAGGTATAGTGATGAGCATAATTTCTTTGTTTTATTTGTGGCCCCAACATACAAAACCCCTTTCTTTTGTTTAGACTGTTCTTGTGATCTCTTGAGGCCTCAGGCTTCTACATCATTCAAGAACACCACATTTTCATATGGAATGACACTTATGGCTGTTATCACTGATTTATCTACACCAGTGAGCTATGCTTCCATAAAGTATTCACAATAACGTGGTATAATCACTAATTTATTTACATTAGTGAAACTATTTCCAGAGGCCTCTCTTTCTGCTGACTCATATACATCCAGCAAACTATTTCATTATGTTCCACTCAGAAAACACGCACACATATATACACAGAGTGGAACCACGCACACAGCTATTTATAATTGCTCATAGCATTACTTTATCTGCATAGAAACTTGGCGCTTTAAGCATCATTCCCTCTATGGCATAATATTTTTTTTAGACACCAAATGAAACAGAAACAAGAATACTCTTAGGCAGACTGTGTTATCACAATCTCATTTCAAAATGATACATTACTATTCGTGAGGCAATCCTCTCTGAAATAAAAACATGAGAAAGACAAAATGCAAGGACACTACGAATTTCATTTCATATTTGCACAAGAGAGAGAAAAATTACATTGTATGTTTTGCCTTCAGCTGGCAACATTAAAATGTGTCATTTGAACACAGTGAAAAGCTATCGCTACACTCCCTGTCTAAAATAGGTCTCATGCACATACCGCACCCTCACTTTCATACAAGATAATTACCAGTGAATTGTAGGTGTTTAGCACGCGAACTCCCCGGACTGGTCGCTTTCTTTAAATGGCTCAAGTCTTTCCTTCAAAGCACCCCAGCGAGGACATGCAGTTCTGATCTGCGGTCTCTCAAGCCGGTGCTTATTGACTGGAATCTCCAGCCTGGGAAAGTCAGCGATGGACTGGGACGATACCTCTCAATCAGGAAACCCTATAGAAACTCCAGCCAAGTCTTCCCCGGAGCTGTGCAAAATGTCCTCTGCCTTTCTTTTTCCCCGAAATGTACCAAGAGACCTTGGTTACAGCCCTTAAGGTGACGTGTCACCAATGAAAATGCACAATAATCTATCCTCCTCTTTTAACAATGGCTTGGTTTATACGGTTTAGAAACTCTATCTATTCATTTCCTGGCATGCAGATTTCGCATCCAGCTAACACAGTGAACAGAGAAGAAAAAAAATGAATCCAAGTGCACGTTTAAAATGACTTTCAGAGCCTGTTTTTTCCACCTCATTTTGCACTGGAGAACACATTATGATGTTAATAAGTTAAGATCATGTTAGTACTGTTAATTATATTAGTTCATTAATCCTCTAATGTGTCTCCTGCAACAGAGGCATTTCAGGAGAAAAAAAAAATGGTGCAATTGCTTGTACCACATTATAGCAATACATTGATCTCATGCAGTGGTGCTGCACTCCAAAAACACGCTAAATAATCCTACATATCCCCTCCTTTTTTCTGAGAATTTTTGCAGTGGTCCAAGCCATAATTGGAAGAAATCCGACTTGCTCCCTTTCTTCTTTTTTAAAAATGTATGCGTGTTGGGATATCTTTCTCTCCACGTTGTAGCCACTAACATGAGCAGCATCTTCATTTTTACTGATAAAACAATCAACCATCCTCCCATTATTAGCACCAGGACAGCTAAACCCACTATAGAGCGTTCCCCCAGGTTCCCCAATTACATCTTTCCACTTCTATTATACCCAGGTTACTAACCGTAATGTTGTTCTTTCTTAGATTCATTTTCACTACGTGTTTCGCTTTATGATTCAATAAGAATTCTAGGTCCGAGTCTATTGGAAATGCATCCCTTTAAAAAAATTCAATATTTTCTACTTGGCTTTCCCAAATGTCATTCGTAACATGAAACAATGTTAACCCTCCAATCGACACAATTGTATCCTTTGGAACCTGTAAGTAAAAGACATTATATTTCACCTGTTTAACCACATATGTTCCATGATTTAAGTGTACTACTGTCAGGTTTTTTAAACAGATGCTTATCAACCATTTACCTTTGACCATTTTAGCCTGTGCTAATTCTTCACTCCCCATATTGCTAATGATCACTTCACATCCTTCTGATATACTTGGGTCAGATTTCAAACCCCAAATAGCGTCTGTAGCATCAGGAACAAACGGTTTACCTGGGCACATATAATTTTGTTCTTTAAATATGACAAACGTTTCCAAGTTTGGTATCAAGTAAACTTCAGGCTCCCATGACTGAAATGCCACCACTTCTGGAGTCTTAATCTTAATAAATATGTCCTCTTGCCAAAATCCCACATTGTGTATCCACTTGGTTTGATAAATAAGTTCAGGAGCTACATATGGGATGCATAGTAAGAACCCAATTTCCAGCCTATCCAAGTCCACATATAATGGCATTGCATTACCCATTTCAAATGCAATTTTTACCTGTATCACATCAATCTCCCTCCTAGTCACCCTTTCTATCCTTTGATGAATAATATCCTGTGAAACAAAGTACAATGGTATATGTCCTTGAATCAATTATGAAATTGCAGTTTGAACTTCTTTCATATAATTCGTTAATAGTCTATCAACAGGACTCATTATATTCAAAATCTCACTAAGTGTTCTGTCATGCTTAATAATCAGCTTAGTTGCCCGTTGCATCACATCCGCTTGTTCATTCAATATGATCGCAGTTTCATTTATGAACCTTACTTGTTCATCCAATCCCCCTCTAATCCCATCTAATGTGTTTTGTATTATTTCTTGGTCAACACTCAGTTGTTGTGCTTTAGAACTCAGCGTCCCTACTGAAATGGCATTGGCTGTTGATATCGTTGTACCTATTATGGCTCCAACTATAGACATTACCAATGAGATCGCAAGCATCACTTCACCTCTTTTTCCTCTCCTCTTCTTAATGTCTGCTGAATTCACAAATGTTTTCTCCAATTGCATCAATATATCTCTTATTGACTGCTTAGCGTCCTCTTTTCTTATTTCCAGCCACTCTTTAGTCTGCTCAGCTTTAATTTCAGTGTTGTTAAAATGTTTTTCTATCAAAATATCAGGATTCAATGGTATATAAATGTTCTGGAAAATCAGCCTTCTATCACTCATGATGAATCCTGGTGCTTCTTCTACCACAATACCAGATGCTGGTCCAGGTTCAATGACAACCTGTGCTTCTGAATTTTTGAAGTTCCCTCCGAACATCAACATAATTATCCATATTGTCGGCGTCATCTTCAATGCTGATCGCTTTGCAGCCTTGATCTTCGCCCTCTTCCGGGGCTTCTCCGGAATCCATCCACGTGGGCTCCAGGACTCCATCGTCTCCCATGGCCTCTGGTCCTGTGTCCAGTGAATACAAATATGTTAATATTCTAAATCAAATAGAAAATAAATAAATTAAGTACATAGCACAAAACTAACTTCACCTTTTTACCAAAAATAAAACATGCTTTGTAAAATATTTCACCCTTTTTCCTCTTGCTTTCTGAAATTAAACGTAGGTTAAAGAGAAAACAAACATACATAAAACAGCATTCAATATTTAATACATTTTCACACCAATTCCATAAATTTTAGCTTCCATTTTTTAAATATATTTACATATATTACAGTGTTTATGTGCCATTATCATAATCAACCATCTTTATTTAACTTCTCTGCCACTTCTATTGACTAGACTCATTCACTTTACCTTTTTATGTTCAACGGACTTTATCTGCTTCTACACGCTCAAGTTGTTTAATCTCATGTTTAGGGTGACATGGTTTCATTTGATTTACGTGAACAAACTGCTCTGTTGCTGTTTTACCTTCAGTCTTCAAAATTTTATAGACCACAGGAGCAACCTTATCTATAATTCGATATGGCCCCTGCCAGGCTGCTAGAAATTTGGAATTTTTCTGTTTACCTTTTCCAAAATGAAATTTATACACCTGATCGCCCACACAATATTCCTTTACTGACGTCTTTTTATCATAATATGACTTTGCACTCTCAGCAGCTCTTTCTAAATTATTCTGTACAAAAGCAAATGCATGCTGTAAATGCATCCTCAGTTCATCAATGTATTCATGAACTGTGGATGCGCTCACAAGTGTTTGTTCATGTGTCCCGTATAGCAGGTGTTGTGGTAGCACCATTTTCCTACCTGTTAAAACTTCATGAGGGCTAATACTGTTGCTTTGGCTGGAGTTGATCTGATTGCCATCAGAACCAAAGGTAAGCGTACATCCCAGCTGGAACCTGCTTCTGCCACGAATTTCTTTAAAATGTCCACAAGAGGCCTATTGCTTCGTTCAATTCCACCTGAAGAAGCCGCCCGATATGCGATATGTAGCTTTTTCTTCACACCCAATATTTGCCATACCTTACTCATTAGAGCACTTGTAAAATTACTTCCTCTGTCGGATTCTATTCTTTGTGGCAACCCAAATCTTGAAAACACATGGCTCACCAGCAATGTGGCTGCTCTTTGCGCACTACAGTCTGATTCAGGAATACACTCAATCCACTTCGACATCAAACACACCACACTTAAAATATAATGGTTCCCCCTGCTCGACCTCTTTACAGGCCCTACATAGTCTATTTGCAAATCTGACCATGGAAGAGTTAGGCCTCTTTTCATTAATGGAGCTCTATGCATTGGTGAAGCAGGTTTAAATTGGGCACATACTAGACATCCTCTAGTATATAATTCTACATCTTGGGACATAATTGGCCAATAAGCACAATCTTTTAGTATTTCCATTGTTTTCTGTGAGCCTCTGTGGCCTGCAGTTATAGCATCATGCGCATGGTGTAGCATTAACCCTCTGAATGAAAGGGGTACCACCCACTGTATTTGTCCTGTTATGGACTCTCTAATCATGAGTCCATCTTGTAGTATTATTCGTTTTTTATTCTTTAATAGCACCCTCAACTCTTCTTTTCACATACAATCATTTTCTGTTAAAGGGTTTTGTTCAGGATCTATCATATGATTATAATAGATTCCCAAAATTCGATCATTCTTTTGTGCCTCAATCAGATCTTGATCTGGTGTATCATAACTCTACTGTACCACTGGTTGATCTGTCTCCTTTGTCGCTTTAGAACGTGTTACTGCATCAATTTGTATTTCACCCAGTAAATGTTCAATAGGTAGCAATTCTCCCATCACAGCCCCAATTTTAGCCAGGTGATCTGCCTTATCATTTCCCTCCTTATCCTCTCCTGGAGTTTTCAAATGCCCACGAATTTTCCTCCAGTATATTGTTAAATCATTTTCTGACACCAATTTGTCTATGGTTTGTATCATTTTTCAATGTTTAAGTGGCTTTTTATTGTATGTAATCATGCCTCTCACTTTCCAGCCAGGTAAATATTACACAAAGCTATTTTGTGCGTAATCAGAATCAGTCACCAGGACAATTTCACTGAATTTATTATCAACTGCAGTAGCAATTGCTTTATAAATGGCTGGCAATTCCGCTACCTGACTGCTCCGAGCACCAATTCTCATCCCTATACTCGGGACACCTTCACACTTCAACCAGACATTCCCTATTCCTGACACTAATTATTTATTACTGTCATTTTCAATGTGAAAGGCACAACCATCAACATACACAGTTGGCAAGTCTTTGCATGTTTTTTCATCAAAAGCTTTGTGTGGTGATTGTTCAAATTCCTGCCAATTAGGTTCCACTTCTATTTCATTTGATACTGGTTCAGCTGCACAGTCATGTAAATCTGCTAAACCTTGAGCAATTGGGCTTTTTTTATTTTGGCCATATCTCACTTCTACAGGAAAACCCTGTAATGCTAGCGTCCATGAAGTGATTCTGGACTGCGCTAGATTACCTGACCTAATTCTTTTACTCTCTAAAAACTGCGAAGGTTGATGATTTGTCTCAATAATCACCTTTTCTCCCTGAACAATGGGGCGGAAATGTTGTAGCACCCACACAGTGGTTAATAGGGCCTTTTCACATTCATTGAATTTAATTTCAACTTGGGAAAATGCCTTACTTGCATACGCAATGGTTTTGTGATTCAAATCATGTTTTTGTGATAACACTGCTGACATACAATGTTCAGAGAAACCTATTTCTATAAAGAAATCCGTGTCCTATATGGGATATGCTAAACATGGTGCTTTTACAAGACATTCCTTCAATTTAGCCACTGCTTCGGACTGCTCTTTTTCCCATTTCCAGGGTGTATTCAGTTTAAGCAGTTTAGTCAATGGTTGAGTGCTTTCAGCATAATTTTCAATGAACTTTCTGTTATAGCCTGTCATTCCTAATAAACTTTTTACCCCTTTCACATTTTTAGGATCTTTTAGTTTCTGTATGGCCTCTATTTTCTTCTTTTGTGGATTTAGTCCATGTTCAGTCACTTCAAGGCCTAGAATATTCACCTTTTTCTTGCACCATTGTGCTTTTTGTAAAGATACTTTGGCGCCTGCTTTCTGCAATTGGCCAAGAACTTGTTTTATTTAATCAAAATGGCTTTTCAAGCTTTCGTTTTTTATCAGGACATCATCTACATAAATTATGGTTCCTCTTTCTGCTGCATCAGGCATAGCCTTCCTCAAAAATATGCCAAATTCACTCCCACTATTGACGTACCCGAATGGAGTTCTAACCCATGCGTATTGAGTCTTATCAACTGAAAAGGAAAATAAATTCTGAATCTCCTCTGCCAATGGTACACACCAACATCCAGAGGTGAGATCTAATGTGGTGAACACTTTTGAACCATGTACCTGAGCTAATCTCTGATCAATGAATGGCAGTGGCCATCTGGATACTGGCACTCTTTTATTTAACTCTCTCAAATCTGCACACAGTCGCCATTGACCTTTTGGTTTTAACACACCTAAAATAGGTGTATTGGATGTGCTATGAATGGGCCTGATGATTCCCCGCGACTCCAAATTTTTTATAATCCCTGCCAATGATTCTAAACATGCCGGGTAGTCTATACTGGGGTACAAATACTAGGCGTCTGCTACACCCTTCCGGAACTGTGGCCACATGTAAATTAGTTAGCCCACAATCATAAGCATCTTTTGCAAATGCATCTTTAAACTCCATAAATATCTTCCTCAATTCATTCCTATCCTCCTCGTTGTCACATGCATCCGCTAACAAAATCTGCTCCTCTACCATTTTGGAAAATTCTGGAAAATGTTCTGGCATGGGAATCTCGGCGCTTTCCTCTAATTGTGTGGCTGTGTCTCTTTGTAAAGCTGCCACATTTAAATGTTTTGGCATATCAGCTTCCACTTCAATGGGCTGATTTTCTATTTCATTTTCATTTAAGTTAAATGTTATGCAATCCTCTTGATGACAGCACACTGTCTCGCTTGAATCATAAGGGTACACAGAATGAATTTTAAATATCCCTTTGGGCTGAGAGTCCAGGTATTCTGGCAATTCACCCTTAGCATCTACATACTTTTCAGGGATATTTCCAATCACCATGTTATTTAGATCAGCTGTGTAATGTGATTTTTGTATGGCCATTCCTACTGGGGAGTTTTCCTCTAAACGAATATTCTGATAACCTTTATTATTCACCATCATTTTTACAGACCCTTCACCCACATCTACCAATGGAATGTATTCATAATCCAGGCCCTGCTGTATTATGGATTCATTCAGACACACAAATGCATCAGAATCTTTCATCTGCTGTCCATTTTTGAACTTCAGTGTTATTACAAACTGCTTTGTGAATGCAGGGATAACAGTATCTTTCCTCATTTGTAATTCAATTGCATAAGGGACAAGCTGTGCGCAATGATAAGCCCTTCGTTTGTCTTCAAATTCAGGTGCCGGCCCACCTATGCGTGACCATATCTTTTGATTAAGGAAATCTAGCACCATACACATTCTGTGCATGATGTCATTGCCCATGTAAAAGTCATTTTGCGTTCCACACACTATCCAAACATTATGGTAAATTGTTTTTTGTCCAATGCTAATTTTCAGCATGCATCTACCTGCAATTCGGTTTTCAAAGTCTGGACCGTCCAAACCAGAGACATACTGGTTTTTAATCCTAAATTTTGGGATCTCCTCCCTTTCCATTATTTTTTGCAACAATTTCTCGTTAATGAAGTTCCTTTCCTGTTCAAGCGCTAAATTGGCTTTTATTGTTTTATAATAGTCATTTATCCCAACGTGAACCCATGGTTGTTCATCTTCCATGTGTATTTCAGCAAGAGTGGTAATGTGTTTTTCTGAACCTGCTCTAGGAGCAGTATTCTGTTTGCATGTCTTCTCTTTTAAATAACAACATAAGGTGTGCTCATCTATGGCAGTTTGCCATTCTTTCCTTGGGTCTAAGTATATTTGTACAGGTAATTTTTTATTTTCACTCTGTATCTTGTCTTGACACATTAATATAACAGTGACGCTAGGTATGCAACTATTCTGGAGATACACCTCCACTGCATCATTTGTTTTTGCAACGGTGTGACATTCATTTATATTGCTGTTTTGTGATTTTAGTTTCTTAGGTCTCAATGGTTTTTTGGTTAAGGACCACAGTACTCCATTCACCCCATCTATGAGCGGAGATAATCTTTTCAGGCATTCTGTTCCCATTAGAAATGGAATATCACAAATTGATGTGACCAATACCTCCTGTTTCATTCTGTGTTTACCTATCTTTATGTCAACCTCGGTGGCGCCTATAATAGGCACCTCCTCCCCGTTAAAATTATGCACTGGACCTTGATTCTCCTTTACTGTGATCTGATTCTGCGGAGATCTCCCTTCATTGATACTCTTACTAATTCTTTAGACATAATGGTGGCCTGTGCGCCAGTGTCAATCATTGCAAATGTATTGCATTTTTCTTCCACAATGATGGGAGCATAATACCTGTCTTCAACTTCCTCTAATACACATAGGAAATGCGAATTCTTACTGATTTCAGGGCTCACCTTTCTCAGGCCTTTTTCACTTTTGGCTAAGCACATCGGTAAATGGAAAGACATTTTTCCCTCCTTTTTGCTCATTCCTGTGTGAGAGACTTTATTCATTTCCCCATGTTCAGAGGTTTTTGAACATGGGGAAACCATGGCCACCGTTCGCCCATCCATCCAGGTATCATCAGAGGTCACACTACAACCCTCCAACTGAACATGTGTAACAACATCACTTGGCAATTTGTCATTGTCTAATTCTGTGCATTTGTGATTATTCAGTATGATACCAGCCCTTTTAACCTCTTCAAAAATATGTGGTTCAAAGAATTCTTCAGGTGATTGACCTGTACCCTCCTTTTGAGTATTTCTTTTTCCTGCCTGTGTTTGGTCATTGTTTGGATTGCCCAGGGAAGGAGCTATAGCATCGCCACTTACTCCTGGTTCACTGGTATTCCCCATGCATGAGTCATTTTTCTTAAACCTGTCTCTTTGTTCTTTTGGGTTTTCAGGTTTTCCTATTTCATTTGTACATATCGCCAATGTTTGATTTAGTTCTAGGTTAAACCGTACCTCTCTTTTAAAAGTATTTGCATTTTCTGTTACATGTTCATGTACTGGTATTTTCACTTTTAAATCATTAGGCATCTCAGAGTCATTATGCAAAATTACATCAGAGCAAACTGTCTTTTCGGTGCTGCAGGTATCAAAAGTACTTAGTCACTTTTCAGAAGCCCCCCGATCATTGCTATGGCCATCTGCCCCCTCCTTTGATGACTGTTTTTGTGTTGTGCAGAGCTTTCCCATTTGCTCAGCCAACATTTTCACTTGGGCCTCGAGGCACTGCAATCTTTCCATCTCTCTAGAATCCTCTCTCTGTGGCCTAGATCGATATTGACTGTTTTCACCCTGATTGGATCTATTCTGATACCTCTCAGGAGAACGATTTCTATTGGGATGGTTCCTGAACTCTTAATTCATTTGCGGAGGGGAGCGGGGTGCACCCATCCTTTGGTTGTAGTCCCCTGGTGGGGAATCATTGTATTGACGTGAAGTGTAGTTCATATTCTGTCTCATGTCTTGTCTCTCAGGTTGTGGGTACTGGCCCCTATGTTGATTCACATTATCAGCAAATCGATCCACATATCGGGGTCTATTCTGATTACCATATATCATGGTATTGGGATCAAATCTGCTTTGTGTCCCCAATGTCTGATAAGGACCATCATTTCTTTGATCCTGATTTTGTCTCTGGTTATTGTTCATACCTGACATATCAGGTCAATAGCCTGCCCGGAGCCTCCTAAGTACCTGGGGCTGATGAAACGCTCCCTATTACTAGGATCATGTGATTGGAACATTGGTGCAGTGTGTGATGACCTTTGTTGATTACCCCTCTGTTCAGGTGCCAAAGTATTTTTACTTGGACTTTGAGCAGACTCAAGGGACATTTTGGCTGACCTGATTTCCATCACTGTTGCTGAGGGTTCTTTAGATTTAGGTCTAGTATCTCTAGTAGCAATTGCTTGTACCGCTTTATAGCAATACATTGAACTCATGCAGTGGTGCTGCACTCCAAAAACACGCTAAATAATTCTACAGTAGCCAAAACTAGCAAACCTTGTATGTTGAGTTCCTGTATTCCTCAAGGAAGTTTAACAAGTATTTTATATGATTTGTCCCTTGGTTCTTCAACTAGAGAATTCTTATCTCATGCAAAGCTGCATTCAGGATTTGTTTTTTTTTTAAATAGGTAATTTTCCCAGCTCTTGAAAAACAAACTAATATAAATTATGATGGTTTGTTTACTTCTTTAACTTTTGTTGGGAACATTCTTAAACTAATGGTCGGCAACCATCTAGATAGATGGATTCAATAGCTACATTTTCTGGGACATTTGCAGTCTGGATTCCTACTTGGCTGCAGAACAGACACGGCCACTCTTCAGTTGTTGATGATGTGTACTGTTTGGTAGGTTAGAGAGGTGCTTTTCTGCTGATATTGTTGGATCTCTCAGACCAAAATCATATTTAATGGACATTTCTGGCCAGGTCTGTAGTGCTGCTTGTTTTTGGCCAACTACTCACACGCAGTCATAGTGAGGTTGCTCAGACCCAAGCCCGGTGCCTTTTGTTTAGGTGCCCCAGGGATCGATCTAGTTGCCTGAAATATTCAATTTGTGCATGGAGGATCTTACTGCTAGGTCGAGGGGTGTCTCCCTGCACCGCTATGCAGATGGTACTCAGCAATACCCGAATGTTTAACCTGAAGGAGACTTACATCACCTCTGTGAACCCCTTCAGAGGATTGTGTACTGCATGGCTGTACATTCCTTACAACTGAATAAGTCCAAGATTAAACTCTTGCTGTTCCCTTACTCTAATCCTATAGCACCTATTCTTTTTTGCTTTGTTAACACCTCTACTATTGTGCCCACATAAGGGGGATTTGTGTCTATCTTGTGTTACTTACATTGTCTGTTAACCTCCATTTGCTTGCTATGAAGGGATACGGCTTTTGTTTTCACATCTCATTTGTTCCTTTCAGTTGAAGCCCTTGTTCTATCACAAATTGGCAATGGGGAATCAGTTTTGGTCAGTCTTCCCCAAACTACTCTTGCCCTTATGAGGTCTGATTTTGATGCCGCTACAAGACAATAACACCATATTTGGCCTATTTTAAAACAGATTAATTGGCTTCAATTGAACAGTAGGATAATGTTTGAATTAGCCTGGAAAATACATAAAGCAGTACAGTCTTATACTTGCAGGTATCGCTATGGTAAGTTTGTAATCTCTGGGGGGGGTGATCTTCACAGTAGGGCCTGTCTGAAGATTCCTAAGCTTTATCAGTTTTCTTCCACTCGCTTGACCTTCAATCTCTTGCAGTTTTGGAAAATGTTTAAAACATGCAGGAACAGTGTCCTTTCAATGTGTATGTTGTTCATATCATAAGTACTTGTTTTTATGAATTGTGTTCTTTACACAATATGTTAATACATTGTGCATGTCATTTGTATAGTGTCCTAATATACCCTGGTTTTATGTGCACATTATATTTAAATATGTAATCCAACAATGTTTAGGGCTATGCTAATGTGATCCTTCTAGTGAAAACTGAAAACATATTTAAGAAGTCTATGATCATAGCACCAACTTCTACTCAAAATTGTCAACTACATGCTCAGTTGGGCACCAAGGAGATGAATCAGGGACCTGGGACAGTTCAGTAGTTACAGTTCAATATCATGTCCAGCGGCAGGAGCTTTATAGAGCTTTGTAAAATGTAGTTATTTTCTAATTTTCCCTGTTTTAGGCATATTTTCCTTTGCTTTACCCACAAAGGTCTATTCCGTGTTAAAAATAAAACGGAAGACATTGTGGACTTCAACAATATGTGTTGCAGGCCTTTTTGAGTATGGCAGAAGACATTACTTTGGCTGCCCAGCATTTCAGCTCTCTTTGGACTATTTACAGATCAAGAATCACTCGAACGTTGAGGAAGCACTTATCCAGTCTAGATGGCAACCTTATTTGTTATGTTCTTTCCTCCAGAGCCTTGCAGTCCCCACAAGGAAGATGGAGAAGATTGGATCCCTAATAAATGTGTTGTACCTGTAATATTGGCAATTTGGAAACTGTTGTCCATTTTCTTTTTCTTTGTTTACATTATAAAAGGCTGAGGACTAACCAGCTGAATATGACTCCTATAATTTCTGCTGGCTGAAAAGGACACAAGGGTTATATTTCTGTTAAGCCAGTTCCTGAGGTAACCTTGGGGCCACAGAACTAAAATAACCTCAAAGATTAGTTTAGCAGAGGTATTTCTTTAAATGCATTATTAAAGTGTTTAGCAGGGTGACAGTTATTTTGTTTTGTGACATATTAGCAGTACTTTCGAAACCTTTTAAAATGCTATATGAAATCATACATGGATTGTATGTATTGTTTCAGCAAATAATCTCAATTTGTTTCTGTTATACCAATGTAAAGCGTTTTTGGTAAATGTGTTGTGCCAATACAATGTACCTTTTATCTGTTGGAGCAGTAACCATGTACAACTAACTCCACATAGTTTCCTGGTGTAACAAAGCATCTATCAATCTTATCAGGTAACTCTCACCTATATTAGCTGGACCATTAGCACAAAAATAAATGGGCTTATTTTCTCGACAACAACATGCTTTACTTTCCTGCTGTAGACCATCCTCTACTTCTTTTTTCATTTGTTAATTCATCAGTTACTGAGCCTCATTTATCCACTTACCAAAGTTATCAAGTTAATGTCCATTTCTACCACCTCAACTCATTTTGCAGCACTTACTGGTCCTTCACACCATAAAAAGAGCTTAGACTATGCATAGAAGTTTACTTAACCTTTTCATCTTGTAAGAGTTCTTCCTGTTGTATTCAAACATTGTCAAACATACTGGAACTTTAAATATTGCAGTGGATCGTTCACAGCTTCAATGATTCTGACATAATCATTAACTCTAACATTCTTTTCCATTTTCCAACGTTTAAACAGGTGTAATAGGCAAACCATTTTAACCATTTCTTTTCAGTATCTTGGCAATTTACCTTAAAATGGTTTGTCAAGCCTAATGTTTCATATCGTTCCAAACTGTCAGCAGTAACGTACTGGAAGATGTCCTGCTGCCTTATTTATTGTCAAATTTCTTTTGTAAATATAAAACTGTACTTTCTATTAAAAAAAAACATACATTTTCCAGCTAATAGTCCCACTTTGGATGACTCCTATGAATTAAACTACTTTTCCAGTATTGGTGCAATATCTGTACTAAAGGTATTTCCCACCAAAACACTTTCAATCTTTTGAAAGGGGCATAATACTCTTTTCCAAGTAGGAGAAGGACCAAGACTCAGGCCCAGAGTATTTTCAATCTTGCCACATGGGCCTGTTACACAATCAGCAGCTTCATATGCCTCTATTCTCGATGCAACATTATTTTAATCCCATAACTGTATAATTCGGTTGCCAATGAATACTCAAATTAAACATCATCCCAAAAATCACTCTATTCACTTTTTTCTACTTCTGCAACAAATTCAGTTACAGAATACATCATTTCCTGAGAGTTATCAGCCACAAACTAAATACATTTTGTCATCATTCTCCAATGCAGTTCTGACTGGATTGTAGTCATTAATATTTCGAGCTATTACTTCCCTTTGAAAATTGTATGTGTTTTTCAGTGACTTCCCTGTGACATTAAGAAGGACATATGACAACAAGTCATTTACCTGGCCACCTAAAAACTCAGGTCTTGAAAATCGAAATATGCCTTCTTTGGAAACACCCCTTTCTTTCAGTTTTTCATTGTCATCCTTTTTACACCCATGAAACTGAAACCTCAGCCCTTTCTTAGGTGACTCTTTATTTTCATGCATACTAGATGCTTATTGCCATGCATGTTTCCTGCATAGTTTCACTTCTATTTAAATAAGTAACGCATCTCGCCATTCACCATTCGACGTGTTACAAATAAAATGCACCTTTGACCAAAAAGAATAATAGATACAACAAGAACTGTTCACAATACTCAAAGACATAGTTGTCCTGGTATAATAAGGTCAAAGCTTCCTTTGTTTGAACTAGCACAAGCAATTCTGATAATTCCATGCTTACTCTGCACATCTTAATGTAACAAATGAATTAATTGCTCTAACATTGTTTAACCTACATTTTATATCGACTTTTATAGAAAACACTAACTATAAGTACCAAACACCCAGCCAGCATATTAAAAATACTACTTTCTGTAACTCTTAACTTCATATCATCTCCATTGACTCTGTCACATTCATTCCCATGTAACCCATATGTCAAAGTATGTGCCACACACAGCACAACATTCATTCTTCACACGTATATGAAAGATGAAACAATTACTCAATATTATGCCTATAGATATGTTATTTAGATTACATTCTGGTGAATCGATTCTGTGAAGCTGATAGTAATTAATCCTACCCTCTAATTAATCACTGAGAAACGCCAGAAAACTTTTTTCAAACACACGTCAAGTTTGAATTTATTGCAATTGTAATAACACACCCATAACACATGTGTAACATCAAAAACAAAAATGAAATTAGGACAATACTGTGTAAAAGCAGGACAAATAATACCATACTAGACACATATTCTATTGCAATATAAAGCAATGAAAAACAATATAAAAGAAAGGATATGAAAAGAAGGAAACCTCTATTGCTAGAGACCATCATGTTTGTTTCCTTACACACAAAAGAATATGCAGGACAGAAGAGAAAGGAAGTAATACAACGTTTCCATTTAAGGTATGCAAAACACACATTGGGGAGGTCTTTATGTTCTCATCTCTTCCATTGCCCACCACAGTGTTAATCAGTAAATAATTGAACCTTACCCACACTAGGTTATACTAACTGGAGGTGGATATGCAACACTCAAGGTAGGGTTCCAACGTCATTGGAGATGTAATCGGTATGTTGGCTCAATTGGATGGTTTCACAAGTTCAGTTACTTCTGATTCCTTAGGCAATCTTTCAAGTAGAATTCTCTTACCCCTTGCATATCTGTTGTTACAGAGTTCACATACCAATGACTGGCATCCATTAATGCAAGTGTCTTTTTTTACATGCTCAAGTCACAATATTTATTTTGCTCCCCTGCATTTCTGAACATTCATTAGTAAAACCAACCTTAGTAATGTAGCGACAATACTAAATATATATATTACAGGCTAAGCTCAACATGAATAGCATAAACGGAATCATTTAGAGGGAGTGTATGTGGGTTATGACAACATTTGTTCTTAAGTATTTGTAGCCCCCCTGAAGACTCTGGACCTAATTACATGCTTGGTGGTATACTGGCGGTAAATTCACCAGGATAACACCAAACAGAATTACTGTTAATGCCACTTGCCCTTCCGGAATTTCTGGCAGATTACAAGTGGCAGCAAGTGGCACCTATCCCCATTCCATGGAGTCCCATAGGCAGCCCAGAGGTGCAGGTAAATCTGCCCACCCCACCACCAAGAGTGTAGTTTGCCAATGCAGTAATGTGCCGATAAACGGTATTACCAGCATGTTAATACCGCACCTGACAAACATGTAATGAGGCTCTCTGTCTTCCAAATCTATGGATCTTTAAGATCATGGCACTGGCATTGTCTTTATAGATGTTATTCATCTCTGCTGATGGCTGCACTTTAAGATGACAGGCAAAACAAAAAATACCAGCAATCGCTTGTGTCATTTTAGTGTTTATCAAGATGCAGCTTCCCCCTACTGATCGATAAAAATTATACCTCCACAATAGTCAAAAAATGTGGCTCTCCCGATTGATTTCCATTAAGGACATTTCCACTAAACGTTTTAATTTTCTCCATACCTAGTTCAGATGATTTGTTAAAATGTATTTTTAACTTCCTACTAGCCATAAAGTTGGAATAGTTATCTAATATATTCTGAAATGCTCACAGGGTTCTTGCAATAAAAACAAAGCCATCAGTGTTTGCCAGCAATGGTATTCTCCATGCCCCAATATGTTGAACATAATATGTGTATCACTCAAATAAACTTTTTAATTCATTTGTGTAAAGATTAAACACTATTAGGGTTAACACACACAAACCACTTGCTCAACCCCTTATGTAATCTAACATTTTGGGGATTCCCAGATCAGTTAAAATTGACCATAGGCTGACCAAGTCAAAAGCCAAAGAGAGATCAATGAAAGCTAAATATAGAGTTTCATCTCTAGAAACTGTGTACTTGGATGTTAGCAAAAGTAAATGTAGTGCCTGATTGATGGTCTCCAGACCGTCTGTGTAGCCCAAGTGGGTATCAGCGAGTATATGATTGCTGTAATCCAATCAACCAAGCCAAGTGTTTATGTATTATACTCCCTAGAATCTTTCAGGAGCTATCCTCAGGCTGGATAGGTCTATATAATGATAGTGACGATTAATCCACTTTTGCTAATTGGCACAATAACTGTGTGGTGCCACAAATGGAGGATTGAATTACTGTAAACCACTGAAACAAAAATATTTGTAAGGAGCTCATCATAAAGGTCTGATGGCATTCTAGCAGGGCCAGGACTCTCATTTGATATTTGTGCCTTAATTGCAGCAATGCCATAGGAATTTGTGATAACTGCATTTTCCAGGAGACCTTGAGGTTTAGGATATTTCCCCATTGTTATCATGTTTCCTAAACAAAGAACTACACCCACTCTGAGACTAGTACATTGGTTTCTATTTTAAAATCTACTATTTGGTTTGAAGCCTTACCTATCATTATCAAAAACCTTTGGCAGATCCTATGTTCTGCTTTCAGTAGTAATTCCTACCAATCCTCAAGTGCAAGGCCTCTTTTCCAATTTCTACATGTACTTTTATAATCCGTCCACTTTTTTTAAACCACTTAACGTCTCTCGGTTCCATTCTAAGAGTCTCCCATATAATGTTCTTGCCATTTTACATGTAGCATTACATCACCCTTCCCTATGACTCATGCCCCTCATAGGTTTAGAGGATATTACACTTATAGAGTCACAACATATTTAATCATGCCTACAAGATTCATATCATCCTAAAATAACAGGAACTGCCTTTCCCAGGACCTTTAATTCATTAGTTGCTTGATTAATCTTTTTTCCCAGGAAATTCTTTTATGGTTAAACATGAACCCTTCTCTATGCAATCATTTCAATTACTCTCTTTGTTAGTGCTAATGAGACTTACATGGATATGATCACTCTCCTTATGTTCTGTTAACTGCATGTCTTCAACCAGATGCCAGTTCAGCACAGTGATCAGCATATAATTGATTAACAAACTCCACTGATGGCCTTTAAAGTTTTCTTTCACAGGATTATCTGAACATATTCTCCCATAAAGACCACAGCCTCAGTTGACAGTTGCACAAATTCAACTCCAATTACGGGGATGTTTCAGTTGCCACCACACTCTATCCAATATAAGTGTCTTCATTCTCTGGATCACTGGTTCCTCTGGTGCTAGCTTCCATTAATCCACGTCTGGAAGGAAACAGGCTGTTATACTCACCCCTGATCTCATGTCAGACTCTATATTAAAAAAAGGCATTTGACCTTCCACATATCTTTCTAAAACATTCCTTATTACATTCCAGAAGTGAGGAAATCATTACGCCTTCACTTTCTGATCATGTGACACTTTTCACATAAGTTTGGAGGCAGTCACTTCACCTCATCTGACATACTTAATGGTTCAAATGTTTTATTGCAAGAAAAGGTTTCTAAATGAGTATACCTGTTAAGGTAGATGATCTGATCACTTTCCATAAAGCCTGCTGAAATTTCTGATGTGTTCCCAATTATTATGTGCCACGTTCATCAAATTCAGCTATATGTTGCAGGGATCATATTCAACATGCGTATTGGGTAGAAACTACAGTTTATAAAATTAGCCTAAAGGGACTGCAATAATATATCATGGAAAAAGATTCAGGCCATGGGGAGATTTAATATCAGACTATGCTAATGATTTAAAAATATGTTTTGCCAATCTGTGGCTCTGTTAGGTAAGAATAATATATTCCCCTAAGATAATTTTTTCTACAGCCCACTCAGTTGACACTTCTGGTCATAATTACATGTTGACCCGGTTTGACAGCAAAGCCAGTTCTTACATTGATGTGAAACACAAATTTTCCCATGAGTGACAATGTTGACTCCCTTAACCCACATTGCAGTTTAGTGTCCTTTGTTATGGTGACTGTTAGTGGAGCAGCTTGTGGTAGTAAATCCATTAGAACAAAGCCCTTCCCTTAATGCTTACATACAATTAAATTTGGAGTCTCAGCTGAGGGACCCTCCATGTATTACTATCCACTTCCCAGGAGAAGCAACAAAGTACAAGATATGATATAGCACAATAAAGCTTACATACACAGCCAAATATAGCAATCAACAGTAAACAGTATACAGTCACCCCTACGTACTCTTTACTAACAGCTGAACCAGGTTTCAATTAGCCTGAGACACAGGGTCAGGGCCCAGGGCACATGGAGGTCCCACAGACATACCAGAGTCAGCACTCCGAGCTCAGGATCGCAGGTCACATCTGTGCCTAAAATAACAGGAACTGCCTTTCCCAGGACCTTTAATTCATTAGTTGCTTGATTAATCTTTTTTCCCAGGAAATTCTTTTATGGTTAAACATGAACCCTTCTCTATGCAATCATTTCAATTACTCTCTTTGTTAGTGCTAATGAGACTTACATGGATATGATCACTCTCCTTATGTTCTGTTAACTGCATGTCTTCAACCAGATGCCAGTTCAGCACAGTGATCAGCATATAATTGATTAACAAACTCCACTGATGGCCTTTAAAGTTTTCTTTCACAGGATTATCTGAACATATTCTCCCATAAAGACCACAGCCTCAGTTGACAGTTGCACAAATTCAACTCCAATTACGGGGATGTTTCAGTTGCCACCACACTCTATCCAATATAAGTGTCTTCATTCTCTGGATCACTGGTTCCTCTGGTGCTAGCTTCCATTAATCCACGTCTGGAAGGAAACAGGCTGTTATACTCACCCCTGATCTCATGTCAGACTCTATATTAAAAAAATGCATTTGACCTTCCACATATCTTTCTAAAACATTCCTTATTACATTCCAGAAGTGAGGAAATCATTACGCCTTCACTTTCTGATCATGTGACACTTTTCACATAAGTTTGGAGGCAGTCACTTCACCTCATCTGACATACTTAATGGTTCAAATGTATTATTGCAAGAAAAGGTTTCTAAATGAGTATACCTGTTAAGGTAGATGATCTGATCACTTTCCATAAAGCCTGCTGAAATTTCTGATGTGTTCCCAATTATTATGTGCCACGTTCATCAAATTCAGCTATATGTTGCAGGGATCATATTCAACATGCGTATTGGGTAGAAACTACAGTTTATAAAATTAGCCTAAAGGGACTGCAATAATATATCATGGAAAAAGATTCAGGCCATGGGGAGATTTAATATCAGACTATGCTAATGATTTAAAAATATGTTTTGCCAATCTGTGGCTCTGTTAGGTAAGAATAATATATTCCCCTAAGATAATTTTTTCTACAGCCCACTCAGTTGACACTTCTGGTCATAATTACATGTTGACCCGGTTTGACAGCAAAGCCAGTTCTTACATTGATGTGAAACACAAATTTTCCCATGAGTGACAATGTTGACTCCCTTAACCCACATTGCAGTTTAGTGTCCTTTGTTATGGTGACTGTTAGTGGAGCAGCTTGTGGTAGTAAATCCATTAGAACAAAGCCCTTCCCTTAATGCTTACATACAATTAAATTTGGAGTCTCAGCTGAGGGACCCTCCATGTATTACTATCCACTTCCCAGGAGAAGCAACAAAGTACAAGATATGATATAGCACAATAAAGCTTACATACACAGCCAAATATAGCAATCAACAGTAAACAGTATACAGTCACCCCTACGTACTCTTTACTAACAGCTGAACCAGGTTTCAATTAGCCTGAGACACAGGGTCAGGGCCCAGGGCACATGGAGGTCCCACAGACATACCAGAGTCAGCACTCCGAGCTCAGGATCGCAGGTCACATCTGTGGGCCCTCTTCTGACTTTGACTTCACTCCACTTCCTCTTTTGCTCGCTCTCCCCCTGTACCCTTCCTGCAGAAGTTCGAGACTCATAACATTTAACTTCACGCTGATTGGGGCACTGCACAACATGCCACTCCATCACCATGCAGAATGCTCAGCTGAAACACACCCTCCCTGGCGCAACCCATGCAACGTTGGACCATCCCTCACTGTTTTGACAATTACACACACTTAATAGACTTTCTTTTCCCTGTCATAATGCATACATCTCAAATACATCAAATATTATCGTGGCCATGTAGTTATGGTTAAGTTGGTGTTTCCATAGGAAGAGCACTTTTTGGGCGGCTTATAACTTCGCTCCCCTGGACGAATCCTCACCAACCTTTGCAAAAAAAGTATATGGCCCACTCTGAATTGTTTTGCAAAGTTTGGTGAGGATTCGTCCAGGGGGGAAAAGTTATAGGGGGGTCCCAAAACTTTTGTTTTTTCCCATAGACATAATGGGAAAAAACTTTGCTCACGCCTACAGCCCAAACCGCTGGACGGATTTACACCAAATTTACGGCAGGAGCGGCGGCTTGGTCCCGAAAGCGTGCTTTGCTTAATTTGGTGTAAATCTATCCAATAGTTTTAAAAAAAATGACAAAAATGTAAGTGAAAAAAATTAGTGATATCTGTGTTTGCTTCGCGAACACACTTCCCTGTTCGCTCCACGGACAGGACGGTGATTGGGCAATCAGCTTGCGTAATGTCCGCGGACATCTGACGTGCTCTCTCATTGGATGCAGTGAAAGTGTGCAGTGCGTCTGGCTTCAAAGACGCCCGCAATCTTTGTTCCTCGCATGAGAGGCTTAGTCAGGAGGAGCGGGATCTGCCACCTGCACAGTAAGTCCGCCCGTGTCTGTCTCCTGTTCCTCCCACCCCCGCTTATGCCCCATGTGTCCTTCTTGTCCCCCCCGCCCCACTCATGCTCCGTGTCTCCCCTGTTCCTCCAGCCCCCCGCTCACGCCATCGGCACATGGTGGCCAGCGGAGAGCCGAGGAGCGGGATCTGCCGCCTGCACATGAACACCGCGTGTCTCTCTCCCTCTCCCCCAGCCCCCGCTCATGCCCCGTGTGTCTCTCTCCCTCCCCCCGCCCCCGCTCATGCCCCGTGTGTCTCTCTCCCTCCCCCCGACCCCTGCTCATGCCTCGTGTATCTCTCCCCCTCCCGCCCACCCCCTGCTCATGCCCCATGTGTCTCTCCCCCTCCCGCCCACCCCCCACTCATGCCCTGTGTGTCTCCCCCCTCCCGCCCATCCCCCGCTCATGCCCTGTGTGTCTCTCCCCCTCCCGCCCACCCCCCGCTCATGCCCCATGTGTCTCTCTCCCCCCACCCCCGCTCATGCCCCGTGTGTCTCTCCCCCTACCACCCACCCCCCGCTCATGCCCTGTGTGTCTCTCCCCCTCCCGCCCAACCCCGGCTCATGCCCCGTGTGTCTCTCTCCCTCACCCCCACCCCCGCTCATGCCCGTGTTTCTATCCCTCCCGCTGCCCACCCCCGCTCATGCCCGCGTCTCTATCCCTCCTACCGCCCACCCCCCTCTCATGCCCCGTGTCTCTATCCCCCCCGCCACCCACCCCCCCGCTCATGCCCCGTGTGTCTATCCCTCCCGACGCCCACTCCCCGCTCATGCCCCGTGTGTCTATCCCTCCCACCGCCCACCCCCCGCTCATGCCCCGTGTGTCTATCCCTCCCGCCACCCACCCCCCCGCTCATGCCCCGTGTGTCTATCCCTCCCGTTGCCCACCCCCCCACTCATGCCCCGTGTGTCTATCCCTCCCGCCGCCCACCCCCCCGCTCATGCCCCGTGTGTCTATCCCTTCCGCCGCCCACCCCCCACTCATGCCCCGTGTCTCTATCCTTCCCCTCGCTCATGCCCCGTGTCTCTATCCCTCCCACCGCCCACCCCCCGCTCATGCCCCGTGTCTCTATCCCTCCCGCCGCCCAACCCCTGCTCATGCCCCGTGTCGCTATCCCTCCCGCCGCCCACCCCCCGCTCATGCCCCATGTCTCTATCCCTCCTGCCGCCCACCCCCCGCTCATGCCCCGTGTCTCTATCCCTCCCGCCGCCCACCCCCCGCTCATGCCCCGTGTCTCTATCCCTCCTGCTGCCCACCCCCTCTCATGCTCTGTGTCTATATCCCTCCCGCCGCCCACCCCCCTCTCATGCCCCGTGTCTCTATCCCTCCCGCCGCCCACCCCCCGCTCATGCCCCGTGTCTCTATTCCTCCCACCGCCCACCGCCCGCTCATGCCCCGTGTCTCTATCCCTCCCGCCGCCCACCCCCTGCTCATGCCCCGTGTCTCTAACCCTCCCTCCCGCCCGCCCCCCGCTCATGCCCCGTGTCTGTCTCCTGTTTCTCCCCACACGCTCATGCCCCGTGTCTGTCTCCTGTTCCCCCCCACCCGCTCATGCCTGGTCGGTTCACCCCGTTTCGGCGTCGCCGGTTCGGCGACGGGATGTTTTGGCGTGCCGCACACCAGTGCACCATCGCCTGCTGTTTAGGGAAACGTTCAGTGCCGTGCACTGAAAATGCGAGTTTCAACTTCACCCCACACTATTTTAAAATGAAACTGTTCTAGAGCGGTTTCATTTTAAAATAGTGTGGGATGAAGTTGAAACTCGCACTTTCAGTGCACTGCACTGAACGTTTCCCTAAACAGCAGGCGATGTGCACTGGGGTGCGGCGCACAGAGCAGAATTGATCTGCCGGGCTCACGAGGGTGGGGGCTGTGCTGCTCGGAGCAGACTGCTCCGAGCAGCACAGCCCCAACCTTCGCGGGCCCGGCTGTGTACTCTGCGTGGCTGTGGTGCCTGCATGAAGAACTCGCAGGACATTTATGTACGGCCAGTTCGGCACGGGCTGCCACGCCGTTCCGCGCCGAACCGGCTCCTGCGCTGAACCGGCCGCGCTAAATTGTCCCGCACCGAACCGGCCGCCCCGAAATGTTCAGCTCCGTGCCCCGTGTCTCTCTCCTATTGCCCTCCACCCCCCGCTCATGCCCCGTGTCTGTCTCCTGTTCCCCCCACCCCCCTCCGCTCATGCCCCGTGTCTGTCTCCTGTACGCCCCCACCCCCGCTCATGCCCCGTGTCTCTCTCCTGTTGCCCCCCACCCCCTGGTCATGCCCCATGTCTGTCTCCTGTACCCCCCCACCCCCCGCTCATGCCCTGTGTCTCCCTTCTTCCCCCCCACCCCCTGCTCATGCCCTGTCTTCCTTTCGCCCCCCACTCCCCGCTCATGCCCCGTGTCTCCCTTCTTTCCCCCCCACCCCCCGCTCATGCCCCGTGTCTGCACTGTTGGAACAGGGCAGACACGGGGCATGAGCGGGGGTGAAGGCCCAACCTTGCCCTACCCCCGCTCATGCCCAGTGTCTCTCCTGTTCACCCCCGCTCATGCTCTGTGTCTGTCTCCCTCCTTTTCCCCCCGCTCATGGCCCGTGTCTCCCCTGTTCACCCCCACCCCCGCTCATGCCCCGTGTCTCCCTTCTTTCCCGCTCATGCCCCGTTTCTCCCTTCTTTCCACCCCCTGCTCATGCCCTGTGTCTCCCTCGTGTTACCCCCCACTCATGTCCCGTGTCTCTCTCCTGGTCTTCCCGACCCCCTGCCGATGCCCTGTTGTGTTCTCTTTATACACCCTGCCTTCCCTTTCCCTGGTGTCCATCTTGGTAAAAGATTTTCCTTCCTACACCGGAACGCCTGCCTGCGGTATCCTGGTTTGGGAAGATAAATCTTTTTTTTACCATCCCGGGTTCCCACTTTGAGAACCAAGGATGCTAGTGGTCTTCCTCCATTGAAAAGGACGTTATGGTTACTTTGCACTAATAAAAAACTATGAAATTCAGTAAAAGAAAATGTGTTAAAGTGACTTTATGGTTAAGTTGCACTAATAAAAACCTATGAAATTCAGTAAAAAAACTGTGTTAAAGGGACGTTGTGGTTAAGTTACGCTACTAAAAACCTATGAAATTCAGTAAAAAAACTTTGTTAAAGGGACGTTATGGTTAAGTTGCGCTACTAAAAACCTATGAAATTCAGTGAAAAAACTTTGTTAAAGGGACGTTATGGTTCAAAGTAAAACCGAAAAACCCCTGAAATTCGGCAGTTATGGTAAAATAAGCAACCATAACTCGCGCCACCGTGCACTGCTAACACTAACACCCAGGACATCAAAGATGACATCACAAATGTAATTGATGACATCACTGATGACATCACATGTGCATTTAATTTTCATGAAAACTCTGTACAAGGGATTCTTATAATGCTGACCAAAAACTGTCAAGGATCATTGGGATAAATATCATGAGCTAATTAGTGCATTAAGCAATGCATTGATATAAATAGCATTCTATTATGAAGTTCTATCCAGTATACTAAGCTACCCATGCAGAAACATAGGCAGTGTGTGCAGCATACATGATGAAGGTGCAATATTCATAATCTTGCCATGTTGAATAGTGAAATGATAACTGCTTTCTTATTAGAGTTTTGCGTACTGTGAAACATGTAATAATAAAAAGTAGATAATAAAACCCACTTAATACTTAATTATTACAGACAAAACACAAAGAGACAAAAACACATACACATATGAGTATATACAGGGACAGTGAAGTAAACAAAAAAGCAGAAGTAGTAGCAGAAAGAGTTCATAACCTAACTGATTGTCTTTATGCAGAGAAATTATTGATCTGTTTCAAAGCTGCTACTTACCATATGTATGCGTATCACATGATGTGACTGCACCCTAAGGAAAGGAGAGTGAGTACAATGTATACAAATATGAGCATATACAGGGAAGGTAGAGTAATAAAAATAAAACTGTGAGAAAGTGCTGATAACCCTAATGATTATCTTCATGCACGGAAAGGATTGCTCTCTTTCAAGCCTGTGTCTTACGCTATGTTTATGTTTCATATGATGTGACTTGACCCTAAGTCTACAAATATAGTACCTTTTCAATTTTTACTTCCTGACTGTTACTGAAGAAAACTATGTGGCCTAGATATGTCAGTAAATGGAAAAAAGGGAGAGCCAGACATGTGATGTCATCAGTGATGTCATCAATGACATCATCTTTGATGTCCTGGGTGTTAGTGTTAGCAGTGCACGGTGGCGCGAGTTATGGTTGCTTATCTTATCATAACTGCCGAATTTCAGAGGTTTTTCGGTTTTACTTTGAACCATAACGTCCCTTTAACAAAGTTTTTTCACTGAATATATATATATATATATATATATATATATATATATATATATATATATATATATATAGTGACAAGTCAAAGGATGAATTGGATAGTGTTCATTCAAAGCATTACACATTGTAAAATCACTCTATTCAAATTGACCATATGTTCAACATTTCATCAATATGTATGAGGATTTACAATGCACCTTTAGATTATGCAGAGAATGGTTTACTTTGGAAAGGTCGACTAACTGCTTCCAAATTTGCTTTTCTTGGCAGCAAAACATTAATTAGAATTAACAATCTACTCTCAATATTATGCTGAATACCAAAGTTTCAAAAGTGTCTTTTAAACATAAAGGAAGATACAATACACTTTAAACAATTCAGATGGAGGTAAAATGCATTGCTATGTTTGCGAACGTCAACACATCTGAAAACGAGGTATAGTCTGCATCACAATAACTTCATACACATGTAATTGTTCCAAAGCACCAAAAACAGGATACGATTCTAGACTATTTAGAATACTGTCAACTAGAAAGTGCATTTTGCTAACATTCCCTGTATTGACTTGTGAAAAATAGTACGTCCACTGACATTGATACACACACTTTGTCTGACATTTCAGTTGAGGTACTATTAAAGTTCTCAATCTCCTCCAGAAGATTTCCACTCAGAAACACACTACCTGTGAAACCATATGCTATCAAACACACTTCCTGAACGACGTTTTCATCAATATGTGCACCAAGCTAAGCAGTCATTACTCGACACACAAAATAAGGAATACCAAGTATTTTAATACATTATGCCTATGCATAAGACACAAATCCAATACCTGCAATACTTTTCTATTCTTTTTGTTGTTCTCTTTTGCAAATTGATTGAAAATGTCTTCAAATGAGTGATGGGGATTTTAAAAATATTACACACACTGCCACTGCAGCATGCCCATTCATGGACAGGTCTCTCCGATTACATCAAAAGCAAAAGGAACACCTGTCCCTTGATGATAACTTTGGACATGGATGGAATTCTAATAATTTGAAGCATGTTCCCACTTCCCCTGAAATATCACACGTTCTCACTGAATTATGTTTTCATGTTCCATTAGCCTCAACCTTTTGCTCAATTGCTCCATTTGTTCTAAAATAAGTTTTCATAATTTCCTTTTGTTTTTGTCCACACCTGAGTACTCATAGAGACTGTTTCATTAATTGTTGAGTAGCTCACAAAGAAGCCAAAACATGCTTTTCTTTGTAAAGCCCTTGATTGACCTTGCTGCCTGTCAACTTGACGGCATTCTGACGTATTAACCGCTGGGATACCACCCAACTCGTGATGAGGCCCTTCTTTTCTTTGCATACAATGCACATTCACATTATCCTCAGAATACAAAGACAATTAAAGAAACAACCCATTAAATTAAAACCACTTAAAAATAGAGCATATAGTGCATCAAATGTAATGATATTGACCATGTATACAAGAAAATACTACAGATTTATATTTTTATTTTTGTATGTTTTGTATAAAGATCATGATTGAATGTAGAAAAAAACATTTACTAACTGTTGCTGGTATAGCATATGAGGTTCTAGCATATCTTATAGGTCAATATCGGTCTTTAATTCATAGAGTGACTTCTGTCCCCTTTCCTAAATATCAGAAATTACCATTAGTCACTTCCAGGATATCCCTGTGACTTATTAATGGTCATTGGAAAGGCTAAACGTATAGGTAACTGTCTTATTTTGAATTTGAAAGGCTTATTTGTATCAGATGGAATGAGAGGTATGCAAGGTATAAGAACAGTATCTAAGGTCCATCGATTACACTGGCCCCTATGATGTGTCTTTGTAGACGCATAATTGTCGACCTTGTTCCATTGCATAATCCCTGTGATGTCATAAGATTGCGTAGTAGCATAATTACAGCACCTACTTTCAGTTTTAGCTCATGAGGAGGCATTCATCCTACAGTGTTTCGCTCTTTAGAGACAGCAATGTTGAGCCAGTAATTAACTGATCATTGGCACTCAAACCAATGTGCCTTGTGTGAAGAGAAGTGGGGGGTGAAAAGAAGTAACTTGAAATTTTTCCGATTTGTAGAGGAGGTCCCAAACACGACCCGCACTCTGTCCATTTTGAAGTACCAGGAACGTACGCGCCAAAATATGTGACGTATGATGAGCAAATAAACCAGCAGAGAGCTGCAGTTGTGCTCTGTCCAGTACCTATCAGAAGAACAGCACCTGTTGAAGTACCGACACTCAAGAAAACCTCGACAATAAGGTACCCATTGAGAAAGCCATATCGACAAATGAAACAGAATGAAGATTGTCAGAACGCAGTCTATGAAGAAGCTAAAAAGATACTGAAGGAAGACGAATGGTGACATGACAAGAACCCGGACTGACTCACATATAGAAGATATGATAAGTAACTCTAGGTCCTCGGCAATATCACAAGTCCTTTGCCATCCGGCTAAGTAGACTGAGAAGCTCTCCGTAGATAGTGGTTAGATTAAAGTGTAAAACCTGCAGGTGAGGTCTGAAGAAACCTCTGCTTTCTCCCACAAACCCCCTCCCAGGCGGTAACAAAGGCGGCGATCCCGAATATCCAGAGAGGAAAAACATGCAAACGGTGAGTGAAAAAGACTAAATGCTTTGGCAAAAAGTTGCATGACTTAGAACAAGTAAGGGAAGGTAACGAAGTCAGGTGGCATAAAATAACGTCAGAGTAAGAGTAGAATGTATATATGTAATGGAAAAATAAATAGTGACTTGAGGGTGACTGAGTAATAGATAGAAGATACCGGGAAGATACCCAAGCATAGAGGATACCGGTAGGTTACCCGAGCTATAGAGAGGATACCAGGAGGATACCTGAGCAGAGAGAGGATACGCCCAGATACCTGCACTTTAATATAGCGCTAGATGAAGCCTGCATTCAAAGTCCTGAAAAAAATAGGGCGCAGTAGTCGACCAAAATGCAAAGAGGCGATCTGAAAGGGATGGGCTTACATTCCATTTCGGCAGGAGATTTGTGTAGCCGGCCGGAGTCTGTCTAGTCTGTCACGTCTGTCTTGTGGTTTTTTTTCCTCTGATGTCATAAAGTAAGACATTTTTTGGCAGGAATTAACATGAAAATTGTGCAATTGTATAGCCAGGATGTTCTATGATATGAATTGATGGTTGTTGTTTGGAAAGGTAAAAATAATTGGTTGTGAAAAAACAGGATTGGAGCTTGCGACAATTGGTGATCGCTCATATTGTTGGTTTTGTTTGAGAAACGTAAAAGCATAACAAAGTGTTATATGAGGAGAAGGTGAACAGAATTAAGCATGGAAAACGTTACAATATTAATACACTTGTGCAGACAGTTGCTAAACTGAAAAAGTACAGTGCAGAAAGGGTTGAAGGAACCACCCACAAAATGTTTATGCCATGAACCCAGGGCGGATCGCTATCTAAAACAGTCATGCAACACATGATGACATATTTGCACGCCACATACACTGACAAAAAGTTAGACAAACGCCTAGCGAGTTCATAACTTTGGAAGATGTACCAAGAGGATAAGGAGGAGGAGCCACCATTAAATTGGATACTTAACGTATGCACAGAGGTGGGTGAAACACCTTCCACGCCACCCGTCCCATCCGAAACACAAATCGAAGCCAGTAAAGAGGAAGGATTATACCCTTTGAGGGAACTTAAAGCAGCCACGGGATATAGCAACCCGGCATATGAGTCACCTACGCAAAGTAGTGACGAAAACCCAGACTAAGATAGAGATAGAAACATCACCTCCAAAGTCCCAAGGGACAAGGAGAGGCACGAGAAAGAAAGAGGAGACCAGGCACAAGCAAGTACATCTCTAGACACTAATAGAGAGGGCAAAAGATGGAAGGGAGATGAGGACAGAATTGATGAGATGGCATTCACACAGAGCAAATGGATGGGAGGTCAGATTCTATTGAAACTCGATGGTAAGACATTGAGGACGTGAGAAAAAAAGGAGAACCAGACGATTCAAAGAGAAAAGAGAAGGAAAAGGAAAAAGGATTGATAGACGAAAGGATCAGGAAAAAAGATAGACAAAGACGAGAGCAGTTGTATCGTGAGGAGCAAGAAAGGAAACACGATCATAAGCCAAGAACAGCTAATGATCAGAGCAGGCAGGAACAACAAAGGATAAAAGAAGAAGAACAGAAAATATGGGAAAAGAGAATAAAGAGACAAAGGGATGAGGAAATATGAAAGGACAATAAACATAGAGATGTAAAGAAGCAGGAAGAAGATAAGGTCAGAGAGGAAGCAAGGAAGCACAGAGAGTTTGATGACGACATAGAACGCAAGTTAAGACAAAGAGCATGTGATCTTGAATATCTAGAGAGAGAGGTTAAAAAACCCGATCCAGTAGTAGACTGGGAAGACATCGAAGAATTCTTTCCTGAGTACGATTCAGTACCAGGCACGTCCAGGGCAAATATCAAAGATGACTTCGACACCAGAAGCATCGGAGAAACGGTTGATAGAATATATGATGAAATGTGGCTAAAACAAGTACTCCAAGGGAAAGGAGAGGACGAGCGTCTGGAGAGCACTCAGTTGTATGATCCTGAGGACGCCTCCCGAAGTAGCAGAAATAGAGAGCTTTCCCTAGATAGGTTGACGCTAAATAGACACGAGGAAGATGAGAGAATCTGCACGAGCTGGGCACAGACAATATCAAAGGCAGAAAGAGAGGAATATGATAAAAAGTTGACAAAGAGAAGTTACAATATTGTCAACAAGAAGTGCTTTACATAGGCCAGCTGATCTCACATGAGGGGAAAAGGGTTACCCCTGAAAGGGCTGAAGCCATATTGAACACAACCAAGCCACACACGATAAAACAGGTGCAAAGTTTACACCTTAAGTAGGAACGAAGAACAAGTATTAAACAAAGGTCTCAACTTCGTCACCACCAAGTTCCATGATACTTTCGAGTTTAGATCTGAATTCCACAGCTTAATGCGTAAAGTTCATTTAAATGAATATTTCCAGAATGACAATACCTATGAAAATCTTAACCGCACGGGCTTAAGAAATAAATCCACATTTAACGCTCCTTCTCATAGTCACACCTCGGAGTCCCAGGTGTTTGAAAAATAGGTACTCAAAGAAGTTCATAAATTGGAACAACAAGGCATACCCAATCATTCAAACTTTGATAATATCCAAAGGGCACTAATTTGTAAGCTAGCTGGGACAGATGACGTCATCGTGAGACAAGCTGACAAAGGTGGAGCCATTGTCCTCCTTAACCGTACCGATTATGTTGGGGAATGCTTACGGTTACTTAATGATGTTAGAAGCTATCGCCCCATCCCAAATGATCCTTCCAACACACTGATGGCTATTATAGAAATTATGGTATCTAGTGCTTATGAGGCTAAGATGATTAGCAAGCAGGAATGCGATTATCTCACCAGAAAGCAAGGACGGGTACCCGTGTTTTACATCCTTCCCAAAGTGCACAAAAGTCTGATTAACACACCAGGCAGACCGATTGTATGGGGGGTGAATTCCATACTAGAACCCCTGTCCAAATTTGTGGATGTTTATTTGAGGCCTTTTGTATTGAAAATGAGTAGTTATTTGAGGGACACCTCGGATGCCATCAATAAAATTGAGAATCTGCCTTATAATTCTAACAACTTTCTATTGATCAGCCTCGATATACAATCTCTGTACACGGTAATTCCACAAAGAGGTATACTAGAAGTAGTCGAAGAAATTCTGAGAGACAGAGAAGACGGGCATCCAGTCAGTAATGCTTTCATAATGTGGTGTGCTGAATTTGCTTTGACTAGAAACTTCTTTCAATTTCAAGGAAGTTTCTATGAACAAATAGAGGGTACGGCAATGGGCGCAGCCATGGCTCCTAACCTGGCCAATCTCTATGTAGAATATTTTGAAAAACTGGTCATCTACCCCGACACTAATCCTTTCAAAAAACATCTGGTAAAGTGGCTGCGATACATAGATGACATTTTCATAATATGGGAAGGTTCTAAAGTGGAGGCTGAGCTGTTTGTGGAATGGCTAAACACGCAAAATCCTTTTCTAAAATTCACCAAAGAAATAAATACACAAGATTATTTTTTTAGACATCACTATCTTCCAACATGAAGGGAATTTAAAGTGAAACCTTACAACAAAAAGACTGACAAGAATGCTTTGTTACATTTTTCTAGTCATCATGCTAACCAGATTAAAACAAATCTGCCTTTTGGGCAATTTTTAAGACTTAAAAGGAATAGCAGTTTACAGCAAGACTATTGTAGTAGTGCGGCCTTGCTATCCAACAAATTACGTAGCAAAAGTTATCCGGCAAAATTGGTGAAAACATCCTCTAAAAGAGCATTTAATAATAATCGTGACGCTCTTTTAGAAAAAAAGAGGGAGAGGGAAGATAAAGAGAACCGCATGTGTTTGTGAACACCTTTTCGAATCTATCTTAAAAAATTAAAGGTATCATCAACAAAACCTGGAAAAAGGTTTGTAATGATAAATCGGTGCTACCGCCATTAGTGGTGTTTAAAAAAAGTCAGAACATCAGAGGCATGTTGATTAGAAACGATATATCGGTGAAACAGATGACAGTACCCAGACAAACAACGCTGTGGGGTCTCCCCCCTGTCAAGGGACATTTCCCTTGTGGACAATGTATTATGTGTGCCTACACTAAAGAAACAAAACAGGTCTTACTGAATCCTACCACGATGTGGTCTCTTGATAACATGACAAACTGCAATACTGAAAACGTGATTTATTTAATCACTTGTCCATGTGGACTGCAATATATTGGTAAAACGAATAGGAAGTGTCGTACACGTATGGTGGAACATTGTGGCTGTATAAAAAAACAGATTCTTATGGCACCTATGGTCAAACATTTCATACAAATGAAGCATTCACATGAGGATTTGAGATGGTGTAAGAAGATTCAATTCAACACGACAGCTAAGTCAATGCCTAGTCTGGGATACTGAATGGAAACCCTTATTGATATATCTTTATGTCCAGTTCATGAGTTCTGGATGACTACCCCTATATAACACCCCTCTCTTAGAATCCCCCTGACCCCACTGAGCCAAGAAGTAGTTCTGTTTTGCAAGTTAAAAGGTTTATTTGAGAATTTAAACAATATATATATATCACACTTTATAATAAATTAATATCTGATAGTACACTTAGACATATGATGTTGATCAACAATGGGTAATCTGGCACTAGCACACTTCTTTATAATCAATGAGGAGTTAGTATAGGATGGATAAAGTAGCAAAAATACTTTTATGATTTCAAGGGAAAAGCAATGAGGAATAAAATGCAGTACAGAAATACTTGATATGATTTTAGCAAAAGATAATATAATCACTTTTTCTCTGGCAATTCACCCCCCTCCCCTATGCAATGTAAGAAATGGAAGGAAATGGAAGTAACACACACAGTTCTTAGGAATGCAATGAAATATAATTCAGTTCACCCCAGCAAGCTTAGTCCACAGATAGAAGTTTGAAACACAGGCCCAAAATGCTTTTAAAAAGTGATGGCAATGAAGTGAGAAATATGCTGAAAATGGTTTTAATTGCCTTTAGGAGGTTCAGGGGGAGTGGTAGCTACTTGGGATGAGTTCAGGCTCACTTTAGCAATGATTCAGGGATGGTTCTTAAGATGCAAATGAATTTTAGCAGTTCAGAAAAAAAGCAGCTATCTTTTTACAAGTAAAAAAATCGGGCCAAATCGCAAATCGCGGCAAAATTCGCGAGTGCGTGAATCGTGATTGCGGAACAAATATAAGGAGTAGGAAGTCGGTTCTAGGCTTGTTGGAGAGCTTAGATACTAAGCTTTCAGAGGAAAGTTAAACCAAGTTCGTAGCCCAAACGGTTCCAGAGATACGGACGATTAAATAAAGGTAGATTTTCGGATTTTAAGTAAACTCAAAATGACAGGTGACAGCTATGCAGCTGCAGAATTGACAAATGACAGTGGTGCAGCTTTACAAAATAACAAGTGACAACTTCTAGGAGGCAGTTCTGGTTAGATTAAAATAGTTTGGATTAGATTATTTTAACTAAGAGATTGGTTCTGCACAGTTCTGCTAGGTACTCACAATATATTTTTGAAATAGGCCTCGCCACGGATCTGGTCAGGTTTTGGACTGGAATCCGGTTCTGGTTTCGGCACTTCACAGTGCTCTGGGTCAGCTCCCTGGTTCTGCTCTCAGCGGTCTGGGTCACTCTGGATCTCTGGTCTGGTCTGTCCGGATACAGCGGTCTCTGCACGGCTCCTGGATCTCTGCACTGGTCCTGGCAAAAGTTCTTGGCAAGGGATTCAAGCAGCTCGCCCGGCTGTGAGTAGCTTGCAATGATTTGAGGCCTGCGGCAGAGACCTCAGCTTGTGGTTTTAGGCCTCTGATTTAGTTTCTAAAGTATAAGTTCTAGGTTCTGGAGTATGTAGCTGGAGTCAGTCTGGAACTGGTATCTTCTGGATGTTGTGTGGTCCGGCAAAGCGCGTTGCAGCAAATGGATTTCAATGTCTCCACCTGGGTTTCAATGTTCCTTTTATATGTTTTGAAAGCGGGTGTGTGTGCAGCATCACTAAGCCAGCCCCTCTCTCAACTGATCATTGGTCAAGCTTTTCTCTCTTCCTTGATAGGGGAAAGGAAATGTGAGTCACGGTGATGCTGTTTTATGGCCTGCAGAAAGGACACTCCCCTGTCAAATTACACAAAAATCTATATTTGACCTAACGACATATTTCATAGATACACAGTGGTTTGAAATTACATGCACCCATCACGTATCACATGAGGTATACTCTGTTCAAACTCTGATGTTTCTAAGAGCTTGCATCCAGAAATGGCAATATTTTGCGCTTTTTAGTGGGTTATGCAACATTGGTTTTTCATTAAAATTGATACACATATACACCCCCCTACTACACATATCTCAGTAACTTTCCATTTGTCTAGCTTAAATACAGTGTCTGTGGTGTCAATAAATGGCAGGGTTTTGCCCCAGAACATCACACAAATTGGAGTTTGGGCTTGAATTGTAGGCAAAGTTTCCATTTTAAGGTTCCCCACATTTCACATTTCTGTCATCCGGTTACCAAGAGTTATCAGTGTTTCTGTAAAATATGTATTTTGCTTTCAATTCAGTTCTCAGAGTGTTGTAGTCCGCCTCCAAGACTTGGGTGGGTCAGTGATCACATGTCTCTTCTGCTGGGAGCTCTTTGTGTACAGTCAACAGTCAACATCAGCATATTCTATTCAAGTGCAAGAGCCTATTGTGTGGTCTCCAGGAGGCTGCCAGCCAGTCTGCCTTCTATCAATCAAGGGGTCATGTGAGATTCTAACTCCTGGTGTGAATCTCTGGAGGTGAGAGGTTTCCCAGCCTTTTGGCCTGTTAATTAAATCAGATTGTCTTCTGGGAACAGCATGTGGTTAAGATTTTAATTAACTCCCAGCCTTTGATGTAAAGGCCTCTCCTGCAACTCCTGACATGCAGTTTCCCTGTCAGAGTTTAGACCGCTAGCGCCGCCTTGAGGTATTTATCGGTACTGCGTACATTTTTTGGATCAGTCTTGAATGAATGCATTCCAAACAAGAGATTTTACATGGAAGTATATTATCCAGGTTCAGCACATGGTACTGGTGTGGTTCTGCAGTAAAATAATTTTGTGCCCGTTGAAGGAATGAATTCCCAATAGTTGTGGGTTGCTTTTTGCAATCAGCATTGCCATTCCCAATGGTTTCAGGCTACTTTGTGGGTAGCCCAATGGTGGTTTTAGGCAGTGCCCTCCTGTACTCACAACATAGGCAAAAATGGGTGGCAGCCTATTCTTCATGCATTTCCCTGTGCATTTTCTGGGAAGTTCTGGCCATCATGATGTTTTCCATGCCAGTACTGCACAGTTTTCCTATTCTGGCGCACATGTGGGCTTTTTGGCCATCTTGGATTTTCTAAGCCCACAGCACCAAATGTTGCAGCATGATAGCTCAAACGTGGGTCAGGACACCCAACAATGGGTGATTTTGAAAAAGGTGGTTGGCAAAAACAAGTTGGAAACAGATGGGAAATTGTTATTGTTTGAACAGAAAATGATTTTCAAATGTCAAAGTCATATTGTGGGCTTAAATGAAGAAATTGAGTGGCAGCATACACATGATTAGAACCTTTAACCAGAAAATCTTTGTTGATTTAAACGTGGTGTTCTGTGTTTTTGAAATGCTTTTTGAAATATGTTTTGAAATATTTCTTGACTTTTGCCTTCCAATATGCAATCCATCGCCGCCATCCAGGATTCCCACCCTTTGTGACTAGATCTACGTGGTGTGGGAGGCAGCTCGGGGCTGTGTTCCATGCCCATGATTGGCTACACCGCTGCCGTTTTTCATGTATTTTTTCCTTTGGTGTGAAAGGGCGTCTTATAGCTGGTGCAGGTACCTAATGTCGGATTTGGTTACGTTGCCTGTTTGATGGCCCGTTGTTCGGGATGCGATCACTGTGATGTAAGTCTTGTTTCTGTATCCATGGTAGCACTCGCAGTCCTCTGGCACGGAAGTCCTTTGTCTGTATCCATTGTTGCAGCCCCTGTAGTCCTCTGTCTGTGACGCTCAACACACTCTAGTGTATATACGCGCGCACTTGTTTTGTAAAGTTTAGCGCGGTATGCATTCATGCGTTAGTTCCAAGGCGTTGGTCGCACTGGGAACTCTTCACTTTGCGGGATACAGGTATGTGTCGTTGTATCCAGTTTTATTGGGTTGACCTTACGAGCAGCTTGTACCGGTGGCCATAGACGCAAGAAGGTGACAGCAGCGGCATGGTCTCGCATTCACATAATTATACATGTTTTTTAATAGGAATTGATCCTGGGAATCATTGAACATAGTGATTACGGTCCATTTAAAGAAGAACTTGATGGAATTTACGGAGGCATACATTGAATAAGGAGGTATTATGATTTGTGTTTTCACTATTAGGTGGTGTTTTGTGGTAGAAGCTAGACAATATGGTTTCTCTAAGTAGACATGGAATTGTGGTGTCACACTCCGGTTAGGTCAGTGAGAGTTGCTGGTGACACAGTGGTGCATGCTGGTGATGGGGTATACCTTTTATGGCTACATGTTGATGGATTGTATGTCTTGGTTGGTTTGCAGCACTGAAGTGGACCGACAGCTACTTGGAAGCTATTGAGTAATAAAGACTCGAATTGTGGAGTCTACGGCTAACCTGTGGTGTTTTGCAAACACCAGCGCTACTGATACCAATTTAAGAGGTATGTAGTTCGATAATAGGGACAGGTTGACAGCAATCATGTCCTTGCTACCCAGTGCATTGGGATTTGGAAGCAATTTGCAATGGGGTATGGAATTTGATTCTTAGTCTTTCTGACCGGTGCATATGTCTGGTGACCGCCCCCTTTGTTTGTTTCCTGGCTTAGGAACCATTTGGGAACCCCCAGGTGTGACTCTGGATTGCATGGTGGAAACTATTAAATGGAATTATTCCCCTGAAGAAAGTTCATGCATTTGTGCAAATAAGAACTGAAACATGTCGGGATTTTTGTGTACCTGAGTCAGTGTACTCAGTGTGTTTGGAAAATTGTTAAATCCATTCAGTGTGTGTTTTTGTACTGTTTTTTTATCATTGAATGTGGTTATATGTTTGTCAAATTTGTGATTTGTATTGTTTTTTATACCATGCTGTGTGAGGTTGGGTCATACTCATACCAAACACTTTTATGAGTGTTTTTATCATTGTGAATATTTGATTAAAACTAAAAAACTTTTTTATAACGGAAGCAACACGTACTGGGTCTATTTTTTTAGGACTGAAGGTACCAGGAATTTTGGGGTGTGCATCAATACATTTGCATAAGATCAGAAAAAATGTTATAAATGGTGTAACGATCTCCTTGATATATCAATATTTTGGGTCATCCGCTGACCGTGTGAGAGCATTTGAAAAGGGGTTTCTTCTGCCTTATATAAAGTGGCAGAGTTTTCTAGGCCTTTGCAATTATGTCAGGGCATGGGTCTTTGACTACAGCTCGTTTACCAAGCCCTTGTTACAGGCCATAAAAAAAGCACAGGTGACGAAACAAAAAATGTAATGGACTAAGAACATTGATGAAGGATTTGTTGAACTCAAGAAAGCTATTTGCATGGCACCCGTTTCAGGAATTCCCAATTATGCAGAGGAATTCTACCTGTTTTCACACATGAATGGCAGTGTTATTACGGCAGTAGTCAAACAGAGAACCACGTTGGGGTACAAGCCCCTGGTATACTACAGTGGGAATCTCGACCCAGTAATGAGGGGTCACTTCCCATGCAAACAAAGTTTAGCTGCCGCAGCATTTGCCATAGAAAAGGTTACAACCATTGTTTGCCATTCTAGAGAAACCGAAAGGCACATTGACATCTCAGAGAGCTTTTGCTTATGAAGTGATCATATCAAATCCATTGAATAAGATAATTCGATGTAAAATAGTGAACCCAGCTATGTTTATAGCAGAGCCAGTCACTGAGGGGAGCCAATCCATCACTGCACGAACTATGAATAATTCTATGATGAGATTCAGAGTAAGAGAATGCATTGGCAGAAGGAGAAATTGTCTTCGTTGACGGATCTTCGAGAATCAATCAAAATGATGGGCAAATACATACAGGCAGTGCTGTGGTGAAGCATACAGCAAATGGAGAATTTCCAGTACTCATTAGTACACGATTACCATCTTATTATTCAGCGCAAGCTGCAGAGTTATTGGCTTTGATACTCACACTTGAGAATCACGCAGACCAGAAAGTGACAGTGTACAGTGACTCCAACTATGTAATGTCGACAGTGCAGGCAGGCCTAGCGCACTGTAAAAGGAGGGGCTACCTCCGAGCGGACGGCACGCCAATGCAGCACGCAGCCTTATTGGACAGGGCAGCACAGAACACAAAACGAGATACTACAACAGACCCAATTCAAAGATTATGTCTACCACTAATTTTCCCTGGAGACACGGACCTGGTGAGGAACCACATGAGAAAAAAGTGGGACAAGCCAAGGTTCAACGAACCCTTTAAAGTGCAAGACGTCACTCCCTCTGCAGTCAAGCTACAAGGAAGAAGAGCTTGGCTATTCCTGGGTGATATCAAATCATACAACGGAGAAGGCCCCCTGCCTATACTCCAACGCGTAGAGACTACAGATGATGGGGAAGAACCGCAGTACATACAGATGAGATCTATGACGAGGAAGAAGGACGCATGACCAGCAAAGTAAAGACAAAGAACTTTTGTGCAAGGTTGTGGCTTCATTTTGGACAGTTCCTTTGAGCAAAAAAGGGGGACAAGGACATAGAAACGGATGCAAGCCATTATGGCCAAAACTTGCTGTTGACATGGGTCGAGGACAGAGGAGGACCCTTACAGATAGTGCCATTGTAGAGCCCAAAATTCTGCTTCAGGAATAATAGCACAAAGAAAATGGGGGAGAATCAGAACTGTGGACGAGTTTTTGATGCCGCAGGAATGGTACATGGTACTGCAGTGATCATGTATCATTGTTGGGCATTTGGTTCCAAAGCATATATCAGGCTGCCAAGAAACTGGGGAGGTATATGCACAATAGCGAAGGTCCATGTTCCAGCATTGGTGATTCCAAAAAGTGATCTGAATATTGACAGCTTCCCGAAAGCAGATGCTCACCTGAGGAAGAAGAAATCTGTAGAAATTGATAAATCGAATGAAGAGAGAGAATTACTTTTCTGCTAAATCAGAAGAAGCTCATGCAATCCCTTATGAACACAGACTGTTCAGCCTAACCTCATCAGTGTTAATGACAATTTTTATGCCAAGAGTTCAGGTTGGAGCAAATACTAAATGGTTGCAGATAACCAGATGGGAGTTACTGCAAACCATCAACACGACCATAAAAGGATTCAACACAATCAAGGAAGAGTTAAGGGCAATCCGACTAATGACTCTCCAGAACAGATATGTCCCTGACATGATCACACCTATGGATGTAGGTGTTTGTGCAACAATTGGAGAATCATGTTGCACATTTTTATACCATCTCACGATGAAGAAAATTGAACTTTAACAGAGGCCATAGGTAAGCTGACAAAACTACAGAATCAGATGATCGATGAAACTGATGAAGTGGACGATGAGAGATGGTTTGGATCACTATTCTCATGGGTTCCACCGGGGATGGCAGATGCATTGAAATTGCTAGGAGCCCTGCTAGTGATGATATTGCTTGGATTCTGCGTTATCAAGATAATAATCTCTCAGTGCCAGAAAACTGCAAAAAAGGCCATAGGGATGAAGATCATGATTGATGTCGAACCAGGATGGAAACCCAAGGACCTGACTGATGAAGAAATGAGAGACTTTGTGAAAGCAGCATTTATGCACCAGAAGGAACAAAGTTTTGCTATCCAAGGAAACATAGAAATTATGTGGGAAAATGGATCTATTGTAGTCCAAGTGGACAATGTCAACTAATGACTTGGAACAAAGATGAGCATGTGAGAACACCAGGAAGCTTGAAGGGAGTCATAAAGATATGGACCCCAACGATGTATTTCTTCAAACCTCTTTGCGTTGATCCAGAGGAAGAAACTAAAGGTAGATCCAGAGGATGAAGTAAAGGTTGATACCAAGGAAGAAGTGAAAGTAGTTGATGAATCGCCCAGAGGGGGGAGTACCATTTTGAAGTACCAGGAACATTCACGCCAAAATATGTGATGTATGATGAGCAGATAAACCAGCAGAGAGCCGCAGTTGGGCTCTGTCCAGTAGCTCTCAGAAGAACAGCTCCTGGTGAAGTACCGACAGTTAAGAAAACCTGGACCCATTGAGAAAGCCATATCGACAAATGAAACAGAATGAAGATTGTCAGAACGCAGTCCCTGAAGAAGCTAAATAGATACTGAAGGAAGACAAATGGTGATGTCACAAGAACCTGGACTGACTCACATATAGAAGATATGACGACCTGCGAATGACGAAAAGAGATGAAACACCATGGATAAGCGACATCATGAGTTAAGGTGAAATAACAATGTCAAATGCCAGAATCTTATGCCATGAGCATGATCAAGATATCCAGTTAGTTTAAACGTGTATATATGCATGGAACTGCAAGAAGCAAAGAATTGTGAGGCTTGCTTATGTTTAGTAGTAAAATAGATTGCGGCAAACTCCACCTATACATATCTACCTCAAAAGGAGCACTGTATATAGGTACACTTCCACTATGCACAAGAGCAGAATCAACCAAAGTTTACTAAAGGTCTCAAGAGGAGAGCTCTGCAGCAACCCAAACTGAGAAATAAAGACAGAAAGAAACTCAGACGAGGGCAAATCATGCCAGAAGCCAAGGTCGTACAGGCTGAAATAGACCAACATTGGATACAATTTATGAAAAAGAACAGGGTATCCTGTTCAGAAAGGTCATGCTATGCCACAGGAGGCAGATGGCTGACAGAAGTAAATCAAATACACAAATTAAATGAAGACTAAGACCATTTCACAGTGTCAGACTCACGTGACCAGTCAAGCAAGAAGGGATGAAACTTTCACACCCACGCATGGCCTCGTGCCATGCACAGATATCTTAATTTTTCCAGACCAAGAAGCAGTCTCAAGGCCAACCACAAAGAAATAAGTGACACATGACCACTGAGGTGATGCTTGATTGTAGCAATAATTGGAGTGAAAGCTGGGGGTGCAGACGAGCTCCCTGCACCTGGCCGGCTATTCTGCACATTGATAAGCAAGTGGAAAAGTATGAGTGGGGTTGTTGCCAACCCAATCATAGTCGACCAAGTAATCAAGGGTCCTATGGTTAGTAGACCCAATGAGACGTCATACTTTTAGTGACGTTTAGAGTAGTCATTTTGAAGCTAGGGTTTAGATACCCCACCTGACAGTGTTTGTCCAATCCCCTGACTCTGTTACCATATACAGATATAGTACCTATATTAAAGTTACCTTGCTAGAACCAGTAGAATTGTATGCAACACTTTAAGCGTTACACATCAGTTATGATGAGTTTTTAGTATAAATTATGTGTTAATTATGAAGATTGTTGGAGTTGTTGAAGCAAGAAGGAAGATTGAGCAATTGCTGATATTCATGAACTCCCCGTTTTTTGTACTTGTCATTAAACTCCCTTTGCATTGAGTTGTCATTATTGATTTGATGCAAGAGTATTAATCTGCATCCCCTTCCATCTCACGGGTGCTGCTGCATCGTCTTAAAGTGCTATTGGGAAACCCCCAGCTCTATGGGCCGGTTGGGGACCTAGTGCACAGAATGTTTGTGATAGTGGAAAGTGAAAGTGACCGCGCAGAACCGTGCACATTCTGTTTGTTAAAATGATAGCTGTTTTTGAAGTGGAAGGGCAAACCGAAGTGCACCTCACCATTTGGACAGCAAAGGGCAACCTAACACTGATAAATTGCATCAGTTGAGTACGGAAATATACCTAAGGTTTTTATATATAAAGATTATTATTTTTGGCTGTGTGTCTGCTGTTTTACTTGAGGTTATTGCTATAATCTTACTGAACTTACTGAATCAGTACACACACCTAAGTATTTTTTTCTGTTATACAACCATAAGGCATATTTCAGTTATACATGTATGAGAGTGTTTATTATGTACTTCATGATGTGGCATTACAAACCAACGTACATTTTTATAACAAATGTCTTCACCCCTCACTCATGGTTTGGCCAAAGACAACCGCAAGGTTTCATAATTGGGTTGAAAAATGATACCACCTGCTAGAGCCCTTCGCCCAGTGCCCTACAAGTTGCATTGAACATTATAAATAAACAATGTTGCCCACAGGTAAAGAGAAGACCTTTTAACAGTACTTTAGATCCTCTTCCAACCAAACGTTTGCAAAGGTGCACCAATGTTTATAAGCCATATTGAAACATTCCGACTTCTGCACTTGCTTTCAGCATCAACATTGTTTACACTATTATTGTGTGTTTTAACACAAAGTGCCTTTATTGATATTAGTCTTGAGACTGGCCATTTGTATTAAGAATAATGTCAGCTCTGGCTTTTATTCTCTGTGTTTTTCTCTTCATAGTAATTGGTGTGTACAATATCCTTGAGATAGTGACTAATCCGTTCCTCTATAAAACGTAATTCATTAGCCAACCCACATCCATCAACCATGAGCACCGTCACACCATTTTTAGAAAAAAACACCACGTTAAACCCATCACCTGTAAAGCAAACACAGCTAAAGTGAACTGACTCACAAAATGGTCCTGTCCAAGATAACTAAACATTAAAAGCACACACACGATCCTGCTACACGTAGCAGGCCTATCACTGCCTGGTCTATGTCTACATCATATCTCTCTTTCATTGTCCTCATAGCAGAGACTACATCATCAGCCACCATTCTAAGCCAGTCACACCATTATCCAGTACACAGCCTCTTTCACACTGGCAAGAAGACATTCTTAAGCAAACACAAACCCAAACATTGAATGTATCACACTTAAGAAATATCAAACAGTACATTGGTCCAGTTATAACACAGCTACAAAAACAAGAAACATGTGGCATGTATGATACAAGCAGTACTGCCCTATTGCATACTATCATGTAATATTGTATTATCATGTAATTACTGCATACCCAGACAATAAACTCTGCCATACCCAAACATGCAACTACAACCTGTTCTACCCAAGAAGCATTCTAAAGAAGACACAAGATCCATACATTAAAATAGTAGTGCTTGTTTTCTGTATATTGTCATTAAATACAGAAGACAATGGCTGTGTTATGTTATGTCAAAGGTATTTATATAGTTCACCGTCACCACTGGAATTGGTCCCCAGGTGCTCTGGCGGATCTGTAAACAGGAAGGAGGGTGGGTAAGGTAAGCCGGGAGGAGGGGAGTGGGAGAGTGGGAGAAGTGTTGTGCTGTTGACAGCTTCAGCTCGGTATACACCGAGTGCTGAGCTTTGGTGCAAGTATCTGATTGGGCGGGACCCTGTGTGCTGTGGGTGCTGTTTATTTGTTTTTGCTGTGGTGTGGTAAAGTGTGTGTGGATTGCTGGGAGAGTAATGGTTGTGTGACTTTTGTGTGGGTTAAGTATACAGAAAGTCGAGGGTTGGGTTAGTGGGGTCTGTATCCTGATGCCAGGTTTGTTGTCAGGTACTTTTAGTTCCGTTCGGGCTGTATCCCTGTGGGTGGGGTTGTTGCTGGTTCCTTATGGGCCATCTCGCTGTGGTGGTGCTGCGCGGATCCAGCTTTATCGTAGTGAGTATTGTATGGGTGCCTACCATCTCCTACCATGGAGCGCTAGGTCTGTCTGAACCTTTTCTTGGGGTGTGGAACTGGGTTAGTAGCACCTATTCTCTTGTTGTCTAATGTGACCCTGGTCATTTGAGGATTTGAATGGTTCAGGGTTGGAGTGCTGTTGATGGGGTGTCCTGGTCTATCTGTCTAGGTCAGCCTGTGTATTCAGTCGTTAGTTTCCTTCTGTCTTGACTATCTTTAAGTTGGTTCTTTGGTTTCCGTGGGGTGACTTCCTTGGGCTATTGTTTAGTTGTAGTTACTGTGTGTAACGCTCACCTGACTCCCACGGAGACGCTGATCAGGCCTGGGCTGCTGCGACCTCTTCTAAGATGATGCGCAGGACTCGGAACACCGACTGGGCCGGACCCCCAAACCTCGTCTGTCTGATGCATAGGAAGATCTTTCTGTAGATGGAGAAAAGGATTTTAATCACCTGCGGAGTGACGAGTCGAACCCCTCCTTTCCCCTTTTACTCTCTCTTCAAACCACCTCTGAACCTTCCCGTTAATTCTCACCTTAAGATTTGAAATGACGAGCTCTCCATCCTGCTTCTGGTGCAGGGGTGCGGTAGAATCCAGTTACTTCACTGGTTATCGGACGGGCATTCAGGTCCAGCTGCTTCACTGGTTTTTTGGATGAATAAGGCGCTTTCGTAAGTATATGATTTATCAAGTTCAAGGGTTGTTCTTCCTTCCTTTTTGGCCTTTATTTTCAACTGACTGCTTTTAGTCTTTTAGCGCAGGTGCAGAGCGAAGATTCCACATAGAGAAGACAATTCGCTGTGGATAAACGAGCTTATGTTGGGGTCGTTTTTCTAATGTCTGTATGTTCACCCACTAATGCGCGTGTTCTTTTTTCCCCATAGGGGCCGGGGCGCGGTACTGCCAAAAGGCGTGCCGACCCGAGATGAGGAAGGATTCTTCCCCACCAATCGCCAGGTAAGCCTTCTGGCAAATCAGTTTTTTCCCAATGTTTTCTCTGGCTCACCTTTTGTTCTTCTCTTTTCCTTCCTAGGTGCTGGAATGCGGCAGAACGTGCGGATGGTTGTAGGAGTACTGAATTCCTTGTGGACAGGTGAGTTGAGTGCAGCGCTGCAACAAGCAACGTGAGGAATCCAAAAATAATGTCTTTTCCTTTAGGATCGTCGGCGTGTTGGCTCCGGATCCCATGCAATATCAGGTAATGTCCTTTAATCACCTTCTCTTCCTCTCTTCTTCCTTTTAGGTGTTCCAGGACTGAAGCAGGCGTGGCTGGAGTCAGGATGCAGGAGCAGACACGGTGAGCATCCAGCTGCTAGGAGCAGAGCAATGCGAAGCGTGAGCTGCTGTCTGGGCGTAGCTTAAATAGCCTCCAAAGACGTCCCAGGTATGTATCCTTCCCCAATCAGGTATGTATCCTTCCCTGACCACGCCCGAGTGGCAAAATAGTTCCACAGGTAAAGTAGTTCCTTTCAGGCCTCAAAGAGGTCTGGATCTGGCAGCATGGTCTGCATCAGGTAAGTCCACCAAAAGCACTCCCTTTATGAGCCTGGCGCCTACGGCGCCAGGACTGATGTCCAAAATGAGCCTGGCGCCTACGGCGCCAGGACTGTGTCCAAAGGGCCCCTATTTGGGGTTGCTGGACCTTCCCTTGGGTACCTGATGTGTGCTTCCGGGGCTGCCGGTCTTGGACTGGCTCTCCGGGAGTATGCATCATGACACTGTGTGATGGCGCATTTTGCTACCCGCTGTATCTTGGTGGACATTGTGAAGTGCGGGTGCTTATTCAGTTTCTCACCCTCTGGATTAGTGCTAATGTTATGGGGTTTCCTATTCCCTTGCTATCTGCCATGATTAGGTCTGTTGTGGGTGGTTATAGTTTAGGGTCATGGTCCTACTGATGAGTCGTCCGGGTGTTTCTGTCCTTTGTCTTGCTATGTGGTCGGTTTTTGGTCCTATTACGGCTGTCTCCCGGTAAGTCGTTTGGTATGTCATGGGATATTTTCCTTAATGTTTTTCTATTGGTTGCCTGGTGTTGCTCCATTGGTTACTTGTTGTGGATCAGGGCCTGTCTCTTTGTTCATCAATGATTTAGTTGTGTGTGTGCCCCCGGGGCCAGGCTTTCTAGTTGTGACGTGAAGAGCCAAGTTGTTAGTAGTTTCCTGAATAGTAGGTGGTTTTGTTGTGTTACGGATGTACTTTGAGGGGTCGTTCCAGGTTTTCGGCGCTTGGTGAGAGAGGAAGAATCCTCCAAGTTTTCTTTTGTTGTAGGGTTTTGGTTCCAGGCAGATGTCAACGCTTGATCTGAGCGTTCTTGTTGGTTGATGTAGCCGCAGTTTGTATCTCAGGAACTCAGCGTCTTGGTTGTGTATTGCCCTATGCATGATGCATATTGTTTTGAATTTTATTTGTTGTTTTATTGGTAGCCAATGTAGTGTTTTCAGCGCTTGTGTGGTGTGTTCTCTTCGGGGTAGTTTCAGAAGCAGTCTGGCTGACGAATTTTGTATGCATTGTAGTTTTTTAAAAGTCATTCAGGCATGCCTAAGTATAGGCTGTTGGCATAGTCTACTTTGGACATAACGAGGGCGATGATGGTGGTTGTTTTCTTGGCGAACAATAGGAACAGTAATATTCTCTTTGCCGCTCGCAGAAGGGAGAAGCTTTTCTTGAGGCGAGCGTTTACTTGTGGCTCTAGCGTGAGATATTGTCCATCTGAACCCCCAGGTTTTGTACAATCGGCGAGGGTGCTGGGGTTGTCCCGAGTTCCCTTGGCCAAGGGATTAAGTGGTTTTATCATCCATTTTTTGTGAGGATCATTATTTCTGTTTTGCCTGGGTTGATTTTGAGGCAGTTGGATATCATCCGGTTGAATACATTGTGGAGGTAGTATTCTGGTATTGAGTTTATTTCCAGGTTGTCTTGTATTTTGAAGATTATTTGTGTATCGTTGGTGTAGTTGTAGCAGGTGAGGCTGTGGCTTTTGATGATTCTGATAAGTAGATATAGGTAGATGTTAAACTGTGTACACAATTTTTGTCATTATACAAACCCACAATCCTTCACACTTTATTGGGACCATAACATACACATTCTCCATGCACAATGACCCAATCTACACTACCCACACACACATGCCATTCATAAACACATTCCCCAGGGAGCTTAACAACAATAGCTTTAATTTCTGTAGCAGTATGTACTATTGCAAGCAATAAACGTGTTCCAAAGCAATATGAGAGTACAATACTACAGTCAATGACAGTTTACAGCAGCATGGCCTGTGGCTTACTTCCCAAGTCTTCAATACCCACAGATCATACCACTGAACACACATACGGCAGATAATGGCACTTGTTCCTTTCCATGTTATTATGAATTCCTGAAAACAGTGGCAGTGTGCCCAGGGCAGCCAAATAACTCCTCATAATATCGGCTGATCTAACCATACTCCATTGCGCAAATCATTTCACACCTATAAAAGATGTTCCTCTCCATGTTCAAAAGATATGTTAATGTGCTGCTTTTCTCACTCAAAGAACCACCTCCAGATCCAAAACTACATTATTTTACTCTATAAGGGCGACCAACCACCTATGCATTAACATACACTCCCCCTCTTGAGATCCTGAACACACAGAATATTTAAAACAGTCTCTTTACTTTCTACCAAACTGACAGAGATAAATATGAAACAGCTCATGAGCCTTCATTCTCACAATGTGAAAATGTATGGCTTCCAAATCAACTGCTCATTGCTCTCCAAATTCTGCAGTAATCGCAGCAAGTTCGCTGGCAGTGCAACATTCTAAAATGAACTGGCCTCTGCTTAACCCAACGTTATGTTCCCCTTTGAAGACCCATCAAGCATATGTCCTCCAAAGCTATCTATGGGTGTCTATCCCCTTTCACCCACTTCTATTTGCTACAAGAAAGCACTTTTACAAATTCTACTTCACCTACATTTTTATTTTCGTGCATCATATAGTGCAACTATATTACCCTTCAAATACATTAAAAAGTTAAAACTATAAACCCCTAACTATATCAATAAATGACCAACATCACTGCTTATGATCATAATCATCATTCCCGAACATTTAATGGTTGCAACAATTATTCTCATAATAATAAAAACGATTGCAATGATTTAGTGATATCATGTACAGTCAGCCTCATTCTAACTTTGCTCGTATCCTGGCGGTACTGCTGCCAGGATACGAGCAAATGTAGATACCATTTCACTCAGTCTGGCGACATTGTCACCAGATTTCGAGTGACTGAGTGACGGTCTTAATCTCCATTCATGGGGCCTCATTACGACCCTGGCGTTAACCATGGCACTATTAGCGCCATGGTTGACGCCGGTATTTTACCAACTCCGCCATGGTGAATGGCGGAATTACCGCCCCATTCCAAGGTTGGCGGGGCAGTAATTCCCCATTCACCATTGGCCTTCCCCATTCCCATTTTTGCCCCATAGGGCTCAATGAGAATGGGGAAGGCGGTAATTACGGTACCGCAAATTGCAGTACCGTAATCATCTCGAAAGTCCCTTTGCGGGTTCCTTCCTTAACGCTAGTAAAACCAGCCGTTAAGGTCGGGACCCGCAGAGGGACCTTGTAATTAGGCGGTAAGGGTTTAACGGCGCCGACACCTTTTACGGCACCGTTAACCCCTTACCGTTGGTCGTAATGAGGCCCATGCAGTTTCGTAGGACTCCATTAGGGGATTTGCCATAATTACCGGCACCGGCAATGGCGGTAATGAGGGCCTTATTTGCCGGTAGGGCTCCTGGCTTACATCCAGATTTTACTGGGGCATCCCAACCACCAGCTTTGTAAGAGTCCATCTTGTCATGGGTGGCCGAGAGTAGTTTAGAGGTGAAGACTGTGAGCGGACAAGAAGGCACTGTTATTACAACCTTTGCAAGACACAATTGAGAGTTCATACACAAAATAAGGGTTGCTTTTTGGGGACTACTGCAATGCAAAGCACTTGAAGAAAATCATGATCTGACTTGTCCTAACAAACAAATGTCAACTTCCAGAAACCCACCTTCCATAGTACCCTTGATCGGTGGGGAGGGCAATGAAGAAGTGTCTTCACAGGAGGATACATATGCCCGTCATAGGGACTGCTCATATCCAGAAAGCCCCCCTCAGTATGGAGTATATTTGATCAACCTCCCAGGCGGCTACGTTTAGGTAGTGGAACCTTCCAGAATGGTGAGACAAAGGATATTGGAACACAAAAACGACATTGGAACTCATATTATAAAATCTTAACTTGCTATACATTTTCAACGACACAAATCACTTTAAACCACAATTTCAGTTTCAAGCTCATTTAAAATCATTCCTGCAGCAAGGACCAAAAAAAGACTACTAAAGCGTGAAAGGTTCTGGATTCATGGTTTGTCAGGTTTGACTCCATTTGGATTACATGAGTCAATGTCATTCTCTTCCTCTATTTGAGATATGACTATTTAGAACTATATATGGAAGATAACGTCACATGAAGTGAATATTTTCTCTGCTAATCTGATTTTTTAATTTGTATTTGTTATTCGATTGTTATGGTAACTTATAACATTTAACTTATAAATGAAGTGAGTGAAAATATGTGTAGGTCACTTCTGGCTCTGAACATTTTGCAGCCACAGATGTTTTTATGTACATTTTCAGTAGATGTCTTGCAGACTGAATTTAGACAGCGGTGGGGCAGGTTCTCAAAAAAGGCACACATCAATGAGATGCACAATTGTGCAAAGATAAACTTTTACCCATACTCATCTCATTGCATATCCCTAATTCATAAAAAAGAAAGCCATTGAAAGAAGTGATAGCTGAAAGTGAGCACAGGTATTAGCACAGAACATGATCCATTTAAAGTGTATACAACCACACAGCTGGATTGATGAGCATGTTTCTGCTGCATCCAACCTTTTTTAATGAGCACGATATCCATTTAATATGTAACAAGCCAAGACATGCTCAAAATCACTTCGGAGAACTTTATAGTGCCCTTATCGTCAATGCAGGATCATCAAGGACTGCAAAATGGCATCCAAAAAGCAGAAGGATGGCAAAGATAGACACAAAGCAGGAAGCAAAAACATTTACAGAAGCAGATGTGGATGGCAGACCTTGAAGACACCCTCTGCAATTTAGATAGCCAAAGGACCAGCATTGCGCTGGGGAACACATTCTAGTCTGAAATGAACAGCCCTGTGAATAATATAGGTGTTGTTAGAGCCTTGAAAAAAATCAGGCAGCACAGAGGGACATGATGTGCAGGGCAAAGGAGAAACTTGCAGACATGCATAGCTATATCAGCGGCACGGGTGGAGAACCATCTGTTCACAGAACAATGTCTCCAGCGGAGGAGGCAGAAGTGGGCATGCTGTACTCACAGTGGAAGGCATTGGTGAGAAGACACAGCTGCCACACAGCTGGTTGAGCCATACCAACATAACAGTGACCTGAGAGTGGGCATGTTCATGTGATATGTGTGTGGTCATGGTATACTTGTCCTCACTGTGGTGTATAACACACATCCATACACCATAAACTGAGCAGCAGATTGCAATTCGCTAGTTAAATGAGTTGTTGCTATGCACAATTCAAACCCTCAAACTGTAAACACACTACTAAATAGCATGACATTTTGTGCTTGCAATGACACGTGCATCATGACAGAACATGTCTGCTGATGATGATGGAAAAAGAGCAGACTGCATTGAAAGAAAAATCAGGGTACTACCTTAATCACTTACAATGATAGAAACCGTGTGTTATGCCCTGCCTGTGTAAGAATGAGGTCAATGTGCATAGTGACTAGAGAACATGAGTGTGATCTCACATGGTGTCAATGACTGGCCTTGCATATGTGGCAAGATATCAGCAGAAGGTGACAAGATGGCCGAAACAACCACTGAGGTATGCACAATTTAGAGGCATTCATAACCATTGAGCAAATTGGCATTTACATTATGATCCCAACCCACATCTGGGAATGTTTCCGTTTTCGCACAGATGCTAACCCACATAATGACTTGGACTCCTATATTGAGCCAGACATGCCACACCGGGAGTGGAAGGATGAGGAAGTTCGAGGAACACATGAGGATAGCATCATACCAGGTGAGCCAGAGATTGTCCCCTCGGCAGGGAGTGGTTCATCTGATGAAGTGCCTGGGCTGGTACAGCTCCAGTAGGTAGTGGTAATTACATCACCCACAGGACTTCATGACCATGTGCATCCCACAGACCTTGTACAAACAGATGAGGATGAGAAGGGTCTATATCATCAGGCCCCATCCCTTTACCACCTGTAGAGACTACAAGTGTCACTGCCAGCTGTCCACCCGCACTCAACACATTTCCACACTTTTGACACTGGGAAATGCCTTACATGGATTGACTACCCAGATAGTAGCTGCCAAGTAAGGCCTGGTGGAAGAGATCCTGGAAGTCAGGCAAGTCAGATGCATACCACCAGCAAATGTGGAGGCATGTCAACAAGCCAACAACATCACTATTGCTAACTGAGCAGCTGCTGCCCTTGAGGGATATGTTTCTTGCTTCAACCAGGGTTGGCACACCATCAGCACCTTCACCCATTGGAAGCTCCTGCAGCCACCAAGGCACTACACCTGGGCATAGCCAGCCCCAGCCACTTAAGTGATATATTTATTGCCATTTGGGATTGGCTTCGTTTTTTTGTTGTTGCCCGGTATGGACCTGGGGACTTGTGTGCGCACTAATTTGATTTATGTACATGCAAGACTGATGTCCTCATGTGGAGAGCATAATATAGTTCCTGGCAAACTTGCTGTGTAGTATGTCTCCTTATTGATGGGTGGTGCAGGGGCCAGAAGCTGCAGGAAGGAAGCTCACACAAAACTAGTATACTTGTATGTAACAAGACAACATTTATTAACTGACCACATGACAATTAAACCATCACATTTTCGATAGGTTTCACATTCTGGATCACATTCTGCAATCCTGGATAGGATCACATTCTGCAATCCTGGTGTGTGTTGGGGGCCCACGCCCCTGATCATGCCCTATCAGGCGTGATACCAGGAACTCCAAGACCACTGGTTCCTCACTGAATGCCTCCTGATCCTGCTTCCCGCCCTTGTGACCACTACCAGCCCAAGGCATTCTTGCAAGCGAGGGATAGTGCACTTCACTGGCCAACACCAGACACCATCAGATCAGACCGCCACCGCCTGACACAGGGACCTAAATCTACCTCCCTGGGGCACTCCCCTGATCCTATGCAAAACTGATGAATGTCAAAAAGTTCTGAATTAAAATCATTGTTCCCTGCTTTGACAGGTGCTCACCATCATCGTGAAACATGTCCAACCCCGTCAATAGTCTAGGGAGCACTATCCTGAGGTGTTGTGGCTAGAAGCCAACCAGGAAATGCTTTTGTTCAATTTGCGAGCTGTAACATTGAAAAGATGGGCCTGTGTCTCCTGGCCCCACACTTTCTGTGGTATAATATGCAACCATGCAGTGATCACCATCAAGTCGAGTTTGCCCACCCAGGAAATGACTGACACCACCCCTCCCCATCTCTGGGCCAAGGAGACCAAATCGTTGCCACCAATGTGCAGAATCACCATGTCCGGGTCGTGCAAATCCCTCTTGCTCCCCTCCCCTGCCACTAATGCCCTCAACTGATGCGGCCGCAGCCCTTAGATGAATATCCACAAAATTGATGCATCAGAGGTGAAGCCCAACTTGTGTAGACCAAGTTCATCCACTAGCTGCACAGCCCCAATGAATGAATGCTCCACAATCCATAACACATGGTGCAGCGACATGATCTAGGTGCAAGCAGCAGAACGTTGGTTATAATCAATTGGAACGCATTTCTCTTCATTCCCCATCTGCCCGCCCCGCCCAACCAAGCACCCACATTTGAACCTCACCAATAGCTAGCATAGCAGTTAAGGACGGATTTAACCTTTAAAGTCGGTAGGTTTCCTTCTTCTGAAACTTCATAATCTGACCAGCCTCAAGACCTGCTCCTTCAGCTGTGATAGCAGCCTCTATCATGAAAGAACAGGAAGCAAAACTCATATCTTCCAGGCCGACCCCTTTCAGGATCTGGTGGAACACACTCTTGAAGTGAAAACGAGACACGCTATGGATAAACATTGGCCCTTGCCCTTGCCTGAGCACCATTAGCAAATACATCATTGCCCAGACTGGGCAGGTTTGCATCTCCACTGCTAACCCTAAAACAATCCTGATCCCCGTCCCTTCTTGGTCTGTCTTGGATTTCCTAACCTATGGGTGCACCATTGTGTTCCCCACAAACTTTACCTCAGACCGGGCGATACCCCCTACCTTATTGTTTTTACTTGCAGGGACTAATTCCCCAATACGGAATTCCCCATAGAATGCTGCTATGAAGGCTGCCCTAAAGAGTGGCACTTCATAATCTGTTTGGCATATGCCCTCCAGTGTTTTACTAAACCCTTTACCTTCATAAGATCCAAATACCTCCTGACATCCTGCTTTCTTCCGGTCTCTTGCACACTGCCTGGGCCTTCCGTACTGCAAAATATGTTGCAGGGCTGACTTTCCCCACTAAAACTGTGAAGAACCTTGCTTTGGCACCGTGCCCCTCACACTGGCGCTGGAGAACCCTTTTGCATGCAAATATTCAAGATACTGTAACAATGCTTTTCTGGTAAACAATGACCCAAAACCAACAGCTTTGGCAGCACAAAATGCAATACAGCCTTTGAAGACCCACTTGTACACTACTTTAGTTTTTGCTGATAAGGACCCAGCAATCAATGGTGCGACTACTGGGCACCAAGCTCCCATAGAGTTTCTGGAAAAGGGGTCATCTACTTTTTTTCTTCCAGGTGCCATCTCCTGAATACCTGCATTTTAAAACAAGACAAAGAGTCAGCCACGTTATTTTGCACTCCTGGAACATGTTTCACATCTATACCGAGCATTTGCAATCACCCTCCCTAATGGCACTTCCTTCATTACTTTGTAAACAACTACTTCAGGGTTCTTCATGACAAAACCTTGGTTCTGGGGAATCGCTGGAACCACCAACCCCCTTGCAGGTATGCAGAAATCATATGAATAAGCCTCATTCAAATTAAATGAATCCTTAACCTTTGGATAATAATACATCATGTTCATAAATGAGCCACCCATACAAGAGTGGTCAAGCACTTCCTGATTGCACCAACACCAAGACCCTCCTTTGACCCATGTGCCTGACCCCTTTTGAACTGCTCTTTAACACCTCTGGTCCTTTTCCTTGGCTCGTTTGAAGCATTGGACCTCTGGGTTTGCCTGAGACTGTAGAAGGTGCAGAAGTGCTTGAATTTACTGCTTTGAATACCCAGCATGTCCCCATTTTTTCAGGCTTGGAACCCAGTCCAAAAGGACTGCCCAGTCCTGGAAAAACCTTGTTCTATGTTGTGAACAAAAGAATGCTTTACAGTGTGTAGTTCACCCAAATATCTATCACCTTCTTGCCCCAATCCAGTTCTACACTCCCTCCTTGAGCTCCCCTAAATTTCTCTTCATAAGCAATCCTGGTGGGGGTGTAACCTTGATTTTCCCAGAGTGGATCCATGCTTCTATCATTCCAATGCAGCACTACTGCTCATTTGAATGCCTGGACTGCAGGCTCTCTATCTCTCCTGGCCTCTCTTTCAATGTGGCCACTATCTACAGGCTGCCTCGCCAGGTCGCCCTCTTCCTCTCTGAGTGGGATGACCTCTCCTCCTCACTCTTTGCCTCTACCTCTAAACTTCTCTTCGTCTGTGACTTGAACATCCACCTAGATTCTACCAGCCCTTCTTCAGGACTCTTTCGCAACCTCTGAAAGTCTCTCTCTTTCTATTCTTCCCTCTGGCCCAACTCACTCTGCAGGGCACACCCTGGATGTTCTGATCTCTTCAGACCTCCCCTTCTCTAACCCTCTCACCACTATTTTCTCTTGGAGTGATCACTTTCTCCTTTCTTCCCACTAATTTCTTTCTTCCCTGCAGGTCAAGCTGTCTCCAGCACTGCCACCCTTAAATGCAAGTGTAGGGTGGCAGAGAGGAGGTGGAGGGCATTGGGGGCAGCCCCTGACAAACTGGCCTGCTGCCTGCTCCAAAAGTTGTACAGACTCTGTCTTCTGTAAGAAGAGAGCCTACATCCAAGTCAGCATCTCTGCAGCATCTAACAACACTCATCCTCCAACTTTCTCCACCTCCAACTCTGCGAGGGTCAAAAGCTTCTCCAAGCAGAGAGTTGGGGCCAGATCTATCTCCTCAGCTGAGGCCAGCCTCTGGAACACCCTCCCTACCTCTGTCAAACTTGATCAGAACCACTCCCAGTTCTGGAAGCACCTCAAGACCTTCCGCTTTCTCTCTTCCTCTCCCCTGCTGATGCACCTGACTGCTCCACGCACTGGTCACCTGGTCACTCTCTGAACTCAGGCCAGGATCCTGCATGTCCAGTTGCCCTCACACTGCCTCTGGGCTCCCCAGCAGTTAAGGGTCTGTATCTGCAACCTTACAGTCCCTTCTCTTTGCACTTATGAGCCACCCCATGGCTGCACTTGTGAGTTAACTGCACTTCCCCTTCCTCTCCCCCTGTCACTTCTCCCCTACCCTCTTCTCCACACTTGTACGATCTGAATGACAAAAGGTCAATTAATATTGTATTGTGTACTCCCTTTGTTGCCACCTCCTGGTCTTGTCACGCCTATAAACACTTGTGTACAGGTTTGTTATAAATGCCACATCAAATCATATCATATCAATCCAGCCCTGTGAAAAACAACCACTATGTGGATAACATGAGATGTGGTAAGCACCTTGGGTTGTAACTCTGGGAACTGCTCCACCATGACCGTTAGAAAAACTGTGAAACCCAGGATGCAATTCACAATTTTTCTTCCAATGGGAGCTTTCCTCTCCTTATTGTCAATCCCTTTATTTTCCTTGTTCTAAGACACAGAATTTCCAAAACATTTGAACAAATCAATAAACCTTTCTTTCCAGAATTTTTCTTTAACATCCTGATCTATAAGCCAGGTCAACATTCCTGCTCTGACCAGCACAAGGCCGGGAAAAGCCCTCTGGTTACCATTAGCAGATACTACTGGCTCTCCCTATGAAAAACGATGGTCTGAAGGGTTGCCCAGAGCTGTGCCCCTGGTTATGATTTGTTCAAAACTTTCCAGCCATCAATGTTTGGTTTTGCTTTAGTCACCCTGAGTGGGACGAGTATGCCCAGACATGGATCCCAAGCCGGCTGAGCCTAGACACCCAAGCTACTTGTCAGATGACACCCAACAAGGCGAAACATGTCTGGGGATGCTTGTGGTCTTGTGCAGAAGGGATGTGACCTAGCAGTCTGGGCTGGACTGCCCCTTTTGAGGTGGGACCAAGCCTGATTTGTATATGGTCTTTCCCCTTCTGTAATAGCTCGGCAGGCTGAAAAACAATCGTCTGGAGTGCTGCCCAGAGCTGTGCCTGTGCTTGTGATTTGTTAAACACCTTTCAACCATCAACTTTTGGTTTTGCTTTAGTCTCCCTGTGAGCCTGCCACTGCATTGTCCTTAGATAGGGAGGGAGCTGTGTTGATTCCTGCTGTTCCCCGGTGTCAGAATCCTTACTACTAGGACTCACACTGCCCATCCCCCTGATGGGCCACCCACATGAACAATGCCATGCCCGGAAGATAGTGGCAAACCAGGCTACGCCCGCTGCCCAGGCCTGGCCATGGGTTGTTCCTGGGCTTAAATGATGGTTGGCTGGCATTGGCAATAGACCCGAAGGTGTCACCCATGGAGGTGAGGCCTAGAAACTCTGGCCACAGGTGCCCTGAGCCCCCGGGAACCACCCAGAGTAGACTGTACTGGCCCATCCTGTTGCGCTCTCTGACGTCCGCCGGCAAAGACCAGTCAGGTCAAAACACATGGTGGCGGGGCAGTTTAGGAAATTGAATCTAAGATACCTTTGATTATAATTATGATATACATTCAACATGTATGCTTTGTTTAAGACTCTAATGATATTATAATTTGAAATAAATATGGCTTTCTAACTGTATTCAATTGGATGAGCACAGATTTTCTGATCTAATTTCTTTCAGACTTAAAATATAGGTAGTTTGCCAGACACCTGATGAAGACTGTTACCACTCAAAGGTTGTGGTAAGTTTGGATGGATTGTTTGAAGTACATCTATCTATGCATTATCATATGATGAAGACATAATAAATATTAAAAGAGTTTTAAGAAAGTGGTTTAATTTATTTAAGTGCCACATTGTTGAGAATTCACCTCACATGGGCAGACTTTAGGATCGTGCCTGGCTCCTCACAGTGAGCATATTGCAGCCATGCCCCAGATGCAGGCCACCACACATGGCATACATCTGAGCACGTATAGCTATCCTGCAACAGTGCCAACAGCAGACTTACACCCCTTCACTTGTGCAAGCAATTCTCATGGCTAGTGTAGGGAACGGTTGTGCACCCCTTTAGGTACTGCAAACTGAGCTGGGACTTGTTCCAAGCAGGCTTGGGCTAACATATAACGCAGCAGGGCAATGCCCAAGATGGTATTGTGGGACATGTTTTTGAGTCAACGAGTGTCAGTTTGATGAGCTAATGCATAATGCAGCTGCTATATTGGGACGGTTTTCCTCACGAAATGTGTTTGAACATTCACTGTTTTCAGCATATGTTACCAAAAATGACCATTAGGTAGTTCTCCAGTAGCTTGTCATGGAAATTAGCAAATTGCCATTGGCGATTTTGGACCACTTTTTACTGGAAGGTGGCCCTATTTCATTTCCTGCATCTGAGTAAAAATCACAGTGGAACTTCATTCAAAGTGTGAACCATGTCAGTGCATTAAATAGCTTAAGCACACATGCCATCGTTGTGGTTAGCTTAGTGGAACACATAGTGTTCTGCCACAGGTCATGCACTATGCACATCGCTAGGTATAGTGGACAATTGAGGGATCCTGGTCATATTTAGAATTATTTGGGTGGTACAGCCAGTGCACAAACATATTAATACACACTTAATACACACGTATTTGTTTTATTTGTCTAACAACCCAAAGATGTGAAAGTGGATTCATAATCTGATTGTAAATAAGGAAAGACTTGCTGACCCACGCTTTTCACAAGTTTATATCATGAACAACTTTATTTCAGCCGTAAGGCCATAAAAGTACATACAAACTCATACAATTAAATACATAAAAGCATAATTCCATATGATGGATTACCATTTAGTACCCGGCGAGAGTAAAGCAGAATGCAACACACATTCTGATTGGCTCTCGCCGGGTCCCTACCCGGCCGAGAATCCTTTGATTCTCGGCTGGGATTCCAGCCGCCTTGTCCTCGGCGGGGGGCGTGGCAGCCCCTCAGCCAATGAGGAGGCTGGAAGTGCGGCTAAGCCTCCCCGCGGCTGAGAGGCTGCCTTCACCCCCTGCCGGGGACTCCGGTAAGGCTTTTTTTAAAAAAAAATTCCCTTTCCTCCCTCCGGCCCTCCTACCCCACTTAACTTCTTGTTCCTGCTTCCCCTGTGCGGGACGAGGGAAGCCTCCAGCCGTGTAGAGACTTGGCTCCACGCCGCCACATGGCTGGAGGCTTCCCTCGTCCCTCGCTGGGGACGCAGGTACGCTTTTTTTTTAAAAAAAAAAAATATTTAAATTCCCGTCCCACATTACGCCCTCCCAACCCCACTTACCTTCTTTTTGATCATTTTTTGGGAGCGGATGCACTGGGAACACTTGTGTTCCCAGAGCATCCGCTCCCGATGGCTGCCATAGAAAGGGAAAACAGACTCCGTTTTCCCTTTCCATGCCGGCCATTTTCTTCTTTTTTTTTTTTCTGTCCTGAAACGCTGCAGCGTTTCGGGACAGAAAAAAATGCTTTTAGTGCCCCAGTCACGCACATAATGCGGACCAGGGTACTAATAGCAATATGACCCTCGCAGCGGGGCATTACCTGAGTCGGTAATGCCCCTCCCGCTTGGGTCATATTGCTTAATTACAACCTCAGACCCCGTGGTCCAGCCAGTGGCCAACAAATATGTGTCTCAATTGGGTAATCCCCAATCTACCGTGGCCCCAGGATGCCCTGGCCGGCAGGGCTTGCCACAGACCTTTTTCCCAATGGCACTCTGTTGGCACCAGATAACACAGAATGCTGGGGCCTGATATCGAAGACATAGGGCCTCATTGCGAGTCCAATGGTAGCCGTGCCAGAAAAACCAGCAGGCTGCCGCCAGACCGGTAATTCCTTTCCGCCTCCGTGATTGCCGGAATCACTGGGGCATTACAACCCCGATGACCTGGTAATTCTGGAGGCGGAATTCTGTTGAGCCCCATTCCTATGGAGACTGATAGGACTCCATGGGGATGGGGACCATGGAAACACTGGTTCTGTCTATGACAGAGCCAGTGTTTCCATGTCCGCCTGCAGGCGGGTGGTGTTACTTCAGCCAGGTCAGACCTGGTAGAGTGACACCTCCCACCTGCAGGACTCGGAATCAGCCGGTCCGGAAACAACGCTGGTGGCGGATTTACCGCCACAGTTGTTTCCGGACCGGCAGGGTAGTAATGAGGCCCAATATCATTATTATACTGGCAAGAAGCATTGATTTCAGTCATGCTGTTTGGTCCTATGCAGTGTCTTGTGTTAGTGCCTAGAATGCCATTGGCCCCTCTCTGGTCCCGAAGTTCTATCTGCAAAAAGTCATGAGCACTCTCCCCCTGGTGGAGCAGTCTAGTGCAATGTGTGATGTCTTCACAAATGACTGATTGGCAACCCCATACTTCATGTAACCAGTGCGTCCATTTATTAATGAGTGCTTTCTTGATGAATAGGAGCCCATTTGCATACCTTGTGAATAAATACTGTGCCCCCATATGATCCCCTCCCCATGTATGTTGTCATACTATGCCCAAGGAGTGGTCTACATCCCCTGGGTCAAACACCGTTCTGAGCATGATTTCGTGCTGCTTGGTTGGTCCTACCAACTGGGTTTTTCAGCTGTTGGGTCGATACTGGGTGCGCGGTCAGGGCACCCTGTTGTAGACTATTTCGGCAATTGCACTGCTGGTGTCCATACGTCTGTGTTAGGAACATAAGGCCAGAATGGTTAGGGACCTGGGGCACCCTCTTGGCCAATGTAATGTTGACATTGTTGATCTCTTCTGTAGCGCATATGGGCAATTCTTACTAGTCCACCCCTTATTTGCTACATAGATGAAGTGGACAGTCTCCTCTGGTGATTTGGGATGCCCAGTAATTTCCACTGTCCCAATCAATAGCCCCCACAAGGGAACTAGGTTTCAAACGGGGGCTCAGTAGAGGACTACTCCTGACGCGCAAATCCAACATGTTCTGATTTGGGGCTAGGTTCGAAAGGGAAGGGCTAGTGTGTGTAAGAGTGCATATTTTGGCTTCAATGTCCTCAGCTCCAGTTGTTTCTATAAGTATCATTGGGCTTATACAGCCTGGGGGTGATATCAATATTATAAGGTAAGGTTGAGGATCCTCTCTGGCTGGAGACTCACTGTCCTTATTAACTCTCATGGGACTGGGGCTGGTCCTAAGTGGCACCCCCACCCCTATCAGTGGCCTGTTTAATGATTGGTTGTTTGCAATATTTTGAGTTGTAAACACTAACCTGGGCACAAATGCTGGATTGTCCTTGCCCAGGCCAATTCCCATTCCTGTTGAGCCGATGTGCAGGGTGGTGAAGCTGTTTGCCAGATGCTTGTCGACTGCCAATACAACACTGGTTAGGGGGACAGGATTACTCCCATGCCACACTCTGTTGCCCTCACACATACGCTATGGCTGCCTGGGGCACCAAGCTGGAGCGGGCCCTCAGTTTTGTCAATTTTAGCGGTGTCAATGGCAGTGGCGTTGTTCACATAGTTGTCTCTGTCCTGGGGCTCGGGGCATTGGGTATCCGATCTGCTACTTTCTGCCAGTGCATGAGTATTCCCCTGTCTTAATGACAAAGTCTTTAGTCCCACAGACGTTCTGGCTGGCCTGAGGAACTGACTTATTTCCTTAATCAAGGTGTAGGCTTCTTCTGACATTTTTGTGTAGCTGTGAAGCTGTTTTCCCCCACCGACTGTGCCTGCGCCTTTTATGGAGGACCCTGCTACCCGACTGTGCCTGCGCCTATTATGGGTGACCCTCCTAACAATTGCCGCTTAACAATTCCTTTCTTACGCTTCAATGTCCCTTGCTCTTGCTCTTTCATAATGATGTTTTGAAAGAAGAATTATTTGCTGGCCCCCGGTGGTCACGGATACAGATACACACGGTCGGCTTTCTCACCTTGATGAATGGCTCCACCACAGCTTCTATGCACCATTCTATGCACACGTGTGCTGAGAAAGTATCAATGAGTTAACTGCGTTTTAAAGAGTATTTCAGACAATATGAAATAATTGGGTCAGGTTGTTAATTCAATTGAACCAGGAAATGAGTGTAAACATAATTTCTAGCTGGGCAGTGTTACGTTTTATAATGTTCGACGCCACTTAAAGAATGGCTTCAGTAGTTGAGAACATGCTCTTAACTTCAAGTATACACGTTATATGACTTGGCAGTATCTATTCTTTTCAATGATATCATTAGCCTCAGGAAAGTGATCTTAATGCAGCCCCATTAAAGGGACCTGAATGCAGCAGAGGTAGTTATTACATCACTTCCCAAAGGTGCCAAATGAAAATCAAAACAAATGTGATTGTTATGGATCCTTTAGAAGCAATTACATCTCCTTTTAACTTTCCAAGATACATAACGCCCTGTAATTTACAAAAACGGCACGTGATCATAACTTGTAATGCATGACGTGTGCTTGTATTTCCAGCCCAGGTTCCAGTAGACAAGGTGAAAACTGCATCTCCGGTTACACAAAGGGGAACAGTAATAGTTTGTCTTTGGTTTGAGCAAATCAGAAAAGCAGACTTTAGAACATGTTACCGGTTCATATTTTGCAGCAAATTCCAATACGCCATGCTTCCTGTGTGATAAAAAGTCATCGAGGAATGATAAACGACATTCTGCAACACCCCATAGCTGGTACAATATCCTGCAATAAGTATTTTTGAGACCAATATTAGCAGTGCAGTTGTTTAATCCATGGGATCAGACGAAGGTCCTGATAATATGGAGTGTGCGGGTGTCATTGCCTATTGTTTCTTCAGAACAAGTGAGAACCAGGGACGTCATTTCACCAAAATGCCTGGGGTAGTGGAAGTGACATCACACGACCATTGACCCCTGATGACATCACAGGAAGTGATGCTATTTGACCCCACTCTGAAGTGATATTGCGGGAAGGGACGGAACAGGACCTTTCACTCATTGCCAAAACAGGAAGTGGCATCACATAGCATTGTACACTACGAAAAATATGGTTACGATTTCACTATATTGTGATGTACATTACATACAAGAATGGCTCACCATATGTATTGTTAAGATCAGTGTGTGTAGTCCCATATTACCAAATTACTGTGAATGAAAGCAGACGTCCATGACCAAATGATAATGATGTGCTATTATATAGCACTTACGCTTAAGCGCTTTATATAGAAAAAATATACACCCAATATCACCCAACCTGTGTTGGTACTCATTTATCGACCTCAGAAGGATGAAAGACTGAGTTGAGGCGTTTAAGAACAGACCAAATCAGTGAATCACCCCCTGAAGTGTGCCTGAAATAAACCTTTAATGAGTCTAGCAATTATTGTATAGAATTCCAGAAAGAAACATTATTTGGTATTCCTATTCTCTCTTTTTTAAGGTCAGTGCTGAATGTGTTAGACTTGTGGCACTCCTTTTCTTATTTTTCATCTTTTTTTTAAGGATGCCAGCCACTCCAGAAGTAAAGAGCCACATAGTGCTGGCCAGAGCCCAGAGCTTGCATTACAAAAATAAATAAAACAAACAAAAAAGAAAGTTTTTTTGCTTGTTTCTTTTTTTTAGAGTTTGCAAGAGAGACCACAGAGGTCGCAAGGAAGACCACGGAGGTCACAGTTTCAACCTCTGGCGACCCCTAAATGACGTCCCTGGTGAGAACATGTTGGTAATGCAGATGCCTAATGTGGTCCCTGGCAGTGTGCCACTTTGGTGGACATTTCATGGCCTGCATTTAGTAGATCCCCAAATCAGATCAATGGGTTCAGCATAGCTCCGATTGTGCAGCTATATCAATCAGAGTAACGTTTGAGATATTGCATGATTGTGTGAATGAGGGCTGCACATTACATATTAAGCAGACAAAACAGTAGCGCTACATGAATGCAAAAAAAAAACGCAGCCATTATTTGATAAAATGTAAATCAGATAGGTTTTAGCAAATAAGATAGCTTAGACGTTAATTACATTGATCTCCATGAGGTGTGAAAGGAATTGTATTTTTCACTATTCTGTTTATTGACATAAATGATTGTTTTACCATCTGAATAAGTCATCAGTAGCAAGCACATCAGATTAAATTGTAATGCAGATGGACATGGTATCAGGGTAAAGGGATTAATCCAGACCTCTAACACTGACTCTCAATGTGACCCATCTGTGGCTCAATTTACTACCAGTCCCCATCAAAGGCATGCACAAGCTTTCAGGAGTTCTTCACCCTTCCTGCCCCAACCTGCCCCTTTCCAGCAATGACCCATCATGGCAGACATTTTAAAAACAGCTCAGTGAATGAAGTTGTGTTACAATCATAATAGTAATTGTCTATTTATGGAAATACTTGTCAGTGCTTGTTAGAAACATAATTAAGATCCTAGAATTACAATTATCATCATTCTATGTTTTAGGTGTGGCTATCAAGTGGCACTCTAGCACTACCTATAAGCAAACATTAATGGCATGGGAGTACAGCTATGTGGGAGTTGGGATTATAGGAATGCCAAACAGCCTGTGCGTGTAGTTTGATTTGTACTCACACACTGACTCTCCGTTTCCAGGATAAACTCTATGGCCATTAGCATTCCATACCTGCTGCTCCACACCCAAAAACGCACACCACTGGGATCTCCTTGAGGAGGTTCAATCATACAGTAGGGCTGTCAGTGTCCGGCATTATAATGTGTGTGCAGTAATCTGAACATCTGAAAGGTACTGGATTAATTGCAGCTGTAAATCATCTCCTGGTACACTAGAAATGTTTTAAGCAAGTGTGCCTTAAGCCACTTCATTAATAGGTAGTGTCTTCATAATACCAATTTAATGTTCAACAACCGCCATTGTTCATTTAATGGGACAAGCAGCTTGATACTTGTGATGCTGGAAATGCCTTATGGAGGTACCCAGCACCATAGTCCTTATACTACCACTTCTCTGTGTTTGCTTTCTATATGTTTTCTGCCACTGATGTCCAGCCTGGACCTCTGGCAATGCAGCTCTTCGTGTTTTCCTTTTGGTGAAAAACACCCATGGGATACCCTTATGGCAAACATGGGTGAGGGTACACCCTTGTACCCCATATCTGTGTTTTTGGGCACCTGTGTGTTGCCCACAGAGCAGGGTATGGTCTGAGGGCAGCTACATGCTGACTTGGCAGCAGCTCTGAGTGACCTCTATTTCTGGGATGCCCATGCCCTGGAAAAGGAATTTGTGGATTCCTGACAGAAGGCAAGATAGCCCCTGTGGCCTCTTGGTTTATATTGCTTTTTACCTTGAATCCCCACAGTCCTGGGGAGTCCTGCCTCTGTTCCTTCCCCCTCACTGTCTGTTGGGTGGAATTCCCCCCTCCCTTCCTTATCTATGTCTTATCTCTTGCACTATCTGAAATGTTGTCAGGTTCAGTATGATAGTTCATTTCACATCCTTACTGTTCATGTCCTGTAAGAATGTAATTGTATTTTCCATTGTTCCCTCCCTTGTCTTAAAGCGCTTTGAAACACATTGTGTATTGGCGCTATATAAATAAACTATCATATCATATCATATATGGCTCTGGGGCTGCCCCCTGTCAGGCTGACTGGAGCCTTCCAAGAGGATGTGTGTTCTGGGCACGACCAAGTGGAGTCTGAAGTGAACTCACATTCTGTGTTATGGGTGTCTGGTTTCTGTGTGTGACACAACGACTGATACAGCCCTTACTTAAACTGGCATGAATGCAGTGTAGTGTGCTAAAAGGCTGGATACCTGCCCCAATCCACATTCTTTGTTATTGGTGTCTAGGTGGAGTGAATGGCCTGAATGTCTGTGAGCCTGATTGGCTGCCTGCCTGCATGAATGCCCTTCAGCGTGATTGGTTGACTGAGCCTTATTCAGCCTGATTGACTGGGAACCAATGTGTATAACAGGGGACCTCTCACTCACCAATTTGTTTAGAAGCTGAAGTCGAAGCTGAAGCAAGAAGTCTGCTGCTGCAATTATTTTGTGTAATCCAAACTCTGCCACCTTCTTCCAAGGACTGATCCAGAGAGGGCCTGCAAAGGAGACCTCTCCTCGAGCAGACACTTGTGCAAACTGCTACTCTTCATCAAAGTACCCTGGAAGCCAGCCCATTGTGCCTGCCATCCAGGGAAGGGGTCTTTGTGAGTCCTTAAGATGAGTGCCGGGACATTTTGAGTCGAATATGCCCATTGGTGTCACACAGGCTCCGGAGGTGCGTTTTGTGACTGCTGGAAGCCTTTGCAGTCTATGGCCTAGAAGAGTGGGTACCCTGGCATAGTCCTGCGGACACCCGGAGCTGTGAAAGTTACACACTGCCTAAGAACATTCCAATCATCTCTGACCACTTTTTCCCACCACAGAGAGCCCAGAGTCACTGAGTGCAGAGGAAGGTCAGTCGGTGGGTTTCCCACCACCAGAAGCTAACAAAGATGTCCTGAGGGTCCATACTTGATGAGGGTCCAAGGTCCACTCCAGTGGTTGAGTCCATGTTGCCAGAAGCTGTCAAGACATTCATGCTGCGGCTACAGCACCGAAGAACAGTAAGGTGGAAAACCACATTATTCCGAAACCCAACACCAAAAGTGACCTAAGCACCCATCGCCGCCAGAAGGCATCAAAGGGTTCCAGGAGTCTTACTCCCATCTACCAAATCTTTAAGGAGCCCACAGCAAGTTTCATCTTCACAGGACGTCTACAGTCAGAGAAATCATTGAGTGTATATATTTGCCATTCTTTGAATAAGTATTTCCAAGTACAAAGTGCTATTATTTATATGTATATATTTTTGTAGCAGCCTTATTTTATATAAAGAAGTTGTGTTATCACCTAACATAGTGTGTGGACATTCCTCTGTGGGGGCTTGGGATTCACTGCAACTTAAGAGACTGCCTGCATCACCTCATGAGAGCTTAAGTCTTGGTTGCTCATCCATTCTACTATATAGATAACCTTGGCTGGGGTTGCTCCGTGCCTTTGTCCCAACCATATAGAGGGCAGAATTACATACCTCCAGTCTTTACAATACTGTTTAATGATTCAGTGATGGCCATGCTTGGTTAGCTGTAAAATCATGTTCAAGGTACCTTCCAAAACAACAGTTTTCAGTAGGCCAATGACAATTTTTCAGATCATCTCACTGTATGACTTTCAGTTTTGTTTCTCTAGCAGAATTTCGATGTAAATATAGAATGTGCCCCTTCCTCTTCTGCTGAGAGTTTAGTGCATACGTTTTCACAAATATATACACCGTTCAGTCATGTATAAAAGCAACAACTTAAGACCATCACTGGTAGCTTATTGTGAAATGTTGATCATCCACACCTATTAGTGCCTGTAGCTCCTGTCTAAATAGCTTTATGAAAGGAGATGTCCTGTTTAAAGTTTAGTATTGCAATATATAGAGGTATTCTATTTGCTCTTCGGTCATTTCAGTGGACTTGCGGAGTGATGCCTATTCAGAAAAGATGAGGTGAGGATTACTAGTGGTATAGAGATAGAGGCATATGGCAAACCTGTGATGGTGCAGACCTGCAGTACCCAAATTCTGAATGACTTTATGGTTATATGATTATGGCAGTCACACATGGGTAAACAAGGACAATGATTATTCAAGGTGTACATGTACTATGCATAGTGCAGAGATTAAGTGCATTGGGCACCATCTTGTAGTGTGATACACATCGGTATTAACTTGGTATATTGAAACCCTTTGCAGGATGTTTGCAGAGATAGGAGAAGTAACATAAGTATTTTCTTCGACATTTATATCACTACACTATACAAAGTGGTCTTTGAGATGCCTAACCACATTATTAACTTTGACGAGTTCAAGTATTTCTCGACTGACATTTTTGTCTGTGGCTGGCACACCATTGACCAACAATATTAAAGATTGTTGAAGACCAACAGTTTTTTTTTTTACTTAGGTTATTGGTTCAAAAAAAAAAAATACCCAATTACAAAAATAATACATAAAAAAAGGAAAACATTATATCATTACATTACTATGTATAAAACATGAATCCTAAAAACACCAAGTAAAAAACATGTGTTTCTTAAAACATATTACATCAATTACTTACATTACTTCAGAATAATTAAAGAAAATGAAAGGTACATTTCATCTAACTTTCATCCAATTAATATTAAAATTCCTCCTGTAAATGTTGATGGAATTTTATAAGCATACTTTCTATTAACTATCAGATATTACCAAATGAGTTTTTAAAATCATCTGCCAAACATAGGAGGTAGCATACCAACATTTCTGATTGTCACCTGAAAATACATAGGACCAGAATTTGTCATTTTGTATATTCCCAATATCTGTTACAAAACTATAGTACCCTCTAGCATATATCTCCCTCAGTTTGAAACATGAGGTAAGCAAGTGTCGTATAGATTCAATTTTATCATGAACAATATGACATAGCCTAACCTTGTGAGGTACATCGGTCCAGGCACCACAACGTTTATTACATTACAAACATGATTCCTAAAAACACCAAGTTGAAAATGCTTGTTTCTTAAAACACATTGCATCAATTACTTGCATTACTTTAGAATAATTAAAAGAAACACAAAATATATTTCATTACCTTTCATCCCATTGTTATAAAAATTCCTCCTGTCAATTTGGATGAAATTGTATAAGCATACTTTCCATTAACAACCAGATATTACCAAATGAGTTTTCAAAATCATCTGACAAACATAGGAGGTAGCATAATAGAATTTCTGATTGTCACCTGAAAATATATAGGAGCAGAATTTGTCATTTTGTATGTTCCCAATATCTGTTACAAATCTATAGTACCCTCTACCATATGTCTCCCTCAATTTGGAACATGAGGTAAGCAAGTGTCATATAGATTCAATGGTGTCATGAAGAATACGATATAGCCTAGCCTCGTGAGGTTTATTGGTCCAGGCACCACAGCGTTCATAAGTAGGTAGTTGGTCAAAACATAACCTTACTATAAAGCTGCACAGTCTTGAGTTTCTAACTCAGCAAGAATATTTAAATGGTACTCTAATGGTAAAACCTAGCTTAATATATAATCTCTGAAAGACACCTTGCTGGATAAGTATTCAATATTCTTTATACAGGCCTGATTTTGGCTTTACTTTTAATTGCCTTAGTATCCAAGCCAACTTTAACAGGATTATGTGCCATAAATCCAATGGCCCTCATTACGACCCTTGCGGAATTCGAAAAACGATGGCGGAAATGAAATACCGCCATCGAATACCGCTCGTTGCGATTATGACCCGTCACCGTAAAGTACGATGCCATTAGCGACACCGTAGTGAACGCCAACGCCAACTGCACCAAGTACGCGCACGCGCGCCTTGCAAAACCGTAATTTCCGCCATGGCGCAACGGTACGCGAATTCTGACCCTAGCGGACATTTACTTAACGCCATCAAGCATGGCGGAAAGTACCATTCCGCCATGGTGAGAATTACGGCATCGCGAACCAACCGTAAATGGCCCTACTGAGTGCCTGTACTCCACTCCCTGCCCACATTGCACAACTCCTCGTAGGCGCAATGTAGTCACACTATGCAACCAGTGAAATGTACAAGTCACCAATGCATTCCAACGAACAAATGCATGCAGGGGCTCCAAGTGCCTTGTGAGTGGCCATCCATATTTGGCATGTCACCATTGCCGTACTGATGCAGCACAGGCATGTGAAGGTTCAAGTACACAAAAATGAACAGAAATATTCCATGAGACAAAACAACAATAGACCCCCACCGCTTGCCACCAGTGTAAATCAACATTCAAAGCAGTATCCTGAGGGAGACTGCACCAGCCCTGTACTCTTGCCAGTAGACAAACCAACCATCAGCATAAGCATGTACCACACAAGTTGGCAGAGTGACTGAGTAGCCAGGCTCATCTCAAGAGGGGCCAATGGGAGCTGTAGGGCACAGATGGCACGAATACAGAAGCAATTCCAATGGACCTGACCTCAGTCTCCCTCCAAGAAACGCACGCAAACACAGGCACCTGTGACCAGGCATTTTCTGATAATCCCATCATTCCACCAATCCACCTGGCTGACCGGCATCTGTAGCACAAAAGCTAATCCCCCGCCCCTGAGCATGACATCATAAAAACAGTCATAATGGCAGCCCCTATCCCTGACCTTACTAGGCTTCGTAGGCAAACGCGGCCAGTACAGTACCACACACGGAACCCAATGCAGACCATCTCACAATACATCGCGCCACAAATCGGAATATGCTACATTACTAGCAAAGAATAACGCTACACGGTTAATATCTGAATATAAATTTAATGCACATCAAAATCAACAAGCCCATACAGCTATTTGCCCATAAATTCCCAAATAATTTTCATCACTGTGGGCTGCATCCGCAATAAATGACCAGCTTCTTCTTGTGTGACGCCCTGTTCCTTCATGGTACACAGGGGCTACATTTACGTTCAAAAAGGCAACATGGAAGCGCCTAGAACCGCAGGGCTGTCCCATGAAGTAGGCACTAGTCCAGCTGAAAGTTTGATATGTTGCTCCTAGCCACTAGTACTGCGTAAGGGCATGTGGCCCATTGGCGATCGTCCCATAAGATCGTAATGGTGCTCCACTGATTAACTCGAAGCTGCAGGTGTCGACTGTAAAAGCCATCTGCAGGAGTGGCGTACAGATGGCAGCGGCAAAAGGGGAGGAGATACCTGTCACCCAAATGAAAAAAAAATAATAGTATGGGCATCCGAACTTCATATGTATTACTCACTTCATTCAACACACTAAATCTACAACCATATGCATGCTAGCCCACTCAAAAGGATTAATTTCACCCAAAAATCACTTGCGATTCATAACGATATAAATCGAGGTGAATACACTATTACAAACGAGTGTTTGTGTGCATGCGTCTGTTAAAACAGAATCCATTAGATGGGATTAGTAACGTGCATAGACACAAGTGTTTGAAGGCGCGTCGAGACAGGGAGGGTTCAACAAGGGCAGATAGACGATGGTCCCACTATGGCAGCTTTGCATCACATAGCGCAGGGGAAGGGGATAGATTCCAAAAAGCCATGTACATGCCAAACTCTCAATTAAATCATCTGTCCATGCATCCATTCATCATTCCCTCATCCCGGTATAAAAACGCCTGAATATTTACTCACATAACATTTGATATTTCCATTGAGCCTGTGCGTAATGCAGTCTGCAAAATCCACTGTGCTCCTGGCCGGATTTATAGTGTAGTGAAGTAACATGTATTTGGGAACGTCCTGCCTTATCGGCCACTACGCTATTGCGCATCCCATTCAATTCATATCAATCATTGCATTCTCGTCATGGGCCCTGTCCCAAGGACATTCAACAATAGAACGTTACATTTCCAGTCAGACCTATGGGTGTCTCCTCGCCGCTAGTTGAAAAGCAAAAGCGCTGTCCTTCGAATTCCTCATTTGCAACATCACGTCGAAAAGCCATCTGTGAACGCTTGAATTCACAAATACATCTATGTAGTGCGGCTGTGTGTGAAAATGGTAACTGGCTTCAATCACTAATGGGACTCCCCGGCCGTCGGTGAACGTCGGTACAGTGCTGCATGAGGGTCCACCGTTGATCGAGTACTACATTCCACTGACCCTTCACAAGTTTGTTCGCGACTGCAAATATAGTATGTGAAATAATGGGACCATAGCAGAATTAACATATAAACCAATATTCCAATGCTATCGGGATTAAATACATGATTGTAATTGCAAGATGCCATGCGTCAAATTGCAGCGTTGTGTGCGGGACGTGCTCGCCCAAAAGTTATTGCAGCTGGCACAGGTGGAATGAATCACCACAGGTGGAGGCTATACAGCCTGAAAACACATAAATTGCACACCCAAACCCCTCCCACAACCACAACCACTCCGAAATGCTACCGACAGGACTAGCGATGTTGGGCCTGGGGGACCTGATAGCACTGCAAGTACTCCAACTCCAAGAAGAGGACGAACACCAACTACTACAACAACCGGCCGCACAGAGGAGACGCAGGAGGAGGAGGAGGAGGGCAAGGCAGGGGCAGCAAGGCCCACCAGCACAGCCACTACCACCACGCAGGCAGCCCGCAATCCCACGCCTCCGAGCTAATCCGTTCAACCTCACTGCTGAGCAGATCCACACCCTCTACCGTTTGGACCGGGACACCATAACCGCCATTGTCAACATGACACACGCTGACCTTGTCAGCATGATAGATAGCCCAACCGCCATCCCACCCCTACTGAAGGTGGTGTCTGTACTCCACTTCCTGGCCACAGGCACCTACCAGCACACAGTCGGACAGTTGCATGGCATTTCACAGCCACTATTGTCACAGACACTATTCCAAGTGCTCGATGCCCTCCTGAAGCACACAGACGACTACATCTCTTTACCACGCTCGGAGCAGGAGCTTACAAACACAAAAGTGGGATTCCATGCACTTGGCGGCATACCGGGTTGCATTGGTGCCATCGACTGCACCCATGTGGAATTGGTTGTCCCACATGCCATGGAGGTCCAGTACCGCAACCGGAAACAATATCATTCTATCAATGTACAAATGGTGTGTGACTCCAACAGGATCTTTACACATTGTTGTGCCCGATTTCCGGGATCAACCCATGATTCTATGGTCTTGAGGAACTCTACAATACCACGCTACATGGAGCGACACGCAGGGCACCGATCCTGGCTACTCGGTGAGTCTAATTTAATGCATGAGTATGTGCGGTAGGTGATGCGTCAATGACCTGGCAGGAAGGGGGGGGATGCGTACGTAGCAATGTCATTCCACAAACATCCTTCATTGTCCACATACAGGTGATGCCGGGTATCCACTGAAGAGATGGCTCCTTACACCAATCCGGAACCCACAGAACCAGCATGAGGAGGACTACAAGCATGCCCACTCACGTACCCGTGTAGTCATAGAACAGGCATTCGGCCTACTGAAGGCTCGTTTCCGCTGCCTCAGCAGGTCTGGCGGGGCACTCCTGTACCGCCATGAGAAGGTTGCAAAGATGGTCATGTCATGTGTAATGCTACACAACATGTGCGTACGTAGAAATGTGGCCATGCCCCCTGACGCAGAACTGCAAGCACCTGAAGATGGTCATGATGAGGGTGGGGATGTGGCAGCACCTCAAGGAGTCCGCGAGGCACAGGAGGCCCGTGAAATTCGTCAGAATCTCATAGATGCATGCTTCTAGCACTCACGCCTGGTGGCTGTTACATGGACACGGGACTTGTGGCACTGTGTGTGTCTGGAACATGCACAATGTGGACTGTACGCAAAGAAAGGCCTCGTACACAAAGATCAATGTCCACACATCTCATTGGATGAATATGAAGAAATGTATAGCAAATGTGAAATGATATTACACACCCAATCGACCCGCCACCCAAAAAAGCCCAACACACCCCCTCCACCCTCCTACCTCCCCCCCGAACACCAGTGTCCAAAGATGCTCATTGTCATTGGGCAGACACTATTGCAAGCCCCCTCTCCGGGTATCAGGGGCACCCCTGCCTGTGGAGCGCAGGTTCCTCCCAGATCTACGTTGGGGGCTGCCCTGGACGGAACTTGCAACGGATGATGTCTCTGCCGGCTCACGTCCATGCATGTCCCTAAGGGTTTGTGAGAGCTCAGTGAGCACACGGCGCACAGCGGCAAGTTCACCACATACGTCTTTGGACGTCGCATGCAGTTCCCCCCTCAGGCTCTCGGTGCTTCTCTCCATTTGTCCCCTCAGGCTCTCGGTGCTTCCCTCCATTTGTGCCCTTAGTGTCTCTGTACTTCGCTCCATTTCTGCCCTAAGTGTCTCAGAAGATGTTCCAATGGCTGCCTTGGAACCCCCACATTCATCAGCATGCTCCTTGAGGAGCGTGGCCAGTTGCTGCTGTTGCACAATCCTCTGCTCGAGGGACTGTTGCCTCTGCTGGGCCATGCCCATTTGCGGTGGTGGCACAGAGGGGCTGATCACCTCATGTTGCCTTGCCACAGGCCTTGTGGGGGTTGGCCAGTCGTCGTCTTGTGGGTGCCCCTGCGTGGTTTCCTCATGGTGTACGGGATGAAACAAACAGGGGGATTGAGACAGGTCATGGATGGGTCCTACATCGACAGCACCGTTTTCTGTGTCGGAGCATGCTGGCATGAAAGCAGTGTCACCTATGGTACTGCTGCCACCAGAAGCAGTGCCTTCTGTGTCATCCATTGGGGGGACCTGTGGTGCTGCTGTTGTGGACATGCTGGCTGCTGGGGTGCCTGTTGAAGTCCCCTCCAGTGTGCTGCCACTTGATTTGTGCTGCTGCCGTGTCTTGATCCGTGCAGCTGAGGTGGAGGGTCTTTGGCCGTTGGTCTTGGCCCTCTTTGCAGGTGTGCTGGTAGGGGTGACCTGAAGCTCGTCGTTTGAATCGGACCCTGTGGTGGAGTAAAGGAGGGCGAGCGTTATTTATGGGTCTGTGGAAATTGGAATGGCAATGTATCACATGCATTGGGGTGGTACCTGAGGGTGATTTGGGTCAGGGCCTTGGAGGTGGTCTCATTTTTGTGTGGATTGAGGATGCAGTTATTTTGCAGCCTGCAGTTAGGGTGTGCATGCTGCACTTGTTGAGGGTGTTTTTGGGATTTTTACTTATTTATGTATTTGATCTGACTTTTAAAGGGCGCTTGTTAGGGAGAATTCTCTGTTTAGGCTGAATTTCCCTACCTAGTGAGTCCCCCAGCAGCTTTGCTGGATTTCTGGGGTTTCTTTTTTTTCTCCTGCCAAGAGTGAGACTCTTTTACCCTCACTCTTGGACATGTTGAAGTGTGTTTTCTTGGTTAAACCTTGTGTTGAATGGGCTATGGGGTCTTTTACTCCATAGGGCCTCATGTATTTTTGTGATGTGGGTTACACAGCACCCTCTGTGCCGTGACCCAGGGGTGTCCTAGGGACTCCCCAACATAGACTCCATACCCTGGGACTGACTACTGTCTCCCAGGGCATGTAAAGTCACCAAAGACTTTGCTAGTCTTGAATCCTGAACAGAACCAGTACAAACCATCATATTGTGGACGTACTGGCTGGGGCAATTCGATTGCCCCAGGGTCTGTTAGTCGAGGGGGCACGTCTCCGTCCCCCCTGATCGAGTTTTGGCTGGTGGCAGTGGAAACTACTTTTTATATTCGACCGCGAATATTTCCCTATGGGATTTCCCATTGTTTTAGGCTAACACATTTAATTATTTATTTACGGTAGCCTTAAACATACCACCGGTTTATATATTTATTATTATAACTCCGGTTGGGACTTTTTGCCAAAACTTGATTCTAAAATGGCGTTGGCGTTCGCCTCTGTAACTCTGACCCAAAGTGGAGCCCTTTGTTCCACTTTTGGCGGGCTTCTCCACAGAAGCCCTCCAAAGTGGTGCCACTCTGTCTGGGGTACTTAGGATGGGTGGAGGGGGGTTTAGGCACCCTGGACTGAGTTACCTTGGTAACTCAAGTCGCACTCCGTCCTGATTGGCCCAAGTGGTGAGCCGGCCGGCTCACCACTTAGCATGTTTGAGTGACAGCTAGGCTGGGTGAATGGGGGTTTGCTGCATAAAAGCAGGGCTTTGGGGACTGGAACTTTAGAAGTCGCCACAGGACCAAGAATCCGACGAGGGAAGAGCTGAGCCGACCTGCTTCGACGACACCACCCGGTGGAGCCCTGCTGAACCGTCTCACCACTTTTCCCGACGACCGAGGAGAACTCTTAACGGAGTGGCTCCTTCCCTTGACTGGTGGGGACAACCAGTTTTCACCTTCTTTCCGCTTCTGGAGGTATCTCGTGGCCGCCTTGCCAGTGCCAAGCACCCCGGCAACCGGAACCCCACCACTTTTACCCCAACCACGAAAGTCGGTACAACCCTTTAACAGGAGGACTCCGCGGCTGGTTTCTTCCCGGGCAGTGCAACGACCCTCTTCTTCTGCTCTTCAGCGAGAACTTCTTCTCCCCTGACCGACGTCGAGCCTTGCTGCCACTGCCTGGAACAACTGCCACCGCTGGAGGATCCTCTCCACTGAAGGTACCGTGTTCCGCCTGGCTTCCCTTGCCACCGACTGTACGGGGTAGATTTAGCCCCCGGCTTTCGAACCTGGGAGTGCCTGGAACACCCTGGCTAAACTTTCTAAGCCACCCTAAACTCTTTCTAACTCCTTGCAAGACTTTGAATCCCTAATAACAGTGTGATCTTGGGCACATTTTCGCTCCGGCTACTCTAAGAGTGGGCCCTGCCTAGTGACTTTTGCTCACCTGTGACTTTGTGCTTCTTTGAGCCTATTGCAAGTGTTCTGGACCTTAGAGTGGTGTGTTAACCCATTTCTGTTTCTTTTTATCCCCTTTCTTGAACCTACTAGAGTGTCATCTAACGTTAAGCGCTCACCTCTGTTTTAATTATGTGGTGTTAACCTAGAGTTGTCTAGATAGGAGTAAGGGTTGAAACTGCTTTCATTATAACTGTGTTTGAAGTGTTTTTACTATATTTTGCTAGAGTGATTTCAACTTATGTGTATTTAATAAATAAATAACTATATACTTTTGAAACCAAGCTCTGGTCAGTGTTTGCTTGTGCTATTGTATTTGAGTACCTATTGTGTATACTTTACATACTGCCTAACTCTTCTTGAGGGAAGTCTGACTGCTCAGCCACAGCTACCAGGTAAATCTGGTTGGTGCAGACTGCTACCAAGTGGGTTTACTGCTATACCTGTAGTCTTAAATCTTTTGCAGTGTTCCCCAAGGGAACTGCACAGGTTTCTGCCTAACACTGGTGGCAGCGGTGGGATTTGTATTAAGTATACATTTTAGTGTGCTTTAGATACCTTAGTGCAACTAACCACAAAGCTTAGCACTATAAAAGTAAACCTCTAACATGTCAGTTATAGAAAGCTATAGTCAAGAGTCCCTTGCAGCCAAAACTGCTGATTGTTTAAGAGTGCTCTGTAAACATAAAGACCTCCTGACTAAGGGCAAGAAAATGGAGCTGATTGAAAGATTGTTAGCTAACCAAAGTCTGGGTGAGGGTTCAGAGGAACCTACCACTCCAGCAACTGTAGATGACAGTATTGAAATTAACATGGAGCAAAATGTTGATGATTCTGAGGAAGAGTCAGAAGAGGAGGGTGAGGCTGTTGTGACTGTCCCCCCTAGGCCTCTACCTGCTCTACCTGCTGTACCTACTGGGCCTTTACCAGGTCCCACATTTAGTCCTCAGTACTTTGAACTGGAGAAAATGAAACTAGAATTGGAGTATAAGAAACTGAATGCTCAAACTGACAAAGAACTAAGGCTAAGGGAAATGGAGCTCAAGTATGAGCTAGAAATGAAGAAATTATCTGTTGAGAATGCTTCTCTCTCCGGCTCCTCTAGAAGTTCCAGTCCTAAAAGACCCCGGATGCCTAAAGAATTGGTTGGTATGTATGAGCCTAAGTTGGATGTGTTGGATTGGTTGTCTCTGTTTGAATATAATCATGGGCTCCAGAACATCACAGGAAATGACTTACTCACCTGGTTGTTCTCTAGGCTTCCCCCTGTTGCAACTGATGTGGTAATGGAGATGGGGGAGGAGGATAGGAAAGAGTATGAATGTGTGAAACTAGCTTTGATAGCTAGGTTTGGGAAGACCCCTTCCCAGTATCTTAAGAGGTTTAGGAGCCTCAAAAAGCATGATGGTACCCCTTGGGCTACCTGGGTGAGTGAAGGTTTGAAAAACTTAGAGGGATGGATTAAGGGTTACAAGGTGAACACTTATGAAGGTATGAAGAATTTGTTTATGTTGGAGACTATTTATGATGCCTGCTCTCCTGAGCTCAGACAACACTTGGCTGATTCCAAGGAATTAGATTCCCGGAAACTGGCTAGGGCTGCTGACTTGTGGGTTGCCAACAGGGCCACTCACAAGGATTCTGGGGTAACTCAGAAGAAGGATGGGGAGAAACAGCCAAAAACAGACTCCAAAGAGAATTCTAATAATTCCTATCCCAAAGAGGGCCCCAAACCACAAAATAACCAGGGTAAGCCACATGGGAAACCGAGTCAGACTACTGTACCTTCTGGCCACAAGCCAGAAGGAGGTCAGAACAAGCCACCCTTCCAGAGAGCATTTGGACAATGCTATGTCTGTCAGGGTACTGACCATATCAAAGGAGATCCCAAGTGCAAGGGTAAACCTGCAGGGATCAGCACAGTCTCCTTAGCCTTCACTCCTGAGGATGAAGTACAGATGGCTAGTGCCCACTTTGAACTCTTTGCTGAAGAACCCTTGGGTCTTCAAGCAACTGTAAACTTAGAGCCTATGGGTCTGGTTAGTCCCCAGAATAGGGTTGTGTATAACTCCCTACCTGTTAACTCTAAGGTGTATTATGTGGACAGTGTTCTTGTCAATGGCCAGGATACTCCTGCCAGGAGAGACACTGGGGCCAGCAGAACAGTAGTGGACGAAAGCTTCTTTCAACCTGAGGATGTGGCCAAAGCACCCAAAGGTCCCACTAAGATGTCTGGAGGCCCTGTCCAAATGGTTCCTATTCTACCAGCGCTCATTCAGTGTAACAACATGACAGTGAGGATCCCTGTCAGTGTTCAGACTGAGGTACCTGGGAAGGTCCTGTTGGGGAATGACCTAAGAACTCTAGGAGTAGTGTCACATACCCCCAGGCCTCCCAGTATGGAGAAGCAGAACTTAACCAAATTGGCTAGAAAGGCTACCTTGAAGGACCCTTCTAAGCCTGTGGGACCCTCTACTGAGAACCCCACTACAAGCCTTGGGTTTAGTAAGTTGACCTCTGACCCAGGCACCTTTCAGGATAGTATGCTAGGAACATGGGAGCCCCAACCAAGCTCCATCCTTGTTCCCCTAGTCTCAGAGTCTCTGACTCCCCCTACTTCTGAGGAAGAGGTGGATAGACCAACTAGGCCCCTATCTGGACCTGAGAGAACTGGTCATTCTCAGTGCTGGTGGAAAACCAGAAAAGAAAAGTCTAAGGCCAAAAACCTTCAGACTGTTGGACCTTCTACTGAAGACCCCAACTCAAATCCTAATATTAGGGGGGAAACTCCTAAAATAGGTAAGGGTAGATCTAAGAGGAAGGGGAAGCAGGTACATTGCCTAACCCCAACCCCTCCAACCAAGAGGCCTAAGACCCAACCTGCTCCCACAAGAGAGGTGGTGAGGAACCTTGGAGGCCCCTCTAGATCTAAGGGAATCCTTTATAAGGACCCCTTGAAAAAGCCTAACATAGGTTCAGAAGTTGTACCAACTTCTGAGGGACTGGTCAACCAGATCCCCTATAACAAAAAGACTGATGTTCCTCAAAGGGTCTGTAGGTCCGTTAGCTTGCAAAAGAAAACCTTTGAGTTCTCCATTGAACATAGGTCAAGGTGTCACCATCAAAATGCTGATGGACTCTCTAGGATGTATATCATCGACTAGAGGTATGAGGTTCATCCAGGAGTGGATTAAATCCTCCTGTCCCTTAGTCTGGGGGGGGCAAGTGTTAGGGAGAATTCTCTGTTTAGGCTGAATTTCCCTACCTAGTGAGTCCCCCAGCAGCTTTGCTGGATTTCTGGGGTTTCTTTTTTTTCTCCTTTCTTGAACCTACTAGAGTGTCATCTAACGTTAAGCGCTCACCTCTGTTTTAATTATGTGGTGTTAACCTAGAGTTGTCTAGATAGGAGTAAGGGTTGAAACTGCTTTCATTATAACTGTGTTTGAAGTGTTTTTACTATATTTTGCTATCGTGATTTCAACTTATGTGTATTTAATAAATAAATAACTATATACTTTTGAAACCAAGCTCTGGTCAGTGTTTGCTTGTGCTATTGTATTTGAGTACCTATTGTGTATACTTTACATACTGCCTAACTCTTCTTGAGGGAAGTCTGACTGCTCAGCCACAGCTACCAGGTAAATCTGGGTGGTGCAGACTGCTACCAAGTGGGTTTACTGCTATACCTGTAGTCTTAAATCTTTTGCAGTGTTCCCCAAGGGAACTGCACAGGTTTCTGCCTAACAGCGCTATCATGGCAATGTATGTGGACGTTCTCCTGCACATGTGTTTCTATTGCACTATGGGGACACATGGTACTTCACATGGTTGGACATTGTGGATTTAGCATTGTTAATTTTGGGCCACCTACCTGATTCTTCGGATGTCTGCACTCCTTTCTCCATCCCTCCGACTCCCTCTATGCTCTCCATTCCAATGGTGGAGGCACAGATTTCTTCCCATGGGGTCAACTTGATGGGTGATTCCGATCCTCCCCCGGTAGCTGTGGCAATGTTTTGGTTGGCAGAAAGTATGCTCCGGACGCGTATCCACAAGTCGTCCCATCGCTTTCTGCATTGCTGTGGGTTGCGGGGTGCAGTCCCCACCGCACTTACCCGCTGTGCCACCAGGGCCCATATGGCCTTCTTGTTCGCAAGTGCCGTCCTGGTCATTTGCGTCGAGAAGACGACGGCAGCATTCTCCTGGAGGGTCTCTGTGAGCACGGTGAGTTCCTCATGGGAGAAGTGGACCTGCCGCTTGCGATCGCACGCTTTTTTAGCAACTTTTCCCATATTTATTTTTTTAACTGGGGTGGCTAACGGGTTGGGATGTGTCTCAGGGTCGGATTTTTCATGGTTGTGTTGGGATTCTGATTTTATAGGTGTACGGCGTGCTGTTTCCCGTTCCGGCCCCATGTTTTTACTTCCGTTTCCGTATATTTACGGTGACCGTAATTTGCGCTGACCGCTCATTACGGTGACCGCTAAGATGGGTGGCGGAGTTGCACCTGGGGCGGCGTACAACGGCGGTAAGGGGCGTTTTGGGGTCATTTCCGCCATCACGGACTTTGCACTTCCGCCATGGCGTAATGCTCGTGCCCGATGGGTCAGAATTAGCCGCACTTTGCTCCATCGTGCAATGGCGGAAACGCTATTTACGCTATGGCGGTCATGTCAGTTACTTTCCGCCAGGGTCGTAATGAGGGCCAATGTCTTTAGGGAATTGTGTATGTCTTGCAGCCAGCATCCCATTATTTTGTGTGGAACCTCAGTGTTAAGCATTCAATCATATCCAAGATAAAGAGATTCTAGGTTCTTGCTCTGGTCCAGCATCTGGAGGAGGAACAATCTGTGGCATATTTTCAATAACATAGACATTGAATTGATGCCCATTTCCATACATATAACTTCCACTGGGGTGAATGGTAACAACCCCAGTGTGCCTCGCCATAGTTTCCCCTCCAATATACTTAACCATTGCATCTCCCGGTCCAGAAGTATCTCTAAACCTTATAAAGCACTCAGGACAATGGTTGCTCTAAATATATTAATCAGGCCTTTCGCTGAGAAGCCTCCACTATTAGATATAAATGATCTAATGTCATTGAATTTCCTACTCACTTTGGTCTTGATGCCATTGGCCAAACATTTGGAGTCTAAGGAATTATATATATAGGGATTGCTAGGTATATATAATGTTTAACTATTATAATTGTTGTGCCATCTATTGTTCTTATAGTTATTCTGTCTGCTGTTCATGATCATAACCTTTGTTTTTTCTAGCTTCAATTGGTATTAATTACTTCTAGAATATTCATATAATTCCGTCAAGCTATGCTGAAGTCTGACGGGAGTACGGTCGAAAAGGCATGTGTCGTCGGCATAGGAAAACCACCCAATTGTTTGCTGTCTGATTTTGGGGGGATTATTCTTGCATTTACACAGAGCATCACCTAGGTCCACTATATATATATATTCAAAATAACAGGGGCCAACGTTCACCCCTGTTTCAGACCATGATTAGCATGGATGGAGTCACTCAGCTCTCCATTCATATTACTTCTAATTTGAGACAATGGGCCTCATTATAAGTTTGCCGATCCGGAAATTACACTACCGGTAAGCTTGTCAGTGCCGTAGTTCCCAGACCGGCAAACTATGAGTTGTGCTGGTGGGTGCCTTTCTGCCTGCAAGGTCTGACCTGGTGGGCAGAGGGCACCTGTGAGCACAGCATGTCGGATGCACCGGCACCAATTATAACGGTGCTGGTGCATCCGCCTTCCCCATTCCCTTTGAGCCGTATGGGGCTGAATGGGAATGGGGAAGAATTATTTCCGGCACCCATGAATGGGCAAATACTGGGTCCGACGGCAAGGTCATAATGACCCGGTAATAGCCCATTCCTGGGCGACGAAAAAAAAAACAAACTGGCGGCAGCCATTCCTGTATTACAGGTATGGCTACCGCCAGCCTCCTTATGAGGCCCATTGTGTCAGTGTGTAGGGTGATTACAAAGTACAGAGTCATCAAATCTAGCCCCCAACATTGTTGTTTCTTTTATAATCTTTGCTTATTTACAGTGTCAAAGGCTTTGGAGTAATCCCTATAGGATATGCATAAAGCGTCCTTCCTATAGCTATAGGCTGACCGGATTAAGTAACTCAGACACCACAAACTGGTCCATGTGTTGCCACCTTCACAGAAGACTGGTTGTTGCTTTTTAAATATTTTATCAGTTTGCAGCCAGTTTGTAATTCTTCTCAATAAAAAGTGACAGCATATTTTGGCCACGGAATCAATCCAAGAAGTCTGAGGTGTGTCGTTGCATAAAGCCCAGAATTATCGTGTGTCCGAGATGTACCAGGCTCTATTTATAATTTGCCACTGCACTGTGGCCATAGAGATTTTATGTTGCCTGATCCCATTTCTGTAGGCATTTCTCAAGTTGACTGTTGCATTTTGAGTGGCCCTCAACCAGATCAAAGCATTAGACCCCACAGTTGCTGGTCAGTAGCTTGCCACAGGCTCTGGAAGATCTAGTGTCTCCCATGCAACATATACCATACGCAGAAAGAGAGATGTAAAACAGGTAGCACTGCTACCTTTGTGGCAAACCCTAAATGGCAAATCAGGCAAACCAGGCCTAACAGGCAAGCCATCTAGCCAGCTCATGCTGTAGCATGACAGCGCTGCAATGCTGGAGGGGGGCACCAACCAACAGGAACCACTGGCTTCTGTGTGCCTCTCATCTCTCACCTCTCACCGATGCATAGCGACAATCTCTCCAATCTCTCTGGAGAGATCTCCAATCTCGCAGATCTCCCTGCCCTGGACCGAGCCAGAATGGGACACCGCTGGGTCAGCCAAGACACAGCAGAGCACGGCTGCGCTACAGTCTGCTTCACCCGAGGTACAAGGTTCGAGGAAAGGATCTTGGATCATTTGCACATAGAGCTATCGTCAAGTCGACCCAGTCTCCAAACTCACTGGCTGCTTCTGACAGCTACAAGAGTTCCACCATTTTGTTTTAGATTTAGGTGTAAATAAACAACCTTGTTATAGATGGCACTGGTAGTTCAGAGTTTGGTAAGTTGTCAATGTGTTGTTGTAAACAAATAATGGTCTTGAATGAACGTGCTGGTTCATCTATGTCTCTCTCATTTAAATTCAACTGTTGGGAAGAATTTAGAAAAGGATTTATTTCTAAGCTGTTAATAACAGTTTGAGAGGACATATGGTCATCATTGAGTTTGTTGTACTAATTGGTGCAAAACATAGGTCTGTCCGGTCAACCATGTCTTCTGTTCAAAGGTCCAAGGACAATTTGAACTTCTCAGATTGCTCATTGTCTTCAAGCTTTTGGGGAACATCAACTAAATGTGTAATTGCTATGTAACATGTTCTATGACATCAGGTACAAACATTATCTGGTCTCTAAGATGAACTCGCTTTAAATTTAGCTATTTATTTCATTTGAGAAATGATGATGTTCTGCAATTTCAAATGGGGTGCTGTTTTTGTCTTCTTCTTCAACACCAAAGTACAATGTTTGGATGCAGTAGACATTTCTCAGTACTTTTTGGTCTGCGTCTGTTAGCAAACTGTTCTTTAATTTCAGCAGATACAAAGATGCATTTCAGCAATGCATACTTTACGTGCAAGATTGCACTTTTCAGAGTGATGCAGATGCAGCATCTTTCTGTGATGGAAGGTGGGTTTACAGGCAGCTTCAGAAAGACCACACATAGGATGTACTTGTTGCCAAGCAGGATAAGAATCCACGTTGTTCAGAATTTAGATTTTTCTTTTGTCCTCTCACTTTATATATAGGTTTGAAACAGTCTTATGGATTTTGAGGACTGTACATATATTGTGGTGTGTGCTGCACTTGCATTTGTACAATGGATGTGGCCAACCTTAAATGGGAGGATTTGGTTCAACGTGTCTTAAATGTGCCTGTGCAATTAAACTTTAGTTTTCTATCACTGTTCTATCAACACCTTCATGGCCTCTGACATCAAAAATCCACAGCAGTGAAGATGTGTTCCTGTTGATGGAAGGCTTTTTTGATTAATAGAGGGTTCTACGTTAAAAGTGTGGAACAAGTTGGCCTCACAAAAGGTGAACTTCTCTATAGCAATGTTCAACATTTTTCAAAGTGTCTTTTATATCGTGTAACTAGTTTGGTTAAAGTTTTCATTTTGTTTATTATACCAATTAAATATGGTTGCTTTATTGTAAATGCAACATCCATTACTGTATCAATCACACTTTGCACTGATAGATCAAAGGTGTGTAGTTTGACTTGTTCAGTGTTTTTCAGAAAGTGTTTTAGAACTCTTTGACAGATCATTTTTAATAGAATGTTCTTCTGCGAATCTCATAGTGTAACCAGTGAGTAGCATGACTTGTTTGCTATTTTCCAGAAAGTGACTTAGAACCCAATGACAGGACTCAAAAGAGATTAATGGTCGTACAAGACACCTCTGCTCAGATGTAAAAAGTGGTGACTGCAGTGAAGAATGATGGATGATCTACTAGAGCCAGAAAAATTACATATACTCTAACAAAAATAAAAAAACCTAGCAGAAATTAAAATATACAGGAGGAACAGAAATCAGATGGTTTCCAAAAAAAAAAAATGTAAAGCAACTTCTACACAACTTCAGACACAGACCAGGGAGGAAAAACATGATTCTAATTGAGGGTTGCAAACCGCAAATAATGTTTAAAAACTAATTATCAACTTATCTTTCAGGACACAATCAGAACAGGAGATTAATCTACTAAACAAGGGTTTCCCCTTTTCCCCTAGTTCTAGATGTGCACCAGCCGACATACATGGTGATGCATAGACATTTTACAAAAAAAAACAAATTGATTAAATTGGATCCAATACCTATAGATAGGACTACATTTACATGAGTTTCTGAATGTACTATGCAAGAGAAAGAACATACTAAAACGTTGGTCTCATTAGAGGAGGTATCAGTATTTTTTATAACAACTATTATTTAAGATGTACACTACAGGTGCCAGATGATAATTACATAGTTTTTTAATTGACAATCAACAAAATATTTTCATTAAATGACAAATGGGACCAAACAGTTTGGCCTGGACTTCCCCTTTTGGGGTGCGACCAAAACTGATTTGCACATCTTTCACCTTTTGTAATGGGCTGGAAGGAGAAGAGCGATGGGCTGTGGGTTTACCCAGAGCAATGCCACAGGTTAGGATTAATTCCAAACCTTCCAGCCATCTCCTCTTTTGTTTTGCATAAATGGGACAGACCCTACACCAAACATCATCTTGCAAGTCTGGACAGAGAAGCTCTTGAAAGCCTTATCTCAGAAAAGAATGTAATCATCAGACTATCAGAGAAAAGTGGTAATATTGTTTTGCTAGACAAGACTAGTAAATAGATTAGAGATATCATGTGTTGGCTAGGTAAATCCATAACATGGTTAAATAAATGTTGATAATGTAGTATGTGTGCTATGCAATGAACAGATCTACTGTTATCAAATATATGTATGTTAAATCAGTCATAATTAATTACTTTAGTAACTAAAAAGACACTTAATATATAAAATAAAATAAAAATGTCTTTGTGACAAACTATATGTGGGAAACACTGAAGATCACGACATAGAAGAATGTATGAATATATGCGATCAATTGCTACATGTGTCAGCCCACTAGCATATAACCCATTAATACATCAATAACCTAAAATGCACTGAAATTGAACAAGTTACTATTGGAGATGGGAAAGGCTATATTGAAAATGAATCACATAAAAAGAGGCAAAAGACATATTGTTCTTCAGAACATTAGATCAAGGTTGAATTCAAGATTATGAATTGTTTGCTTTTTTGTGATTCGGCTTTTGAAGTATTTAAATTTGGCTTGCTACTATATATGCTACTTTTTCAAAAGAACATTCTATAATTTAAAAAAATGCTTACCTTGTTTAGATTAAGGTATATCTACATGAAATTGAATCATTTTGGACATTTCTAATCGTAACATGCAACTTATACAAAAACATATTCTGTAATAACATGAATTGTCATCAACAACAAATTATCATATTTAACTAACACTTAATATTTTAATGTCTTTCAATTAAAATCTGATACTCAGGAAATAATTTAATTTTCATATTATTACATGTTACATATTTTATTCAAGATTCCAAGTATATAATTTTACACATAATCATTTTTTTTATTTTAGGAAATACCAATATGGCACTCTGATTAACACACTAAATCTATTCTGAAAGCTAAACTATAAAGTTTCAAGATGGTTCCTGCTATTTCCTGAACGCCAAATGCACATGGTTAACAAGCCATTTGAGAGATGATGTACTCTTTCAGTAATTTCCCTTTTTTTGCTACTTGAACAAATCAAGAAAAACGTTCTAATGCTGCAATATTTTGATGAAACAGTTATATTATTTAAGCGATTACAACATACAAGGGTTATAAATATATTGAATATTTTGTTACAAGACATGGATATTATGCCAGTAGCCAAACTCTCATGGAAGATAATTAACATTTAAGGTCTATTTGTTAAGAACAATCATAACCAGAAAATCGAATGGAGCTGTCCAGAACACTTCTCAAATCACATGAAGTTGATTTTCTTACAATACTGGATCCAAATGTATAATTCTTTTTACAAATCACTGCAAAGGAATGTATAATGTATGACATTAAAGTATACTTATATCATTTATATTAACAGGGATTCTTCATTAAAGAACTATTCCAATGGTAAGGGAACACCATATCAACCTTTCTTATGGACATAAGAAGACAATGGTTTATTATTATTGTTATTATTATTATTATTATTATTATTATCGTCATCATTATTATTATTATTATTAGGGTATTTATGGAACACAGACCTAGCTTTGAGAAGCACACTTTACAATTCTAGGGGGAAGAACAAGTCTAGGGAGCAGAGAATCAGGGGAGTGGGGATCTAACAAGAGGGGGAGGAAGGCAATTGTCAGCAATGGGTCTACAAGTAACCAGGGGAAGAAGAAACAGAGGGGATCAGATTATACAGGCTCAGGAATGGTGGGGAGAGGATGGTGTATGGATTTGTTGTTAAGGAGGAGCCATTTCTTGATGAGAAGGGTCTTTAGCGTGTTCCTGAAATGTAGAAGCACAGAGGCAAATTGGGTATTGATGTGGAGGAGGTTCCAGAGTCTCGGGGCATAGACAGAGAAGACTGGCCTTCATTCTGTTCCCTTCCTGCACTGGAGGAGTTCAGGTCTGCACATGTCCTTGCTTTTGTTAGATCATATTCCTCTGGAGATGCTGAGCTTTTCAGTGAGGTAGCAAGGGGACTTCAGGTTGACAGCCTTGATGATGCAGCAGGATTCTAAGATGATACAGGCTTGAAGCTGGTGGCAGTGCAGCTCAATGAGCATCGGGGTGATGTGCTTGAAATTGCTGAGTGCTTTGATGAGTCATGCTGCAACATCCAGGACACATCTCTGGGGAGTCATGGTACACGCCAGAAGACCTTTGAAGAGGACATCGCCACCAAACAGGTGGGAGGGGACCAAGGCTTGGACAGCAGATCTGAATTTGTTTTTTGGGGTGAATGGCTTGATTTTCTGCAGGAGAGAAAGTTGGTACAAGCTGATGTTTCTTCCTTGCTGTGTGCTGTTTGAAGACGAGATGTCTGTTGATATCAAACCCATGGGACTTGGTGCAGGTGGCCAGCTGTGGAGTGAATCCCTCGAGGTTCATATCAGAGAGCCAGGTCTGGATGTCCGTGTGTTGGGTGTTGTTGGTCAGCAGTAGGAATTCAGTCTCTGAGGGGTTTAGCTTCAGGTAAGTACAGGACATCCAGGGCTGGATCAATGAGAGGCAGGCCTTGAGCCTGTGTATGTCTTTGATCAGGATATATTGAGGTAAGGCTATGTGTCATCTGTGTATTGGTGGATCCAAATGGTGTGTGGAACAAGGAGGGTTCTAAGCATTTCCATGTAAAGATTGAAGATCAGGGGGAGAGGATGGATCCTTGTGGGACTCCACAGGAGATGGGTGGATTGGTAATCTGGAGGAATTAATTTCTACAAACTGGTGTTGATTAGAAAGGTATGATTTGAAACAGCTAAGGATGATCTTGCTGTTCCCCATGCAGCAATGTAGAACTTAGATGAGTTTCTGGTGGTTTACTGTTTCAAATGCTGCTGACAGGTCAAGGGGAACCAACAAGCAATGATTGCCTTCATCGAGGATTTTAAGGGCAGCGTCGATCACCTTGATGCTAGCTGTTTCTATGCTGCATCTGGGTCTGATGAAGATTGATAGGACTGAAGGAGGTTGTTGACTTCGATATGTTGGAGGAGTTGCATGGCTACTGCTTTCTCAAGGATTTTACCTATGGGTGACGGGGCGGTAGTTGCTGAGGTCATCAGCGTTATGTGTTGATTTCTTGATAAGTGAGAGGATTTGTCCAGTCTTGAGGGTCAAGGGGAAGGTACCTTGAGTTAGGGTACTGTTGATCATTGTCAGGGAAGGGAGGAGTGCTTCAGACAAAACTTTCTTGCGTACGAAGCAGGAATGATGTTGTTCCCATAAGATGTGGTCTTTAAGGATGCTAGAATGGCAGCCAGGTCTTCCATAGTGAGTGTCTTGAAAGTTTCCAGGTTGTTGTGGTTTTGCGCAATGGAATTTGTAGTGTGTTGTCATTTGTAGCATTGGTATCTATGTGTTGGTGGATCATGCTGATCTTATTGATGAAAAATGTTGATGGCAGTTGATTTCTCAAGGGAGTGTGGTACGTGTGGGTCAGGTCGGGCAGTGGGTTAATGCATTGCTTGATGGCTTTGAAGAGGGCTCTGTTTTCATTGTTGGTCGTGGTCTTGGCTATGTTGTTTTATTTATGTATTTATGTATTGAATTGCTTGTGAAGGGCCTTAGGCCCTCAGACAAACAGGCACTATAACAAAGAACACCAAACCAAACAGGACCGACAAACAAACAAACAATCCCAAGGCACCACATATTTAAAATGCCAACATGGGCAGAGGGACTCAATAAAAACAAACACACTTGGCTAAGCATACAAAATAAAAATAAAACACATAAAATTATCACTAAAAACAGTTAGGGAACATAAGACAAAAAACACAAGGGTAATAAGAGCAGCTGAAAGGAGCAGAACAGGAGAAGGCAGATAAAAACTAGAACAGTCATGTTATGTGAAAAAGAAAGTTTTCAGCTATTTCTTAAAAGATGATGGGGAACAAGATATTTAATAGCTCTCTTACAAGATCTCTCAAGCTTTCACTGAGGAACATGTACCAGATTGCTTTGGCTGGATCGAAGAACCTGAGCAGGTAAATTCTAACCATTCTCTCCTTCAGGTAAACTGGTCTCTTGCCAAACAATGATAAGTGTCCAATGATGAGCAATCTAATCTGATGATGTTCCCTCACTGGAAGTCAGTGAAGAGCCCTTCTGGCCTCAGTAAGATGAGCACACCATTTCAGACATGCTACTATTCTACCAGCATTGTTCTGTAAGATTTGTAGTTTGGTTTGGTTGTCTTGAGAAATACCAGCAAGCAGGCTGCCACAATAGTCGATCCTGGCTTTTATGATGGCCCGGGCTAGTGTGGTACAATTGTTTTCTGTAATAAAAGGCCAGATATGGCTCATTAGCCTCAAATAATAGGCTGAATTGGAAGATATAGAGTTCATGTGGTCCTTCATGGATAGTGTAAAATCAAAATACACACCAATAGTTTTGACTTTAGGGAGTGCATCAATTATACAGCCAGCAAAGGAAATGCATTTATACTATGGCACAGTTTGTTAAGCTTTTGCTGTGGTCCGACAAGGAGAAGTTTGGTCTTTGCCTCATTAAGCGCTAATCAATTATGGGCCATCCAACCCTGTATAAGAGAAAAGATCATACTGATTTTTTCAGAATCAACTGTTTAATCACCCGACAGTTGAAACACAATTTGTCTGTCCTCGGCATAATTAGTAAATAAGATATCCTTGCCATTCATCAACTCAAACAGAGGTTTCATAAAAAGATTAAACCGATTTGGGGAGATACAGGAACCATGTGGAACCCCTTTCATGAGATCACATGATGAAGCTGTTGCATGGTTGCTAAAAACCTGGGCTGATCTGTTCGATAAAAAAAGATCAAATCCAGTCTGCCGCAGGTACAGATAAAAATGCCTCAGTTTGAACTCTATTAAAAAGAACATTAGAATCAACAGTCAAACGCAGCTTAACGATCCAGGAGTGGCAACAGTGAGACTTGTCCATTATCCATGTTCAAAAGGAGGCTGGCCTTTAGATCTAACAAGACAGATTTGGTACTGTGATGGGCCGAGAGCCCAGGAGATCATCGTCCTCCAGATGTGCCTGGAATTGTAGGCATGCAAATCCATGTAGGATTTTCAATAAAAGGGCATATTGGTGATTGGGCGATATTGAGTTGCTCTGTTTGGATCCAAATACATGTTTTTAAGAAGGGGAGTTATCAATGCTTGATTATTGGATACTGGAACATGTGCAGTGGAAAAAGAGTTATTAACGAAATCCATTATCACAAGAGCCTGGGACGATGCACAGGTTTTTATAACTTTGACAGGGATTGGGTCACCAGTACATGTTGCACGTTTAAGAGTCTGATGGACTTCTAAAACCCTCGATTCTGAGAACTGCCTAAACTCAAAGGAAGGCAATGAGGGATTAATAGACAAATCAGATGTAACAGGTGCAGGTAAGCAGGTCTGCTTAGTAGCAATATTGTTTTTTAGCTTCACCACCTTATCACACAAAGCTTGCTGTACTTTGGTGCCGCAGTCTCGATCCTTATTAATATCAACCACAGGCGTGATGCCTGGTTTTTTCAGTTTTTTCAAAATTCTAAACAGCTCTTTTGAGTTAGAGCTGGTCTGAGAAAGCCAATTATCATAGTACTCCTTTTTCGCTAGTACTATAGCTTTCTTGTAGTGAGAAACTAAGGAATTATAGATGTCTTTATCCATCATAAGTGCCGACTTTTTCCCTGCTCTATAAGCTCTGTTCATCTTAACTCGAAAGGCATGTACATTTTGAGTATACCAGGATGGGACTGTTGCCACAGGAGTGGTTGATTTAATAGCTCTAGGTGGGACAATAGTGTCAAAAGCTAGGGATAAACACTGATGATAGCAAGCTGCAATTTCACCCAGGCAAGTTTTCAGAGGTAAATTAGTAAAAGATTTGAGAAAAAGCTCAAGCGTGGAACCCATAATCTTCCCCAGACTGCTTTTAACTGTTGGCAGACTAGGTGGGTATGATCTAGATTAAAGGTCAAGTACAGGAAAGGCAAAGTGAATGAAAAGGTGATCAGACCCGGGGCAGTTTTCAACCTCAGGTTGAACCCATGGAATACCAGCAGTACACAACCATAGTTTAACTAACAGCAATTCAACCCCTTCTGACTGTTCCAGGTCTGCCTGGTAAATGTTTAGAGAGAAGTGAAATATCACTGCTAGCCCACTACCCCAAACCACTTGTCCTGTTCCAGCATATAACATAATATCCTGCTGGAACAGCTAAGGCTAGATCAGGGGCAGTGGTATCAGAGATCCAGGGTTCAGAAAATAGAGCAATGTCAATACTATTCTCCAGAATAAGATTGGGTATGTCAATTACATGCTTGGAGAAGGGGCAGGTATTATGATACACCCATTTAAGTTTCTGCTGAGAATGGTTGGCAGGACCATTATCATGTGAACATTCAACCAACTTATCAATCAACATTAAATAAGGCAGCAATAACAAAAAGATACAATAACATAAATAGACCTATTCACGGTCTGCACAAACCAGCACAAACTGGAGATGCCTTTATGATACGCTGGCGCTGACATGCCGTTGAGATTATAAACAGTAGCCCAAGCTACTGTGGATTATGGGAAATGTAGTCCACTATCGTTCCCAAAAGCTTTTCAAATGCTTTCCAAAACATCTAAAACCTATCAAGACCCTATGCAAGGTGCAGGTAAGAGCATGGCAATTTAATAATACTACAATGCTAAAAAGCTAAAAACAGCAGCCAGCCAGAGCATACACAAACCACTGTGCAGCACTCACTAAGGGTGTGGAGCAAACACTTCAACATACTCAGCAGAAACCAGTGGTTTTGGTAGTAGCTAGTCTTGGCAGTGGCGATCAGGCATGTAGCACAGAGTTCCTTGATCAGGGCACGTTTGGAAGTGCTGCAGGATGTTCCCCAAGTCTCCTCTTGTTTTCTGATGGTTCATTGTTGAGGTTGAGTTCTTGAGGTTATCAGGGTGTGGAATGTTTAGGCTTGATGGTGTGTTGTTTCACTGGGGCATGGCAGCTGATGTTGGGTGCAATGGTGGTGTTGAGTTCTTGAAGGAGCAAGTAACATTTCTGGTTCATCAGAGGTAAATCAGCCTATGTGAAGTTGCGTTTGCTGAGGTCTCCAGTGAGAGTCTCCACTGGGAAGTTTTTGTATGATCTGAAGACTTGTTTTCAGGGTTTCCGATGGGTTTGCTTGACTGGTGTGGTGTAACCAATGTCAAAGAGGATTGCCAGATGGTCGAGCATGATTGGAGAGCTTGGATGGGGGTGGGCAGATCAATGATGATGAGGTCAAGGATATTACCTTTCCTGTGAGTTGGGTCTTTTGTGTGCTGCATGTCATTCAGAGTGTTGACTAGGCAGTGGGGGTCATATTTCATTGAATTGGTTGCTGGTTTGCCAGGGATGTTGATGTTTTAGAGAAAGATGTTAAGATGTTGTCATGCGTGAGAGACATGGTGGTGACCAAGAGTGTGAAGTCTTCTATGAAGAAGGTGTTGGGCTTCAGTGGTCCGTAGATAAGGTGAAAAGTGACTGTGTCCATTGGGGAGAGTGGGAAGCGGCAGAAAATGTTTTCAAAAGAGCCAATGGTAGCACCGTCCTTTTCGGTTCATGACCAGGATGCCTAATGATTGATGGCAAGGCCTCCATTAATCTTGTTTGGACGGTCTCCTTGTAGAATTCAGTAGCCTTTGTGGATGAGGACATCTAGAATGTGGGTGGAGGTCATCCAGGTCTCAGTAATGAAGATGGCGTCCAAGTCGTGTGTGTTGATGAGGTTAGCAATCTCAGATGTATGGTTGATTACTGAGCGGACATTGCGACCATTCGTTTTCTGCTGTAAATTAGGAGTAGGAGTAGGAAACAGCCAAGTTTAATCTCTTGGTGAGCAAAATGAGGCCGAAATGATTTAATGAAATTAAATATGTCTAACACATTGATACGCTTGAGGCCATGAAGAAGCTTGTTCCTATTGTCAGTACTTTAACATAGGTAGGTGAAACACATGCCAGCCAGGCTTATTTTATAAAAGTAATAGATTGTTCTATGATTTATGAGGTGCTACCGTTGCATTTCTCTTAGAATTATAACCTAAAGACACATCTATCTTTAGGAAACCTATGAGATTACTGAGAGTGTACATGTTTCTTTGTATGGAGATATGGTTACAAAGCCAAAATATAGGTCTCTGAGAGAGATATGGGTTTTTTTCATTTGACCTACCTACTATAGTTTGGGGCTGTTTGGACCATGGACTAGCAATTTTGAGAAGGTGGTATTTCTGCTGGAGAAGGTGGGAGAGTTGCACCTTACTAAGTGGTAGTATGTTGGTAGTCAGAGTATGTTCACAAAATAATGCAATTTTGGTGTATCTTGTTTATTGTTGTATCTTTGTAAAGTCTCACGCAGTTAAAGTACTGTTTATATAGGTGGGCCCAGTTTGTTATCGTACTGTTTATACAGGTGGGCCCAGTTTCTTATACATTACAGCATACACTGAACTGAACTGGACAGGTGGACAGTTAATACGTTTTTTACTGTAGTGCCTTAGTTAATTCACAGTCATTATATGAGAAATGTAAGAGAACAGAAGGCTATGCATGGGTAATCTAGTGCACACACGTTTGTAAAGGTAATTATTGACTAAACTTTAATTACAGGGTAACAATATCAATTGTTTGATCATGCCAATGGATCAGTATGATTGAGAAATTGTAAGAGAAATAATGATAATATCTAAAAACATTTAAAGATATGTATATTTGCCATACTGATGTGTGTTGATTGATCTGAAGTTAGACCTTGAACAAAAACAATGAGACATTGTGGCAGTAGTGAAAACATATTTGAAACTGTAGTTTAGAGTAAGGTAAAGTAAATTGATTATTTTGCCATGTAGTTATGAAGTACATTTTATGGAAAGGCTGAACAAAAGGAGGGTAATGAAATATTATCTTTTTTCATTTCACATTTATTTTAATTTTTTTATTTATATTATTTATAACGCGCTTAAAGACGAGCCCAGAGGCATGATGGTGCCTGCAGGGGACAAACCCAGTAACCCTGGGTTGTTTGAGAAGGGCAGGTAAAGCGGGTAGACCCCACGTTATGAAGGTAGGCTCCTCTTCTACTTCATTCCTATAAATGCTAGGAACTGTTTATGTATACTTTCTGAGACACTAGTAATATTAGACTCCTCCCTAGCCATACCATCCTCTATTTCCCAGAGTGCCACCTCACCTGCCCCATGGGCCTTGAAATCAACCTCTTGGGGCAGGATGGAGGGGACAGTTATGGGTGGTGAGGAGAAAGCAATAGGGGGGCCATACACTGGGTGGGTGGGGCTATGTTCTCCACTGGGGTTGGAAGTTTCCCTTGCAATACGAGCTTCTCCTTCCTGGCCTGCCTGCTCACCCTCCCCATGGGCCTTGAAAGAAACCTCAGGGGGAAGAGAGATCCAGGGGGACACAGGAGCTAGAATCAGGGGAAAATCATTATGTGTACTACTTCACATGGCTACACCCATCCCTGGAGTATGGGTCACTGATGTCTCCATTGTGTTAGAGCTACCGGACGTGAGAACGAGTGGCTATTTGCTTCTTGGTTGGTACATGCAGTATTTATGACCTAAAAAACCTCTGCAAGGCCCATGCTAAAGACAAGATGTGGGAATAGCCTACAGTCTCTTCCCGTACCTTCACAAACTGCCACAAACCATCCCCGATGGACTGGTGCTGACGTGCCTGATGTGTAAATTAGTATGTGCTTAAGAAGTACAATAGCTGAGGGAGTTGTAGTTTTTTTATACCTGCTATTATGTACAATGCACGAAACGGCAAATTCAAATAAAAGGAAGGATGTTTGTAAGACAGTTCGACTGTGCGCATCTTAAATTTTAAAAATTCCTAAGTCAGCAATAATTATAAACAAAAATAAGATTAAAAGTTAGCAATCAGCTACAAGTTCACTAACAACACACCTAAATCACAATGCAAATAAAGCTAATGGTAAGTATGCACTACAGTGAATAAAATATTAGCAGTCCTAAAGGCTATGGGGTCATTCCGAGGTTGGAGGTAAGGGATTACCGGCGCCTGTAAGGGCACCGATGGCGGTAATCCCTTACCTCCTCATTCCGAGTTCCCTTTGCGGGTCCCTCTTTACCTCCTGCTTTTAGCAGGAGTAAATTACGGGACCCGCAAAGTGACCTTGGAGTAAATTACGGCACCGTAATTTACGGTGCCGTAATTACCTCCTTCCCCATTCCCATTGAGCCCTATGGGGGCAGAAATGGGGATGGGGAAGGGCTATGGTGAATGGGGAATTACCGGTCCATTCAACCTTGGAATGGACCGGTAATTACTCCATTCACCATGCCGGTATTCCATGGAGTAAATAGCTCCATGGTTGCCAACCATGGAGCTATTTACTCCATGGTGTAGTCCTAACTCGGAATGAGGGCCAATCTCTTTACTTTGAAGAACGTACAAACACATTGTAAAGACTGGAGTGGATATTTTTACTTTGGTTAGGACAGAGGCACAGATCAGCCCAGCCAAGGTTTTCTATATGGTAGCTTGGACGAGCAACCAAGGCTTGAGCTCTTAGGAGGTGATGCAGGTTGGTTGTTAAGTACAGTGAGTCCTCACGTCCCCACAAAGGAATGCCCACACACTATGTTAGGTGATAGCACAGCTTCCTTATATAAAATAAGGTTCAGAGATATATATACACTTCAATAATACACTTTGTAGGTAGGAAATTCTATTCAAATAATGGCAAAAATATAAACTCTATGTGGTATCACTCAAAGCCTATATTCATTAATAATGCACCAACTGCTGACAGTGTTTAAAAAGCATAGCAATCAAAAACAGGGGGTAACTTCATAGATTGAGGAAGAAAAGCAGGTTTGTTTCAGAACATTGGCCGTATACCCTCTTTAGACTTCAATAGTGATACTGTGTGGGGATCCCCCCACCTGGGCAACCTTTAAAGGAAAAGTCAAAGGGTAATATATTGTGTCTAGTATAGCCCAGTCTGAATAAGTTAAATAAAATTCTTCTTTCCTGTTACCCATAACACAGAATGTGGATTGGAGTAAGCACCCAGCCTCTCGGAACACTGCACTGCATTCACTCCAGTTTCAGTCAATGCTGGCCCATGCATTGTGTCAAACAAACCAAAACCAGACATCCACAACAAAGAATGTGATTTGACTTCACACTCCATTCATACAGGTCCCTCCCCAAGGGTGTTTCACAACACACAGGCCCAGTGAAGGCTCCAGTCAGTCTGACAGGAGGCAGCCCCAGAGCCATATATGGTATTTCCACCCAACAGCCAGTCAGGGAGAGAGGACTTCCCAGGACTTTAGGAAACAAGGCTAAACTCTCCATCTGCTGCTTGACTGGGGCCTGTTCCCTTCAGCGCCATAAAAGGGCCAGACCACCCCCCACTAAACCCCCACCCCCCAGCATCCTCTGCCAGCACTTTCCCTTGGGCTCCCTTTCATGGACTATGCCAACTTAGTCCCCCAGTACACTGCACTCTACCCCCCCCCCTCTCCTCCTGGCACTTGCTGCCTTGGCCCAATCAGCACTTTCCTGCCCCCACCCATGGGGGTACCCCACTTCCGCACTTCTCTTCCTGCCCCCTCCCCCTTGCACTTATCACCTTGTTCATGCACTTTCACAGTAGGATTGCCGCAAGACCAATATAATTAATTCTTTGTTGTTATACTCTTATGATTTTCCATGTACCCCCCCCACACACCTCTTTTTTATTTTAATTGTGTCTGTCTTGTGGCACCTGGAAACACCTGTGTATAGGTGCTATGCAAATGTCCAATACATAAATAAAGGTGTAAATGCAAAAGAAAGAGAATAAAGTTGCTATCTTGCCTTTGTCCAGGAATCCATTGCATGTCCCAAAAATGGAGGACATTCAGAGCCACTGTCATGTCAGCATGTAGCTGCCACCATCCCATACCATACCCTGCTCTGTGGGCAACACACAGGTGACCAAAAACACACATAAGGTGTACCCCCACCCATGGGTACCACAAGGGTATCCCATGGGTATTGTTGACCAAAAGAAAAAATGAATAGCTGCACTGCCAGATAGCCCAGGGGAAGGTTACCTACCTTGGTCATTAGGTGGAGGGGGAGTCAAATCCAACTTGTCCCTAGTAAAGTACATGCTGTACAGGACTGGGAGACTCCCTCTACTCAAACCCTGGTGAGAGCTTTTTTGGGCCTCACTACAGGAACGTCATGGCAGACTATGGCACCATAGCTGCCCCTCTGACAGCTCTGACATCCTCCAAGCAAACTAAGAAGGTTCATTGGAGTGAAGACTGTCAAAGGACCTTTGATGACATGATGGAAAGTCTGTGCAGGGCACCTATTTTGTGTTCCCCTGACTACAGCAAACAATGTATTGTGCAAACTGATGCCAGTAACACAGAAGTTGTGGCTGTCTTGTCTCAGATGACAAAGGGTGAGAGCACCCTCTCATTTTCATCAGTAAGCAACTCAAAGGTAGAGAACCTAGGAGGGCCACTGTTGAGAGGGAGTGTTTTAGCATAATTTGGGTACTTGGGTGTTTTGGACCTTACCTTACTGGATCTGCCTTCAAGGTACACACTTACCATATCCCTTAAAGTGGCTTATGCAGATGAAGGATGAAACCCCCAAACTGCTTGGGTGGTCCTTTATAGTGAGGTTGGTTCTTTTCAAGGCCTGCAACACCTTATCCAAGAGTCTCAAATGTTCTTACCAGGTAGAATTATAGACAGCAATGTCGTCTAGGTAGGCTACACAGAAGGCCTCCAGTTCTCTGAGGGTGTGATTGACCAACCTTTGGAAGGTGGCAGGGACATTCTTCAATCCATAAGGCATAACCCTAAACTGGTAAAGCACATCAGGTGTTGAGAAAGCTGTTTTCTCCTTGGCCTGGTCAGTTAGAGCTGTTTGTCAACAGCCTGATATGCAGTCAAAACTGCTCACAAACTTAGCAGCACCTATCTTGTCCACAAGCACATCAGCCCTGGGAAATGGGTGTGCATGAGCATTGGTGACTGCATTGACTCCTCTGTAGTCCACACAGAACCTCCAATCCTTGGTGCCTTCCTGGGAACCTGCCTTGGGGACAAGGATCACTGGGATGGGCCATGTGCTGGTTCAGGGTTCAATGTCACCTAAGTCCAACATCTTGGTGAACTTTGCATGAATGTGGTTCTTAACAGTGTCTGACAACTTGTTGCATCTGCTTTTGACAGGTACACTGTCAACAGTGTCAATATCATGCCTACACCATGGGGTGAGGCCTGGTGTCAGTGAGAATAGAGGGGTATACTGCTGGAGCAAAGCCCTGCAGGTACTCTGCTGTTTTGGTGGCAGATCTGGATAAAGATTCACTCCCTCCATTGAGCCATCCTGAGGGTTGCTATGCAGCAAATCAAGAAGGGGGCTTACTCTCATCCTCTTCTTGGTCTGACGCTAGCAAGAGACATGAACCCTCCTCTCTTCTGTGGTATGGCTTGAGCCTGTTGAAATGGAAGACTTGAGGGAGTGCCCCAACAATACCCATGTCAGTCAGATAGTTGACTTCACTGATCTTGGAGATTATCCTGAAGGGTCCAGTCCACTTATGTACCAAAGCTCGAGACTTGTTAGCATCCATCACAAGGATCTCCTGACCAGGAGTCCAGGCCACTTGTGACGCTTTAAGATCATGCCAGTATTTGTTCAATTCTTGGCTTGCCTTAAGGTTTTCTGATGGATGGCCCATTATCTGTGCCATCCTCTTTCTGCGGCCTAATACATAGTACCCCACGTGCTTCGAGCTGTGGCTTCCAACCCTTCTCTTACTAAGGCAATGGACCCTCTGACTGGATGTCCAAAGACAAGCTCAAAGAGGCTGAAACCAACACCCTCTCCAGTCACCTCTCCATAGACAAACAGCAGGCATGGTAGGAGCAGATCTCATTTCCTCCTTAGGTGTCCTTCTAAGACACCCAACATGCATTTGAGAGTTTTGTTAAACCTCTCAACCAGACCATTGGTCTGGGGGTGGTAGGATGTAGTGAACTTGTAAGTTACACCACATTCATTCCACGTAGCTTGCATATAACTAGACATGAAGTTGGTTCCTCTGTCAGAAATCACCTCTTTAGCAAAATCAACTGATTAAAATGCCTAGGAGAGCCCTGGCAACCACCTTGGCAGTTATGGTATGAAGGGGTATAGTCTCAGGGTATCTGGTGGCATAATCTACCAGTACCAGGATTAACCTGTGTCCACCTGAAGTAGGACGATCTGGGGTTCCAACAATGTTGATGCCCACCCTCTCAAATAGTGTGCCAACCACTGGCAAAGGCTGCAGTGGGGCAATGACACTGCCTCCAGTCTTGTCAGACAACCGACAAGAGGAATGGGTCTTGCAGTGGGCTTCCACTTCTATTCCCATCCTGGGCCAATACAAGTGGGCTAAGAGCCTTTGCTTGGTCTCTTGGTCTCAATATGACCAGGTAAAGGCACCTCATGTGCCAACTGCAACGGTAAGGGCCTGTATACCTTGGATACAACCAACCTCTTGACTTCACCAGGTTCAGGCTCACTGGGCTCACTGTAAAGGAGCTCACCCTCCCAACATTTCTTAAAAGGCCTAGGTACTTTCCCGTGTGCCTGGGCCTATTTCCTCAGACCCTCAAGAGAGTGGCACTCCCTCTGACCCTTAAAAAAATCCACCTAGTGGGCCCACCTCCAGACAAAAAGCACTGGATGCATGGCTAATCCTTTGGGGTGAGTACCTCTCCCTGAGGAGGGTCCTCTGCTCTTCTCCCTCATGAGTCGAGTCTAGGGTCACCATTGGGCGTAGTCCCTTGGGAGCTGGGATTACAGTGGGTGCTGCTGAAACAGCAGGAAGAGATGGTCTTCAAGGGGTCGTCTTCTTACACTTACTCTTTGATATGATATGATATTTTATTTATAGCGTGCCCATACACAAGTGTTTCAGGGTGCGATGAGGCAAGGGAGGCGTTCAAGGGGGGGTCAAAACAATGATCTTACTAGGCCCAGTGATATTGAGAATGCGCAAGTGCAGAGGAGAGGGAAGGGGAAAGGGCAAGGGGCAGGGGAGGAGTGGAAAGTGCTGAACACGTGAACAAACAACAAGTAGTGTGGCTAGCAGGTGGCAAGTACAAGAATTAAGCGGAGACAGTGGGAGTCTAATAAGCGCAAGTAAGGGGACTGCAGGGTTGAAGATACAGACCCATGTGCAAGGGTTGCCAGGAGGCATAGCGGGTATGCAGCTGGGTGGGCAAGGATCTGGGCCTAAATTCAGAGGGTAGCCAGGTGGACAATGCATAGGGTCTTGAACTTAATCCTTGCAGCCACTGGAACCCAATGAAGAGATTTCAGGGCTGTAGAGATACGATCCTTGGGCTTGAGGCCAAGGACAAGTCTTGCAGTCCTGTTCTGCATGAGTTGCAGAGGGCGGAGAGTAGTAGCATTCAGATTTAGAAAGAGGCTGTTGCAATAGTCCAGCCTAGAGAGAACCAGGGCTCTAGAGACAGTGAGCTTCTGTGAAAGGAGAGGAAAATGATAATACCTCTGAGGAGGTGCAATTGGTAATTTGACTACTTAGAGATGTCAGGGATGTGTGGAGAAAGGGAAAGCGTGGGTGGACGATGACCCTTAAGTTTTTAGCCTCAAAGGTGGGAGCAGGAAGAGGGCCAAGGGAGGCCAGCCAGAGATGGTCAGGAAAGGAAGGTGCAGGAGTGCCGATGAGGAGGATCTCTGTCGTACTGGCATTAAGGCAGAGGTTGTTGGTGGCACACCACTCCTGGATTGCAGACATACTGTCAGAGATGAGAGAGGGAGAAGAGGTGGCAGAGGGGAGCCTGAAAACGAGTTGAGTGTCATCCACATAGCACTGAAAGTTGCATCAGAGAGCAGCAATGCAGTGGGCGAGGGGTGCCAGGTATTGGTTGAAAAGCCAGGGAGAGAAGTTAGACCCCCCTCACAAGAGTGAGATGGACTAAAGAAAGGACCAAAGTTGGACCTGGAAGGGTCGGTTGAAGAGGAAAGAGGGCAGCCAGGCCAGGGCCTGATCAGTGATACCAAGGTTATCACAGAGGCGGTTGAGCAGGATAGCATGGTCAACCATGTCAAAGGTAGAAGAGAGATTGAGTAGGATGAGGACAGGAGGGAGATTAGAATCAATGTTCGAGAGCAGGTCTTCACAGATGTTCAGGAGAGCGGTTTCTGTGCTTCTGGCTGCTCTGAAACCAGACTGATGGTCATGGAGACAACCAACAGAATCAGTGTGGAGGTTAATCTGGGGGATGGCCAACTTTTTCAGGAGTATGCCCAGGAAACGAGTGATAGAGATCGGGTGATAGTTAGCAGGGCAAGAGGGGTCGACTGTGGGTTTCTTGAGAAGAGGTTGCACAAGAGAGTGCTTCACGGTGGATGGGAAGGCTTCAGTGGTGAAGGAATGGTTGCAGAAGCCTACCAGGGCAGGAGAAAGGGTGTCAACATGGTCCTTGATAGTTTTGAACAAACAGGAATGAACCTGTTTTTAATGAGACTTTCATAGATCGGACTTGTCTAGAAATGTTGTCAGGGGAGAACAGAGAAAAGTAAGAGAAAGAGGGGGAGAGGCAGCCACGAGAGTGATAGAGGTAGCAGATAGAGAAGTCAGAAGAGGAGGAGGAGGAGAGGGAGAGAGGGTGGACAGAATGTCCTGGGTTTTGGAGATGAATTGAGAAGCTAGGGCCATGCAAAGTGCCTGAGAGGGGACCGGAGCAGTAGAGACTGCAGCAGGATTGGCCAGCTCCTTTCAGATTTTAAAGTGTTCGGCCGAGTTGTTAGATGCTGCAGAGATGCAGGTTTGGATGTGAGCTCTCTTCTTAGAGTGGACAGAAAGCTGGTATTTCCTTTGGAGCAGGTGGCAGGCAAGTTTGTCAGATGATGCACAAGATGGCCGCCATTTCTTCTTCACCACCCTACACTTGCGTTTAAGGGTGACAAGGTCAGTCGTACCAGGAGTTTCTCTTGTCTTTGGGCTTCAAGCAGATCCTCAGGAAAGGGACAAGAACATCGAGAGTATCAGATATAGAACAGTGGAGCTTGCAAAGTGCTGTGTCAGGATGTGACTCAGCCAGAGGTGGTGGAGGGGGAGAGAAAGTGGCAGTGAAAGCCTCAACTGACTCACGCTTCATTGGCCGGATGACCACAAAGGTGAGAGGCAGTGCTGGATTTGGCTTTGCCTGAGGGGTAGAGAGGGACAGATAGGAGGAAAGGAGAATATGATCACTCCAGGAGAGAAGAGTGGTGAGAGGGTTAGTGAGGAGGAGGCCAGAGGAGATGAGAACATCCAAAGTGTGCCCTGCAGAGTGAGTTGGGCCAGAGGGAAGAATAGAAAGAGAGACAGAGTCGCAGAGGTCGCAAAAGAGTCCAGAGGTGGGACGTGAGGCATCCAGGTGGATGTTGAGGTCACAAAGAAAGAGGAGTTGAGTGGTGGAGTCCAGGAGGGAGGAGGAGAGGTCAGCCCACTCAGAGATGAAAGAGTCAGACCAGGTGGCTGAAGAGTATTGTAGCAATGATAGTAGCAATGGTGAGAGAGTGGCCAGGGGAGAGAGAAAGCCTGCAGACAAGGCATTCAAAATAGGAATAGGCCTGCATAGGAATGATAGGAATTTGTCTCGGGAGGATAGCTCAGGGGCAACATGCTTGCCTTGGAAGCAATACGACACGGAGCAAAACAGGTTCGATCCCCGAGTCCATGCTTAGAAACGTCTGCGTATTTAGCACATTATAAATAACCAATCATATCATATCAACATATAGCGGCAGGAATCCACTCCAGGAAGATCAAGGCTACACCCCCACCAGGTCAGTTGGATCTGGGCACAGAGGTGATCTTTTATCCATCAAGGAGGAGAGTGTCAAAGCTTGTGACAAAGCTAGCCGTGAACCTTGTCTTGGTGAGACTGAGGACATTGAGTTTGGTTCTTCCAGGAGGCGGCAGATGTCAGAGGAGTGTTTAACAGCTGAGCGAGAGTTAAGAGTGGTGAGGTGGAGAAGGTTGTCATCCTTTAAAGACTTCCAGGGAGGGGTACAGAACAGAGGTACTCCCTGTGGAGGTGTGGAAGGAGCTCAAGGGTGGGCAGAAGAGGTAGGAGGAGAGAGCAAGGTAGCCAAGGAGGAGGAAGAAGGTGCCATAGAGGTGGCAGATGGTGGATGCAAGGAAGCCGAAGACGGGAGAGGAGGGACAGCGAGGGAGGAAAGGAAATTGATAAGGCCTGGGAAGCATTTATCAAAGAGGATGAGGTTGGCCTGGGGCCTTGGACCAAGACGTTGGGTGCCATTCAGGTAAACATCAATGATGACCTTAGAAGAGTGGAAGGAGGCCAAAAGGGCTTCCCACCGGGTGCCACCATTAATGGGAGAGGAGGAGAAAGGAGAACGCACAGAGACCATATGAAGAGTCCATAGGTCTGGCGAAGGAACAACAAAGAGGATGTAAATGTGGGTCTGTTTGGCGGAAGCGCTGGTGTAGGTGTCAGCGATAGGGAGACCAGGGCTAGAGGCCAAGATATCCTTTTTGAAGTTCTTCCTGCCATACTTAGTGAGAAGGGTAGGATAGTCAATGGAGAAACAGTTGGAGAAGATAGGAGAAACAGTGAGTGCCATAGGTGATGAGAAGGAGGAGAAGAAGAGGAGCAAGAGGGGGTTGGGTATGAAGTGAGAGAAGGGCAAGAGAGGGGTGCAAGCAGAGGAGGTGGAACAAGACAGGAACAGCAGGACATAGTAGCACAATGCAGTCACTGGGCCAGCCAAAACACATTTTGCAAACTGGGTGAACACAGTACAGCCACTGGCACAGCTAGATACAGATTTAGCAAACTGGGTGAACACAGAAGAGCCACTGGCACTACTAGATACAGATATAGCAAACTGGGTGAACACAGTACAGTCACTGGCACAGCTAGATGCAGGGTTAGAAAGCTGGGTGAGCACAGTACAGCCACTGGCACAGCTAGATACAGATTTAGCAAACTGGATGAACACAGTGCAGCCACTGGCACATCTAGATACAGATTTAGCAAACTGGGTGAACACAGTACAGCCACTGGAACAGCTAGATACAGATTTAGCAAACCGGGTGAACACAGTACGCCCACTGGCACAGCTAAATACAGATTTAGCAAGCTGGTTGAACACAGTACAGCCACTGGCACAGCTAGATACAGATTTAGCAAAATGGGTGAACACAATACAGCCACTGGCACAGCTAGATATAGATTTAGCAAACTGGATAAACACAGTACAGCCACTGGCATAGCTATATACAAATTTAGCAAACTGGGTGAACACAGAACAGCCACTGGGACAGCTAGGTACAGATTTAGCAAACCGGGTGAACACAGTACAGCCACTGGCACAGCTAGATTGAAATTTAGCAAACCAGGTGAACACAGTACAGACACTGGCACAGCTAGATACAGATTTACCAAACCAGGTGAACACAGCACAGCCACTGGCACAGTTAGATACAGATTTAACAAACTGGGTGAACACAGTACAACCACTGACACAGCTAGATACAGATTTAGCAAATTGGGTGAACACAATACAGCCACTGGCACAGCTGTAGGTAAAGAGAGGGAGTCGAGGTGTGACAGATTGAGGGTGGGACAGCCAGAGGGTTAGGAGGCACTATAGCTTGAGGTGACTAACCCATGGAGAAGTGATGAGTCAAGATTCAAGATAGTTCCAACTTCTCCAGAAAAGAGTACAGGCACCAGCACCATACAATAGTGAGGGGTGATGTAGACCTTCCAGACCGACCAGACAGTGGACAGGGAGCAGGCAGGGGCCTTAGGAGTGGGCCTTTGGTGGGGGTGATGTACGCCTCTCGGCTTTCCCGATTGGCGGTGATGTAGGAGGGACAGCCAATTACCAGGGCCCTCATGCAGGGACAAGAAGCTTGAGAACAGCTCAGCCATTTTGGAGTGGCCAAGGGCTATAGAATCCAATGTGCCTCATGTGGAAGGGCAGGCACTCCAAGATGAAAAGGGCACAGCTTATATTAAACACACACCTCTTGAGAAGTGCATGCGAGCATGTTGCCGCTCTAAATAAATAAACAATGCACAGCCCAAGTGGGCTTACCAGCTGCTGCTGGAGCGTTCTGGAGGACACGTGGATTCACCACAATGAGGAAGCCGTATCTTGCTGCACCCTGGATGTCTTGCCATATGCAGGGTAGTGAGGAGAAGGCCACTGACAACAGTGGGCCTTTGGTGAGGGCCAGCGTTCGCCTGCCAGCTTTCCCTATTGGCCGTGATGTAGGAGGGACAGCCAATCACCAGGGCCCTCATGCAGGGACAAGAATCACTCCGGTGCTCGTGAACAGCTCAGGCATTTTGGAGTGGATGAGGTTCTTTATAATCTAATGTGCCTCGCGCGGAAGGTCAGGCACTCCAAGATGAAAAGGGCACAGCTTACATTAAACACACACCTCAAAAGAAGTGCATGTAAGTGTGTGACCTCTCTAAATAGGTAAACAATGCGCAGCCCAAGATGGCTTACCGGCTGCTGCTGGAGCATTCAGGAGGACACGTGGCTTCTCCACAATGAAGGAGCCATATCTTGCTGCAGCCCGATGTCTTGCTGGATGCGGGGTAGCCTTGGGCTTTCACTTTGGCTTGGGAAACTATCAGTCAGACCATGTTTGACCTGTGACTTAGTGACTGCAGCAGCAGTTAGGGATAACCCATCAAAAATCACCCCATCTCAACTAAGAGAATACTCAGCAGGATGTTGTCAGATATATTGTCCTGAACCAGTGCAGGTAGCGTTGCAGTCTTGTCAGCAATCTAAATGGTGACTAGGGCTAAAGGAAAAAGTTTGGGGGGCTCACCAGCTAACATGGTGGCTTTCAGAGAAGCACCTACATAGTCCTTTGGCCTGAGCGGGGTCCTGTCCACCACTGCCATGCTAGCCCCAGCGTCTCTCAAACCAGTGGAAGTCTGGCCATTCAGAAGGGCACGTCTTAAAAATCTGTGAGTATTCTGTGGGATAGTAGCCAGTACTTTTGAGTACTGGTCCCAGGCCCCAAGGGACACTAAGGAAATCTCAACAGGTGCACCAAAGCTGAATCTTGGAAAGATGGAGAGGACAGTGGCCTCCCCTTCAGGTACAGGGTAAGAATAGGTCAGGCTGACAGCCTGCACACCACATTCCTTACCTTTACACTTGGGGTAACCCTTCTTGTCGTCCAAGGCACCACCCTCAAAACAGGTGCCAGGAATGCAGGAAACTGTGTTGGATCCACTAGGAGCCTGCTTTGCAGCAGGAGAAACACTACTCTTACTCCTGCCCCATGGGACTTATGCCCACTTGATTTTTCGACCTTGGATGGGGAATGTTTAGGTATATTTGAATGTGGCTCCTTCTTGGACTCCTCGCCTTCTGAGAGGTCTCATTTTCTTTGTTCTTGTCATTCCCACAATGATCCTTAGGGGACACCCTGTGGGAGAACCACTTGTCAGCCAACTTGGCCAACTTAAAGGGGTCCAGAATATTCTGGTCAGCAATGTACTGACACAGCTCTTGAACAACCCTCAGATAAATGCCCCAAAAACAAGAGGAGAGACAATTCAACAAAAGACTTCACTTTGTAACCACCAACCCACTCCATCATATTCATAAATGCACCACTCAGCCAATCAACCCAAGACATGTTGTCTCTCTTTTTATTATCCCTGAACCTCTTAAAGTGCTGGGTAGGTGTCTTGCCAAACTTGGCAACCAAAGTAACTTTCATACACTCATACTGGCCATTTTCTTCCACACTTAGTTTCAGAATACAGCCATAATCAGTCTGAGGTACTCTACTCTAGAAACACTTAGCCCAGTCTCTATGGTCAACATCATGGATACCATAAGCCATCTCAAATGTTTTTGTCTAGTGGTGGATATCAGAACCCTCTGCATACATACCAGCCAAATCTTCCATAAACTTGGTAGCAGCAGATCTGACACTCTCAACCGGTTTAGCTGACGTTTCCACCTTAGCCTTCTCCAGCTGGAGCTTTTGACATTCAGTGTCTCTGTTTTTGAGTTCAAGATCCTTAACTTTGAGTTCAAGATCTCTTTCTTTGAGTATAACTTGCTGTGCCAATTCTTCTTTTTTTAGCTCAGATTCAGTCTCTAACTTTTTGTATTCAAAGGTTGGTTTCAGCCTTAATAACTCAGGTTCCAGGGCATCCCCCTAAGAGACCATGCTGGGTTTTGGAAAAGAAGTTACAGGAGATGTGGCAATCCCATTGGTAGCAACTGTGACTTCACCAGGGGCAAGGTCTCCATCCAAGCTCTACTCATTGTCATCATGAGTATCATAATTTGCCTGAAATCCACAAGAGCAGCTATAAGCTCTGCCCTAGATTTATCCTTAAAATCTATTCTCCCAATTCACAAGCACTCCCGATTGTTTCTAAGCTCATCCTAGTCAATTTACCATTTGCAATAGTTTCCATTGTTTGTAGTGAAATTATAGCAGTATACACCATCAAACTCTAAATAAATAAGAGTGGATATTTTGTAGTAGCATGGTTCAACACTGAAACATATAACCAGTGATCCCACCACTGTACGACCAGTGTAAAAACTGGAAGCGGTATCTGTACTTCTGCCCTCTTCATTGGTTGGGACAGAGGCACAGAGCACAGAGGCACAGAGCACCCCAGCCAAGGTTCTCTACATGGTAGCTTGGACGAGCAACCAAGGCGTGAGATCTCAGAAGGTGATGCAGGCTGATTCTTAAGTACAGCGAGTCCCCGAAGCCCCCACAAAGGAATGTCCACACACTAAGTTAAGTGACAACACAGCTTCTTTATATAAAATAAGGTTCAGATAAATATATACACTTAAATAATACACTTTGTACTCAGAGAACTCTATTCAAATAATGGCAAAAATATATATACTATATGTGGTACCGCACAATACTTAGGTTCATTAATAATGCATCGACAGCTGACAGTTTTTAAAAAGCATAGCAATCATAAGCAAGTAGTAACTTCATAGATTAATGAAGAATGGCAGTTTGTTTCAGAACATTGGCAGTATACTCAAAACTTAAATAGTGACACTGTGTGAGAATCCCTCTCACCTGGGCAACCTGTAAAGGAAAAGTCAAGGCGTACTTTATCTTACCTATTACAGCGCTGTCCAAATAATTTTAATAATGCTCTTCTTCTCTTTTTATAGGTTCCACTACCCCAAAGTACCTGAGATGCCACAAGAGAACAGGATCCACAATGAATCTGGGACCCTTGCAGGATTCATGAGGTTGTAAAATGCTCTTCCTCATCACAGTACCTTTGGTGCCTCGGCAGGTGAAGTGGTAGAGTTTCTTGGCTTTACTCGACAGAATCCCCGAAGGATGGACCCCCTTTGCAAGAAAGAGTTATTGGGATGCTGAGGCCAAGAGAAAAGCTCGAAACAGGTGGTGTCAGAAAGCCAGCCCTTTTCGTCTTCGCGGTGGTCTACTTTGGCAGGTCATTATTCCGGATGCAGATGGGACATGAAGATAAAACTTGCTGTGGACTCCGAAAAGGCCTGGCTGAAGAAGATAAGACATTGGAGGAACTTGGATGCTTTTCGTGGTGAGGGGTGCAGTGGCAGATTTGGGTGTCGGGTTTCAGGATTTCGCAGTTCTTTGGTGCTGCAGCCTCAGCACGGATGTCTGGATGACTTCTGGTGACCTGAAGCCGACCACTGGACTAGACTATAGACCCTCCCCAAGACTGGACCCTCAGGACGTCTTCCTCGGTTACTGGCTATGGAAACCCACCTGCAGACCTTCCCGTGCCCACAGTGAACTGGGATCTTCTTTGGTGGGAAAAAGAGATCAGATGTCATGTTAGAGATGTCCTTTGATGGATTCTTTGATCAGGTGGAACATTCGCAGCCCCGGGTGTCAAGTAGCACTATGCCAGGGTACCCCCTGTTCTGGGCTGTAGAAAGCAATCTGGCTTCCAGCGGTCACAAACACTCTTCCGGACCCTCAGTGACACAATTGGCCGTCTGTGGATCAAGATGTCCAAGCACTTTTCTTCTGGACTCACAAAGACCCCTATCCCGGGAGGCCACACACAGGACTGGCTTCCAGGGTACTTCTGATGAAGTGTAGCAGGTGAACATTGGTCCCTCATAACTCAGGAAGAGGTCGCCTAACCATGTCCTCTCTTGGATCTGCCCTCAGATCAACATAGCACTTTTCATATTCCTTGAAGAAATGCAGCTGCATACTTAGTCCTCCAATTGGACCCAGGAGACAAGCTTCAGGTTTCAACTTCCGCCGCAGAACAGCTTCGGTTTCAGGATTCAGCTTCAGAACAAATTGGTGAGTGAGGGGTCCCTAAATATACACATGTCTTCCCCATTCACATAGGCTGAGTCAGGCTGCCAATCATCCACCAGTTAATTCATGCAGGCAGGCAGTCAATCAGGCTCACAGGCATTCAGGACATGCACCCGACCAGACACCCATGACACAGAATGCAGATTGGAGTAAGCACCCAGCCTTTTAGAACACTATATTGCATTTACTCCATTTTCAGTCAGGGCTGGTCCATGCATTGTGTCACACAATCCAATCCCAGACACCCACAACACAGAATTTGATTTGACTTCACACTCCACTCATACAGGCGCCATCTCATGGATTTACCCACAACCCCTGGGAAGGCCCCAGTTAGTCTGACAGGGGGCAGCCCCAGAGCCATATATGGTCTTTCCACCCAACAGCCAGTCCAGGAGAAAGGGACAGTGTCAGGGCTTACCAGGACTTTGGGGAACAAGGAGTAACAGCAATAGAAACCAAGAGACTACAGTGGCCATCTTGCCTTTGTCCAGGAATCCATTGATTCCTATGGCAGGGCCTGGGTGTCCCAAAAATGGAGGACACCCAGAGCCAGTGTCAAGTCAGCATGTAGCTGCCACCAGCCCATACCCTGCTCTGTGGGCAACACACAGGTGCCCAAAAACAAACATAATGTCTACATGGGTGTACCCCCACCAATGGGTGCTATACGGGTATCCCATTGGTGTTGCAAGTAAGAGCTGCAATGCCAGAGGTCCAGACTGGACCACAAAGGTAGAAAACATCCTGAAAACACACACAGAGTAGTGGTAGCACACAGACTAAGAGGTTGTGTCCCTCCAAAGGGCATTTCCAGCATCATAAACATCAATTTCGAAACCCATGAAGAGCAGAATTGACTTAAAATTTTAATTAAGACTTTGAATAGTTGTTTATATGTAGATTGGGTGAGAATATAGGTTCTAAATAACAAGACAGAAGTTTGCAAAAGGAAAAAGGAAAAAGAATTGCTTAGCAAAGTGCAGTTATGTGAGTGACAAACAATATCTGTTTTGTTGAATGCAAAGAATTATATTTAGTAAAAATTTCACTTGGGTTTTCCCATTTCAATGTTGACATTGCGACTCCTTGGTTATGGCAAATATCAGTTTAATTGTGAAATTCGTAGCTATAAAATCAAATACAACAGTTCCAGTTAATATTTTGAAAGTAGGGCATAATTAGAGCATTGTGAATAAATTGCAATAATGTTCTGACTATTCCGTGGAAATAGAAGTGATTCAGTACTTTACTAGTATTGAAGCAGTATTGAGGCATCGGAATGGTAGCCCAATGCTGTTCTTATAGTCTTGCCTTGATGAGATAGTAGTGTACAAAAGTGAATGCAACACTTTAAAACAAAACGATGCACCATAGTGACATTATCATAGCATGGCACATATGCATGGTAGAGATATGTGTGCTTAATGACACTGATGCATATAGTAAGGGGTATGAAAATATTCAACTGTGAAATAAATCAGATTGTGGTTTGACTGAAAATATCACAAGACTCTAAAATGTCATGTATGTTAGAAAATAAAATAACAAGTATTCAGACATTTATATTATTGAAGCGGGAGAACCCGAGGAAGGGGCATTAGCAAACCAATAATGCCCCCCATCCTCTGAGGGTTCAATAGCTATTAGTACCCCAGAACGTTGTACCGGGGTACTAATAGTTTATTTTTCTCAAGTTAAGAAATGGCGTGTAAACCGTTTCTCAACTCGAGAAAAACTATGCCATTGCCGGATCGGTGCTATGCCAGGAACACAAGTATGCCCGGCACAGGAAAGGACAGAGCAGTGGAGGTAAGTGGGTTGCAGGTAGGGAGAGTCAGATGAGATGTGGAAAAGGGGTGTGTGACTGGGGGAAAGGGGACGGGAACACAGGGAGAGGTTGCACTTACCGTCAATCTGGCCACAGAAGATGGCAGCCTCCAGCTCTGTGGAGGCTCGGAGCGCGGTGTTACCCGGTGTGGTAAAGACCCCATTCCAAGTCCCCTCATTTCCTGAGAGGCCACCACACCCCCCTCGCCAGATACTAATGTGAGATTTGCACACATTATTTTATTGGAAAATGAATAATTTTAGAAAAAAACAATACGCCTTTGGTGAGGTTCAGAGAGCATGTGTTAATTTCCTAGAGTACAATGAGGGACCTAAATGAACATATTGAACCTCCTCTGTGGGTGTTCCTGTGAACATAGACAATAGAGGCCTCATGTATGTGCACCGTGAGCATCCTCCTAGGACTAGTGACCAACAGCATTTTGAAATAATACACATATTAATTTTAAGATAATATTGGCCAGTGTGCTCCTCCCAAGGCGGATACACCAGTAAAGATGTGTTTCTGGAGTACTATATAAGCCCTGACAAAATGGGAATGAGACAGAACAGAATGAAAGGACAGGAAACATGGAAAGAGACATTTGACAAGAATCCACAGCAATGGATCCAACAGAAAACGCAGATTAAACAACAGGGCCCCAATGAGCACACATCTTTGCAAGGCTCAGTGTTTAGCCTAATTCAGCTGATCCACAGCCCTGCAAAGACCAAGCCACATCACCTATGAGGGTAAGAAGCATGGGGGGATTTTACCTGGGATATTTTCAGATTGAAGGCTCCCAAGCCCAGAATGTGCAGTAGTGAAGGAAGAAATCTATGAGATTGTTCTCTATCTTGCTGTGGTCTATGATTATGGCAGTCTTAATAAATCATCTACAGGTGCAGTGAATTTGTGTTTTCTAATTAGAAAAACATATGTGATTCCCCAAACTCTCAGTACATCTGCATCAATACATAAATTAATAACATTTGCATTGTTTGCTCCTGTTAGATGTATTACTTGATGAAATGTACACTAATCAACAATTATAAATTACTTTCCATTGCGCTATTTTCCATTGTAAACATTAGAGACTAGAATCATTGAGATCTAACCTGTTTTTCTTCTAACAGTAGCTTTTTCAAGTGAATACTACACAAGTGTATCTGTATGAGCTTAAGCACCAGTTTAACATGTTCATTCACTTTCTTATATTGTAAGGGGCTTTGATATAACATACATGATTCACTTTTATACCAAGGGTGTTAAACACCATCTTTTTAAAGGGTGACATGTATGATGTCCATGACAGAAAAAGCACCTGCATTTTAATGACTTGAATATTGTAAACTGATAATGGGCCAGTTTTAGAAAAGCGGTTTCCGAAGGAAAAACCCCATTGAAAAAGGCTTTGTAAACAGGCCCAACATATACCTGAAAATACGCTTCTTTTGTACAATCATGAAAATATGATAAATATTTGCTTCATTGATGATCTGGGGAATGCAATCAATATGAAAGGTATTTGTACTGCTAATATAATATTGCCTGCATGCTTGTTGGTGTTGGCGCTTTGTGGCGTAAGCCACAAATATCAACAAAACATTGCTACTGTGAAACAAAAAGGAAAAAGGGAGAGGGGGAGTTTGTGAGAAGTCTACGGCGTTGGCATGGCAACTTGCCAACGCTTGCTGATGAAATAGCCGAAGCACAAGCTGGGCCTTGTTTTTTTCCATTCGCTTGGGTTTGTTTTTTATCCAAGTCCTTCTGCCATTCCTGCTTTAATGAGTGCGCCAGACGCGAGTCGCGGAGTGATCCTTCACGACGCAGGCCTCCCTTCTCGCGACACTCCAGCCAGAGTACCGGGCTGGGCGGTGGCAGCAAGGGCGTGGAGGCAGGAAAAGATTCATTGAAAACAGAGACAATGGGCCTCATTACGACCCAGGCAGAGGACCATGGTGGTAACTTACCGACTCCGCCATGGAGAAAGGGGGAATTACCACCCCATTACAAGGTTGGCGGGGCGGTAATTCCCCCTTCCTCCATGGCCCTTCCACATTCCCATTTTTGCCCCATAGGGCTCAATGGGAATGGGGAAGGCGCTAAGTACGGTGCCGCAAATTGCGGCACCGTACTTAGCACCAAGATCCCTTTGCGGGTCCCTACTTTAACAGCTGGTAAAACCAGCCGTTAAGGTCGGGTCCCGCAAAGGGACCTCGTAATTAGGCGCTAATAGGTTAACGGCGCCGCAGCCTTTTACGGCGCTGTTAACCCATTAGCGCCTGGGTCGTAATGAGGCCCAATGTGTATTGTATTCCTTGACACACACCTCCGTTCCAGCTTCTCCCGACATTTTGTGCACTTTGCTCTTGGAGTAGGAGGGGCGGCGGCAGACGCGACTTTGAGCACGGGTGGGGTCAGGGGTGTTCTACATATGTATTAAAGAGCAGAGTGCTGGGTGATCGGGCTTCACAAATGGACCATCTTTTGTGAGCCGTGACCATGGCAGCACACACGGGCTCTGTGAGCCTGTGATCCTGCTTTTGTGTCTGCAGTTCACAGATCAGCGGAAGAAAGGATCGGCACGGGACAAAATCTGTGAAAAAGTAGGCGAGGAAACCAAACATGTCAGCGTAAATTAGGGGGATATACAGAGCCTCTTTCTGATCTGAACATAGGGCACGCCCAGGCACCCCATGGGAAGAACGACAGTTATCTCCAATTTATGCTACCTAATAATTGTGAAAAATGTCTTTATTTAGAAGGGTGCTTTTCAAGTAAACATATTGATATCTGCTAGATATTTTCGAGTTGTCCCTCCAAAAAAAAATACATCTGTTTAATGCAAGCCAATAGTCGAGCAACATTGTTTCTGCTTTTAAGAAATATAAATTGTTGGTTTTGCCAAAAGTTGTCTCGTGTACCTAGTAACTCTGAATGAATGCCTGCGTTGTCAGTGAGCATTTTACACCTGTGAAGCATGGTCCATATACTGGCAAGCTCCGTGCCACACGGCAGGGTACCAGCAGCTTCTGCAGGCGGCATCTACACCCTGGAGTGAGGTCCATACTTAGGTCGTGAAGAGCCTTGCAGCAGGGCGCAGATACCCCAGCCGGACCTCAAAAACCCAATAATATCATTATCATATCTGAATTCAGCTACAGTTCAGTTCAGTCACTCTGCGCTGCAGTCTTCCCCTCCCCATTAAAATACAGTAAGAAGTCAACAAGGGCCGTTTCTGCTTTTACACACACAAACTGATGGTGACACACACACAAACTGGTTTAAAAAATCTGTTTGTGATGAAAAAAACAGCATCGAACTTGGTTACAGCAGTATGACGAAGACCCCTGCCACCACCTCAACCAGCAAAAGCTCCCAGATCCCCCATGCCAAAAGAAGTGGAACAGGCCCCTCCATGTTGAGCTGGTAATGACAAATGAAGGTGTTAGATGTTCACAAATGTCCGGTAAGGGCACCACCCACATGTTAGCCCAGGAGACGGCCACCCCCCTAGTGGACTGGCCCTGACCTGCCCCCAGTGGGCAGAGTCCCGCAGAATCATAGGCAAGGAGAATCAATGACTTAATCCACTGGCTGATGGTAGGTCAGTGAGACGAAAGATAGTACAGGACCACCCATTTTACATCCAGGTAATGCCAAGCCTCCTCCTCATGAGAGGGCAGAACAGAGAAGAAGGCAGGAAGGACCACCTCCTGAGAACGATGGAACCAAGAGGAGATCTTAGTTACAAAGAAAGTGTCACATCACAGGACTAAGTCCTCCTCCCTGACCACCAAATATGGAGCGTGACACATGAGAGCCCTGATTTCCCCCAGACAGTGAGCCGAAGGACAGCCACCAAAAGGAATGCTTGAGAGTCAACCACTTCAGCTCAACATCCTCTAGTGGCTCAAGGGAGGATTTTGCAACAAAGCCAGGACCAAGGGCAGGTCCAAGGAGGATCCCTAACCGGCCCCAAAGTCAGAGAATCTGCCACCCCCTTCAAGAATCTCAAAACCAGAGCCCACTGAGAACACAGAGTAGAAACAGCCAACCCTTTAACAGCACTGAAACATGTCAGGAAGCCCACAGGCCAGAGCCGGAACACCCCTCAGGGAACACCAGGACAAAATATTGGGCCAATGATGGTCATAAGACTTAAGGGTATAGGACTGATGCGCCCTTTGGACCGTGCCAGCAACAGCTGCAGAAAGGCCTAATGCCTGCAGACCCCTCTTCTCAGTTTCCAGACCCCCCCAACGTATGAGAGAGAAGAAGCGGGGACCACCTGCCCTCAGGGGAGACAGCCAACTGGGCAAAATCCTCAGAAGAGCCAACTGCAATTCCAGAAGAAAAGGGAACCAACTGCGCCGAGACCAGTAAGGGACAACCAGGATAAACCAGGATAAACATCCCCTGACACACCTTGGTCCGGCTGATGACCCTCGGAACCAGTGGGAATGAGGGAAAGGCATGAAGAAGCCCCGGGGGCCAGGCCAAGGAAAGGGCATTCACCCTGCAGGCCCGTGGGGATGGAGTTCGGGAACAAAAAAGCTGACTGTTGTAGGAGGAGGCAGAGAGGTCCGGAAGACCAACAAGGCTTGCTGAAGAGCAGCCAATTCCTTGCAGTTGTAGGACCTCCCCATTCTACCTGATGAGTTAAATCCTGGAGAGTCGCCACACGAGCACAGGCCACTCGCGTCAGTTGTAAGAATGATTAGTAAGTCCAGGGCCAAGGGTACACCCATTCACAGATGGCATATGACCAACCATCAGCAAAGAGAGACCCTGAAAGCAGAGGAGATTGGGGTCAAGGTCTCGTAATGAAGGGAGGACAACAGCCAAAGCGACAGCAGGTGATTCGCCAATGGTCTCAAATGCTGCTGGGACCAGGGGACCACAAAGACACAGGAAGCCATATCACCCTGGAGACACAAAAGATCCGTTGCCGAAGCTCAGGGCCTGCGGAAGATATGCCGGAGGAGAGCCTGGAGCTGGGAAGCTCTGTCTATCAGTAGCCAAACCAACCCCTCCCATGTGCAGAACTGGGCTCCGATGAATTGAAGAGTCTGAGGGGGCGACAATTAGGACTTCAGAAGATTCAACAAAACCCTCACCAAACCAGGGCACGAAGGACCAGATGAAGATGGGCCACCACGTGGAGCTGGCACCCAGCCTGGATCAACCAATCATCCAAGAAGGGGGACACCTGAATCCTGTCCAGGTGCAAAGACGCCATCAGGGGAGGAAACAGCTTTGTGAAGACCTGTGGGGCAGATTTGAGACTGAAGAGCAGAACTCGGAATTGGAAGTGATCCTGCCCCAGAACAAATCACAGGAAACATTGATGACACCAGAAGATAAGGACATGTTAATAGGCATCTTGTAGGTTGAGGAAAACTAACCAATCCCCCCCAAACACCACCAGGATGACGGACTGCAGGGTTGCCATCTTGAAGCATCAAGCCCATACCAAGGTATTCAGGTTTCAAAGGTTGATGATGAGGCGAAAGTAGAGCCCCCCCCCCAGGCTTGGGAAACAGAAACACCTGGGCTGGTGGCACTGGGACGATAGCTCATTTCTGAAGAAGGTTCTGGGGTGCAGATTGCAAGGCCAACCTGCGACAAACATCTCTGGGAAGAGCGGTCACACAGAGACCAGACTCCAAGGGAGGAAAAACAAAGGCAAGTCAATACCCCAGGCGAACGCTGGAACGGTCCCAGGAGTTGGTGGTCAGTTGGTTCCAGATCTGAGAAAAGGGAGACAAACACCCCCACACTGGCAAAGACTGTGTGTCAGGTCTTCTGAGGTTTAGGGGACAACCTGGGACGACGGAAAGGGCCCTGGAAACCCTGTCTCTTACGATCTGTTTTGGGACAAGGGACATAAGACTTATGAGGAGGTTATAAAGCACTACAAGAGGCAGGAGCCACCTTCTTCCTCAATTTGTCAGCATGTTTATCTGCATTAAAGAAAAAAGAAGAAGATTCAAAAATAGAATCCTCCCGTCCCCTACACACTCTCATACGCTGTGCATACAGCCAAGATTAAAAAATAAAGACCTCTGGGTCAATAGGTATATGATAAAGAGAGACAAGAGAATAAGTATATAGTTATTATACAAGAACAAAGATTTAATAACATAAACATTTTTTTGTAGCAACAAACACCTGACACGTTTTGACCCCTTCTTCAAGAGCAATAATGGACTAGAGAGGAAAAAAATTACAAAATATACCAAATCAGTATTCCATACTTTGTCAAAATAATTTAAACAATTCCAAGTACATTTCACGTGTGGCTATCCCAGAGTGTTAATAAAGTTTATGGGTGAGCATCCCCGTCACCAATGGCTTGTTGGTTGAGACCCTACATCAAAGTAAGAAAGATGTGTTGCTAGGCATACCCAGAGATTAGGTGCGATGTAAATCCACCCCTAAGCCACTTCTTTCATGCTAAGTATTCTCATAAAAAACAGGGGGTTGTCCCTGGACCCCAATGGGGCTTACCTGCGCTCAGTGTTTGTTGCGTGACCCATACAGTGAAAACATAACTTAGAAATGGGGAACTAAATCCTACATCAAGAGAAAGACGACCAACATAAGTCAAACCCCCTCCGATAAGTCACATGTCTGTATGGTAGTTTATGTAGTTGTAGTAAAACTAACATTCACCGGGTGGCGATATTCCACTTATAGGTGCCTTCTAACTTAACAGTGTCTCTTGATCATAAATGCAAAGGTTTAAAGCAAAGGGATCACAAATCTGGGTTGGAAAACAGTCATTAAAAAAATCTCATGGATACTAAATATGTAAACTATTCAAAGTCCAAACACTGGATGCATGGTCGAGGTACATCTACTTACCCCCTGCAATGTTACCATGGTCACTTCACTGTGGGCTAGTATTTCAACAGGACTCCGATCACCAAACACTGGACAATTTTAATTTCACTAACATCGTGCATCATACTACGGTGAGAACATCGTCATTCAATCAATTTCGCTGTGGAAAACCCCAGATATCAACATATCAATAGATACTGTAAACACGGTCATTTCAGACCAATCAGCAGCATTTTTCGATTGTAACGTACCATGATGCTCTGAATGCTCCTGCAAATCTACCTTGTGCGTGTGTCTAGATCAGCACAGAGACTGAAAACGCTACCAGCATACACTGTATGCCAACGTGAAAGTACCAGTTAAATCTAGTCATTCGTAGAAACTAAAAAAGGACTGTAGGTGCGTGATCTTTAAAACGTTCATCCATCTTGAGAAGGCTCATATTAACCTATTGCCAGTTCTCCACCGAAAATGCATTTAAGTCCTATGTTTCAGAATCAGAGATCTACTGCTACCCTCCAACCTGCTAGATGGGAAATGAATGCAAATGTGCCACAAATACACCTATATCCCTGAAGGATGATTGTAAACTTGTGCATTTGCTTTGACAAATTGCATATAAATGTCATATGCAGGTCCCAAGCAGGACATTTTTCACAGATAGACTTAAATGTAGTCAACACACACTCTGCTGATTCATGGAATTATTTTTGTGACAAACGCAGATTTGCGCGCCTTTCTGCCAGATAATCCCCATACTTCAAACAGGGATTTTGGGGCAGAAAGACACACAAATCTGCTATCTTCACGCAAATAATTCCATGAATCAGGCTGACTGTATGCACAGTTCAAAAAAAGATGTAAATAGAAAGCACCAACGTGGCGCGGCTGTGAATGTGCTACATTGTACGTTGACAAGGAATCCCGAGCCTGATTGAGTCTCCTACATCGCACCATGGTAAACTATTACGAGAATGTTTTTTTTTTTTATGTTTTTGTTCTGACTGATCAGCGTCCAAGGCAATGTGCCCCGAAATGTATTGGATCCCCTACACCACGCAATGTCAAACTATCCCAAAAATAATCCCTAAAATAAATTATGTATACATTTTTTACGGGTCAACATCCAAGGGCTTTTGGCATAATTGGTGGGTACTCAACCCTTGCATTTCAAATAGGTACCCATCTTGGAAGCAAGGTAACAAACAGATCAGAGATCTCAATTACTGGCATGGGGTAATGCATATAGTCGGATAGTTCATCTCCACCCATAGTTGATATATGTCCTGGTCAGAGTTGACATTACTGTTATAAATGTCCTGGGAAATACAGTACATAGAACAGAGTTGTGTATTCAAATAAGACAAACATGTTGCAAAAGATAGTCACATTTCAAAAGAAACATAGGATATACATTAGGATATTCATCATCGCCTTGCAATTAGCATAAGGGAAAGCACAAACAGGTGTAATGTTTAGAAAGAAGCAAGAACATTGTCCAATGTATCCTTGCATTCATTGTACAATAATATATACATGGTCGTATTGATAAAAAACAGATGGTGGGTTCCAGTATTTTATATAAAGCAATTCAATGAGTAATCCTCATTAACACCTTTTGGTTATACAGGATCCAGTAAGTGTACCCAATACATTTCTCTCTGGAGCAAGAGCGGCTGGTTATTGCCGCCTCTAGTTGGGCATTTGACAACTTCAAGAACCTGGAATCTAATCTGGGCTATGCAGTGATGTTTTTCGTGAAACTGTCTTGCACTGAAGATCTAGGACTAATACATCTTATGTTAGACTTGTGTTCAGTCCATCGTTCCTTCACCTGTCTCATCGCCTGGCCAAAAAAGAGTTGCCCACATGGGCACTTGATGGCATAAATCCCCCCCTGGTTGGAGGCAGGTAGCATAATCCTTCAACTTGATATTTTTCCAGGTCAGTGGTTGGGCAATTGTATCTCCTTTAAATATGTTGTTACAATGACTACAACATGAACATGGGAAGGTCCCCTTCTTTTTTGTTTTCAAGAGTAACCGTTTGTTCCTGTTTTTTTTCTGCTCTTACAAGTTCATCCCTGAGGTTCCTCCCCCTCTTGAAGGTCATCATGGGAGCTTTGGGAAACAGTTGATGTAGAGTAGGGTCATTGTGCAACATGCTCCAATGTTTTTAATAATGTTGCTTATCTGAAAGCTCTCTCTGGAGAACTTAGAGATCAACAATAAAGGAACTTCCTTTGTCTTCTTCTGTTTGCTAAGTAGCTGTTCTTTGGATATCTCACTAGACCTAGACTTAGCTTTGTCAAGAACCTCCATTGGGAAGCCCCTCTTCTTGAATCTATCAACAAGTGTGCTGCACTCAATGTCTAGACCAGCAGGATGCGACATCATTCTTTTCAGTCCTAGCATTTGACTATATGGTAAACTTTTCAACATTGCTCTAGGGTGGAAACCAGTGGATTGTTTGCGTCCATTGGTTTGTGATATACAGATGTTGATATATTTCCTTCCTTTATTTCCAGACATACATCTAGGAAGCGAAGTGTAGGGGAGCCAATCTCCATAGCAAATTTAATCCGTGAATGTACTTTGTTCAGGTAATCAAAGAAAATAAGAAGGTCTTCCTTGATCCGTACCAAACTCCAAAGATGTCATCAATTAATCTTCCATACCAATATATACATAGACCATATGCGGTGATCAACTACATACTGCTTCTCAAATGTGTACATATAATTATTGCCATACACGGGTGCCATGGCCAACCCCATGGATGTACATAAGGCCTGGACATAGCATGTGCCCTGAAATCTGAAATAGTTGTTCATCAAGTGCCCATGTGGACAACTCTATATTGGCCAGACAATGAGACAGGTGAAGGAACGATTGACTGAACACAAGTCTAACATAAGATGTAATAGTCCTAGATCTCCAGTGGCAAGAAATGTCCTTGAAGCTTTTCTCTCTAAAATTGTAATAGTTAATATTTTCGAGATTGGTGTGCACTAATAATTTTTGGCTTTATCTGCCTTAAAGACCCGGTGAACTTTTGACTCTAGAACATCGTCAAACAACATCCGACCCTCAAAGAGAAGCTTCAAGTCAGCTGGCGTCTGGGACCCTTCCGCCTTCCAATCCCAAAGACACAAATGCCACCTGTGATAGGTGGCAAGACCCATGGCCATAGCAGTGCCCCGAAAAAATATCATAGCACAGTTCACAAATGAACTTGGACTGCCTCTGCAAGTCCGAAAGGATCATGGAACAGAGTCTGACATAGCTACCGAAACCCAGCCCACACAGTGTCCGCGGCATAAAGCCAGGTGAGACCCTACATAGGACTTTTTGAGAGCAGAATCCACCATCCTGTCAACCAGGTTCTGACAGCCGCTTCACCCACTGACATGAAGGAACGGCCCATCAGGCTGGCCAGAATGTCATACACCTCCACTGTGGCAGGCAGGCAGCCTCCTCACCCCTGAGAGGGTACAACTTTGCCATAAACCGGGGCAAGGATATCTGCTCCAGACAGGTCCACTTATAGAGAATCTTGTCCCTAATGTCCGAAATTAAGGGAAGCCCCAGTTTAGGAGGAATGCTTGTACTGACGTACAGAAGGCTCTACCACCCATTTCAACAGAGATAGCTCCTGAAAACCCATGGAGACATAGATCTGGTCCATGGCCAGCTGGACCTCGTCTCAGTCCAAATACTTCCGGGTGGCCTCCTCGTCCTCAGAGGAAGCGGGGACACAGAGGCACGTGAGGTAGAAGAGATGGAAGATGAAGAATCACGGGCAGTCTTAGACCCCCCCAGACCTCCAGAAGGGCTGCACAAAAATTCCTGAAAGATTTATTTTAAGTCACCTCTGGAAACACTAGGGGCAGCCACCTTCCTCCTCTAAACAGGCCTGGAGGAAGACGCTGAAGCCTCCTCAGCATGGTGCTGCTTAGAAGTGTTTGTCCCTATGGTAGAATGCTGAAGAAGAAAACAACATCAGGACAAGCAAACCATTAAAAAGAATGTCTGGGAAAGGAGAGCCTCGGGGAGACACATTGCCTGGGGGACGTGGGAGTTCCAATCCCAGCGAGACCCAGGCACGCCCAAGACAGTGCATCTCCAAGGTAACAGGAGGGGGCAGGCCCACAAGCTGAGCTTGCACCTCCAGGAGGAGACAGGTCTCCACAATGTGATAGAGCCACGCCTGCCGGCTGGATTCCTCGATTTGCCAGTATATTTGTATCCGGCACAACAACGGCCAGGCTGCCACATTGAACGCCAGGGGCGGCACGGCCAGAAGATGCAAAAGAACCAGGCAAGACAAAAGGGATTGGCCGGAAGCCCTGAGTCACCGCCTCTGTCCACGCTCACCGTACAATCTAGCTGGGGCATGGAAACCCCCGCGCCTCAGGCTGAAGTGAAGACACACCGGGAGGCCAACTGCCACACCCTGGCAAGCAGAGGCCACTGGAGAACACCGCAGGACCCCGCATCCCCGCAGTGGGTCGAACAGGCATCCATATTGCCAGTAAATCTCTGAGCCCCGCAGCGGAGTCACTGCACAAGAGTCACCAGCTGTTGCCCCTACAAGACCCGCAAGGAGAGGATACACCAGTTCCGGCAGGAACAAAAGAATTGTCTTGGATTGGGTGAGTGGGAGGTTATACCTCCTGGGTTGGGAGGAGCCAGATGAGGCCTGCTTATACAAGAGATTTCCAGTGAGCCTGAATATTCTCAAAGGTAAGTACTGGGGTGAGGAAGAGGGACGTGGAGGTAATGTCCTGACACTGTCTGTATGCTACTGTTAGGACTAGACAACAAAGAGGGGCAAAGTGGTAATTACCTTTAATCGTCTTTACACTAGGTCCTATTCGTCGTTCTTGCAGTCCTGAATTCAAAATGGATTATGAGCGATTGACAAGATTCTTTACACTTGAGGCTTGTGGAGGGGTAACACGTGTTTGATAGAATTAAATTAAAGGACTAGAAATCCTGCGAATTTCTCAGACGCGTTATAAATAACCATAATCATAACATATATGACTCATTGTCATAACGTCTGCACTATGACGAGGAAGAACAGTATTTAGTGTAATGGAAACGAGTGATAAGTTATCAGAGAATTCGGGCCTACAAGCTTACACTGCTACTGCGAACATTAACGAGACAACATTTCCTCTCTTTCATGTTATTTCGTGACTTTAAGCCGGTTTGATTTCATATAAGAGCTTCCTTTGAATGCCTTCCGCTTCCATGCTTACATCACTGCCTGCCATTCTCTTTTCCTCTACCTACATACACCATCTACTAAAGGTTTTCTGATGCAGCTCCCAAATTTAGACCTGCTTCCAACCCCTTCTCTTTTTTGTCGTTCCCTCTTCCTTTGCAACCTGTGATATTTTTTTAACACCTTTAAATGTCATGTAAAAACGCGTGTTCTGCTGGTCTGTGCTTTGTACCTCAGCGTCAGCTGCTTCTTTCCATCCACAGTCACGATTCACAACATGGGGGAATTTGCATTTTTTATTTCTCAGGTGTTTGCTCAAATGACGACTGTGAACGCGGATGCATTCTGGCGAACGATAAAATGGCACTGCAGTGCCTCCTGCGCTCTAACTTGTTATACCAGAACACAACGTTTTGACGTCAAAGAGAAAGGGCTCTGAGAAGAGAGAGAGGCAGGGAGTCAGAAAACATCAACGAGGAGCAGCCAAACAAAAGCAGTCTCTGAAGACAAAGAGGCGCGCATTTTATCTTTAGTACGGGGGTATTCGGCGGAGAGCTTTCGCAGTTTCCGCCGACACGCGCTCTCTCTGTGTCAAACTGTGCTAACTATGACTTCAAAACGTCTTCGGCTGCTAGAGCTGCCGAATGCCAGGTGTAAGTAGTATCCTATTTTAGAAAAAAAATAGAGTTGTTGTTTTTTTCAGGGGTTATCTATGCGATGCTGAGTTGCCTAGCAACAGACTGGGGTCTCTGATGCAGTGCTGTGCGACTCCTTTTAGTGGCTATGAACAGCTAGAACCATTTAAAGATGCTGTGCGCGTGCGCGTGTGCTCGTGGGTACATGAATGTGTTTAGTGAGAGATCAAAGGGAGAGAGCGGGAAAGGCAGGATCGAGGGAGAGAAGGATGGCGAGTAAGAGAAATGAGAGACATCGAAAATAAAGTGGGGGCACGAGGGGAGTCAATAAGGGATAAGCGCACGTACACGATTCAAGTTACGTTAATGTGGTCACCAAACGAAGTGCTCCATGTTAATTACATGTGCATTAGAAGGTGTGTGTGTGGGGGGGGTGGCAGCTAGACAGCATATTGTGTTTCCGGGGTGTGGTAAAGTATGCATGCCAACATGCCCTACTTCATTCGTCAGGTGCTTTTTGGTCACGTTTTTTCGTTGCATTCTTTGTATTCCCGGCATGTCCTTTAGAAATCCTGGATAAGTATCAGAAAACAGATACAACGCGTATTTGCACAGGCAGCTGTTTTGGCTCTTCTACTGTATAAGGCATGTGCCTGGTGGTGCCATCATAAGCCCAGGTAGTTAGCCATTTGCCAGCTGTTGCCTTGCCATCTTATAGCCATGTAGCACTAATATGGTAGTACTTGGCAAGTCTACTTCTTGCCTAAGTTAAAGCCCAAACAGTTGGCTTTGCTAATGATTGTTTTCCTTGTTTCTTGTTCATGTAATAACTGCACTCTGTTGGGGGTTCGTTTTCCAGCACAGAATATAGCCACCAAAGGGCGATCTACTCAACCAATACCATAAGAGTGATATGAACTTGAGAGGGTGCCCTAACGAGTAAGAAACCAAAATGTAGGGTTTGGCCTAAGAAATATCTGTGCAACCTAAGAAAGTAATTAAAGAGTCTTTAAAAAACGTGTGGCTAATATAATTTCAGCAGTGGCCTAACAGATGTAATTTAGTTTCAATACTCGACATGAAAGTGAGCAAAATCTACCTGAATATGTGTGTAATATGATATAATTAATCAACAATCAAACATTCAACCACAATATTCAAATACAAAAATGCAACAACAATCAAAATAAGCCAATGCTGGTTACAATGCCCTAGATCTTTTGATGAAAATCAATGATTCTTAATTATGTTCAATCATTCTATTGACAAGATTTCAATATATATACGTTGTAAAAATCAAATAAAACAGAACATTTTGTCAGCTGGTACAAGTTGATGCAGGTCACATGGCCTCAGCCCCTGTTTTGTTGCTCTTTTTCCCTCTGCCTATTTCTTTCCCTACTTACGCAGCCGTCCAACCGCTTTTCTTTTGCAGTTGGACTGCTGGTGGAAGTGGATCTAAGTCGCCGGATGTCTCTGTCACACCCACCTCTCAATCACTGCTAATCTGTTGGTGTCTTCTTGTTTTGCTGCTCTTCCTCTTTTCCTCACAACTTTGTTCCGTACTTAAGCCGCCTTCTAGACTCTTTTCTTATACAGTTGGTGAGCTGGTGCAATTGGATCTATCTCACAGCAGATTAGACGTGATTAGCAAGTAGGTGGGGTAAAGGTTACCCCACCTACTTGCGAATCACATCTAATCTGTTGGTGCCTTCTCTTTTTGTCCTTCTTTTTTTCCTTCACCGTTTCTTTCCATACTTACGCAGCCTTCCAGTCTCTTTTATGCAGTTGGTTAGCTGGTGAAAGTGGATCATGGTCACATGAAGTCTGACCCACCGAGCTGTCTAGACCTACCCCTTCTTTTCTTTTGTAAATCTTAGATCGCAGTGCATGTCTCGACCTGGGGTCCAAAGAGAAGGGCAAATGAAGAAAAGGGTAATTCATGTTTGGTCCTGTAAGGGCTTTGGAAGGACTAAGGGCCAGTTTTACTTCCCATAAGTTCAAAACCCTCTGCATCGTCCACAAGGCCTTCTGGGGCCAAGGGCCTCAATACCTTCAACTCTCTCTTCCTAAATATCTCCCCTCTCGAGCTCTTCGCTCATCCACCTCCAACTCCCTCAGGGTCAGTCGCTTCTCCAAGCAACGAGTTGGTGGTAGATCACTTTCTTCGGCCGGAGCCTCCCTCTGGAACAGCCTCCATGCCCCCCTGAAACTTGAGGAGAACCATCTCCGGTTCTGGAAGCACCTCAAAACCTTTCTCTTTGCTTCTGCTTTTTCTCCTCCTATCCCCTGCTGATTTCCTTGCTTATACTGAAACTGCACTGGCTTACCTTGCCACCCTCTGATATCGGGCCCAGGCCCCCCCCTCTCTGCCAGTCGCAGACCTGCACTGCCCTTCTGGATACCACAGCACTTGGGGACTGTTTTCTGTATCCCTACAGTCCTACCACTAGCACTTGACACCTGATGCCTGCACTTACCCTTATCCCTTGCACTTGCCACCTGTTGGCCATTCTTTACTTTGTTATTTATTCTTATACCATGTATGGCACTGTCCCCCCCCCTCCTGAACCCACCCTACTCCACTTTCCATGCCCTTGCACAATCTGAATGACACTTGGCCTAGTAGGATCATTGTCTGTCTTCCCTCTGTTCCCCCTCCCTCGCCTCGTCACGACTTGAAACACTTGTTTATAGGCGCGTTATAAATGCCATATCATATCATAATACACCAGGTAGACATACCATGTGTCTTTTCCCACCACAACCCATTCCCAATCCTCTCCAGGGATTGCACAGCCAAACGCCCAAAGCAGCTCAGGACACCTACCCTGGCGAATATTGGCAATATCCCCTGCACAACCCTGCTACCACTGCCTGCTATTCTCATCCACTCTATTATGATGGTTAATGCCTGTTCGCACATGCCTCTGACTTCTTCACAAAAACACGGTTTACACCTTCCTTCACCCACCTCTCTGACATTCTCCAACCCCACTTCCAAAGTATCCAACATACTGACCACATGGGAAAAACTGGAGCTGGTGTGACAGTCATTCACACAATGGACTGGACCTGTTGGTAATTCAGACCCACCATATACGGTTCCTTTGAATACCATTCATGCTGGTTCCCCATCTCAAACAAGAAGTTGATTATTTTGCACCTTTGTTTACCAGCCACCCAGGGGAGTGGTCACTTCAATGATGATGTCTCCAACCTTTTATCCCCAGCAATCTCTCCTAAACTAATAACACTTAATATCCCTGAGTCCAAGCCATCAAATCACCTGCCTGATTCTCTATCCTCCCAGACCAACACAACGGACCATAAACAGACCATACTCTTCCACACACACGTCAAGGGCCACATACTGGAACTAGTCTTTACCTCCTCCTCTGTGCTTGAATCCTCTCCCCCGGACTGTAATTACCATGCTGCAATACTCCTTTTCATATCACATGCACAGCTGCCCCACAGAAGTCAGGCTAAATGTCCTGTGATCGAGTGCCACTCTTTCAAGAATTTCCAAATAGACACACTAGAGGCAACCTTTGCAAAGTCCCCCATAGTAAGGAATATCTCAGCCCTTCTGGATACATTCAACCACTTCACCAAATGATTAGTGGACGCCCACATGCCCCTTAATTCTACTCACACCAAATTCAAAACATCTGCACCCTAGTACAAACCTGAGCTCGCAAGCAGTAAACACTCAATCAGATCCCTTGATAAGTGGTGGCCCAAAGAATGCAGCCCAGATGTTCTATGATCCCACAAATCCCTGCACACATAATTCAGACACATGATTTCCAAGGACAAGTTGGCGTTCTGCATCTTCACCATTGAAGCAGCATCTAATAGGAACAGTCTTATTAGAAGTCATCAAGCACTGCACCGAGCTCTAAGCGGTATCCCCAGTGAAATGTGCAGTTTTGACACATGCCAGGATCTTAACAGGATATTGTGATAGGTTTTCCTTTCATACACCCTATATTCTGAATAAAAAAGGGGCAGGCCGCTTGGTCAATTTGAGAATTACAGATTTTGATTTTATGAAATGTGATATTTCAGAAAATGCTGGTTAAGGAGGCCCATAATATGTTGGTGTTGTTCCAAACAAAACGCGAAAATGAAGCCTTAGTGAAAGTTGAGATAGGAAATCAAGTGTTGACAAGTTTAATAAACAACAGCAAATCAGTAAATAAATTAGACACAAGGTACATCAAGGTTATGGCAGAATTAGGAAATCACACTTAATAAAAGACGTGCTGTTCCTAAAATTAATGAAGGATTTAGTCACTTAAGTAACGTGTCCTGTGTTTGAACTTTTGCATTTCACAAGAAAGCAGATGCCACTTTGAAGGCTGTTTTCCTTAAAGAATGTTTGTGTTCCTCTTCACAATCAAATTAGAGGAATGAAGATTTTAAAAGTTGTGCCTACCAGGGTTCAGAATTCCTGAGCCTTGAGAAAAATGTACCTAACTGTACAAGAATCAACCATTTTGAGAGAAGAACACCATATTATTTGTACATCTCTGATGTTTAATTCACTAAAAATACAACAATTCATAAACACAATAATGATTTGCATGGTGAGGTTTTCTAGGCTGGCACCAAACTGCCCATTCATTATATCTGGGAACAGATATCCCACCATCTATCAAGTGCCTTTTACGAACCAGTGTCCATCGTATAAAGAAACCTGAAAGGGCAGGGTCTGTTTTGCCAAATCCATACTACTGTAGTATAAGCAGGTTACTGTAAAATAAAACGATGATCAGTGATACACCACAAACCCATACACTAAACAGATGGATAAGTTAATGTAACCTCAAACAAACCCACAAAGAGTCCCGATACCTGCTGGTATGTGGTTTCAGAAACTCGGGGGTATGAAAATCAGAGAAGCTAAATGGTTTAATTTTTGACTGGTAAAAAGTGCACTTTCATTTCACTTTGGTGGTTTAAAATATTTTAAAGCATGACAAATGCATATCTACTATAATTCATGACCTTCTAAGGCTTGCATAGGAAAACCAATTTTTATTGGCATGTTCAGGCCGAAGAGCATGATTTAAATATATATACATAATGTATATAATATTTATAATTTAAGTCATATAAATTTTTCAAATTAAATCCATCTCGCTGTCATTTGACATGCTAAATAGCCCAGATGAATTGCATTTAATAAACCAGACGAAACAACATATACATATCATATTTGTAGATTTTTAAGAAAATGGCAAATCACATTTATAGAGAACCCATTCATTTCACTGTTGTTTAAAGCTGAATGATGGCACAAAAATGAGTGAGGTGGCCTTATGGAGAAATGGTATTACAACTTAGATTCTGCAACTTTCCCTGCCAGCCTTCTCAGCCAGGTGACACATGACTAAATAGGGGCATTTCAATTGCTTTGTCATCACTAGAAGAACAACAATTTAGATAGATTATCAAATGGGAATTTGATGTGAATGCAAGCCCGTTTCGAATATGGTTTGTGGGCTTTTACAGAGGGCGAATACAGTAAAAACTGGGAGCCAAATCGATTGATTGCAGACAGTGCTGCTGCAGAAGAGAGCAGATTGGATTTTATCCAAAGTCTTATCCAGGGGGACTGATTGCAGAAAGGACCCCAGAGCTGAGCACAATGCTGAGGCTGAGCAGGACTTTGGACTCATATCCTACAAAAGATGCCCAAAGAAAAAGAACATACGTGGTGTCAGCAGGTAGTCCCTGCCAGCTTGCCTGCCTGCTTGAATTTGAGAGACACAGAATCAAAGTAAGCAGATGTTGTGAGGAATTGTATTTAGATTCTATGGAATTGAAATACATCCCATATCATTTTTAAATTTAAAGTGATACTTGTGGAACCCTGATTAAATTTATATGACTAGGAACCAGAATATACTCCAAATGTTATGTGCTTTGGCAAATTTGAATACATAAAGTATAACAGGTTCGGTGTGAACATTGCAGATGCGATATGCGGTATCTATGGGTCACCCTGATTGCGAGTGGCACTTCGGAGGTCTGATGCAATGTAGCAGTCATAGCCAATAAGGACATTGAATCCTATTTCCCTGACAAATCAATCTAACTGGGGGATTGTGATGTTAAAAGGGTCTTTAGTCACCATGTAGGAAGACTGTGTATGATTCACTGTATACAGGTATACTAGGAAAAGAATGTGAATGCAATTTATTTGACAACATTAGTTGTCTATACAGAGGTGCCATGTAACACCATGTTGTTATCCTGTTTTGTATTTAGAAGGATCCCAGAAATAAAGATGTGGACCTCAGGTTAACAATCTCACTGAATGGTTAGCAATACATATATTCTATGTTGTTTTAATATTTCATAGCCACATAGTTTTTCTGATGTCCAACACATCCTGAATGTTTTCATTTTGTAAGAGTTAGTAAATCCAAATGCATGTCAGTGTTCATTGTGATCATTGTATTTTGCTAAATTGAATAACTCTACATTAGTTCACCTGTGTATAATAAGCGGGTGCTTGCTTGGAATAAATTATGTTATTTCAATTATAGTTTTTATACTATTAGTTGGCAGTATAGAACTTTCTGACTATATTATTTATGTGCATATTTTTTTAATCTTGGATTACCTATAGCATATCAGTTGTACATCTCGTGTATTGTGAGTGGGGCTCACCAGTAAATTCCACCTTATATATTTAAAATTAAACCAATTCTTATTTCAAATTAACCTGTTTATTGTCCCAGAATGTGGGAGTGACATTGTTGTACAATGACACCATTAGATTAAGGGCCTCATTACGAGGTGGGCGGAATGGGTTTAACGGCGCCGGTAAACCCATTCCGCCCTATTACGAGATTCCCTTGCAGGACCTGCTCAGAACATCTGGTCAGACCAGACGTCCTTTGCGGGTCCCACAAGGGGACCTGGGATCTATTAGCTCCCTGCCCATTCCCATTGAGCCCTATCGGGACTCAATGGGAATGGGGATGGGTTTTTTGAATGAGGAATTACCGGGTCCTCCATGGTTGGAATGACCCAGTAATTCTTCATTCAAGGAACCCGGACCCGGGTTTGGAGGCAGCCATGGCGCTAATAGCACCATGGTTTACTCCAAACTTTTAATGAGGCCCTAGGACTTCTCAGGTTCGTAACACATACATAAAATAAAAGTTGATCTTTTTCTGCCTCTTATTTGGGGTGGGTTGTTAAATTGCCCTCAATCAAATGTTGCCAGATTAATTAACAAGTGACACTTGTCATTGGGGATCCAGCATCACAAGAGAAATGTGATAGAATACCTTCTTCATTAAAAATATTGATAAGATCAGAGGTCTCATTGACGCCTCAAAACCAGAAAACCATATGGAACCCTGCTATTCATCCACCTAGGCATTTCCCTCCTGGACCAAATTCACTCTCCACTCTGCTAAGGATTTCGCGGATATACTCACTTCCTTTAAGCCCAATACTTACATGTATATCTACCCCCTGTCCTGCCTCACTAAACAACTCCAAACTCCAAACAACAGACCCAGTGCTCAATGTACTCCTCAGTACTGTAAACATTACCTTCAATGAAAGTGCATTCCCAGATGTGCTGGATACAGGTCTCATTTCACCCATTCTTAAAAAAACCCTCACTTGAACTAGAGGACCTAGCCAACTACAGACCCATCACAAGCCTCCAGTTCATTGGAAAGCTTATAGAGAAAGTAGTTGCGACTCAACTACTTGTCAAAATTGACCAGCATTTCCTTCTCCATGATTACAAGTCCCACTTCTGCCTCAAATGCAGCACCGAATCTTCAACCATCCAAGTGGTTTAAGATTCGGTGCTGCATTTAACAACAAAGGGAAGAAATGAAAGCTGAATAAAGTCAAAAAATGATTTATTGTTGTCATTTACAAAGAGATGTACCCGCGTATAGCTGGCTTTGACACAACAAAGTTAAAAACACAATTTAAATACACATACCGATTTATCAGGACACAATCAGACATTTAAAGTGCAATGTGCAGAGAAGTGTGTAAAGAATGTGCAAAGAATAAGGAGCAAAATAAGAAAGGTATGGACTCACCACAGGGTTAAATAGGTTTCAATAGGGTTACAAATAAAATGTCCCTATTGATTCACAATCTAACATTATGAAAACAATTTACAATCAAGAAAGGCTGTGCATATTGGTTGTCAACCATTATTTTGACATAATGTGGGCATCTGTTAGAAATCACAGAAGGACACAAAGTCTAAGAGGTGAGACAATATGTAGTGGGGTGGATTGTTTTCAAACAAAATACATCTTGAGCTCTAACCAACAGGGTGTAAAACCTCCCTTTCCTCCCAGTTTCAACCATAACATGGTGTGGGCTGGTTTTCATCAGGACTTGACGCCTGTATTTCCTAATAGGGAAGAAAGAGCATGGTTTGCTACAGGCATCAGACCTAATCTCAAGTAGTAATGGGAGATCGGGAAATTATGGCCCCATCTAGATTGAGTCGACCTGGAAACACGAATGGCTTTATGTAGTGCCTGGTGCCCTGGAAAGGGACACCAGGGAATGCCAGAGGCAAAACCAGTATGTGCATCGTTAGGGCAGGAATTATCTGCTCAATGTACTCCTCAGTATTGTACACATCGCATTCTGTGAAAGTGCATTCCTAGATGTGCTGAAGATGGGTCTCATATGATCCTCCTATGACCCATTCTAAAAAAAAACACTTTAACTAGAGGACCTAGCCAACTACAGACCCATCACAGTTCATTGGCAAGCTTATCGAGAAAGTGGCTGTGACTCAACTACTTGCCAAAATTGACCAGAATTTCCTTCTCCATGATTACAAGTCCTGCTTCTGCTTCAAATGCAGCACCAAATCTTCAACCACCCAAGAAGTTGATGTTGTGGTGCAAATCATTGACACATGGGACTGGGGCCTTCTAGTCCTCTTAGACGTCTTGACTTCCTTACTTAGACTCCACTCCCTCCTTCGTCAATAGGATGCACAGCTCCAGAACTGCCTTACCCATCCTGCAGACCCTGGGCCACACAGATGGGTCATTCAGATCCAACCAACTGCCAGCCGCATGTAAGATTCCCCAAGGTTTTGCATATCCCTAATTATCTTTAACCTATTCATGGAACACTTGGAAGTTCTCCTTAATGGTTCAAACAGTATGCTGATGACACTCAGTTGTACCTTAAGGTCAGTGGCCTCCATGACATTGCTAACCTCCCAAATGCTGGCCACTCTCCAAACATGGATGTCAATAGGCTCCCTCAAACAGGATCCACCAAGACCGAATTTGTCCTCATTATTCCCTCCATCAAATAACTTGTTCTACAATGGCTGAGCAACATGCACCTAGAAAGACTCACCCCGCAGCTGTCATAGACAGCCACATCTTTGGCCTCATTTGTTCTAAAGATTTTAAACTGGCAAGCACCCTCTCAGCTTCAAAGTCACCTTGAGGATTTCTCTCTACTAGGAAATGTATGTTTTCCTCCTGGTAGATGAACACAGTTGGCTCTGGTGGACATGAAAGAAACCCTTTTACAAGTTACATATTAGGGCTAAATTGGAAAGTTGATGCACATCAAGCTATCTGCTGTATTTGATACCATCAACCACACTTTCATTGTACATCATGTCAAGGATGTTGCTCTGGTATCAACAATGTCTGTGCTCGGGATCCTCTCACTACTCTGTGAAGAATATCTTAAGTCAAAATGAATTATCATGTCTCACAAATGGAGACAGTGGATTGTGGTGTTCCACAGGGTTCATACATTTACACTGCCCTTTTCAACATGTGCCTGAAATCTCTGCATGACCTACTTTCCGGTCATGCCGCAGTGTCTCAAAATTATGCTGATGACACCAGATTGTGTTCCCGCTAGAGCAGCATTGAGTGGCCAATACAGTCAATACACAACACATTTTCAGCCTTATCAAACACTGGATGCACGAGAATTAGCATGGATTCAATCAAGATAAAACAGAAATAATGCTTGTAGCTTCATCCTCAAAAATCCCCAAAGCATTGGCTACCCCCCCAAACTTTGTATTAGTGGGACATATAACAAAAACCTAAACCAAAGTGAAAACCCTAGGTGTAACACTAGATTCTTCTTTGGCTTTAAATCCTCAAATAAACAAAGTTATTAGTATATCACATTTTCAATGGATGACTCTGAGGCAGATTAGACCGCTACTTTCAGAAAAAAACATTGTGCGACTATAGCTTGGGCTATTGTAGGTGCTCGCTTGGACTAGTGCAATATCCCTTATGCCAGCTTTATGAAATTTGCTCTGCAGAGCCTGCAGGTAATTGAGAAGACTGCTGAATGTATTGTTACAAATACTCCCATACTGCAGAAATGCCCATATATGCCCTTTGTTAAGGACACGTCACTGCTTACTGGTGAAAGCAAGGATTATTTTTAATCTTCTCACTATAGTAATGACTTCTATGTTTCTACTCCTTGCTTTGTTCAGAATCACTTTAAATGGTAATCATCTTTAAGGCCTCAGAGATAGACTTTACGTTACACCATGTCTCATAAATCATTTTAGATTCTCTAACGTTCTTAGCGGATATAGTGCAGTTATGGGATCCAAATTATTGAACTCTCTCCCTGAAGGAATTTGACGGTCTGTCAGATCCATAAGAATCTGTACAATGGAACCAAGCTTGGACCCGTAGTGTAGCCATAGAATTCCTTCTACAAATGTAACCCTCTGAAGACACAAAGTAAAATACAGAGGGATCAATTAGTTGAATGATAAGGAACACCACACAATGGCCAGGCAGTGCAAGGAAACAAGATAAACAACTTAGCCTTGGAGCAAAATACACTATGCAGCATATGATACAATATCAAAAAAAACACTGACCAGAGTAGAACAAGTCTCCCATGATGCTCCAATCAGAAAATGGAAGAGGGAAGGTCGGGTTCAAGATGTGATCTATCAAAACAGAACAAAATTACATGAAGTTGGGAAACGGCCCAAGATCACAGTAGGGGAATGGATAGCGTAGACCTACCAAGTATTCCTGATGATGTCACCGACTTGACAACCAGTGTACTTCTGCCCTAAACCGATGGTACGAGGATGCCTAATCGAAATGAGGCAGTCTCTAGTCCAATTCCTATCCCGTCGGCATGAGGACACCTAACGACTTCAGCACAGATTGTGGCAGTCTCAAGTTCAACACAACTGCCATCGACCAGGGTTCGGCGTATCACCGTAACTGCTGGAGGCCCGTTGAAGTCGTGTTGCCCAGGAGAGGGGACTGCTTGATGTCATGCTGCCTCTGACTGGAGCTGCCCACTCCTTTGCCTAAGACTGTTGAATCGAAGGACTCCCTTGTCCGCACCGTCGACCACTTTACCATGCCAGAGAAAGTCAAGGACGCTGACACGCCAAGGAGAATCCGCCGGTGGGCTTCTCGCCACCCAAAGACCACAAAGACTTTGATGACTCGATGCCCTTGTTGGGCCACAGTTCTTCAGAAAATCTTTGCGGCCTGAACTATCCAATGACGAGGTGCCCCGCACACCTCATCTTCGCAGGACGTCGTCGATGAGCACCGCCTGGATCGACGCCATGATCTCTGCACCCTCAAACTTTTCATTGATGCTGTCAGCGCCAAGTTCTCCTCCTTCGACGCCTCTCAACGATCTGTGGCTCCTGCTTTAAAGGGTGTTACTCAAGAAGGATCCATCGACTCCTCTTCAAAGAACTCTGCTCCTCCAGATACATTAGAGGGGTAGAAACATAGAGGGAAATAAGACTAGTAGAACAATATATGGACTGGGCTTGTTATATCCCTTTATTTTACAGGTTGCCCAGGTGGGGGGATCTCCACACAGAACTGTGTTTAACAGTAGAGGCCAGTATTCTGCCAATTGTTCTAACCAACTGCTTTCTTTCTATGTCTATTGTTGGTTACCTTTATTAATTGATTTGTGTGACATTTAACCAGAGTACAGTGGATGCACTTTAATGAAATCTGATAATAATTGTGATACCACTTAGAACTGAATATATTTGCCATTGTAGATGTTCTGAGCACAAAGTGAGTTATTGTTATAGTGTACATAACCTTGAATATTAATTATATAAAGACTGTGTTTTCAGTAATACAGTGTGTGGACATTCCTTTGTGGGGGCTTGGGGATTACACTGTACTTAAGAACCAGCCTGCATCACCTCCTGATAAGCTAGGCCTTGATTGCTCGACTACGTTACCAATAATAGAGAATCTTGGCTGGGGTCCTCTGTGGCTCTCCTCTACCATATAGAGAGCAGGAGTACAGACACCCCCTCCACTCTTTACACCTCCCCAAGAGGATCATGTTCAAATCTACATGTACATGTATAACCTAAGAAGAAGCATCGAATGGAACACCAACTTACTGAATGGCTAAACTCCACGCCTCTGGAGTTTCTCGTGACTCGTGCAGCAAAACAATGAAAAGGATGGTTTCTAAGCTACCCTGTAAAGAGAAGACTCACAAGCAGTCCTTCTCCTGCCAAGGCCCGACCATCAGGAACTCAATCCCAGCAGAGGCTCAAATTACCCCACCATCCTCCAGTTTCACTAGACCAATGGCGCTTTTAGCAATACCTGCTGGACCAATACAAATCCCACCCTCCCTCCACCAACAGTACTGCGCTACTGTGTACATGCCACCCCGAAAGCTGGCACCCTCCACTGTAAAGCCATCCATCTAAAGCTAGGGTCACACTCTAAATAATGAATAATGTTTTTAAAAATAGTCTAATTCTAAATGTAAGAACCAGATGAGGGATTACATGGGGGTAAATCACATCTTCTAGGTAAGAGCAGTATTATCACTCATCTTCTTTTCATTAAAATGTTAGTCCAGTAAATGTACAAGTGGGTTAAGTTAGGTTTGGAAGCCCCAGACAAGCCCCACCTCTAGAACGCATTGTGGACACTGCCATGGCTTGCCCAAGTCCACCCATCAGAGACCTGTCCTCAACTATAACATGAATACATCAAATTGCAGTATGGGAATCTATTAGCAACAGTCACAGTAGACCAAAGTAGGGCATAAACACTTTGAAATGGTAAAATAATGCTCATTCAAAGTGGTTTTGTTACATTAACGTATACAAACAGTAAAATAAAGGCAAATATAGATGACAAATCAAATAAGGAAATAACACTCAGCGGCACTGAGCGCCATTTTTGTAAGAGATCCCTTCTCCCGGATGCAAAGTAATTTAGTGCAGATTTGTTCTTCTTTTATAATGACCACAATTTAAATAAATGTGACATATCTAGTTAAAAATAATAAATGAGAAAGTCCTCTGTCAATGTAAACTAGGGAATATCTGGCCAAACGTACCGATAATAAATATAGGTTTTGCAAAACAGAATATATTTTTAAGTGGAAATACGCACTGTTGTTGAGCAAAGTAGGAGCCTGCCACTTCTTAAAGATGTGGACGTTGCTACATACTAAAATAAATCAAAGGTAACTGATAGGAGTAAAAAATTCACTGGTTTAGCACATGGTCAGACTATAACTTTAGTTATTCTGCGCTATTTGGTCTAACTTATTCCATTTTCACAGTGTGCATTCCACCCATTAAAATCAGGCCCAACTCTACCTTTCATTTGTTAGAATAATTCCAGAAAAAAAATAAACACTACATTCTCAGTGAAAGAAGAATGAAAACCTTTATAGACACTTTCAACTCTTGCAAGGGGTATAAAACTGAATGCATTTAGGTGAGCTAAAAAAATAGCACTGGCCTCTGTAAAATATATCTGTTGTATGATGCAAGATGACATCAACACGGTTTCCACAGTTTCCCATGTATGACCAGAACTGTATTCTTAAATAGTAGCAAGCAGTGCCTCCCATTAAATAATCCTTGGAGGTTTTTGAATTTTAAACTAGTTGATGGAAGGTACCCCTATTTAAAACATTGTCATTTCGTGAACAGACGTACACCTACAATTGAACCATTATTGCTCAGAAGACTGCTTACAAATAACAATAGTAGATCCATAACAGCCTAGAATTGATGATACTGGGTGATAGATAGCAAAAACCGGCAAACTCTGAAAAGAGTAACCTAAAAGGGGCCAAGAGTATACAGCACAGAATATTAAGGACACTCTTTCTTCAAAACACATATATAAAAATGATTTATTTAACACCAAGAGAGTTGTGGTCCTAAGCGAGATACTCATGATACATTGAGAGAAAAGAGTTCTAATTAATCAGTATACAACAAGTCATGTTAGACCAAAGATGAAAACACAAAACAACACATTCATATTATAGATAAGCATGTAATTAGAACAGAAGGATGGTGATTGGGTTAGTGTATGGTAGATACAAATCTAAAAGAAATGTATTTAATCATGTTGAGGACATCATATCACAAATGATTATTAAACACACAAAAATGACTGATTCAAGCAAACCCAAGTTAGCTCAAGGAAAAATCCTTAAAAAAAAAGCTGATCACCATTATGTCAAGCACTTGAGTTTCAGCTAATTGGTCATCTAGAATTTCTATGGCTCAGCCTTCATCAGGACATGGTAGACATACATAATAGATGGTATGCTTGCCCCGGGTTGATACATAAACCCTTCCAGTTCCACATGGAGACTGAAATCATTTTAAATAATTCCAGAATTGGTCATCACATGGGCCAGTCCAAACTTCATAGAAGGGTGGAATGTGGTATAGTGTTCATTTGGAACTGAATTATTGGTGCATAAGTTAGAATGTGGGACCAACTTAGGGGATAATGCCATACAAACAGCTCAAAGAATCAGCTGTATAGCCCAAAATGGGCCCAGTGTCATAATAACCCAATACACTGAGGAAAGCACTTGCGAGTTGCGGAATACAAGTGGATGAGCCCTTGGAATAGGGGGAACTAATCATGTATGATACTGCATGATAAGGTTATCTCAAAGAGATCCAAGAGGTCTATGTTTTGTGGCGAGGAGGGGCAGGTAGCTGGTAGAATTGCCCATAGGGAATAGCAGGGATAGGTAAAAATCCAAACCAGAAAACACCCACATGATGTGTCGCCCTCCTTTCACCCCATCTATTTCCTATCTTCAGCTCACATACCAATAGTTTATGCTTTTAGATGACATTGGCAGCATCACCTAATATGGAAAATGAAAAAAAGGGGGCTGGAAACGTACCCCTGGAATGGAATGGGGGCTTGTTGGTATCTATGTTGATAGCATATTCATTCTGGCAGCCAACAATGGGTCAGGGACATTGAATCAGATAATAAATGAAATTATTAAAATAAAGGAAAATAGATTAGCAATGGAATGCCGATGGAAAAGAAAAGACATTTGTTTCACGGAAATATGACTGCTATTAAATCCTACAATTGAAGGATGCTGACTCTAGTTGTTACCATGATTATCACACTTTACATTTCTTAACTGCAAAAATAGTTCTTGCCAGGATTAAATTCAGTGCAGCCTGTTTTCGGTTGAAAGACATAAACAATACAGGACCACCTCAGTAGCCAGAGACACTCTGTATCATTTTCCAGGTTGGTGTCTCCTTTCTATTGCGTTAAAACAGACTGCACAGTTCATGAAAATAGCAAACCTGCTCTATGTAGGATAAACTACCTCATGAATTGAGTCAGCTCTTAGAGGGTTTATGTTTATTATGACTAGTTGAAGTAGGAGATGTGGTGCAGAGAATGCCATCTCTGTAACAGAAAACAAACGCCATACCTGGCGATTCATTGATCTCAATGTATTGAATGATATCCCATCAATCCAGAAAGCAGCTTATTGGCTATCCATCTGCTCATGCATCTTCTTCGGGAACTTATACATGGAATACTGGGCACTGCAGGCCATTTCATGCAAGTCCCAAAGTATGCAGTTACTTACAGAAATGAAACTGCTGCTTGAAATCTCATGTTGTGGTTACATATAGCTAATTATTGAAATCATCAGTAAGAGTTATTCCTTTCAGATGAACACGCCTCTTCCATTTCAGAACCTTCAATTCTAGGACCATTTTACATTGTGGAAAGCTCTTAAAATCTGATAATTCCTACTTGTGGCAATGAGCCACCTCATTTGGCATTTAGTTGATCCCAGGACCTACAAATATGATCTGTCAAACAAGCTATCAACAACAAATCTCTCAACTGGGTTATATTATACCTGTGAACAAGGACAAAATACAGTAAGCAGGCCCAATGTATGCGTGTCCTCAGACTACAATCAGATACCACCTTGGCACTCACATGTGCAAAGTCTGCAACAACACGTTTTAGCAACATGATGATAGCATATCTCTCGCTACTGCACACAACACCCACCGTTGCCAATATGTCCCCCATCCCTACCACACAACTCTTACACAAGTCACTCTTGCATAATAGTGCTTGCATGATGGGCATATCTCAATCCTATCAGCCTTAAATGCTACAAGAAGAAAGTAGCGCCAACATTGTCACACATCTCATACCCTCAGGCATGACATCTAGTTAACCAATACTAGAACAAATGACAACTTTGCAAATTGTACACCCCAACACACAGGGCACTGTAATCCCCCCAGACAAGCCAACAGAATTTAAGTTATAAACACACAAATGGCAGATAGATGTGCACTCTACAAAGGTTAAGTGACATGGCATAACAAAGCATATGTGTTTGTATGTTACTAATATTTGAAATGGTCCTGTCTATTAGCATTATTGACTATATAGAAGGTCATTTCAAGGTGCCCTGAAGAAAATAAGGTTACTTCAGGGATTATACATCTCTATAGGTCATTCAAGGTTGTCACTGATCATATCTGTAAGGATGAAGCGGTGCTTAAGATGTCATTACCAAACTAGTCTTACATGGCTGTATCTGTGCATAAGAGGCATCTAATTTAGTGTATGGGGCTGTGCCATTGTGACAGAAGGACACAGGGCTCAAGGAGTAAGTAACTTAATCACTGTAACATTTATCAACAAGTGATATCTAAAGCAAGCTGTAGTGCATTTTATATAATTTTGTCTAGGGGTTCACATAGATGTGGCACTCCAATCTCACAGCCTCATTAATACAATACAAGCCCACAATTCAGGGCAAAGAATAGACAGTGAGGAATTCAAAAATCAAAATGTATTTAAATAAATTAAAGAAACCTAAAACAAATTGGTCTCCAGCTTTACCCCGGAGCCCATTACAATATTAAATGTATATATATATTTGAAAACACTTTGTTAAAGGGATGTTATGGTTAAGTAAGTTACACCAATAAAAACATATAGGCCTATTGGTTTGATTGTCCACAGACTATTGCATGGTATGTGGATGGTTCATCTGAAGGGACCCACCCATTAATGTTCCTCATTCTCAATCTGGCAGAACAGGAGAAAGCATCTGTTTTTAGTTCCTGGGTTCTTGCTTGGACTTACCTGAAAAATGGCATCTGCTATTGCCATTCCTCCTCCCCAGCCACCACCACCATCCCTATCTGAAGGGGCTGGACAGGAGAACAGGCACAGAGATATGTGGATGAGGATGAAGAGGAAAATCAAGATGAGGTAGAGGAATTGCCTACCTCCAGAGCCCAAAGTGAGTCATGGGTGTGGCATTTATTCACCAACATTTGGGTTGTACAGAAGGCTTGGGTAGCCAAGGTAGGATGCACTGAGTGTGGGATCGTAGTCAGTCACGGAAAACCTGGGCTGTACTCCTACGGGACCACCTCCATTTGCCGCTACACCAGATACAACCACTCAGGTTATCCGAGAAAGGCTGTTCCTTTCTGATGGAGAAGCAGCTTGATGGCTTCTTCCCCATCTTCCTCAACCGCTCCTGCCACCACACAGGCTACTCCTGTGGGGCAGATGATCCCGGCAGACACCTCACAGGCCATACAGAATGCTGTTGACCCTTACCTTTCAAGAGTCGCAGCACTATGTTTGTACTGCGATGTACCGATGTGCAGGGGAGAGCAATTATGAAGTGCTTTCAAGCCACGGTCAAGGAGCACAAGAAACACTGCAACCTACCTTAAGTTTAAGGCCTGCCCAACATCTTCTCCTTTTCACCTGCCCGTCCCTCTTTGTGGTTGTTGCCCCGTCCCTCCCTTCCCTCCCTTCCCTCCTCCACCTTACCTTGCCTCTCCTGTTAAAAACAAAGTAAGCAAACAAATACAAAATCATGTAATACAAAAATAAACATTTCCTTTAGGAGCATCCTTTCATAGTTAAAAAATAGAACTTTAAAAAAATCACAGGACCCTTTGCTGCCTGCATAGTCCCCGGACAGTGCAGTAGTCTGCGGACACCTGGAAAATGCTAGGTGTGGGGTGGGGGAATAAAAATTGTTTAAATTGTTTTTTGTTCAAAAATGTTGCCTCTTAAACAGACTTTTTTTTCTCTTTCTGGCTTTCATATATATGTTTTGATTATTTGGTTTTATGTACTAAACTAACACATGTTCTACTGAACTTAATTATTTTTTCTAACTTTCACAAAAAGTGCTTCTAATTTTTGTTTCTGTTTTTCCATTCTCTTTACTTCAACTACTAAACAATACTTGAATCCATAGTTTATGTTTTCACAGAAACTGCTTCAATGCATTTTGAACATGTTCAAGAAAAATCTGATTGCCCACATCAGTCAGATGCAATCCATCTCTTTGAAAAATGTTGACAATATCAAATTTTATATTTTCGAAAGGAAAAAGTGCAACTACAACTGGCAGAATGCAAAGAAAAAACTTGATAAGCACCTACATAGTGGAATGGATCATGTTGGCATGTGTGCATGTACTGCCACTTAAAAATGTTCTACACATCTTTTCCATCTGTTTGTATTTTCTTTTACAAAAAAGTTACACACTATACTGCCATAAATGCACATATGTATTTTTTTGTTTCATTAAAACATTTTTTTTAAACTGTTAGCATTATCAATTTTTCGTTCTATATAAATGTCACACTTTCCAACCTCACTCATTACATCCCTCACACTGCCACTATTCTCCACCTGCTCAAACATACATGTAGACCACTAAAGGATCCATATACAACACTTCACCTTACATATAAAGTACTCTTCTTTCCCAACCTCTACTATAAGACATCAAGCACTGCTGCAACAACAGTCTGCCATTGCATTACCACCAGGCCACAGTTTCCCTATTGTTTACAATCACTGCAACAATTTACAAATAAATTGCACCACAAAGACAGCACTTCTTTTATTAAATTCAGCAGCACAAAATAACCTAGATATGCACCTTTTTCTCACACCCTTTTCCCCCTGTACCTTCTAATGTGCCAAACAGCACTACAAATAATCCAATTATTCTAACAACATAGTTAACACACTTTAGTACACCACCCATAACACAACTGTATGAACTCTTTTTTCCACCAACTCCTCCTACTTTCATAAATAACAACCTCACTTACCTAAAGTACTTCACCATTGCCACATATACCCACTAATTTCTTTCACAATTACAGGAAAGAAGAAGATTGCTGAAGATAGTTACCAAAAAAAGAACACTCTTCACATCCTAAAAAGGAAGTACATTAATATAGCATGTATATCTGTCTAATTGTAACAACGTACTTTCACTATACATTAGCCTAGGGCATTCTACTCAAATCAACATTTATTTCACTCTAACCCATTATATTACAACATTCACACTCTTTCTATTCCCTTCCAAATGCCACCATTATAACACCCACTGTTTTCCTCAAAACATCATAATGTCCCCACTTATTCAATCACACACCATTCCCTTACTCACTAATCCAAGGCCATCACACTTGTACAGACTCTTACTCTTATAACCTTCTCAACCTCACCTATCACCCCACTACACAATCACACAGCACTCTATTCATCGCTACGATAACATTCACACACCCATGCAGAATACATTCATATTCTTTCCACAAGTTTGAAACCCAAACTTTCTTTTTTCCTAACATACAGAACAGAACTGCAACTCTGTAGAGAACAAAGGAAAACAGGGCAGATAAGAATAAAAGAAAGCCATATAGTCATCCACCTCTAAAATAATTAAAATGAAACAGATAGTAAGCTCACTCAACAAAACAAAATCAGCCACCATTAAAAAGTAAGGCCCCTCTTACAAAAACTAAACATAAAAAAACATGTAAAATCAAAAGTAGACCTACTAATGAACCTAACACTATATTTACCAATGTTAATGTAGCCACAGTGAAGCATTCCCAAAAATTAATTTTCCCAAAAATGTTCATCAGTAAAGTTCTTCACAATCTTATAAAGACATCTAAAAAGTCATGATCTCCTTTAAAAACAACTGCAGAAGACTAATCATCAAAGCTCTAATTGACAGCGCATTCCTATTAAAGAGAAAGTTGTTTATATTGAATTTAAACAAAAGGAAGCCACTAACTGAATTAATCAATACATTACAAGAAGTACTTCTACACATGTTCAATGTCAATTTAGATACCTAATCAAACATCTGTGAAGGTGAATGGATTCAGACAAGCAGCACAGAACTAAATTTCAATGAAAAGGCCTATAAACAAAAACAAAAAATACCAATTGCCATAGACAGTAATGGCTGAGGACATGAAATGGCAGCACACACCATTATGGTAAAAGAAAGCCTTATAGAAAAAACTTCACCAACATATTTTCAACCAAATGTTCCATTCACCCAAACAAACCATCCAGTGTACAAAAGGACATGCAGCTCAATATGCAAAGTACACCAACAATCCTCCAAATCTTTACAATTCCTCAATCACTCTGTGAAGCTAAAAGAGAAAAGTACAATCAAAGCCTCACAAATCCATAGACTCCTACCCAGTGTACAGCCATGAGGATTACAAGACATTCATCAGCCTGCATTTCACAAACTTGCAAAAGCACCTTCCACCACATCAAAATGTTAGCAATACACCATTTCCCTATACAAAATCTTATGCATAGACAGTTCTATGCAAAAAGTCCTGCTCTAGAACTCCAAAATGTAAATAAAATTCTCCTGCATGGAACGGCCAAAGAACTCCTTCGAGAAATAGAGCCCATCCAAAGTAAATATTTTGGAACTGAAGTTGTCTTACAAATTTCAGTAACTTCAGAAAACATTAACGAAAGCCTCACAAACTCCAACCTCCTAACAAGCACATATAAAAAAGAAATAGCTAAGTTTCAAAACACATATGCTGAAATATCAGACCAAGTATGTGCCCGGTTTCCCAGAACATTTCTTAAAAAGTGCACACAAATAGTAGATATGGCCTACAAAATGCAGGTTGCTGAGCAATCCCAATGGTTCCAATTAGCTTTATATCTAACAACAGAAAATCAATACAAAAAAACTGACCCCTCACTGCAATACAAAGTTTGACAATAACCAAATACCATCATGTGCTATTACTGACAATTTATAACTAATGTTCCCTCTTCCAAAAGCTCTTCAACAACTTAACTTGAGTGAGAGCATTATAATCCAAACAGTGCACCCATTTCACGCGCTAATATGTCTTCAATGGAAAACTGCCAAATTGCCCCCATCTGAGTTACTGAAAGGCATTTGTTGCAAAGTAGTATATTTGTCATTAGATCTTAAAGAAAATTCAGAAACTCTAGGAGTATAATGTCTAAAGGTTCAATCATTGATTGTACTAGTAAATTCTGTACCAACAAAGGACAAACAAATATGGCAAAAACTAGTCAACTTTAACAAAATTAGACAAGCCCTACAATATCTCAAAGAAAACATTCAATACTACAAAGATATAAACATAGAGGAAAATTAAGGGAACCCAACCAAATAATTCAAGATTCACCACCAACTGGCCAATTTGAACGTGTTGATCCTGTTACTGCAGCCTACATTTTAGACTAGTATACAAGTCACCCACTAAATTCCTCTTTCTTCCTTCTATGAAAACCTTGACCACCTCCTCTCGCTTATCTCTCCCTCCCCCTCTCCTCTAACTGTACTCGGTGACTTCAACCTTCACTTATCTTCTTCCCCTCAGTCCTCACCCCTCTTCTCCATCCTTGACTCTTACCTCATTTCCCCTCTTCCTTCTTCTCCTACTCACTCCTCTGGCTCCACTCTAGACCTCATTTTCAATTCTTCCTACCCATCTTCTCCTTTCTCTACTCTTCCTATCTACCTCTCCGATCATACCTTACTCTCCTTCTCCCTTACTCCCCTTCCACTCCCACCTGACACTAAGCCCTCTCCCCCCATCTTCTCATGGCGGGACTTCGCAACTTTGATCCCTCCCTCTTCATTGACACCTGCGCTTCTTCTCTTCCCCCTCTCCACGATTTCTCTTTACTATCTGCCAATGACGCTCTATCCTCTCTCTCCTCTTCTATTTCCTCTTCCCTTGATCAACTCTACCCCCTTTCTTCCTTCCGTCCAACCCGGAAACCCTCTCAACCTTGGCTCACCCCTCAACTTCTCTCTATGCGATGTCTCCTATGACGTCTTGAGAGACTTTGGCTCAAATCCCCCACACTTTCCAACAAAACCTCTTATTTTCCGTACCACTCTCTTTATGACTCTTGTCTGGCCTCAGCTAAACGATCCTACTACTCTAGCCTTCTTCACTCCCAAGCCTCTCACCCTCGCCGCATCTTTCAACCTCTCTCACAACTTCTCTCCCCTCGTACCCCTGATCCATCAGCCTCCTCCACCCTTTCTCCTTCTGACTTTGTCAACTTTTTCTCCTCCAAGATTCTTGCCCTTCGACAAAAAATCACCTGCTCCTTTTTCCCCCGCCTCTCCTCTACCTCTCCCATTCACCTTCATGTCTGTCTTCTCACCTCTTTCCCCATCTGAAGTCTCCACCCTCCTCTCAAAAGCCCACCCTACATCTGCCCCTACTGACCCTCTGCCATCCCTCGTTATCCCCAAGATCTACCCTCTTCTCATCCCCTACCTTACTTCCTTCTTCAACACCTGCCTCTCTTCGGCCACCTTCCCCTCTGCTTTGAAACATGCCACTATCATCCCTATTTTGAAGAAACCTTCGGCTGATCCCCTTCTTACCTCTAACTTCTGTCCTATTTCTCTTCTTCCATTCCTCTCTAAGCTATTAGAGCGCATTGCCTACTCCCAGCTCTCAACATTCGTCACTAATCTCTCCCTCCTACCGCCCTCCCAATCTGGCTTCCATCCTAAACACTCTCCTGAAACTGCTCTTACCTATATCCTTAACTCCCTTCTCTCTGCTCGACACTCTAAGCAATCCTCAGTTCTCATTCTTCTTGACCTCTATGCTGCGTTCAACCCTTTTGATAACCCCCTCCTTCTTAACACTCTCTCCTCCTTTGGATTCACAGGCCCCGTCCTTAACTGGCTATCCTCTTACCTCTCCTCCCACTCTTTCACTGTCTCCTGGGGTGGCCGGTCCTCTCCATCCCAACATCTTGAATACGGCGTACCTCAGGGCTCTGTGCTTGGTCCTTTCCTTTTCTCACTCTATACCTCCCTCCTCGCCCCTGTTATCTCCTTGTTTGGCATTTCCCACCATTTCTATGCCGACGACACTCAACTCTTCGTTTCTTTCTCTTCCTACTCATCCGACCTCCACCTGAAACTCTCTTCCTGCCTCACTGTCATGAAAAACTGGATGTCTTCCCGCTTTCTCTCCCTCAACACTGACAAAACTGAAGTGGTCTTTTTCCCCTCCAACTCTCTTCCCCTCCCTCCCCTCCCCCTTTCATTCATTTCCCTCCCACTAATCTCCCTATCTCTCTCCACACCTGTAACTTAGCCGTCCACTTTGACACCTTACTCTCTTTCTCCCACCATATCTCTCTCACTTCTCGTGCCTGTCGCTACCACCTCTTCAATATTCACAAAATCTGCCCTTCTCTCACCTTTCATGCTACTAAACTCCTCCCTTATCTTCTCTCGCCTCTTCTTCTGCTCCGACTTACTATTTGGCCTACCTACTTCTCATCTTGATCCTCTCAAGTCCATCTATCACTCTGCTGTCCGCACCCTCTGCCTCCTTACCCCCTGTGACTCTATCTCAGCTTCCCTCTCCTCCCTTGGATAGCTTCCATTTCTCTCTCAACTTAAATTTCACTTCCTATCCCTTGTCTTCAAATCTCTCCATTGACTCGCTCCCCCCTACCTCTCCTCCCTCCTCTCTTTCTACACTCCCTCCCGCTCCTTTCGTTCAGCTGATCAGTTCCTTCTGACTGTTCCTCCGCCCCCTTGTGCCCCCTCCCGTTTCCGCTCCTTGCAACTCCTAGCTCCCTTGCGCTGGAACTCCCTACCTCTCTCAATTCGTTCTACTCCTACTGTCTCCTCATATCACGCCTCCCTTAAATCTCTCCTTCTCCACCCCCGCCTTGAAACACCCTCCCCTTCCTGCTCCCCTCCTTTCTTTTTACTTTCACTTGATTCCCTCCTTCCACTCCCTACCACCCCTCTCTCACCCTCCCCCCTCTCCTCCTGCTCCCCCTCTCCTCTCCCCCATATTCCCACTGCTTTCTCTCCCTATTCCCTCCAGTCTTATTTCTCTTCTTAATGGTGTGTCATTTGATTTACTCATATTGTAATCTGCTTCTACCGTTATATTGTTATTTTGTGTTCTTTGCATCAAGTTGTTCAATTGTGCAGCGCTTTGGTGTAAAGCGCTATATAAAATAATAAATACAAATACAAATTCCAAAGTCACCATTGAAGATGCATTAGAAACATATCAAATTCGTCAAGCCAAAGGATCCCCATTTAGCATATGGGAGAAAAGTGTAGAGGTACGTTCTTTTCCTCTACTCTTTCCTACAGTAAAAGGAGGAAGATATGATGAAAGATCCATACAAATTATTGTATCAGAATATAACTCTTTATGAATGTATTCTGAAGACCCCAAATTCAGACAAAATGTATAATACGTGTTCCACTTCCTGTTCGAAAGGGAACTAGCAACTCTATGTTATGGAGATGCACACACATTAAAAACAGGCTCTAATTTTTTAAACATGTCCACTACCCAACTGCTTCAAAAAGATAAAAGATAAAGATGAAGGTTTGCATTTAAGTATCACAAATCTATCGGCAAATATACGTGGTACAAAAGAATACTGGTTCCGACGTCACGCTGATGTACATTGTATGCTAAGCAACCAATGCCCACCCACATGGTTTGTTACTTGTGCAGCATACACATGGGATGACTTGCACTACTTCTTACGCACTGAAAACCAAAATAAAGAGGGAATAGATATAAAAAGACCAGGAGGACTCTGTTCTCTTGACCTTGTCAATGTATCAAGGTACTTTCACCATTGCTCCATTGTCATGCTGCACTTCATCAGCAATAAAACTACCTCTCCTATCGGAGAAGTGGAACACGTATTTTGGAGAAAAGAATATCAATCCAGAGGAGCACCACACATGAACATGCTTTTGTGGATAAAAGATGCTCCCAAATTTGGCCATGAAAGTGATGCTACTGTTTTACAGTTTATTGAAAAATACACCACCTGTGACATCCCTTCAGAAACCACACATAGGGCCTCATCACGAGTTGGGCGGTAACGCCGGCGCTAAAAGCACTGACGTTATTAGCCCTACTGCCAAATCCACCGGTGCTATTAGCGCCGGATCACAGGTTTGGTGGAATGGGTATTGCCCATTCGGGAATTCCACATTCCCTATTGAGCTCAATGGGGACATTTTGCGCTTTCACCACCGGCTGATTTCCCGCCGGCGGTAAACGCACCGAAAATGAGCAGATTCTCTGTGGATTTCCCCCCAGCTCCGAGGTGGGGGGAAATCAGCCAAAGCCGTGATTTTGCAGATCCTTAAATGCGGCGGTAACAGCGCTACTGCCGCATTTAAGGGCTGCTGCCAAACTCGTGATGAGGCCCAAAGTGACCTATGAACACAAATCTTATGCTTCCAAAAACCTAAGTGTGGCAAATACTGACAATTTAGGTATAAAAACAAAGGTAAATACTATACCATATGTTGCTTTGGCTTCCCTAGACCAGTTTGCAAAAATGGACAAGTAAATAGCTTGATGTCTTCTGTTAGACACAGTATTAAAGGCAACTCCCCTAAAAACACATACAAAATTAAAAGGGATGAAGCATTCAAGTACATCAATGATTACAATGCAATCACTGCCCTCTTGTGGAATGCAAATATAGACATACACAACATTGCAGACAATTTCGCTGCCGTTCCAAGATATGTCAGAGGCTATCTCACCAAAGCTAAGAAAACAAAGTTAAAAGACCTCAGGATGACATATCATCTGACAAACCAATGTCACAAAAATTGTACAGATTCAGTATAATAATGCTCTCCCATAGAGAATACGGTTTTTATGAAACTGCAGACCATGTAACAGGTACATTCTTATATGGAAAATCTGAACACATTGTCTGGCTAAATCTTGGTCCAGCTTCATCCCGAAAAAGAGTACAAAAATCATACCAAGAGAAAGAAACAAAAGCCACAAATTATTACAACTGCCAGGGCATTTTAAAACACAATTTAACTGACACATACTACCCAAACAGAAGTACTGCTTTGGAAAACATGTTCCTGTATGGCATAGCCCAAAACTACTCCCACAAAAACAATGTCACGCCAGATGAGACAACTGACAAATATTCAGTCTGAAGGAAGCCTAATGAAACTTACCAAACCCAGCCTAATTATTCATCAAAAGCTATCATTTAAATCTCTGCAACATATAGAACACAATTACATGGCCCTACTGCAACTTGTTAAACATTGGAGAAAAGAAGAAGAATTATTAGGTCACCATGACTCATTTGAAGCTGCATTCAAAGCAAATGAAAGCAGTATATCAAATGTCAATTTCAAACAATAAAAAGGCATGTGGGACAATGAACACCAACAATATGAAGACATTGAAGCTCTACAAGATAAAGACAGTCCTGAGGGCAGTCAACCTTTGCTTACAGGAACCCAACAACCACTTAGAGAACCTCTCATGTGAAATAGCGACGACTGAGGTAGAAAATACCATGTATCAGTCTAAACAATCTGAAAAAGACTTGTCAGTGCTCAAATCACAGCTAAATGACGAACAACTCACCATTTATCTAGAAGTCACTGAAGAAATTGAACATTGTTTTAAACATGAAACTGAAACATGTAGCTTTACACATTTTAACCCTCTGCTCCTGTGTGTAAGTGGTGAAGCTGGTTCTGGTAAAATGATCTTAATTAAAATTATCAGAAACATTCTACAAAACTTAACAAACCACAACCTTTAATCTGTTGTAACAGCCCCCACAGGTTTAGCTGCCTACTACACAGGAGGTGTATGTTTACACTGACTACTGCTCCTTCCATTAGAACATCAAAACAAATTAAAATTCTACAAATTATCAGAAGAAGCTGCTACTGAAGTATGCAGAATTCTGAAACAAATGAAAGTGCTTGTATAATTCATCTCAGAATGCAAGAAGTACTAAAAAACATCTATGATGAACTGTTTGGAGGAAAACACATTATTGTTTTCGGAGACCTCCTACAGTTAAGGCCAGTAAATTGTCAACCTATTTTCAGAACATTAGTACACAAACAATGCCATAACACACTCAGCAGCATTGGAAATGGACATCTCTGGGAACATTTCTGCTACAGAGAATTAACTCAAAACATGTGTCAGTCTGCAGATCTGACCTATGCTAACATTTTAAGAAGCATTAGAACTGGTCTGCTTACTGAAGATGCAAAATCCATCTTAAATACTAGGTTAATCCACAAGCTCTATGGGCTAAACACATCTACTCCTGGTGTCATAGAACAATCAACTCAACAAAATATTACATGTATGTCCTTAATGCCAACCCTTGCAAGCTGCAGTCAATTCAAAGAAACAATCTTTTTTAAAACAAATGTAATTAAATGATTTAGTTTATTCCAAAATTTTCATTATTTCATCACATTTCATTTCCTTATAAAGAGTACAAAACAAGCAGCACAAAAGACAAAAAAAGCTTAAAAAAGGAAAAAAAAGGGTGGAAAATGAGCAAACAAAACAAAGAAAACAGAAACCAGGCAATACCATGTTCTCTTTCCTAGGCCTAAAAGTCTGAAAGGCTCATGATTTCCATCCAAAATTGTAAAACCCTGAAAACTAAGCGTTCTTCCGTAGTTAGAAGCATCGCATCTGATGGCAACATGTCTCAATATTTTCCTCTTATCTAGGCATGCGCATCACAGACTATTAACAGATGGTATATAGATTTCTGTTGCAATGTATCTTTACAGAAGCGTCAGGAACTGGTCTGACCAGTCATTTGTTTTGTTTGCTCTAGAACCTCTCATTGGTAGCAGGTTTAGGGCCTCATTACAACCCTGGCGTTGGACCATGGTGCTATTAGCACCATGGTCCATGCCGGATTCCGCCATGGTGGATGGCGGATTTACCGCCCCATTCCAAGGTTGGCGGGGCAGTAAATTCCCATTCACCATGGCCCCTTCCCCATTCCCATTTTTGGCCCATAGGGCTCAATGGGAATGGGGAAGGCGCTAATTACGGCACCGTAAATTACGGTTCCGTAATTAGCACCAAGGTCGCTTAGCGCCTTGGACTTTAACGCCTGCAAAAAGCAGGCATTAAAGTGGGAATCTGGCGTTAAGGGTTTAATGGCACCGCAGCCTTTTACAGCGCTGTTAACCCCTTAATGCCAGGGTTGTAATGAGGCCCTTAGTCTCAGTCGAAGGAACAAGTCTTGGAATTTTGGGCATGGAAACAGCTGTAGATAGAGAGGCAGTTGATTTAGTGTGTAGCTCTCCGCTAAACAGTTAATAGCAAGTTTGTAGTGCATTTTCGGCTCTTGGGTCTCAATCCAGTCAATCCATTGGATTTTCTTCTTGACTGACAAAGGATGAGAATTCAGCATTTAGATGGAACAATCTAAGTATGAGCCATTGTGTGCAATTTGCTTTCTATTTATTCAGTATCACATTGTGGCTGGAGGTTGGCCTTGTTCTCAGAATGTCGATTGGTGATATTTTATCATCGACCACTGTTTTCTGAAAGAAGTCAAGCGATTTCCACAGTATCAAGGAGCGAATTGATTGAAGAGCTAAGTGGGATCTTATCCGTTGGACTGGATGAGATTGTGGGATAGAGAGTACTTTCCTCCAAAAGAAGCTTCTAGCAAGTCCCAAATGGACCATGTCCGATTGAGTGTTGCTTCGCCCCATAAATCAGTATTGGTACTACATTTTTGTGGTAGAAGGCAATGACTGGACATAAAGAATATTTTCCATATTTTTTATGCAAGATGAGGCCTTGCTGAACTAGAGATCCAACTTTCGTTCTCAGAATGACCTCCCACTCATGCTCGCTCATGCTTGAATTTAGCTACACTTCTAAATAATTGATTGTTTTGATCTGAACCAGTTTTTGGTGCTCATAAATAACGAAAAAATCTATCTTCTTGGTTCCTTGTTGGCAAAGATACAATGTTGAAAAAGGAAATGCAACCCTTACTGCATTTCAGCTCCACAGACAAACTAGAAGTGCACGGCATAACTCTCCCTGTATCTTAACAAGCAACATCACGACTAAATAGCTTAGAAAAATGTATCTCCAACACAGCTGGATTGGAAAAAGTATTAACTCTGTGTCTAAATTGCAGAGTAATTCTAAAACGTAACCTTGACATGGAATAAGATTTAGTCAATGGAGCAATTGGTAAAGTTGTTGGCTTCCAAACATATCCACATGACAACAACATTCAGTTTGTCAACATCCACTTTGACAAACTTGCAGAAGTTAAAAAGGGAACAATTATCTTTATCTCTTGCATATGCTATCACTATTTACAAGTCACACGCATTGATTGACATTTGCAGCACAGTCTTTAAAGAAGATATGAGTTGCATAGCACATTGTATTTTGCATCTGCAAATACTCAATGGTCTATTGCTATTTAACTTTAATAAAAAGTAAATGCTGGCATTCCTTGCATCCTAGAATACAACAGGCTATGTGCAATGTACACCCTCATCTAGATATGTACCCTGTACTTCAAAATAGAAAACCTTTAAAAAGAAAACAAATACAAAGAGAACCTATAAGTGATCTCCCAACAATACTGCTAAAGATACAAAGACCAACTTCTGCTCCATCAAATAATACAACCACAAATCTGTCTAGTACAAAACCAGCTGAACATCCATCAGAATACAAAAATACTTCTCAAACAACAACTGCAGGCCCATTAAAGGATGGAGAGGCACAACTTTCTGCAAGACAATTGGAGTACATTGCTATGCAAATGTAGCAATCAATATGTCCTTCCAATTGCCACCAACTGTTCACAACATTTACTTAAAGTGCTCAGACCAGTTGTGTTTGCAAATATTCGTCCTTCATAGAAATGCCACAAATAATCCTGACAGCACTTACACTGTCTCAGGTATAAGGCAAGAATTGGACTACTGTACAGGAATTGTAAAATTCACCATAAACACACAGGAAGATCCACAAGAATTCCTAATGTACTAACAAAAAGTACTGGAAGCCAAAAACATCCCTATGAATGAAATCTTCTAGATTTCATACTTGTGGAAACATATTTGCACTCTCTGCAACCATGTTCCACAAGAGCACATCCCTAATGAATGATTTGTGAATGTATCCATGACAAATTCTGAATCCATTCTATTTCTGCAGATGCAAATCATAGCATATGTTGTCCTTTTTGTAATTCAAACAATTGTTCCAACATACAAATGAACTCACATGGCCTATATGTGATACTAATGCTACAATAAAGATGGTACCAAAAATAACTGTAAGCTTGCTAGCTTTACATATAACCAAGTATCTCTTGGCAAGAAAACCTTCACAACAGTGGGCATAATCTACCACACTGGTGCTACAACCACTTCCGGCCACTATACTGCATATGTCAAAAAAGAAGTGGTTGTTTTGAATGTAACAACAGATCTGTTACTCCAAAACATAGATTACCAGCAAATCTAGCAAATGCCTATATACTATTCCTTCAACCCAAATTAATTTAGTCACTAAACTGTTGCAAATAAACAGTTAGAATACACCAATTGGTATCTAACTACATACATAATACTACAATAGTACTTTTAAAAGCCAAGATAGTTAGAATACGCCAACAGGTATCTAACTACTTCAAAAATACCCTTCATTGCAATAGACTTCAACTATGCCATAACAGTTCTTGTTACTGCAATACTTCTTGTAAAATCCAATATAATTACAATATGCCAACGTTCCCACCAACTCTAACAAATGACTACTTAATATTCCTTTACCCCAAATGTACTCACTAAACTATAGTACAATAAACAGAATAAGCCAATTGGTATCTACCTACATCTAAAATATTACAACACTACTTTTAAAATCCTAGACAGTTAGAATACGCCAAGAGGTATCTAACTACTTCTAAAATACCCTATATTCCAATACATTACAAATATACCATCACAGTTATTCTAACTGCAAAACCTCTTGTAAAGTCAATATTGTTAGAACACACCCTTAATCAAAACACACTTCAAACAAAACATACTATCAAACTTGCACTCACATAATTATAATAGTTTTTTAATCCTCTATCGATTTTCTTCTCCCAATGACCGAATGATTATTTCATGTCAATATGACAACAGTGTAGCACACACTAATGTGTTACCAAACATAGTACATAGAATGTACTGTTTATGAGGGTCAAAAAAGTTAGCGTATATGTAAAATTGTATGCAATTTAAGCTTTTAAGCTATCCTACTTAACAAATTATACTGTTCTTTTTCACAGAAAAAGAACCAGAGATTCCAGCTATAACCGTATGCAAATAAGTAACAATACCAAGTATCCTATTTGTCATCTTCACAAAGAAACAAATACATAGTACTATCCTCAATTGTACTGCAATCATAAATACCATGCACACTTCAATTAAATCATTCTACCATATTACAAATACTGTATGCTCCCCCTACAGTACCTATAATTACTATACACATATTACTATGCTATGTGTTACCAGTGGCCAGATTCTTGGCAGCACCTGCAAAAAAAATGTTCACCTATAAAAATAGCTCCATATCAACTGTATTCCACTCCCCCATCCTTTCCAGCCCCTCTTTCAGTCACAAAGTAACCCCAAATGTGTTTTCCACACTTTTTCACTCACTGCAGTGTCCACAGTCAGCAGCGGCTGCCCGTGGATCCAACATGGTGACCATTTAAAAAAATCAGAACTACCCCACTTTTTCCAATAACCAATCAACGGGTGCGTACAGTGTCTGTGGACATCACGCCTGATTGGTCCTGGGGTGTCCGCAGACCTGAATCAGGAAATGAGTGCAGATCGGACACAGATGTCATAAATGTTTTTTTAACTAGTTTTTGGCAATTTAAAAAAAATAAAACAACCGCTGGATTTACACCAATTTTCCAAGAGCACACCTTCTGGACCAAGCCATTGCTCCTGTTGCCAGTTTGGTGAAAATATGTCCAGCGGTTTGGGCTGTAGGCACGAGCAAACATTGTTTTCCATTGCATCTATGAGGATTTCCACCCATTTTGGGACCCTCATATAACTACCCCCCATGGACAAAACCGCACCAAAGTTCGTAAAATCTCATGGAGGGGGGCATATACATATTTTGCAAAGTCCAGTGAGGATTAGTCCAGGGGATAAAAAGTTATAAGCCACCCAAAAAGTGCTCTTTCTACGAGTTGAGCAACTTAACCATAACTTCAGGGCTGCTACCACAGGCCCTGTAATATTTATATGAAACACAATTTTCTCTTCCTTTATGAATCTCACTATTATAAATCATCTACGGAATCCACTTTCAATCACAGAATTCTCCATATAAATATGCTGTATTCTAATATTTTGCTATACATGTTGAAATGCCAACTCAACAGTTTTTTCCTATGAACATTACTAACAAGTCAATGGAGCATTTCCTTTAAGGCAAGTATGGTTAAATCATTTCATTTTCTCTGACATCAAGACAAGTATTGTGCTGGAGAAATTTACATCACTTACATTCAAATATATCTATGCACCATCTCCCCTGTGTAAGTGAAAAGTAGTGAATGTTTTAGATATGTAGAGGCCATTTGACATATAGGCATGGACCGGCTAACATAGGAATATTTGTTTAGCCATTTACCTGAAAAAGGCAGCTTGTTTTCATTGGCTCATGCAAGTTTGCATTCACAAATACTGTCCTCGAGAATCTATATTTTCGGTTCCAAACCCAGATATGCACTATCTTCCTGCCTGTGTGGGTACAGTTCTCTATAGACATATGTATGAGACTTTAACTAAACCAGGATTTGTTCTTTCATTTATCAGTATGCATGTGTGTGTATGTCTTTCCTTGCACATGAAATTATTATTTTCTATAGAGAAACATTCACAGTTTTAAAAGGCCATGCATGTATGGCGTTCAGTCTCTGTATTTCGGGGCTGGAGATGTACTGTTCTCGAGTGATAGATATTTATCTGAAAATTCTCTTCCCTCCCCCACTACACCTGACTCTGCCTACACATTGAAAGACAGGGGAGTGCAGATGATTTGTACTTCACACAGTTATTAATGACTCAAATTAATTCCAACAACATGCAATTTGTCACATAAACATCAAGACTATACTATGGTCTCTACTGATGGGATTAACTGCATGTTATCTTCCCAGGTAATAGTACGTGCAATTGCACTATGGCCCACAGTGACTCAACACCAGTGTAAACCAGTAACTATATTTGCAAATAATACATCCCTTTGTACAGGGAATCTGTCTTAAAGTGGCAAACAAATTGTTTTCAGTTTTTAAATGTCATGTTTTAACACAAGGTCAATTAGCCATTTAAAAGGACAACTTCTCGCTTTGCATTCAATATATATATGGGGGAACACAGGGCATACAATTATCAACACCGGTATTCTTGTTTTTAAAGTGTACCCCTTTTGCATTTCCAGTCCTTTTATCTTCCCAGATTTTACCCAGTTTTCAAAATGGAAAAGGTGGGTATTATTATTATTAGTATTATTATTGTTGTATTTATTAAGTGCAGAGTTAGCTTTGAGAAGCAACAGAGTGCTTTATAGAGGTATCGATAACAACAGAACAGATATACAGCGGGGCTAGGATACAGAGCGGGACAGAGGGGGGTACAGCTGGTACTAGGTGGCAGGGAGAAGAATGGCAGATGGCTTCTAGCGAGCCAGGTGGCACTAGGGGTGACATGATGCCCTACATGTTGAGGGGGTGAGACTCCTTGAAGAGGTGGGTCTTGATTTTTTTCTGAATTGTAGGAGTATAGGGTCGAGTCTGATGCTTACGGGGAGGAGGTTCTATAGTCTTGAGATTGATTTACCTTTTTAGATGTACTTCTGGTTTTGGGCAAACTAGCTAGGCACCCAGTCGTCCAGACATTATCTTGTCAGCAAACCCTCCATTCAGGTGGCCTTCTTGAGATCAACCTCCAAACACCAGCTGGTCATCCCTGTATGGGGTGCTCTGGCTTCCTTCACTCAATAGACAAGACTCATGGACTGGTCTGCCATCTTCTAACAGTTCTCGTGCTCTGCAATCTCCTGTTTCTTTACCTCTAGTCTCTTCATTACCCACATTTTCATAATTCATCCTTCTGTCCTAGAGGCATCTCTTTATATTTCCTTAGAATCCACCCCCGGTTTGTCCGAGGAGAGTGGTTTGTTTTTTGTATAACCAAAAAGGTGGGAGGGAGATTATACTTGCTGAAGTGAAGCTAAGTTTGGATTCATGCTCTAATTTCTGATTTATTTATGCTACTTTAAGAAAAGTTATATTTTAGTTTCTACACAATGAAGCAAACATTTTGATATGGTATATGATGACATGCTGATCAATTGATTATGATTTTGTCCTTTTTAAGCAATTTCCAAAATGAAAACATATAATTATGTTTCAAGATTTTGTTAGAGCTTACTTTTAATTACAGCATATGAAAAGCTTGGATCAATCAGGATTTGCATGACAATTGAATCCTTAATTTAATTTTTACACATTTTAAGAGAGATTTTAGTTCATTTTAATGCATTGGGATTTCTTTGGTGTACAAGAAAGCAGTTTCCCACAAGAGGGCAGAGATGGCACATCACCCTATATTCCCTCTCTCTATTATCCTATCCAGAGCAATATTTCTTTAGCTCTGCATCCTCTCAATTACCTTTAATCTTAACTAATCCAAGGCAGAAAGTTGGAGCCATTAATCTAAATGTTAATGACCCTTTATGTTGACCTCCTATTGCTAATGGATTCAGTTTATGCATCTCTATGAAATAGAGGCTTTGAAGACAAGTCCTGATGTCATGACTGAATGCCTGAAGAAAATGTATAGTGTTTACATGCTCTGAAAGCCTGTGTTAAACACAATAGTGGAGCATCTCTGAGAGATAGATTGTTGAAAATAGAGTGCTAGGAGTACTTTTAAGATTTGTTTAAAGTTTTACATTGTGTTTACATTTCTCCATTAGCCTTTTACGGATTCATAGTGTTTGCTTAGTCTATTTCACTTCATTCACAGAGACACTTATGTGCTTTTGTGTAGGAAACTAAATAATGTTAATGCTGTTGTAATGTCACTGTGATTTAAATCAGAGTATTTCCTCCGAACACACATTATTTTAACTAAGAACTACAATCCTCAGTGGGATTGTAGTCCTTGCTCAGTGCTAATTACCGTTCCCCGGCACGAACGCGCCAGCGCGCACGTGAGCAGCTGGTCTGTGGTGGACATATAAACATAGTAAAGCCAACCCTCCTTAGAGATAGATTGTTGAAAATAGAGTGCTAGGAGTACTTTTAAGATTTGTTTAAAAGTTTTACACTGTGTTTAAATTGCTCCATTAGCCTTTTACAGATTCATAGTGTTTGCTTAGTCTATTTCACTTCATTGACAGAGACACTTATGTGCTTTTTTGTAGGAAGCTAAATAATTTTAATGTTGTTGTAAAGTCACCGCAATTTAAATTGGAGTATTTCCTCCGAATGCACAATATTTTAACTAAGAACTACGATCCCCAGTGGGATTGTAGTCCTTGCTTCGTGTGAAATACCATTGCAAGGCAGAAACGCACCCACGTGCATGTGACCAGCCAGTCTGTGGTGGTCTGTGCTGGGAGGTGCGAGTGCGGCAGCTCCCATATTACAGTGATCCCATAGTATGGGCGTCCTGGAGGTGCTTGCAGAAATTGAGGCAGCAAGAAGTAAGTCTTTATCTCAAACGTTAGCTACACAGAATAGAATTTTTGTGCTAATAACGCCATCGCACGCAGTCCCCATCACTGACACTCAGAAAACCCCTAGGCATATGAGTGAAATGCTCTCATCTCCTACTAGTCGACTTTCTAAAACAAGTACTATTATTCTGAAAGCAGCCATAGGTAAATACAATGAAGCATATACTTCAACCATAACTATAAGGCCCCCTAAAGAAGAACTGGATAAGCTAAAGGTGGACCATGGGAATATAAACACCTTAGCTGAAACAACACAAATAGACAGGAAGAATGATAAACATAATATTGTGATCTGCCATTTCCCACAGCCAACTAAATTGCTTTCCCCGCCCTTGAATACCTCACTGCTGAATCTAGCGCTCTTAAACACCAGCTCCCTGGTTAAACACACACTGGATGTTTGGGACTATATCCTCGATCATAGTATCGACATTATGTGTGTTACGGAGACCTGGTTATCGGATGCACATGGACCTACTATCGAACAGGTCACCCCTCCAGGTTACACATTTTTTGGGAAACACTGTAACGATGGTCCCGGTGGTGGTGTCGCCGTCATCTACAAGTAAGAGCTAAGAAAGTATGAAACTGAAATTGATTGTGAGGGATGTGACATTCTACACACTAAATTCATCTCAAATCCCAACTTCAGTATACACTTGGTAACTGTATATAGGCCACCAGGAGTCTCGCATAATTTTAATGAGGACCTCATAAATGTGTTAAATGCTATGCAGATGACAAACTCTGCTATAATATTAGCAGGGGACTTGAATTTATGGAAAGGAAAATCTACGGACAAAAAAGCCAAGGAATTGGAAAAATTGTTCAGTAAAAATAATATCTTGGTGCACAATAATGACCTGACACATATTAAAGGAAATACCCTGGATTCGAGGGCTAGCCATAATTTAGCATTAATAGGGACTACAACTACACCGTGCATATGGTCAGACCATTCTTTCATCTCAAGTCAATGCAGCTTCCCTTTCCCGACAAGCCCAAACATGAACCATTGCGTAAAATCGTACAGAGAAACTACATGGCGCTTACTACAGACAAACTATCCAAATGTATGATCTCCCTTATGGAAAAAACTAGAGAACTAGAGCATCCAGACATACTGGTTGAGGAATACAATAGAGAAATGACAAACCTGCTGGATGAAGCTTAAAACAACTAGGAAAATGATTCATCAACAAAAATGGTTCACACCCAAATTGACTAAATTAAAAGCCAGTAAAAGACGTGTAGAGCGTATCTGGCTCAAAGATCAAAACATCAATAATAAAGTTGCCTGGAAATCTCATGAAAAAGCATATAAAGAAAAAATCATGGAATCCAAGCGCACTTCTTATAATGTCCAGATTGAAACAGCAGGAAATGAAAAGAAGGAGGTTTTCCGTCTCTTCAGGTCATGGGAAAAACTGGAAGTATTAAATCATACCATTACACCCACTCAAGAGGACTGTAGTAGAAAACAGAAGGCCTTTGCAAACAAATTGTTATGTGCTCAAAATAAAATCAGAAAAGAACTACAGAACCAAAATATAGACATAGATCCCCCTATTTCTGGGAGTGCCGAAATGAGTCACATGACTGATCATACGCCATCCAAGAACAAAGAGCAGAAATCAACCCCCATATGATTCAGTAGTAGTCACACCCCTCCTAAAAAAGAAAGGCAGGCTTAGATCCCAAGGATGCCACAAACATTCGACCAATCACGAATACCCTATTCTTCCTCAAGTTGGTTGAAAAGGTGGCTACAACATATCTTCAACTCCATATTGAAAACACTGGTCGGTTACACGAAAGACAATCAGGTTTCTGCCATTTTCATGGCACAAAGAGTGCCTTGGTGGACCTTTAGACTCACATGCTGACATTAGTGGAGAAAAGGAGATCTGGCCTGTCGATACTATTGGATCTCAGCGCAGCTTTGATCTACTAGACCATGAGATACTATTAAATCGGCTGCGAGACACGGGTGGACTTTCCGGTGTGAAATTAAAATGGGGTAGATCCTTTTTGGAGGGATGAAGATATAGGGTATACTGCGGAGAAACGTCCTCTGAGGTGGAGACTATTATGTGTGGTGTTCCCCAGGGTGCATGCCTGTCACCCTTGTTCTTCAACATTTACATAATACCTCTATGTAGAGAACTGGAAAGACTGGGCTTTTTCTTTGCGAATTATGCTGATGACTTCCAGCTGTCAATGGAGTTATCAGGTGACTATCAGGAAGATCAGTACATACTAATTGAGGTTTACTGAGTCATAAAAAACTGGATGAGCATAAATTGGTTGTGCCTAAATGCCGGTAAAATGGAACTCATTATATATGGGTCCAAGAAGTCTAGAGAGACCTTAGCTTCCACCTTCTGTAGTTTCTTGGTGGAGGACAGTCATATAGAAGTGGTTGATAAGGTAAAGACCCAGGGTGCATACTTGGAGGCTTCCTTGGATGCAGGGCCTCAAGTGGGCACCATTGAAAAGAATACTCAATAATTTTTGAGAGTACTGAGACAGGTGGTTCTGTTAATTTCCAAACCTAACCAAGCCAAATTAGTAAGGGCTGCTACCCTTCTCACGCCTGGATTACTGCAATGCCCTGTTGGGGGGGGGGGGGGTGCCAGCAGGGAAGATATTTTCAGACTGCAAAAAATCCAGAATGCATCTGTTCATATTGTTGACAGTCTGAAACGGTATGAACCACCTACTTCTGCTACCTACTTCTGCTACTTCTGCTAGAAAGGAGTTGCACTGGCTGCCTATATCAGCCAGGATCTCCTTCAAAACACTGACTCTTTGTCATAAATGCATCTATGGGGCAGCTCCCAGCTATCTAAAGGAAAGGGTTACTATATCCCAGCCCACCAAAAACCTTTGATCAACCTCTGTCCAGCTCCTACAAGTGGCAAGGACTAAGAAAGTATGTGGAAATGGATGCTCCTTCCCAGTGCTTGTGTCAAAGGCATGGAATAATCTACCTCTGGTGCTCAGAGAAGAGAACAATCATTTGGCTTTTAGAAAGTCCTTGAAAACAATATTGTTTACTTAATCATCAGCCATCCTCACTGTCCTCTTTCTGCTTATGAGTGAGCGCCTACATGCCTTAGGGCTTTGGTGCTATAGAAGTGTTATAACATAACATAACATCTCAGGGTGATCTTAAAAGCCATATGGCCTGAGCATAACTGTAATTATTTTCTATCCATTTCCCACAAAACCGGAAACCTTTGTTCTCTTCAGTATGCATACACGTGGGAAAAGCAATTTAGAATGCAACCCGATTCTCTTATTTCATTCCAGCACTTTTGGGCTTCATTTCTTCATTCATCAATTCATCAATACAGACTTATCTTTTCAATTTACATTACAGAGCAACTTTGAAATTCAGTAGCATTTCCATTCCTATTCTTGAGTTTCACACAATATAGTTTCAAAGAATTTCTAAAATGCTGCTTGATATTTGGGCTCAAGATTTTACACACCCCGGGATATGTTTTAGGCGATGATGGAAATACACTTCTGATACACCTCCTGTGGGTTGCTCAGTGACATAAAAGAAAATATGTCACGGCACATTGGTATTATAAAGGCCGGCTTTCAATCTGGCAGATACATCCTTTTAACATGACAGCAAGAATGTAAGGAGCCACAGGAGTCCTCACCGCCTTGTACCTTGACTCTGTGGTCACTACAACAGGGATTGGAGGTTGCAGTGGGAATTGGGAATCCAAGTCCTGAAACGCCTAGCGTCGACACATGGCATCGGGATGCAGCTGACACATCCTGGTACCCTGGAAACGTATCACATCCTGACATGGAAGAAGCTGTAAGAATAACAAAAGAATGGTAGTTGAACGTAACGGTGCTCAACAAACCTCTGGTAAGTCTAGCATCCCATTTCTTGCTTTATTAGTATTTGTTCTGCCTTATGTACCATTTTTTCATGCCTCAGAACCATCACCACTTGGTTTCGACGTACCTGTTGATTACCTGTATTTTGGCCCGGCCTGTCCCCAGACTCCAAATTGACATTTGGATTGATATTAGCGGTTACTAATCTGCTCTTGCATCGATTTTTGGATTCAGTGTATTACTAAGGACCTCTGGAACCTACCCTCTATTAATCTTACCATGGATTGCCTGACCTTGGAACCGGTCCCAGTCCTCTCTCAACCTTTATTAGTTGCACCCTTTCGCCACCCAGTAGCACCCTGCATTTTATTTCTGTTAGCTGCATATTTGCTCCGTATGGCCTGTAATCCTCCTTGCTTACCTCTTGTTCTTCCTCACCTGTATGTTCGGCAGTACCTGATATAGATGTGTTGTCTTATCTGTGTTCTGATATATGTATATGGGCTGTCAGAATACTAGTCATAACAAACAAAGAGGAAGAAATCCCAACTAAGTGCCAACGTCGCCACATCTTATTTTTCTTGCTCTTGCCAAGAAGGCCCCTCTAATTTTATTATGTTTTAAGCCTCATATAAGCTGCCCTACAAAGGTTAAAACACATATTTTTAATGTTTTTATTTGTACTATATACAGAATGTAGTGGATTTGGTGTAATTCTAGCTTTTGGTATAGTTCAAGAATCTCAACTCTGAATAAATTACTCTTCTTTGGTTTGCTTGAGTTTGTCAGCATCTCCTCTGCACCAGGTCTTTGGAACAGTTGTAACATTACTTCCAGTATGTTATTTTCCTCAGGTTCATGCAATGTTGTGAATGCTTCGGTAACTAATCTTTGGAGTGTTTGAACCATAACAACTACATTGCAGTCCTTCACTGTTGAACTTGACTTTGTCAGAACCTCTTTGATTGATCTTAAGGTTTCTTGTATCCAAGGGTTCACTGGATAATTATTCTATATTGTCCCTGCCTTTGTCAGGGCCACTGTTCTCAATCAATAGAATATTTGCATCACACTTCCCACAAGGCATGTTTGTCTAATGCACTTAATTCAGAATGTCCTTCTTAACTCCCACAAAGCAATGCTATTCTGGTGCACTTCACTGCATCAACACTTCAGTGCTAACTGTGTGGATTATCTGCACCAAAGCTCCCACAAATAAATGTTACATTGGTGCCCTTCATCCTATCTGTGTTCCTGTGCCCAGTACCACACCTCCCATGCGGCAATGCCTCTCTATTGCACTTAACTTGTTTAACACCTCTGGGCTTGGTCTTTAGAGGGATTGCACATAATCTCTCACACAGTAATAATTCGGTGGTGCAATTCATCTTCTCTGTTTCTTTAGAAGGGCCTCTGTGCTTGCACTTTGAAGTGTCTTCATCACAACGGCCACAAAGTAATCCTTCCCATTTGCAGAACCGCCACAAAGTAATCCTTCCCATTTGCAGAACCGCCGGGTTTGGTCTTTGGAGTGTATGCTCAACATCTCCCACAAGGCAATGTTTCTCTGGAGTACTTGACTTCTTCAGAGCCTCTTCTTTGGAGCACAGCTGAATTTGGGGGCTCCTGACTTTATTTGCCCCTCCACACTAGTTGTTTGAATAGTTTGCATCACATTTCCCACAATGTTATACTTGTTGAATGCACCTAACTTTATCAGCAATATGGTGATTGGTCTTTGGAGTGTTTGCATCACACCTCTCACATGGTAATATTGTTCTAGTGCACTTGGGTTTATCAGTGTCTTTTCTCTCCTTCTTTAGCATGTTTACACCACCTCTCCCACAATAAATGCTTTATCAACGACAACAAAGCAATATGTATTAGGTGCACTTGACTATATCACTGCACCTGCACTGAGTGTTTGAAGCACAAAGCACACAAAGTAATACTTCTCAGGTGAACTTGACTTTAAGTACTTCCACGCTTGTTAGTTATAGGGTTTGCATCATAGCTCTCACACGATGATGTTTCTCCTTTTCACTGCCTCTTTGATTTGTTTGCACTATAACTCCAAAAAGCAATTGTTCCATGGTGCTTTTACTTGATCAGCAATATCTGAACTTTCTCCTTGCAATTTTTGCAACACAAATCTCACAAAGCAATTATTTTCTGGTGCATTTGACTCGCACAAGTGAAGCCAAACTCCACCATTTTAGTATTGCATCATAACTTCACCAAAACTGGGTATCTCTGGTGAATTTGACTTTATTTAGCAGCCCATGCTCTGTTGTCCACAACTCATAAAGGCTAATGTGTCCTTAGTACACTTGGCATTATCAGTGCTGCCCCACTTCTTATTTGGAGTATTTGCAGGGCAACTTCAACAAGGAAGTGTGTCTCTCGTTCACTTGAATTAATTACCACCTCTGCAATTCTTCTTTGGAGTGTTTCACTCTCACAAGGCATTGTTACACAAGTGCACTTGTCTTTATCAACACACCTGCACTTGATTTGTGGAATGTTTTCAAAACACCTCCCTCAAAGCCATAATTCACTTGACATGATCACACCCCTGCAATGAATATTTTTAATGTTTGCACAACAGTCTTCACAAAGCAATGCTTATATTGTGCACGTGACTGCAATACCACATCAACGCCCAATCTTTGTTGTGTTTGCACTATATAGACCCTCATACACATTACTTTATCAGAACCTCTTTGTTCGGAACATCAATTAAACGTGATTCCTTTGAATGGAAGGCAGTGGCAAGGAGTAGGAATATAGGCGGAAAATCGGATTTGGGATGAAGCCCACACCACAAGATGGGAAGCCAGCAAAGAAAGGGAAAACCAGTTTTTGGAGCAAAATGGCAGAATGGGATTTTGATTATTAATCACTACTGCTAGGGGACAGAAAAGAAGAAAATGTGTATTCATATTTTTGGTTGCAGTGTATAAAGGGCTGCTGTTCATGTGAAAGGGAAAGCACAAGCCAGGTTGTTTTTGGATGCAGTGTATAACTTCTTGCCATTCATGTGACAGGGAAGACAAAGCAGGGCCGTTTTTGGTTGCAGTGTTTAAATGCTGCTGTTCAGGTGAAAGGGACTTCTGTTTGGGGCCTTTAAAAGCACCCAACAGACATACTCCAGACTAGACATGGCATCCCTGTATGCATGAGAAGTTATGAGCGATTCCAAGATACATTTGACACTTCCTTCAAGTACCCACCATGAACATACTGGCTGAATAAAATAACCCTTCACCTAGAGCACCAAGGCAAAATGAGCTCTGAGAAAGAACATAGAGCAGTGCCCAAAGGCAAACACATGCTTTCATATGCAGATGCAGAAATTCATATCCATCACCAATTAATTCAAGCAACCTCAGGAAGTGAAGGTAGAGAGACACAAGAACAGCTGCGTAGAAATTGACAGGGAAACTGCCAAATCATCCCCAACCCAAAAATGTGGCCCCCGAACACAGACATCTTAGGAATGTACACAATGTGCCTTATACAGAATAGTCAGTTTGATGCAAATAGCCGGTATAATAACAAAGAACTTCTTAATGGAGCATCCTATGACCTTGGAGGGTATGGCTTTACAACAGCACTTGATACCTTTACAGGTCCACATTGCCCTGACCACTTGAAAAAGATTACCACCTCTAGTGGATGTTTCCGCTATGCACAATAAGACCTGATTCAGCATCTTGCACCCAAATTATGTTTATTCTGGTTCTCAAGTGGAAACAGACTCCATCTTTATATGATGTGGGCGTGTCACTTGGGGCACCTGTGGCTCAGAAAGAGGCTAACATAATGCTTCCACAGACTTATGGCCGTTATGTGCATGCAAACCAGCTAACAGGGTAATTCATAGAATTTCGCAGAAAAGTGTCGCAAGCGGCTGGCGCAGAGTGTCCGCGTGCGATTGACTGCGCCAGGCACGTGCGCTAAAACCGATTTCCGCGCACAGCGTATTCATGGATTTCATGCTCCCAAACCAGCCGTGGCGCAGAGTATCGCAGCGACCCTGCAGCAGCGCCAGTAACGCCCCCAAGAACGCCCTCGCGCAAGGAAAAGCCAGCAAAATCGCTAAATCATCGCAAAGGGCTGCGCTAACCCTGGACCAGTTTACAGGGCAGCCAAACAAGGAACGCAAAGCGGGTAACGTGCATATCAGGGGTACACGTGAAGTCATACACGCGATTAGCCAGGGTAAGTGTATTACAGGGGTACACGTGAAGTCATACACGCGATTAGCCAGGGTACGTGTATTACAGGGGTACGCGGGAAGTTTAACACGCGATTGGCCAGGGTACGTGTATTACAGGGGTACGCGGGAAGTTTAACACGCGATTGGCCAGGGTACGTGTATTACAGGGGTACGCGGGAAGTTTAACACGCGATTGGCCAGGGTACGTGTATTACAGGGGTACGCGGGAAGTTTAACACGCGATTAGCCAGGGTAAGTGTATTACAGGGGTACACGTGAAGTTATACACGCGATTAGCCAGGGTACGTGTATTACAGGGGTACGCGGGAAGTTTAACACGCGATTGGCCAGGGTACGTGTATTACAGGGGTACGCGGGAAGTTTAACACGCGATTGGCCAGGGTACGTGTATTACAGGGGTACGCGGGAAGTTTAACACGCGATTGGCCAGGGTACGTGTATCAAAGGGGTACGCGGGAAGTTTAACACGTGATTAGCCAGTGTAAGTGTATTACAGGGGTACACGTGAAGTCATACATGCGATTAGCCAGGGTACGTGTATTACAGGGGTACGCGGGAAGTTTAACACGCGATTGGCCAGGGTACGTGTATTACAGGGGTACGCGGGAAGTTTAACACGCGATTAGCCAGGGTAAGTGTATTACAGGGGTACGCGGGAAGTTTAACACGCGATTAGCCAGGGTACGTGTATTACAGGGGTACGCGGGAAGTTTAACACGCGATTGGCCAGGGTACGTGTATTACAGGGGTACGCGGGAAGTTTAACACGCGATTGGCCAGGGTACGTGTATTACAGGGGTACGCGTGAAGTTATACACGCGATTAGCCAGGGTACGTATATTACAGGGGTACGCGGGAAGTTTAACACGCGATTGGCCAGGGTACGTGTATTACAGGGGTACGCGGGAAGTTCAACACGCGATTGGCCAGGGTACGTGTATTACAGGGGTATGCGGGAAGTTTCACATGCGATTTGGCCAGGTACGTGTATTACAGGGGTGCGTGGGAATTATCACACGCGATTTGGCTTGGTACGTGTATTACAGGGGTGTGCGGGAATTATCACACGCAATTAGGCTGGGTGGGTCCTCACAGGTGTTCCCTGTACACCCTCCACAGCCCCTGCAGGCAGCCCACAAAACAGGGGACTACCCTGCACACCTGCTCATGTCCCCCTGCACCCCCACCCCCCAGCAGTGCAGGGGCACCCTCCACCAGGCCCCCACTCATGTCTCCCACCACCCCCACCCCCCAGCCACCAGGGGCACCCTCCACCAGGCCCCCACTCATGTCCCCTATCACCCCCACCCCCCCGCCACCAGGGGCACCCTCCACCAGGCCCCCACATATGTCTCCCACCACCCACACCCCCCAGCAGTGCAGGGGCACCCTCCACCAGGCCCCCACTCATGTCTCCCACCACCCCCACCCCCCAGCCACCAGGGGCACCCTCCACCAGGCCCCCACTCATGTCTCCCACCACCCCCACCCCCCAGCCACCAGGGGCACCCTCCACCAGGCCCCCACTCATGTCTCCCACCACCCCCACCCCCCAGCAGTGCAGGGGCAGCCTCCACCAGGCCCCCACTCATGTCTCCCACCACCCCCACCCCCCAGCAGTGCTGGGGCACCCTCCACCAGGCCCCCACTCATGTCTCCCACCACCCCCACCCCCCAGCAGTGCAGGGGCACCCTCCACCAGGCCCCCACTCATGTCTCCCACCACCCCCACCCCCCAGCCACCAGGGGCAGCCTCCACCAGGCCCCCACTCATGTCTCCCACCACCCCCACCCCCCAGCAGTGCTGGGGCACCCTCCACCAGGCCCCCACTCATGTCTCCCACCACCCCCACCCCCCAGCCACCAGGGGCACCCTCCACCCTCCACCAGGCCCCCACTCATGTCTCCCACCACCCCCACCCCCCAGCAGTGCAGGGTCACCCTCCACCAGGCCCCCACTCATGTCTCCCACCACCCCCACCCCCCAGCAGTGCAGGGGCACCCTCCACCAGGCCCCCACTCATGTCTCCCACCACCCCCACCCCCCAGCAGTGCAGGGGCAGCCTCCACCAGGCCCCCACATATGTCTCCCACCACCCACACCCCCCAGCAGTGCAGGGGCACCCTCCACCAGGCCCCCACTCATGTCTCCCACCACCCCCACCCCCCAGCCACCAGGGGCACCCTCCACCAGGCCCCCACTCATGTCTCCCACCACCCCCACCCCCCAGCAGTGCAGGGGCAGCCCCCACCAGGCCCCCACTCATGTCTCCCACCACCCCCACCCCCCAGCAGTGCAGGGGCAGCCTCCACCAGGCCCCCACTCATGTCTCCCACCACCCCCACCCCCCAGCCACCAGGGTCACCCTCCACCAGGCCCCCACTCATGTCTCCCACCACCCCCACCCCCCTGCCACCATGTGCAGCCCCCACCAGGTCCTCACAATGTGCGTATTGGTCAGCCTCCACAGCCAAAAAGCCCTACCAAGTAACCCATTCACCCACATGGAAATGGAAATCACATGTTACACCCCCAATGTTCATGAAGCAAATGAACCCATGTCCGTCACACACATATATTCCAATTGAATGGGAAAACACACAACATGACATGCATGAAACCAATGAGATGAAACCACACAGTGAACAATGTAAAAAAAAATGTATTAGAAAAAAATACGAATGCTAAAGAAAGAAAACTAACTACAATGTAAATGTGAAAAAAGAAGCTGCATGTCCGCATAAAAACACAAAACTAGAAAATCTAATCCAAAAAATGTTGTCCAAAGTGAAATGTCAAAACTCTCCGTGCAACAAAGAACTATGTACAAAAATAACAAGGGTCCATCATCACAACAGAACTAAGGAAACCTCCTAAAAAACCTACCTAAATATCAACTATATACAAAAAGTGGAGCAGTGTCCGTCGACTCCAAATCATAAGAAAAAACAAAGGAAACCTAAAACTAAAGAACTATATACAAAGGCGGCGGGCAAGTCCAGCGGCTCACTCTGTGGTGTTCCGGACCAGGGAACTCCTGTTCGATGTCCCGGAGGCGGTCCAGTTCCATGGCCCCGAGGGTCCGCAGGGACGACGCCGTGTCCTCCTCCAACCCCCTGCGGATTGCCTCGAGGCACTCGGCCCGCCTCAGGGCCCTCCGCATGGAGTTCTCCGCCCTGACCATTGTGAGCCGCGCCTCTTCCGCCCGCCGCCGCTCCGCACCTATGGCGTGGCCCAACCGCTGCCACACGGAAGACACTCTCTGTCCTGGGTCCTCCTGCCCTCCGGCCGATGCCTGCCCCTCCGATGTCGAAGGCCCCGAGCCTTCATGGCTCCCACCATCTTGCTGCTGCTGCTGCTCTGCCTCTGCCCGTGCACTGCCTCCTGCTGCCTGCACATCCTCCGCCGGCTGGGGTGCAGTTGTTGATGTGGCCACCCCTGCTGGACGTCCGACTCCCGACTGTGGCAGAGATGCCTCCTCCACCAGCCTGGCCGCACTGTCAGAGGCAGCTCCACAGGGCACCCAGGTGACTGATGGGTGGGAAGATGGCACAGAGGACGACTGGCGCGTAGGGGGTCCAGTTGAGGAGGGGGTCGGAACAAGCCCCATCAGACGGAGGAATCCGGTCTGGGTGACCTGTCCCAGCAGGCTGACGTGGTCAACGAGCCATTCGAGATGACGTGCAGTCTCTCCATGAAAAGACTGCAGGTCACCTCGCATGGCCCGTTGACGCAACGCCACACCAGCCAGGACAGGCTCAACCCGGACCTGGATAGCCACGTCCGCAGGCAGAGGAAGGCCAGTTGACGTCAGCTCATCCCCTGCCTGAAAACGGGTCTGGACGTAGGCATCCCTGCTGGTGCAAGATGATGCAGGGACAGGATCGGGGACAGGATTGCACACAGGCACCTCCGCGGCCGCCTGTGCTGCCTCCTGTCCCTGGTCCTGGACTGCACCACTAGCACCAGTGGGATCCCCACCTCCAGACCCCGTCTCTGGTGCTTGCACGGCCTCCTCCTCCACCAGACCCCCCACCAACCTGGATGACTCTGTGCCATCTTCCCCTGTTGGGCCCTGTGGGGTCCCAGCTGCCCCTTCTGCTGCCGAGGAGTCCAACTGCAACCTCCGCCTCTTGGACCTCCCCCCGGCAGCTGCGGCCTGGGACGCGGCACCGGACTCCTCACTCCCCGACGAGATGACAACACGGGAGGGGAGCCGGGCCTTGCGTCTCCGGCTGGCGGTCGGATCCCCGCCGCTGTGCTCCACAGCACCTTCTCCGCCCTCTTCATCAGTTGACGCTGCAGACAGGGAGAAACAAAACACAGGCATCAGGGCACTGTACAATGGACACATACACACATGACAGTTGTACATGAGTGGCATTGGCAAACCTCAGACATGCCATCACAATCCCCAACACACATGTCATTGCAACTGGCACACATGAGCCATACCACAGCCATATCGCAACTGCCACCACCATCCCCACACATACAACAGCATCAGCAGCCAAAGGGGAGCCATACATCACATGCAACACAGGAAGTGCACCACACATGTACACACACCACCACACTTGCATGCATGTCTACACCTCTGCCAAGTGTCGCACTGTTCAGACGGGCATCCATGTCACATCTGCCAATCAGGCTTCCACATACCGCTGTCACATGCATCCATGTAGCATCACTGTTGCACCTTTGACAAATACACACACATGCACATGTACACAGTGCTCATACATGCAGCCGAAAACAACATACATGCCTGACATCACGGACATGTCTACTTACATACACATTCATCCAAACATGTGTGCACGCACAACTGCATTTGCCATGCAAGCCCACACACACAAGCACCATCCATGTCTCACACATTACAGCCCTCGCATGTGTCAGCCCCACGGCCCTGTACACCCCCACCCATACTCCACCCCATACAAACAGATGTGCAACTGGCACAATGGGGAATGATCACCACACGCCCTGCTCACAACCAGGATGCATGTACACTCACCGCTCGACTCCAGACGGCTCTGCTTCTCTAGGACCTGGACGTGGAGCGCTGGGGATATGCGTTCCAGGACCCCCATCTGTTCTTCCGACAAGTGGCCCCGGCGCCCCTTGGCATCCGCTGCCTTCAAGAGGCGCCGGGCCTTGTTCAGGGTCCTGGACCTGAAGTCCTCCCAGCGCTTCCTGACATGTTGTAAGTCCCGGACTGCCACCCCCTCCGCGTTGATGGCAGTCACGATGTCTGTCCAGATCCGAGTCCGTCCTTCCTTGTCGGCGCGGGAACTTCCAAAGAGGGCATCATACTGCCCCAGGACTTGCTCCACCAGGACACCAACTTCGGTGGCACTGAAGCTGGTGCCCCTCTGCCTCTCTGGCCGGGGGTTGTCAGTGGTCACAGATGGTGTTAGCCCCGACATGACAACCCCAGAGGCAGGAGTGGGTGGGCAACTGGGTCCTGGGGCTGGGCTGTGGAGCGATGGAATTCCAGTCGGGAGTCTTCTGTTCCAGCAGGGGTGGTCACAGCAACAGCACCCCTGGCTGATGTGCAGGCAGCAAATGGCAGTGCACGTGGGCAGCAGGCAGTCAGGCAGCAGCAGATAGCAGGTGGGAGCGTGCTCGGGGATCTGGGGGGCAGTAATTCGGCCTTCTGGGCAGGAGCGTGGTCTCCCGTGTGCTCACGCGTGGCCAGCTTGGTACGGAGTGAATTGGCACGTGAAAATCCTGCACGTCAGCGTGAAAACCGAGGAAAGGCCCTTAGCGCGTAAGCGCGTCAGCACGCATACGCGATTCCATTGGACCAAAGGCCCTCAGCGCGTAAGCGCGTCTGTGACGTGACCCGCACGGGTGTTTCCCACACAGCACGTGATGACAGAGCACACGTGGAAAGACTGCACGTCAGAGTCTCATTGCGTGTGATTGGTGGAAATGGCCGTACACCGGGATACAGGTGCGCTGACGTACTTGCGTGTGTAAGTGTCCGCGCACACCTCATATACACGTACATAGGCCAATCGCGTGTACACGCACTTTTGTCCAATTACACGCGATGAGACTCTGACGTGCAGTCTTTCCACGTGTGCTCTGTCATCACGTGCTGTGTGGGAAACACCCGTGCGGGTCACGTCACAGACGCGCTTACGCGCTGAGGGCCTTTGGTCCAATGGAATCGCGTATGCGTGCTGACGCGCTTACGCGCTAAGGGCCTTTCCTCGGTTTTCACGCTGACGTGCAGGATTTTCACGTGCCAATTCACTCCGTACCAAGCTGGCCACGCGTGAGCACACGGGAGACCACGCTCCTGCCCAGAAGGCCGAATTACTGCCCCCCAGAGCCCCGAGCACGCTCCCACCTGCTATCTGCTGCTGCCTGACTGCCTGCTGCCCACGTGCACTGCCATTTGCTGCCTGCACATCAGCCAGGGGTGCTGTTGCTGTGACCACCCCTGCTGGAACAGAAGACTCCCGACTGGAATTCCATCGCTCCACAGCCCAGCCCCAGGACCCAGTTGCCCACCCACTCCTGCCTCTGGGGTTGTCATGTCGGGGCTAACACCATCTGTGACCACTGACAACCCCCGGCCAGAGAGGCAGAGGGGCACCAGCTTCAGTGCCACCGAAGTTGGTGTCCTGGTGGAGCAAGTCCTGGGGCAGTATGATGCCCTCTTTGGAAGTTCCCGCGCCGACAAGGAAGGACGGACTCGGATCTGGACAGACATCGTGACTGCCATCAACGCGGAGGGGGTGGCAGTCCGGGACTTACAACATGTCAGGAAGCGCTGGGAGGACTTCAGGTCCAGGACCCTGAACAAGGCCCGGCGCCTCTTGAAGGCAGCGGATGCCAAGGGGCGCCGGGGCCACTTGTCGGAAGAACAGATGGGGGTCCTGGAACGCATATCCCCAGCGCTCCACGTCCAGGTCCTAGAGAAGCAGAGCCGTCTGGAGTCGAGCGGTGAGTGTACATGCATCCTGGTTGTGAGCAGGGCGTGTGGTGATCATTCCCCATTGTGCCAGTTGCACATCTGTTTGTATGGGGTGGAGTATGGGTGGGGGTGTACAGGGCCGTGGGGCTGACACATGCGAGGGCTGTAATGTGTGAGACATGGATGGTGCTTGTGTGTGTGGGCTTGCATGGCAAATGCAGTTGTGCGTGCACACATGTTTGGATGAATGTGTATGTAAGTAGACATGTCCGTGATGTCAGGCATGTATGTTGTTTTCGGCTGCATGTATGAGCACTGTGTACATGTGCATGTGTGTGTATTTGTCAAAGGTGCAACAGTGATGCTACATGGATGCATGTGACAGCGGTATGTGGAAGCCTGATTGGCAGATGTGACATGGATGCCCGTCTGAACAGTGCGACACTTGGCAGAGGTGTAGACATGCATGCAAGTGTGGTGGTGTGTGTACATGTGTGGTGCACTTCCTGTGTTGCATGTGATGTATGGCTCCCCTTTGGCTGCTGATGCTGTTGTATGTATGGGGATGGTGGTGGCAGTTGCGATATGGCTGTGGTATGGCTCATGTGTGCCAGTTGCAATGACATGTGTGTTGAGGATTGTGATGACATGTCTGAGGTTTGCCAATGCCACTCATGTGCAACTGTCATGCGTGTATGTGTCCATTGTACAGTGCCCTGATGCCTGTGTTTTGTTTCTCCCTGTCTGCAGCGTCAACTGATGAAGAGGGCGGAGAAGGTGCTGTGGAGCACAGCGGCGGGGATCCGACCGCCAGCCGGAGACGCAAGGCCCGGCTCCCCTCCCGTGTTGTCATCTCGTCGGGGAGTGAGGAGTCCGGTGCCGCGTCCCAGGCCGCAGCTGCCGGGGGGAGGTCCAAGAGGCGGAGGTTGCAGTTGGACTCCTCGGCAGCAGAAGGGGCAGCTGGGACCCCACAGGGCCCAACAGGGGAAGATGGCACAGAGTCATCCAGGTTGGTGGGGGGTTTGGTGGAGGAGGGGGCCGCGCAAGCACCAGAGACAGGGTCTGGAGGTGGGGATCCCACTGGTGCTAGTGGTGCAGTCCAGGACCAGGGACAGGAGGCAGCACAGGCGGCCGCGGAGGTGCCTGTGTGCAATCCTGTCCCCGATCCTGTCCCTGCATCATCTTGCACCAGCAGGGATGCCTACGTCCAGACCCGTTTTCAGGCAGGGGATGAGCTGACGTCAACTGGCCTTCCTCTGCCTGCGGACGTGGCCATCCAGGACCGGGTTGAGCCTGTCCTGGCTGGTGTGGCGTTGCGTCAACGGGCCATGCGAGGTGACCTGCAGTCTTTTCATGGAGAGACTGCACGTCATCTCGAATGGCTCGTTGACCACGTCAGCCTGCTGGGACAGGTCACCCAGGCCGGATTCCGCTGTCTGATGGGGCTTGCTCCGACCCCCTCCTCAACTGGACCCCCTACGCGCCAGTCGTCCTCTGTGCCATCTTCCCACCCATCAGTCACCTGGGTGCCCTGTGGAGCTGCCTCTGACAGTGCGGCCAGGCTGGTGGAGGAGGCATCCCTGCCACAGTCGGGAGTCGGACGTCCAGCAGGGGTGGCCACATCAACAGGTGCACCCCAGCCGGCGGAGGATGTGCAGGCAGCAGGAGGCAGTGCACGGGCAGAGGCAGAGCAGCAGCAGCAGCAAGATGGTGGGAGCCATGAAGGCTCGGGGCCTTCGACATCGGAGGGGCAGGCATCGGCCGGAGGGCAGGAGGACCCAGGACAGAGAGTGTCTTCCGTGTGGCAGCGGTTGGGCCACGCCATAGGTGCGGAGCGGCGGCGGGCGGAAGAGGCGCGGCTCACAATGGTCAGGGCGGAGAACTCCATGCGGAGGGCCCTGAGGCGGGCCGAGTGCCTCGAGGCAATCCGCAGGGGGTTGGAGGAGGACACGGCGTCGTCCCTGCGGACCCTCGGGGCCATGGAACTGGACCGCCTCCGGGACATCGAACAGGAGTTCGATGATGCCCTGGCCCGGAACACCACAGAGTGAGCCGCTGGACTTGCCCGCCGCCTTTGTATATAGTTCTTTAGTTTTAGGTTTCCTTTCGTTCTTATTATTATTTGGAGTCGACGGACACTGCTCCACTTTTTGTATATAGTTGATATTTAGGTAGGTTTTTTAGGAGGTTTCCTTAGTTCAGTTGTGATGATGGACCCTTGTTATTTTTGTACATAGTTCTTTGTTGCATGGAGAGTTTTTACATTTCACTTTGGACATAATTTTTTTGATTTGATTTTCTAGATTTGTGTTTTTATGCGGACATGCAGCTTATTTTTTCACATTTACATTGTAGTTAGTTTTCTTTCTTTGGCATTTGTATTTTTTTCAATACATTTTTTTTTACATTGTTCACTGTGTGGTTTCATCTCATTGGTTTCATGCATGTCATGTTGTGTGTTTTCCCATTCAATTTGAAAATATGTGTGTGACGGACATGGGTTCATTTGCTTCATGTACATTGGGGGTGTAACATGTGATTTCCATTTCCATGTGGGTGAATGGGTTACTTGGTAGGTCTTTTTGGCTGTGGAGGCTGACCATTACGCACATGATTGGGGATTGTGAGGACCTGGTGGGGGCTGCACATGGTGGCAGGGGGGTGGGGGTGCAGGGGGACATGAGTGGGGGCCTGGTGGAGGTTGAGCCTGCACTGCTGGGGGGTGGGGGTGGTGGGAGACATGAGTGGGGGCCTGGTGGAGGGTGACCCTGCACTGCTGGGGTGTGGGGGTGATGGGAGACATGAGTGGGGGCCTGGTGGAGGGTGACCCTGGTGGCTGGGGGGTGGGGGTGATAGGGGACATGAGTGGGGGCCTGGTGGAGGGTGACCCTGGTGGCTGGGGGGTGGGGGTGGTGGGAGACATGAGTTGGACATGGGTGGGGGCCTGCTGGCAGGTGCCCCACAGTGCTGGGGTGTGGGGGTGGTGGGAGACATGAGTTGGACATGGGTGGGGGCCTGCTGGCAGGTGCCCCACAGTGCTGGGGGGTGGGGGTGGTGGGAGACATGAGTGGGGCCCTGGTGGAGGGTGACCCTGCACTGCTGGGGGGTGGGGGTGGTGGGAGACATGAGTGGGGCCCTGGTGGAGGGTGACCCTGGTGGCTGGGGGGTGGGGGTGGTGGGAGACATGAGTTGGATATGGGTGGGGGCCTGCTGGCAGGTGCCCCACAGTGCTGGGGGGTGGGGGTGGTGGGAGACATGAGTTGGACATGGGTGGGGGCCTGCTGGCAGGTGCCCCACAGTGCTGGGGGGTGGGGGTGGTGGGAGACATGAGTTGGACATGGGTGGGGGCCTACTGGCAGGTGCCCCACAGTGCTGGGGGGTGGGGGTGGTGGGAGACATGAGTGGGGCCCTGGTGGAGGGTGACCCTGGTGGCTGGGGGGTGGGGGTGGTGGGAGACATGAGTTGGACATGGGTGGGGGCCTACTGGCAGGTGCCCCACAGTGCTGGGGGGTGGGGGTGGTGGGGGACATGAGTTGGACATGGGTGGGGGCCTGCTGGCAGGTGCCCCACAGTGCTGGGGGGTGGGGGTGGTGGGAGACATGAGTGGGGCCCTGGTGAAGGGTGACCCTGCACTGCTGGGGGGTGGGGGTGGTGGGAGACATGAGTGGGGCCCTGGTGGAGGGTGACCCTGGTGGCTGGGGGGTGGGGGTGGTGGGAGACATGAGTTGGACATGGGTGGGGGCCTGCTGGCAGGTGCCCCACAGTGCTGGGGTGTGGGGGTGGTGGGAGACATGAGTTGGACATGGGTGGGGGCCTGCTGGCAGGTGCCCCACAGTGCTGGGGGGTGGGGGTGGTGGGAGACATGAGTGGGGCCCTGGTGGAGGGTGACCCTGCACTGCTGGGGGGTGGGGGTGGTGGGAGACATGAGTGGGGCCCTGGTGGAGGGTGACCCTGGTGGCTGGGGGGTGGGGGTGGTGGGAGACATGAGTTGGACATGGGTGGGGGCCTGCTGGCAGGTGCCCCACAGTGCTGGGGTGTGGGGGTGGTGGGAGACATGAGTTGGACATGGGTGGGGGCCTGCTGGCAGGTGCCCCACAGTGCTGGGGGGTGGGGGTGGTGGGAGACATGAGTGGGGCCCTGGTGGAGGGTGACCCTGCACTGCTGGGGGGTGGGGGTGGTGGGAGACATGAGTGGGGCCCTGGTGGAGGGTGACCCTGCACTGCTGGGGGGTGGGGGTGGTGGGAGACATGAGTGGGGCCCTGGTGGAGGGTGACCCTGGTGGCTGGGGGGTGGGGGTGGTGGGAGACATGAGTTGGACATGGGTGGGGGCCTGCTGGCAGGTGCCCCACAGTGCTGGGGTGTGGGGGTGGTGGGAGACATGAGTTGGACATGGGTGGGGGCCTGCTGGCAGGTGCCCCACAGTGCTGGGGGGTGGGGGTGGTGGGAGACATGAGTTGGACATGGGTGGGGGCCTACTGGCAGGTGCCCCACAGTGCTGGGGGGTGGGGGTGGTGGGAGACATGAGTTGGACATGGGTGGGGGCCTGCTGGCAGGTGCCCCACAGTGCTGGGGGGTGGGGGTGGTCGGAGACATGAGTGGGGCCCTGGTGGAGGGTGACCCTGGTGGCTGGGGGGTGGGGGTGGTGGGAGACATGAGTTGGACATGGGTGGGGGCCTACTGGCAGGTGCCCCACAGTGCTGGGGGGTGGGGGTGGTGGGGGACATGAGTTGGACATGGGTGGGGGACTGCTGGCATGTGCCCCACAGTGCTGGGGGGTGGGGGTGCAAGGGGACATGTGTTGGTGTTCATTAGTTCAAGGAGACATGTGCCTTTGCTGGAGGGCATGCCCATGTTGGGTGGGCTGCCTGCGGGACATGACCAGGGATGCAGGGTAGTCCCCTGTGGTGTGGGCTGCCTGCAGGGGCCGTGGAGGGTGTACAGGGTACACCTGGGAGGACCCACACTGTCAAATCACATGTGGGACTCCCCGGCACCCCTGAAATACACGTACCGTGCAGAAATCGCGTGTAAAACTTCCCGCGCACCCCTGAAATACACGCGCCCAGGCTATTCGCGTGTAAAACTTCCCGCGCACCCCTGAAATACACGCGCCCAGGCTATTCGCGTGTAAAACTTCCCGCGCACCCCTGATATACACGCGCCCAGGCTATTCGCGTGTGGAACTTCCCGCGCACCCCTGAAATACACGGGCCCAGGCTATTCGCGTGTGGAACTCCCCGCGCACCCCTGAAATACACGCGCCCAGGCTATTCGCGTGTGGAACTTCCCGCGCACCCCTCAAATTCACGCGCCCAGGCTATTCGCGTGTGGAACTTCCCGCGAACCCCTGAAATACACGCGCCCAGGCTATTCGCGTGTGGAACTTCCCGCGCACCCCTGAAATACACGCGCCCAGCCTATTCGCGTGTGGAACTTCCCGCGCACCCCTGAAATACACGCGCCCAGGCTATTCGCGTGTGGAACTTCCCGCGAACCCCTGAAATACACGCGCCCAGGCTATTCGCGTGTGGAACTTCCCGCGAACCCCTGTAATACACGTAGCCCGCTCACCCAGGCCCGATCGCGTGAGGAACTTCCCGCGCACCCCTCAAATTCACGCGCCCAGGCTATTCGCGTGTGGAACTTCCCGTGCACCCCTGAAATACACGCGCCCAGCCTATTCGCGTGTGGAACTTCCCGCGCACCCCTGAAATACACGCGCCCAGCCTATTCGCGTGTGGAACTTCCCGCGCACCCCTGAAATACACGCGCCCAGGCTATTCGCGTGTGGAACTTCCCGCGAACCCCTGAAATACACGCGCCCAGGCTATTCGCGTGTGGAACTTCCCGCGAACCCCTGTAATACACGTAGCCCGCTCCCCCAGGCCCGATCGCGTGAGGAACTTCCCGCGCACCCCTCAAATTCACGCGCCCAGGCTATTCGCGTGTGGAACTTCCCGCGCACCCCTGAAATACACGCGCCCAGCCTATTCGCGTGTGGAACTTCCCGCGCACCCCTGAAATACACGCGCCCAGGCTATTCGCGTGTGGAACTTCCCGCAAACCCCTGAAATACACGCGCACAGGCTATTCGCGTGTGGAACTTCCCGCGAACCCCTGTAATACACGTAGCCCGCTCCCCCAGGCCCGATCGCGTGAGGAACTTCCCGCGCACCCCTCAAATTCACGCGCCCAGGCTATTCGCGTGTGAAACTTCACGCGAACCCCTGTAATACACGTAGCCCGCTCCCCCAGGCCCGATCGCGTGTGGAACTTCACGCGAACCCCTGTAATACACGTAGCCCGCTCCCCCAGGCCCGATCGCGTGTGGAACTTCACGCGAACCCCTGTAATACACGTAGCCCGCTCCCCCAGGCCCGATCGCGTGAGGAACTTCACGCGAACCCCTGTAATACACGTAGCCCGCTCCCCCAGGCCCGATCGCGTGAGGAACTTCACGCGAACCCCTGTAATACACGTAGCCCGCTCCCCCAGGCCCGATCGCGTGAGGAACTTCACGCGAACCCCTGTAATACACGTAGCCCGCTCCCCCAGGCCCGATCGTGTGAATAACTTCACGCGAACCCCTGTGATGCACGTACCCTGCAAATCGCGTGTGACACTTCCCGCGCACCCCGGTATACATGCACACGTATTTTTTGTCAGCGGGTGTCCGTGTTTGTGGGTACCCCTTTGCACGTCATTTTTCCTGGAGGGCCACAGTATGGGACATTCATCATGGCAGTATATAGGTGCTATTTGTTGGCGCACCTTTTGGCGCACATTTCTTACAGCCGCAGAGACGCTACCGCCTCCTTTCTTGTGGCGGTCGTGTTTGTGCCTGTGCGCTGGTTTGAGCGTGCGCTTTTTTCCCCTATTCTATTCCATGAATACGTGTTGTAGGCGAGCGTGTGGGCGTTCCGCGCACTTGTGCCCTGTACTTCCCCCGTGACGCCCACTTTTTGGCAAGTTGTTCCCCATTCCGAGTGTTACGCCCGTGTTCCGCCTACTTTTATTGCGTGCGCCGCGCTATGTGCGAATTTCGCTGTGGCCTGTGCGATTTTCGCTGTGACCTGGCGCACGCTGTTAGATGGCCTGTGCGCCAACGTGCGCCAACGTGCGCCGCGCACTTTTTTTTCGCACATCCGCTGGTTTTCTCGCGCACGGCCTTCCATGAATCGACGTGCGCTGCTTTTCGTGCGATTTTCGCACGTTCACTGCGATTTTCGCTATTCCACTGCGATTCGCACGTTTTTGCCCACTTGCGCCGCGCTAATTATTCCATGAATCGGCCTCTAAATCTCTTACTTAGGCACCTCCCCAAACATGGATGCATCACTAAATCATCTCTTCGTTATGGAGGATGTTTTGCTCTGGCCATGCCTCATTAGAAATAAAACATTGTCATTTTCAGCAGTCCCCCCCCCCTTTTGAGCTTGCAGCACAACTCAAATACAGATTTTATTTCTTCATTTTTCATTTATTTTTACAAACACCACCCAGATCGCATTATATTTTTATCCATACTCCTAACTATGTGAACTTCATTAGAAGAAAGGAAAGATCCATTGTATAGCCTCATCATGAACAAATAATGTGCTTGACCCTTTGCATTTCATCTTCTATACTTATTTTCAAAAACATTGTTAGTATTAGTAATTCCAATTTCTGTACTCTTAGGGAGCATAATCAACATTCTTTGATTATGGACACATAAATAGTTCTCAAGACTTTCACAATAGCAAGACCACCAGTGGAGTGGGAAGGAAAATACAAGGAAATCTATGATCCCAAGCATCACTGCACATTTATACAATTCAGCCATTTCCAACATCCTGGTTGCATCCATTCCACCTGGTACAGAGTTTTATTGTTTGATGTGCTAATTAAAAGGTATTTCATTCTGTGTTAAATGTTGGATATATCACATAAGGTACCTTTGTTTATGCCCAACAGTGATAATGATAGTTCTAGTAAAACAATAGGAAGCAATAGTACACAAAATACATATGAACCTATATTTTAAATGCTCATCCTACCATTGCTTTTTGGGCCAGAACATATCATGCCTTTCAGTCTTAGTTAACAAGGTAAAATGCAAATTAGGTTCTAACCTTAGATCTGGATGCAAACAGCTTCCATTAGGTAGAAATATTATAATTCCTATTTGACGTCAGAACGTTACCACTTCCCTCCAAACAGATTTGACCTTCAACAGTCAATATGTGATGTGGCTTTCGCTTGTCCATTCAATGTATCTACGTGAGTTCTTTCATCCACAATGTCCAATCATTCTTGATCCAACGCTCTTACTTCATCTCAGGAATGTCCAAAATGTCACGATTAGTTCCTTCTGGGAATTGGATTTCTCAAATGTCATGATATTTCACCCATCCCCATTTTTAGCTTACTCTGATCTCTGGCATTAGCTGATATGTTGGGGCCCATGTCCCTAAAAAATATACTTCTGTTTTGAAGGTGCATCTCACTGTTTAAATCTGACAGTGTCAATTGGTAAACATCCACAAGTTCCTTTTAGACCATAAGTATGTTGGGTGTCCCAACTCTTCATTCTACGCCTCTGGCCAAGACTGACGTTTGACATCGTCAAGGAGCAATCTCAGCTAGTCCTTCAGATAATCTTGCACTTCTCCTCAAGCAAAATCCCATGCAAGATTTCATCCTCCAAGAGTGATTTTTAACAGGAGACCTGTTCTGATGGTTTTGGTGAAAATGGTTAGGTCTTCTAGACTTGCATCTACATTGGTCAGGTGCAACCTTGTCACCAACCCAGTCACATCTCCTAGCTGTCCCCCCATTGTAAACTCAGTGATTGACAACTGAAGGTGACCGCTTCCGTGGAGGATCAGCATAGATCATCTGTCTGAAACTTAGAGCAAGGTATGAACTGTGGAGTCCCACCCGCTGGACCACGGCTGGGTGTTGTAGTAGTTAATGCATACTTCGTAGCCCCCTGATGTTTCAAGCACTGTTAACGGCATATACTCTGTTTTGAAAACAGGTTTTACAACTGACCAGCGAGGGAGGATCTTTACAGTGATTCTTGTTTTGGCTGTTGTTTTCCGTTTCGAGTGACACGCCTGTTTAAGCCTCCCACTCATGCATGCCCAGGTGATGTAATCAACCCACTTAGGTAAGAAAATCGAGCACAATGATGATATTATGTGGCTCGTCTTTCCTTTTCCCCTCAATCCCATCAGTGCTAACTTAATATCTGGCAATAGGGGAAAGCTAACTTGATTGGTTGCTTTCTCCCTAGGTGAGCAATCTCTGTACGATGGCCTTTGAACCAGTGGAATGAGCAATTGTTTCTATCACATGAACCTCTTTGATCATTGTTACCTTTTTTAATATGAGCTCTTTGTACTAGTTAGCCTTTGTGATGCGTGAACTAGGAGTTATTGTTGAGCTCCACAGACTGTCATTTTACAGTCTGTATATGTAGAAGGATTATTTATCAATCTTTTGATTTTACTTTTGTTCACAGGTGTATTCTGTCTACCCCCCACTGGATTAAATGCCAAGCTGATTGCCAGAGCAAGAAAGAGTTGCTCTTATACTTCAGTATTTAACCCCCACTCGACAACAATAGCATGTGGTTGGGTTAAGTATTTTTTAGAGTGAAAAGCTCTTCAATTAGAAAACGGTTGTTGCTGTTTTCACAGCCCTTCAGAATTGTACAAATAATATTTGTGTAAATTGTTTTTAGATATAAGTGCATGCCCCTGATGAATTTCCCTTTACTGTGTGTGTTTTGAATGAGTGAGGAATGAAACATGTTGGGTTGAATGGGATTGAAGGAGTGTGAGATTTAGGGCCTCATTACACGGAAGGCGGTGAGCCATGGCGCTATTAGCGCCATGGCTCATGCTGGTAAAATACCGGCACCGCCTTGGCGGAAAGGGGATTTACCGCCCCATTCCAAGGTTGGAGGGGCGGTAAATCCCCCTTCCGCCATTGCCCTTCCCCATTCCCATTTCTGCCCCATAGGGCTCTATGGGAATGGGGAAGGCGCTAATTACGGCACCGCAATTTTGCGGTGCCGTAATTAGCTCCGAGGTCCCTTAGCGGGTTGGTTTTTAACGCCTGCAAAAAGCAGGCGTTAAAGCACCAACCCGCTAAGGGACCTCGTAGTAAGGCGGTAATGGTTAACGGTCACCGTTACCATTAACGGTGGCCGTTAACCATTACCGCCTTCCGTGTAATGAGGCCCTTAGTGTTGAACTGAGTACTGTATAGTTCAAAATCGGTCAACTCCATTTATTTAATTCTGAACCTAAATAGTGATTATTTTATCTTCTTTTGTTTTTAAACCTTAGGGGGCTGATTCATGGAATTATTTGCACCAAAAAACAGAGTTTTGTGCGCCATTCTACCCGCAATCCCTGTTTAACAAATGGGGATTTGCGGGTAGAATGGCGCAAAAAATCCCTGTTTTTCGGCGCTAAAATTCCATGAATCAGCCCATAGATGTTTTGGTTTATTTACACTTTCTATCCCTGTGTGCTTTTTCTTGTGTTTTTTCTGTTTTTGCAACTTTTATCGTAATTTGTCATAACGTTTGAAGGTGCTCGGTCCTGTTAACCAGTGACTTTTAATTATTGTTAATTGCAAAAATAAAATGTATATGCTAATACTTGGGCCATTGTGTATGGTATAGTGGTAAGTCTGCTGTCTAAACTGATTCAGCAAATAACATTTAAGGTTGTTGTAACTCTCCACTGTGGCCTATTGCAGTGGGAGGTAGATGTCTCACATGTGACAATACACTGGTCACCAAACCTGATGTATATTGTATATAGGTTTACCTAAGCCAGGGGGCCAGTTTGAGTGAGCACTATACACATTTGTTCCCCCTTCCTCCTTGTTTGTTGGAACATTTCCTAGCCCTCCTAATCTTTCATCATGGACTGCTCTCCAGTAGTTGTTCCTAGCTGAGGCAATTGAGTTGACCCCAAAAGAGATGTGTTCTCATAGGTTGCTTCCCTATCAGCGTGTGCATTTGCTGTGCCAAACATATTGCTGCTCCTATTGAACAATTTGAACTCTTTGTTAATTTGGTAAATGAAAGTCACTTGAAAGTTGAATATTGGCAAGCCGATGTGCATTGAGCCAAGCGTGGTATTCTAAATCACACTTTTCGCTTCAACTGTTCCATTTTTTTTATTTTTGTACCACGCTACATGAGGCTTTACCACAGTTGGACAAAACAGGCTACACATCAAAAGGGATAATGACAAACAACCGCATTGTTTATTCATTGGTTATCAAGGCAACGAAACCAGTAGCCTGCACCTACCAGATCCCCAGGCTACTGACCTGACTGATGCAACAGACACCTGACCCTTAAAGAGCACTACTCACCCAACCCGAGAAAGATTGTGATAACTACAACTAAGACTTACGGCCCATTTGTCATGCCTCCTGCCAAAACAATGGATTTCATTCATCCCCATAAAGTCCTTCTACTATTTTAATATTCGGTCGCAATGTAAGTTGACAATATCCAGTCTGCCGATCTTGTCCGAGGGGCTTGGAACGTCCACCCAGACGGCGACTTCTGGTTGGTTATGAGAACCTTATTGTCTTTACCAGATCAAATTGGCTTGTGGCCGCTGTATGCAGACTACTGTCCTTGTCCAGTTACCTCAGCTGGGCACGACCTGTAGTCCACATTCCATACGTGAACCCGTCCCGAGTGTCTGCAAGTGTAGGCCAAGCCAAAAATGGAAGGGACCTAACAATAGTCTGCTAAATACTAAGAGAAAATGGATGGCATGTGTGTCATATGGGCACTGACAGATTTGCAACATATATATTTATATTGTGAGAGTTATCCTGAAAAGAGAATGTATTCCTGCTCCACACCAATAAAATCTTTATTTATTTATTTATGTATGTCTTAATTTATTTATTAACTCAAATTTTCAACACCATAACATCTTCTCCTAAAAGGTTGGCCCTAGGGGGGTTGATTGAATACTCAATCTGTCCAGGCAATGTATTTCATAATTCCTCATGAATCAGTTCAGTATGAATTTTGAATGTGAATGAAAAACACCTGCCATCTGGGACATTGGGCCTCATTAGAAGTTTGGCGGTAGCCTTGCCGGTAAAACCGGCAGGCTGTCGCCAAACTTCCAAAAATGGCTGGTGCCCGCGAATGAGCAATTACCGGGTCATTATGGCCCTGCTGGACCCGGTAATTGCTCATTCATGGGCGCCGGAACAGAATGCTCCCCATTCCCATTGAGCCGCGTAGGGCTCAATGGGAATGGGGAGGTTGGATGCACCGGCACTGTTATAAATGGTGCCGTTGCATCCGACATGCTGTGCTCGTGGGTGCCTCTCTTCCCGCCAGGTCCGATCTGGTGGGCAGAAAGGCACCCGCGAGCACAACTCGTAGTTTGCCAGTCCGGGAACTACGGACGCTTACCGGTACTGTGTTTCCCGGACCGGCAAACTTGTAATTCTTTGGGCCAATTACCGGGTCATTACGGCCCTACCGGTCCCGGTAATTGCCCATTTGCGGGTGGCAGAAAAAAGATGCTCCCCATTCCCATTCGGCCCCATAGGGCTGAATGGGAACGTGGAGGTCGGATACACCGACACCGTTTATAACGGTGCCGGTGCATCGGACATGCTGTGCTCGCAGGTGCCTTTCTGCCTGCCACATCCGACCTGGCGGGCAGAAAGGCATCCGCGAGCACAACTCGTAGTTTGCCAGTCCGCACCGGCAAGCTCACCGTAGTTCCCAGACCGGCAAACTAGTAATGAGATCCATTGTCTTATCTTTATTTAATTTGGATTTCTCCATTAAACAGAAACATAAAACAAATTAAAAACATCTTCAAATTGCATTTATCATAATTTACACTGGGCCTCATTACGACCCTGGCGGAGTGGGTTTACGCCAGCGGTATTCGCGGCGGACCCTTCTGCCCTACTACGAGTTCCCGTAGCGCCATGGAGCCGTTTTCTGCCTGGTTTTTCCGGGCGGAGAAATCCATGGCGCTACGGGACCTTGTTGTTAATTACGCCACCGTATTTTACGGTGGCGTAATTAACGCCTTCCCCACTCCCATTATACCCTATGGGGCAAAAATGGGAATGGGGAAGGGTAAAATGGGGATTGGGGATTTACCGCCCCGCCAAGGTCGGAATGGGGCGGTAAATCCGCCAACCCCCATGGCGGTATTGGCAGCTTTCCGCCGTGCTCCATGGTGCATATTGCACTACGATCTCCGCCAGGGTCGTAATGAGGCCCACTGTGTTTAAAATGAGTGCTCTCCTATTTAGTGCATTAAAAACATAGGAATATAAAAAAGACCTCGCCATTATTCTCCATACAAAATTGCATCACAGTAATATCTAATATCCAGGGTTTTAAAAAAATGATTTAAAAACTATTTGTGAACATCTAAATACCATGGACATAGCAATAAGAAGTGGCCCAAATCCTCAACTCAATTCTGCTTACAAAAACAGTTCCTCGTCCTTTCAATTGAGTCCCACCTCTTCCTGTCATTCACAGGTAACAAATTCAGCCTTGTCATTATGATGAGCCTTGTACGTGGCCCTATGCAGAGACTGTAAAGAAAGCAAGTGAAGGTAGTGAACATGCCACTCCTCTCAAAGACCCACCTCTTTGCTTCCTTTTTTAACATATTTACAATGTTGGTTAACGTGTAATGAGACAGGCATTCTTTAAAAGGAATATGCCATCTTGTCATTATCTTAGTGCCTTCATTATACCATTGAAATTTCGAAAATACCAGGGATATTACAATTTCCCCAACTACCCTCTTTATGTTTTGGTTTAGTGATTGCCCCCCCCAACCTTTATAAAATAGGAGGTAAACCATATCTAGGCCTTAACCCCAATTGTCAGTATTCCCAATTCCATCCGCAAGGCACTAGTTGGTTGGTATGCCTTACGGGAGGCCCACACATTTTTCCATTGTTCTATTCTGGAGATTCTCCAGTACATTACAGTTAGTAAAACCCAAAATTTCACTCCCATAGGTCATGGAGAGGCAGACTTTGGACTTATATACACCAAGGCACTTGTGAAGCATGTGTACACCATACATATGATACAATCTGAGAAGGCCACCCATCCCAGCTGCGGCCTTCTCTGGAATGGCTTCAGCACGTCTTTCCCATTGCCCATTCTTTGTGAACAATTCGCCAATGTACCAGTATGATTTTACAGCATCAATAGCTTCTGCTCCAACAGACCATTTAGATTCCACTTTTCCTTTGCCAGAGACCAACATTTGTGTCTTTCCTCTATTCAATTTCAATCTGTGGGTGGAGAAATATGCCTCAGCATGCCGGAGGCTCCACTGTAGTCCTCTCAGGGTTAAATCCAACAATGCAGTATGATTCGCATGCGTTAAAATCCCAAGTTAACACCATTCAAAGTCGGGACATTCACTCCTTTTCCCAGAGATGTTAAATTAAAATAAGACAAATATAAAATAAATAGTTTGGGGGGCAATGGACATCCCTGCTTCACACCAATGTCAGTGAGGAAGGATTTTGACAATGACCCATTCCATGAGACACGTACCGAGGCAGATGTATCGTTTTTACAAAGTTGTAAAAGATTTAAAAGGCCAGCCGGCATTGACAAAGCTGTTATTTTTCCCCATAGCTTATGCCTAGGGATAGAATCACATGCCTTATCTATGTATTGAAAAGCCACATAAAGTTTCTCCCCTCTCAAGTACAATATTTATTTATCAAGTTTGAGAGCACCAGGCAATGATCTTTAGTTGAGTAGCCTGCTAGAAATCTTGCCTGCAGGGGGTTAAATAGTTTCTTAGAGGCTGCCCATTCCTCTGCTCTTTTGAGAAGACACTTTGCAAATATTTTGGCAAGGATATCAATCAGGGAAATGGGCCTATAACAATTAGGGTCAGAGTGGTCCTCCCTAAAGACTGGTACTACAATGCTCATTGACCATGTACGGGGCAATGCTCCAAATAAAGACACAGAATGCATATTTTTATGTAGAACCGGAGCCCACCACTGAGAAAATTCCTTGATAATATCTGCGTGAACTCCATCAGGGCCTGCTGCTTTCCCCCCTGGTAAAATGTTGATTATTGCAGCAATTTCCTAAATACTAAATTCGAATGGTACCTCATGCGGGCCAAGTCTCTACTTGAGTTATACTGATATTCTCTTCCTGAAACAATCTCTGGAAGTGGGATCTCCATTTATCTGCCGATATTGGTCCCGCTTCAATTGCCCCCAGGGCCTCAAAGCCGCTAGGTACCATCTTCTAGAAGGCTTTACTATTATTTGTAATTCCTGCCTGTTCTAATAAATCCCACTGTTTCACAATGTGTACACTTTTTTCAGTTTTAACGGTTTATTATTTTCTCTCTTAAGGTTTATCAGTGTATCCCAGTTCTTTGACTTCTCCATGTTCAATAAATACAGCCCCGATTTCATCACCCTACACTCGGCATCATACCACAGGGCGTCCCTCATACTAAGAAATTCCCGGGTAGCAGAGTGCTTGTAAGTGGGGTTTGTGCAACAAATTGATTCAATCGTTCCATCATACAGACTAACCGTACTTCTGTCTAAACAACCCTTAACCAAAATACAGTCCCTAATGTGCAGTAACCTTGGTGAATTAATATATTTACTAAATTCCACCCTTGACCTCATTAGACATTGGGCCTCATTACAACCCTGGCGTTAATGGGTTAACAGCGCCGTAAAAAAAGGCTGCGGCGCCTTTAACCCATTAGCGCCTGATTATGAGGTCCCTTTGCGGGACCCGACCTTAACGGCTGGTCTACACCAGCCGTTAAAGTAGGGACCTGCAAAGGGACCTTGGTGCTAAGTACGGTACCGCAATTTGCGGTACCATACTTAGCGCCTTCCCCATTCCCATTGAGCCTTATGGGGCAAAAATGGGAATGGGGAAGGGCCATGGAGGAAGGGGGAATTACCGCCTCACCAACCTTGTAATGGGGTGGTAATTCCCCCTTTCTCCATGACGGAGTTGGTAAGTTACCGGCATGGACCATGGTGCTATTAGCACCATGTTTTTCCGCCTGGGTCGTAATGAGGCCCATTGTCTTCATTAGGTACACAAAAAGCCGGGCTGATCATTATTCTTAATTTGATTTGCTGCTCACCCCTACTTTACTGTTGTCAAGTTGCCATTGGTTGTAAATGACATTGCTTGCAGACGTAGCTTGCCTCGATCCAGACTATGCAGATGAGTTGAAACATAGGGTTTTAAATTAATTCTTTACATAGGTGTGTGGGCAGCATTACATTTTGGTACCACTTTTTGTGTCTCTTTTCTCTTTTTTTAGGATTCAATGCACTTTTCTTTATAACCCACTGTGAGCCAGGTGCTGTTTTCGTGAGAACGTATCACCCCTAGACATTAGCTGCAGCAAAATCCTGCAAGTGGATGCTACCTGCCCAAAGGTGCTCTCAATTGTAATTGGAATAAAACCCTAAATAGTGTGTAATATCTCATGATATTCTTTCTCAATTCCGTCTCTCCCAAACAGCGTTTCTTCTTTTTTCCAACTAAGGCCACGTTCCAATTTCTGTAGTAGTTAAGTCATGTGCACTCCTTTGCCATTATCAGCGTCTTGGGAAGAAAATGCCTGGCTAAGAAACTTTCACCTAAGTGTAATAGACAAATACCTTTCCCATGAAACAGCGCAGTCCACAACAGGATCACATAATGGCCTCATTACAACCCAGGCGTTAAGGGGTTAACAACGCCGTAAAAGGTGGCGGTGCCATTAAACCCTTAACGCCTGATTACGAGGTCCCTCTGTGGGTGGCACTTTAACGCCTGCTTTTAGCTTGCGGCAATTTGCGGCACCGTACTTAGCGCCTTCCCCATTCCTATTGAGCCCTATGGGGCAAAAATGGGAATGGAGAAGGGCCATGGCAGCATGGGGAATTACTGCCCCGCCAACCTCGGAATGGGGCGGTAATTCTCCATTCCGCCATGGCGGAGTCGGTAAGTTACCAGCTTTGACCATGGTGCAATTAGCACCATGGTCCAACACCTGGGTCGTAATGAGGGCTAATGTCTCGAACAGTGCAATTGCTGGCCAACCCAAGCTGGCATGGCACCCGGCTTGGACATCTCTGCAGTGCACCTGTTACCAGCAGAATTCAAAGGGCCTAACCACTGTGCCGATAGGAAATCCTTCTTATGATGGGTTTCCACATAAACCCAACTCACAGGTTGGAAAGTGTGGCATGGTACTGCTGGCTCTCTTGAACTGCTTTCCGTATCTGCCGATAAATGCATTTTACAGCCATGACCAGTTATTGGCAGGACTGTAAAACAGCTCCATCCATCAGCTGGCCATTGACTCAGTTGAAAGGTAGTGGCAGAGACTCTGGTAAATGCATTACTCTGCCAGAGAGAATTTCTTTTAGGCTCAATACTGTAAAACATTATTTGCAGTCCTTCACACGCTCATCATGTTTGGCTGAATGTTCAGTAACTTACAGAGCTCGAATATTAATTTCCCTGTGAAGTGTGGTCCTTTGTCTATGTTATTGACACTCAGAAATGAGGGATAGAATCACTTGTCAGAGCCTTTACCACATCCTATGGTTTGGCTTTATGGGTCAGGTTTACCTCATTCCATTTTGCAATCACAGCAAGTACATATTCTTCTTTGGCCGCTGAATGAAATCACACTGTAATCAAGTGAAGGTAGTCCATGTGGCTGAGCGTGCACCCACTGCAGGTTTACACTTCTGCTGTGTACTGTTGGTGGCAGACCAAACACTGGTGACACAACTGCTCTTCCAGTTGTGAAAAGCCTGGAGTGCACCATTCTTTCTGTAGCTTGTCCACCATTCCCCCCTTTGCACAGTGGAGCAAGTGTATGAAATAAGGCAAACGTGCTTTGGCAACAACTCGATGGCCTTCTAGTGATCAGCAGAGCTTATCACTGTGAAAAGAGCACCCCGTCTATTACATACATTTTTCTCAATTTCTCGAGGGCATCATTGCATTTCTGCTAACTCATCAAGCGTGGAATGAGGTGGACCAATAGACAGACTTGTCTTTGTGGAATGATTTGCTATGCCCTGGGAACAGAAGAAAGGGTAGCCTCCCTTGTACCTTGGACTGCAAGGGCATTTCTTCGGCTGCCATCTCTTGAGGCTCGGTGTGCTGAGCACTTCCCTTACGCACATTCTTATTATTGACCCTGGAAGCGCATTTGCATATTGTGTGTTCTTAATCAGAGCCCCTGCAGATGTTAAGAAACCTTTTTTTCTTTCTGCAGCATCAGTAACAATAGGCACCCTCCTTACCATTGCTATTGTTCATGCTTGTGTTAACATAACACACTCGACTATTTGTTCTGAAAATATAGCTGGGAGATACCCTTCCAAAAACTTCAAGTGCTGTACACCCTGCATGTATCATTATTTTAACCTTCCCTTTCCTTCCCTCAAGCAAGACTGGTCCACACAATACTCTGAGTCTGCATTTGGCTATGGGATTTCTAATAAATCCTTGCCTGGTCTAGTGAGGGCTGCTGTGGTTAAGAGACATTCAAGGAGCTTCCCCTCTGGAGGCATGCAACTAATGAGGCTGGATTTAACACTGTGCCTTCTGCAAGGGTCACATTGTATAGATTTTATGAATGTGCTCATATTTAGTGAGTCTGGAAGCAGGTACATGTGGTATCTTTGCTTTAAGCAAGAGTGCAGTTGCCACATGTAGCACTGCAACAATGAGGGGAGGCCCTAAAACTATGCTTTCAGAGCTCTGCTCTGCCACTGCAGCTGTTGCCACAGACCAGAGACAAGGTGGCAACCCTGCCCCAACAGGATCTAATGCAGTATTGTAGCACACACCATTAGTTCTGAGATTCACAGAGAAAAGAACGTTGCAGGGAAACCAGCCACTAGACTGGGAGGGGAATAACGATCTGGGAAACCCTTAAGTACAAGTCTGGGAGAAAGAAGGGGAGTGCAGGAGCCCTTAAGCCTTACCTAAGTCAGCAAAGCTGGCCTTCTACATGGAATAAAACAGGACATAGATTCCCTGTGAACCTGAATTCTTGGACACTTTGTACAGTGTAAAACCCAAAGTGTCTCCATTTTACGCGGATGACACATGCATGACTTGATTCTCTACACTTAAACATGGGCTGGCAACTTACTGTAACATGAGTGGCCTGCTTCATGTTTCTGTGTCCTGGGCTGGCAACTTGAAACATCTCTACCATCATGCATCATTAATAACATATTACACTTCTTTTGAAAGTGGACTGGCAGATTGATTCACTTCGATCAACATGCAACACATACATTAATGGTTTCAAGATTCTTGGCGTGTGTTCTGTATGTAAATAATTGATGTGAACATGCAGCACAAATAACTGGTTTATATACACTTAGACTTGCCTGAGTAACTTGAATTACCTCGACCAGCATTCACCATCAATGACCTGTTTCAAGTCTCTGAAACACATCTGACAACTTGCAATAGTTATTTCACATTTCTTACAGCTGACCTGGCAACCTAAAACACTGCCACCAGAGGGAAACATGAATTCTAACATTTTTCTGAGTCTTTGTGCTGGCAACTTTGCACATTTCTACCAGCATGCAACATGGAGGTCTTGTGTCCTTCTATAAAGTATTGGCTGGAATCTTGCAACACTTCAGCCATCTTGCAACATGAACGGATTGCTTCACTTCTCATACATTTCTCTTGCAGCTTGATACCTTTCTACCAGTCTATCAGAATGCAATATGGTTGTTTCCCTGTTTCATTTCTCTTTAGGTGTGAACTAGCAACTTGGATCACATCTACCTGTTAGTAACTAGAATACTTTATTACTGACCTCATTAGTAAATCTCGACTTCTCAGTGTTACATTTTGGGCTGCACCCCTTTGCTTGCAGTGTACCTCTTAATCATTATTCGCCTTTGAGGATCTCCATCCACTTCCTCAGCCAAAATGGATAACGTGTTGGGACGTACCCCCCCACAACTTTGCGGATGGTTCTAGGAGTACCTTGGTTTGGCAAAGGTGAGCTAGGAAGGCAGCAACCAGGATGGCTAAGTAGATGACTCAGTACATGCAGCTACAACTTCTTGTCTAAGCACGTTTACTTCCACATGACTAGCTTCCACTTGTGAACTTAAGGCCCTTACTAGTACCCCACAATCATGTACTGTATATGAGGTTTTCATGGTGCTCAGGCAGAAGAAATTCATTGATTTAGCATTATGTACCACCTACCAGAGGCTTCCATGAGAACACTCTTGAGAACCTTGAGTCCCCACCGGAATTTCGTTACACTCCCTGTTTGTAGTACAGGGTAGCAGAACTCTTGAGGGGGAAGGGGTCTGAATGGTGATGAGTTACCTCTAGTCTGTACTCTGTTTCTCAAGGATCTTTCCCAGTGAAGGGTTTCCTGAAAAGAGACAACACTTACTACCTTCTGTTATACTACGTTCCCCAAGTTGAGTTTCTGTGCTTAACAGAAGAATCTGTATCTAGAGTTGCCCTTCCGTTGCTTCACAGAAGAATGAGAGACCTTAGAAATCAATAATCCCTATCCCTTTAACAGTATTCCAGGTTTCTACATCCAGCGTATCAGTTTTAGTAAAATAGAGAATGTTCTCTAGAATCAGACTTGTTCCAAGCTCCAATGTCTTCAGTGTCAGGCTGAACACAAATTCAAATGTGTCCAGCATCAAATCTGCTAGTAATGGCAATGTCCTTCAACAGATTCTAATTCTGAATAATACATACTCATTGTTACTATTTCTTCTTTTTAAAAGGTTTGAGAGTACAATGTTCAAAGGTGGAGGAGCGGGAACAGCATGGATGTAGATTTAATGCAGATGAACCAAAGAATTATGAACAGGAGCTTCAAAGGTAAGTGTTCACATAGGAGCGGGCGGCATGTTAAGGAAGGAGTGAGAACTGGGTGTAGCTATTCATAGCCGCCCACCCATAATGGCAGCTGTTGCTGAAATCCTGTGATAATGTCACCATACTTCAGAAATCTCGCAGGATTTGGACAGAAAGGGATGCAGTGCACGCCGGCAGGAGACTGGGTCATGTAGGTCCTCCCAGTTTTTATTTTGTCTCTCTCTAAAAATCCTTTGTCTCCATAGCCTCCTCTACTGACCATTACCTGGAGCATGGGGGCCTCATCACCATGGGCCAAGCAGACCCACAGGACATTGACCACACTAAGTGTCATGCAGTCATGGCATGGTCCCTCACACTAGCTCAGCTGTAGATCATCAGTTGCCCATCCTGGAGTCCTAGCTTCCATTCGCCCTGCTTGTTCCCCATTTGCTCTCTTATCTCTTCCTATTTTAAGGCCCTACAGCTCTGCGGCCCACTTCATGTGTTTCTAGAAATGGAAGAAATAGTGTTCTTTTCATTTTCTTTTCCCTGTTGCTGATGTTAACATAGTGGTGCTTTGCTATACCTTCTTTCTGACCCATCACACGTTAAAGGGGACATTCTGCATTGAGCATTGCTTCTTATGAGTTGCTTAACCCTTCTCTACTCTCAGTTTTTAAAAACTGCATAAAGCCTAAAATGAACATGCATGATGAGGGCCAAGTTGAATAATCTCTTTGGTACTGGGTACAAACTAAAGTAATTTAGCAATGCCTATTAACTCCCAGTGTGTCTTTCTCACTGGCTTCTTTCCATTACCACACCAGGGGGAGATTGCTTCCACAGAAGAAGATAATCAAACATTAAAACGAGTAAGTGCTGTAAGGTGTTCTCTAGGGATGGAGGGCTGTACTTAAGCATAAACGAGAAATCAACTGTCTTGCATATTTTTTGAAAATAAACAATTCTTTTCACTTTGCTCTACTATTCATTCAGCTACTTCACTGATACTCTTTTTTGGGAAAATGGAGAAATATTTGCATCTGAAATTTCTTGCTTCTCAATTCACATGATTGAAGTAATAAACAGGATAATATACCATGGTCAACAAGCTATAGTTTGGAAACTGAAAACCTGCAACATTTGTCAGGCATTGCTTTGCATTACAAACAATATCTCCCTTCCTGATTCAAAATATCCATGTCATGTGTTCTAAAATGGCAGACAGTACTGTATGTGTGCATACTGTATGTGTGCATAGTAGGTCATTTGCTTGAAGTCATTTTCCATGACGGGAGAAAATAAAACATATCTTATGCTAAGGGACACGTTTAGAAACAGGGCTTTGAATTATGGAAAACAGCCTACCATCAGCTCCACACAATTACTAATGTTCGTGGTCATGGTTTTGGGAGCATATGAGGAGGGGGAAAATTACCTTTTATGGTGTAGCGTGTATGTACACTATTGCAGTACTGTAATGGCACATTTTTCCCATGTTCTAAACTCTCATCAATGATCCTTCCTCTCTGAGTGGGCGGACCTCCCACTTCCCTCCTGGTCTTGACCACTCAACTCCTCCTTCTTTGAGACTTTAACATCCACCTGGATGCTTCCTGTCCTTCCTCTGGACACTTTTGCAACCTCTGCAACTCTCTCTCACTCTCTATCCTCCCCTCTGGCCCGACTCACTCTGCAGGGCATACTCTGGATGTTCTGATCTCTAAAGACCTTCCCCTTCTCTCACCACTCCTCTCTCCTGGAGTGATCACTTTCTACTTTTCTCCCAGCCTACTCTCTCTATCCCTCACGTCAAGCGAACTCCAGCGCTGCCACCTACTTTCTCTGTTAAATGACTCATGAAGCGTGTGTCAGTTGAGGCTTTCGCCACCACTTTCTCACCCCCTTACCCTTTTGGCGGACTCACACCCTGACACAGCCCTCTCGTTGCTCCACTCTGCTATCTCAGATACTCTTGATGTTCTTGCCCCTGTCATGAGGATCCGCTTGAAGCCCAAAGCCAAGTGCAACTCCCGGTACGACTCAGACCTAGTTACCCTTAAATGCAAGTGCAGGGTGTCTGAGAGGAAATGGCGTGCATCCTCGGACAAACTGCCCTGCCTCCTGCTCCAAAGGCAATACCAGCTCTCTGTCTGCACCAAGAAGAGAGCCCACATCCAAGCCCGCGTCTCTGCAGCATACTACCACTCGGACAAACTCTTTAAAATCTGCAATGAGCTGGCCAATCCTCCTGCAGTCTCTACCTCTCCTGTCCCCTCCCAGGCCCTCTGCACGGCCCTGGATTGTCATTTCATCTCTAAAACTCAGGACATCCTGTCCTCTCTCTCTTCCTCTCCCCCTCCTCCCTCTACTCTCTGCTCTTCCTCTGCCCCCCCCCCCTGTGGCCACCTCTCCTCCCTCCTTCTCTGCCTTTCCCCTGTTCTCCCCTGATGAAGTTTCTAGACAAGTCCTATTTATGAAAGTCTTGTCAAAACAGGTTCTCCCCTGTTCCTCCAAAACCATTAAGGACCACATTGGCACCCTTGCCCCTGCTCTGGCTGACTTCTGCAACCACTCCTTCACCACTGGTGTCTTCCCTTCCTCCCTGAAGCACTCTCTTGTGCACCCTCTTCTTAAGAAACCCTCAGCCGACTCCTCCTGCCCAGCTAACTATCGCCCGATCTCCATCACTCCTTTCCTCGGCAAACTCCTGGAAAAGCTGGCCATCTCCCAGCGTAATCTTCACACTGAATCTGTTGGTTGTCTCCATGACCATCAGTCTGGCTTCAGAACTGCCAGAAGCATGGAAACTGCTCTTCTGAACATCTGTGAAGACCTGCTCTCCAACCTTGATTTCAACACCCCCTGTGTCCTCATCCTACTTGATCGCTCTTCCGTGTCTCTGTGACAACCTGGGTATCACCGATCAGGCCGTGGCTTGGCTGAGCTCTTTTCTTTCTGATCAACCCTCCCACGTCCAACTTGGGTCCTTCGTCTCATCTATCTCTATCTCTACCTGTGGTGCTCCCCAGGGGTCTAACTTCTCTCTCTGGTTGTTCAACCAATACCTAGCATTTCTCACCCACCGCGTTGCCATTCTCTGACCCAACTTTCAGTGCTATGCAGATGGCATTCATCTCATTTTCAGGATCCCTTCCATCATTTCCTCTCCATCTCTCATCTCTAACTGTCTGTCTGCTATCCAGGATTTGTGTGCCACCAATGATATCTGTCGTAATGCCAGTAAGACTGAGATTCTCCTCATCGGCACACCTGCTCCCTCCTTCCCTGTCACTCTCTAGCTAGCCTCTCTTGGCCCTCTTCCTGCTCCCACCTGTGAGCCTAAATTCATCAGGGTCATCTTCGACTCCACACTCCTTCTCTCATCACATCTCTGATGTGTCTAAGAAGTCACACTACCAGCTGCACCTCCTCAGAGGTATTTTTCCTTTCCTCTCCTTCCCCCAGAAGATCACTGTCTACAGAGCTCTGGTTCTCTCTAGGCTGGACTATTGCAACAGCCTCTTTTTAAATCTGCCAGCTTCTACTCTCCGCCCTCTGCAACTTGTCCAGAACAGGATTGCGAAACTTGTCCTTGGCCTCATGCCCAGTGATCGTATCTCTCCAGGACTGAAATCTCTGCACTGGCCTCCAGTGGCTGCGAGGTTTAAGTTCAAAACCCTATGCATTGTCCACAAGGCCTTCTGGGACCTAAATACCTTCAACTCTCTCTTCCTAAATATCTTCCTTCTTGAGCTCTTTGCTCATCTGCCTCCAACTCCCTAGTGGTCACGAGCTTCTCCAAGCAACACGTTTGTGGTAGATCTCTGTCTTCAGCTGGGGCCTCCCTCTGGAACAGCCTCTGTGCCTCCCTGAAACTTGTGGAGAACCATCTCCGGTTCCGGAAGCACCTCAAAACCCTCCTCTTTGCTTCAGCTTTCTCTCCTCCTCTCCCCTGCTGAACTCCCAGCTATAACTTAATTTCCACTGATCACCTGGCCACCCTCAGATCTCTGGCCCAGGTCCCCTCCCCTGCCAGTTGCACACCTGCGCTGCCTCCCTGGCAACCCCGCACTTGTGGACTGTTTTTGTATCCCTACAGTCCACTACCAGCACATGACACCGCATCTCTGCACTAACCCTCTCACTTGCCACCAACTGGCAGCACTTGCCACCAACTGGCAGCACTTTTTACTTATTGCTTAATTATTCTATTTATTTGTTTTACTGCTGATCCCATGTACTGCACTGCCCCCTTCCCCTCACACTTTTCCCCTTCCCCTGTACTTGCATGATCTCAATGTCACCTGACCTAGTATGATCATTGTCTCTGTCTTCCCTCTGTCCCCCCTCCCTTGCCTCGTCGCACCTTGAAACGCTTGTGTATAGGTGCGTTATAAATGCCATATCATATCATATGCATGATGTGAACAAGGACAGGGGGTGATGACAAAACATATTAAATTGATAGAGGCAAGGAAATCCCAGACATGCTGTTCACTAGGGAAACATCCAGCATCCATTAACATTTCAACGGGGTGGCTTTTCAGAAGAGAGAACAGCTGTCTACTAAGTCAAAGCCAAAAATCTGGTGAAAGTCAATGTATGGTGGGGCAACTCCAATCGAGTCCTGGGATGTACCGTCACCCTAAAGGGTATAAAAGCACAGCAGGCATAAAGGAGAACAATTTATCTGGGCACAGGTGCTGCATGCAAGAAGGATTTATGTCTAGGGCACCATACATCTGTGAATAATTATTTACAATGAGCCACCACATTATTCACTGGCACGTTTGGGTGAGGCTGCTACCTGAGGCACCAGACATGAATCCAAAAAGAATTGACTCAGAGCAGACTATGCATTATGTGATTTTGTAACAAATCTAGGATACATTCTGAGCTGTTGGAGGGCATCAACATGTATTTGACAGTGGTACTTTCAAAGAACATCTTCTTTTGAAAATATGGCCATGTGAAAAATGTGCTTCCTCTGGTCTTTGATTGGAATGGGATATCACACAAATGTGAGTCTGGATGCTTGTGACTGTACTTTGTAATATCCACTTCTTGCCTTTGACCTAATAAGGCCAACTATTGTAATTAATTCAAACATTGAACAGCACATTCTTATCACCTATTTTGTCAAATAAATAAGACAAACTAAATAAAAACGTTGGGGCTCATTACGAGTCCGGCAGTAACTGCGCCGGTACTACCTGCAGTTTGCTGCCAGAGCTGCAATGATTTATTGGAACTGGACTTGCTGGAAACACTGGGGTAATACAACCCCAGTGTTCTGGAAAGTCAGGCGCTGGTAAATTGTAAGTCCCCATCCCCATGGAGTGGCATGGGAATGGGGACCACAGAAGGACCGTTATTAATGGTGCTGGTGCTTCCGTGATGTTCTGCAGGTGGGTGCCGTTCCGCCTGCCAGGTCTGACGCAGACTCGTAGTTTGCCAGTCCAGAAACAACTATGCAGATAAGCTTACCGGCACCATTGTTTCCGGACCGGCAAAACTTGTAATGATGACCAATGTATTATGTCGTCAGTCAGTAGGAATGGATCAAACAATGTTTCCAGTGTACATTAAAACCTCCTTTCCAGGCTAAGTCACAGAAACAAACTAGCACCAGAAGAAACTACCTTGTATCACTTTGCAACTTACAACTGGCTGCTACATGGGTGCCTACACAATCCTTTCATTCTGGAGCAACACCTAATAAATAGTATTATTAATTCAAAACATTCAGTATCAGAACATACAACATATACAATTCAGACGGTTCAGATCTTCAACCCACCCAGCACAAAACTGCTGTCATGAAATGATTGCAAGGTGCTCAGATGTTTCGCACAATGCAACATTATCTCATACTGGAAAACGATTTAGGAAAGAAAGAAGAGCAACATGTCCAAATGCCACTCTCAAGCACCAAGCATTGTCTCCAGGCAAACAACCTGTAGTGTGAGGATAGGGAGGACCACATGTGCAATGGCTAGTCGCACCTGGTTCACACTTGATCCACCACAAACGGCAGGCTCATCCACCATCAATGAGTTATTTCACATGGCATGTTTTTTCTCAAACAAATAATGTCTAAGAAATTAATTCAATCAGTAGATTTTTCATAAAGTAATACAGCTGAGTTCACTGTTGTAGAACATCAATGCCCATGCAGGAGACATGCTGAAGCCTTGAGTTGAGATATAGAAATCAAACTGCTGAATTTGGATCTTCCACATAGATAAGTTGTTATAGGGGTCCATGTGATACCAGTGATAAGCATTGTGGCCTTGATCATTCTGTTTCCAAAAGGTGCTTCCTGTTGTGCAATTTCTATTTACATGTAGTATTAATTCATGGAAAGTGCTGTGCTCCCTGGTGGTCAGATATGTATAAGGACCTTTTAGACCTCAACAATACAGGTGCTTGAACAATCATGTATCTGCAGCGGCAACTTTAAAATATATGCAACCATATTTTGTCTAGAATTAAGTGTTCTCCTCAAAGAGTCATGGGCATAGCTTTTCCTGAGGCATAATGCATGTTTCATGAAGAGATCCAATGCCCAAGTAATATCCTGTTCCAACATTGACAAACAAACAATGCAAGCCTAAGCCTACAAATCTTTATATTTTAAAACCACTATTAATGTTTTCATATTTATCTCTGCATAGGCTGGGCAAAAAAAAAAGAAAGTGCCCTATCGATTCGGATCTTTACAACCAAAGGGGCAGATATGACATTCAATACCCAAACCAAGCCTCTCATCTTCCATGCAAAATCTTATTCAATTGGTATCCTGGAACAGCAGCCATACCCGCCTACTCACCCTACTTTTGGAGTTCCCCAAGAATCTGCCCTTGGTCCACTCCTCTTTATTCTCTATACTTCAGCTCTTAGCACCTTGATCTGCTGTTAGGGCTCATCTCCTATCAACTCTTTACTGATGACACATTGTCTTCTCCTTTAACTACTTATCTGACGAGCTGTTGTCAGAAATGTCAAACTGTCTCTCTGCCATTTGATATTAGATGGTGCCTCACTCGCTTATGCTCAGCTCCTCTAAAACTGAGGTTCTCCTCACCTCCTCTTCTTCTCTTCTCTCCAGAATACTTTCCTGGCTCTGCTCACGCTCATGAACTTGGTGTCATATTCGACCTATCACACAACTTCTTGCTCTTCATCTCAAAATCTGCCCATGCATCCAGACTGAACCAGCTCAATATCAGAATAATCAGTCATCTTCTTCCTTTCAATACTGCTTAGCAGCTAATCTCCTCCTTAGTCCTCTCTAGATCTGGCTACTACTATGCCAGTCTCCACTAGGCCTTCCCAACTATGCTTGTTCACCTCTGGACAAAGGCCTCAACTTCACAGTCCGAACACTTTTCAAACTTTCTTCCTTTACCTCTATCTCTTCTGCCTGTCACCAGATTGGTTGGCTATTTATGAAACAAACACCCTCATTTTGAGGTTGGTGCTAGCCATGGCGCCATGACTAGCACCAATACCGGTACCGCCACCGACGTGGTGGTATGGGGATTAACCGGTCCATTCTGCCCTTTGCGGGACCGGCAAGTCCCCATTTCAAATGCCATTCCCCATTCCCATTTGAGCCCACATAGGGATCAATGGGAAGGCGGCAATAACGGTACCGCAAATTGCAGTACTGTTATTGACCCTGGCATCCCTTTGCGGGTCCCGTCCTTCTGCTAAAACCAGGCGTTAAGGAAGGACCCGCAAATGGACCTCGGAATAGGGCGCAAAGGGATTACTGGCACCGGTGTCATTACCGGTGCGCGGTATCCCTTTGCGCCTGGGTCGTAATGACCCCCAGAGGGTTAAGTATAAACATCGTGTGATCATCACTCATTAGGTTCATCTTCAGCTCACCTCCTCGCCACCACTCCAAACCTCTGTGCTCCCTCTCATTTTCACTCTCTCTCTTGTCGCTTCCCTAGTCTGGAATGCTCTTCATCTCCCTCTCCATACTAATCCAGCTCTATCAGTATTGAAATCCAAACCAAAGCTCTTATTCTGTCTGAAGAACCAGTTTCCTAGCAATCTATGCTAATACATCACCCTGTTTTCCTCTCTCCCTGCCCTTCATGGACAACCCTACAGCACGTTTTAGTCACCTGCAATCCTTAATTCTGTACTTTCTCCACCGTCCCATTCCTATGTCATTATGTCCTGTCCTCGTCCCTGGTTTATGTTTCCACCTTCACCCGCAACATCAGGTATTCAAGTCACAATCTCTCGCCCCCTTGTAAAGGATCCATGTCCTCTTCTCTGTTATCAATGGTAAATTCTGTACGCGTTTTTGTGCCAAAAATGCATTGCTTTCCCTGTGATATTTTTTTACATAAAATAAATTGAATGCAGCATAACACATTAACCATTTGGAGAATTGATTATTCAAAATGAAGCAGAAATAGCAAAGACCACCAAAGTAGAAAACAACATGTTACACTGCAAGCAATCTGAATAAGATTTCTCAGTGCTTCATGACCATTAAATGATGAACAACTCAGCATTTACCTGGAAGTCATTGAAGACATTGATAATGGACTACACCACGAAAATAAAACATGCAATTGCAAAAATTGCAAACCTCTCATCTTGTATATTAGCGATGGAGCTGGTTCTGGCAAAGCATTTCTTGTTAAAACAATTTGTATATTTTTACCAGAAAAAAAACAGACAGCACACTTTAAGCTGTTGTAGCAGCCCAAAGATCCAGCTGCTTACAACATAAGTATGACTTCAAATCAACTACTACTCCTCCCAGTTGAGCATAAAAAAAAATTAGAATATCACAAACTTTCTGCAGAAGCTGCATTTGAAGTAGACTGAATTATATACAAATTAAAGTTCTTCTAATAGATGAAGTAAGCATGGTTTCTAATGTAATGCTAGCCTTAATTCACCTAATAATGCAAGAATTCCAAAGAACTGTTTGGAAGGAATCATTGTGTTTAATGACCTCTTGCAGGTAACACCAGTGAAATGCCAAGACATATTCAAAATATTAGGTTACAAAGAATGCCGTACCACACAGCATACGATATATTAATCTGTGGTGTTACATTTGTTAAAGAGAACTTGTCAAAAACATGCATCAGCAAGCGGAATCAAAATATGCTCAAATTCTAAAGAGCATACAAATTGAACAGGAAAATCATCTTTAAAAAGTAGACATTTACATTATCTGTATAGCGTGAGGAATCCAATGGAGTCGTCATGGAATAGCCAGGAGTGACCTTCTCCTATGTGGCCAGGGGATGGTAGCCGCTACCTGATCCTGACCCTGGGGGTGGCTATATGAGGGAGGATCACATGGGAGGAGACAACCACAGGGGAGATTTCATGACTTCATTGGATGAGGTGTGGTATCCCTCTTTAGCCATGAGGAAGACCCCCATGTGTTTTTTCCCCCTGTAGAGGAAGTAAAGAAACCTCTTCCCAATATTCTTTAGGTCAAACTACCAAGTATGACCTGAAGAATAAAGGCTCCAACAAAACCCTTTTTGCTTCTGGTTCTGATATTTCATGTCAAATCATTGAGAGAGACTCCAAAGGCTGTATATCAAATTACATTAATGGGTTCACACTCCCACAGCCACCAAGTACTGAGATAAGGAGGATGAAGGAATTGGTGCAATGTAACAGGAGCCTCAGTTCAATGAGCGTGATAGTTGTTGGAGGATACCACATGTGTCAGGGACATTTAAAAATGGCAACCACACTATGAGTGATGGTGGTACAGGAGAAGACGTTGCATCTTCTGCAGAGGCGTGCAAACTCTGGAGACATGAGCCGGTGTCGCGGAGCAGTGGAGCTCGCCAAGGAGAGATGCAGTGCATGAGTAGGACGTGCAGTGGAGATGCCAAGAGCTGCAAGAGAGTTCCTCGGTGCTTGGCAGCTCGAAGAAGCAGCATTCTCCTTATCAGGACGTGAAGGGAAGTAAACGTGTAGGAACAGAGCTGTGAAGGAAGCCGGAAAGACTTCTGAGCAACCCAGAGTGGGAAGCAAGTGGCAGAGCTATACCACGGAAGCCCAAACAGAAGATGCTACACAGAGCTGGCGAGTCAGCCAAAAGCAAGCGCGGACCCAAGGGTGTTTGGATGACTGCGGCAATGACAATTACTAATACAGAAACAACAAGATTGTTTGAAATGCAAGTGTGGGCAATCATTTGAATGAACATTGAAACTACATAGATATTCCTGACAAGAGAAGGATAGTAGGCATTTGAAATTGCATATGAGGTCCTGTCAGGGGAGTATAAAAGGCAATTCAAAATACAAGGACAGTCCTGGCAAGAGAAGAATACAAGGCAGTTAAACTACACAAGAATTCCTACCTGGGGAATATACTTGGCAGTTGAAAATACGAGCAAAATTGTGGCAGGAGAGTACACCAGCCAGTTGGAAGTGCATTAAGAGTTATGGCAGGGGAGTATAACAGGTACAATGCAAACATACTAGAAATGTTAAAGAAGGACAGTGTTTGTTGGGCAAACAAGTAACATGTGTTAAAGAAAGATTATTACGAAACTGTTTACCTAACAGGAGTATTGTTGGCCAAGGAAAGAAACAAAAGAAATGTTAGAATAAGAGAAATTGCCATCCCATTGAAGATTTCAAGGGAATGTAACCTTCCTCTGAATCCAAAGTCTTTTCATATTGTAGAACATTTATGATGGAGCCATTCTATTTTTCATGTATGATCACTTTTAATCAATCCCAGGTTAAAGATATTTCCATTCTCACTTTGTGATTTTGTTTGTATTTTGAGGGACAGGATAACATTTGGGACACAAGGATGGCTTTAAAGTTTCTGACATCCTGTAATAGACAGATGCTTAGTTTTTGTTTTGTAGGTAGTAAAACTCTTCTTAGAGGAGCAGGGTCAGAGCCCATGAAAAAAGCACATCCTTTTTGAAAATCTGTTCCTGTTTGTCCTTTCACTAAAGCACAAATTCCGCAGGATTCTCACCTTTCTGTGGGGAATATTTTTATTATGTGCATAGTAACACATACTGCACTAAAATACAACGTGCCTAAACCAGATAGAGCTAGCTATGAAAAGTACCAGCAATAGTATGATGCAGGTCTAGAGCTTCCAGGTCTAGAGCTTGGTTGTTCCAAACAAGGATTGTAAAAATTAAGAAGAGCATAAAGTGTAATTTAGGAGAGGTGATTAGTTAATCAAATTCAAGTCTGTGGAACCTAAATGTTGAGGCTAATATCTTGACTGTGCCAGTAGACGGTGGGCTAATCCTCTTATCTCATTGTGTAGTACTCTGCTTCCTTCTGCAAGAAGATTTTCCTTCTTACATACTGGTTGCATTATTTAACCCATTGCCTGCATTTTCTTTTGATGTAGGCCATTTGAGTGAAGGGGTCAGGAACAGAAGAGAGCCAACCAAATGTCAGATGCCTCTGGTGAGAATATTTGCGGGTGTGTTTATTTGGTACAAGACTTTTATTTAATATAATTTCAAAGGTACTTCTGTGCATCATAAATAACAGTCAACAGGTCTGTATGTTGAGTGTAATTAAAGCTTTATAATACAATAGAGGCTTAATTCAATTAATATTCTGTTACTTGTTTTCTTGCCCTGACAATGGAGAACATGAAGCCAGTCTCATTCTCCTTTTGCAGGAAATGCCTCTATGACATTTTGTTTTTAAATATTGTCGAATTGATGTACAAGACAAGGGTTGCAAGAATGTTCTTCAAAGCTATATCAATTAATTAAAAATGTATTTTACAATGTATAGCACCACAAATATTTCACTTTATACTTAACATTCCTGATTTTGTATTTCTGATAGTATTCATTTATTTTAAAACATTCCACATTTGAAACCATATACACAATCAGACATTTTACATAATAACATAAACATTCGATAATGCCCACACTTGTGATACTATGGGCCTCATTACGAGGAGGGAGGTAAGGGGTTAACGGCGCCGCTAAAGGTGCTGGAGCCGTTAACCCCTTACAGCACCATTACCAAACATCCTTAGCGGGTCCTACGAGCGGCCCAGCATGCTAACAGTGGGCCTTCATTAACGGGCCCATTATTAGCATGCTCCAGGATTTGTGTGCCACCAATGATATCTGTCGTAATGCCAGTAAGACTGAGATTCTCCTCATCGGCACACCTGCTCCCTCCTTCCCTGTCACTCTCTAGCTAGCCTCTCTTGGCCCTCTTCCTGCTCCCACCTGTGAGCCTAAATTCATCAGGGTCATCTTCGACTCCACACTCCTTCTCTCATCACATCTCTGATGTGTCTAAGAAGTCACACTACCAGCTGCACCTCCTCAGAGGTATTTTTCCTTTCCTCTCCTTCCCCCAGAAGATCACTGTCTACAGAGCTCTGGTTCTCTCTAGGCTGGACTATTGCAACAGCCTCTTTTTAAATCTGCCAGCTTCTACTCTCCGCCCTCTGCAACTTGTCCAGAACAGGATTGCGAAACTTGTCCTTGGCCTCATGCCCAGTGATCGTATCTCTCCAGGACTGAAATCTCTGCACTGGCCTCCAGTGGCTGCGAGGTTTAAGTTCAAAACCCTATGCATTGTCCACAAGGCCTTCTGGGACCTAAATACCTTCAACTCTCTCTTCCTAAATATCTTCCTTCTTGAGCTCTTTGCTCATCTGCCTCCAACTCCCTAGTGGTCACGAGCTTCTCCAAGCAACACGTTTGTGGTAGATCTCTGTCTTCAGCTGGGGCCTCCCTCTGGAACAGCCTCTGTGCCTCCCTGAAACTTGTGGAGAACCATCTCCGGTTCCGGAAGCACCTCAAAACCCTCCTCTTTGCTTCAGCTTTCTCTCCTCCTCTCCCCTGCTGAACTCCCAGCTATAACTTAATTTCCACTGATCACCTGGCCACCCTCAGATCTCTGGCCCAGGTCCCCTCCCCTGCCAGTTGCACACCTGCGCTGCCTCCCTGGCAACCCCGCACTTGTGGACTGTTTTTGTATCCCTACAGTCCACTACCAGCACATGACACCGCATCTCTGCACTAACCCTCTCACTTGCCACCAACTGGCAGCACTTGCCACCAACTGGCAGCACTTTTTACTTATTGCTTAATTATTCTATTTATTTGTTTTACTGCTGATCCCATGTACTGCACTGCCCCCTTCCCCTCACACTTTTCCCCTTCCCCTGTACTTGCATGATCTCAATGTCACCTGACCTAGTATGATCATTGTCTCTGTCTTCCCTCTGTCCCCCCTCCCTTGCCTCGTCGCACCTTGAAACGCTTGTGTATAGGTGCGTTATAAATGCCATATCATATCATATGCATGATGTGAACAAGGACAGGGGGTGATGACAAAACATATTAAATTGATAGAGGCAAGGAAATCCCAGACATGCTGTTCACTAGGGAAACATCCAGCATCCATTAACATTTCAACGGGGTGGCTTTTCAGAAGAGAGAACAGCTGTCTACTAAGTCAAAGCCAAAAATCTGGTGAAAGTCAATGTATGGTGGGGCAACTCCAATCGAGTCCTGGGATGTACCGTCACCCTAAAGGGTATAAAAGCACAGCAGGCATAAAGGAGAACAATTTATCTGGGCACAGGTGCTGCATGCAAGAAGGATTTATGTCTAGGGCACCATACATCTGTGAATAATTATTTACAATGAGCCACCACATTATTCACTGGCACGTTTGGGTGAGGCTGCTACCTGAGGCACCAGACATGAATCCAAAAAGAATTGACTCAGAGCAGACTATGCATTATGTGATTTTGTAACAAATCTAGGATACATTCTGAGCTGTTGGAGGGCATCAACATGTATTTGACAGTGGTACTTTCAAAGAACATCTTCTTTTGAAAATATGGCCATGTGAAAAATGTGCTTCCTCTGGTCTTTGATTGGAATGGGATATCACACAAATGTGAGTCTGGATGCTTGTGACTGTACTTTGTAATATCCACTTCTTGCCTTTGACCTAATAAGGCCAACTATTGTAATTAATTCAAACATTGAACAGCACATTCTTATCACCTATTTTGTCAAATAAATAAGACAAACTAAATAAAAACGTTGGGGCTCATTACGAGTCCGGCAGTAACTGCGCCGGTACTACCTGCAGTTTGCTGCCAGAGCTGCAATGATTTATTGGAACTGGACTTGCTGGAAACACTGGGGTAATACAACCCCAGTGTTCTGGAAAGTCAGGCGCTGGTAAATTGTAAGTCCCCATCCCCATGGAGTGGCATGGGAATGGGGACCACAGAAGGACCGTTATTAATGGTGCTGGTGCTTCCGTGATGTTCTGCAGGTGGGTGCCGTTCCGCCTGCCAGGTCTGACGCAGACTCGTAGTTTGCCAGTCCAGAAACAACTATGCAGATAAGCTTACCGGCACCATTGTTTCCGGACCGGCAAAACTTGTAATGATGACCAATGTATTATGTCGTCAGTCAGTAGGAATGGATCAAACAATGTTTCCAGTGTACATTAAAACCTCCTTTCCAGGCTAAGTCACAGAAACAAACTAGCACCAGAAGAAACTACCTTGTATCACTTTGCAACTTACAACTGGCTGCTACATGGGTGCCTACACAATCCTTTCATTCTGGAGCAACACCTAATAAATAGTATTATTAATTCAAAACATTCAGTATCAGAACATACAACATATACAATTCAGACGGTTCAGATCTTCAACCCACCCAGCACAAAACTGCTGTCATGAAATGATTGCAAGGTGCTCAGATGTTTCGCACAATGCAACATTATCTCATACTGGAAAACGATTTAGGAAAGAAAGAAGAGCAACATGTCCAAATGCCACTCTCAAGCACCAAGCATTGTCTCCAGGCAAACAACCTGTAGTGTGAGGATAGGGAGGACCACATGTGCAATGGCTAGTCGCACCTGGTTCACACTTGATCCACCACAAACGGCAGGCTCATCCACCATCAATGAGTTATTTCACATGGCATGTTTTTTCTCAAACAAATAATGTCTAAGAAATTAATTCAATCAGTAGATTTTTCATAAAGTAATACAGCTGAGTTCACTGTTGTAGAACATCAATGCCCATGCAGGAGACATGCTGAAGCCTTGAGTTGAGATATAGAAATCAAACTGCTGAATTTGGATCTTCCACATAGATAAGTTGTTATAGGGGTCCATGTGATACCAGTGATAAGCATTGTGGCCTTGATCATTCTGTTTCCAAAAGGTGCTTCCTGTTGTGCAATTTCTATTTACATGTAGTATTAATTCATGGAAAGTGCTGTGCTCCCTGGTGGTCAGATATGTATAAGGACCTTTTAGACCTCAACAATACAGGTGCTTGAACAATCATGTATCTGCAGCGGCAACTTTAAAATATATGCAACCATATTTTGTCTAGAATTAAGTGTTCTCCTCAAAGAGTCATGGGCATAGCTTTTCCTGAGGCATAATGCATGTTTCATGAAGAGATCCAATGCCCAAGTAATATCCTGTTCCAACATTGACAAACAAACAATGCAAGCCTAAGCCTACAAATCTTTATATTTTAAAACCACTATTAATGTTTTCATATTTATCTCTGCATAGGCTGGGCAAAAAAAAAAGAAAGTGCCCTATCGATTCGGATCTTTACAACCAAAGGGGCAGATATGACATTCAATACCCAAACCAAGCCTCTCATCTTCCATGCAAAATCTTATTCAATTGGTATCCTGGAACAGCAGCCATACCCGCCTACTCACCCTACTTTTGGAGTTCCCCAAGAATCTGCCCTTGGTCCACTCCTCTTTATTCTCTATACTTCAGCTCTTAGCACCTTGATCTGCTGTTAGGGCTCATCTCCTATCAACTCTTTACTGATGACACATTGTCTTCTCCTTTAACTACTTATCTGACGAGCTGTTGTCAGAAATGTCAAACTGTCTCTCTGCCATTTGATATTAGATGGTGCCTCACTCGCTTATGCTCAGCTCCTCTAAAACTGAGGTTCTCCTCACCTCCTCTTCTTCTCTTCTCTCCAGAATACTTTCCTGGCTCTGCTCACGCTCATGAACTTGGTGTCATATTCGACCTATCACACAACTTCTTGCTCTTCATCTCAAAATCTGCCCATGCATCCAGACTGAACCAGCTCAATATCAGAATAATCAGTCATCTTCTTCCTTTCAATACTGCTTAGCAGCTAATCTCCTCCTTAGTCCTCTCTAGATCTGGCTACTACTATGCCAGTCTCCACTAGGCCTTCCCAACTATGCTTGTTCACCTCTGGACAAAGGCCTCAACTTCACAGTCCGAACACTTTTCAAACTTTCTTCCTTTACCTCTATCTCTTCTGCCTGTCACCAGATTGGTTGGCTATTTATGAAACAAACACCCTCATTTTGAGGTTGGTGCTAGCCATGGCGCCATGACTAGCACCAATACCGGTACCGCCACCGACGTGGTGGTATGGGGATTAACCGGTCCATTCTGCCCTTTGCGGGACCGGCAAGTCCCCATTTCAAATGCCATTCCCCATTCCCATTTGAGCCCACATAGGGATCAATGGGAAGGCGGCAATAACGGTACCGCAAATTGCAGTACTGTTATTGACCCTGGCATCCCTTTGCGGGTCCCGTCCTTCTGCTAAAACCAGGCGTTAAGGAAGGACCCGCAAATGGACCTCGGAATAGGGCGCAAAGGGATTACTGGCACCGGTGTCATTACCGGTGCGCGGTATCCCTTTGCGCCTGGGTCGTAATGACCCCCAGAGGGTTAAGTATAAACATCGTGTGATCATCACTCATTAGGTTCATCTTCAGCTCACCTCCTCGCCACCACTCCAAACCTCTGTGCTCCCTCTCATTTTCACTCTCTCTCTTGTCGCTTCCCTAGTCTGGAATGCTCTTCATCTCCCTCTCCATACTAATCCAGCTCTATCAGTATTGAAATCCAAACCAAAGCTCTTATTCTGTCTGAAGAACCAGTTTCCTAGCAATCTATGCTAATACATCACCCTGTTTTCCTCTCTCCCTGCCCTTCATGGACAACCCTACAGCACGTTTTAGTCACCTGCAATCCTTAATTCTGTACTTTCTCCACCGTCCCATTCCTATGTCATTATGTCCTGTCCTCGTCCCTGGTTTATGTTTCCACCTTCACCCGCAACATCAGGTATTCAAGTCACAATCTCTCGCCCCCTTGTAAAGGATCCATGTCCTCTTCTCTGTTATCAATGGTAAATTCTGTACGCGTTTTTGTGCCAAAAATGCATTGCTTTCCCTGTGATATTTTTTTACATAAAATAAATTGAATGCAGCATAACACATTAACCATTTGGAGAATTGATTATTCAAAATGAAGCAGAAATAGCAAAGACCACCAAAGTAGAAAACAACATGTTACACTGCAAGCAATCTGAATAAGATTTCTCAGTGCTTCATGACCATTAAATGATGAACAACTCAGCATTTACCTGGAAGTCATTGAAGACATTGATAATGGACTACACCACGAAAATAAAACATGCAATTGCAAAAATTGCAAACCTCTCATCTTGTATATTAGCGATGGAGCTGGTTCTGGCAAAGCATTTCTTGTTAAAACAATTTGTATATTTTTACCAGAAAAAAAACAGACAGCACACTTTAAGCTGTTGTAGCAGCCCAAAGATCCAGCTGCTTACAACATAAGTATGACTTCAAATCAACTACTACTCCTCCCAGTTGAGCATAAAAAAAAATTAGAATATCACAAACTTTCTGCAGAAGCTGCATTTGAAGTAGACTGAATTATATACAAATTAAAGTTCTTCTAATAGATGAAGTAAGCATGGTTTCTAATGTAATGCTAGCCTTAATTCACCTAATAATGCAAGAATTCCAAAGAACTGTTTGGAAGGAATCATTGTGTTTAATGACCTCTTGCAGGTAACACCAGTGAAATGCCAAGACATATTCAAAATATTAGGTTACAAAGAATGCCGTACCACACAGCATACGATATATTAATCTGTGGTGTTACATTTGTTAAAGAGAACTTGTCAAAAACATGCATCAGCAAGCGGAATCAAAATATGCTCAAATTCTAAAGAGCATACAAATTGAACAGGAAAATCATCTTTAAAAAGTAGACATTTACATTATCTGTATAGCGTGAGGAATCCAATGGAGTCGTCATGGAATAGCCAGGAGTGACCTTCTCCTATGTGGCCAGGGGATGGTAGCCGCTACCTGATCCTGACCCTGGGGGTGGCTATATGAGGGAGGATCACATGGGAGGAGACAACCACAGGGGAGATTTCATGACTTCATTGGATGAGGTGTGGTATCCCTCTTTAGCCATGAGGAAGACCCCCATGTGTTTTTTCCCCCTGTAGAGGAAGTAAAGAAACCTCTTCCCAATATTCTTTAGGTCAAACTACCAAGTATGACCTGAAGAATAAAGGCTCCAACAAAACCCTTTTTGCTTCTGGTTCTGATATTTCATGTCAAATCATTGAGAGAGACTCCAAAGGCTGTATATCAAATTACATTAATGGGTTCACACTCCCACAGCCACCAAGTACTGAGATAAGGAGGATGAAGGAATTGGTGCAATGTAACAGGAGCCTCAGTTCAATGAGCGTGATAGTTGTTGGAGGATACCACATGTGTCAGGGACATTTAAAAATGGCAACCACACTATGAGTGATGGTGGTACAGGAGAAGACGTTGCATCTTCTGCAGAGGCGTGCAAACTCTGGAGACATGAGCCGGTGTCGCGGAGCAGTGGAGCTCGCCAAGGAGAGATGCAGTGCATGAGTAGGACGTGCAGTGGAGATGCCAAGAGCTGCAAGAGAGTTCCTCGGTGCTTGGCAGCTCGAAGAAGCAGCATTCTCCTTATCAGGACGTGAAGGGAAGTAAACGTGTAGGAACAGAGCTGTGAAGGAAGCCGGAAAGACTTCTGAGCAACCCAGAGTGGGAAGCAAGTGGCAGAGCTATACCACGGAAGCCCAAACAGAAGATGCTACACAGAGCTGGCGAGTCAGCCAAAAGCAAGCGCGGACCCAAGGGTGTTTGGATGACTGCGGCAATGACAATTACTAATACAGAAACAACAAGATTGTTTGAAATGCAAGTGTGGGCAATCATTTGAATGAACATTGAAACTACATAGATATTCCTGACAAGAGAAGGATAGTAGGCATTTGAAATTGCATATGAGGTCCTGTCAGGGGAGTATAAAAGGCAATTCAAAATACAAGGACAGTCCTGGCAAGAGAAGAATACAAGGCAGTTAAACTACACAAGAATTCCTACCTGGGGAATATACTTGGCAGTTGAAAATACGAGCAAAATTGTGGCAGGAGAGTACACCAGCCAGTTGGAAGTGCATTAAGAGTTATGGCAGGGGAGTATAACAGGTACAATGCAAACATACTAGAAATGTTAAAGAAGGACAGTGTTTGTTGGGCAAACAAGTAACATGTGTTAAAGAAAGATTATTACGAAACTGTTTACCTAACAGGAGTATTGTTGGCCAAGGAAAGAAACAAAAGAAATGTTAGAATAAGAGAAATTGCCATCCCATTGAAGATTTCAAGGGAATGTAACCTTCCTCTGAATCCAAAGTCTTTTCATATTGTAGAACATTTATGATGGAGCCATTCTATTTTTCATGTATGATCACTTTTAATCAATCCCAGGTTAAAGATATTTCCATTCTCACTTTGTGATTTTGTTTGTATTTTGAGGGACAGGATAACATTTGGGACACAAGGATGGCTTTAAAGTTTCTGACATCCTGTAATAGACAGATGCTTAGTTTTTGTTTTGTAGGTAGTAAAACTCTTCTTAGAGGAGCAGGGTCAGAGCCCATGAAAAAAGCACATCCTTTTTGAAAATCTGTTCCTGTTTGTCCTTTCACTAAAGCACAAATTCCGCAGGATTCTCACCTTTCTGTGGGGAATATTTTTATTATGTGCATAGTAACACATACTGCACTAAAATACAACGTGCCTAAACCAGATAGAGCTAGCTATGAAAAGTACCAGCAATAGTATGATGCAGGTCTAGAGCTTCCAGGTCTAGAGCTTGGTTGTTCCAAACAAGGATTGTAAAAATTAAGAAGAGCATAAAGTGTAATTTAGGAGAGGTGATTAGTTAATCAAATTCAAGTCTGTGGAACCTAAATGTTGAGGCTAATATCTTGACTGTGCCAGTAGACGGTGGGCTAATCCTCTTATCTCATTGTGTAGTACTCTGCTTCCTTCTGCAAGAAGATTTTCCTTCTTACATACTGGTTGCATTATTTAACCCATTGCCTGCATTTTCTTTTGATGTAGGCCATTTGAGTGAAGGGGTCAGGAACAGAAGAGAGCCAACCAAATGTCAGATGCCTCTGGTGAGAATATTTGCGGGTGTGTTTATTTGGTACAAGACTTTTATTTAATATAATTTCAAAGGTACTTCTGTGCATCATAAATAACAGTCAACAGGTCTGTATGTTGAGTGTAATTAAAGCTTTATAATACAATAGAGGCTTAATTCAATTAATATTCTGTTACTTGTTTTCTTGCCCTGACAATGGAGAACATGAAGCCAGTCTCATTCTCCTTTTGCAGGAAATGCCTCTATGACATTTTGTTTTTAAATATTGTCGAATTGATGTACAAGACAAGGGTTGCAAGAATGTTCTTCAAAGCTATATCAATTAATTAAAAATGTATTTTACAATGTATAGCACCACAAATATTTCACTTTATACTTAACATTCCTGATTTTGTATTTCTGATAGTATTCATTTATTTTAAAACATTCCACATTTGAAACCATATACACAATCAGACATTTTACATAATAACATAAACATTCGATAATGCCCACACTTGTGATACTATGGGCCTCATTACGAGGAGGGAGGTAAGGGGTTAACGGCGCCGCTAAAGGTGCTGGAGCCGTTAACCCCTTACAGCACCATTACCAAACATCCTTAGCGGGTCCTACGAGCGGCCCAGCATGCTAACAGTGGGCCTTCATTAACGGGCCCATTATTAGCATGCTCCCCATTCCCATTGTGCCGGGTCGGGGTTCCCTGAATGGCCAAATACCGGGCCCTCCAAGGTCAGAATGGCCCAGTATTTCCCCATTCAAGGAACCCGGACCTGGACCCGGGTTTGGGGGTAGCCAGGGCATGGCTACCTCCAAACTCGTAATGAGGCCCTATGTGTGTTGTGTTGTATCATTATAACAAACACGAGTGAATAAACCAATTTTGGAACTAAAAGATTGCCGTACTAAATAAAACAGCTAAGCCAATCATGGTTTGTAAATATATATGGTATTACCTGATACGTTGTTTACATCCTCAAGGTCCATTTTGTTTCAATCTCAGTAAGATTCTTGAGTCTTTTCCTTTCTTCATTATCTTTGAAAAATAATCAATACAATATATCTTTATATATTCCAATTTCTTAGCCTCAAAAACGAATGTACATTGAATTGGAATGGTAAATATATCTTATTTATATTATGTTGCTTGAATATTGCTAGTCCTCAGTTTTCTTAGTTTTCTGGGATATTTTTCCATTACTTATTATATTATTGCTTTTCAGCTCTTGATCAATTAGAAAATAGATGAATGGATAGTTAGAAAGAGTTCATATATGAAATATACGGTTATCCTTAGTAAGGTCTACTACTATACAAAGATATATTTTTTTAGCTCCTTATAGATCGAGTTGCCTTTCGGCTCAGGCTGTTCAAACTGTCTTACCTCCATTTAGGTTATGTTTATACCGAAAAAAGTCTGCATTCTCATGGCTATCCGAACATCGTCTTCATGATGTGCAATGACATCATCATGTTTCTCCTGAATCTTAGCTTAGTTCAGAAATATAAAGTGCCATATTTCAATGGTGAATTTCTGTATGTTATGTTATGTTAAGTACTATAATTATGTTATGTTAAGTACTATCCTTTGTTTCTCGCTCAAGAACTGCATCCTCATTATGTATACTGATGCCATTACTTTTCTCATGTTAAGTCACAAATGTAAAGTGCTGTGTTTCACTTATGGGCCGGAGTACTAATTGCAATAGGCCCCTCACAGTGAGGCACGGGGGGCATTACCACTTCAGGTAATGCCGTAGGGCCTTAGTTAAGGCCCTCACTTCACTTGGGCCTGCCCCCACCTGCTCGGGGCCTATTGCTTAAGTATGTGACCTATTACCAATGCCAGTGGCACAAAAAACATGATTTCTCTTTCTGTGGGCGTGAGGCTGTACGTTTATGTACCATAGGGTAACACCAGATTGCTGCTACACCCAGGGAACAATGTATGCTCTTGCACATTGGAGATTTGAAGCATCTTACATTGGGTAGGAACGTTTTATCTTACAGCATTCACAATTATGTCTAGTTGCAAACGATTTGAAGGCCAAACCGCAGTGTGCTGTATTTCTGCATGACAAGCACAGAGACAAAGCAACATAAAATTGAGCTTTCCGCTGAAAATTATATTCTGAACTGTGCTAAATTTCCACCACAAATGGCTCTTGTATGTTACAGCCTCCTAGATGACTTCAACGTATGTGATGAAATTAGATTAAGGTGTCATGTGGAAATCATATTTAAATAAAAGTAAAGAACATGCAAGATCTGCGTGACCGGGGCACTAAAAGCTGTTTTTTCTGTCCCGAAATGCTTTGGGGGTAAGATCCAGCAGTGCCATATCATCTGTGTATGCCAATAACTGAATACTTGTATCACCCAATTTCGGAGGAATCAAAATATTATTTGCGATGACGTCACCCAAATCTACTAGACAGAGATTAACAGAGTGGGCTCCAAAATACAGCCTTATTTTAAGCCAGAACAGGTGTTAATACATTGATTCTCGCCTCCCAGTTGGTTCATCCTCACTCTGAGTTTAATATTACTATGTAAGGAAATAATCATATTGACCAAGCCTTGCAGTATGTTCCATCGAATCAGCTTTTCCCATAGCCTCCTCAATCAACAATGTCAAACATAGCCCATGTATACAGGCAATTTTCTAATCAGCCATGACTGTTCAACAATAGTAACCAAAGAAAGCCCATTATCAGTAGTCCCAGAGCCCTTCATAAAACCAGGCAGGTTCATAGGAATGATATTGTTTTCCTTAATCCAGACATTTAGCTCTCTGCGTAGGATTTTAGCTAACATTTTAGAGGAGGCATTGAGTATAGCAAATAACCTATAATTACCAGGTTCATGCCTGGTTTCTTTATTGAATATAGGAACTATTATGCCTTCACACCATGTTTACGTAATAAGCTGGTGGCAGCTGATAACTTGGAAGAGCCGATGTAGTGCTCCCACCCAGATTCTAAAATCGTTTTTAATCAGTTTAGATGCCAATGGGCCAGGTGTTCTAGAACGTTTATGAGCCAATGTTTTTCATAACATCTGCACATTCTAACTGATATTCCCACAAGGCATTTGTTCCAATATTGTCTAGTACAGGGTAAGTAGAAGGAATACCCAGCGTGCCTTCAATTCTCCAAACCCAGTCTTCCTCAAGCACCTCACATATATTTGGACAGTGCGATTTATGTGAGTTAAAGATGTTCCAGAATGATTTAGAATCTAATTTCTTCCTCTTATTACACTCCATTGTGTATTTGCGCTGTTTTAACCAGCGTTTGTAGTGTGCACAGCTCATACCAACTCATAAAGCATGATTCCTAGGATCAAGTATATTACAACCATTACTCCTCAGTTCAGCTCTTAGATATCTTTTTCTGTCTCTACGAGTAATATCAAAGACATGTCTGTGCATTGATCATGCCTGCTTCCATCCAAAGTTAGTAAGTCTTTTCTTAATAACTGGTATGCAAGTAATAATTATTTTCAGACAGCTTTGGTATGTAGCAATACTTGACTCAGCCATCTTCTTAGTAAGTGGCTACGGAATGCAATTTTCATGTGCTGTGACAAAGCAATTAAGTATCTTTCTTGCTCTTTCCCCCGCACCAATTAGATTGTTGGAGGTCCATATTATTTGATTATTCTGCGTATTTATGAACAGTACCCCAGTCTCTCTGTTTTCAAATTGAGGAATATCCCAATTTAATGTACTCAGTAATGGTAAGTGATCACTCTTTTCCCTATTTAAAATGGTCATGTCTGTCACTAATTTGGACAACTGGGAACCTAGAACGTAATCAATGCAGCTGGATTTAAATGCAGAAGACCAGGTGTAGTGTGGAGATGAGTCCGAAACACAATTACCATAGGCCATCGTGAAACATTCAGAGTACAAAATGTTGGCCCAAACTTTACTACGCTTATTGCCTGGCTTGGTGCTGCTGTTAGAACATGTTGATGTACAGTAAGTCATATCATTTTCCTCTTCAACACCATCTACAGGAATTCTAGTATTACAATCACCACATATTAGAACAGCCATTGTTTCTGGATAGGTTAGGGAGTCGAAGAAAATCTCAAGCTCTCTCATAACCTCACAATGCCCTTTTTGAGCAGGGGATCATATAGAGTGATGACCACTATGTCTTGCCTATAGTGGCCCACACTACTCTTATTTATTAGGATTTTGCCAACAAGAAGGTAGTTTGAAGTGGTGACCACCTCTGCAAGATGTAGTGGATACCTAACCCCTAGTACCAATCCCCTTTCGGTCTGCCTCTTGGCCCTTTTGCTGCCTTTTTAGTAATAAGGGTCCAGCCATCTGTAATGAAAGATTCAAGCAACCATGTTTCTTGCAAACCAATGACACTAAACAGGTCAATAGATTCCATAAGACCTCCATGCTCAAACACATGGTTATACCCCCTGGGGTTCCATGACACTAAAAGGAGTAAATGGCTAGGTCTGGGAAGTCAATTCATGCCTAAACAAATTGATCAACCATTCCCAACCCTCCTCATCACTATTTACAGACAGTGCTTGTCCTTTAGATGTATTTGTGGTGTAGGTGTTCTTAAATGGAGTGTGTTCAGCTTGTTTCCCCCCTCACTGTGAGGCTTTTCATCCTCCCAAACAACATGTTTTTACTGAGTTTATTAATCCCATTTTCAGTCATGACCCATTTTCAGTACTGCTGTTTCATACTGCAGAATATAGGTAATGATGTCCTCTGAGTAAACGTGTATGTAAGAGGGAGCTATATATTCTTCTTCTCTGAAATCCCTGATTTTGATGTCCTGTAGGTCCGATCCTAAAAACTATCGGCCTATCGCTCTAATAGATGCGGACTGTAAAATCTTCTCTGCTTTTCTTCTTTCACACTTAAGGGATTGGGAAAAAACCAGCCATCCCTTGAGCCCCTTTCAAACGGGCTTCCGTAAAAACCACTCCACTAACATCAATGGACTGGTAGTTAAGTGTATTCAAGAGACTGCTTGGAGCTCAACTAGGGGACCTATTTTTATGGCCTCAGTGGATCTCTCGGCAGCCTTTGATTGTGTTGACCGAAATAGGCTTTGGCAAAAACTTTATGCCTGGGGTCTGCCAAGGGGCTTAATTGGCCTATTGGAGGGGGTATATAATAATTCTACTGTCCGTATTCGGTTAAATAAAAAGGGGGACATGTCAGATGCTGTTCGTACTCATCGTGGGGTTAGACAGGGTTGTGTGCTAGCCCCCTGGGTGTTTAATCAATATGTTTCAGATGTAGCAGAGCACCTTCTGAAAGAGGGGCTATTAGCCCCAAGTATTGGCACTTTGAAGCTTATTTGGTTGGCTTACGCTGACGATTTTGTTCTATTTGATTTAACTAAGGTGGGCCTACAGCGGTTGCTGGACGTATTTGCCAACTATGCTCAACTCAATGGCTTGCATATTAATCCTGCGAAAACCAAAATCCTTGCCTTATCTAAAGGGGTTGTTAGGAAGAAAACTAACCTCTGGAAGCTAGGAGGTGCAACTATAACTTGCTCCACTTGTCTTACTTATCTGGGCTATTATCTGGGAGCTAGTAGAGGCTCAAAAGGGCAGAACCTTCTTCTCCTGAATAAAGCTAAGGTACTGGCCAGTCAGATTCTTAAAATTGACCGTAAATATGGCCGATTTTCTATTAGACCTGCTTTACCCTTTTTTTTTTTTTTAAACTTGTATTTATTAGTTTTACATAAATAATACATGAAGAAGTTAACATTGAATCTTATAACATTCCCTTCCCCCTCCCCCTCCCCCCTCCCTCCCCACGGGACGGATGGAGTCTTTTGTCCAGGGATCCTTTTATGCGTTGAATATATCTGAGATTTTTATGTTATGGGGGCACCATTGTTCCATAAAGTCTGACTGGAGGTATTGCAGGGTCCCTTCCCATTCCTTTACAAATTTGTCTCCTGTTCCTTGAAGTTTGTGGGTAATTTTCTCCATTGTTATATGGGCCCATACTTTCTGTAGCCAGGTGTAGGTCAATGGGGTATTTTTATTTTTCCAGTTCTGTGCAATGGTGGTCCAGGCTGCAATGAGTAGTCCCATGAATGATCTCCATTGCGTTTTGGTGTATTGCCTTGCTGTGTCGTCTTTGATTCCACAGAGCCACACCTCCTCCCCCATCAGCCCCACATCCGGGAATATTTTGCCCATCTCGTTTTTCACTTCTTCCCAAAGGGTCTGATGCCTTTACAGTCATGCCATATATGTCTCCATGTTCCCACTTCGTCATATCCTCTCCAGCAGTGGTTGGACGTGTTGGGGTACATTGAGTGGAGCCTCTCTGGGGTGTAGTGCCACTGTGTCATTATTTTGACCCACATCTCCCTAGTTTGTGCCGAGCGGGTCATTCTGGGGATCTGTTTCCATAGGTCCTCCCATTGTTTATCCGTTGGTTCCTCCCCCAATGTTCTGCCCCATTTTATTCTGTATGACCATTTAATGCTTTCCCCTTGTGAGTTTATGTATTTGTATAAAGTTGATACCCATTTTCTCTCCCCCGTGTTGGATGTGATGTATGTTTCGAACCCTGTAAGGTCCCTGGTTGCTGCCTCGATGATTGTCGGAGAGTTTAGCCAGTGCTTTAGCTGCTCATATCTGTATCTATCACTTTTAAGGATTCTCGTGCCAGCCACGCACGACTCCAGGGGGATGATTTCCTTGTCCATAAACATCTCTCCTATTTTAGTAATGCCCGCCTTCTCCCAGGTGTCATATGCCCCTTGTTCCATCCCCGGTGGAAATAGTGGGTTTCTACAGATGGGTGTAAAGGGCCCAATCGCTGTGGTCATTATGCCTTTTTTTGTTTGGCTATCCCATGCTTCTAACGTGGTCTTCATAATTTCGCTTAACCTTAGATTTTCGTGCCTGTGCTGCCTCTGTTTCCAGAGCAGTTCTACCAGTGGGGTCCTTGCTACTGCTCTGTCTTGTTTGGCCCATATCTGTTGCGGATCCTCCCCCACCCACTCCCTTAGAACTTTAAGCTGTGCTGCCTGGTAGTATTTTCTAAAGTGGGGTAGCGCCATTCCTCCTTCTCTGGTTGGGGCCGTGAGGACCTTCCTGGCTATTCTCGGTGTTTTCCCTTTCCATATGAAGGACGATACCAGTTTTGTTAAGGTTTTGAAGAACGTGTCTGGGACCCCCACTGGGAGAGCCTGAAAATAATATAGTACCTTTGGGAGGATGGTCATCTTGATTGATTGTATTCTACCCCACCAGGATATCTGTAGTGGGTTCCATCTGTTTAATTCCCTTCGGATGTTTATAATTAGCGACGGGTAGTTTTCCCCGTAGAATTGTTCTATTTTTGGGGGTACATTTATTCCTAGATATTTAATGCCTTTCTGTACTATCTTGAGGTCCAGTATTTTTGCCTGCCTTTCTATGTTCGTTCTATCCCCTGCCAGGATGAGGATCTCTGATTTTTTTCTATTTATTTTTAGGCCAGAGATGGTCCCATAGTTTTCTAGTTCTCTAACTGTGGCCGATAAAGTGGATTCAGGGTCCTCTAAGGTTATTAGCATATCATCTGCATACGCAATTACTTTGTGTTGCTGACCCGCCATTTCTATCCCTTTGATGTGTATTGATTCCCGTATTTTAATTAGGAGGGGTTCTAAGAAAAGAGCGTATAGTAGTGGTGATAGGGGGCATCCCTGTTTCGTTCCTCTCGTTATCGTTACCTTGTCAGTGAGTTCGCCATTAATGGCTATTCTACTGGATGGGGAATTGTAGTTTGCTCTAATACTCGCGATATATTTTTCCCCAAACCCCATGGATTCCAGAACCCTAAACAGTATGGACCACTCCACTCTATCGAAAGCCTTCTCGGCATCTACTGACAGTAGTATCGCTGGGGTGCGGGTTATCCCTATTTTTTCGATCAGGTGGGCTAGCCTCCTAGTATTATCGTGGGTTTGCCTGCCTGGAATGAAGCCTGATTGATCCTCGCTAATCAATTTAGGGAGGAGCGGGGATAGCCTTGTTGCCAGGATTTTGGTATATATTTTTGCATCTAGGTTGATTAGGGAGATTGGTCTGTATGATGCGGGGTTAGTTGTATCTTTGCCTGGTTTGTGAAACACCAGCACCTTCGCTTCGTTCATTGTGGGGGTCACATTACCGGTGTCTTTGAATGAGTTTAGGAGTCTTGTTAGGATCGGGGTTAGTATGTCTGCATATTTTTTATAAAATGGTGCCGTAAACCCATCCGGGCCTGGAGCTTTGTTACTTGGGAGTTCTTTTATGGCTTTATTGACTTCTTCTTCACTGATAGGGGTCTCTAGTGACTGTTTATCTTCTTCTGAGATTTTCGGGATCTTTAGGGCCTCTAAGTATGAAGTTTGGGCGTTTGTATCGGGGTGTTCTGTGGAGTAGAGCGTTTGATAAAATTGCCTCATTGTTTCCCCCATGTCGTGCGTAGAGGTTTGAGTGGCACCTTTCGTATCGCATATGGCCTTAATTGTTGTTTCTTTTTGTTTCGCCCTTAGTTGTCGCGCCAGGAGTCTGTCTGCTTTGTTCGCTCTTATATAATATCTCTGTTTCAGATAGAGTAGATTCCTTTCTGCGCCCTTTGTACGTAACATCTCTAGTTGGCCTTGTGTATGTTTCAGAGATTTTTTCAATATCTTTGTGGGTTGAGTCGTCAATTTCTCTTGGATCTCCTCAATTGTTTTTTCCAGCTCTTTTTCCCACCGATCCCTTTGTTTATCTCTCATGATTTTCATCGCTATCATCTTCCCCCTCAAGACTGCTTTAAACGCGTCCCAGACTGCGCTCATTGCGACCTCCCCCGTGTCATTTTGTAAGAAGTATTCCGCTATCATTTCCCTTATGGCCTCCCCTGCCACTGGGTCATGGATCAACTCCTGCGGTAACCTCCATTTCCATAGCCCGCTCTTCCTCCCTGGGAGAGTCACGTCCAACCATAGAGGGGCATGGTCCGAGAGGGCTATAGAGCCCTTATCTAGTCCTTGTATCTTTCCCAGTAGTCCCACTGACACCCATAGATAGTCGATCCTGGACATAGAGCTGTGAACATGTGAGAAATAGGTATACCCCCTTTGTTCACCCTTCAGTTCCCTCCAGACATCATTCAGAGCCATTTGGTCCATTTGCTGTTTCAAACGTTTTGATGGCGCCCCCGTCCATGTGTGTTTCCTGTGCTCCTATCTAGCTTTGGGTTCCACGCCAAATTAAAGTCCCCCCCCAGTATCACCTCCCCTCTAGCGAAATCTTCCAGTTTGCGTTTCTGAGAAAGCCATCCTGTCCCTGATTGGGTGCATATATTGAGGCGAGCGTTATGCGCCATCCTTCGATCTCTACGTTGGCAAAGGCGTACCTTCCTTCCTTATCAGTCATAGGGCCTCATTACGACCCAGGCGGACTTCGCGGTGCTAAATGCACCGCGAAGCATGGCGGAAAGCCGCCGATAGCGCCATGGGGGTTGGCGGATTTACCGCCCCATTCCGACCTCGGCGGAGCGGTAAATCCCCAATCCCCATTCTGCCCTTCCCCATTCCCATTTTTGCCCCATAGGGTATAATGGGAGTGGGGAAGGAGTTAATTACGCCACCGTAAAATACGGTGGCGTAATTAACAACGAGGTCCCGTAGCGCCATGGTTTTCTCCGGCTGGTAAAACCAGGCGGAGAAAACCTCCATGGCGCTACGGGAACTCGTAGTATGGCGGAGAGGTACGCCATGCACTACGCTGGCGTAATACCCTCTCCGCCAGGGTCCTAATGAGGCCCATAGTGTCTATTGGTTTTATGTCCTTTCCTTCTTTTATCGCTATCAGGGCTCCTGCTTTTTTTTCTGTTGTCGTTGCCTGTGCCCATATTTTATATCCTTTTATCCGCATTTTGTGCTTATCTTTAGTTTTGATATGGGTTTCCTGGAGGAGTAGTACATCCGCCTTCTCCCTTTTGAATTGTTTCTCCAGTTTCGTTCTTTTTGTTGGGTGGTTCATGCCCCTGATATTGTAGGTCATAAAGCGTATCATCCCCATTCTATTTTGTTTGTATGCCATTGCCTCTGGTCCCCTCTTGTTCCTGATTTAGCTCTTTGTTTCTTCCGATCCCTTCCCTTCCCTTGAACTTCCCTTCCCCCCCAACTTTGAACTTTAAACCAATCAAACTTTCCCCCGAGTAGGGCGAGGGTTCCTATTGACGCTAGGGCGTTGCGCCCTTCGCTCCCTGCCCTCCATACCCTCGGGGGGTATGTTATGGGGATTCCTAAACCCCACTGATCCATTTGTCTTTACCTGGTTCCCGACCGTTGGGTCTCGACCAGGCCGCCCTCCTTGAATTGTCCGTTCCGGTCCGTTCCCATGTTCCCCCCCGACTGGGTCTTCAGTGGCAACGTATCCATGTCTGTTCCCCAGGCATGTGTTTTTCTTATACTCCTCATGGTACCTTTCTCCGGGTGTCTCTCCCTGGATTTGCCTTCTTCTGCTTGCTGGATTCCCAGCCCATAGGTTTTCTCGTTCGTTCTCTCCTGTTTGTGGCCTCCCCCTGGTCCATCTGCTCCATCTCTTCATCTTGTAGTCCCATCGTGCTGAGGCCTTCTTCCAGCGTGGTCACTCTCTTCTGTTTTCCTTCCCATGTGAACAGCAGCCCAAACGGGAAGGTCCATTTGTAGTGGATTTGTTTTCCTATTAGCACTTTCACCAGTGGGGCCATTGCTCTTCTTTTTTGGAGGGTTATCAGTGCTAGGTCCTGATACAGTTGGATGTCTTGCCCATTCATTTTAATATGTTCCAATTCCCTGGCTCTCCTGAGGATCTGTTCTTTCTGCGGGTAGGAGGATAGCGCCACCAGAACATCACGTGGTCTTTCCCCTGGGGCCCCCGCTCTTTTCGGTCCCACCCTGTGGATTCTGTCGATTCCGATATCCTCGATATCTTGTGTTCCCAGGATGTCTCTGAACACCTCCTTCACCGCCTCCTTCAGATCTTTGTCCAGCACTGATTCCACCATGTTCTTGATTCGGATGTTGGAGCGTCTAGAGCGGTTCTCTAAATCCTCACATTGTAGTTCCAAGTTGTGAGTGAGTGTCACCAGGTGTTCTTGCGTTTCGCTTGTTTGTCTCGTGTCTTCTTCAAGACTTTGCACCGTTTTTTCCACAATATCTGTTCTTTCTTCTAGGTTGTTTATGTCTGTTCTCATGTCTTGTACCGCTTGTTTCATTTCGTTCTTCATGGATGTAAATTGTTCCTGAACTGTGGACATGAATTTTTCCTGCAGGTCCATGAACCAGGTTTGCATGTCCTCCCTGGTCAGTGGTTGCTGTTGTTGGGATAGTGATTCTGCTTCTCCCGTGGGGTCTCCCTGGGTTCTTCCTCTTGGTTGTGGTGTCCCCTCTGTTGACCACATCTGCAGAATGTCGGCCCCTTGTTTCACTGTTTGGGGAGTTTGCTGGATGGGGTTCCCCTTTCCTTTTGCCCTAGACATGATAGGGCGCTCAGTGTAGTAGACTATATGGTTCCTTCGCCCTCTTGTAACCCTTCGATGGGGCCTCTCGCTTTCTTATCCTCCGAGGTGTTCTTCACTGTTGGGGGTCCTGCTGTATTCTGTTTCACCTTCCTGGGTTTCCCCCCTTTCCACCCTCTGTCTTGTTGGGGGACTTGTGAGGTGAGTCCTTGTGTCCCAGGGGGAATCTGGTTGGTGCCTGGGAGAGGTGTTTTTTTTTTTTTTTTTTTTTTCCTTCCTGTGAGTCCCCCCCCCCTGGGGTATGTGCGCCTGGGCTGGCGCTTAATTCCTGGCCCCCCCCCGGGCCTGCTCACCTTTGCCTCTGTGTCCTCCTGTGCGCTCCGTGCAGGGCGGCCCCCGCGGCCTCTTTCCCGCGGTCCGCCCTGCTCGCGCTGCTTTCTCCCGGCGGCGCAGCTGCTCCGCTGCACGCCGCTCTCCCCTCACCTCGGGGCGGCGCGAGGGCGGCTCCGTTCCACGATCCCGCTCACTCGCTGGTCGATGCCTCGCAATCTCCCGGCGCCGCGCCGGAGGGCCCCCTGCGACGCGGGAGAAACTCTTTCGGTCCCGATGGGGGAGGGGGCGGTTGCCTCGCTCTTCGTGTGTTCGGCGGCGCACTTCTATTCACGGCGCCTGCTTCCTCGCTGGGGGGGGGTGTATGGGGGCAGCTTGGTAGTCGGGGGGGGGGGCCGAGGGACGGCCCGTCACGGCTTCGGTCGTGCTTCTTTCGGCGGCCCGGGCGGAGCGCGGTTTAGCTGCGACTCCTCACCCCGGCGGCCATCTTGGATCCTCTGCTTTACCCTTTTTTGAGGGGAAAATCGTACCGAAACTGACATATGGCCTAGAGCTCGGTACTCGGCTAACCAGCGCCAAATTGGATGGTATTGAAGGGGACATATGGAGACGAGTCCTACTCGTCCCCAATGCAGTACCCCTGGCTGCCATTCGCTTCGAGCTGGGCTATATCTCTTTAACAGCACGAGTTGATTGGAGGAAGCTGCTGCTTTATGCTAAACTTAAGGCCCCTACTGCCAACACGCTATATGAACTGGTTGGCAACAACATCTACCGATCTGGATTTCTATACAAATTTGCTATGCTCTGCGAAGACATTCTGGCCAATATCGGCTCAGATTTAGAGCAACTAATCAGTAATCCCACTAAAACTAAATGAAGTTGTGGGACTTTGACTGGTGCCGGACCGTGGACGCCTTTCATGCATATACTTCTATGTCACACTTGGCTCATGAACGTAAAAAAAAGAGGAATTCTCTCTCCAATTCTTCTTCCCAAATCGGGATCACAGACATACACTACTCAGACTACGGTGGAATATTCTACCTACTCTGGATACTAAACTGAGGTGGAAACAGATTACAGCGGCTAACAGTCTCTGCAGATTCTGTGGCTTAGTCCCTGAAACGGCTAAACACCTCATTTTGTTCTGTTGCCATCTCAATGTCCTGAGAGACTCTTGCTTGAATGCCTTGAAATTTCAATTTCTAGGTCTCTCGACTGATCTTGTATGGCAACGCTGTCTGAGTATTGGAACAAGTAGGGAGGGTCTGGCTCTATCTAGCTTTATTCGTAACCTCCATCTTGAATAGATATACCTGTTGCTACCATGCTGTTTCAAGATGTAGGTTATAGGTTAAAGGTTAAAGATATGGATTAATCTGCTGCTACTGCGCTTGCTCCTGTTCTTGTGGGTTCTTGTAATTTTATGATGTTGCGATGTTTCTTGGATTTCCTCACTGTAAGATTCTTCCAAGCTCCTGTAATACTCTGACTATGTAATTGTGTAAAATTGTAATTGTGTATTTATCCTCTCTATGTGTTGATTCTATGTGTTGATGCTTTTTGTAAAGGTTTAATAAAACCATTTACAAATAAAAAAAAAATAAAAAAAAGATGTCCTGATTATGAATACACCACAGTGGAAACGGTATACACGCATTTCACCGCGGTATTTTTCATTGCGTGTTTTTTCATCGCCGTTTTTATTTCGAAAAAAAACTTGTCGTTTTTTTATGTTTTTTGGGGGGGTTAAAAAATTAAATATATGGTTGTGGGTGTAAGGGAATAAAAAAGGGGGGTTTGAGGGGTAACCCCCCTAAAAAATAAATTTTAAAAAAAGAGTTTTTCGAGAAAAAAAACGCCATGAAAAAACCTGCGATGAAAAATACAGCGGTGAAATAACGTAGAACCGTGGAAACACCTCATGGATTATTTCCTTGACTCTCCCTCTATTAATGAAGTCATCGTCCCTATCCCCAAAAATGCTTCTCAGTTTAAGTGCCTTACTTTGACTCTTTTTAGGCCGTGTAAATTATGTATTATGACATATTCTGGAAGCTCTCGAAGAAGCAATCTGAGTAATGTATGTTGTAGCATCCATCATTTTATTTGAATGATGTTGTACCAGTGGTGACTGGAACAATCTTGCCAAGAATGTAAGGGGGTCTTCACCCATCTCTTTATGCAGTACTTTTTTGTTTTTGCCATTAGTAGGCCATTTAAGTTTACAAGTGTGCACTGCTTTCAACATTTTAGCTAGCAGTATCTCTCGAGGATTAACTTTACTAGTCTCATCTCTCTTATTAGTCGTAGCCTTGCCTAATATGTCACTTCCTACAATTCCCTCATGATAGGTTTCTACGGCAAAAGAAATGTTCACTACATTGCCACTCCCTTTGTTTTTTTTGTTCGAATAACAGATCTCATGTCCGCACAATGGTTCATAGGTTCATCGACCAAATGTGTGGGAACACCAAGAGCATCAAAGTCCGAATTATTTAGTTCTCTGTTGTTACTTTTTGCTTCAAGGTTTTTTTGAGTGGGGATTTCAATTTTCTATATTCACTAATAGCATACATAAATGCCTGTCTGGTGGTGTTTTTTTTTATTTTGCTCTTTGTATTACCTACTTTTGAGCATTTGCCTCTCTTTACCACTTGGCAATCTTCAACAATTGCACACTATGGGCCTCATTACACGGATGGCGGTGGACCAAGGTGCTATTAGCACCTTGGTCCATGCCGGTAAAATACCGGCACCACCTTGATGGAAAGGGGAATTACCGCCCTATTCCAAGGTTGGTGGGTCGGTAATTCCCCCTTCCCCCATTGCCCTTCCCCATTCCCATTTTTGCCCCATAGGGCTCTATGGGAATGGGGAAGGCGCTAATTACGGTACCGCAAATTGCAGTACCGTAATTAGCTCCCTGGTCCCTTTGCGGGTTGGTTTTTAACGCCTGCAAAAAGCAGGCATTAAATTCTCCACCCCGCAAAGGGACCTCGTAGTAAGGCGGTAAGGGTTTACCGGTACCGGTAAAATACCGGTACCGGTAAACCCTTACCGCCTACCGTGTAATGAGGCCCTATAACCGCTAACCTCAGTCACCCCTGAATTCTCATCTTGATGTTCCATGGGCATCAATTGTCTATCTAAGACTGAGATGGCAATAGTAATTCTTAAACACACTTCCATAGTGATACATTGTTGCTGACCTTTATCATCAATCTTGTGACATCACAGTCCCAACAATTTTAGTATTTCTGCCTGCTTAGTGACTATTTCCAGTAGAGAATCACACTTCACCCACTAATTTGGTCAATACGTTTTCTTTCAAATACTCCAAGCATTTCTACTGAAGTACAGCTTACATTGATAAGATGTTATGAGATTCTGATCCATAGTCATTACGCATGGTGGAGGAAATTTGTGTTGGAGGGAACTATGATACTGGTGCAATGATGTTAGTGCCATCAACCTCAATGTGCCCATAGGTCAGACAGCTATGTTGTACTCTTCCTACTGTATCTAAAAGTCCTCAATTAAGGCGAATGTGAGCTTGTTCAACACCCACAACTTCCTCTTTGTTGACCATTGTAAACTGCTTAAGACCCCCTAATTGAGAATCATCAAGCAGCAACAAGTTCATGCAGGCTGAACATGGGTTTGCAATGTGGTGCTGGCAGGTAGAAATGCTGATACGATATTCTCTATAGTCTTCGTACCAAGAAATGGAATAGACAATTCCAACTCAGATGCAAGTTGGATCCGGTCATCTTCAGCAATCAAATGCAGTGGCTCCTTTGTGGCAAAATAATTCAAAATAAATGCATTGCCCTTACCCGACATGATGGAACTGTTATCCTTATAAATCTTCTGCCGGCAGGAGCATGTAATTCTTTGTGAAGGCTCATTAACTGTGACTTCAATAGTCTCCATTGCACAGATCAAGACGGAGTCAACCGGGTCATGCAAGCCATTGCTAGGATTCTCGCCGCAGGTGGAAAAAACTCTGGGGATGCCGTTTGGCCATTGGCCATCACGCCTGTTGGAGTGGCGGCGATATGTTTTGCACACATCACATGCCTCACTGCCGCAAAGCTGACGCAATGCTTCAGTGTCCTGCTGTGATTAAGAAGGGCCAGAAAGCAGTTCAAAGGGTATCCAAGAGCCGCCCCACAGTCACTGCACTGCCGTCTGGTCATTGGAGTCCTGGCCGGCCTTGTAGCTGGTAAAGCAGCGTTACACAGCATTCCACAGGAGTAAATGCAAAAAGTATTTGATGTAGAAAGGGGTTCCGCCTTCTCCCAAAATTATAGCTATATCTCCCATTGTGCTTTGAAGCAGAGACGTTTATTAGAAATGAAAAGCTGCCGTTTTTCTTTGTGCTCGAATTAAGAGGTAACCGTGGTTTACTGTTGTTATCCGAAAAAGAAAAGTGTCCGAAAACGTTTTTAGAGGTGACAAAACTATTTAAAGGTATCAGGGTAGTGGTCGGGAGGTGGGGCACCACGTGAAAATGGGGAGTCTGGGATGGAGCAGATAATGAAATGTGATCAAAGCAACTTTCAATAACTGCGGCTAGATTACAATTTTTCTGCAGAACCGCGAGTATGTTAACAAAGTTAATTTAATGCAGCTTTCCCGTAAAATATGTGAAATGGAAGTGCCTCAGAGGAAAGATCGGGTGAATAGTAACGGGCAGTGCTGTGTGATTATGAGGAGGGGGGTGGATTTGGTTTGGTTGTGGGGAGGGTGCCTCAGTGCCATGGGAGTAATTGCAGGTGTTCAATTGATGAAAAGTGCACATGTGGCGGTTATGATGGTGCATTTTGTATATCCATTGTTATTGGAATTGGGTGCTTGCATCGGGTTTTAGTGCCACATACTGCATACAATGGATCATTTAAGGTTTATTAATCCATGTATACAGTCTGTATATTCTTGTTTTCTATTTATTCACTTTATTTATCTTTTAAATTTATAAAGCGCAAAAACAGCCCGAAAGACATTTAGACACTGTTGCATGGAGAACGACTTAGTTACATGGAGCATACATAATGTGTAACATGTATAGACATTACTAACCAAATGCAAATTGTAAAAAGGTACAGTACCCTAAAGCAAGTTGTAATAATGTACAGTACATGGCATAGTATGTACGTTAGCTACTTGTAGGGTGGATCTGAAAATAACCTTTGGGGGCGGAATGAGGAGCCGGGAACTTGGATGGGAAAAACAAAAAGGTTTGAACATGTAACAAGTTTAAAAAAAAGGAACTTTTTTTTGGTTTTATTGGTTTTGTACTTTGGGGGGTTAAAAAAAAGTAGGACAATTGGCACTTAAAAAAAGACAAATCTGGCATTGGCAGTTTTGTTGGTGGTTTGCAATTGAAAGTGCCTACTCATCCAGGGGGGCACCTCCCGCGGGAATCCTATTGTGGCAAACAAGGCATAAAATCATGCACTCACTTAGGTTCACTGCCGGCCAGATGAAAGCAGGTTGGGTCGCAGGTGGTATTGCCATTGCCCTGCTGGTGGAAGGCACTGTACTGGTGGGCCAAGATGTTGCTGGAGAGGTGACCAGAGCTGATGGTGGTGCAGGTGAAGAGGTGGATGGATGCAGCACTGCGGGCCCGTTGTGTTGCTTAGGGTCCATGGGCCTTGACCTTCTGCTTTTGGTGGGCCTGCATGTAGGGTGCATCCACTTCCTCCCAGTGCACTCGGACAAGATGTTGAATCTTAGCTGAGGGGCCCATGCTCTGGGATGAGACGTTGAACGGCCCCCATTGCAGCACCTTTCTGCAGAAGGTACAGTTTACTGACTCCACCTCCTTCAGGCTCTGGTGATCCAGCACCAGGAAATACCAGGAAATACCTACATCTATTCAATGCTATCATGATGCTCTGCACCTTATTCCAGGGTGGGGTGGATGGGAGTCTTGGCGGTTCCAACCCAGACAACCTCATCACCTTCTGGAGGGATAATGACTTTTTGGATGTTGCCATTGCTGCGGTCACTGGGTCCTGACATGGTGGTAAATGGAGGACAAAGGATGACAATGTATAAAGTAAAGAGAAGACTATCCAAAGGGGCAATGCCACCTTAAAGCAAAAAAGTTTTAAAGAAAAAGAAAAAAGCTAAAATAAATTATAGGCAATACAGACAGATGACAAGACAAGGGTGACAGGTTTAGGAATAAGGGAAGGTAAAAAAGGATAGGAACAATAGGGTTTGTAAGTTTCAAATTTGCTTTTGAAGGTGGAGTGAAAGGCTCTTCTTTTAAAAGTCAAAAAGCAATTATAGAATCATACAAAGTTCTTCCCATTGTGGTAAAATAACTGCGGTTATCATACAGATCAGTCAGGAGCATGCGTTGCATAGCCACGGAAGGCGCTATCATGCTTAATATGTGGGTGTGGTTTTGTAACCGTGGTAACTGTTTTCAACTGTTCTCACAGTGTCAATGGACAACACATGTTTTATTGTGGGTGTGGTCTTTGGTTGTTATATTACTAAATGCCATTTTAAGCTTTCTTACAAAATGGGCATGTAGCTGAGGTATAAGTTTAAGATCAATGTTTTTTCCGGTAGCCCCGGGAATAGCACGTGTGGTCAGAGTGACACATAGCCACGGTTATCATGCATGCCAATGGGACCGTGCCTCTCATAGCTGCGGTTATTGACCATAGAAACTGAAAAGAAAACACACAACATTGTGGGGAAATCTTCTATTTAAGGATTTAAATGCATCAGCCATGTTGGATTGTGGTGTTGCCTGGTTTTGTATGTTTGGCAAATGCTATTTTAAAGTTTGTTTCAGATCAGTAGCGTAGCCGCGGTTATGGGTTTGCCAAGAGATGTCATGTACTTTCAGCAGGCTTCGATACCTACCTCAATAATGGTTCAGTTGTAGTCACAGTTCTAATAGCCGTGGTTATTGAAGCGGAAGCCAAAATGAAATATAGAAAAAACATGAAAATCTTCTTTTTCATGATTTAAATGAGTTGCTAATGTTGGATTGTGGTGTGGCCTGTGGTTGTTTCTTTGCCAAGTGTCTTTTTAAAGTTGGTTTCAGATCGGCAGTGTATCCGGGTTATACCAGGCCCAACATAGCTGAGGCTATGGATTAGTCAATGTACATTGTGTACTTTCAGCAGGCTTCGATTCCCATGGCTATAACGGGTGCAGCTGCGGTTATCTTGCTGACAAATGGGACTGTACCTCTCAAAGCTGCGGTTGTGAGCCATGGAAACTGTAAAAAAACGCAGAAGAAAACAGGAAAATCTTCTTTTCAACAATTTAAATCAGTTGCCAATGTTTGATTGTGGTGCTGCTTTGGGTTAATTGTTTGGAAAGTGTTATTTTAAAGTTTTATTTCAGATCGGGAGACTAGCCGCAGTTATACTGTGACTACCATAGCTGTGGTTATTGGTCGGCCAATAGGACTTTGTGTATTTTGGTGGGCTTCAATTTATTTATTAATGAAAAATCACAAGGAAAGCAATGCATATTTGTCACAAAAACACTTAAAGAATGTATCTTTGATAACAAAGCAGAGGACCCGTGACCTTTACAATGGGGTTAGAGCATGCGACTTGACGACCAGATGTTGCAAGGGTGGGTGGGATCATAAACCAGGGACAAGGTCAGGACAGAATGACATCGAAATGGGGTGGTGGTGAAAGTGCTGAATTAAGGATGGAGAGGTGACGGAAAAGTGCTGTATGGTTGTCCCTAAAGTGTAGGAAGAGAGGTAAACAGGTTGATGCAGTAGTGTAGAGTGCTATGAAACAGGTTCTTCAGCAAGAATTCGAGATTTGAGGCCGCCATCAATCTGCCGAAAGAAGTCAGTCTTTTGGTTGGGCGACCTACAAAAAGCGAAATTATGACATAGAGCCAGGAGGTCAGCTGTGGATAATCTCAATGAGTGAGTAGGAGAGTATGGGGTGAGGTGAGCAGATATGTAGGGTGGGGCAAGTCCATGGATAGTTTTGAAGATGATATATTTTTTTGTATACCCTTATTTTACAAAAATAAAAACTTATGAAAAGAGTAGGCGCAACAAACCCATACTTCAAATATTATTTGTGGACTGAAATTGTACTGTTGAACCCATAGTGTGACTGCATTTATTGGGGCAATTTGCACTGGAAAAACCATTCAATTTCTTTTTTACATATTAGGAGTTTGCACAACTAATACCATTAATATATTCTTTATGAGTGTATATTTAAAAATAAAACCAATCAAGCATATTTTTCCCAAAACAACAAACAAATGAAAAAATGGGCCTCCTCACAAGATCGGCGGTATCCAGGTGCATTTGACAAGCGGTATTTGCATTAACGTCCTGAGTTTTGGCGCAAACAACGGCCCATCACGAGTTGGCGGGCACGTGCACACGGACCGGGCATTAACGCAAATATCATTTGACGGTAATAGTGGTTGAAAACCCAAAAACTCAGCGAACATTGCGTTACCGTCGGCGTCTCGCGCTATTAGCGTTGTGGGAAATGCATCATTGCCGGAACAAAGCGCTGGCCCTTTTGGAAATCATAATCGACCCAAAATCGGAGCCCTGGAAGCCATCCACTACAACAAACCTCAAAAAATGTCTTAGGAGCATGTGAGGGGCAAATCTGGACCTATGTTTTTGGACTCTGAATACTGGTTGAGAGGTAATTTCCCACCAGGACGAAATCTACAACCCAACAAAAAAAGACCGGCTCACAGCGGCGTAACCACCTATGGGCAGACATCAGCCAGAAGGTCACTGCGGCAGGTCGTGTCCCCAGGGAGAGGACTGCTGCAAGTGATATAACGACCTGCGGGTTCATGTCCGTGTCCTTCTGCCACAACACAGGAGTGAGACCATGGTGACTGGTGGAGGGCTACCACCACCACCACCGGAGCTGGCCCCATGGGAGGGACAGTGCACCAACCTCATTGACATGGCATCCATTGAGGGAGTGGGAGGAGCGGAGGCAGGCACCGGCACCCAGGAATCTGGCGGTGAGTACCCCCCCTTGCAAATTGAATTGTAAATAGGCCACCACATCCGCAGTGTGACTGTCCGACAGCCGGGCACTGTGAGTGGCTGCAGTGCGTGTGATCAACCACAGCCACCCACGACTGCACCCATGTACCAGTGCACCTTGGCGATCCCAGGGATCCAGAGTTGTGAGTAGGGCAGCCAATGGACATATGCAAGCACCATGGCACACACATCCATGATGGGGGCACAGCCATATCAGGTGACAATGTGTAGTACCAACCCCCCCTCACTGACTGCGACATGCCAGCTGTGCATTTGCATCATATGCATGAAAAGGGTTAATATCCCAGCATAAATATCGCCATACTAAAATATTGCTATATATTTGCGGTGATATTAAGGCATGGAACCTGCGTGGGACACTCCCGCGACCTGTGCATTATTTTTGAAGGAGCAATGAACACCCCCACAACCCAAGCTCCCAAAAACCCCAAAAATGATCCTCCCCCAAAAAATGTTGCCTATGGCCATTCCAGACGACCATATATATGGCGATATTTTAGGTGGGGATAATATTTAGTGATACCATGAAAAGGCTATCCCAACAATTCCGAACTGTGTCACCCCCCACGTAGTATGCCTCAGTAACACCGACATTGTGAATACTAAACAGGTCAGAGCCAAGCATGTTCTAAACTGTCCTGTAGAACCCCACCCCTCTAAGCCTTAAAATGCATGAAAATAATTTGAGGTGCCCTGTCCTCATGCCAGACCCTATGTCCCCTACAGGCACGGCACGCAAGCATTATCCGAATGCAACATGGATGATGAGGAGGCAGGCCCATCCCGACGTCTGTCCAGACGCGCCTCCACAATCACCACACCCCCCGCGAAGGGCCCAGCAGTATACACCAAGGCAGAGGACCCACCCCACCGCACCACACCAGGGCCTCACCACCTCCACGCCCACAAGCCACCAGGGGCTCACCACCTCCTTGCCCACAAGCTATGAGGGCCACCTCACCAAGCCTATCCCAGGATGTGGAAGTTGCCACAAGTGCAACCACCCCAGAGGAGGGTGCCTCATCCTGTGAAGGGCAGCATGTTGTACCAGTCATAAATCCTATACACAGTCCAGTGCAGCAAATGGACACACCCGAAGGGACCCCTGTGGAGGGTCCCCGCCACAGTCCACATGTCTATGCATGCCACTGCCATGCACACACACCAGAGGCGGATGAGGACACACCCTCATATGGGTTAGCTGCTGCTGACAGGCCCTCCATCCATGGCAGCCCCACCAGACAGCCCAGCACCACAAGCAGTAGCAGCCCCATTACCCCTCGTAGACCTGCCAGGCACAGCAGCCCAACTACCCCACTTAGACCTGCCAGGCACAGCCATCCCGCACGTGACACAGGAACAGGTCTGGCAAGTGCAGTCATGGCACGTCTGGATGTGATGGAGGCCCGCCAGATGAGGATAGATGGCATGAACAATGAACACAACTGCCACATCAAGGCCATTAGAAATGCAATTAGGGGGGCTGCCAAAACCATGGCACGCGACAATGCCTGCACACGTAAGGTTGTAGAGGGATGCACTGCGGCACTCACAGCGTTTGGCCAGCGAGGACGTTAACTATGCGAAGTCCAATGTGCGCATTCAGAACAGATGCATGAGGCAAATAATCTCCTCCACCAGCAGCTGCAGTTGGCGGCATCAGTGCCATCCACCTCAACAACACCCACCGAGGGCTTCCTACAGGGGTAACCAAGGCATCAGTCACTGCAGCATTTACAATGGCGCTCACCTGAAGGCGGACATGTGGAAAGAGACAATGGGCTTCATTACGAGAATTGCAGTAAAAACCAATCCTTACCGGCATGGAAGCAATACCGCGTCCGAGTAGCACTGACGCCGCTAATAGTGGGCAATTATGAGAATGGGTGCACACGCGTACCGGCATGCCGGTAAAGTCCATACCGGCATGCTGTAAACGTCCTGCAAAAACCAGGTTAGCGGCATCATGTAATGCGCTGATGCCTACTCTGCCTCCATCCACCCCTTAATAATGGGACCGGCAATACCGTGCCTGGCAATACTGGCCCCGGCAATACCGGAACCAGAAGTAACGTCATCACGCCGGAATGGGAAATTCAACGGCGACCATCTTGAAAAACACAATCCATTGCAATCCTTAACACACAGGACCTGGATCCCCAAACCACCACATACATCACCACCAGGATGCCAAAGGCCATCAAGAAAGGTGCCTCCCGTCAGTGCAAGTTATGCTTCCCCGAGGACAAATAGAATATGTTGGCCGACACTCTGGCCCTGAATGCTGATGTGGTCTTTGCAGCAGACCTCAGGCGACCTGCTCAGATCAAGAAAAAGGAGATACGGGGGGAAGTGGCCAGAAAGGTCAGTGCTGTCGGCACCACAGCCTGCAACGTCAAAGATGTGAAAAAGCGGTGGGATGACCTACGCCTCCGTGTGCGGTACATTCTATCGGCCAATCGGAGACAGGGTCTGGCAACAGGCGGCGGGGCCCACTCCCCCATCAAGCTCATCAGATGGGAGGAAACATGTGGCAGTACCATTGGCATGGAGGCCATTGAGGGAGTCAGAGACATGGAGCGTGGAGTACCGTCATCGGCATTTGAAGATGAGTGTCCACACAAACCACAGGAATCCAAAGCATGATGATGGCCTACAAATGTGACAGTGACATAAGCCAATGCATGGGCCATCACACTCACATGGGCATATCCCTGTCTAGATGCTGTCCCCAACACCGTCACATCAACATGCATGCAGCATGCCAATGCCACACCTGATACGCACCCCACAAACAGCTAAACAGCATGTGTCACACTGCACGCAGTTCACAACACAAAGGAACGTCACACAGCATAGACCACCTAACACATGTGAGAACCTGACGTATGCCTGAATAACCCCCCATATAGCAAGCAACCTGTATGCCACAACTCCAAGACAGCCAATTATCACATGCATACCACTGCACTAATACCAATGTATGCATGATGCATGTACAACCATCACTGATGCTGTGCCTCTCTCGGTCCCCCACAGGCACATGCGATGGTGAGGATACTGCGGCCCAGGCCAGAACACCATCAAAAAATCCCAGGGCCAGGGATGACGGCACCAGGCCATTCACATCAAAGGCCACTAGCAAGCAACAACTGCCACCCAAACCAATACCAACACAAGATGCCAAGGCACAGGGGTGGCAAAGAACTGCCGCAAAACCAATAGAAGGAAAGCAGATGGAATCCACTGATCCCGAGGCAGTGGCAGACGGGACCCTGTCAGCCGCAAACAGCTCCATAGGGGAGGCAGCTGCCACAGCGCTCCAGAGTGGAGACGAAGGACAGTGCCAGGTTGAGGAATGCCTACCTGAGGACGACAACCTGTCCATGGATGGGGTACGCACACTGAGCCCTGAGAAAACCTCCAAGCACACCCCACTGAGCACCCCAGATAGAACCCCACTGGACCAGTCAGGAGGAGAGGCAATCCAAGAGGCCTGGAGCCCCCCATAGGGAAGACCTGCATTGGGCCCCTCAGCAGATGTCCCGTCCACCGCAACAGGCATCCGGGACGGAGAGTGGCACATGGCCCAAATGGAGGGACGGCAGCAGGAGCTCACATAGCTTGTCAAGCAGTATGTTGCCGATGGTGCCTTGACAAATCAGGAGGCACGTGAAAACACTGGGCCATGACAGGGGCCATGGAGTCAAATACCAGGCTGATTTGCGAGGAGCTGTCAGCTGTGAGGTAGGTCCTGTCCAGGATTGCCCAGGCCTTGGAGGTGCAGCGTCCCGCCCCAACAGTGGAACATGCGGGCATGGCATCATCCACCAGCTCAACCCAAACGTGGGGGAGTTGTGGCGGGAATGGGAGGGGTGAGGGTGTGTGTGTGAGATGGAGTGTCAATGCACTTTGTATATATCACCTGTTTAATACACGCGTTGTGTACAAAAAACACATGACTGGACATTGCTTATTGTGTATGTGTGCTTTATTGGTTTACAGTGCACAGTGTCCATGTACCCCCACACCCAGTGCCCAGAGTCCCACATCCATGGCACCCTCTGCATCCATGTGTCTTAGAAATTTTGGCCTATCACAGACTGATCCACAGCATGTCCCTCATGTGCATCACCACTTGGCTGATGTGCAACTCCTTCTTCTTCATCATCTTCATCCTCACCCGGTGGTTGCTGGTCAATGTCAGATGGAAGGGGCACGTTCCGTCGGATGCACATGTTGTGCAGCATGGCAAATACCATGATGATCTTGCCCACCTTCTCATGTCCATACAGGAGTGCCCCACCCGACCTGCTGAGGCAGCGAAACCGTGCCTTCAACAGGCCAAAGGTCTGCTCTATCACCACACGGTTACGGGTATGGGCCCGATTGTAGTCCTCTTCGTGCCTGTTCTGTGGATTCTGAATAGGGGTGAGGAGCCACGGCTTCAAGGGATAGCCAGCATCAGTTGCATGGGAGCAAAATGAGGTATGTGTGAGTCAATTTCTACCATGACACCTGTACTTATCACTCTCATACCTGCAGATATTTGTTGTTCACATGCACATGTGTAACGCTCACCTGATTCCCACGGAGGCGCGGGTCTTGGCAGGAAGCTGTCTGTGACTCGAAAAATGACGTGCAGGACTCGATTGGCTTCTGGGGTCGAACCTCTTCGCACTGTGTGTCGGACTCGAAGAGTGAGGTTTCTGCAGGTGAAAGAATATGGGGGTTAATGGTCTGGGTTGTTGAATGTCCCTCTCTCTCTCTCTCTCTCTTCCCAGCTTTTTTGTAGAGCCCCCAGGTCAACGTGCTCACCTTATATAGGTGAATGCTGGGCTCTCCATCTGCGTCTGGTGCAGGGTGCCGTTGCCAGTTCCTTCACTGGTGAAACACAGGCCTCTTGAATTCAGAGGATGGTTACCGTCGTTATCTGCACGAGCGGTGAGTTTCTGGACACCTTTTGTCTTTATAGTCTTTACATGCGTGCCACGTTTATATGCAGACTCTGTATAATGCCTTTCCCTTATGTATTGCAGGGCTCTTGAGATGAAAGATGAAGTGAAGCGCCTGGAAGTTCGTAAGTATGGCAAGCGCTCTAACTGTCTCTTTCCTTGCAGCTTAGTTCGTGTTAAAGAGACGCCGGAGTATTCGCAGGCGTTTTATTGCGACGAGCGTGATGGACGTAAGTAAATACCTGCTTAATGTCTTTTCTTTTGCCTTTCAGATGTTGGGTTGCAGGGCCGGAGTCCGCGGAATACCAGTAAGTTGTTAACGATACTTTGTCTTCACAGGTGGCGATGCAGAACAAAGAAATCCGGAATTCACAGCATGCCGGTAAGTATGGCAATGCTTTTGTTCTTGCAGGTGGAGGTGCGGCGTGAAGAAACGGCCGCAGCCGATGGATCAGGTAAGTAAGCACTGCGTGTAAAGTTCGCCTTGCTAACCTGTTGTTTCTGTTCTTTGCAGGTGCTGATGATGTCTGGATACCGAAATGGTAAGTAGGATTCTTGCAGGTCCAGGATCGGAAGAAGAAAGGGCGGAGCAGACTCGGTGAGCGTTCTGCTGCAGATGCAGAATAACGCGAAGCACGCTTCATCTATCGGGTGTGGTTTAAATAGCCTTGGAGTGATGAGGCGTCTTCTTCCACGGCCCCGCCTAGGTAAGAAAAGAGTTCCAGTTTCCAGAAGAGTTCCAGTGCTGTATCCAGGGAGTGGAGCTGCCCCACCCAGGTAAGAAAGTAGTTCCTGTTCTCAGATGGCTTCTAAGTGGCTGGTAAGTAAGCAGCATGGTCTGCCGCAGGTAAGTCCACCCAAGCATCTTCACACCTATTATGAGCCCGGCGCTTCCAGTGCCGGGACCAATGGTTTTGATGAGCCTGGTGCCACCGGCGCCAGGACAAGGTCCAAAAGGTCCCAGTGGGGACCGGCTGGTGCTTAGGATTAGGGTTAGGGGCCTGCTTCCAAGGACGTTGGGCTGGTCCTGGCTCCTTGGAAGCAGTGATCATGACAGTACCCCACCATAAGGCCCCTCCTAAGCGTGTCTTCTCCGGGGGTTTTGGCTTGTCGGGGTGATTCAGATGGTATTTCTTGACCAGACGAGGTGCGTGGACATATTCTGAAGGTTCCCAAGACCTTTCCTGGGGGCCGTAACCTTTCCAATCAACCATATAATATAACTTAGATTTGGAGATCTTGGAGTCTAGGATGTTCTTAACTTCGAATTCAAGTTCTCCATCTACTAAAACCGGTTCTGGGAATTCAGTCAATCGGGTTTCTGGTTGTACTGGTTTTAATAAGGAGACATGGAATACTGGGTGTATTTTCATATGCGTAGGTAACTCCAATTTGACAGCCACCGGATTAATTATGGCAGATATGAGATAGGGTCCAAGGTATCTCGGGATGAAGGTGCGGGGTCCCTTTAGAGGCAGGTGCTTAGTGGATAGCCAGACCTGATCTCCTACAGCGTAGTGAGGAGCCTCTTTACGGTGTCGATCTGCTCCTCTTTTGAATTGAGCTTTAGCTCTTTGCAGATGGGCCGAGGCTTCCTTAAAAGCACGGGTGATCTCCGAGTGCAAGTGATCCACAGCAGGTGCTTCGAATTCTTGGGGAGGATCCAGGTTAGAGGTTCTAGGATGGTGTCCGTATAGTAGGAACAAGGGAGTCTTCCCTGTTCCAGAATGAATCGAATTATTGTAAGCGTATTCAGCGATCCAAAGAATATCCTTCCAGGGGTTTTCAGTTTGTTGGAGCATGCAACATAGATATTGCTCTAGAGTTTGATTTGTCCTTTCGGTTTGTCCGTCAGTTTGGGGATGGTGACTAGTTGAAAGTCTTACATCAATTTGGGCTAGACGACAGCAACTGTGCCAGAAGTGAGAGATGAATTGACTTCCCCTATCAGAGACTAAAACCGAGGGAAAACCGTGTAGCAGAACAATGTTTTCTAAGAATTCTCGGGCCAATACTGAGGCTGATGGTAGACCCTTCAGGGGAATGAAGTGAGCCATCTTGGACAATAGATCCACGACTACTAAAATGGTAGTATACCCCGAGCATGGAGGTAAGTCCGTGATGAAATCCATGGACAGGGTATGCCATGGACAGGGAGGGATGTCTAGTGGCTGTAATAGGCCGGCTGGTTTCTCCTTCTGACTTTTATTCTGGGCACACACACCACAGGAGATTGCAAAGTCTCTAATATCCTTTTTCCATGACGGCCACCAGAAATGTCTTTTAATCTTTTCCATGGTTTTGGTAATGCCAGGGTGACCCTCCATTAGAGAGTCGTGACAACAGGAGATTACTTGTTTTTGTATTTTCTCACAGGGTAAATGCAATCGTCCTCGGAAATATGGTAGGTCTTGATCCACTGAGAATTCTTTCCCCTTTACTTGCCAATCTTGCAAATCGCCCGGAGTTAGGAGTGATTTAACCATGGTCTTGATGTCTTCAAAAGATTGAGCATTGACCAAACCCAAAATTCTTTGTTCTGGGATTATGGGTATTGGTTCTGGATTGGTCAAATGTTCATCTACTCCCATCCGGGAGAGAGCATCTGCTTTTCCGTTCTTACTGCCTGGTCGATAAGTAATTATAAAGTCAAATTCTGCTAGAAACAGAGCCCAGCGAAGCTGTCTGGAAGACTGAGCTTTGGCTGTCTTTAGATATTGTAAATTGCGGTGATCAGTCATTACGGTGACTGTGTGTCTGGCTCCTAGAAGATAATGCCGCCAGGCTTTAAAGGCCGATCTGATGGCCAAAAGCTCCTTGTCTGTAATTGAATAGTTGATCTCGGGAGGCGAAAACTTGCGGGACCAAAAGGCAACAGGATGTAGTTGGTGTGTGATCGGATCTCTTTGTGATAAAACTGCCCCCATAGCAAGACTAGAAGCATCCGTTTCCACGATGTAGGGGAGTTCTGGGCGAGGATGTTTTAAAACAGGTGCAGGAATGAATTTAGCTTTTAAGTCCTGAAAAGCTTGTTCTGCTTCAGAAGACCACTCAAAACGTTTGTTCTTTTTCAACAGAGCGGTGATGGGCTGGACTATCCGAGAAAATTCAGGAATGAATCTGCGGTAAAAAAGTTAGCAAACCCTAACATGCTTTGAACTCCTTTTACAGAGGTTGGTGATGGCCACTTGATGATTGCATCAACTTTCTTTGAATCCATATGGACTCCGTTAGGTGACAATATGAATCCCAGGAACTCGACTTCCGTTACGTTGAAAACGCATTTCTCAAGCTTAGCAAAAAGATTATGTTGACGCAATCTCTCGAGAACCTTTTTAACATGTCTCTTATGTTCCTCTTCAGATGATGAATAGACGAGGATGTCATCAATGTAGACAACAACACACACGTCTATGAGTTCTCTAAGGAAATCGTTCATAAAATACTGGAAAGCAGCAGGAGCATTACACAGTCCAAAGGGCATCGCTTGATATTCGAATAGCCCGTACTTGGTGCGGAAGGCCGTTTTCCATTCATCGCCCTCTTTTATCCGTACCAAGTGGATAGGCTCCACTGAGATCCAACTTTGTGTATATACATGCATCTTTGACTTGATCCAGGAGTTCAGGGATCAAAGGTAACGGGTATCTGTTTTTAACGGTGATCTGATACAGGGCGCGGTAATCTATGCAAGTCCTAAGGTCTCCTTCCTTTTTCGTAACGAAGAACAAAGCCGATGAAGCTGGAGATTTTGAAGGACGGATAAACCCGTTAGCTAGGTATTGGTCTAGGTATTGTCTGAGGTGAAGGTTCTCTGGCTCGGTGAGGGCATAAATCCTGCTGCAAGGAGGAGTTGTTCCAGGTATTAGATCTATTTGACAGTCGTAAGACCTATGAGGAGGCAGGGTGTTGGCTTGATCCTTCCGGAAGACGTCTTGGAATTCCTGGTATTCGGGAGGTAATTTGGACACCTCCTCAGAAGAGATTGCCGCCAGTGAAACATCAGGCTGAGGATAACAAGTGGTAAAACACTCTGGAAACTGAACCGTCTTTGCTCGCTAATCGATCTGAGGATTGTGCTTCTCTAACCAAATGATTCCCAGAATGATCTGGAACTGAGGGGCCTTGATTACATCGAACACGATTCTCTCCCGGTGTCCATCTTGACTCACTAGCGTCACTTCTTGGGTGTCATGCGTTACTGGTCCGGAGGCTATCTCCGTGCCATCCACAGTAGTGATGACGTCTTTCACTGCCTTAGGGACAAGCGGTAGATTCATCCTTGATACCATTTCACGGTCCACATAGTTACCGATTGCTCCGCTGTCAATGTAAGCTTCAATTGCATGCAAACGATCCGGACGTTCAGGACTAATGAGGACCATGGGTATTACGAAATGCGAGGTCACGGGACAGATCTTAACGCTCGCCAAGAGGACCTCTACTCTTGTCGGGCGAGGTCGTTTCCCTGCTCAGAATTTGTGGTACAGGTATCCTCGGCTCCTACAGTCTTCTTAGCTGGTTTCACTGGACAGTCCCGAAGAAAGTGTCCTGAGTTTCCGCAATAGAGGCATAATTGCAGCTGCCTTCTTCTTTCCCGCTCTTTCTGGGTTAAAGGTCCTTTCATGCCCCCTATTTGCATGGGTTCCACAGTATCAGCTCCCTTATTCGAGGTCTGTGGTTTAGAAAACACTCGGGTATCAAATCTGGAACGATCTGCCTTCCTGTTCTGTAGTCTATGGTCCAATTGGACAACTAAGTCAATATAGTCAGAACATTCTTTTGTGGAGGATTCACAACTTGCGCTAACACATCTTTGAGCTCTCCACGCAGGCCTCTGTAGAAAAGCGTTATTCTCTTGTCCTCGGGCCATTGTGTTTCCACTATGAGTCTATTGAAGGAGGCTATATAAGTCAAGAGGTCTTGATTACCCTGTCGTAATGAGAGAAGTTCATTGTCCAAGGCCTGCCCTTGTGCATGTCTTGCGAACAGTTTCTCCATGCTGGACTGGAAGGCCTGAAAATCATGTAAAACCGGATCATCCTGGGTGACTAAAGGGATCGACCAATCTGCAGCACTGCCACTGAGATAAGAAAGCACGAAAGCCACCTTGGTCTGGTCTGTTGGGAATGCAGCTGGTCGACATAAGAAGTGTAGGCGGCACTGATTGATGAACATTGCGAATTTCTTTGGATCACCAGAAAAGCGTTCGGGCGGAGCCAAGGGAACATTACCGGGCAGATTGATTTGCACTGGATTTGAAGATGATGCAGAAGGGCAAAGGTGTCTGTCCTGCCTGCGTTTGTACAACTGCCTAGCAGGGTCCTCTGTTCGCTCCTTGGAAAGTATCAGTTCTCTTCTTAGAGAGTTCGTTTCCTGACGAGCTGCATGTACTTCTGCTCTTAATTCCCGAGCAACTGGGCTAGTTGATCAGTGTCTGAGGTTTCCAATGCGCCTGGATAGGAGTTTTGTGGTGGGCTTCGCGTTCTGTAACGCTCACCTGATTCCCACGGAGGCGCGGGTCTTGGCAGGAAGCTGTCTGTGACTCGAAAAGTGATGTGCAGGACTCGATTGGCTTCTGGGGTCGAACCTCTTCGCACTGTGTGTCGGACTCGAAGAGTGAGGTTTCTGCAGGTGAAAGAATATGGGGGTTAATGGTCTGGGTTGTTGAATGTCCCTCTCTCTCTCTCTCTCTTCCCAGCTTTTTCGTAGAGCCCCCAGGTCAACGTGCTCACCTTATATAGGTGAATGCTGGGCTCTCCATCTGCGTCTGGTGCAGGGTGCCGTTGCCAGTTCCTTCACTGGTGAAACACAGGCCTCTTGAATTCAGAGGATGGTTACCGTCGTTATCTGCACGAGCGGTGAGTTTCTGGACACCTTTTGTCTTTATAGTCTTTACATGCGTGGCACGTTTATATGCAGACTCTGTATAATGCCTTTCCCTTATGTATTGCAGGGCTCTTGAGATGAAAGATGAAGTGAAGCGCCTGGAAGTTCGTAAGTATGGCAAGCGCTCTAACTGTCTCTTTCCTTGCAGCTTAGTTCGTGTTAAAGAGACACTGGAGTATTCGCAGGCGTTTTATTGCGACGAGCGTGATGGACGTAAGTAAATACCTGCTTAATGTCTTTTCTTTTGCCTTTCAGATGTTGGGTTGCAGGGCCGGAGTCCGTGGAATGCCAGTAAGTTGTTAACGATACTTTGCCTTCACAGGCGGCGATGCAGAATGAAGAAATCCGGAATTCACAGCGTGCCGGTAAGTATGGCAATGCTTTTGTTCTTGCAGGTGGAGATGCGGCGTGAAGAAACGGCCGCAGCCGATGGATCAGGTAAGTAAGCACTGCGTGTAAAGTTCGCCTTGCTAACCTGTTGTTTCTGTTCTTTGCAGGTGCTGATGATGTCTGGATACCGAAATGGTAAGTAGGATTCTTGCAGGTCCAGGATCGGAAGAAGAAAGGGCGGAGCAGACTCGGTGAGCGTTCTGCTGCAGATGCAGAATAACGCAAAGCACGCTTCATCTATCGGGTGTGGTTTAAATAGCCTTGGAGTGATGAGGCATCTTCTTCCACGGCCCCGCCTAGGTAAGAAAAGAGTTCCAGTTTCCAGAAGAGTTCCAGTGCTGTATCCAGGGAGTGGAGCTGCCCCACCCAGGTAAGAAAGTAGTTCCTGTTCTCAGATGGCTTCTAAGTGGCTGGTAAGTAAGCAGCATGGTCTGCTGCAGGTAAGTCCACCCAAGCATCTTCACACCTATTATGAGCCCGGCGCTTCCAGTGCCGGGACCAATGGTTTTGATGAGCCTGGGGCCACCGGCGCCAGGACAAGGTCCAAAAGGTCCCAGTGGGGACCGGCTGGTGCTTAGGATTAGGGTTAGGGGCCTGCTTCCAAGGACGTTGGGCTGGTCCTGGCTCCTTGGAAGCAGTGATCATGACAACATGTCCCTGGATGTCTGCACACATGTTTATTTGCCACAATGTGTGCTGTTCCATGGTCTACAGGTGTGGGTAGCGTCGTCCAGATGATGCAGGGTATCCACTTCCATGCTGGTGCTCATGTGCTGTGGATGCCTACCGCTGTATTTGCTATCGTATAGGTGATGTGGGGTGATTTGTATGTATTTTTACTAGCAGCATTGGCACAAGTTTCATCATGATTTGTCATTCATCGGTTATTATTCCCATGGTGACATCAGCGCTACTGTGGTGGTGGGCCAGTGACAATCAGTGTATTCCCTTGGTGGGATTGATTTGTGCGCACTCATGGATGCATGTCCTGTGTTGTGCTTTGCTGCGGTCATGTACATTGTGCAAACTTGCTGCATGTTGCTGCATTGTGTTACAGAGGGTATGATCTGATGATGTGCAGTGGACGTGTTGAGGGATGTGGGCTGGTTGCAAGTCTGGCATATTGGCATTGGTGTGCAGCATCCATCATTTCTATGATGTTTAGATGTCATGTTCAGGTTGGGATGTTTTGGGGCACAGTGTTTTGCAGTATGGGCATTGTCCAGTCACCACCCCAATCTCACCCAGGTGGTATGTGCATCTCCCCCCCATTACACTGCCATGTGTCAGTTATGCAACTTATCAAGCAGCCAGGCACGTTGACAAGCATTTTGCTCCATGTAGCGTGGTATTGTGGAGTTCTGCAGGACCATTGAATCATAAGTTGATCCGGGATATCGGGCACAACAATGTGTGATGAACCTACGATTGCGGTATCCCACCTCGATGGCATGTGGGACCACCAATTCCACATGGGTGCAGTCGAGGGCAATTTGGCATGCCTGCTAGTGCATGGAAGCCAATTTTAGTGTCAAAGATCTCCTGGGCAGTCCGTGGTAGGGATATGTAGTCGCTTGCGTGCTTCAGGAGGAAATCCAGCACTTGGTTCAGCATGCGTGAAAAAAAAGGTTGTGATATGCCATGCATCTGCCCCACTGTGTACTGGTAAGTGCCTGTGGCCAGGAAGTGGAGCACAGACACTACCTTCAGTAGAGGGGGGATGGTGGTGCGGATTTCAATCAGGCTGACAATTTTGTCGTGTATCATCTCCACAATGGTGGTGATAGTGTCCCGGTCCACGCGGTACAGGGTGTGAATCTGCACACGAGTTAGGTTGAAAGGACTGGCTCTGATGTGAGGGATTGGTGGCTGCCTGCGTGGTACCACTGGCTGCACTGGTGGGACTTGTTGGGCCTGTCTCACCCTACTTCTTCTCCTGCGTCTCCTCTTTAGTGCCTGTTGTAGTTGTTGCTCATGGAGTAGCAATGCAAGCATGTCCTCCAGCCCCAATATTGCGACAGCAAGTGGGATCATTTTGGTGTGGGAAGGGGTGTGGTGTGTGGGTGTGCTCCTTTTGTGCTGGGCCAGACTCCATTGCCTGCACCTGTGCAGATTGTGTGCACCTGTGGCAGTTGGGAACACAGCACATTGCTATTAGCGGTTGATCTGCGATGACGGTAATGCCGGCATCGTGGTATCCCTAATTACCGCCTTTGAGATGCCAGTAGGTGCATGTCCGCGTGACTTGTGATGGCCTCCTGTTAGCAGCATCCCGGTATTGCCGGCCTGATGGGGCACGTGCCTGCGGCCATGCCGGTATGGAGGGGCACGGTCTCAGCGGTGGCGCTGATACCGAGACGTCTACTCGTAATAGGCCGGAGCCTTAAGCGGTGCCGGTATTCCCTTACCGGCATCGTTTTTCCATTACAGTGAATCTCGTAATGAGGACCAATGTCCATGCTAGATGGACAATGCACTATTGGCCTGAGCGGTCATCAGCCAGGTGAGCTGCGGGCATCCCGACACACCTGCACAGGATGAAATGTGTACATGAGACCTAGGTTGCTTCACTGGGTGTGCAAGGAAAGAGCATCAATACACTATGCACTGTGGTCACCTTTGTGTTCAACAGAGACATGCAATGTGATTGGCTGATTGGTATACATCCATCATCTTTCAGGACATGCATCATCTGACCCATACATGCACCCTGTGTGATTGAGTGGGCTGTGCAGTGGCAGATTACATTTGTCTACAAATGGGATTACGGGACTTGCAGCAGTGGATGATGACCTATGTGTATGGGATTGTTTGTGATACTCACGCTCAACAAGTATCATCATGTAACCGCTTGTCCTTTGAATATGGTGTATTCATGTTTTAGGGTTTGCTCTGCAATGTGTGCCATGTCCCTTGTAGCCCACTTTCTACATGCACCACTGCCAGGGTTTGATGGGCACAGTGGTGCATCCATACCGTCAGAATGAAGCGCCTGTCATGACTGCCTGTTCAGGGCCAGTGTTGATTTGTATGTGGTTGTGGCTGTCTCAGTGGATGGTGGAACTTTAGCTACATGGCACCGGTTTTTATTTTGTTTCACATGCATGTAAATGTGCATTCATGGGTCACTCTCTCAGGGATGTTCATGTTCGGGTTTGATCCTGATCATCTACAGTGGTTTTGTGGATGGGTATTACATTCCTCTCACATTGCATTCCTGTGGTGTGCCCTGGGTGAGGTTACTCTTGCGTGTCAGGGTGTAAAGCAGCACTGCAACACAGACAAGGTGCATTCTGGTTGTTGTGGCACCATGAGTTACTGTGTTTTGGGAAGTGTGTGCCCATCTTCTTTTGTGTGTCCAGGTGTGGTGGCCGTGTGCAGGTGTCCTTGTGTGCCACACATATATGGTACTGTGCTGGGATGGTGCTGGCTGTTGCTCCTGTTGGCATGCAAGTCTTTCTGTGGCTCTGACCCCACCTACATTTGTTGTACTTCGGCATGCATTTCAGGAAGGGTTTGTACTCACCCACTATTCATGTGCATTGGGCTCCGTGCCTCTCCATGTAGGCTGTCAGTGTGCTGTTGAGCAGCAACATGGAGTCATTAGTGGATCCTGGGTAGTGAACGCAGCAGTGGCTGATGGTCAGGTCTGGGCTACAGGTCATCTGCAAGTTCAATGACTGCACATGCTTCCGGTTCTTGTAGGCTGCCTCATGATTCGGGGGTGTAACCAGTGCAGTGTGTGTTCAGTCTAGGGCTGCACTCAACTTTGGCACTGGGGCAACAACATAGCACTGTGCCTTAGTTCATTCACCTGTGCAGGGTGTTGGGCAATGCAATGTGTCAGTTCAAATGGTGCAGCATTGCATCCAGCACCTGGCCCAGGACGGCACTAAATGTGGACTGGCCCATACCATGCACCATGGCAACTGTGTGCTGGAAGCTGCCATTTCCAAGGTATTGTAGGACTGACATCAGCTTCCATCCTGCTACCAAACTCGCCTTGGATTGTGTCCAGCAACTGTGTCATAGTATCCCTTTCCAGCTTGTACTCGGATACCAACTGACCATCAGTCAGGGCCCAGAGTGTTGGCCTGACCCTTGGGATGGGCTGCCCACCTTGCCGGGGTTGGTCTCCCCGCCCCTCTGCTCCCTGTGCCCTGGGCTGGTTGTTAGGCTTTTGTAACTTCCGGTGCACATTTAGAGGTCCATGTCAAAGCTCCCATCTCCATATGGCAACATGGTGTTGGGAAGTGTGGGGTGGCATGGGTGAGTCTTTTGTAGGCCTCCTGTGTGCATTGTTTGCACCTGTGCATTTATTGCTCACACCTCCCTACCCCTAATGGCAACATGGTGTTGGGAAGGGTGTTTGGGGCCTAAGTGGGTCTGTGTGCATCGTTTGCACCTGTTCCCTTATTGCTCTCACCTCCTTGCTCCTAATGGAAACATGGTGTTGTAAGTGATTTCAATCTGTCACTCCACCTAAGTCAATGCCTAGCGTGTGATGCACAACTGAAACCCTTAATTATTTATTTGTGTCTATAAGTTCTTTTATTCTGAACGATGTACCACTTATATCACGCCCCTCTCTTTGAGCCCCCCCCCTCTCCCCGGTCACACTAAATCAGGAATCAGGCTGGTTTGCAAAGTTAAAATATTTATTGAGGTATTCACAATATAATCACACTATTTTTAATGGGAATACAATGTTCACCAATGGGGTGATGTCACACCAAGCAATCTCTTTAATCATAAGGAGTAATAATGAGCAAAAACAATGCAGCACAGCAATAATACTTTTGTGGGTGTGTGTTCAAATCAAATGGCAATGTGGTTACTCTTTCCCCCTGCACACCCTCAATCCACCCAATATGCAATATGAAGAAATAGGAAGAGAGAGAGCAGGTTCCAGGAGTGCTGGATTCAAGCAAATATATCATTCCCAATTTCCCTTCAGCAAACACAAGAGAGAAACAGAACTAATTGGCAAACTGTCAAAATGGTTTTAAAATTGGCTTTGAATGGAATAGGTAAAACACAAAAGTGAGCTAAATCACAGAAATTGTTGAAATGCTAATGGGAGCCGCTTTATCTGGTTGTAGACAAACACTAGAAATGATTTGAGAGTAACAAGCAATGGAAAAACTTTAATTTGAGGTCGGGTGCAATGAAAAGCTATTTTAAACGTTCTAGATTTTGCCAAAACGAAAACATTTGTGGCAAACTTTGCGCACGCGGTAATCACGATCGCGGGAGAACTATAAGGATTTGGGATGCGGTTTTGGATTCTCTGGAAAGCCTAGGATGTTAGCTACAAGCAGACACTTGAATTTCGTTTAAAATTGAAGAAGTTAAGGGCGTTTTTGTGGAGGTCGTGTTTTTCAGATAGAGGCAAATTGTAAAACGAAGAGGAGCTTTTAAAAAGACAAACAGGATTTCCTTACACTAGGGATGGACTATGAAGAAGCAAACTACACGACAGCACAGCCACCAGCCAAGGATGCTTCTGGATCAGGTTTTTGCCTGCTGAGACGCTCGCTTTCTTCAGAAAAATATATATCAGGGCAAAGATCGGTTTAACACTACTAGTACAGAAGAAATAATAGGGATGACATATAGAGTTCAGACAGTTCAACAATGATTGTAACAATGCAGTTCTGGGTATAAGAGAGGATGGGTTTGGATAGGGATGACTATGCACAGTACATGGCTAGTGACAGTCCCATACTAAGGATACTCACTATATAGGTTTGGACAGAACCATCAGGGATTCAGGTCAGTCAAGATTCCTGAATAGAAATTCTGCTGGGCACACCGGACTGGACAGCAAGGCGCTCTGGTCTGCAATCAGCAAGGTGTTCTGGTCACCGCACGGTAGGACTGGACTGGATCTGCAATGGCTCTGGTTCACAGCTGTCTGGTCACAGCACGAACTCTACTGGGTTGGGTCTTTGGATTCTGGCAATAATTCTTAGCAGGAAAGCAGTACAGCACGGCCAGGCTGTTCTTGGGTTCCGCTTAGATGTCTGGGGTAAATTCTGGTTTCTGGAATTTTCAAGGCCTAGCTGAGAGTGGTTCAGCTATGGAAAGGGGCCTTTCTGCTTGCCAAGTTTTTGGAGTCTGGAGGATAGTTTTCTTGCAAAGTGCTCCGCTAGCAATCGGTTGGTGGGTGAATGTGTGTATCCTTCTAAGTCCTCAGTTGTCTCTATTTAGGCATTTCATAAAGGGGTGTGTATGCTGAATTATCCTAGGCGCATCCCCTAGGTTGGCTGTAGGCTAGAATCCGCGCTCTCCCTTGATTGGAGGAGAAACAGTGTGTCACCATGATGATGTGGTTTTATGAGGCAAGGAATCCTCCCCTTGAGTTTTGAACATGAAATCTACATTTCGTATTATGCATATTTACAATTTTACAAACTTGCTAACAATAGCCTATCTAAATCACATATTTTGTGGCACAAATATTCTTCCAAGCCCCGTCTCTGTAGGATCTTGGGTCTGGATTTGACAGAATTTCAAAATTTTTGTCTGGGACACTATCTCTAATTTGTCCAACATTTGTACACATGTGCGCATTGTATATGGGCATCAGCATGTGAAGTTTCATGCCTCTGACATAAATACATTTGGCATAAAACCACAATTTCTACAGTTATGTCCCAGAACATAGCACAGAGTTCTGGCTCCTCTTAAAATGTGCAGCAAAAATGTAGGTTCAGAATTCCGGGGTGTCTATATTTTTTTACAATTGTCCACAGTAAATTATCAGTCTTATTAGAAATCTTCTTTTTGTCCATTGTGAATCAACAAAATTGTCTGTCCCTGCCTCCTTCCCCTTCTTGCAGCTTCAGCAGCAATCTCCGCCCACTTCCTTCTGGCAGATGGCCTTTACAATCCTTCCTGATTAGCATCTCCATGCCTGGGAGGAAGCCCATTGTGCTCTTCCCAGAGCAGCCCCAGTGCCCTTCCCCTCTTAATCAACACATGATTGTGAGTTCCTGGCGCAGAGAGCAGAAGAGAGGTGCTTTGCAAAGTGGGGGAAGTTGTTTTGTACTTTTGGCTTGAAACAGGCTTACTTTAAAAGTCACTTTGGTACATTTTTTTTGTTGAAAATAAACTTGCAATTTTAAAACAAACATCTAGAACACTGATTCCAAGCTCTAAACCATGAAGTTTAAATAGTGACAACCTATGTTACTCTTGATGACAGGTCACTTAGATTTTTGACATTAGATCTTAATGGTACAAGTTTACAGTTGAAATGCAGACTTTTGAAACAGTCACAGGCGGCCGCTGGTGCTACGCCCAAATTTTGACAGCTTTCACAGGCAGGCAAACTGGCTGTGGATGTTTTTGTGACCAATTCAGCTTTCCAGGATATTGCAATTCCACAATGCTTTCTTAACTTCAGTAAAATGTGACACCCCACAAGAAGATTGGATGTTTGCGGGTGTTTTAGGACCAGCATTTTGTATTCTCAGCAACCAAAAAAAAGATTTAACTGCAAGATTTCGGATTTCTTTCAGCAAGCACTGCTTTTCATCTGTGCTCCATTTTTACATGTTGGGCAGCCCAATGACATGTTTTAGAAGTGCAGTCTCCATTCCACCACTGACAACATGCATGGTAGATTTGGCAGCCATCTTTTTGTGCTTGGTAGAGCGCAATTTCCTTAGGTTTTGGCACGCATGGGGTTTCCGCGGCCATTTTGATGATTCTGGTGCCACCAGCACAGAGTGATGCGGCAGAGCAGAGCGGGTTAAAACATCTCACAGTGTTGGGAAGGGTTTATGGGGCATGGGTGGGTCTTTTGTGGGCCTCTTGTGTGCATTGTTTACACCTGTGGCTTTGTTACTCTCATCTGTGTTCTTTTGCCTCCAGCATTTGGCCAGGGGTATTGTTAGCGCTATCAGCGCCGGTTTTCTGGCACTAGGAGTGCCGATACTGTACTTGTGATAGGTCTGTGATAGCACGTTGGGTTGTCGTACAATTACAGCCGCGCTATCGCCCACTGGAATAGAGCCTGCTGGATTTCAGTTGTGATCCTGCAGAGCAGGTATGCTGGTGCTAATCCCATTACTGCTGGATTTAGGGCTGCACTCATGTTTAGTACTTGGGCAACAGCATAGAACTATGCCTTTAGTTCATTCACCTCTGCTGGATCGTAGGCAATGCAATGTGTCAGTTCAAATGGCACAGCAGTGCATCCAGCACCTGGCAGAGGACAGCGCTGAATGTGGACTAGGCCACACAATGCATCATGGCAACTGTGTGCTGGAAGCTGCCCATTCCAAAGTATTGTAGGACTGACATCAGCTCCACAAGTGGGGGTGCAGCGGTGCTGATGGCAATCCTGCTACCAATCTCACCTTGGATTGTGTCCAGCAACTGGGTGATGGTATCCCTGTCCAGCCTGTACTCAGATACCAACTGACCATGAGTCAGTACACAGGGTGTTAGCCTGACCCTTGGGATGGCTGCCCGCCTTGCTACCGCCCAACTCGTGATGAGGCCCAATGTATTTTCTCTTATAGATAACCACACAGTAACACACTCCTGCAAATAAATATTTTTAAAGCACACACATTTTCAGATCACCCCACAAAACACTTTAATACACACAATAACTGACTATAAAAGCATTGCAAATAAAATCATATGTCTACTGCTCTGTGATCATTCTTTTCTTTTGAGTGCAGGATAGTTAGTTTTTCTATATCACACACCTCACTGAAATACATTTTCTTTCCTGATAAACAACCTCCAATAATTGTTCACACCCATTTCTACACACACGGCAGGACCACTTCATTGTTAACAAACACAATAACATACAAAAAATAATCACAAAGCCCCATTATCAACATATTATCACATACAACTTTCAACAAACCAATGTCAAACAACTGGTTAATGCCAATCATATTTTGACACAGGTAACATGAACTGCACAGTGTGAGTTCCGCAGTCAAAATGAGAAAAGTGGACAACATGGTGGGTTTCATAGTTTCCAAAATCAAAAACAGAAAAAGAGGACTATATTGTAAGAAAACAAATAAAATGGCCAACACATATTCACTGTAACCTATCACAAAGAAGTAAACATGTACAACATTAACACTAGCCAATTAGAAACACTGAAACACATACAAAACCCTTCCCAGCATCTCTAGTAGCCGTGGCTATTCAACATGGCTACAAATCTTTCTTGTAGCCACACCTACACGTAAATCCTCTACAAACTGAAAACCAAACTAAGCCAACCTTCAAAACTTCAAGGGAGCACCTAAGCACACAAAATACCACACACAGATACAATTTTGACCTGTATCATCCACATAAAAATATGATTATTGCACAGAAAATGTATGGTCCAATAGACGTGGCTTTAACAGTAGCCGCGTCTATCAGAACAATCAACAAAAAAGCACTGATGCGCCCACGCACGTGCTTCTTATGGCTACGGTTATAGAGAACCGTTGATTCAGCTGTTATTACCCATGGCTAAGACACAATCTCAAGCAATGTATGCGCCATTTGCTGGTATATTGCCACGGCTGCACAGGGTACCACTTTGAACCGCAGGTAGCAATGCGCACAATGGGTGGGTGCTGAGTAGCTGCGGGTAAAATACCCAGTCTTTGATGTTGCTAAGCACGATCCTCAATACACCAATCACTCCCCTTTTTTCTTTTTTGTATAGCCGCAGCTATAAGATTTTTTAAAAAAAAATGATCTGAGTATGCAATATAATTGACAAAAGAGAAAGTAGTGGTCCTTGGTCCTTCAAAGGAGACAATGAAATACATGACTGCTCATGACGTTATTTAAAGTGGATGATGATAAAATATACATAGTGGGTAGAATATGCAAGATTGGGGTTAGGTAGGATGGATAGATGTTGGTACTTTGCAGTGCATCCTGACCTATCTAAACTGCATACACAGGTCCATGGAAGTTATGTCACTGGGTTTATCAATACCTACCTATGCCAACATACTCTAATTGAACTCACAAAATAATTTCTTTGCAAACTACAAATAGTTCAAAATCTGGCAGCAGACCACTCCTAAGACTGTAAAGATAAAATCACACCACACCTGCATTCAGCACACTTTACTGGCTCCCTATCAAATAAAGGATTCACTTCAGAAATTCCATGCATCTCTAACCGCCCCTACCAAGGCAGGGGCCTGGAATTCATTACAAAGAAATACTCACACTACATGCCATCAAGAACACTGCAATCCATCAATAAGGCATTATTATAGGTACCAAAGTACAACTGGAAATGTCATGGAGGGCTCACGTTCTCCTTCCTACCAACCAAACTATGGCTCACCCTATTCAAACACCTCCATACAAAAGACACATCACATTCAAAAGCCACTAAAAATGGGAACAAATCCAGCAAAGGAATCCTACCAAACTATACACCCACTCACATCAATTGCACAGCACTGTAGGTAACTTCAAAGTACACAAATTACTAGGAACCCTTATACATCCCACTGACTAACAGATCATAAATTAACTTACTTTAGTCAGCTTCCACATTCCTCACAACCAAAAGGTGATCAAATAATTATATCTGGGAATACCCTGCACACAGACTATGCACTTCTCTACCAGGTGCACACTACACCAATCCAGATGGGTTGCCAATGCTATATGTCCTCCCATAGTACTTGTACCCCCTATTGTATAATCGTTTCATTAACTGACCCCCTCTAAATCCTTTTCTGTTCACCATACACTAGACTCGAGCTTGCCCTATAGTTGGCCTCTACAGGCCCACTCAACATACATTTTACATTAGACTCCTCCACATTAGCAGGTAACAATATCCTAAGAACTTTTAACCCTCACGGACCGAGAGTGCTTCCCTCCGGATAAGTGGATTGGGTCTTTTTTAACAGTAAGCATTTAACCGGTAAATGGTGAATTATATTTATGTAAGAAGGATGTGCAATGTTTCTAAAACCTTCACTGCACCACCCCTGTTCTTTAGATTTCATACATGACTTGCTGAGGGGAACATGAACTCAATAAGCAGCTAAACACCTGCTAATCTGTGAGGACACAAAGAAAATGTTGTTTCTCTAGCCATGGCCACACTAATAACTGCCTATATGACTTATATAAGTGAGTGAAAGCGAATCCGCTAATCCAAACACCTTCAAGGCAGACCTATTGAGTATCTGTCTTCAAGCATGGATGCCTTTGCAGTTGTAGCATGCAACCACTTTGCCAATTGTATGTCAAACTGACCAATTTTCAGCTCAATTCATCAGTAAGGAAGTAAGATTGCTACTTTAATGTAAGTTGTATAATCTCTCTTTACTTAGCCAAGTTTTAAAGATCTTCATCTAAAGGAAGTTTCATCCGGTCTAACCTTGATCATTGCAACTCCATGAAAACAGGCTCTTGGCTCGATGTAAGTCAGTAAACCCCCACCGGCAAACTTGTACTCTGTGTAACTTACAACAAGTGTTGAAATTGCGCTATGACTCTGAGGAATACATCTTGTGAAGGCATCATGAACCAAGACACAGACAACAGATTCAAAGTTCAAAATAAAATGGTTTATTAACTCAAATGTCAGGATGGTTGAAGGTCTAACTTGCCCTATGCTAAAGTGGGATTTCCTTAACTGAATGAAACTAAGGAAAGTCTGAGTCAGAAAGTTCAATTTAAAAGTTTGTCTTTGTGCAAAACCCATCCTTGCCCTCACAAATGAAGCTGAAAAATATGTACGGATGTCAACAATTAAATAAATAGCAATCAAAACAACATTCTGAGCATCTTCCAGCTCCGAGCTTCCTTTTCAGCTCCCCTCCCCAAATTAAAGAAAGTTCAGCAAAAGTCTTGAGATAACCTTTCCCAGGTTCAAACAGTACCACAAATCCTTGGTGTTCTCTTCCCCATGTTTAAGACAACACAGTTATACACAATCCTCAGGGTTCCCTACCCCATGTTCAAGACAACTCAGTTCCAAAGAAAAGGATCTTGAGGGCTCTGTCCTCAAGACAATATTGCACTTCATCAAGCCCCAGTGTTCCCCTGCCCAAGACTCCAACATATGAATTTATAATTGGCTTCAGTCTTTCAATTTTCAACACAACTCCTGGTCATCTTGACACCCCTCCTATATAGCATTAACAGTTCACTTAAAGTCCTCCTTCTTGGTTTATTTACACAATGTCTGTTGCTATCACAATTGAGGGTTCCCTTGTCTAGGCACAGATTGTCAGACCACACAGTTCACCCATCACAGGTCGTGTAACCAGGAACCCAAGGCACTTAAGCCCACACAGGTTCATCTGTGTCTGCCCCTGTGTACAGATTCAAATTCACTTAGTTTCCGCTGTTCGGCCTCTTGGCTTTAGTTGCAGGTTTCAAATTGTCCTTGCTTCTCCTGCTTAGCATCTTGGCTTTGCCACAATGTGTCACACATCCTCTGGCCGATTTTGGCCTTGCCTCACCGTGTTCATGCTCAAAGGTCACTTTGTGGTGGTCTTATTTATTCCCTCCCCTTTCTGTCATGCTCTTTCACACTTTCTCTTGTATTTAGTATGTTGCTTTCAAATGGGCACTTTCGCATTCATCTCTCATCAGATCGTAGCTTTGCTTGTAAAATTTTCATTCAGTTCGGTATTCAGTATTTTTTACTATTTAATTTGCTGCTTGATATTCAGTCAACCCGTGGCTCCGGGTTTATTTCAATCTGCATATTTATCTGCATTTAATTTCATTCACTCACTTCCATGCAGCCCCTAGGGGTGCCCAGGTCTCGAGTGACATTCCCTTTCAATCACCAGTCCTCCACATTCCTTTCGGGCAGCTGCTTCACTTCGGCTATGCCAGCTGGAATGCTGGTAACTCTGAGCCTACCTCGTCTCAGAACTAGAGTGCTGAAATAACCTATTGGTGATCATTACTTCTAGTCACCTCTTCCTAGTCCCAGTACTGCAGTAGGTTTAATGTGGGAAATTAAGGGGAGTTGTTTTACAGTAGCCCATAACGGCCGGGGAAGGATTAGTTTGGAGTTCAGAAGGAAAAGGGGGATACCATGTCTTACTTATCTCACCCTTACCCCTTCTCTTCTTCACCCTCTTCCTGGTGCTTCTAGATTGGTAATATCACCTGGCGGTTTTCCCTCTTCAAGGGAAGTAGATGCGAGGACGCCCTCAGGTTTCTCACAATCTCTGCTTCCACAACTGCTCTGACCCAATCCTCTGCTTCCTTGTCACACAAGTCTACCATTGTATTTGACTGTGGATCGCACCGGCAGCCAAATTAGGATGATCCCACTCAAGGAAGTTTGGCAGAGTCTTTACAGTGTCAATTAAGTCTACATGTTTTTAATGCGAAACAATTGAAGTTTCACGAGATTTCTATCAAAAGTATTTTTTCAATCTATTTTTATGGCTTGAGGTTTGTTTTGGCATCTGATGCATACTCTGGACAGTATGGAGAGCTAGAAGACTAGAAGACAAGAGTGGTAGCAGTGTAACATCATGGAATGCCACTATCTGCACTGTATTTGTCTTTAACAAATGCCTCTGGCAAGGTGACTTAAAGGCCTGATAGACAGTTGACGGACCTTAGCCCAAACTGGTTTGGGGCATACTATAGATCCCTGTGCTGCTCTTTTATTAATTTTAATAACGTATTGGTTCAAATTATGTTTTAACCAGATGAAAGCTCTGAAACTGTAAGTCAATTGGTACTGCTCCATTGTCCTGATTCTGCAAGATGCACTCTCCGCGGAAAACACTGCTGGCTATCCAGAAACCCAATGACCATATCAGGAATCGAATATCAATATCTTTTAAATGCACCAAGATATGCACTGTTCTTACGGGGCACTGGCATCCCTTAATATGCATTTTAGGGGACCTGTGTAATTTGTGAACACACAGTGAAAAGAGAAAGAACATTCTACTAAAGACAATTTGAAAAGTAAAATTAACGCTACTTGAAATCATACCCATATCAACAGTATGGTGAGCACAAAAAATTAAGAAAAAGCTCTGACAATTTTACATGTGAACCAAAGTGCTAAATCTATAGTGCATTTGGCAAAAACAGTCATATCAAATAAGAAATTCAGATAACTATATATCCTGCATTAAGTGATTTTGACGAAAATAATATGGACATGGATATTGATGTAATTAATATCATGACACACCAGATAAACCTTAGACGTAGTACTACAAAGAATCATATTGATCAAATATAACGCTGCTTCTTATTTGGAAGTGGAATGAAGGATATGGCTAATGAGCACACACACATGCAAACACACACATGAACTCACGTGCGCACACACAGAAACACACACACACAGACATACACACACACACACGCACGCAGGCATGCACACACACACACAAAGAAATAAAAGACACAATAGGAACTTTGACAATAACATACATTGTAAGACCTGATGGGGAGCAACAAGATATGTTTAGTTTTTTGCAGATACCAACAAATCCATAACATATTAATTTTATATTGCAACAGCCTATCAGGCCGATTCATGGAATTAATGTGCGCTGAAATTTTCGGCGCAAGTGTGCGAAAGCGTGCAAAAGCGTGCGAATCGCAGTGCAAGTGCAAAAATCGCAGCGAAACCCACGCACAGCGATTCATGGAAGTCTGTGCGCGTTTAAATCCCTGGATGTGCGCGTTTAAATCCCTGGATGTGCGCTAAAATTCTGGGTGGCGCACGCTGGCGCACACTTCTCCAAACAGCATGCGCTAGGCACACAGCGAAAGTGCACATAGAGCAGCGCACACAACAAAAGTAGGCAGAACAGGGGGCGTAACACGTGGAATGGGAACAACACGTGAAAATGTGGGCGTCACGGGGGAAGTACAGGAGGCAAATGCACGGAACGCCCACACGTGCGTCTGCAACAAGTATTCATGGAATCGAACGGGGCTAATGCGTGCGCCAAAAAAGACGCGCTAATCCGGAAACACATACGCCAGCAGGAAGCAGGCGTACGTGGACCCACGCAGCATAAAAGTGCGCACAAACAACAAACAAGCTCAGACGCCAAGATGAATATACCGTTCCTAGCAGCAGTGGTCGTGGGATACCGCAGGAGGAGGAGGAGGATAGTCAGGCCCAGAATTTTTACACCCGGAACCAGCCTTTTTGGGATGCCTGATGATCAGGTGTATGGGAGGTACATGTTTCCACCTCACATAATACTCGACCTGGTGAGTGAGTGGGAGGATGACCTCACATCACCCACCCTGTGCTCCCAAGCACTGAGCCCCCTGGAGAAGGTCCTCAATGTACTGCACTTCTTGGACACTGGATCATTTCAGCGGACAAGTGCTATAGTGGGGGGGGGTGTCACAGGCCACGCAGTCACGCTGCCTACACCAGGTGTTGGCCATCATAACTGCATGCCCATCAGTCCGCAGGCACATACACCTGCCCAGAACACCTGCAGAAAGGCAGGCTGCCATCCAGGATTTCTATGGGGTGGCACAATTCCCCAAAGTGATAGGTGTCATTGATTGCACCCATGTGGCTCTACGTTCCCCCAGGGCATCGGAGCACATCTATAGAAACCGCAAGCACTGGCATTCCATCAACGTGCAGGTAGTATGTGAGGCCAAGGGAATCATCACCTCAGTATATGCCAACTATCCAGGGTCCACCCACGACAGTTTCATTTACAGAATGTCAACCCTAAACCGGGACCTAGAAGCTGGGCGGCATGGCAATACATGGCTGCTTGGTGAGTATAAATGGCACTGCACATGCATGCATGTCAGATACTGAGTAATGTCACAACCCCACTAATGATACCCATCACCACCTGCCCAGGGGACAGTGCCTACCCTCTGAGCACCCACATGATGATGCCAATTCGGAACCCCGCCACGCCACCCGAGGTAAGATACAACACAGGCCATATTGCAACCTGGGGCATAGTGGAGTGCACATTCCGAGTGCTCAAGTCACGTTTTCGCTCCCTTGACCGTTCTGGTGGGCAGCTGTTATACGCTCCCCCAGTAGTGTGCAGGATCATAGTGGCAGCATGTGTCCTGCAAAACGTTGCAACACGCCGGGGCCTGCCGGTGGACATGGTGGTACCCCCACATCCCCAACCACATGCACGCCCGCTGCGCATGGGAGGGGAAAGGGCACGTGGTGAGGCAGACCGTACGCAGCTGGTGGCTAATTACTTCACATAAAATCACACCCCTGTGGAGTGCACAGAGCCCTGGCACATACCAGCTGACAATCAATGATGATGACATAAGGGAAACTCAACTGTCACAACCATACCAGCCTGAGATTGGTCACCTGGAAGTGTTACATTGTGTGCATCCCTACCTACCCAAAAACCACCAATGCTGTGTCATCAAAAGACATACATCTATGCTGCTAAATTCATTACCCCCTTGCTAAATACAACATGAGAACAGCACCCTGTCACCCAACCCCTCCCCAGCTCCAACACCAAACACACCATGGCATGTCATGCAACGTGAAAGCAAACAAAGCAATGCACAAGACCTGACACAAGTGTCACAAAGTACACAGTCCCTAATGGGAACTGCCCACACACAATATGCTCCCAGTAATGTATAACTTCCAGCACCCACTACAAAATACTTACCACCAACACAATGCTGCAACACACCATGGAAAAATGCAAAAACATGACAGTACTAATTTCAAGTAGTGGTAGTCTTACAACCTGAATACGCCAGCACATCGACCTCTTCCAACTGTAGAGTGTTGCTGCCACGCAAATGTCTCAGTGTACTGCATACAACATGAACTGCATCTGCAAAGTAGACAGCCTTGTGAAGACATGAGGAAGGAACCTGCAAATTAGGAGGAAGACATGGATGCACAAGCACATATCAATACACCATGCAGTGTACAATACAACAACAATATCCACTAGGGATGTCTACACAGGATTGACTACAGACTGCCCACACAGCTCATGGGAGCCCAACGTCACTGTGTAATTCACCGTCACTTGGTCACACCCTTTGAAAGCCTATGGAAATGGGAAGCAGGAGGGGTGTGTGTCTCACGAACCCAAGCATCTAACCCAAACTCAGGTCAAGCCTGCATGTGCCCAGCTGGAATACAGTGGATGCCCACGGGAGCCACACAAGGCAACACACTGTAAAAAAAACATTAAAAAAAATGGCCATGTGGGGGCCAGGGGGCGTGGGGGAAGCCACCCAGGAGGATTGAGGACAGGGTGCACACCAACAACCACCTGCGTGGATGTTGCGAGAAAAAAAAATACCTCCTTGGGATCATGGCCAATTGGGCTATGCCATTGTGGGAGAACTGCTGTCGCTCTGCTCTGCCTCTGCTGCTGCATCAGGAGGTGGTGGCACTATGGGAGGCAGCCCACGCAAAGCCCTGGTATGGTCCTCCATGGCAGCAAGCATGCAGGTCTGGAATGTCTGATTCTGAAGGATTAAAGTGCAGAGATCCCCATGCAGCATATCACGGGTTGCCTGCATTTCTGCACGCATGGCCTCGCGTGATGCCCGGAATCCCTTCATGTGTTGCATGCAGCTCAGCTGAGAGCGAACGTGTGAGCTGCTCCAGCTGCTGTTCTGCCCTTAAATTACTGGAAGCCTCATGTTCAACCAGAATCTGCCTGAGGTTATGTAGTTCTACCCTCAGGGCTTCCCTGTGGCCCTGGGACTCTATTGATATGGATTTGCGCAGAGTCTCCAGTGCCGCCCGTCAGTCCCTGTTAGACGCCAACATGTCTTCCCTGTGTGATTGCCAAATGGAGTCTGTTGCCTGCTGTTGTTGCTCCATCTGCCTTTCAGGGGGGATAATGGAAGTGGAAACCCTCTCCATTGCCTGAGCCATCATTTCTACTGATGCTGCCTGTTGGGTTGCCATACCGTACATGGAGTTTTCCCATACAGTATTGCCTGGTGGCTCACGGCCACCGCATCGACAGGCATCATACCTGTTTGGGGCAAGGCGATCTGCACCTTGCTGTGCTGGCACTGCCTGAGGCTGCAGGACTGCATTCCCCCTCTGATCTGCTGGCCCAGGAACAGGATCAGATGCTGTGGAGTATGACCCTGCATCCGTAACCACCAAAGCCGGACCTACCAACACTGACATCCCCATAGAGGGTTCTACCCCTGGTGCAGGTGGGTTGGACAGAACAGAATCCCTGCCAGAAACACCTGCGACTGCACATAAGTCTCATCATCCGATTCAGCACCTGAATAGAGGTCTGGACAGTATGGTCTGCAGTAACATTGGGTTTTCACCCACCACCACACCACGTCCCCCACTGGTGCCCGGTCGCGCCTAAGATTCCTCCTGGGTCTGCACCATCTCCTCAACCTCAACAGCATCAAGTGCATCATCACCTGCAAAAACATGAAAGACAACAAATGGAAACAGGCATCAGCACCATAGCACACACATAGGCCATGACAAGCCAGAGATCCAGTACATGATTTACACTTCTCCCACATGACTATAACCCTGCCATGCATGCACTGTCAAAGAGTTGGAAGTGGAGTCAAAAAGGCAGACACTGGGAAGAGCAAGATGGAAAAGCAACACATTTGCAGCATGTTGGGTAGCAATGGCATCACACATCAGGCTGTGAGTGGCATGTCCAATACACATACATGACACATGCCACCACACAGATGTCATGTAGCATAGCCATGTTAAATTACAAAACTACAGCAATATGTCAGTGAATGAGTACTGTCATACATCCATGTCACATCGACATGATGCAAAGATTAATGTTGAATAGTGTTTCTAAATATGTATGTGAAACACATCCAGTGTCCAATAATACAGTCATTGTGGGCTGATCAATGGTTGGTCACTTTAAAATTACAGGAAACATTTGTCATGTTCCACATGCAAACAGGACCTAATAAAACATTTCTGCAGCCCAATACTCCATTGGCCTGAATGGTGTAATCGTTAACATAACCAGGTAAAAATAGTGGCCCAGTGTGGGCTGTAAACAATGACCGAAGAATATATCACATATGTTGCAATAGGGCAGAAAAATGCATAGTAAAAATGGGAGAGTGGAAACAATCAGCCTGAATGAACACTTACAAAATCTGAACAATGTAGTTGCAAGATGACAGTTGAAGGTAAAGTGCACTAATGTGGCCCTAATTGGCAACTGTGGGCAGAAGGGATACAGTCATACCCAAATCCAAGGCACGTGAATGTATGGGAGGAAGCAAATGGGTGACCCATAACACTCAGGAGTACACACCCTCACCTGGCACTCAATCAGAACCCGTCACCCAAACAACATACACATGGATTACACATACACGCATGGGCACTCACCGGACAATGCGTCGTAATCAGGTAGATCTCCCACACCTTGGATTTGTTCCTCTGTGACGAAGGTCCCAGCAACAGACTCATGTTCAGTGAGTTTGTTGTCCTCTTGTGGAGACCCACCGCCAGTCACCAGAGTGGCGGCATGATTTGAGGCTGGCTTGTTCTTTGCTCTGCGTTTCAGGTCATTCCACCGCTTGTAGCAATTATCAGCTGTGCGCCTCACAAATCCAAGGGCACTTATGCGGTCTGCGATGGTCTGCCAGTGTGCCCTAAGTTGACCAGGTGTGGTCTTGCACCCTGCAGTCACCAACATTTTGCGGCTATGTGCCGACACATAGCTCACAAGTGCATCAAGTTCGGGGTCATTAAAGCTAGGCTTCCTTGACGTGCCGGACTGTGTAGCCGTGTCTGGGGTCTCAGCCTGTAGTGCCAGAGCACCCTTCTTCCTCTTCTTCAAAGGTGGAGCAGAGCCTGAGTGGCTTGCGCCGCTCTGGCCAATAGGGGCAGAAGCTCAGGTGGACTGGGTACTGGGAGTGTGCGAATGCACAATGACCATAGGTCTTGGTGCAGGCATTGGCTGAAGTGTGATGTTGGCAGGGGCAACGTCAGTTTGATGGACCAGGACCGACACTGTCCCGGCTGGGAGATTCAGAGCTGGGGTGGATAGAGCTGCAGCTGCCCCTGCAGCCTCCCCACCCTGCCAACTTGGGGCAGCAGATGACATCACTGCCCCAGATCCACGTGGCTTGGTGACACCAACTTGCACCGGCACACATGGCTTAGACTTGCTGACCTGAAAGTCAGCCTGGGAGTCATCCTGTGCCGGCTCAGGTGCCACAATGGGCTGGTCCAACAAGGGCTGAGCTGGGATGGTGTCAGCCACGTTTCCCTCAACCATGGGGGGGGCATGGATGTCCCTGATTGGTCCTCCACACATGGGGGTCTAGGGGCACCTTGCAAATCCTGGCCACGTCCCCTACCGCACCCACCATGCCCACCTTTTGGAGGTCAGCCACCTTTGCCTCCCTTACCGCTTGGTCGCCTCCCAACCATGGCACTGATGTTGTTGTGCGTATGGGAGTTGCAGTAAACAATTGTCCTGGGCAATTGGGGGTGAAAGGGGTAGGGTACTAGATGGAATTCGTACCCTAGTGCTCTAGCAAGGCTGTCTGTGACCCTTGGGGGAAGATGACGGGTCATGCAATGCACAGGCACCCCAAAAACAAAAAGTAACGTGCACTCAACCCCTCGTAGACCACGTGCATGGAAAAATGAATCCCCATTACGCTGTGGCACCCAGAAACACAAAAACAAGCGTACGCTTGTTACATGCAGCCTACAATGACCTCTGAAGGGGTACGCGACACATGGGGCAAGCACAGTTGGTAAATTTGTGCGCGACTCACCGTCTGCCTGGAAAAAGAACTTTAAAAAAGCATGCATGTGCACGTAGGCAACACCCCCGCCAAAAGAAGAACTGTACGCTGTCTGAGGAGACAGGACAAAAGAAGAAGTGAACGCTGTTTGAGGAAACAGGCCCAAAAAAATAAAGAACGCTGTCAGAGGTAACAGGGAGTACGAACTTGAAACGCTGTGAAGTAATCGCGTGTGAACCGACAAGAAGTACAGAATTCACCCACTCACTCTCCACAAAAAGCACGTACAAGGAAATGGCGTCCTACACGTACCTTTTAAAGCGGCCCACACGTACAGCGTCACTTACGTGTGTACGCGCTAAGGCCCTTTCCTCCGATTACACGAGCTGACACTCGGATGTGCAGTTTTTGGACGTGTACGATGAACATGCACCCGTGTTGATGGAAACGCCTACGCGCGTCACGTTGAAACCGCGCACGTGTGCTGACGCGCTTACGCGTGAAGGGCATTTCCTCAAATTACACGCTGACGTGCAAGATTTTCATGTGCCAAATCACTCCGTATCAAGCTGGCCACGCAACAACACATGGAAGACCATGCTCCTATTCAGAAGGCCGAATTACTGCCCCCCTGAGCCCCAAGCACGCTCCCACCTGCCATCTGCTGCTGCCTGACTGCCTACTGCCCACGTGCCCTGCTATTTGCTGCCTGCACGTCAGCCAGGGGTGCAGTTGCTGTGATCACCCCTGCTGTAACCGAAGTCTCCCGACTGGGATACCATCGCTCCACAGCCCAGCCCCAGGACCCAGTTGCCCACCCACTCCTGCCTCTGGAGTTGCCATGTCGGGCACAACACCATCTGGCACCACTGGCAACCCCCAGCCAGAGAGGCAGAGGGCCACCAGCTTCAGTGCCAGGGAAGTTGTTGTCCTGGTGGAGCAAGTCCTGGGGCAGTATGATGCCCTCTTTGGCAGTTTGCGTGCTGACAATGAAGGATGGACCAGGATCTGGATGGGCATCGTGACTGCCATCAACGCGGAGGGGGTGGCAGTCCGCGACTTACAACATGTCAAGAAGCGCTGGGAGGACTTCAGGTCCAGGACCCTCAACAAGGCCTTGTGCCTCTTGAAGGCAGCGAATGCCAAGGGGCGCCGGGGCCACCTGTCCGACCACCAGATGAGGGTCCTGGAACACATATGCCCAGCACTCCACATCCAGGGCCTTGAGAGGCAGACCCGTCTGGAGTCGAGCGGTAAGTGTACATGTATACTGATTGGACGCTGTGCGTGGTGGCGTGCCAGTAGTGTGCAGGTTGCACATGTGTTTTCATAGTGCCATGTAGGGATGTGTATGAACAGGGGCGTGAGGCATGCCACATGCAAGTCCTCTTAGGTGTGAGACACATCGATGGTGTATGTGTTGGTATGCATGCTGTGCAAATGCAGGTGTGGTAGCACACATGTTTGAAATTCTGTGTATGCACGTTGGCATGGTCGTGGTGTCACACATGGATGGTGGTTTCTGCTGCATGTATCTGCACTGTGTACATGTGCATGTGTGTGTATTTGACAAGTGTGCAACTGTGATGCAACATGGATGCACGTGACACTGATATGTAGAAGGCTGAATGCCAGATGTGACATGTATGGCAATTGCATCACTGCGACAGTTGGAGGAGATGTAGACATGCATGTAAGTGTGGTGGCGTGTGTGCATGTCTAGTTCACTCCCTGTGTTTCATGTTATGTCAGGCTCACCTTCGGCTGTTCATGCTGTTGTATGTGTATGGATGTTGCTGCCCGGTGCAATATTGCTGTGGAAATGCTCATGTGTGTGAGTTGAAATGACATGTGTGTCGTGGAGTGTGATGCCATGTCTGAAGTTTGACACTGCCACTCATGTGCAACTGTCATGTGTGTATCAGTCCATTGTACAGTGCCCTGATGTCTGTGTTTTATCTCTCCCTGTCTGCAGCGTCAACTGATGAAGAGGACGGAGAGGGTGCTGTGGAGCACAGCGGCAGGGATCGCACTACCAGCCGGAGACACAAGGCCCGGCTCCCCTCCCAGATTGTCATCTCGTCGGGGAGTGAGGAGTCTGGTGCCGCATCCCAGGCCGCAGCTGCCGGGGGTAGGTCCAAGAGGCAGAGGTCGGAGGTGGACTCCTCGGCAGGAGAAGGGGCAGCTGAGACCCCACAGCATCCAACGGAGGAAGATGGCACAGAGTCATCCAGGTTGGTGGGGGTTTGGTGGAGGAGGAGACCGCGGAAGGGACACACACAGGGTCTGGAGGTGGGGATTCCACTGGTGCTAGTGGTGCAGTGCAGGGGCAGGGACAGGAGGCAGCACAGGCAGCCGCGGAGATGCTTGTGTGTAATCCTGTCCCTGATCCTGTCACTGCATCATCTGGGACCAGCAGGGATGCCTACGTCCAGACCCGTTTTCAAGGAGAGGATGAGCGCACAACAACTGGCCGTCCTCTCCCTGCGGACGTGGCTATCCGGGACCGTGTTGAGCCTGTCCTGATTGGGTCAGCGTTGCGTCAACGGGGCATGCGAGGTGGCCTGCAGTCTTTTCGTGGAGAGACTGCACGTCGTATCGCATGCCTCTTTGACTATGTTGACCTACTGGGACGGGTCAGCGGTGCTGGATTCCTCCGTGTGCTGGACCTTCTCGCGACCCCCTCCTCACCTGAACCCCCTACGTGTCAGTCATCCTCCATGCCATCTTCCCACCCATGTATCACCTGGGTACCCTGTGGAGCTGCCTCTGACCCAGCGGCCAGGCTGGTGGAGGACACATCCCTGCCACAGTCGGGAGTCGGACGTCCAGCAGGGGTGGCCACCACGACAACTGCACCCCAGCCGGAGGAGGACATGCAGGCAGCAAGAGCCAGGGCGCAGGCAAAGGCACAGCAGCAGCAACATGGTGGGAGCAATGATGGCTCGGGGCCTTCAACATCAGAGGGGCAGGCATCGGCCATAGGGCAGGAGGACCCCGGATTTCAAGTGTCTTCCGTGTGGCAGCGGTTGGGCCACGCCATAGATGCAGAGCGGCAGCGGGCGGAAGAGGCACGGCTCACAATGGTCAGGGAGGAGAACTCCATGCGGAGGGCCCTGAGGCGGGCCGAGTGCCTCGAGGCAATTCGCAGGGAGTTGGAGGTGAACATGTCGTCGTCCCTGCGAACCCTCAGGGCCATGGAAGAGGTCCGCCTCCAGGACATTGAGCGGGAGTTTGATGATGCACTGGTCCGGGACATCAAAAAGTGAGCCGTCGGACTAGCCCGCTGCCATTGTAAATAGTTAGATAGTGTTAGGTTTCCTTTGTGTTTTTGTTTATTTTGGGCCGCTTGGACAATGCACCACATTTTTGTATATAGTTCATTATTAGGTAGGGTTTTTTGTAGGTTTCATTTCATTTGTTGGGCTCATGGACCCTGGATTGGTGATTTGTATATAGTTGAACAGTGGATGTTTCTCGTTTTTATTTTAATTTCACCATGGCGCAATGGATTTTATATATTTCTTTTCCCTTAGATTTGCTTTGGTGGACTGAGACTTTGGACACATTTTCATTTGGATTTCTTTGGATTCTGATTTCATATTTTTTATTTTTTTCCGGACATGCTGCATTTTATTTCTTATTCCCATTTTTGAGTTTTTTTTCCTTCATTACATTCATGTTGTGTTCAATACATTTTTGTTTCATACTTCGATGTGTGGCATTCTCTCATTGGTTTCATGCATGTCATGATGTGGGTTTTCACATTCACTTGCACCCATTGTGTGTGTGTGACTTGCCATTCGGGTTGTATCATGTAATGGCCATTTCTCTGTGGGTGGATGCAATACTTGTTTGGGTCTTTGGGCTGGGGTGGCGTGGGGTGTGATGTGGGTGGCCATGAGGCCCATGATTGAGGATCGTCATGACGTGGGTGCTGGGGGACATGAGTGGGACATGAGTGGGGGCCTGCTGGCAGGTGTCCCTGACTGCTGGGGGGTGGGGGTGCTGGGGGACATGTGTGGGGGCCTGCTGGCAGGTGCCCCTGACTGCTGGGGGGTGGGGGTGCTGGGGGACATGTGTCGGACATGAGTGGGGGCCTGCTGGCAGGTGCCCCTGACTGCTGGGGGTGGGGGTGCTGGGGGACATGAGTGGGTGCCTGCTAGCAGGTGCCCCTGACTGCTGGGGGTGGGGGTGCTGGGGGACATGAGTGGGGGCCTGCTGGCAGGTGCCACTGACTGCTGGGGGAGGGGGGTGCTGGGGGACATGAGTGGGGGCCTGCTGGCAGGTGCCCCTGACTGCTGGGGGATGGGGGTGCTCGGGGACATGAGTGGGGGGCTGCTGGCAGGTGCCCCTGACTGCTGAGGGGTGGGGGTGCTGGGGGACATGTGTGGGACATGAGTGGGTGCCTGCTGGTAGGTGCCCCTGACTGCTGGGGGGTGGGGGTGCTGGGGGACATGTGTGGGACATGAGTGGGGGCCTGCTGGCAGGTTCCCCTGACTGCTGGGGGGTGGGGGTGCTGGGGGACATGTATGGGACATGAGTGGGGGCCTGCTGGCAGGTGCCCCTGACTGCTTGGGGGTGGAGGTGCTGGGGGACATGAGTGGGGGCCTCCTGGCAGGTGCACCTGACTGCTGGGGGGTGGGGGTGCTGGGGGACATGTGTGGGACATGAGTGGGGGCCGGCTGGCAGGTTCCCCTGACTGCTGGGGGGTGGGTGTGATGGGGGACAGGAGTGGGGGCCTGCTGGCAGGTGCCCCTGACTGCTGGGGGGTCGGGGTGCTGGGGGACATGTGTCGGACATGAGTGGGGGCCTGCTGGCAGGTGACCCTGACTGCTGGGGGGTGGGGGTGCTCGGGGACATGGGTGGGGGCCTGCTGGCAGGTGCCCCTGACTGCTGGGGGGTGAGGGTGCTGGGGGACATGTGTGGGACATGAGTGGGTGCCTGTTGGCAGGTGCCCCTGACTGCTGGGGGGTGGGGGTGCTGGGGGACATGTGTCAGACATGAGTGGGGGCCTGCTGGCAGGTGCCCCTGACTGCTGGGGGGTGGGGGTGCTCGGGGACATGAGTGGGGGCCTGCTGGCAGGTGCCCCTGACTGCTTGGGGGTGGAGGTGCTGGGGGACATGAGTGGGGGCCTCCTGGCAGGTGCACCTGACTGCTGGGGGGTGGGGGTGCTGGGGGACATGTGTGGGACATGAGTGGGGGCCGGCTGGCAGGTTCCCCTGACTGCTGGGGGGTGGGTGTGATGGGGGACAGGAGTGGGGGCCTGCTGGCAGGTGCCCCTGACTGCTGGGGGGTGGGGGTGCTGGGGGACATGTATGGGACATGAGTGGGGGCCTGCTGGCAGGTGCCCCTGACTGCTTGGGGGTGGAGGTGCTGGGGGACATGAGTGGGGGCCTCCTGGCAGGTGCACCTGACTGCTGGGGGGTGGGGGTGCTGGGGGACATGTGTGGGACATGAGTGGGGGCCGGCTGGCAGGTTCCCCTGACTGCTGGGGGGTGGGTGTGATGGGGGACAGGAGTGGGGGCCTGCTGGCAGGTGCCCCTGACTGCTGGGGGGTCGGGGTGCTGGGGGACATGTGTCGGACATGAGTGGGGGCCTGCTGGCAGGTGCCCCTGACTGCTGGGGGTGGGGGTGCTCAGGGACATGAGTGGGGGCCTGCTGGCAGGTGCCCCTGACTGCTGGGGGGTGAGGGTGCTGGGGGACATGTGTGGGACATCAGTGGGTGCCTGTTGGCAGGTGCCCCTGACTGCTGGGGGGTGGGGGTGCTGGGGGACATGTGTGGGACATGGTTGGGGCCTGCTGGCAGGGTCCCCTGACTGCTGGGGGGTGGGGGTGCTGGAGGACATGTGTGGGACATGAGTGGGGGCCTGCTGGCAGGTGCCCCTGACTGCTGGGGGTGGGGGTGCTGGGGGACATGAGTGGGGGCCTGCTGGCAGGTGCCACTGACTGCTGGGGGAGGGGGGTGCTGGGGGACATGAGTGGGGGCCTGCTGGCAGGTGCCCCTGACTGCTGGGGATGGGGGTGCTCGGGGACATGAGTGGGGGCCTGCTGGCAGGTGCCCCTGACTGCTGGGGGGTGGGGGTGCTGGGGGACATATGTGGGACATGAGTGGGTGCCTGCTGGTAGGTGCCCCTGACTGCTGGGGGGTGGGGGTGCTGGGGGACATGTGTGGGACACGAGTGGGGGCCTGCTGGCAGATTCCCCTGACTGCTGGGGGGTGGGGGTGCTGGGGGACATGTGTGGGACATGAGTGGGGGCCTGCTGGCAGGTGCCCCTGACTGCTGGGGGGTGGAGGTGCTGGGGGACATGAGTGGGGGCCTCCTGGCAGGTGCCCCTGACTGCTGGGGGGTGGGGGAGCTGGGGGACATGAGTGGGGGCCTGCTGGCAGGTGCCCCTGACTGCTGGGGGGTGGGGGTGCTGGGGGACATGTGTGGGACATGAGTGGGGGCCTGCTGGCAGGTTCCCCTGACTGCTGGGGGGTGGGTGTGATGGGGGACAGGAGTGGGGGCCTGCTGGCAGGTGCCCCTGACTGCTGGGGGGTCAGGGTGCTGGGGGACATGTGTCGGACATGAGTGGGGGCCTGCTGGCAGGTGCCCCTGACTGCTGGGGGGTGGGGGTGCTGGGCGACATGAGTGGGTGCCTGCTGGCAGGTGCCCCTGACTGCTGGGGGTGGGGGTGCTGGGGGACATGAGTGGGGGCCTGCTGGCAGGTGCCACTGATTGCTGGGGGATGGGGGTGCTGGGGGACATGAGTGGGGGCCTGCTGGCAGGTGCCCCTGACTGCTGGGGGGTGGGGGTGCTGGGGGACATGTGTGGGACATGAGTGGGGGCCTGCTGGCAGGTTCCCCTGACTGCTGGGGGGTGGGGGTGCTGGGGGACATGTGTGGGACATGAGTGGGGGCCTGCTGGCAGGTTCCCCTGACTGCTGGGGGGTGGGGATGCTGGGGGACATATGTCGGACATGAGTGGGGGCCTGCTGGCAGGTGCCCCTGACTGCTGGGGGGTGGGGGTGCTGGGGGACATGAGTGGGTGCCTGCTGGCAGGTGACCCTGACTGCTGGGGGTGGGGGTGCTGGGGGACATGAGTGGGGGCCTGCTGGCAGGTGCCTCTGACTGCTGGGGGATGGGGGTGCTGGGGGACATGAGTGGGGGCCTGCTGGCAGGTGCCCCTGACTGCTGGGGGGTGGGGGTGCTGGGGGACATGTGTGGGACATGAGTGGGGGCCTGCTGGCAGGTTCCCCTGACTGCTGGGGGTGGGGGTGCTGGGGGACATGAGTGGGGGCCTGCTGGCAGGTGCCACTGACTGCTGGGGGATGGGGGTGCTGGGGGACATGAGTGGGGGCCTGCTGGCAGGTGCCCCTGACTGCTGGGGGGTGGGGGTGCTGGGGGACATGTGTGGGACATGAGTGGGGGCCTGCTGGCAGGTTCCCCTGACTGCTGGGGGTGGGGGTGCTGGGGGACATGAGTGGGGGCCTGCTGGCAGGTACCCCTGACTGCTGGGGGGTGGGGGTGCTAAGGGACATGAGTGGGGGCCTGCTGGCAGGTGCCCCTGACTGCTGGGGGGTGAGGGTGCTGGGGGACATGTGTGGGACATGAGTGGGTGCCTGATGGCAGGTGCCCCTGACTGCTGGGGGGTGGGGGTGCTGGGGGACATGTGTGGGACATGAGTGGGGGCCTGCTGGCAGGTTCCCCTGACTGCTGGGGGGTGGGGGTGCTGGGGGACATATGTCGGACATGAGTGGGGGCCTGCTGGCAGGTGCCCCTGACTGCTGGGGGGTGGGGGTGCTGGGGGACATGAGTGGGTGCCTGCTGGCAGGTGACCCTGACTGCTGGGGGTGGGGGTGCTGGGGGACATGAGTGGGGGCCTGCTGGCAGGTGCCACTGACTGCTGGGGGATGGGGGTGCTGGGGGACATGAGTGGGGGCCTGCTGGCAGGTGCCCCTGACTGCTGGGGTGTGGGGGTGCTGGGGGACATGTGTGGGACATGAGTGGGGGCCTGCTGGCAGGTTCCCCTGACTGCTGGGGGTGGGGGTGCTGGGGGACATGAGTGGGGGCCTGCTGGCAGGTACCCCTGACTGCTGGGGGTGGGGGTGCTGGGGGACATGAGTGGGGGCCTGCTGGCAGGTGCCCCTGACTGCTGGGGGGTGAGGGTGCTGGGGGACATGTGTGGGACATGAGTGGGTGCCTGATGGCAGGTGCCCCTGACTGCTGGGGGGTGGGGGTGCTGGGGGACATGTGTGGGACATGAGTGGGGGCCTGCTGGCAGGTTCCCCTGACTGCTGGGGGGTGGGGGTGCTGGGGGACATGTGTGGGACATGAGTGGGGGCCTGCTGGCAGGTGCCCCTGACTGCTGGGGGGGGGTGCTGGGGGACATGAGTGGGGGCCTGCTTGCAGGTGCCCCTGACTGCTGGGGGGTGGGGGTTCTGGGGGACATGAGTGAGGGCCTGCTGGCAGGTGCCCCTGACTGCTGGGGGGTGGGGGTGCTGGGGGACATGTGTGGGACATGAGTGGGGGCCTTCTGGCAGGTTCCCCTGACTGCTGAGGGGTGGGTGTGATGGGGACAGGAGTGGGGGCTTGCTGGCAGGTGCCCCTGACTGCTGGGGGGTGGGGGCGCTGGGGGACATGAGAGGGGACCTGCTCTCAGGTGCCCCTGACTGCTGGGGGGTGGGGGTGCAGGGGGACATGTGTGGGACATGAGTGGGGGCCTGCTGGCAGGTGCCACTGACTGCTGGGGGGGTGCTGGGGGACATGTGTGGGACATGAGTGGGGGCCGGCTGGCAGGTGCCCCTGACTGCTGGGGGGTGGGGGTGCTGGGGGACATGAGTGGGGGCCTGCTGGCAGGTGCCCCTGACTGCTGGGGGCTGGGGGTGTGGGGGGACATGAGTGGGGGCCTGCTGGCAGGTGCCCCTGCCTGCTAAGGGTTGGGGGTGCTGGGGGTCATGTGTGGGGGCCTGCTGGCAGGTGCCCCTGACTGCTGGGGGGTGGGGGTGCTGGGGGACATGAGTGGGGGCCTGCTGGCAGGTGCCCCTCACTGCTGGGGGTGCTGGGGGACATGAGTGGTGGCCTGCTGGCAGGTGCCCCTGACTGCTGGGGGGTGAGGGTGTTGGGGGACATGAGTTGGTGTTCACTAGTGCAAGGTGACATGTGGCTTGGCTGGGGGGCATGCCCATGGTGGATGGGCTGCCTGCGGGACATGATCAGGGGTGCAGGGTAGGCCCCTGTGGTGTGGGCTGCCTGCAGGGGCCATGGAGGGTGTAGAGGGAACACCTGGGAGGACCCACACTGCCAATTCACATGTAGGACTCCCTGCGCACCCCCGAAATACACGTACCCCGCTCTGACAGCAAAATCGCGTGTGAAACTTCCCGCAAAGCCCAGTTATTCACGTACCTCATTCGCACAGGGCCTATCGCGTGTGAAACTTCATGCGAACCCCAGGAATACACGTACCCCACTCGCACAGGGCATTTCGCGTGTGAATCATCCTGCGCACCCCCGAAATACACGTTCCCCTCTCCAATCTCATGTGACACTCCCCGTGCAGCGGGGTACGTGCTTTCGGAGGGGTGCGCAGGGAGTTTTACAGGCGTTTTCGTGGTTGGGGGCCTGTGCGCCATGTACGGGATTTGTGCATCGTGCAGAGGGAGGGGCTGGGGGCGTAACTGGCACTGCTGCAGGGTCGCTGCACCACTCTGCGCCACGGCCGGTTTTGGAAGCTAAAATCCATGAATACGCTGTGCGCTGAAATGGATTTTAGCGCACGCAGCTGGCGCAGAAATGTGCACGCGCACACTGTGCGCCAGCCGCGTGTGCCACTTGTGCGCTGAATTCTATGAATTACCCCCTATATGTCAAAATGTTTGATGCGACCCCCTGTATTTTAGAAAGATTGGAATCGGTTCCGGTACAAGTAATGTAAATGCTCCCTCACTTTCACCATGTTAAATGAAGTTTCTAGATTTTATATACAGTGATGTCTGCCATGTCCCTGGGTTCTCAGTGGTTAAGGACCTGAGACAGGTGAGTTGAGTCATTCTGGTGGGAAGTTACTAGGAGAGCAAGGTAGTGATTGTTGCATGCAGGTCACAAGAAATTTGGCCATGTGAGTGAGATTGATTCTATGTGTTTTTGGTGTGTTAATGGTGCATGTTGGGCTCTTGCCTTTGATACACTTGTGTATAGGCACCTTACAAATACCATAACATATCATATCATATACTCGGGATCTGTTATTTTGGTTCCACACATAAGTTTGAGTGGTTACCCTGTTACATTCATACATACATGCTTCGTGCTTTGATGATGTGGTCAGTGGTTTCAGTTGGGGTGGGAGGGTGAAAGGTGAGTTTGAGCAAAGTGATGCCATTGCATAATAATATATGCACTGAGTATGACAACTGTAGAACTGTAAACATTTTGCACATATATACATTGCTAATGGGCATTAGCATACCATTCACAGAGTATACCATAAGAAATTAGAACACTTTAGTAGACTTCCCCGTACCAGTACATTTTAGAATGGACATGTGGAAGTTGTGACGTACACCCACTAACCAGGCATCTCAGCCAGCAAAATACAACCAGTGTTGTGAAAATGAATTATACCCCATCCAATATTGTGATATTGTAAGATCGTTGTCTTTTCCCCCCTTGATCCCCTTCTCTGCCACGCCGTGCCTTGAAACACTTGTGTATAGCCACGCTGTGAATACAATATAATATCATATCATATGCAGGTGTCTGAATGGTAAACCAATAGTTATCTTTTTCAGGATGCTTGGGTATCACACTGAGGGGAGAGTCTTTATCTCACAATGGGAAGCTTGGCCATCTCATTAACTGAAAGAAGTCTGTAGATCCTACTTTAAGGAAATTGTTAATCTCACCAAGGGGAAAATGTTTATCATCTCACTCATCAGAGTTTGTGCAAAATCAGTTCCTGTTCTCAATGAGTGAAACACGTGTATTTCAGTGAGGGCCGCATGTGCCTTTTATTGAGGAAAATGTGTGTATCTCACTGAAAGGAACACGTGCAAATCATGGATGGGAGCATATAATTTCACTAATATACGTTTGTGAGCCCCACTGTGGGTGGCTGCACATCTTACAAAACACATTCTTTATATATCACTTTGGAAAGTGTGTGCATCTCACTGAAGGTATCTTGGGCATCTTAAACAAAAGTGTTTACCTACCTCTCCATCCTTCCCACTTAATTCCTGTTTCTTAGATTATGGGCCTCATCACGAGTTGGGCGGTAACACTGGCGCTATTAGCACCGGCGCTAATAGCCCTACCGCCAAACCCTATTAGCGCCGGATCACGGGTTTGGCGAAAGGGTTATTGCCCATTCCCCATTGGGCCCATTCGGGAATTCCTCAAAATTCGGCAAATTTGCAGCAGATTTTCCCCCAGCTCAGAGCTGGGGGGAATCTGCCAAAACCATTATCTGGCGGACCCTTAAATGTGGTGGTAATAGCGCTACCGCCACATTTGAGGGTTACCGCCAGACTTGTGATGAGGCCCTATGTCCTTGCTTTGCTGTTGTAACTCATGCTTTCACACTCTAGATATCCTTACATTGAATGAAAGATCATGGTTAAGTGTTAATTTCTGACATGGGGCAAGCCTGTAACCTGAGGGACTTACTGGCAAGGACTAATGCGAAACTCAATGTGAGTCAAGAAAATAGGCGACTAGCTGGAACTTACCCTTGTTGTAAGTGTGTTCATTGTAATACTGTAACTAGAGGGAATGTCGTTTTTCACCAAAGAATGGGTAGAATATTGTTTTTTAAACAATTTGCAACCTGTGATTTCAAGAATCTAGTATATATTATCATATTTCCATGTGGTATCGACTAATTTGGTTACACAAGCAGGATAGCCAAGACAAGATGGAATGAGCATCTGTCCAAAGTGAGGATGAATTACATATGCTAACCAGTCGCGAGGTATTTCAAGGATATACGACTGAATGTCTCACAAATTAAGTTCTATATCTTGGAGGTGGTGGACAGTAAAAGATGACATTTGGACATATAATCTTTATATTCAAAGCAGAATGTATGTATGCGTGTATGTTTGTCCGGCTATTCAAATCCACCCCATTGAACTCACTGCTACCAAATCTTGCATGGATTCCTCATTTGTCTGGGGCAAGATTGTAGTCTATGTTTGGATGCAAAAAATTCACTCCGTAGACACCCTCATTTACTGATGCTCACCCCAATTCACTACAGTAGGTGCTATAAAGAGTCAACATTTTGAAAAGTGCCTGAAGCTTAATATTGTACACAGTTCGAAAGTGTTTTTAAAGAGAATTAAACCAATTTCTTTTTTTTATCACGCCACAACAAATATGAGAAATGGCAAGGTTACAGTTTATTCATGAGAAGAGAGCACAATCAATCAATCTTTCTTGGACACATTTTCTCAAATGTGCTGAAGACATTGAGTGACAGAAACATGCTGCACAAAAAAATAACATCACTTGGAAAAGCTCCATCGGATGCAAAGTCAAAATCAAGAGCTTTTGAAACACAACAACAAACAGAAGCATGATTTACCGACCAAAGGACAAGAGCAACTTTCTCCAGGGCAAATGAGATGCCAGAGCAAACTGAAGCCAGACTTGCTGAAATGAGGACAAGAGCAACATCCTCCAGGGCACGAGACACCAGAACAAACTGAAGCAAGACTTGCCGACAAGAGGACAAGAGCAACATCCTCCAGTACACATGGGACACCACTCGATCAGGACACAGTCAACACCGGGTACCCCAGCTAGTGTACTTTAAAATGGAGGGATACATTATGGATTGATTTATTGGAATCATTACAAATAAATGAAGAACACGATTTTGCATGTTTGAAATGAGGGATGATTGACTACAATGATTGGGTGCCTAGCTAGAACATCTATTGATATAGATGTTGATATGGATGTAGGCTTGCACAACCATATATTGCATTAGACCTTAACAACATTCATAATATAATAATGTCATTGTGAAATGAGGTGCATTCATTACTCATCACACCATTTGCTATGGTACACATCAAGATATGTTGCTGATATCTTGAAAGAGGGAATCAGCACATTGAACTGTATAATTGTGATATATGGATGTAGGTTTAGAGTGAATTATGAGACATTTTGTTTCACTTGCCAGCTTGGGTTGAACTACAAGACAAGATGACTGTTTTCCTATTTTCTTTTTAAGTATATTTGCTTTTCTTTTTTTCCCCCTAACCCAGTAGTGAACGGCGTTGCCGATATCTTTAACAATGTCATGACATCATCATGCTTTTAAGCGGGACGTCATGATGCCTATGTCTGCCGCACATTGTTAGTACATGTGACTGCGCTCAGAGCACCATACTGTTTGTTCAATACAATCGTTAATCATGATACGGAGGGTGTCACTACTATCCATGTAAGTAACGTATCATCCTTCATTCTAGCAACTAGTTCTTCCTTACTTCTTTACTTGTGCTTCTCCTATGTCTACAACACTTATCAATGTATTACATTTCTTATAGTTGATTGTATGAGACATATACTTATCTCAAGATGTTTCTCTGGAATCCAGGTATTTTGTCTTTTAAATATCCATGTATTAATTAGATTCAAAGCCAGCAACTACTATACACATTAGGTAGGACAGTAAGATGTCTATGTACGTTGGTTATAGAATAACATTGCCTTTTACAGTTGTGATTTGTATCAAAATGGTTTAGTATAGGTTTTCCATGATATCTCAATTGGATTTTGATGGGCCAAAATTCTTAAATATTTAGGTTTTTATTTTAATATTTAACATAGATTGATACTGAACAATTGAATATCACATGATTAACAAAATGGAGATAGGTAAAGTAGAACTACAACATTTTACGTTTATAATACATGATACATGATTACGGGTTATATTAATGGTCATTTGTTTTCAATTCATTTTGACTTTCTTTTTTCCTTATGTGTTGTTGCAGACTATAACCCTAAAGAAGGACTTCTTATAGTCCTAGAATCTTTGATCTTTTTTCTTTCGCTTTAAATTTCTCCCCATTAACATTGATTTTTAAGGGTTCATACATACTTCATAAATGGTTTTGTTATAAAAATCTGTCTGTGTGAGTAATGATTTGCAGAATGATGATTAATGAGGCAGAAAGGTTCTCGGAAAGGGAAACATAGCACTAGGGCAGAATTACCGGGTCATATGTTCTCATAATGTTAATTCTAGGTGCTGCCGGCTTCACCAGGATACTACAAGCCTAGACTTCGCAAGTTCAAATCCTGAGATAGCGGGCTCAGTCCTCCAGTAAATGGAATACCTATAATGGGGAAGTAATAACAGATAAAATTACAATGTTTGCAAGCAGGTCCCAAATGGCACTACATCCGAAACGCCATGGGTCATAAGTAAACAATTTGAAAGTTGCACGGTTGGCACAAAGATCACAGACTATAGTGGTGTGGAAGCTGGTGGCATTTTACTTTATGTCTGTGGACATAGATGTGCCTCAGTCGGTGCAGAAAGGCAGCTATAATTGTTGCAATGGAACCAAAGCCATGCAAAGGGAGATGGTGTGGAATTAATACTGATTGGTTGGAGTGCACATGAGTGCACATAAGGATGTGCGAGTATGAAGTAAGCCACCATCTGAGGCGCAGGTGTGTCTACCTACATGCCCCACATTAGATCATGAAGGAGGGTTTAGCTGCCTGAGAACAGAACATTAACCATTTGAATGCTGAGTTTGCAGCATTGGTACCATAAGGTATAATGAAAAGCTCGGGCAGAGGAAGTAGTTCATGATGCGTGGGTGAGCTGAGTGGCATTGCATTGAGCTTGGATGGCTGTGTTAAGCTACGCGCCCAGGATGTACTGTTAGGAACCTCATTGTTAATGGACCTTACTGATTTTTTCTGTATGAGGTTTTTGGTGTGCAACTGTATAAAAGGTTCCTGTGCTTGCTGGGGCACTTGTTTGAGACATGGATACTATGCTGGTTTCCCAACCCACTTCTGGTATTAAAAATAAACATCGTCTCTACCTTTACTGCCTGTCCCCCTATTGGATTATTTGGTGATGAGTTGCAGGTTTCTACAGTGGCCATCTACGACAGCCTACCCTTCTCAATTGACAGAGAGTCTCCACACCACCCTCAAGATAGTGTGAAATGCAGCAGTATCATCGATCATAAGAACCCCAAGAGTTTTCCGCTTGCCAGCCTACACGACTACCTATTTGGCAGTTTTCCCTTTGAAGTAGATTGCATGAAATCTCAACCAGAATGTCTAACAAAGAAGCATATTATGGCAAGGTAATCTGCAACAGAGAAGCTGATCATGATGAGATTTCCTGCGACTGCAGTCCATAGGCTATATCGGGAAATCCCATTGTGGTCCTAGAGCAGCTGAAACTCCCAACCATATGAGCTCCAAAATGAGGGATGTCCCTCATTACCATGGACTTGCCTTAATGGAATAAAAAAGAAATCAGCGTTCCTGACTGCGTGAACATTGGCAGACAAGAAATGCTAGTATGGCACAGAGTGAACCCCGCCTGTTGATCTTTTGCCATGCCTTCTGGATCTATAGGGCCAATCATCACCATTCCAAATGATATAAAAGGAATACATACCACAGCACTGTTAGACTTTGGGTGTCAGGAGACCATTGTGTATGACCTATAACCATATGAAGCACATCTGAAGCTTATGCTAGTTGAGCCTTTAACCAGTTTGAATCTGATGGAAGTGGGGGATGCTGGCTATAAATATCAGGGACATCCCTGTGTGAAGAGTCATCTAGCTAAAGAAATGGCCTGAGTCAACACACCTCTCCCAGCCTTCACGTTGGTCTGCACCACTTGAAACACCGACCCAGAGGTGCCCTTGGTGACTGGAAAAACAGGCATTCTACAGAAGGACCTGGGATCAAGTGGCTCACCGGAGAGGGCAGTTAAGGATGCCACTGCTACTTGTAAGTGGTTTCCAGCTTGTACCACTGCGATGGTATCAGTTCATGTATATCTGAGTGAGACCCAGAATCTTACAAGGCATATGATGTATGTCTCAGTGAAATCTAAAATCCTAGAAGGCATGTGATGTATGTCTCAGTGAACACTAGAATCCTGAAAGGCACTAATGGAAGCTACAAAATATGATACCTTACCTGTGGTGTTAGTTGTGCCATGAACCATACTGATCAATACTGAGAAAGGGACGCAAACCATATATCTTCCCATTCCTAATGGCACCAATAGTGTCAAGCATCTGTGAGAGGGAATCAGGATTGCACAATATCACATAGCATATTCATTGGCACAAGCATTCTCTGCCCTGAGGTCTGCTTCTCAGTTTGATTGACATAGACTGAACATTAGCTAATCCCCTCTTACACGAGAAGAAAAGGTCCAGCTAAGAGAGCAGTTGGTGATATGAGCAAAAGTATTCCCATCCCACAACTGGGACACTGGAGAGGTCTCTTATCACCAACTGCTCTCTTAGCTGGACCTCTTCTTCTCGTGTAAGAGGGGCTTATCCAATGTTCAGTCTATGTCAATCAAACTGAGACACACACCTCAGGCCGGTGAATGCTTGTGCCAATGAATATGCTATGTGATATTGTATTTCATGAGGTAGAACATCACATCTGAGTGAATGATGACACTTCATTCCAAGAAAGGTTGCGGTGCGTAGCTCCTGTATAAATTGCCTGGTGTCACCTGAAGGAGGAGCTTGAGTAATCCAATAGCCCCAAAGCCCTTGCACCTCGCTCATGTTGACATCTCATGAAAACAACAATGATGCCTGTATGTGTATCAACTACTGGAAAATGGACTGTCACACTGCCGGGACATAATCTGGTGTTTCTGAGTGCTGTTGCTATGCAGATGCTATTATGAGATTCTCATGTTGCTACGATTTGAAAGAAGTTCGCATTCATCTGCAAGTCCTGCATTCATAGGTTCACCTGCATGCCACAAGACATCTTTAGGTTTTAAGCCACATGCCAGAGGCTGAAAGAGAGCTTTCTGTGGACATGAAATTACTGGAAGTGTAATGACACCTCTTAGTTGATGATATCATTTTCAGACAACCACTGGCAAAATATAATCCTAGACTGCAGATGTTCCTTGAAGAGCCATCCGTGGACTGAAAGTTTCTTTTGAAAATGTCAATTCTTCCACACCAGAGTGGAGTGCATTGCTAACATTGTCTCTTTTGAGGGAACAGAGTTTGATACAACAAAGCTCTCTGAATTCTCATGCAGTTCTAACATTACTATCAAATGTTCATTCAAGATTATCCAAAAGTTTCAGACTTACAAGCCTCTCATCTCCACCCTGACACGATTTTCAACTGATGAATGGACATGGGAAGAGCAATATATATGGCAATGCTGTGTGATACTGGCCACACCCTCATGAAGAACATCAGTACTGTTGTTGGGCCTAGATATCTACTGCATGGGTGAGGGTACTCTGCATCACAGCCAAACAACAAATATCTAACAGAGGAAGGATGGCCCCAGAGAAGCACTTCAGACAGTGTCCTGCTAGCCTATTGTGACATAACCATAACCAGTCAATTATCACCTGAGCTCCTGCACTTCACTAGAAGTGATGTTTAAAATTCAGAGTTGGGTAACTCCAGCATTGCTGGTTTTCTGAGAGTCAATGAAGATGGACCACTTTGTACCATTCCCAGGGAGATGTATTTATTAATTTATTGTGCATTTGTAGATGCTTAAGTTGAGCAGTTTAATTAGACTCTTCTGGATATGTTTGGCAATTTGACTTCTGAAGATAAGCTATGGATGCACATGATTATAACTTCACAAGAAGCAATGCCAATTGCTACCCCCAGTACAACATAATGTTTGGAAGAAATGCCGGCCAATCGAAATTTAGTAAGGAGAGCAACTAGATCAAACTCATCAGATTGTGCAAGTCAATGAGGACCAGAAGGCCAGTTCCAACAAGAGGTGATGCAATCTGAAATTAATGTAATTGTAATTGTAGTTTATTGATATACATATAGCAACAAGGCTTTGTATAACACTTAACAAAGAAATCCGATACAAAATGTATCCATCATAAAATATCAACAAGATGACTCAAAATGTATACAAGACACTTAAAGATTTCATCAACATTCAAATAAAAACGGACAATAAAATATATTAGGTTTGTGTCATTTCCTTGCATAAAAGCCAACCATAAGGATGGTATGTCATTTAAAATAACTGAATTATTGTATGCTTTAAAATATTTCATTCGAATATTTGCCAAACATTCACATTCAATAATTATATGGAAAATTGTTTCATGAACTAAAGTGCCACAAAGACGACAATAAGTATGTTGGTACGACGAGTGATTACTCCAACGCTTGGGAGATAATACAACTGTTACAATAAATTTGATAAGCAGATAGTTGCGAAAGAAATGAGGACAGGGGTAGGCAGTTAGGTAAGATGGTTGATTAACCCTAGATATTCTCTCGTTACAATAGTCCCGAGTTGAGGCCATGCTTCCAATGTGGACCATATTTGCTATAAATGCTACTTCTCGTAGTTTCTTCTTAAGCCAATGCTTCATATTAGCCAATACGTACGTATTGCAACCCTCATGGAGCCATTTGTTATGTGTTTGTTTTAAAATGCCAATTGTTCCAATTGGAATTCTATCAGCGAGACGCAGATACGCTTTCATATAGGTAACAATAATCGTATCTGTTTGCACAGTAAGTAGGCGTTCAAAAAATAGTATACATTGCGCTATATAGGTGGTCCAAATGCCTTTGATGTTGAATTCGAGATAAATGTATTCAATACTAACACATTGTGGAAGATGAAAAATCTTTCGCAATAGTTTTGCTTAAAAAATGACTAGCTCCTTCCTAAATTTATGGCGCCAAATCGCTATTGCGTAAGATAGTATTGCAGAGATATTAGCATTATATATGGACAATACAGCTGATACACAATAGCCATTGTTGCGGCCTATAAATGCACTTAAGGTATTAACCGATAACAAACATTTCCCTTTGACGTCTGTCGAATGGAGCTCCCATTTCAGTTTGTCGTCAAGCATAAGGCCCAAGTATTTATACAACAACACTTGGTCACTGAGGACCAGAATGCCAGTTCCAACAAGAGGTGATGCAATTTGAAAATAAGGTTCCATGCTATGCAGCCTGGCAATTTAGTGCTGATCGTGAGCATGGCAAAGGGAGGAAAACACAATCTAGGAGATTGGTGGGTGTCTTATTACATGGACCATCAGTTACATGGTCTACTGACAAATGCAGTCCATGAGGAAGAACTTCTAGAAATGTGAAACCGTCACACCAAAAGAATCTCCTGATACTTGAGGACAAAGTTTAGAGTCCTGTAGAAAACCAATTTAAAAATGAAATGCTGAAAAGGAATGTGATGCGAACGGTACCCAGAATACCAAGGTCAAACCCCTTGTGGCCCCAATACTAAAAGGCAACTAAACTGCAGTCCCTTTAGATTCTGATGAAGACCAAGGAGACGCTGATCAACAGGCTGAATCCGATGCTCACAGTGGTTTTATGTGCCCCAACACTCCACTGACACTTCAGAAGATGTGTTATATTGTTAATAGGACTGCCAAATAAAAATATATTTGCTCTCTCTCAGAAGATGAAGAGCAAGATGAAGCCTGAGTTGAAAACAATGAGGGGCCTTTAAATTATAACGGCCCATCCTGTGCCTGTCATTGTAGAGCCTGTCCAGACAACTGATCAACAGTTGCATCAAACCGAGGGTCCTACACTATCAACTGAACTCCCAAATGACGTGCACCAGAAAATGACAACAGTCCACAATCTTAGCAATTAAGTCAGTGTGAGGAGCTCATAGGAGGGAGAACATTATCCTTACCAGTGGAAACACCAGACTTCCTTAAACCAGTCTCCCGATGTCAGCACCCCAAGTTGAACACTGGAATAAGAACATGTGTTTCTGCACACCCAGATTTGAGTGTGAGGCATTACACACGTAATTGAGGTTTACACTGTTAGACACTCAAGGATAAGATGAGGAGTGTCCTAGAAACCTATCCTTAAAGTGTGGAAGTCGGCCCCTACAATGCATGATTGATCGCAAGAGCTGGCTAGAATATCTTTGAATGAAAAAAGTGATATTTAGGCTAAAATAGAAAGTCAAAATGTATGAGGACATTTGGGGGCATTCCTGGAACCTATGTAAGTTGTTTAATGGGGCTTGTGGGCTGCCTCTTTTGTTCTGTGTGTATTCCTGTATAATACACAATAAAGAATTGAATAACAAAAAAAGATGAGCGATTACAGAAGGATGGGGAGACATCTCTCCACATATGCAATAGGTTCAACAGGTTTTAAGGGAGCAATTAAGTAAAATAAAGAATTAGAATACATAGGAATTGGTTTTATAAATATCACTTCTGTGAGCACTGAAATATAAACACACTGCACGTATCTGTAGTACATTTAAAAATACTGGCGGAAATGTAGAGGTTAGGTGATAATAAATATAGCCTGAAAAAAAATGTATACAATGTATGAACATTTATATGACCATTTGCTTTAATAGATGCTCCATTATATTGTTCAGCCATTGCTGGCTTTCCCTTCCCACCTCTAAGAAGTGGTGATTGACGTATTACTGGGATAATTTAAACACAATGATAGGAACCAGGGATTCTGGTGGGAATGATAACAGTGTGAAGAGGACCACCAGCTGTGACTCACAGCTCTTACAATCGCAGATTGGGAGCCGGTCAGGATGGCATATCCTGATGCTGAAAAAACCGACATCTTCGGTCTGATGACTTGAACCTCTGAGAAGAAACATTAGTCTCTCCAATCACCAAGTATGATGTATGATTTGGGATGTAGTCCTTAAAGAAGATTGAATTCTTTGGCTTCTGCTGTTTATATCATATCTTCTTCTGTTACTGCTCCAATTTAATAATGGGGCCATCACTGCACTGAAGTCTCCTTGAGGAGAACCATCTCCAGTTCCAGAAGCACCTCAAGACCTTCCTCTTTGCTTCTGCCTTTGCTCCTCCTCTCCCATGCTGATCTGTTCTACCTCAGCATCGTGCACCTGGTTACCCTCTGACTTTTGGGCCCAGGTACCTGTTCACACTGCCACCCACCCGCACTGCCTCCTGTCAATCCCTTGCACTGGGGTCTGCAGCTGTAACCCTACAGCCCCCGCCCTTTTTCTACACTTATCAGACACACCCTGTCTGTTGCCTTAAACCTTGCACTTGCCACTTGCTGGCTGCACTACCACTGTTTGTCTGTTTTTTTATTTATTTATGTATTTATTTATTTAATTAGTCCTTTGTTCAGCACTTTCCACTCCCTCCCCCATGCACTTTCCCCTTTCCCTAGCCCCTCCACTTGCACAGTCTCAATGTCACTGGGCCTAGTAAGATCATTGTTTTGTTTCTCCCTTGTTCCCCTTCCCTGCCTCATTGTGCTCTGAAAACCCTGTGTACGAGCGCAATACAAATAAAATATCAATATCCTTCAAGAAGTATTGCATCTCCTTATGGCCCTGCTTGTGCTATGCTGTGCTACAGATGCTACAGATTGGAAACAATGTGGATCCTCTGTTGTTGGAGCATAGATGTTGTCCAACGCTACCACAACATCTTGTATCTTCATGAGAACAGACACAAATGTCACATACTTTAACACATTTGTGGGAGACCACTTTTATTGACAGATGTTTACACATCAAAATTGCAGGTTCCCTGGTTTTAGAATGATTTGGTGAAAACTAGACTAGCCCAATCCACCCTCCGTGTAGCCTAGCCACTTCTTCACCTTGTCAATGAGTCTCTTGAAGAAGCTCCACAGCTCGGCCAGTTTAAGTAGCAGAGGGCCTTTTTGTGTTTTGATTGTTTATTCCTTTGACATTCCAAAAACTACATTTTAATTCACTTTTCACAACCCCAGTCACATTTCCTGTCCATTACATGTGTACATTACATGTTGTTACAATCTACCTTGAGGCTTGAGCTGCGTGTGTTGTAGCGTGACTGCTCAGCACAGGGTTAGTAAACATTAGGAGTGTGGTTTGAATGGTAGTCACAACCCAGGGACTATGGAAGATCTCGTGAGCCTGACAATATTGAAAATAGTGTCTGGCCTGGCACCAAAAGGCTTTCTCCGTGCCCTACCTAGGTGGGCACGAAGTCTTAATATTCATACCTTCAACGCCGTAGGTTCATCTTTTTAAAGTGCAATACTGTTCTTTTCTGTTGATATTATGTTATCCCATGGGGTTCTAATTAATGGTGATGGAAGTTCAGTACATAGGACACCATTAGCAACTATTTGTTTTTCTAACTGGTGTCTTTTACTACTGTGATGCCATTGGAGAGGATTATGGAATATATGGCAAACTGTTGTGACATTACAGCAGAAGGGTGCATCATTTTCTGTGCAGATATATTCTTCCATTGTTATGGTGTTGTGGGACGTGGAGAGAGGGAGCTTGGTATGTGTTGCCTTGCATGTAGTCTTCTGCCTCCACTCTACACTCCCTGCAATGCAGGTCTATAAGGGACAGAGCAAGAGGTGCATAGTTGGTGCAATGGGGCTGACACACAACATAGAATGGGTGTATTCTATCTGGAGTTCTGAGCAACATTTTGGACAATGCAAGCTTTTCTCTCCTTGTCTGTCAGATGCTGCTGTAAGTGATTTCAACCCGGTACTCCACCTAAGTCAATGCCTAGTGTGTGATGCACAGCTGAAACCCATACATTTTATTTATGTCTATAAGTTCTTTTATTTCTGAATGATGTACCACTTATAGGACACCCCTCTCTTTGAATCCCCCCCCCCCCCCCGGTCACACTGAACCAGGAAGCAGGCTGGTTTGCAAAGTTAAAATATTTATTTTATGGAATTCACAATATATATATCACACTATTTTAATGGTTATACAATGATCACCAATGGGGTGATGTCGCGCTAAACAATCTCTTTAATCAGAAGGAGTAATGATAGGAAAAATAATGCAGCACAGAATAATACTTTTGTGTGAGTTCAATCAAAATGCAATGTGATTACTCTTTCCCCCTGCACACTACTCAATCCCCCCAATATGCAATATAAAGAGATGGAAGGGGAGAAAACAGGTTTCAGGAATACAGAATTCAACAAAATAGTATCAAGAGAAAAACAGGAATGATTGCAAACTTGTCAAAAATAGTTTAAAGTTGGCTTTGCATGAATGGTAAAAACACTGAAAATGGATTTAATTCACTGAAATTGTTTCAATACTAGGGGGAGCTGCTTTGTATGGTTTCAGACAAACACTAGCAATGATTAGAGAGTAATCAGCAAGTTGAAAACTTAATTTGAGGAAGTTATGGAGGTTTTTGTGGAGGTTGTTTTTTCAGAAAGAGGCAACATTGCAAAACAAGAATGCACTTTTAAAATTACAAACAAGGTTCTTTACACTAAGGGCAGACTATGAAGATGAAACTACACGACAGCACAGCCACCAGCCCAGGATATCTCTGGTTGGTTGCGCCTGCTGAGACGGTCGCCTTTCTTCAGAAACTATATATCAGCGCAAAGATGATTTTAACACTACTATTACAAAAGGATAATAGGGATGAGATGGAGAGTTCAGGCAAGACAAAAATAATTTCTAACAATGCAGTTCTAGATATAAGAGGGGATGGGTTTGGATAGGGATGACTTATGGACAGTACATATGCTAGTGATAATCCTATGCTAGGGATACTCACTACCAATGTTTTGAATGGACCCGTCAGGGAACTGGTCAGGCAAGATTTCTGGACAGGAATTCTGCTAGGCACACCGGACTGGATTCAAGGCGCTCTGGTCGGCAATCAGCAAGGCACTCTGGACACCGTACGGTGGGACTGCACTGGAACTCACGGGCTCTGGTTCTGGTTCACAGCTATCTAGTCACAGCGCGGCTCTACTGGGTTGGATCTTTGAATTCTGGCAATAATTCTTAGCAAGAAAGCAGCTACAGCACAGCCAGGCTTGTGGAATCAGAAAATACAAAATTAAGGCTTTTACACCATGCAAAGAGAAATACACCAGCACGGGCTTGTAAAGATTACCAGAATCTTTATTGCAACACTGAACAGTTTACAAAGTACACAGATAGCTATTTTGCTGTCAGTACTTCACAGAGACCACCAGCAGGTTCAATGTGAGCAGTGAACAGGAATTGCTAGCTGGACATCGGCATATTTATACAGTTTCTTAGTAACGATGTCCAGCCTCTTACAAGTGAATCATGTCCTGGGCTAGGGTTCGCGCCAGGTTCATTCCTAATTTACATATCTCGTGCATGTGATTTACTTCTTAATACATTTACTAACAAGTACTACTATTCTCTCGATTTTACTTTACACTCTTTACACATTTACTTCAATGCAGGTCAAACAGATGTTTCGCGTATGACGTTTAAACAGCATTATCGTTCTTATATACTTGTAGGTTAACATCGCTGATTCGAATAATACCCTGATCCCGATGTCAACAAAGGACAAGGTCTACATGACCCTAACAGGTAGCCTGCAGGCAGGTTGGACATTAACTCGCCTACAGAGGTTGAAGAGGTTAAAGTAAGAACAAGAGAACACAGGTTGGCCATTTTGGGCCACAGGGTAACTTTGCACGACAAACCAAAATGGCGGCTTTAACCTAAAATGGAGGTTTGATTAACTTGAGGCCACGACCTTGCGATGCGGATTTCCTTGCAAAGCGACTGGGCATAGGCCAACATATACAATGGAGACGAAACAATATTATATCAGTTTCAACAAACCCTCCTTTTGGCCTATGCCAAGCACTAAACTACCTTTGATCACTTTACAACTAACTCCACATTTCAACGTCTATACCCCCCAAATCATTATCAGACATATCTATTGCCATTAGGTCAGACACTCGAGTTTCTTTCAACACGTACTCCTTGGAAACCTTATCTGGGGCGTATATTTTATGCCCTAATACATTTGTTGCTTGCGCGCAACATCCCCCTAATACCGAACATATACCAGGGAGACACTGTATACAACAACAAAGGAACAGTAAACTACCCAAGATAATCAGCAAGGCCGAAAGCAGCTTCCATCCCCACGACCATAGGAGATCCCAAAACCGTGCACTAAGGTCCCAGTTTCCCTCAGGAACATGCATTTCTGAACTAAGAACATGTAGATTTTGGATTGCCATGAAGATTGTTGGAGAGGAATCTGGTACGTAAACGCAGCAAGCGGACCCCACTAAATTACATACTCCTCCACGCTCAGCCAGAATGACATCTAATGCCATTGGGTTCTGAAGAGCTACTAATCTTATCACTTTCTGTTCTAACGTCATATTATAGAGTATGTCAGTGGTCCGGTTGATGGTTCTCTCCAGCACTCTCGCTAGTCCCCTGACATCTTCTGAATTCATAATTTGCCCAAAAAATGGGACAAAGGATTTCATTATGTCTCCTAGAGTTTGCGCTGGAGTATCCCCCTTCACATCTCGTCGTGGACGAGTCTTTGAAATTTCTGCAGTACTGGCAATAAATACCCCAGGTAAGAGACTCCCTAAATAGCAAGTTCCTTGCCAATCCCTGGGCAACCATGGAAATGCCACCTTACCGCAAACGAAATAGACAGGTTCACTACATACAGAGGTCTGTTCTCACTAGTCAAATTTGCAACATTGGCGCAACTTCTAAAATCACCCATGGACCGTGTTCCATTCATCTGTATGCAGAAGGAAACTGAATCGGGGCTATGATTAACAGAATAAGATGGAGGCGTGGCATCCTTATTGCCTATAGGAGCCATTTTGAAAGAGATCATAGACTGAAAAGGACGAGACAATCTAGCAGAGGGCCTAACAGAATCAACGTTTGGCTTACTCCTATTTGCAAAAGGCGAGCATCCCAGGGGCATCAAAACACGTTTTTCAAAACTATTCAAATTTGTACCATCAAAGTTCCCTGAGATGCTGTCATTCCAACGGCCAAAGAATAGTGCTCTAAGAGAAGCATAACAAGCAGTTGTCAAAGGTAAAGGATGAATGTACCAACCTAGCCCCTTATCCCCATGTTGCGGTAAATGCGAGCAGATCCAGCAGTTGGTCTTATTAAAAATTGCATGAGTGGCATTCATTATTAACAAAAGAGTATTATTCTGATAGTTCTGTCTATGCGAAGAATCTCTAGGCGACAAGGTATGCAATTGCACGGAAGGAGTGGGTATAACAGATACATTTTCAACAGGTAAAATGTCCTCTAGCAGATATGCTTCCTCCAGATACCACAACCCAAAACCAGTAATTACGAAAAACCCAGTTATTATTACAAAAAGGCAACAATACATTTTCGGGGTCACCTTGGACATTTGCTTATTGTCTCTGCTAGTCACATATTTATCTAAACATTCGGTAGAGAGCGGTAGCGGGTGCAGGTATCGTAGTCTTCAATCGAAAAACACCAATTGTTCATTTGCTGGCAACTCCAGTCGCGCATCTTTTTAATGTCTTTCCCACAACCCTTAGCCAACAGAATCCTTTCGTATAGTCGGGCCAAAAAGGCAAGCCCTCAAATGATTTCTTCAATCGCACAGAAAAACCGTGCCGTACGTCTATTTTCTAGGACGTAAATTATATTTCACAATTTCCGGTGCTGAAGGATCAGAAAGAAAGATGTCGTCACTTCCCACTGGAGGTGGCGAGTGAACGGAAATGGGATCAGAAAATGGATGATCCGGAAGTACCACTGTTGGAGAGTGTGGAGACAAGATGGCCTTTTTGTCTGGCCTTACGAATTCTGGAACGGTCTCCGATACTCTCTTGTTGGTTGTTGCTGTTTCGGGCACGTTGGTTACAGCATGGGAAAGGGATTCTGTGTCTTCTGTATCGTATGGCACGGGCTGCGGGATCCGTTTGGTGTGCGTTGCATGTATCCAGTTCTTCCGCCCTGCTACCCGCACCGCAGTCTGGGTGGCTAGCAGGACCTGGTAGGGACCCCTCCACCGAGGTGCAAGACAACCTTTCGAAAACTTTCGTGAGGATCCAGTCCCCCGGTCGTAGACTGTGACCGGGACCCTCGTACCATACAGGTAATGCCTCTCGCACATGGTGATAAATTGAAAATAGATTTTTAGTCAACTGGTTACAGTAATCTGAAAGAAGCACATTCTCTACATCCCGCAATGAGTGACTCTTTGGCATACCCCAAATATTAGCAGGCCTCCCCATCACCACCTCGAAGGGAGAGAGACCAGTCCTAGTTTGAGGGGTTGTTCTCATCGACAGCAACACGATCGGTAAGGCATCCGGCCATTTTAACTTGGTGCCAGCACACGTCTTAGCGAGCTTGTTCTTTATAATGCAGTTATGCCTTTCCACTAATCCGGCACTTTGGGTATGTCTGGCCGAATGAAACCGTTTATCAATCTGTAATCCTTCACATATTTGTAGGATTACTGCAGCGATAAAGTGTGGCCCATTATCCGACCAGATGACTCTCGGCAGCCCGAACCTAGGAAAGAACTCTTTCAATAGAGTCTTTGCCGTGGTTATGGCCGTTGCATCTCTAACAGGGAAGGCCTCAACCCACTTGCTAAATGCACAAATGACAACCAACACGTATTTAAGATTGTTGCAACGTTCCATCTCAATAAAATCAAAGTGGATGACCTCAAACGGAACAGAAGGTGGAGCGAAACTTCCTCTAGGAGTCGAGGTACCTTTTCCTACATTGTGCTGCAAGCAAACCATGCACCCTTGGACAAAGCGCTCCGCAACTTTGAAGATTTTATCATTGGCCCATACACTGTGTAACATTTTAGTCAATTTATGCGCACAGACATGGGTTGGACCATGAGCCATAATGACCATCATTGTAATATAGGCGTCAGGGAGTAACCATTTTCCTTCAACATTGTCCACCCAACACCCATCACCATCCAATCTCCCTGCACCCTCGACCCATTTCTTGGTCTCCTCCACAGTAGCATCTGCTTGAATGTCTTTTACAGAATCAATACTTTCACCAAAGGTGCAGACATTTACAGTTTCCCTTACAGCATACATTTCTGAACTAAAATCAGTGGCAGTTTGTTTAGCTATCTGATCAGCGAAAGCATTCCCTTTTCCTATATCATCTGTAACCTTCTGATGTGTTGTACATTTTACAATGGCTAACTGAACAGGGAGTGCGAGCGCTGAAAGTAATCGCACTATTAAAGTGCCATGCTGTATTTTTGTGCCATGTGAGGTCAAGAAACCTCGTTCTTTCCAGAGTCTACCAAAGTTGTGAACTACGCCAAAGGCATACTGACTGTCGGTATATGTATTTACTGTAAGCCCTTCAGAAAGTTCACAAGCTCGAGTTAATGCTATAATTTCTGCGACCTGCGCAGAATTATGCATGATTCTTTTGGTTCCACAATCGTGCTTAAGGTAGTGACGGCATAAGCAGCCGTGGATGTACCATTGGGAAGTTTGAAACAGGAGCCATCACAAAATAGCTCTCCTTGTGGGCTATTCAAAGGCGTATCTTTCAAATCTATTCTACCTTTAGTCTCTTGTTCTGTCGTGTAAAGGCAATCGTGTGACGTTTCGTCACCATCAACAGTATCTTGCCGGACAGGTAAAAGTTCAGCTGGATTTATTACACAACACATCTGAATTTGAATGTGGGGAGCAAACAAGATCAATTTGTATCTTGTCAATCGTGCAGAAGTAGGGTGTTGCGTTTGAGTTCTATTTAATAGAACATCTACAGAGTGAGGTACCATTAGGGTTAACGCATGACCCAGGACCATTCCCTCGCTCTGTTTTACAGACACAGCGCAGCAGCGACAGCTCTCAAACATCTCGGCAAAGCGCATGCAACAGGATCAAGGGCGGATGAGAAATAGCCGGATGGCCTATTCTTCCCTCCATGTTCCTGCGTTAACACAGCCAAAGCACATCCATCACGTTCATGCACATATAACACAAATGCCTTTTCATAATTTGGAGTTCCTAAAACAGGCACCAAACACAGCGCGGTTTTGAGTAAATCGAATGCTGTCTGGTGTTCCAAAGCCCATGGCAATGGCAAAGAAATGCCCTTCTTTGTCAAAGCCAGCATTGGTTTAATCGTTAACGGAAAAAGTTACGGATCAACAATCTACAGTAAGAAGCCATACCTATCAGGGCTCTAACTTACTTCTGCGTATTTGGGACAGTTATGCCAGAAATAGTTTTTATTCGTTGAGGTGTCAACCTTCTTCCCTCCTTTGACAGGAGATAGCCTAAATAGGCGAACTTCTGACAACAATATTGGAATTTTTTGAGTGAAGCTTTATGGCCATGTTTTGCTAGATGACAAAGCAATAACATGGTGCCTTCTTTACAGGCACTTTCAGAATCAGCAGCCAAGAGGAGATCATCTACATACTGTAGTAACTTGAAAGTAGTAGGCAACTCGAGAGTATTGAGTTGCTCTTTCAATGCTCTACTATAAATACTTGGACTCTCAGTGTACCCTTGTGGTGCACAAGTGAATGTAAATGAGCGTCCACCTAGGGTAAACGCGAACAAATACCTACTATCCTTGTGTACAGGAATACTGAAAAACGCATTTTTGAGGTCCACAACGCTAAAGTGAGTGGCAGAAGCTGGAATCATAGTTAGTATCATTGTTACATCAGGTACAATGGGAAACTGAGGAGCCACAATTTTGTTAATAGCACGCAAATCAATTATAAACCAAAAAGGAATCACATTATCACCTTTTTTGAATACTGGCAAAATCGGGCTGTTACACAAACTACCTTAATTTCCTCAATTACTCCACGATGTACAAAATCAGAAACTATACATTTCAAAGCCTGTTCGCCTTCAACTGAGATCTTATATTGTGGAATGCGAGGCAGTTTTAATCCATGTTTCATAATAATTTTAACAGGTTCAATTTGAAGAATTCCCACATCATTATCATCAATTGCCCATAAGCATTCCGGAATGTTACTGAATTCTGGCGATAAAGGTCGAGTCAAGAACTGAGAGGCGAGTGATTGCTGAGGTGAAATTGTTAACCGAACTCCGTCCGAGGAGCAATGTATTACTGCATTCAATTCCTTTAACAAATTTAACCCCAGCAAATTCTCCCCACAATTTGTAGTAAGTAGAAATGGACACTGCTCTGTGAAGGGACCCACTGTTATCGGTACCGGCAAAGAGACTGTACAAACTACAGGTGTGCCTGAAAACCCTACGGAAACGGTGGATTGCCCTGACAGGGGAATGTGTGGAACCCGTGAATGGTCAATGGAACACTTTTGTGCTCCCGTATCTACTAAAAATAGATGCTTCCTATTTCCCACCGCCATCTCTACGTAGGGACCTTTCTGATGAACAGGAATAGGCGTTGGTTCCAAATCCTGCTTTGGGCAATCCTAACGAAACAGAATGTCATCAAAAGGAAGTTCTTCAGAGAGGTACGCGGCCGAAAGGATGATCAAAAATGTTTCTATTAACCGCATTCGAAATTTGTTTATCCTGTGAAGAAGGTTGTTGTGATTCAGGCGCAAACTGACCTCTACCAGGGCCCCCTACACCTGGGCGACCTCTGGATTGTCTACCCATGTTCCCAAATGACCTTTGCTGCAAGGCCGGACATTGTGCGCGCCAGTGACCTTCCCGTCGACAATAGGCACACTGGTTAATGATTACCGGAGACAGTGGTGTACTTCCCTGTGGAACGTATTGACCTCTAAATTGCATATTACCCCCTCTAGGGCTTCTAACAATCTGTTGTAATAGTACTTTTGTTTTCAGGTCACCCTTTCTTTTCGCAATTTTTTCATTTTCATTATTCACACGATTTTCATAGTACTGAGCCATGTGCAGTACTTCTGATTGAGACTTCGCCTGCCAAGTGCTTTCGGAGGACATAATCTGTAACTGGATGTCAGGCAGCAATCCACGTTCAAATTTGTAGACAAACAGCCTTTTACCTGACTATGTGCCTAAGTCTTGTCCACTGAAATCTGAAAACACTTGTTCGAACTGATTAAAGATCTCGGTAGCACCTTCAGACTTTCCTTGGACACAGGCCGTAAGCTTGTCCCAAATAATTCTTTTTTCAGGAACTATGGTTTTTAATTTTACAATAATCCTATCAGGCAAAGTTAATATCACTTTCTCTGTCGAGCCTAACCATATTATCCCATGTATCTCCTAACCCAGGTACATCATCTACAGTCCTAATCTGTTTCCACACATCAACTGGCAGGAGTACGGGAAATAATAAATCAATATCACTTAAGGTGAATACTGATGATTGTAAGACCGACTCTATTTCTTTATAGAACCCCGTCGGATTCTTTCTTATATCAGGAATAGATTGCTTTATGGTGTTCATTTCCTGTCTCGAGAACGGGACGTGAACGAACTGCGATATGTAATGTGCAGGAATGTCCACAGCGACTATACCTCGTGCAGCATTGGCCGCAATCTCAACTTTTGGGACAAATGTCAGAGGGACCTCTCTCATAGGCAACTGAGAAGTAGGTAGCTCCAAACGCTTACTAAGCAACAGAGCCAAATCAAGCGCTAAGGCAGTCGAAGAAGTATCAATCGAAAAGGCTCTCTTATAAACACCCAACAATTCTGCGGGACAACAAATCTTTCTTTTTACACACTCATCCTGCAGGTATTCTACTATAACCTGTATCACTTTCTTTTGCATTTCTAACGTATACTCACTATACGTGTCATATACTTCATCTGGAGTTATCAACATATCCGAAATCCATCTTATCGCATCCTTTGTACAAATTTGCGCTTCCTCACCTATCAATTCACGGCGAGGAGAAAACTGTTTCTATAAAAATATAGTACCTAAACTATCATCATTAGTTTCTTCATTCTGTAACTCTTCCGACTCCTTCCTATACACAAAAATCCTCTTGACATGCTCATATACTTTCTCCGCAGTATCCCTAGACAACGCTAAGGTATTCAAATCCTGTAACCTTTGTGGGAGATCTACATCGTTTAATCTATTCCACATTATGCTGAAATGAATTCCTAACCCTTCAATAAAAACATTTTTCTCAGGAATACTTTTTAGATTTTCGAGTGTGGAAAAAACATCAACTTGTTCACCCTTCTCCATACAATGTTTAGCCCGAGCAATTAATTCATTCTTTTTATCTGGGGACACAGTATTACGAGTCACAACCCTTGATCCCTTTCCCTGGTCTACTACAAGCGATGCGGAATCACTTGGAAGAGGGAGAGTAGGCACATTCTGAATATCAATAAGTGGAGGTAAGGGAGCAGGCAAAGGAGCGACGGCTGGAGGAACAACAGGAAGAACAATAGGAAGGACTGGGGGAACTATAGGAGGAGGAATAACGACAGGAAGAGGCAAAGCACCAGGAGGAGGGACGTACGGAGTGGCGCAGAGGCATCGGGCCTTCGTTCATGCAAAAGTTTGATAATCAATTCATCGGATGTATGAAAATCTTTCGAAGGGTACATTTTCTGAATGCTTAATTGAAACGCTCTGTCCGTGTTCCTAACTGATTCCAATTGTTTATTTTGATCATATAACAGTGCTTTTTCGGCATTCGTAATATGTCGACGCATATGTTTCTCTCTATTCTTTTGTTGCTGCAGAGCTTCTGTTTTCCAGCTGTGCAATGCATCAAATGCTGCAGGTCTAGCCTTTTTCTTTACCAATACAGACTCTAAATATTCTATACGATGGATTTCAAACCTACCATTGGTTGGCCACCGAAGATTAGAGTTATGTCTGGTTTGTCTGTGCCAAATATTATTAAATGCTATAATACCAAAGCCTTTCTTACAGTACATAGTACATGCCAGCGACCCTTCCTGTGGTGCGGGACGGCTAACTTCCAAGGATTGTCTGTCGCTGCGGAATAATGCCCTGAAGCAAGCAGACAATTTCCCAGGCATATCAGAATTCTGGTGTTACCTGGTCAAATAATTGTGCTCGTGAGTACAATGCGCCAAATTCAAATTGTCAGGGTTAAATTAAGAATCGGGTCACGATTCACCTGACCAAAGGACTGGGAGGCCCGATCGGGTTACTAAGGACAATCTAAGGACCCACGTGTCTGGTGATTTCGGCAAATTTACCCACCTCGATATATGGACCCTCGTCAAGACGTCGTCTCAGGCTACAGCTCACCGTTCAGGGATCGGATCGTGCTGTTCTGTCGAGGAATTTGCTTCTCATCCAGAGGGGCCTTTTTGTTGACACCGTCCGATCCCGGTCCGATAGCTGAGCCAACCTTCAATGAGACGAAGTCAATCTTGAGGGTCCCTATTCGGGCGCCATCTGTGGAATCAGAAAATACAATATTAAGGCTTTTACACCATGCAAAGAGAAATACACCAACAAGGGCTTGTAAAGATTCCCAGAATCTTTATTGCAACACTGAACAGTTTACAAACAAAGTAACTGGGCATAGGCCAACATATAAAATGGAGACGAAACAATATTATATCAGTTTCGACAGGCTGTTCCTGGGTTCCCCTTAGAGGTCTGGGGTATATTCAGGATCCTGGATTTTTAAAGGCCAAGCTGAGAAGGGTTCAGCTTTGGAAATGCGCCTTTCTGCTTTCAAAGTTCTTGAGTCTGGAGTCTGGAATATGTATTTCTCTTGCAAATTGCTTCGCCAGCAATCGGTTGGTGGGTGAATGTGTGTGTCTTTAGGTCCTAAGCTGTCTCTATTTATGTGTTTCCTAAAGGGGTGGGTATGCTGATTTATTCTAGGCACACCCCCTAGGTAGTCCATTGGTTAGGGTCTTTACTCTCCCTTGATTGGAGAAGAAACCAGTGTGTCATCATGACAATGTGTTTTATGATCAAGGGAAAAACCTCCCCTTTGTCGTTGCACATGAAATCTACTTTTCATATAATACATATTTACAATTCTACAAACTTGATAGCAATAGCATATCTATATCACATATTTTGTGGAGCAAGTATTCATCCAAGCCTCATCGCTGTGAGAGCTTGGGTCTGGATTTGGCAACTTTTTGCACTCTTGTCCGGGACCCAATTGTCTGATTTGTCCACAATTTCATTTCATACATATGAGCACATGATATCTGGGTATAATCATATGAAGTTTCATGCTTCTGGCATCAATACAATTGCTACAAAACCCAAACTTTCACTACGCCTTCTTAGAACATCGTACAGAGTTCTGAGTCCTTTTAAAATGTACACCAAGAATTCACATTAACAATACTGTAATTTTACAATGTTTACAAATTTGCACAGTCCTTATTCAGGCCTTTTAAAAAATATACTTTTCTGTGCTTTGAGAATCAAAAAAACTGTCTGTTCTGCCCCCAAAGTTTCTGGTGGCTCAAGAGCAATCCCCGCCTTCTTCCTCTGGCAGGAGTTACTGTTAACACCTTGATCTGCATACCCCTTCAGCCAAGGAAGTCCTTTGTCTCTCCCAGGAGCAGCAGCCCAAATCTCCTCGCCTCTTCATCAACACCTGAATGTGATTTCCTGGCCTTTTGGTGGGAAGCAGAAGGGAGGTGTCTTTCCCAGTGGGGGAAGCTTGTTTGTAGTTTTGTTGAATCTGGCTTACTTTAAAGTCAATTGTTACATTTTTCTTTGTTGAAATTAAACTTACAATTTTAAAACACGCAAACAGAACTCTAATTCCAGTCTTTAAAACAGGCAGATTAAATAGTTGCAACTGCTATACTGCTTTTGATAGCAAGTCACTTAATTCCAACCATTTGATTTTAACTGCACAAGTTTAATTTTCTAATGAAATTCCTGACAGCTGTCATACAGGCGGCCGGCGGTACTGCACCCATATCTTGACAGATTTTCACAGGCAAGCACACTTTTTAATGTGGATAGTCTGATGATGGATTCTGCTTTTCCTGGCATTGTGTGCTCCTGTTGATTCCTTAAGTAAAGTGAGGGGTAACACCCAGCAAGGATGTTGGATGTTTTCTGATGTTTGGAACCATTATTTTGTATTTTCAGGAACCAAGAAAAAAGGATTTCAGAGCAATTTCTGGGTTTCCTTGCAATAAAGCACTGTCTTTCATGCAGTTTCCATTTTCCTTGATAGGCAGCCCAGTGACAGGTTTCCGCAGCGTGGTCCCCTTCCACTACTGACACAGGCAAAGAAAATTGGCGGCCATCTTTCCCGGTTTCAAAGCGCAATTTTCATAGGTTTAGCGCAGATAGAGCTTTAGCGGCCATTTTGCTGATTCTGGTGCCACCAGTACACAGGGATGTCGCAGGGCAGCACCTAGTGGGTTGAAACATCCCACACTGCCACTCGGAGCCCCTCCAGGCAATGAATCCCATAATTTATAGCTGCCCATCTATAATTCTATATGCTATGATGGGTTATTTGTAACAAGCTTAATAACCAGAGGTCTCTAAGGATGGACCCTGGGATCAAACCTGTGTTGCTCGGTGTTGTCTTGTATCCAAAGCGAGCACGTTGCCCCCCAGCTATCCTCCCGAGACAACCGCTAAGTGGTCTTGTGAAGTATTGCTTGCTTCAACAACACATTTGGTAGTCTGCAAAATTGTGTATATGAGATAATCTATTTCAGTCGGACGAAATGGTCACACAGAAATACATTTACATTTGTACACAAGCGTGCAGATTACACATGTGCTGCTGCAGATAAAGAAATGAATGCGTGTATATGATCAAGGACATATACAAGATTGTGAGATGAAGTGCAACGAAAACGCATTTCTTTTTCAACGAAAGCATTGGATTTTAACACTCAATGTGGCCTAGGTTACAAGTGGCCTGATTAAATCAGGCTAGCTTTGCACGACTTTCTAAAGGAAAGACCATTTGAACACAGAATCCATATTATCATCTTGTTGTTTACATGTCTTGTGCTTCATTCTACCTTTTTTCAAAGCACCCCCGTGCACCCAAACCCCTCTCTACTGTACCCATATCATCGCTCCTCTCACCCCATCTGCCCTCTCGAGCCCTTCTTTTGCCGATTTCCCTTGCAGGACACCAGTAATCTTGGATCATTCCCGCACGACATTCGGGGAATGACAATTCAGGTTGCTATAGTGATGGCACAATGCTCTTATGGTGATGATCAAGATGAGCTTTCACAATTGGCAGACCTAAGTAAAGCAACAGGGAGGGTTTGTTGATTTGAATAATGGCACCTTGATGCGTTAAGGTAAATACCATTCGAATGAACAATCAACATTTATTTTATTAAACATGCGGGGAAAAAAAAACATTGAATCTCTTAATCCGTACCTGTATTTGTATGCATGCATGTGCAGCTGCAGTTATATAAGAATGAAACCAAGTATTGGTAAATCATGCTTTTCAGTTGCTGTTCACTGGCCAAATGAATCTGTGCTCGTTAAATGTGATACCCGGTTCCCCATGTTTGGCAGTCGTGTTTTACAAATTGTGATTTCTATCAGATCACTTGCGAAATAATGTAAGGTAAGTGGTCTGTAGTGGGCACCTGGCAGGTGCGTGATGTCATCAATAGGCATAGGTAGCACACTGTGGCTGGCGTACGTGTCCACCTTCCAGGTGCGACAATTAGAGACGAGGAGCTAAACAGTGAGCAAGGCATGGGTGCTGGCGCCAGTATTTGCTGAACTGCCTGTGACTGAGTGGAACTTGACAATAAAGTGGACTTACCTTCTGTACACTGGCTGACTCCGTGTCCATCTATTAACCCATGACCTGGTCCTATGTATTGCCCCCTTCTGCCACTAAATGGGGCCTTGATGCATGTAGTATAATGACAACTAACTGAGATATTACTGCAAAGCTAATTACAACTTTAAACCTCGACTGTGTCATTCATGCAATGGAAAAAAGCATTGGAATATAGTTGTGCGATATTTTGTAACCTACAGTTTTTGTAAAATGCTTCTCGATTGAGAGTTGGAATCCCACCACATGATTCTTATTTTTGGTTCATTTAGGGTTAAGGTGTATGTGTGTGTGTGTGTGTGTGTGAGAGAGAGAGAGAGCGATATAGAGAGAGAGAGAGAGAGAGAGAGAGAGAGAGAGAGAGAGAGACTATTCGACAGGGACATCAGAGTGAAAGAGAGTGAGTGAGAGAGTGAGAGAGAGAGAGAGAAAGAAGAGGGAGAGAGGGAGAGAGAGAGAGAGAGATCTAAATTCTGTTTTTACTTTATCCATTCCCACTTCAGTTCTTTGCTTACAAGTATTTTTTCCACAGACAAAGAACATTTTCAAAACAGGGCGGAAATCACACTTAAAGTGTGATTTAATTGAAAAGAATAATAGAATTCGGTGGCGCTGTAAGTCTATGCCGTTATAACTTTACAAATTAAATGGAAATGTAATTATTAATATATTTTTGAGAATTTGGCTACCTCAAAAATAATGTGGGCAATTAACTTCTAAATGGAAGTCACAAATACTGGGGTTATACGTTATAATGCTGTAAATTAGTGTTAGATGGGCCTGATCACAAAATAGGCCCTGTTACATAAACCAGTCACACAACTGGCAGTATGCCATGGTGTAACTTACTCTGGTGTAACTACTCCATATAAAACAGAACAGTTTTTACAAGGAATACGATTGACTTTTCCCTGGAGCATACATTTCTTATAACTAATTTAATTTGAATTCACAAGTGGGCTTACTGTACTTTGGTGTAACACTTGAACATGTTTCTTTTTTCCTCACACGAAACAGCCATTTCATAAACACATGCTGCTGATCTTTGGGCTCCAAACTCTCCCTGAAAGGCAACTGATAGATGCATGGGACGTTGGTTTTCATTTTTCTACTATGTGACTTCTTGTAAATCAACATGAGTCATGATGCATACACACGCACATACATGTCCTGTCTACAGTGCACCATTCTGATTCACTTATGCACTCAGGTGAACTTCGCAGACTAAGGATGTGTGGACTAAAGTTTTGAGCACTCGCTTGGGGAAGCAAGCAGCAATGAGTGTGGGATATTACCCTCATCAGCAATGCTAACTTTAACACAATACACACATTGCTGAACCATTAGTCAGAAGTAAAATAGAAGATCCATTATTGGGAGGCACTATACCTAAAATGCAGTTTTACAGTGGATAAACACTTATTGTAAATTAGGTACTTAAAACATTGTGTGCGTATTTGGGAAAATCCTGTGTAGTGTAGGGGGACTGGTTTATTCCCAAGCTACATATTACTGATGTCGCACTATGAGACTGCCTAGGAGGCTTGTGGTCTCGTGCAGAATGGATGTGATCAAGCAGTTTGGGCTGGACTGCCCCTTCTGGGGTGGGACCAAGCCTGATTTGTATAATGTCTTTACCCTCTCTGTAATGGCTTGGCAGGCAAATAACAATGGTCTGGAGGATTTCACAGAGAAATGCCAGAGGTTAAGATTATGTCTAAAACTTCCAGCAACCAACTCTTTTGTTTGACTGAAGTCACCCTGCGTGGACAAGTGTGCCTAGGGGTGAATCCCGTGGCTTCTCGGTTTAGAGACTAAAGCTACACCTCACTGATGATGTCCAGAGCAGAAACATTTCTCAGGGTTGTTTGTGATCTCGTGCAGAAAGGATATGACCAAGCAGCTTGGGCTGGACTTCCCCTTTTGGGGTGGGACCAAGCTTGACTTACGTATGGCCTTTGCCCTTTCTGTAATGTTATGGCAGGCAAAGAACAATGGTCTGGAGGGTTGCCCAGAGTAATGACAGGAAGGTGTTGATTCATGGAATTAATGTGCGCCGAAAATTCCCGCGCAGAGGTGCCAAAACGTGCGAATCGCAGTAAAAGTGAGAAAATCGCAGTGCAAGTGCGAAAATCGCAGGGAAACCAGCGCACATCGATTCATGGAAGTCCGTGCGCGAGAAAAACATTGGATGTGCGCTGAAAAAGAGCGCCGCGAATGCCGGCGCACAGGTTATCCAACAGCGTGCGCCACGGCCACTGCGAAATCGCTCATAGCGCGGCGCACATCACAAAAGTAGTCGGAACATGGGGCGTAACACTCGAAATGGGGAACAACTCGTGAAAATATGGGTGTCACGAGGGAAGTACAGGAGGCAAGTGCGTGGAACGCCCACACGCTCGCCTACAACCCGTATTCATGGAATCGAATAGGGAAAACCAGCGCACTGTGAAAGACGCGCACAGGGCCAAACAAGTACGCCACAAGAAAGCAGGCGGTAGCGTCCCTGCGCCTGAAATAAATGTGCGCCAAAATGTGCGCTAACAAAAAGCACCCATATACAGCCATGATGAATGGTCCAGACAGTGGCCCTCTAGGACAAATGAGGTGCAAAGGGGTACCGACAAACACGGACACCCGCTGTGTGAAAAATAGCGTGTGCGTGTGTTTCTGGGTGCGCGGGAAGTTCCACACGCGATTCCAGCAGGGTACGTGTATTTCGGTGGTGCCGGGGAATGCTACACGTGATTTGGCCGTGTGGGTCCCCCCAGGTGTTCCCTCTACACCCTCCACGGCCCCTGCATGCAGCCCACACCACAGGGGACTACCCTGCACCCCTGCTCATGTCCCACAGGCAACCAATCCACCATGGCCATGCCCCCCAGCCAACCCACATGTCACCTTGCACTACTGATCCCCAACACATGTTTCCCAGCACCCACACCCCCCAGCACTGTGGGGCACCCTCCACCAGGCCCCTACTCATGTCCAACTCATGTGTCCCATCACCCCCACCCCCCAGCATCCACGGGCACCCTCCACCAGGCCCCCACTCATGTCTCCCATCACCCCCACCCCCCAGCAGTGCAGGGCACCCTCCACCAGGCCCCCACTCATGTCCCCCTGCACCCCCACCCACCAGCATCCAGGGGCACCCTCCACCAGGCCCCCATTCATGTCTCCCACCACCCCCACCCCCCAGCAGTGCAGGGCACCCTCTACCAGGCCCCCACTCATGTCCAACTCATGTCTTCCATCGCCCCCACCCCCCAGCATCCAGGGGCACCCTCCACCAGGCCCCCACTCATGTCTCCCATCACCCCCATCCCCAGCAGTGCAGGGCACCCTCCACCAGGCCCCCACTCATGTCCAACTCATGTCTCCCATCACCCCCACCCCCCAGCATCCAGGGGCACCCTCCACCAGGCCTCCACTCATGTCTCCCATCACCCCCACCCCCCAGCAGTGCAGGGCACCCTCCACCAGGCCCCCACTCATGCCCCCCTGCACCCCCACCCACCAGCATCCAGGGGCACCCTCCACCAGGCCCCCACTCATGTCTCCCACCACCCCCACCCCCCCAGCAGTGCAGGGCACCCTCTACCAGGCCCCCACTCATGTCCAACTCATGTCTCCCATCGCCCCCACCCCCAGCATCCAGGGGCACCCTACACCAGGCCCCCACTCATGTCTCCCATCACCCCCACCCCCCAGCAGTGCAGGTCACCCTCCACCAGGCCCCCACTCATGTCCCCCTGCGCCCCCACCCCCCAGCATCCAGGGGCACCCTCCACCAGGCCCCCACTCATGTCTCCCATCACCCCCACCCCCCAGCAGTGCAGGGCACCCTCCACCAGGCCTCCACTCATGTCCAACTCATGTCTCCCATCGCCCCCACCCCCCAGCATCTAGGGGCACCCTCCACCAGGCCCCCACTCATGTCTCCCTGCACCCCCACCCCCCACCAGTCAGGGGCACGCTCCACCAGGCCCCCACTCATGTCCAACTCATGTCTCCCATTACCCCCACCCCCCAGCATCTAGGGGCACCCTCCACCAGGCCCCCACTCATGTCTCCCATCACCCCCACCCCGCAGCAGTCAGGGGCACCCTCCACCAGGCCCCCACTCATGTCTCCCATCACCCCCACCCCCCAGCAGTGCAGGGCACCCTCTAACTGGCCCCCACTCATGTCCCCCTGCACTCCCACCCCCCAGCATCCAGGGGCACCCTCCACCAGAACCCCCACTCATGTCTCCCACCACCCCCACCCCCCAGCAGTGCAGGGCACCCTCCACCAGGCCCCCACTCATGTCCCCCTGCACCCCCACCCCCCAGCAGTGCAGGGCGCCCTCCACCAGGCCCCCACTCATGTCCCCCTGTACCCCCACCCCCCAGCATCCAGGGGCACCCTCCACCAGGCCCCCACTCATGTCTCCCATCACCCCCACCCCCCAGCAGTGCAGGGCACCCTCCACCAGGCCCCCACTCATGTCCAACTCATGTCTCCAATCACCCCCACCCCCCAGCAGTACAGGGCACCCTCCACCAGGCCCCCACACATGTCCCCTTGCACCCCCACCTCCCAGCATCCAGGGGCACCCTCCACCAGGCCCCCACTCATGTCTAACTCATGTCTCCCATCACCCCCACCCCCCAGCATCCAGGGGCACCCTCCACCAGGCCCCCACTCATGTCTGCTATCACCCCCACCCCCCAGCAGTGCAGGGCATCCTCCACCAGGCCCCCACTCATGTCCAACTCATGTCTCCCATCACCCCCATCCCCCAGCATCTAGGGGCACCCTCCACCAGGCCCCCACTCATGTCTCCCTGCACCCCCACCCCCCACCAGTCAAGGGCACCCTCCACCAGGCCCCCACTCATGTCCCCCTGCACCCCCACCCCCCAGCATCCAGGGGCACGCTCCACCGGGCCCCCACTCATGTCTCCCATCACCCCCACCCCCAGCAGTCAGGGGCACCCTCCACCAGGCCCCCACTCATGTCTCCCATCACCCCCACACCCCAGCAGTGAAGGGCACCCTCCACCAGGCCCCCACTCATGTCCCCCTGCACCCCACCCCCCAGCAGTGCAGGGCACCCTCCACCAGGCCTCAACTACTGTCCCCCTGCACCCCCACCCCCCAGCATCCAGGGGCACCCTCCATCAGACTCCCACTCATGTCTCCCATCACCCCCACCCCCCAGCAGTGCAGGGCACCCTCCACCAGGCCCCCACTCATGTCCAACTCATGTCTCCCATCACCCCCACCCCCCAGCAGTGCAGGGCACCCTCCACCAGGCCCCCACACATGTCCCCCTGCACCCCCACCACCCAGCATCCAGGGGCACCCTCCACCAGGCCCCCCCTCATGTCTCCCACCCCCCCACCCCCCAGCAGTGCAGGGCACCCTCCACCAGGCCCCCACTCATGTCCAACTCATGTCTCCCATCACACCCACCCCCCAGCAGTGCAGAGCACCCTCCACCAGGCCCCCACTCATGTCCCCCTGCACCCCCACCCCCCAGCATCTAGGGGCACCCTCCACCAGGCCCCCACTCATGTCTCCCATCACCCCCACCCCCCAGCAGTCAGGGGCACCCTCTACCAGGCCCCCACTCTTGTCCCCCATCACCCCCACCCCCCAGCAGTGCAGGGCACCCTCCACCAGGCCCCCACTCATGTCCCCCTGCACCCCCACCCCCCATCATCCAGGGGCACCCTCCACCAGTCCCCCACTCATGTCTCCCACCACCCCCAACCCCAGCAGTGCAGGGCACCCTCCACCAGGCTCCCACTCATGTCCCCCTGCACCCCCACCCCCCAGCAGTGCAGGGCACCCTCCACCAGGCCCCCACTCATGTCCCCCTGCACCCCCACCCCCCAGCATCCAGGGGCACCCTCCACCAGGCCCCCACTCATGTCTCCCATCACCCCACCCCCCAGCAGTGCAGGGCACCCTCCACCAGGCCCCCACTCATGTCCAACTCATGTCTCCCATCACCCCCACCCCCCAGCAGTGCAGGGCACCCTCCACCAGGCCCCCACACATGTCCCCCTGCACCCCCACCCCCCAGCATCCAGGGGCACCCTCCACCAGGTCCCCACTCATGTCTCCCACCACCCCCACCCCCCAGCAGTGCAGGGCACCCTCCACCAGGCCCCCACTCATGTCCAACTAATGTCTCCCATCACCCCCACGCCCCAGCAGTGCAGGGCACCCTCCACCAGGCCCCCACTCATGTCCCCCTGCACCCCCACCCCCCAGAATCCAGGGGCACCCTCCACCAGGCACCCACTCATGTCCAACTCATGTCTCCCATCACCCCCACCCCCCAGCATCTAGGGGCACCCTCCACCAGGCCCCCACTCATGTCTCCCTGCACTCCCACCCCCCACTAGTCAGGGGCACCCTCCACCAGGCCCCCACTCATGTCCCCCTGCACCCCCACCCCCCAGCATCCAGGGGCACCCTCCACCAGGCCCCCACTCATGTCCAACTCATGTCTCCCATCACCCCCACCCCCCAGCATCTAGGGGCACCCTCCACCAGGCCCCCACTCATGTCTCCCATCACCCCCACCCCCCAGCAGTGCAGGGCACCCTCCACCAGGCCCCCACTCATGTCCCCCTGCACCCCCACACCCCAGCATCCAGGGGCTCCCTCTACCAGGCCCCCACTCATGTCCAACTCATGTCTCCCATCACCCCCACCCCCCAGCATCTAGGGGCACCCTCCACCAGGCCCCCACTCATGTCTCCCTGCACCCCCACCCCCCACCAGTCAGGGGCTCCCTCCACCATGCCCCCCTCATGTCCCCCTGCGCCCCCACCCCCCAGCATCCAGGGGCACCCTCCACCAGGCCCCCACTCATGTCTCCCACCACCCCCACCCCCCAGCAGTGCAGGGCACCCTCCACCAGGCCCCCAATCATGTCCAACTCATGTCTACCATCACCACCACCCCCCAGCAGTGCAGGGCACCCTCCACCAGGCCCCCACTCATGTCGCGCTGCACCCCCACCCCCAGCATCTAGGGGCACCCTCCACCAGGCCCCCACCCATGTCTCCCATCACCCCCATCCCCCAGCAGTGCAGGGCACCCTCCACCAGGCCCCCACTCATGTCCCCCTGCACTCCCACCCCCCAGCATCCAGGGGCTCCCTCTACCAGGCCCCCACTCATGTCCACCTCATGTCTCCCATCACCCCCACCACCACAGCATCAAGGGGCACCCTCCAACAGGCCCCCATCCATGTCTCCCTGCACCCCCACCCCCCACCAGTCAGAGGCACCCTCCACCAGGCCCCCACTTCTGTCCCCCTGCACCCCCACCCCCCAGCATCCAGGGGCACCCTCCACCAGGCCCCCACTCATGTCTCCCACCACCCCCACCCCCCAGCAGTGCAGGGCACCCTCCACCAGGCCCCCACTCATGTCCAACTCATGTCTCCCATCACCCCCATCCCCCAGCATCCAGGGGCACCCTCCACCAGGCCCACACTCATGTCTCCCATCACCCCCACCCCCCAGCATCTAGGGGCACCCTCCACCAGGCCCCCACTCATGTCTCCCATCACCCCCACCCCCCAGCAGTGCAGGGCACCCTCCACCAGGCCCCCACTCATGTCCCCCTGCACCCCCACCCCCCAGTATCCAGGGGCACCCTCCATCAGGCCCCCACTCATGTCTCCCAGCACCCCCACCCCCCAGCCGTGCAATTTGCCTGGGTACGTGTATTCCTGGGGTGCACGGGTAGTCTCACATGCAACACCATCAGGGTACGTGTATTATGGGTCCGCGTGAACTTCCACACGCGATACCAGCAGGCTACGTGTATTAAGGGGTTTGCGGGAAGTTCCACACGCGATTGCCCTGGGTACGTGTATTTCGGGGTGCGTGTGAAGTTTCACACGCGATTTTGCAGGGTACGTGTATTTCGGTGTGCGCGTGAAGTTCCACACGCGACTGGGCCTGTGAGAGTGGGGTACGTGTATTCCAGGGGTGGGCGGGAATATTTACTTGCGACTGGGCCTGGGAGAGTGTGTTACGTGTATTCCTGGGGTGGGCGGGAAGATTCACACGGTCGCCTACAACGCGCAGAAAAATAAATGGTCCAATCCTGAAACACGTACGCCAGCATGAATCAGGCGTACGTCGACCCGCGCAGCATAAAAGTGCACGCAAGCAACAAACAAGCTCAGACGCCAGGATGAATATACCGTTCCTAGCAGCAGTGGCCGTGGGTTACCAATGGAGGAGGAGGAGGATAGTGAGGGCCCGAATTTTCACTCCCAGAACCAGCCTTTTTGGGATCCCTGATGACCAGGTGTATGGGAGGTACAGGTTTCCACCACACATAATACTGGACCTGGTCAGTGAGTGGGAGGATGACCTCACATCACCCACCCTGTGCTCCCAAGCACTCAGCCCCCTGGAGAAGGTCCTTAATGTACTGCACTTCTTGGCCACTGGATCATTTCAGCGGACAAGTGCCATAGTGGGTGGGGTGTCACAGGCCACGCAGTCATGCTGCCTACACCAGGTCTTGAACATCATCACTGCACGCCCATCAGTCCGCAGGCACATATACCTGCCCAGGACACCTGCAGAAAGGAAGGCTGCTGCCCTGTATTTCTACGGTGTGGCACAATTCCCCAAGGTGCTAGGTGCCATTGACTGCACCCATGTGGCACTACGTCCCCCCAGGGCATCTGAGCACATCTATAGGAACTGCAAGCACTGGCATTCCATCAACGTGCAGGTAGTATGAAATGCCAAGGGAATCATCACCTCAGTATATGCCAACTATCCAGGGTTCACCCACGACAGCTTCATTTACCAAATCTCTACCCTAAGCTGGGAACTAGAAGCTGGGCGGCATGGCGATACATGGCTGATTGGTCAGTATGAATGCCACTGCACATGCATGCATGTCAGATGCAGAGTTATGTCACTACCCCACTAATGATACCCATCACCTCCTCACCAGGGGACAGTGCCTACCCTCTGAGCACCCACATGATGACGTCAATTCGGAACCCCATCACGCCTCCCGAGGTAAGATACAACACTGCCCATATTGCAACCCGGGGCATAGTGGAGCGCACATTCCGAGTGCTCAAGTCACGCTTTCGCTCCCTTGACCATTCTGGCGGGCAGCTGTTATATGCGCCCCCAGTAATGTGCAGGATCATAGTGGCAGCATGTGTCCTGCACAATGTTGCAACACGCCGGGGTCTGGCTGTGGACATGGTGGTGCCCCCACATCCCCAACCACATGCACGCCCGCTGCGCATAGGAGGGGAAAGGGCACGGGGTGAGGCAGCCCGTACGCAGCTGGTGGCTAATTACTTGACATAGAAATTACACCCCTGTGGAGTGCACACAGCCCTGGCACATACCATCTGATAAGCAATGATGACTCGACTTGACAATTATGACGAACAAAGGGACAGTCAACTGTCAGAACCATAGCAGCCTGAGATTGTTCATGTGGAAGTGTCAGAATGTGTGCATCCCTACCTACACAAACACCACCATTGCAGTGTCATCAAAAGACACACTTCCATGCTGCAGAAATGAATACACACTTGCAAAATACTGCATGAGAACAGTGCTATGTCACCCAACCCCTCCCCGGCACGGCCACACAACACACCATGGCATGTCATGCAATGTGAGAGCAAACAAATTAATCCCCACAACATGCCCCAAGTGTCACCAACTACAGTGTCCCTAATGGAAACTGGCCACACATGAAATGCTCACAGTAATGCAGGACCTACAACACACATTACCAAATACTTACCAAGCATACCAATCACCTACCCAACCTCCAACCTACCTTAAACATGACATTACAGACTTACAAATGTGGTAGCCTCACTACCTGATAATGCCAGCACTTCGAACACTTCCAAGTATACAGTGTTAGCACCACGCAAGAGTGTAGGTGCACTGCTTACAACATGGACTCCAGTTCCAAGGTAGACCACCTTGTGAAGACATGAGAAATGGACCTGCAAATCAGGAGGATGAGATGGATGCAGAGGCACATATCAATACACCATGCAGTGTACAATACAACAATATGCACTATGAATGACACAGTATTGACTACAGACTGCCCACACATCAAATGGGAGTCCAACGACACCATGTACGTCAATGTCACTTGGGCACACCCTTTGCAAGCCCATGGAAATGGGAAGCAGGAGCGGTGTGTGTCACACAAACCCAAGCATCTGAACCACATTCATGACAAGCCTGCATGTGCCCAGCCACAATACAGCGTATGCCCACGGGAGCCACACAAGGCAACACACTGCCCAAAAAACAAAAATTAAAAAAATAAATAAATAAATAAAAATCAAAAATGGCCATTAATGGGCCCAGGGGGGCGCCACCCAGGAGGTCCGAGGACAGGGTGCACACCAAAACCCACCTGTGTGCATCTTGCGGAAAAAAAAAACACCTCCATGGGCTCATGGCCTGCACGGCTACCCTATTGTGAGAGAATCACTGCTGTCGCTCTCCTCACCCTCTGCAGCTGCATCAGGAGGTGGTGGCACTATGGGAGGCAGCCCATGCAAAGCCCTAGTCTGGTCCTCCATGGCAGCAAGCATCCGGGTGTGGAAGGTCTCATTCTGGAGGATAATTGTGCGTAGGTCCCCATGCAACAACTCACGTGATGCCCGGACCTCCGCCCTAGTTGCCTGCATCTCAGCTGAGAGTGTACGTGTGAGACGATCCAGCTGCTGTTCTGTCCTTCTGTTTGTTGAAGCCTCAAGCTCAACAAGAGTCGTCCTGAGGTGAAGGAGTTCCACCCTCAGGGCTTCCCTGTGGCCCTGGGACTCTATGGAAATGGCTTCCCGCAGAGTCGCCAGTGCAGCCCGCCTGTCCCTGTCGGACACCAACATGTCCTCCCTGTGTGACTGGCAGATGGAGTCTGTTGCCTGCTGTAGTCGCTCCATCAGCCTTTCGGGGGGGACAATGGAAGTGGCCACACTATCCATGGCCTGAGCCATCATCTCTGATGATGCTGCCTGTTGGGTTGCCATACCGTATATGGATTGCTCCAATGCGGTATTGCCAGGTGGCGTACAGCCACCACGTCGGCGGGCACCACACCTGTCTGGGGCAAGGCGAACTGCGCCTTGCTGTGCCGGCACTGCCTGAGGCTGCAGGACTGCATTCCCCCTCTGATCTGCTGGCCCAGGAACAGGATCAGATGTTGCGGAGTGTGACCCCGCATCCGTAACCACCAAAGGCGGACCTGCCAACACTGACATCCCCATTGAGGGTTCTAACCCTGGTGCAGGTGGGTCGGACAGAACAGAATCCCTCCCAGGAACACTCACCTGCGACGGCACATAGGTCTCATCATCCGAATCGACACCTGAATATAGCTCGGGGGAGGTGCAGCCAGAGACACCCCTTGAGATCACGACCTGCAGCAGTTGTGGGTTCTCACCCACCACCACACCACGTCCCTCACTGGTGGTGGGTCGGCCTGAGACCCCTCCTGGGTCTGCACCATCTCCACAACCGCAGCAGTATCAAGTGCGTCATCCCCTGCATAGACAGAAAAGAAAACAAATGGAAACAGGCATTAGCACTATGGCACACAATTAGGGCTGAGAAGCTACAGAAACAGTACTTGATTGACACATGTCCCACATGACTAAAACCCTCCCATGCATGCACCGTCACTGCGTGTGAAGGGGAGGCAGATGGCACACATTGATGACACCAAGATGGAAGATGAACACATTTGATGCATGCTGCCTAGCAGTGGCATCACACATTGGCCTGTGATTGGCAGGTCAAATACACATGCCATCACACAGATGGCATGTACCCTTGCCATAAAGTGAAGAGGGAGAGGAGGGCACCAATTGTTCATTCAGTCTAGTTTGCTCATGAAATTTATTTTTTCATTGAAATGGTCCAAATGTTTAACCTGGAGATGCCAGTCCAAAATGGTCCTATAGCACAGGGACATGTCTAAACAAATCATATCCAGGAAACAAAGCCAGTCCACTGTACCATAGCCATGTCAGACATGTGACAATAGGACTGATAAATGCCTAGTAAAAGTGGTGGTATGCAAACAATCTGCCTGAATAAACAGAGGAAAATAAGCAACAATGTTGTGGCAAGATGACACTTCAAGGGCAACTGGCGTGGTGTTGGGCTAGATGTCTAATGTTGGCAGAAGGGATACTGCTATACCCAAATGCTGGTGCGCAGAATGTATTGGATGAGGCACATGGGTGACCCAAACCACTCAGGCACACATACCCTCACCTGGCACCCAAACAGAAGCCCTCACACACACACCATGCACATGGATGACACACACATGCATGTGCACTCACCGGACAATACCTCGTAATCTGCCAGTTCTCCCACGCCTTGGATCTGTTCCTCCGTGACATAGGTCCCAGCAACATGCTCATGTGGAGTGAGTTCTATGTCCTCTGCTGGAGACCCACCTCCAGTCACTAGAGTAGCGGCATGACTTGAGGCCAGCTTATTCTTTGTCCTGCGCTTCAGGTCATTCCAGCGCTTGTAGCATTCATTAGCTGTGCGCCTCATGATTCCAAGGGCACTTATGATGTCCGCGATGGTTTGCCAGTGTGCCAGACGTTGTGCAGGTGTGGTCTTGGATCCTGCAACAATCACCATTTCGCGGTCATGTGCGGACACATACTCTACAAGTGCATTCAGTTCGGCCTCATTGAAGCTGGGCTTCCTTGACGGGCCGGACTGTGTAGCCGTGTCTGGGGCATCAGCCTCTACTGGACGAGCACTCTTCCTCTTACGCTTGGAAGGTGGTGGGGATCCTGAGTGTCCTACGCCGCTCTGGACACTAGGGGCAGGAGCCCCGGTGGACTCTGTACTAGGAGTGTGGGATTGCACACTCAGCATGGGAGTTGGTGTAGGCATTAGCTCAAGTGTGATGGTGTCAGGGGGAATGTCAGCAGGATGGACTTGGACCGACACTGTCCTGGCTGGGTGTGTGAGAGGTGGGGTGGATGGAGCCGCCGCAGCTGCCCCTGCAGCCTCCCCAGCCTGCCTACGCGGGGCAGCAGATGACCTAGCTGCCCCATATCCACGTGGCCTGATGACAACAACGTGCACCGGCGCACGTAGCCTAGACCTGCTGACCTGGAAGTCAGCCATGGAGTCACCCTGTGCCAGGTCTGGTTCCACAGTGGGCTGGTCCAACAAGGGCTGAGCATGGATGGTGTCAGCCACGTTACCCTCAACCAGGGGGGGGGGCATGGGTGTCCCTGACTGCTCCTCCACACATGGGAGGCTAGGGGCACCCTGCAAGTCATGGCCACGTCCCCTACCGGATCCACCACGGCCACCACTTGGGGCTCGGCCACCTTTGCCACCCTTACGGCTTGTTCGCCTCCCAGCCATGGCACTGATGTTATTGTACGTATGGGATTCACTGTGAACTATTGTCCTGGGCAATTGGGGGTCAAAGGTGTTGGGTACCAGATGGTAATCATACCCTAGTGCTCTAGCAAGGCTGTATGTCCCCCCTGGGGAAAGATGACGGGTCACGCAATGCACAGGAACCCCAAAAAAGGGAAGTAAGGTGCACGCAACCCCTCCTAGACCACGTGTGTGGAAAAATAAACCTGCACTACGCTGTGGCACCCAGAAACACAAGAATGAACGTATGCGTGTCACACGCAGCCTAGAATGACCTCTGAAGGGGTATGCGACACACGGGGCAAGCACAGATGTTGAATACGTGCGCGAATCACCGTCTGCCAGGAACAAAAGCGTGAAAAATATGCGCGTGTGCGCGTTGGCAACACCCCCGCCAAAAGAAGAATTGTACGCTGTCTGAGGAGACAGGACAACAGTAGAAGGGAACGCTGTTTGAGGAAACAGGCCCAGGAAAAAGAGGAAAAGAGAAAAAGCTGTCAGAGGTAACAGGGAGTACGAACTTGAAACGCCGTGAAGTAAATCGCGTGTGAACCGACAAGAAGTACAGATTTCACCCACTCGCTCTCCACGAAAAGCACGTACAAGGAAATGGCGTTCTACACGTACCTTTTATACACACGTCACAGACGCGCATTCGCGATGAGGCCAGTTCCACCAATTACACGCTTTGACACTCGGACGTGTATCTTTTTTTTTACAGGCGCCATTCTCTACGGCCATGCCCGTGACATCATAGCTGCGCATGGGGGCCTTTGGGCTTACGCGCTAAGGGCCTTTCCTCGAATTACACGCAGACGTGCAGGATTTTCATGTGCCAAATCACTCCGTATCAAGCTGGCCACGCGTAAGCACACGGAAGACCACGCTCCAGCCCATAAAGCCGATTTATTGCCCCCCAGAGCCCCGAGCACGCCTGCTATCTGCTGCTGCCTGACTGCCTGCTGCCCACGTGCCCTGCCATTTGCTGCCTGCACATCAGCCAGGGGTGCTGTTGCTGTGACCACCCCTGCTGGAACCGAAGAGTCCCAACTGGGATTCCATCGCTCCACAGCCCAGCCCCAGGACCCAGTTGCCCACCCACTCCTGCCTCTGGGGTTGTCATGTCGGGCACTGCAACATCTGACACCACTGACAACCCCCGGCCAGAGAGGCAGAGGGGCACCAGCTTCAGTGCCAGGGAAGTTGGTGTCCTGGTGGAGCAAGTCCTGGGGCAGTATGATGCCCTCTTCGGAAGTGTGCGCGCCGACAAGTAAGGACAGACTCGGATCTGGACGGACATTGTGACTGCCATCAACGCGGAGGGGGTGGCAGTCCGCGACTTCCAACATGTCAAGAAGCGCTGGGAGGACTTCAGGTCCAGCACCCTCAACAAGGCACGGCGCCTCTTGAAGGCAGCGGATGCTAAAGGGCGCCAGGGCCACTTGTCGGAAGATCAGATGAGGGTCCTGGAACGCATATCCCCAGCGCTCCATGTCCAGGTCCTTGAGAGGCAGACCGTCTGGAGTCGAGCGGTAAGTGTACAAGCATCATGATTTAAGCTGTGCGTGTGCTGATGTGCCAGTAGTGTGCAGGTTGCACATCTGTTTGTATGGGGCCGAGTATGGGTGGGGGTGTACAGGGCCGTGAGGCTAACACATGCGAGGGCTGTCATGTGTGAGACATGGATGGTGCTTGTGTGTGTAGGCTTGCATGCCAAATGCAGTTGTGTGGGCACACATGTTTGGATGAATGTGTATGTAAGTAGGCATGTTCGTGATGTCACGCATGTATGTTGTTTTCAGCTGCATGTATCAGCACTGTGTACATGTGCATGTGTGTGTATTTGACAAGGGTGCAACAGTGATGCAACATGGATGCATGTGACAGCGGGATGTGGAAGCCTGATTGGCAGATGTGACATGGATGCCCATCTGAACACTGCGACAGTTGGTTGAGGTGTACACATGCATGCAAGTGTGGTGGTGTGCGTTCATGTGTAGTGCACTCCCTGTGTTGCATGTGATGTCTGGCTCACCTTTGCCTGCTCATGCTGTTGTATGTCTATGGATGGTGCTGGCAGTTGCAATATGGCTGTGGTATGGCTCATGTGTGCAAGTTGAAATGACATGTGTGTTGCCGATTGTGATGCCATGTCTGAGGTTTGCCAATGCCACTCATGTGCAACTGTCATGTGTGTATGTGTCCATTGTACAGTGCCCTGATGCCTGTGTTTTATTTCTCCCGGTCTGCAGCATCAACTGATGAAGAGGGCGGAGAAGGTGCTGTGGAGCACAGCGGCGGGGATCGCACCGCCAGCCGGAGACGCAAGGCCCGGCTCCCCTCCCAGGTTGTGATCTCGTTGGGGAGTGAGGTGTCCGGTGCCGCGTCCCAGGCCGCAGCTGCCGGGGGGAGGTCCAAGAGGCGGAGGTCGGAGTTGGACTCCTCGGCAGCAGAAGGAGCAGCTGGGACCCCACAGGGCCCAACTGGGGAAGATGGCATGGAGTCATCCAGGTTGGTGGGGGGTTTGGTGGAGGAGGAGGCCGTGCAAGCAACAGAGATGGGGTCTGGAGGTGGGGATTCCACTGGTGCTAGTGGTGCAGTGCAGGACCAGGGACAGGAGGCAGCACAGGTCGCTGTGGAGGTGCCTGTGTGCAATCCTGTCCCTGATCCTGTCACTGCATCATCTTGCACCAGCAGGGATGCCTACGTCCAGACCCGTTTTCAGGCAGGGGATGAGCTCACAACAACTGGCCTTCCTCTGCCTGCGGACGTGGCTATCCGGGTCCGGGTTGAGCCTGTCCTGACTGGTGTGGCGTTGCGTCAACGGGCCATGCGAGGTGACCTGCAGTATTTTCTTGAGGAGACTGCACGTCATCTCGAATGGCTCGTTGACCGCCTCTGGCCTACTGGGACAGGTCACCCAGGCTGGATTCCTCCGTTTGATGGGGCTTGCTCAGACCCCCTCCTCAACTGAACCCCCTATGCGCCAGTCGTCCTCCGTGCCATCTTCCCACCCATTAGTCACCTGGGTGCCCTGTGGAGCTGTCTCTGATGGTGCAGCCAGGCTGGTGGAGGAGGCATCCCTGCCACAGTCGGGTGTCGGACGTCCAGCAGGGGTGGCCACATCAAAGACTGCACCCCAGCCAGCGGAGGATGTGCAGACAGCAGGAGGCAGTGCACGGGCAGAGGCACAGCAGCAGCAGCAACGTGGTGGGAGCCATGATGGCTCGGGGCCTTCGACATCGGATGGGCATGCATCGGCCGGAGGGCAGGAGGATCCAGGATGGGAAGTGTCTTCCGTGTGGCAGCGGTTGAGCCACGCCATAGATGCGGAGCGGCAGTGGGCGGAAGTGGCACGACTCACGATGGTCAGGGCGGAGAACTCCATGCGGAGGGCCCTGAGGCGGGCCGAGTGCCTCGAGGCAATCCGCAGGGAGTTGGGGTGAACATGTCGACGGCCCTGCGGACCCTCGGGGCCATGGAGGAGGACCACCTCCGGGACATTGAGCCGGAGTTTGATGATGACCTGGCTCGGAACATCCCGAAGTGAGCCGTCGGACTAGCCCGCTGCCCTTGTAAATAGTTCTGTAGTTAGTGTTAGGTTGCCTTTGCATTTTTTTGGACCTTTTGGACAATGGGCCACATTTTTGTATATAGTTTTTTTTTTTAGGTGGTGTTATTAGATAGGTTTCATTTCTTCTGTTGGGATCATGGACCCTGGATTGTTTATCTGTATATAGTTGACTTTTGGATTTTTCAATTTTTTTTATGATTTACCCATGGAGCAATGGTTTTCGATTTTAATTTTCCATTGGATTTACTTTTGTGGACTGTGACTTTGAACACCTTTCCTTTGGATTATGATTTGTGGTTTGCATTATTTCACGAACATGCTGGTTTATTTTTTTTAAATTTACATTATTGTTTGTTTATTTTTGATTCAATTTATGTTGCTTTTAATACATATTTTTTCTTCAAACTTCAATGTGTAGTATCATCTCATTGGTTTCATGCATATCATGATATGGGTTTTGACATTCACTGACACCCATTGGGTGTATGTGAGGGACATGTGTTCGTTTCCAAACTTGCAATTGGGGTTCTATCATGTTATTGCCATTTCTAAGTGGGTGGATGCAATACTCGGGTGGGTGTTTGGCATTTGGTGGCTGGCCATAAGGGCCAGGGATCTAGATTGTGATGACATGTTGGCTGGGGGGCATGAGTGGGGGCCTGGTGGAGGGTGCCCCTGGATGCTGGGGGGTGGGGGTGATGGGAGACATGAGTGGGGGCCTGGTGGAGGGTGCCCTGCACTGCTGGGGGGTGGGGGTGATGGGAGACATGAGTTGGACATGAGTGGGGGCCTGGTGGAGGGTGCCTTGCACTGCTGGGGGGTGGGGGTGGTGAAAGACATGAGTGGGGGCCTGGTGGAGGGTGCCCCTGGATGCTGGGGGGTGGGGGTGATGGGAGACATGAGTGGGGGCCTGGTGGAGGGTGCCCCTGCACTGCTGGGGGGTGGGGGTGATGGGAGACATGAGTGGGGGCCTGGTGGAGGGTGCCCTGCACTGCTGGGGGGTGGGGGTGGTGGGAGACATGAGTGGGGGCCTGGTGGAGGGTGCCCCTGGATGCTGGGGGGTGGGGGTGGTGGGAGACATGAGTGGAGGCCTGGTGGAGGGTGCCCCTGGATGCTGGGAGGTGGGGGTGCTGAGAGACATGAGTGGGGGCCTGGTGGAGGGTGCCCCTAGATGCTGGGGGGTTGGGGTGATGGGAGATATGAGTGGGGGCCTGGTGGAGGGTGCCCCTAGATGCTGGGGGAAGGGGGTGATGGGAGACATGAGTTGGACATGAGTGGGTGCCTGGTGGAGGGTGCCCTGCACTGCTGGGAGGTGGGGGTGATGGGAGACATGAGTTGGACATGAGTGGGGGCCTGGTGGAGGGTGCCCTGCACTGCTGGGGGTGGGGGTGGTGGGAAACATGAGTGGGGGCCTGGTGGAGGGTGCCCCTGGATGCTGGGGGGTGGGGGTGGTGGGAGACATGAGTGGGGGCCTGGTGGAGGGTGCCCCTGGATGCTGGGGGATGGGGGTGCTGGGAGACATGAGTGGGGGCCTGGTGGAGGGTGCCCCTAGATGCTGGGGGTTGGGGGTGATGGGAGAAATGAGTGGGGGCCTGGTGGAGGGTGCCCCTAGATGCTGGGGGGTGGGGGTGATGGGAGACATGAGTTGGACATGAGTGGGGGCCTGGTGGACAGTGCCCTGCACTGCTGGGAGGTGGGGGTGGTGGGAGACATGAGTTGGACATGAGTGGGGGCCTGGTGGAGGGTGCCCTGCACTGCTGGGGGTGGGGGTGGTGGGACACATGAGTGGGGGCCTGGTGGAGGGTGCCCCTGCACTGCTGGGGGTGGGGGTGGTGGGGGACATGAGTGGGGGCCTGGTGGAGGGTGCCCCTGGATGCTGGGGGGTGGGGGTGATGGGAGACATGAGTGGGGGCCTGGTGGAGGGTGCCCCTACTGCTGGGGTTGGGGGTGAAGGGAGACATGAGTGGGGGCCTGGTGGAGGGTGCCCCTAGATGCTGGGGGGTGGGGGTGATGGGAGACATGAGTTGGACATGAGTAGGGGCCTGGTGGAGGGTGCCCTTCACTGCTGGGGGGTGGGAGTGATGGGAGACATGAGTGGGGGCCTGGTGGAGGGTGCCCTGCACTGCTGGGGGATGGGGGTGGTGGGAGACATGAGTGGGGGCCTGGTGGAGGGTGCCCTGCACTGCTGGGGGGTGGGGGTGGTGGGAGACATGAGTGGGGGCCTGGTGGAGGGTGCCCCTGGATGCTGAGGGGTGGGGGTGATGGGAGACATGAGTGGGGGCCTGGTGGAGGGTGCCCCTGCACTGCTGGGGGGTGGGGGTGGTAGGAGACATGAGTGGGGGCCTGGTGGAGGGTGCCCCTGGATGCTGGGGGGTGGGGGTGATGGGAGACTTGAGTCGGGGCCTGGTGGAGGGTGCCCCTGCACTGCTGGGGGGTGGGGGTGGGTGGGAGACATGAGTGGAGGCCTGGTGGAGGGTGCCCTGCACTGCTGGGGGGTGGGGGTAGTGGGAGACATGAGTGGGGGCCTGGTGGAGGGTGCCCCTGGATGCTTTGGGGTGGGGGTGGTGGGAGACATGAGTGGGGGCCTGGTGGAGGGTGCCCCTGGATGCTGGGGGTGGGGGTGCTGGGAGACCTGAGTGGGGGCCTGGTGGAGGGTGCCCCTAGATGCTGGGGGGTGGGGGTGATGGGAGCCATGAGTCGGGGCCTGGTGGAGCGTGCCCCTAGATGCTGGGGGGTTGGGGGTGATGGGAGTCATGAGTTGGACATGAGTGGGGGCCTGGTGGAGGGTGCCCTGCACTGCTGGGGGGTGGGAGTGGTGGGAGACATGAGTTGGACATGAGTGGGGGCCTGGTGGAGGGTGCCCTGCACTGCTGGGGGGTGGGGGTGGTGGGAGACATGAGTGGGGGCCTGGAGGCGGGTGCCCCTGGATGCTGGGGGGTGTGGGTGAAGGGAGACATGAGTGGGGGCCTGGTGGAGGGTGCCCCTGCACTGCTGGGGCGTGGGGGTGGTGGGAGACATGAGTGGGGGCCTGGTGGAGGGTGCCCCTGGATGCTGGGGGGTGGGAGTGATGGGAGACATGAGTGGGAGCCTGGTGGAGGGTGCCCCTGCACTGCTGGGGGTGGGGGTGGTGGGAGACATGAGTGGGGGCCTGGTGGAGGGTGCCCTGCACTGCCGGGGGTCGGGGGTGGTGGGAGACATGAGTGGGGGCCTGGTGGAGGGTGCCCTGCACTGCTGGGAGGTGGGGGTGGTGGTAGACATGAGTTGGGCATGAGTGGGGGCCTGGTGGAGGGTGCCCTGCACTGCTGGGGGGTGGGGGTGGTGGGCGACATGAGTGGGGGCCTGGTGGAGGGTGCCCCTGGATGCTGGGGGGTGGGGGTGATGGGAGACATGAGTGGGGGCCTGGTGGAGGGTGCCCCTGCACTGCTGGGGGGTGGGGGTGGTGGGAGACATGAGTGGGGGCCTGGTGGAGGGTGCCCCTGGATGCTGGGGAGTGGGGGTGATGGGAGACATGAGTGGGGGCCTGGTGGAGGGTGCCCCTGCACTGCTGGGGGTGGGGGTGGTGGGAGACATGAGTGGGGACCTGGTGGAGGGTGCCCTGCACTGCTGGGGGGTGGGGGTGGTGGGAGACATGAGTGGGGGCCTGGTGGAGGGTGCCCCTTGATGCCGGGGGGTGGGGGTGGTGGGAGACATGAGTGGGGGCCTGTTGGAGGGTGCCCCTGGATGCTGGGAGACATGAGTGGGGGCCTGGTGGAGGGTGCCCCTAGATGCTGGGGGCTGGGGGTGATGGGAGACATGAGTGGGGGCCTGGTGGAGGGTGCCCCTGCACTGCTGGGGGGTGGGGGTGGTGGGAGACATGAGTGGGGGCCTGGTGGAGGGTGCCCTGCACTGCTGGGGTGGGGGTGCTGGGAGACATGAGTTGGACATGAGTGGGGGCCTGGTGGAGGGTGCCCCTGGATGCTGGGGGCAGATGGTGCAGGGAGACATGGGTTGGTGGGCAGTAGTTCAAAGTGACATGTGGGTTGGCTTGGGGGCATGGGCATGGTGGATGGGCTGCCTGCAGGACATGTGCAGGGTAGGCCCCTGTGGTGTGCAATTCACGTGTGGTACTCCCCGCGCACCCCTGGAATACACATACCATGATGGAATTGCGTGTGATACTTCCCGCGCACCCCTGGAATACACGTACCCTGCTGCTTTTGCGTGTGATACTTCCCGGGCCCCCCTTGAATACACGTACCCTGATGAAATCGCGTGTGATACTTCCCGCGCACCCCTGAAATGCACGTACCCTGCTGTTTTTGCGTGTGATACTTCCCGCGCACCCCTGGAATACACGTGCCCTGATGGAATCGCGTGTGTTACTTCCCACGCACCCCTGATGTACACGTACCCAGGACAATCGCGTGTGAAACTTCCCGAGAACCACTGAAATACACGTTCCCCGCTTGGCGTTTGCTGTTTGGCAGCCCTGTGAACTGGTCCAGGGTTAGCGCAGCCCTTTGCAATGATTTGGGAATTTTGAAGGCTTTTCCTAGCGCGAGGGCGTTCTTGGGGGCGTAACTGGCGCTGCTGCAGGGTCGCTGCGCCACTCTGCGCCACGGCTGGTTTCGGAGGCTAAAATCCATGAATTCGCTGTGCGATTAAAAGGATTTTTTTTCGCACGCGGCTGGCGCAGTGTATCGCACGGGGACACTATGCGCCAGCCGCGTGCGCCACTTTTGTGCGAATTTCTATGAATTATCCTGAATGTCTTTTCACCCCAAAACATTTCCTAGAGAACCTTTTCACTGAAACATCTTTCACAGAATGTATTTTATCGAAACTATATGTATGTATGTATATATGTATGTATGTATGTATGTATTATAAGGGCGGAAAACTGAGGCTTTGGGGGAACCCCCCAATAAAAAATAAAAATAAATTTGGTCTACAGGTTTTCGGCAAATAGTGTTATTAATCTACATTAGGTGAAAAGGTTTTCAGTGAAAATAATTCTATGAAAAAAATCTTTAGGTGAAAAAAATTTGGTGAAAAGACATGTAACCATTTTAAACCTTCCAGCCATCACCTCTTTACAATGCCACAATCAGTACAACGCATTCATTTACCAAGTTCCATCTCTCCTATTGGACCAATATTTGGAGGGAGACTGCTTGATCCTGGACAATTTCATTGTGAGCCTGCATTCATACTTAACACAAATATTTCCATCCATCAAATATAAGGCCACCTTTGAAGACCAATTTTCTTTTCCTTTAATTTTATGCAAATCTCCCACTCTATTATGAAAAATACCACTAATGCACATTTCAGCCAATATGGAGTATGTAGCCAGTGTTTGCTAAACGAACAATGATCTTGCACAATCACAGAAGGCCTCATTACGACCCTGGCGGTACGGGGTAAACAGCGTCGTAAAAGGTGCCGGCGCTGTATACCTCGTACCGCCTCATTACGAGGTCCCCTCGCGGGACCCAGGAAGCAACGGCTGGTCAAACCAGGCGTGCTTACCAGGTCCCGCGAGGGGAAGAGGGAGCAAACAACGGGCCAACTCGTAATGGCACGTTGTTTGCTCCCTCTCCCATTCCCATTCAGCCCTGTGGGGGCTGAAATGGGAATGGGGAAGGACCGGGTCCGGGTCCTTGGAGGGAGGAATTACCGGGCCTTCCGAACTCGGAATGGCCCGGTAATTCCTCATTCTGAGGACCCGGACGCGATTTCGGCTGCAGCCATGCCGCCAATAGCGGCATGGCTACCGCCAAGGTCGTAATGAGGCCCAGAGACTCTGTTACGAAAGTTCAAAAACATGGACATGTAGGACAAGGTACTCCTGTCCAACTCAGTTATATAACAAGAGCTGACCCTAGAACAGAGCAGTGGTGAACCACCTAGCCAACAGTACCTGACAGGTGTCTGAACAAAATATCTCAACTCCTATATACATAAATGTTGAAAATGGAAAGTGAGGTAGAGGAGAGATGTGGTGGCCTGATTGAGGCCACTTGGGGGTAGGACCTCCCACAGAAGCCATTTTATGGCCTGACACATTAGTGTGTGGTACTAGGGATTAGGTGGGGGGGGAAGTTGCATTGCTCCCACTCTATGGGTCTGCCTGTGGCACCTCCAAGGAAGGGTGGGCTGGCCGAGCAGATCCCTTCTTAAGGAAAAAACTCACAAGGGGAACTTTAGAAAGATAATAGGAATGCCTAGTATGAGGTTAAGTGATTTTCCACCTTGGTTTCTGTTTCCATTTAAATAAGGTGAGAACTCAGGGTGTTTCCCATTCATTTGTTATATATCATTGGTATGATCACAAAGCGCTGTGGGTTGAACACCCTCTAAACACCCTCAGGGAATGTAGTCCAGGTCAGTGGAGAGCATAGAGTAGCATATAGTGCTAGGGTTCACTCGTTATGTGTGCAGCCAGTGCGGTTCATGCGGAGGTGGCCACATTCTAATAATAGGTGCGGTGCAGTGGTCGTGAGATATCAGTGGAATGTGAGCAGCAAGGTAGTTGGCCTCCGAGTCTGCATTCTGGCTGCTGTGGGGCCAGTGTAAGAGATTATGTGTTCAGCTAGGATGATTTTATGTATGGGGTAGAACTGTGTTCTACCAGGCTGTTGAGGTGTTCAAGGCGCTGTAGTAGTATGTGTGCAGCTAGTCCCAAATTGATCGAGGGGTATAGCTGCATTCTTTTCTCTGTTGTTGATAAGTGGAGAATGAGAGGCTCTGCTGTAGGTCTCAGAGCACCCATTTTTCCAGTCCTTGAACATAGTGCACGGCAGGTGGCTAGGCTAGTCTCTGACACGTCTGTGTTTATTGCACAATTCTCAGGAGAGTGCAACCAGGTTTAGTTGCTATTTAGTGTCTGCTTCATGAAAAATAACAGCATTCATCAGGACAGTGTACTGCTTAGAAGAGGTGGCTTGTATGCAGGCTGAGCCCTATGCTGACACAGCTTTGACAGTCAATCATTAATGGGGCACCTTTTCCTCAGTGTTATCTCCTCAGTGTTCTACCATGATTAACAATAAAAACTGTGGCTCAGCCTGGTAAGTATCAAAATAATCCATCTCTGTAGTGTGATACAGAATTGGAAAAAACAGGAATGGCTGGTCCATATTTCTAAACGTTTTCCTGATCTTGTTCCCATTCAAAAACATTAAGTTTTCTAGTGTGAGAGCTTTCCATGTCTATGGATGGGCAATCCATTCTGCCATGGTCTAGTCCATGCATGAATCTTATGTCCTGTTCCCCTATCTATTTTGCGTCATGCATCCGTCATTTTTTCAAACACACTTGGTGTTTGGTGCAAGGCTCACCCACATGCACACTCTTTGAGATGAAACTCTCCAATCACCATCTTTGGATTCCAGTACATCTGCTGGGTGAGACTAATCAAACATTGCCAAGATTTCTTTGTGTGGGTATGGATGCATTTCATGTGCATGATATGTAGCTGTGCTGGCAGCATTCTATGGGTGGAACTGATATAGCCAGTCTTGTTTTACAGGGCATTAGAATGTTAACACGCAAGTGCACAACACCCTGTGAGAGAATTGAGGCCTGCCATAGGTATGCCAGAAGCCCTGTCCTATTCAAAGGTGATGGATATGTGTAACCAATGCCCCAGATTGTATATATGTATTTGCCTGCCTCCTTGTCATAATATCTACTCAGTGTGTTCCTCATATTATTTGTGTATCTGTGGCTTTGGACTTCATTATATCTTTATAGATGTACTCACAGTGCCTCAGTAGGAGGCTGGCGGAATGGGTTTAACGGCGCTGGTAAAGGTGCCGGAGCCGTTAAACCCATTCCGTCCTATTATGAGGTCCCCTTGCGGGACCCGCTCTGGACTTCTGGTCAGACCAGACGTCCTTTGAGGGTCCCGCGAGGGGACCAGGGAGCTAACAATGGGCCTGTTATTAAGGGACCCGTTGTTAGCTCCCTCACCATTCCCATTGAGCCCAATGGGGGCTCAAATGGGAATGGGAATGGGTAAAGTGAATGAGGAATTACTGTGTCCTCCAAGCTTGGAATGGCCCGGTAATTCCTCATTCAAGGAACCCAGACCCGACTTTGGAGGCAGCCATGCCCTTATTAACGGCATGGCTGCCTCCAAAGTCGTAATGAGGCCCACAGTCATTTGAGGCCACATGATTTAAGGATCTATGGGCCTCATTCTGAGGTTGGCGGTAAGGGGTTAACGGCGCCGGTAAAAGTGCCGGTACCCTTAACCCCTTACAGCTGCATTACGAGGTCCTTTAGCGGGTCCAGCTAAGGGCGGCTGGTTTTACCAGGTGCCCTTAGTGGGAGCCGCTAAAGGACCAGCATGCTAACAACGGGCCCGTTATTAACGGGGCCATTGTAAGCATGGTCCCCATTCCCATTTAGCCCTATGGGGGCTCAAATGGGAATGGGGATGGGTTCCCAGAATGGGGAAATACCGGGTCCTCCAAGGTTGGAATGGCCCGGTAATTCCCCATTCAGGGAACCCGGACCCGTTATGAGGTAAGGGGGTAGCCATGGTGCTAATAGCACCATGGCTACTTCCAACCTCGGAATGAGGCCCATATATGTTTCTTAGTTTATTCAAGATCCATCACACGTACAGGGTTAACAAGTCCTCTATGAGCAAGACAGCACACTGTGCAACTCCGGTCCTTGCCAATTGCCTCAATTACCATGACCTCTCCTCATCAACATTCCTGCCCTTGGGTGCTTTTTCAGCATACATATTGCTGTAAGTAGCCAGCCCAATGTAACAGACATCACATGGATGTCCTGCCACTGGGTCAGCAAAACCACAATGGCAAAGGATGTCCTCATCAGTCAGTTCAGATAAGAGTCTCTTCTTGTACAGAGTGCCCTCATCTTAACCACTCGGATTTCTAATCTAACCGCAGAAACAGTTGTTAAATTGTAACTGTATGAGTATGGTGTGTTCATCCCATACCCTGTCTACTCTGCTAGTGCTCAACCAAAAGGTTTCATAGTTGATATGTCTGTCTGGGACACTACAATGATGTTGATGTTCAACCTGCCACATTATATAACTGCTAGGCGGTGGCACTCTATGGCTTTCGGGATGCCCACACTCACAGCATCAAGTTAGACTATACACTGCTGCACCTTCAATAGTAGCAGACAGTCCCTCTTTCTGTCCAATAAAGGTACTGTAGCATGCTTCATAACCATCCAGGCCATGGCATGTGCAACCTGGCTTGTGTTAGCATATATGTATAGTGTTCAACCAAAGGGACGTTCAGACTATGATTCCATGTGCAGTAACTGTGTTCTTAAATCTATGTTTGCTGTAATTCCCATGCACCTGGCATTACTCTGGTAATGAGGAATACGTGTGTACCATTACAATTGAGGAATACTGTCTGTTGGCAAGGGGGTCTTAGTCCTAGGTCAACTTCTCTTGTTGTCCTTGTGACGGGGCAGAAAACACATCCTCCACATTGGGAGTGTCCTACAGGTAACTGTCTTTTCCACAAAGTGCCTTGAGTTCATACTTGCTTGTGTATCAACATGATGTGTGCGAACAAGTCTGTCACTGATGTTTATTGCCCTTTCAAATGCAGTTTGCAGTTTCAGACGTCTGTTGCCCTTGGCACTGAATATATACCAATTCTGTAGAAACCTATTGTTGATGCCTTTATCTAAAGGGGAGTTTGTAAGCAAGTGTGCAATTTTTATCTGGTCTTTTTTTATTGATGTGGTGTTGGGGAGTTGCGCCGGATCACAGTGTGCACCCTTTCTACAGTAAATGTAAATGTTTCCCTTGATAAGCCTGCCCCTTTGCAAGGTACTTTGGTGTATGACCGGTTGTTTGTATTCTTCCACAAGGGAGCTGTTTCTGAATTACCACTGGAGCTGCACAAATGGGAGGTGTTGACTAAGTGCCTTTGGATGATAACTACTAGGGGGGAGAAGGGGATTCTGGCCTGTCATTTCTTTCTTAAAATCATTGTTGTTAGGCATTGACCTGAAGCTGTGATAAATAAGTATATGTACAGATAATAGATACTCTATGTGTGCAGCCTACAGAAACCTCACATTGAAACATAGATACACACTCTGCGGATCCTCTTCTGTTCCTTTCCAGCATTTGAATACAACATTGTCCCTGGAGGATAGCTCAGCGGCAACATGCTCGCCTGGAAAGCAAGATGACACAAAGCAACACAGGTTCAATCCGCGGGTCTGTGCTTTGAAACCTCTGGGTATTTAAGCGAGTTATAAATACGCAAATAAGACAGAAAAAAAAAGAAAACAATTACGCAACTCAAAAACCTAAAAGAATTTGTGTAACAGCGCCTCAATGCCTGCGGGCTGCGTGAGTGCTATAATGCAAATACAAATAAAATAAATCTAAATACATCACCCACATATCAATGAGTCTCTGAATGGGTTAGTGTCTAGATGGCTTTTTTCATCTCCAAACCTGCCACTATAAAGGGTTGCCAGGCTCGGTTAATAAGTAACCCATGTTTTTGTCAGGGCTGGAACCAATAACTTCATTACCAGAGTGATTTTGATTTCTCTATAATATTGTGTAGTACATTTTCAACAAGCAGGAGTATTTCTATATGGGCAATACTGATGTTAAGTGGGGACTGGTAGAAGAGAAAACCATCTGCCTCACCATACTCTCCTCTTTCAATTGGTTTACAAATCTCAAAATCTGTTCTCACCACCAGCAGGCACTTTTGGATAGGCAGCATCCCACTTAACTATTTTTATGACTAGCTTTGTGGGAATATTTGACAGGCACAGTGGTTACTACTTCCTTGTTCTTTAACTCTGGTAAAGGGGTCTCTCAAAGTTTGTGCAGCAATATCAGAAGTAAAGTAAAGAGACTCTTTGGTGACCAATGCCCATTGGGGATATAGCAGTACTTGCATAATAGCTTTCACTTGGCAGGTGATATCTGCCTTTGAAAAACTTTTATATGTAATGAAAAGAGGCAAGACTTCAAGGCCATTTTGCACTTATGTTGGGAATTACTGGTCTAGAAATGGGGACTATGCTAGTAACCCATTCTATGGGGGCTCTTTTAAAGTGCACACAGTGCACAGTAGCCCCCAAGGAGATCTTGCAAATGCTGGCATCCTATTGTTAAATGGCGTCTCATTATTTTGAACATTATTCTAACTTATATCAATGCTGCAGTGCAGGTTCAGACATGGTATGGGGAAATGACAGTGGGACAACAAGTAATATCATCAACTTTCAAAATGGCCACGTTCAACACCATGATGGCAAATGCTCTTCGCTTTTATTTTGTACAACTCTGACAATATGTTTACAAAACAGTACCCCACACTTAAACCAACATAACATATTTAGCAAGTGCTTAGACAATGCTGGTAAAAGCAGGCATATAATTCTTAAACATTATTCCATTATTCAGTGCACACACTTCGAGCTTGGTGGTAGTTAGGTGGTCATTCCAAACAGAATTTATGTTTCTGCCAATTGGTGCCATCGATTTATCGCATGATTACAAGTGGCCATAGGCGGTGTAAGTCTCCATAGGAAACATGGGGATTTCGGCTGAATTACTGCCGATTTTGTGGCAGTAATGTGGAGCATTTACCTTTCTATTCCTCCACACAACCAATGCACTTTTTCTTTCTGTTTCATTTCTTGCTCTAGCAATTTTCTTTTTTCTGTCTGCTTTCAATGGGTGTATGCCTTATTATATCCAGATGCCGTTCTTCTACTCCTCCCCCAGTATTCAATAACCTTGCCCCTGACATCAGTGGTTTAAGTGTGGCCTGATGCTTCTCATCTGCTCCCATCAATCTGTGATCAATATCAAGGTGACCTGTTGGATTGGATAATCACGACCACATGCCCTTGTCCTGGACATTCCTTTTTCCATGTGATGGACTCTTGAGAGGTGTAGTCCTTATTCTCTACATTCAAACACATTTGAAAGTGGTCATGTCAGAGGTGTCAACTACAGTATTACAGTTGCCTTAATTAACGGTAAAATCCCAGTTCTGCTCACCTTGACTGAATCTTGTAAGCATGGGAGTCCTGTTGTTAAATATTCTTCTCATGTTGTTGAAAGATCACCTCAACTGTATTCTACTAATATTATTATGTAAAAGCATGGAAATATCGAGGCTGAGTACCACAAAAGGAAATACACCAAACACGGGCTATAAAGATTCACAGATCGTTAATACTGCGCAGTTACAAAGAAACACAGATCTGATACAGATAGCTATCTGGCTCTCGACACCCCACAATGAGTACCAGCCCGTCAGAGCGAGGAAGGAGAGTGCTGGACATCTAAAAATTCGTATTTTTATACATTTCCTATAATATTGTCCAGCCCCTCTACAGGTTAATAATCTGCGGTCTAGAGTTTGTGCCGAGTTCACATATAGCTCAAACAATAATATGCACATGGATTACATAGGTTTGTGTTTCCAACAAATTACAATGGCGAAGTGTATTCCTGGATTTAGCAGTGAGCCTTAGTACATATCCCTTCACAATGTAGTTCTGCCAGTGACCACGCTCGACATTTACACAACATCGTCCTCGATGTGTATTCGTGGATGAGGCTTGTTAGTGTAGACAATCCTAGGACAAGTCATGCTTGGGCCAAGGTCTCATTACCTAGTCCAAACAGTCGGCCCTCGGACAGTCTAACCATTAACAAGACTCAAAGGTCGGGAAGTCTTGGTTGCAAGTTAGAAACACAGTCCACCATTTTCGAACAGAAACTCACATACGAACAGAAATCAAAATGGCAGACGATTCTAAAATGGCAGCGAATTTGATATAAAATCGGAACTTTCCAACGCGGTTTTCTTCATGGTGCAACTAGGCTTAGGCCAATATAAATCAGAAGGAGGCATGATATGATTTCCCATTTAACAAACCCTCCTTTTGGCCTAAGCCAAGCGCTAAACTACAACTAGTCACATTACGAGTAACTCCACGTCTCAATGTCCATACAACCTGAATCACAACCATCAGAGATATCAATCGCAATAAGGTCTGTAACAGAAATTTCCTTCAACACAAATTCGTTGGTCATTCTTTCCGGTGCGCGTACCTTTTGTCCTAAAGCTCCCATAGTTTGTGCACAACATCCACCTAACATTGAAAATATGGCAGGAAGACATTGTATACAGCAACAGCAGAGCAACAGAACACCCAGAATAATCAATAAGACCGGAAGTAGCTTCCATCCCCAAGATCGTAAGAAGTCCCAGAACCAAGCGCTAAGATCATAATTTCCCTCGGGAATGTGCACTTCTGAACTAAGGTGGTGCAGATTTTGTATAGCCTTAAAGATGGTTGGGGGGGAATCCGGAACGAAAATACAACAAGCAGACCCCACTAATTTGCATACTCCACCAGCCTCAGCCAGGATGACGTCTAACGCCACCCGGTTCTGTAGTGCCACTAACCTTACTGCTTTCTGTTCTAGAGTCATGTTATAGAGTATGTCAGTGTTCCGGTTGATGGTTCTCTCCAGTACTCTCGCTAGTCTCTTGATATCCTTGGAATTTAATATTTGCCCCCAGAAAGGTACAAAGGATTTTGCTACGTCACCCAGAACCTGTGATGAAGTATCGCCATTCTTGTCCCGCCTTGGACGAGCCCTAGAGATTTCTGCAGTACTAACTATAAATACCCCTGGCAACAGAATTCCTAAATAACAGGTTCCCTGCCAATCGCTAGGTAGCCATGGGAAAGCTTCATTACCGCAAATGAGGTAGACAGGTTCGCCTACATACAAAGGTCTGTCCTCACTGGTCAAATTCGCAACATTGGTGCAACACTTGAAATCACCCATTGACTGAGTACCATTCCTCTGTATGCAGAAAGAAACTGAGTTGGGGCTATGGTTAACAGTATAGGAAGGTGGTGTGGCATCCCTTTTGCCTATAGGAGCCATCTTGAAAGAGATCAGAGATTGAAAAGGTTGAGACAGTCTATCAGAAGGCCTAATGGAAGCAACATTAAGCTTGCTTCTATTTGCAAAAAGCGAGCATCCTAGGGGCGTTAGAACTTGTCTTTCAAACTCGCTCAAATTCGTTCCATCAAAGTTCCCCGAGATCATTCCATCGGCCAAAGAATAGTGCCCTTAGAGAAGCATAACATGCAGTAGTCAGAGGCAAAGGATGAATATACCAGCCCAACCCTTTGTCTCCATGTTGTGGCAAATGAGAGCAGACCCCACAGTTAGACCTGTACAAAATGGCATGTGTTGCATTCATTATAAGTAATAGTGTGCTATTGTGGTAACTCTGTCTGTGTTGAGAGTCTATAGGAGATATAGTGTGCAGATGAACAAAAGGTGTAGGTACAGTAGGTACATTTTCAGTAGGAAAAAATATTTCAAGCGGACGTATTTCTTCCATGTACGCAAATCCTAAAGCAATTACTATTGTGAAACCGGTTAACATGATTACAAGAAAACAACACGTTTTAAAAGACCATGTATTCGATTGTCCATTGTCTTTACTGGCTACACAGTCACTTATTTGTTCGATACGGGTAGAGGCGATAGCAGGCATTGTTACTTCGAAACGAAAGCACCGTAGTTCATTTGCTGGTTTTCTCCAGATCACGCGTTTTCTTAGTCTTTCCCTATCCCCAGTCAACAACTTTCCTTTGTATACAAATGACAGGGCAAAGGACAAGCCCTATGATGATTTTCCTGTTGGCACAGCCGAACCGTGCAGTGAGTCTAGCTCCGTGGACACAGATTGTACCTTGTGACTCCTGGTACAGTGTGATCTGCGAACAGCGTGTCGTTGCTTCCTGATGGAAGTGACGAATTTGCAACAGAACCTAACCACGGTGAAAAAGGATCTGCAGGGGAGTGTGGAGATGAAGCAGCTGTTTCCCCAGGCACCGCAGGCTCAGGGAGTGTCTCCGAAGCACTCTCAGTACTGCTCAATGCTGAGTGATAGTTGGGAGCAGAGCAGGTAAGTTTCTCCGTATCTTCTGTGTCGTGTGGCAAAGGGAAGGGTATCGTCTTGACATTCGACACTTGTATCCAGTGCCTCTTGCCCTCCACCTGAATTGTCATCTGTGTGGCCAGGAGGACCTGGTGTGGCCTCTCCACCGCGGTGCGAGACAGAATGCTCGTTCGAATGCCTTAAATGAGCACCCACTCCCCAGGTCGGATACTATGACCTGGCCCCTCGTACTTTGCTGGGAGGGCTTCTCGCACCTGTTGGTAAATCAAATACAGATTTTTAGTTAACCAGTCACAATAATTAGAAAGAAGTACATGCTCAATGTCCCTCAAAGCCCTGGGTTTTGGGAGATTCCAAATGCTAGCTGGCCTAGTCATGACCACCTCATATGGGGAGAGCCCAGTCTTAGTCTGTGGGGTAGTGCGCATTGACAGTAACACTATCAGTAAGGCGTCCGGCCATTTCAATTTAGTGCCAGCACACGTCTTAGCAAGCTTGTTCTTCAAAATTCCATTGTGTCTCTCTATCAATCCAGCACTCTGAGAATGTCTAGCCAAATGAAACCGTTTATCAATCTGTAATCCTGCGCACATCTACAGAATTACAGCAGCGATAAAATGTGGACCATTGTCCGACCAGATGACCCTTGGCAAACCAAACCTAGTAAAATATTCCTTAAGCATGGTTTTCGCCGTTGGCATTGCTGTGGAATCTTTTACAGGAAAGGCTTCAACCCATTTACTAAAGGCGCAGATAACAACCAAAACAAATCTGAAATTATTACAGCGCTCCATTTCAATAAAGTCAAAGTGGATCACTTCAAAGGGGACAGAAGGTGGACCAAAACTACCCATTGGTGTCGATGTGCCCTTCCCCATATTGTGCTGTAGACAGATCATGCAACTTTGGACAAAATGCTCAGCTGTTTTCGAGATGTTATCGTTCACCCAGACATTTTCTAACATTTTACAAATCTTCCTTGTACAGATGTGGGTGGGCCCATGAGCCATTGCGACCATCATAGTAATGTACGCATCTGGCAGCATCCATTTTCCCTCTAACTTATCCACCCAACACCCATCATCATCCAACCCCACCAAACCCTCAGCCCATTGCTTAGTTTCTTCTAAAGTGGCATCGGCTTGGATATTCTTTGCAGATTCAATACCTTCATCAATGGTGCAGACATTTGTGGCTTTGCTTGTAGTGTACATGTCTGAATAGAGATCAGTAGGAGTTTGTTTGGCTATCTGGTCCCTTTTCCTACATCATTTATGATTTTCTGATGAGGTGCGCATTTCATGATCGTTAACTGAGTGGGAAGTGCAAGCGCTGAAAGGAATCAACTTTCAAGGAGCCATATTGAATCTTCATTCCATGTGAGGTCAAGAAACCTCGTTCTGCCCAAAGTCTACCGAAGTTGTGAACTACCCCAAAAGCATTCTGACTATCAGTATATATGTTTACTCTAAGCCCTTTGAAAGTTCACAAGCTCGAGTCAGTGGAATAATCTCTGCGGCAGAGTTATGTGAAATTCTTTTGGTTTCCACAATTGTGTTTAGTGTGGTGATGGCATAAGCAGCTGTGGATGTACATCCAGAAGTTTAAAACAGGAGCCATCGCAAAACAGCTCCCCTTGTGGGTCATTCAAAGGTGTATCTTTCAGATCAATCCTGCCTTTAGTCTTTTGTTCTTTGGTGTAAAGGCAGTCATGTGACATTTCGTCACTGCAAGCAGTAGCTTGCGGGAAAGGTAATACTTCAGCCGGATTCAATACACAACACCTCTTGATTTGTATATGAGGTGCAAACAAGATCAATTCATATCTCGTTAATCGTGTGGAAGTGAGGTGTTGTGTTTGTGTTCTATTTAATAGAACATCTACAGAGTGAGGTACCAACAAGGTTAAAGCATGGCCTAGGACCATACCCTCGCTCTGTTTTACAGATGCAGCAGCAGCAGCGACAGCTTGCAGACATCTCGGCAAAGCACATGCAACAGGATCAAGGGCGGAAGAAAAGTAACCGCACAGCCTATTCTTCCCTCCAAGTTCCTGCATTAATACAGCCAAAGCACATCCATCACATTCATGCACATTCAACTCGAAGGCCTTTTCATAATTTGGTGTGCCCATAACTGGTGCTGAACACAGTGCAGTCTGGAGCAGATCAAAAGCTTTCTGGTGTTCCAAGTTCCACGGCAATGGCAAAGAATTGCCCTTCTTTGTCAAAGCCAACATAGGTTTAATCACTAGTGAGAAGTTCGGGATCCACTGCCTACAGTAAGAAGCCATTGCTATCAAGGCTCTGACTTCCTCCTGTGTATTTGGGACAGACATGCTAGAAATGATTTTAATCCGTTCAGGTGTCAACCTTCTTCCCTCCTTTGACAAGAGATAGCCTAAATAGGCGACCTCCTGTCGACAATATTGAATTTTTTTCAGCAAAACTGTATGTCCACGTTTTGCTAGGTGAATAAGCAACAACACAGTGCCCTCCTTACAGGCACTTTCTGAATCAGCAGCTAAAAGAAGATCATCTACGTATTAAAGCAATGTACAAGTGGTAGGCAGCTCGAGTGTATCAAGCCGCTCTTTCAAATCCCTACTATAAATGCTTGGACTTTCCGTGTATCCTTGTGGCGCACGGGTGAATGTAAACGAGCGTCCCCCTAGGGTGAACGCGAACAGGTATCTGCTATCCCTGTGTATAGGAATGCTAAAGAAAGCATTTTTAAGATCTACATCACTAAAATGAGTAGCAGAAACTGGGATCATAGTTAATATCGTTGTTACATCAGGCACAATAGGAAATTGTGGAGCAACAATCTTATTGATAGCACGTAAATCAATTATAAAATGAAAAGGAATTACATTATCTCCTTTCTTATACACAGGCAAAATCGGACTATTGCACAAACTACTTGCAATTTCTTCAATTACCCCACGGTGTACAATATCGGAAACTATACTCTTCAAAGCTTGCTCACCATCAACCGAAATCTTATACTGAGGAATACGTGGCAACTTTACTCCTTGTTTCAAAATGATTTTTACAGGCTCAATCTGTAGAACACCAACATCGTTGTCATCAATCGCCCATAGACACTCCGGAACATCACTAAATTCCGGCGGCAAAGTTCTAGGCAGAAAGTTGCTGTGGTGAAATCGTCAAACGCACTCCATCCGAAGAACAATGAATTACTGCCTTTAATCCCTTCAACAGATTCAACCCCAACAAATTCTCTCCACAGTTCGTTGTCAAAAGAAACGGACAGTGATCTGTGAATGGACCCAGTGTAATCGGTACCGGCGAAGAAACCAGACTAACCACTGGTGTACCAGAAAACCCTACAGAAACATGAGTTCTGCCTGACAGTGGAATGTCTGGAACCCGTGAATGGTCAATGGAACACTTCTGCGCTCCTGTGTCTATCAAGAATAGATGTTTCCTATTTCCCATTATCATTTCAACGTAGGGACCTTTTTAATTAACAGGAATAGGCGTTGGTTCCAAACCCTGCTTCGGGCAATCCTAGCGAAACAATATATCGTCAAAAGGAAGGTCTTCAGAAAGATATGCAATAGAAGGATGATCAAAAATGTTTCTATTATCCACACATGGTAACTGATTGTCTTGTGAAAAAGGCTGTGAATTCTGAGAAAACTGGCTTCTTACAGGACCCCCTGCCCCAGGGCAGCCTCTGGATCGCCTACCCATGATACCAAATGTGTTATTCGACCTCTGCTGGAGGATCGGGCATTGGGCTCGCCAATGACCCTCTTGTCTGCAATAAGCACATTGGTTTGCATGTACAGGAGCCAACGGCACAGTACCCTGTGGAACATACTGTCCCCTAAACTGAGTACTACCCCCTCTAGGGCCTCTAATAATCCGTTGCAATAAAACTTTAGTTTTCAAGTCTCCTTTTTTCTTTTCAATCCTTTCTTTCTCATTATTGACTCGGTTGTCATAATAGTGAGCCATATGCAACACTTCAGACTGAGTCTTAAATTGCCAAGCGCTCTCGGAAGTCATAATTTGCGACTGGATGTCAGGTAACAATCCACGCACAAATTTGTCTACAAATAGTCATTTTCCAGACTCTGTGCTCAAATCTTGTCCACTGAAATCTGAAAACACTTGTTCAAACTGATTAAAGAATTCAGTAGCACCCTCAGACTTTCCTTGGACACAAGCAGTACGTTTATCCCAGACAATCCTTCTCTCAGGAATTAAGGCTTTCAGTTTTGTCACTATTCTATCAGGCAAAGTCTGTATTACCTGTGGCGGTCTCTCGCCAGCTGGTCTATCTCTATCTTGTCTAGCCATATTATCCCATGTGTCCCCTAACCCTGGTACATCATGTATCGTCCCAATCTGTTTCCACAAATCAATGGGTAGGAGCATGGCAAATAACAAATCTATATCACTCAGAGGAAATACTGACGACTGCAAGATAGATTCTATCTCTTTATAGAACCCTGTCGGATTTTTTCTAATATCTGGGATGGATTGCCTAATGGTGTTCACTTCCTGTCTTGAGAACGGGTCGTGAACAAACTGTGATACATAATGTGCAGGAATGTCGTAAGCAGCAGTACCTGCTGCAGCGTTAGCTGGAACCTCAACATTTGGGACAAATGTCGGAGGAACCTCACTCATAGGCAACTGAGAGATAGGAAACTCCGAACGCTTACTGAGCAACAGAGCTAAATCGAGCACTAAAGCAGCTGAAGGAGTGTCAGACGAAAAAGCTCTCTTATAGATATTCAATAATTCTGCGGGACAACAAATCTTACTTTTAATACATTCATCCAGCAGGTTTTCTACCTTAACCTGTATCACTGTGCTCTGCATTTCTGGTGTATACTGACTATACGTCTCATATACTTCTACGGGAGATATCGACATGTCTGAAATCCATCTAATTGCATCTTTTGTGCAAATTCGTGTTTCCTCACTCATCGACTTACAAAGAGGAAGGAACCGATTCTGTACAAAAGTAGCGCTCAAACTATCACCGTCAATTTCTTCATTCCGCAACCTTTCTAACTCCCTTCTATACTCAATGTTAGGCAGAAACCTGTGCAGTTCCCTCTGGGACCACTGCAAAAGATTTAAGACTACAGGTGTTTGGCAGTAAACCCACTTGGTAGCAGTCTGTACCACACAGATTCACTTGGTAGCTGTGGCTGAGCAGTCAGACTTCCCTCAAGAAGAGTTAGGCAGTATAAAGAGTATTCACAATAGGTCAAAAGAACACAGTAGAACAAGCAAACACTGACCAGAACTTGGTGTAAACGAGATATAAGTATTTATTTAAAACCACATCTAATAAAACACACAGGCACTAATATTAAGCAATTCAAAAACATGGTCACTAAAAGAAATACACTCCCTTAAAAGGATATTAGACAAGTCTTAAGTAAAGCCCCACTTATTTTCAGACAGCGGTGAGCGCTTAACGCAGATGGCACTCTAATAATTTGGTTTAAAAGGGAGAGAAAGGCAGAGCATAAATTGAAACAGATCCCAACACTTTCAAAAGAACACAGCAAGAGAGGAAGGCAGAGTCAAACCGTGACGTTAGAGTTCAGAAAGCCGAATCCACTTTAAGAGGATCAGAACGAAATGTGTCCAAGGTCACACAGTTGAAAAGTGCACAAAAGTCTCGAAAAGGTTCAGAAAGAAGTTGGACCAAAAGAAAGGGACCAATTAGATGGTCAAGGCGACCAGCCCAGTAAAGAAGGTTAAGGGATTATTATTACCTTGTAGCAATCTTTAGAAAGGGAGGCCTGGCGGACACAGTACATTAAAGTGGTGAGAATACTCCAGCGGGGGCAGTTGTTCCTGGCAGCAGATGCAAGTCGGTGCTTCGTCTGGGGGAAGAGAAGATCTCGTCGGGGAGGAAGACAGGAGTCCGTTGCACTGCCAGGGAAGAAACCAGCCGCGGAGTTCTCAGTTAAAAGGAGCGGTCCTTTTAATCGTGGTCCAGTGGTAAGTGGCTAAAGTTCCAGTCCCAAAAGCCCTGCTTTTATGCAGCACACCCCCATTCACTCAGCCTAGCTGTCAATCAAACATGCTAAGTGGTGAGCCGGCCGGCTCACCCCTTGGGCCAATCACACAAGAGTGCGACTTGAGTTACCAAGGTAACTCAGTCCAGGGTGCCTAAACCCCCTCCCACACCCCCTGTGCTACCCAGACAGAGTGGCACCACTTTTGGAGGCTTCTGTGGAGAAGCCCACCAAAAAGTGGAACAAAGGGCTCAACTTGGGTTGGAGTCACAGAAGAGAACACAAACGCCATTATAGAATCGAGTTCTGGCAAAAAATACCAACCGGCGAATTAATATTAAATAAATAAACCGGCGGTATGTTCGAGGCTATGTGAATCAAATAATTAAAGTTGGTAGCCTCGAACAATGGGAAAATCTCATAGAGATATATCCGCGGTCGAATATAAAAAGTAGTATCCACTGCCACCAGCCAAAACTCAATCAGGGGGGACGGAGACGTGCCCCCTCGACTAACAGACCCCGGGGGAATCGAAGCGCCCCAACCAGTACGTCCGCAATATGATGGTTTGTACTGGTTTCTGTTCATAATTTGGGACTAGTAAAGCCAATCGTGACTTTACATGCCCTGGGAGACAGTAGTCAGTCCCAGGGTATGGAGTCTATGGTGGGGTGTCACTATGACACCCCTGTGTCACTGCACGGAGGGTGCTGTGTAACACACATAGGCCCTCATAACAACCTTGGTGGAGGACCATGGTGCTATTAGCACGATGGTCCATGCCGCTAAGGTTGCAATTCCGCCATGGTGGTAGGCGGACTTACCGCCCCATTCCGAGGTCGGCGGGGCGGTAAGTCCCCAATCCCCATTTACCCTTCCCCATTCCCATTTTTGCCCCATAGGGCATAATGGGAGTGGGGAAGGCGTTAATTACGCCACCGTAAATTACGGTGGCGTAATTAACAACAAGGTCCCTTAGCGCCATGGATTTTAACACCTGCGGTGTTAAAACCTCCATGGCGCTAAGGGACCTCGGAATCAGGCGGTAAGGGTCGGCGCTGTTTACGCCGCCGTAAACCCCTTACCGCCTGGGTCCTAATGAGGCCCATAGTAAAAACAAATGAGACCCTATGGAGTAAAGGACCCCATAGCCCATAAAACACATTAACAGGCAAAGGAACACCACAAATCATGTCCAAGAGTGGGAGAAAAAGAGTCTCACTCTTGGCAGGAGAAAAAAAACAAACTCCAGAAATCCAGCAAAGCTGCTGGGGGACTCACTAGGTTAGGAAATTCAGCCTAAACAGGGAATTCTGCCTAACACTCAAAAACCCTCTCGACGTGCTCATATACTTTCTCCACAGTATCTCTTGAATATGCTAAAACATTCAGATCCCTCAACCCTTGTGGAAGACCTACATAATTCAGTCTATTCCACATTACAAATAAATGAATTCCCAGTCCTTCGACAAAAACATTTTTCTCAGGAAAACTTTCTAGATTAGAGAGTGTGGAAAAAACATCAGATTGGTCACCCTTCTCCATGCACTGTCTAGCCCATGCAGTCAAATCGTGCTTTCTTTAGACACCGTATTGCGAGTTACGATCTTTGATTCCGCTCCCTTATCAACTACAAGCAGAACAGAACCACTTGGCAGAGGAAGAGTAGACAAATCTTGTACAATCAGTAACAAAGGTGCTATCACTGGTACAGAAGACAAATCTACCAGACCCGTAACAGTAGGCAAGGGTGGAGGTACAGGTGGAGGAGCAGCGATAGGAGGAGGAACAAAAACCGGAGGAAGAAGAGCAATAGGAGGAGCAATAGGAGGAGCAGGAATTACTACGGAGGAGGAACGACAGCAGGAAGAGGTAAAGCAACAGGAATAAGAACACACGGAGGCGGCGCAGTGGCACCAGGCCTTCGTTCATTTAGAAGCTTGTCAATTAATTCATAAGACACATGAAAATCTTTAGATGGATATATTTTCTGGATACCAAGTTGAAAAGCCCTATCCATATTTCTAACTGACTCTGACTGTTTACTTTGATCATACAATAATGCTTTCTCAGCGTTGGACATATGTCGGCGCGCATGTTTCTCTCTACTTTTAAGTTGCTGCATAGCTTCTTTCTTCCAATTTTGTAATACATCAAATACTGCAGGTCTAGCTTTTTTCTTCAACAATATAGACTCTAAATATTCTATGCGAGGAATCTCAAAGCTACCATTGGTTGGCCACCGAAGTTCGGAAGCATGTCTAGTTTGTCTGTGCCAAATATCATTAAACACTATGCTACCAATGCCGTGCTTACAGTACATAGTACACGCCGGCGACCCCTCCTGTGGCGCCGGATGGCCAAATTCCAAAGATTGTCTGTTTCTGCAGAATAATGCCCTGAAACAGGCAGACAATTTCTCAGGCATATCAGATTCCTGGTGTTACCTGGTCAATAATTGTGCTCGCGAGTACAATACGCCAAAATCAAATTATCAGGATACTTAAGAATCGGGTCACGACTCACCTGATCAAATAACTAAAGGAGGTCCGATCGGATTACAAAGGACAACAATGGACCCTCGTGGTTGGTGATTTCGGCAAAACTGTCCTCCTCGATATATGGACCCTCGTCAAGATGCTGTCTCGGTCCGCAGGCTCACTGTCCATCGATCGGGTCGTGCAGTACTGTTGGGGTATCGCATCTCATCCAATAAGGGGCCCCCTTTCTCACCATCCGATCCCAGTCCGATAGCCGCGTCAACACATCACCGAGATGGCATCAATCTTGAGGGTCCCTATTCGGGCGCCATCTGTAAAAGCAAACAAATATCGAGGCTGAGTACCACAAAAGGAAATACACCAAATACGGGCTACAAAGATTCACAGATCTTTAATACTGCGCAGTTACAAAGAAACACAGATCTGATACAGATAGCTATCTGGCTCTCAACACCCCGCAAGGAGTACCAGCACGTCAGAGTGAGGAGGGAAAGTGCTGGACATCTAAACGTTCGTATCGGTCGGAGTCTGGCAGAGTCTGAGGAGTGTAAGGGGTGCAGTCTGCTTTCCCTGGATACCCTGCTTCAACTCTTCTGTGTCTGCTTCAGTGGGTGTGTTTTCCTACTAAACCTGCTTCCCCCCACGGAGCAGGCGTGGATCTGGAAGAGTCTGAGGAGTGTAAGGAGTGGAGTCTGCTTTCCCTGGATACCCTGCTTCAACTCATCTGTGACTGCTACAGTGGGTGTATTTTCCTACTAAACCTGCTTCCCCCCGTGGAGCGGGCGCGGAGTCTGGCAGAGTCTGAGGAGTCCGAGGAAGTTCGTGGAGTACTGGAGTACTCGACGGTTGTGATTTTCCCCTCCCTTTTTCCTTTCCTTCTTGGTCTACCTCGTCTGGCTCCCTAAGTGCAACTCAGTCCCTTTCCTTTCATTCTTTTCCTTCCCCCGTTGTCCCTCCTTCTGTGTGTTTTTTACTCTTTTTACTTTTCCCCTTCCCTTCCCTCCCTTCCTTTTCTCTTTCTCTCCCTTTCCCTCTTCCCCTTCCCCTTTTTCCTTCCCCCCTTCCCCCACCCCCGTTTTCCCCGAATACCTGTGAGCGCTGCTGTGGGACTGTTCTCCCATCTGGTTCGCCTTTGTCGCCTTCGGCTCTTTTTCACAGAGGAATGAGAGACGCTCCCATGATTGGCGTCCTTTTCATTGACCCGCGCCCAACGAAAACTGGAAGCTGCCTCTTCAGGAACTATGAGGACTTCACCCGAGTGCATTTCTGAATGCACTGCTTCAGCGTCCACTCCACTGCAGCTGCCGCAAGTAAGTGACTCTATGGCGTGCGCGCCACATGAGGACGATTTTGTTGCGATCAGTACAGCGGATGTGATTGCCAATATCTCGTATGAAATCCCTCAAGCGAACGGGTCTGTCAATATAAGCTGGCCACGCTTGCATGCATCGGCTGAAAGTATTCATTCAGCGCTGCTCTCCAGGTTCTGCTCGAGTGACTCTTTCCACCTCGCCCGTGTTTGATTCCTGTGATGTTGCTTCCCTTCATGATCTGGCGTGGGGCTCGATAAACAGACACGCCCTTGCGCCAGCTGACACTGGGGACTTGAACGGCTCCCCTGACAACGCGGGCGGCGCGAAAGGAAGGGGCATATCTCCCTTGGCGAGTGTTTTCAACACACGTTTAAGCACAAACAGTTACCTGAACTCAGGCTCTCCGCACGCTCGCTTTTTTAGTACTGTGGAAAATCTAACACAGTCACCCATGAGCAGTACAGGAGGTGCGACAGCCTTAGAGGACGTGGATAATGTGTTTTGCCCGTCACATGATCACCGGAAATCAAGGGTGATTAAGTCACCAAGTGTTGTGCACACACAGTTGCCACTAGTTGCAACTGATTGTAAAGTGTTACCCTGCCGTGAGAACAGAAGAAATTCATTAGATGTGGTAAACAAAGTTTTGCTTGACCTTACACGGTTAAACAAAGAAAGGATGTCATCTAATTTCAATAAAACTACTGTTGCTGTGTCAGAGTCCCCTATTGAACCGCTTTTAAATTCAAACCTGAGTGTGGGTAAGCTTCAATAAGCCAAAAATCACGGATGCAACGCCTTTTCTCAAAAGAAGGAGAATCAATTCGAGCATTTCACCAAACATTAGATGCTCACAGAAAAATTTAAATGGTGAATTCAGTCTCCACAGATTCAGTAAATTCACTAAGTGAAGAATTGACGCAAGACAGAAATGCACCTGCCGTTACGTCGTCAGAGATGTCATCTTCCATAATGGAATGGCCTTTTCCAAAGATCCGACGGCCGGCTCACCATCAGAGGCGACGCATCCACTATGAGACCTTTCATGACGACTTAACGAGAAAAGCACAACATTCAAAAGACTCGCAAGCTACTATAATCTCGTTGTGCAATTCTTCAATGAAAATAAAAATGATGCCGTGATATTACATGTTCAATCCAAATTGATTGTGGAAACTTTACTTGAGGCTGGACCAGTGTTGATGTCACTGGGATTTGACATCTCCAAAGTGACAGACCGTGCGGCGTTAGGATCCATACGAAATGCCACAGTTAATGTGATTGCCTGTGGTGCCGAAAGGGCTAAAAGTGCAACAGTTAAAGATCTAACCAATGCACAGATGCTTCATCTGTGACCTCTCAGACTGAAGATCTTATAAGGATTACAATACAAGGGGCTCAAAGTACTAGCACTGAATGTGATGGAACAGAGCTGGTCGCCAACTCAGAAAAACAAGGCAATGATTGGATCTGGGTAGCCGCGGCCTTGACCTCGAACCAGGACAAGTAACGCCAGGCCCATTGTGTGCTGAAGACTTGCACAGTGGGTTCCTGGAACACAAGAGGCTTTTCACATCTTTTTTCGACTGTTTGGGCAGAAGACCTGGACATAATCTGTTTACAAGAAACATGGTTATCTGAAGTTCCAGGCATTGAAGGTTTTGAGACAGTTTTTAATTCTGCCATAAAGCAGGCAAAGGGCAGAACCATGGCTGGCCTGCTATTGGCAGTGAAGAAAGCTTCCAGATTTAGGATCGAGAGATCGGTGAACATTTCTCCATACATTGAGGTTTCTGTGGTTAGCTCAACTCAGTTGGTCAATTCTCAGGTCCCTTTGCTCTACATCATAAATGTATACTTGAACCATCTAGCAACAGGAGACGTAACATTTATTGATCAAGTCTCAGCCATGATTGATGACCTGATTGACAAAGATAATCCAGATGAGCTAATCATATGTGGTGACTTGAACGTGGATTGTATTAGAATGCAGGACGGCGCTAGTGGCAACAGGAAAACGTCCATCCGTCAAATCCAGCTAGTAAACCAATGGTGTCTTGAGATGGACTTGCGTAGGCTAATGATGCTGAACGGAACTCAACCGGTGACATCCCAGCGCAACCAACATGGCGCAGAGCGGGACAAAGTTCGACATTGGACTATATATTTGTATCAGAATCTATCCACATAAAGACCAACCACTTTGAAGTCACTAAAATGACTCACAGTGATCACGATATGGTGAAGTTAAAATTCAACTATAACACCCAACGTGAACAAGAGTCTTGGCCACACGTCGTTCGAATTGGTGCGTGTAGACTCCGTTTACACCTACAAGATGAGGAGGTAAACACAATCACCGCTGATTTCCAATCGACATTGCGAACTGTCGAATACGAATATCTGCTGTCTCAATTCAAAGAACACAAAAACATCCTAAAACATGTGATTTTATTCCAAAGCACAAATTTGATCTTGCAATACTACAACGGAAAAGATTGATGCGACATGATCTAAGAAAAGCTCAAAAAATTTCAAACGCTAATATCTCTGAGCGCAAACGACTAATTAGACAAACCTATAAGAACTGGATAAAGTCACACAAGATCATTATGTTTCAAAACGACTCGGAACTTATGTTATCGAAAATGGCTAACAAAAATACTTCTGATTTTTGGAGGCTGATAAATAACAGCTCAGCCCCTCAAAATGCACTACAGTCAAACTCAGTTCCAGAGACTGAATGGGCGTCGTTTTATAATAACCTCTTCTGCAAGGATGAAGCAACTGAGGCATGGAAAGTGCCAACTTTGACCAACTGGGACTTAGTGTTCGAAAGAGATTACATTCTTTGAGTGATCAAACCTGCTAATGCCTCTCGAGCTCTGGGCCCGGATGGCCTAACTAATTACACCATTAAGTGACATCCTGAACAATGGGCCGACTTCTGTGCTACTTTGTTTGACAGAATAGCCAAGTGTTGTACTACTCCAAATTCATGGAAGAGCGCCGTGATTGTTCCAATTTTTAAAAGAGGAGAAAGATCAAACCCTAAAAATTACATACCGATAGCCCTGCTTGACGTGCTGGGGAAAATGTATGCAACCCTCCTTCAACAAAAATTACTTCATTGGGCCAAAGAATCATCTCATGTGGACCCTAGACAAACAGGTTTTGTAAAGGGGGTTGGATGTGGAGTGAACTTGCTACTTCTAAACTTGCTGAAAATGGAAGCTCACAGAGCTAACACCAAAGTTTACCTAGCTTTAATTGATCTTTCACATGCATTCGACAGCATAAATAGAGAATTGCTGTGGAAAAATTGAATTAATGGAATTGTCCGCCCAGCCTATTAGCTGCCATTTGGGAGTTACATTCAAACACCACTATCAAGATCAGACCTGACAGAAAAGGCACACTATCTGCTCCAATTAACACCTTTAAAGGTGTTAAACAGGGATGCCCCTTTGCAGCTATAATTTTCAACCTGTTTATATCGGACATCAATGACATTTTCAACGGTATAAATGTATTTCCAACAAAAATAAACAGTACCCACATTAACTATTTGGCATACGCTGATGACCTCATCTTAATTGACCTCACACCAATAGGCCTCCAACAGAAGCTCACGATTGGCTGATCTCAAACAAACAGAAATGTGAAATATTAATCCTTGAAAAACCGACAAGTAACAGGATGAATAGGAACAAATTCAAGTGGTACCTTGCCAATGAACAAGTCAAGATTGTGAAAAACACCACCTATTTGGGCATGAAACTCAGTGCAAGTCGAAATGATGCACCATGGGCGGAGGTCGCTAAAAGTAAATGTTGCAAGCGGGCCTGCCAAGCTAGCTTGATAAACAAAAAATATGGGAAATTTTCATTGAAGCCAACCATCACCTTTTTTCAACAAAAAGCGATCCCAGCACTTATCTATGGCGGGGAAAACGCTTTTGGATGTTCAGGCTTAATATGGAATTCTCTTGAAAATATATTTTGGACAAAAGTGCTGCATTTGCCAAAGAGTTCTTCAACGGTCTGCATAAGATACGAACTGGGTTATATTTCCATAAAAGCACGGGTATCGCGGAATCTTTGAGCACATACAGAAAAACGATGTTAGTGGTCCCAGTGCCACAAATTAGTATTTTACACAAACCGCATCTGGATAAAACATACACGATTCTTTCAAAATGGAATGCACTCTGTCTTGGTGTCCTAGAGCAGTATGATATTACATTGGAAACACTTGTTGACAACCAGATCTGGCCAAGAAAAAACTGTGGAGAGCTGACTGGATTAATACCTGTGACCTAAGGATGAAAGAAAAATTGATGACAGATGTGCCTGGAGAAGCAAGAGCCTACGGCAAGCTGGAAACGTACCTGACTTGCTTTCCTGATCATCATTCGAGAGCTCTTTATATGCACTTCAGGCTCAATATAATGCCAACTAAGGAACGCTTAGGCAGCTGGACGCAAGAGCATTTGGACACAGAGATAAAAACAGTAACTGTGTGAGATTCACATGTTTCCAGCTATAAATAAGTTAAAGAGAAGTTTTAACAAAATTATGATTAATTGCTGGTTTCAAATTGATGAGATAAGACACTTATGTCTTATGATTGTATGAATGTTTGTTTTTGTTCTTCGTTTTTTTAAAGGTTTAATTAAACCAATAAAAAATAAAAAATAAAAAAATAAACATTCATATTTTTATACATTTCCTATAATATTGTTCAGCCCCTCTACAGGTTAATAATCTGCGGTCTAGAGTTCGTGCCGAGTTCACATATAGCTCATACAATAACATGCACATGGATTACATAGGTTTGTGTTTCCAACAAGTTACAATGGCAAAGTGTATTCCTGGATTTAGCAGTGAGCCTTAGTACATATCCCTTCACAATGTAGTTCTGCCAGTGTCCACGCTCGACATTTACACAACATTGTCCTCGATGTGTATTCGTGGATGAGGCTTGTTAGTGCAGACAATCCTAGGACACAAGTCATGCTTGGGGCAAGGTCTCATTACCTAGTCCAAACAGTCGTCCCTCGGACATTCTAACCATTAACAAGACTCAAAGGTTGGGAAGGCTTGGTTGCAAGTTAGAAACACAGTCCACCATTTTAGATCAGTGAATCACATACGAACAGAAATCAAAATGACGGACGATTCTAAAATGGCGGCGAAGTCGATCTAAAATCGGAACTTTGTAACGCAGTTTTCTTCGCAGAGCGACTAGGCTTAGGCCAATATAAATCAGAAGGAGGCACAATATGATTTCCCGTTTAACAATTATGTTTTGTCAGCAACTGGCAATTCACATAATATGAGCATGTACAGTAAAATGTGCAGTATAAGTGCTGATTTAAAAGTAACCTCTGCTCGCCTACTCTTTTTAATGATGTCCTTTGCATACAGTACATTATGTATATAAAGGTTAGCATATTTAGCCACAACTGGTTTTCTCCAGTTGTTAGATTAGATTAATATGCACTACAACTAGCTTAGTAACTGTAGTGTGGGTGTAAAGACTGGAGGGGGGTGTCTGTACTTCTGCTCTCTATATGGTAGAGGAGAGGCACAGAGGACCTCAGCAAAGATTCTCTATTCGGTAGCGATGGTCGAGCAATCAAGGCCTAGCTTCTCAGGAGGTGATGCAGGCTGGTTCTTAAGTACAGTGTAGTCCGCAAGTCCCCACAAAGGAATGTCCACACACTGTATTAGTTAAAACACAGTCTTTATATAATTAATATTCAAGGTTATGTACACTATCACAATAATTCACTTTGTGCTCAGAAAATCAATGAAGGTAAATATATACAGTTCTTAAGTGGTAGCACAATTATAATCAAATCTCATTAAAGTGCATCAACTATACTGTCAAAATGCCACACAGAACAATAAAGAGGAAACCAGCAGTAGCGAGCGGAAGGAAAGCAAGATGGCTGAACAATTGGCAGAATACTGGCCTTTACCAACTAGGCACAATTCTGTGTAGAGATCCCCCACCTGGGCAACCTGTAAAGCAAGATGTATCACAAGCCCAGTACATATGTTATTCTACGAGTCTTATCCCCCTACAATAGTTCTACAGCCCCAATGTACCTGGAATCGTAGCGTTCGTCGTCAGGGAATCGACAGCCCTTCTTGAGTGCCCTCCCTTTAAGGCAGGAGTCACGGGTCGTCGAACATCCAACAGAGAACAGGGTGAACTACGGCAGTGAAGTGGCAGCTTCGTTCCTAGCGGTGCTCGTCGATGACGGATCGTTGGCGTCCTGCAAGGAAGAGGTGTGCGGGGCACCTCGACGGTAGTTCTGGACCGCGAAGAGATGCTGAAAAACGGTGGCCCAGCAAGGGCGTCGAGTCGTCGGCGTCTCTGTGGTCTTTAGGTGGCGGGAAACCCACCGGAGGATGCTTCTCTGCGTGTCAACGGTCAGGCCTTCTCCAGTGGGATAAAGCGGGCGGCGATGCAGATGAGAGCATCCTTGAACTCCAAATTAAGTTCTTAGGCAAATGGGAGCACGGCGGCTCCAGTCGGCGACGTCGGTCGTCGACAGTGGTGGACAACAGTCCGGGCGCTTCTCTTTAGGATTCCGCGGCAGTCCCTGTCTCCGGTCAGCAGCCTGTCATAGGTCTGTCTACCAGGGAGCTTTGGCAAAGATCTGCTGATGCACGATGGTCCCTCGTAGCTCGGGAAGAGGGCACCTTACCAGGTCCTCTCTGGGTCAGTTCTTGGAGACACAGCAGTTTTCAGATTGAGAGCAACAGCAATTCTTCTCTTCCAGCAGGGCTTCAAGGTTAAGCTTCAGTTTCACTCCAGTTACTCTTCAACTTCTGAACACGACTCCTAGCAGTGAGAGGTCCTCAGATATACTGTTGATCTCCCATTCATTCCGCTGGGTCATACTCCATCCAATCATGACGAAGGGCATTCATGCAGGCAGGCAGCCAATCAGGCACACAGTGCATTCAGCCCATTCACTTCTCTCCAGACACTCACAACAAGTTATGTGTAGTGGGACAAGTACCAAGCCATTCAACGCTCCAGACTGCATTCATACCGGTTTCGGGCAGGGCTGTCTCAGTCATTGTGTCAAACACCAGATACTAGACACCCACAAAATAGAATGCGTTTTCGTCACATACTCCATTCACCCAGGTCCCACCAACAGGCGTACCCACAACCAGCCAGTCTGTTCAGCACTTCCCCACAGTACCATACAAGGAACTTCCACCCAACAGCCAGTCAGGGGGAAGGGAGAGAGTCAGGGCTTCCCCGGACTTTGGGAAGATCAAGGTAACAGGCGATGGAAGGCAAGAGGCCACGGGGGCAATTTTGTCTCGATCAGGAATCTACCGATTCCAATGACAGGGCCTGGGCATCCCAAAATGGAGGATGCTCAGGGCACCAGTCAATTCGGCACGGGGCTGCCACCAGCCCGTACCCTGCTCTGTGGGTCACACATACTTGCCCAAAAACATACACTAGGGGCAAAGTGTTGCGTCCCTACCATGGGTGCCATAAGGTTATCCCATGGGTCTGTTCACCAAAACCAAAGGAGAGAGCTGCACCGCCAGGAGTCCCACATGAAGTCCTGCATGGAAAACACGACAGAACACACGATAAAGGATACGGAGGCCCTGTTCCTCCGATGCATTTCCAGCATCACAGTGGGTGGACCAGAGGTCGGACTACACACTTAGGGAACAAACAGCCCACAGGAGCTGTGGGTTCTATCCTACACATCAATGAACTTCTAATTGTTCTAAATTGTACTCTAATTATGTTTAACCATTTAAATGCCAGCCATTAAACATCTGAAAATAATTTCCTTTTCACAGTATAGTAGGACCAACATTACTCACCTATAACAAGAACATTACATCTCTGCAGTAACTGTAATAACTCATTACAGTTGTGTTGTGACATCACAGAGCATGCTGATTGAGGCAACAGAGAGCCACGTTGAATTATAGCTGCCACTTCAATAAATAATTATTGCTGTAATTTGTTTGTTAGATTCCTTTCTTCTAAATCATGTTTCTGTACATTGTATAGCCATAAATGATAAGACATTGTTTATTAGATTTAGTACGTTTATTGCGAGCATTTCTGGATTTTAATACAGCAGTCAAAACATTTAGCTGCATGTTTTTGTCTTATTGTAAACCACACAAAGGCTTTTGAATGTGTTAAATTAAAGTGCTAAAATCTAGAATTGAAAACACAATGCAAGCTACATATGTGTTCAACCAAACAATGGTAAATTAATGTTATGTATCATCAACCGGAAGATCTCTTGCATTACAAATTGCAACAGATAAATTATTAAAAGACATAACTATATGGCCAGGTATTATAAGGAATCTCATCACTTTGGTTTTCTGTGACTTTGATATGATATGATATTTTATTTGTATTGAGCTAGTACACAAGTGTTTCAGAGCATGAAAATATACTTCATCAAGGAACACAGACTTCCACCTCATTGCTCTACTTGATTGACTAGCAATATTCCTATAATCTACAGTTTGGGTATTTTAACCCATATTTAACTATTATTGTCACTATTATTATTACTATTATTGTTACTACTCTCATGTAGCAAGCAGATCTTTCTTCCCCTGCACTCTCCTCATTACGCTGGCACTTGTCCATGTGGCCTCCACTTATCTTGCGCCTAGCCCAGAGTCCATGCGCCCCTCCCTTTTTCTTCCCCATCACTTGCGCGTTCTCCAATCCGACCTGCACTCCCTTTCCCAACTTAGCATTAGCGCATTCCTCTCTGAACGGCACTTCCCCCACCTCTCCACCACTCTGCACCTCTTGTTGCTGCACTGTTACTTTCATATATCAGTTTGAGGAATTCAACCATTCTCACGGGGGAGAGTGTGCTTTCCTGGACATTTTTGATTTTTTAATAATGAAAATTAATGATGGGAGATCAGCCTCCATTTCATCTGCTTCCAGCACAAAATGCATAGTCAAGTGTTCTCTGGGAAGACACAGCGTACAGGCGCTGTCTTCCCCTGTCTTATTCAGCTGGAATGTGACAGCCAAGGGTACATCAAAGCATTCCAAGAAGGGGGAAGGCACACATTCCTCCAGCCATGAGCAGCCTAATTTAAATATCAACGGCTCCATGGATTTGCATTCCTTTGTCTACTCCGGCTGGTGGCAGTGTATACTGACAGTAATTGAGGCAAGCATGAGAGGCTTGGTTGCTGGAAGAAACAACAAGAAGGCGGCATTAATGCCCCTTTGGTATGCAATGTGTCAACTTGAAGCTAGTTCCCACCTCTCTGTATGAAAGGTAATCAATCTCCTGTCTGGGTCCAGCAGTTACCGTAGGTGTCCCTGCAGTGCAGACCCCTTTCAGAGGGGAGAAGTACATGATTTGGGGGAGACAGGAAGTCAGTTACCAGCACAAATCTCAAGGGAAATCCTGCACTTTAATCAAGAGTCACAAAGGTGTCAGTTAACCAGAGAAACACTTTGATTTACAACAGACAGGAAGATGGGTTGGACTTAGGTATATGTTGTCACCCCTTATCTGACCTGTTGCAGAGCACTCTGGTCCTGACCTCAGGCATAACAGAAGATTGTTGGTGGGGACCCAGGACTAGTTCATTAAGGTAGACTTAGCCTGCACCATACACTGGGGCCCATTTGTCTTTAAAGAGGGCTGAACTCCTCACTTAGAAGATCATCTGATGACTTTGAAGGGAGTAAGAAGGACTCATGTGGACCCTGGCTAAAGGTATAACCTACCTTACATCTTCCACCAGTGAAGGTAGGCCAGGTGATCCAAGAGGGAAGCAAGATCCCTCCCCTAGATATCTCCCAGGGAACAGAGGGAGATACCAGACTCAGAGGACCAGTCCAGCAGCTCCAGAACGGGTACCTAGCCAGCACACAGTGTGCCCTGCTAGGTTCTGCCAGCAAGCTTCCTAGGTGGGAAGTGCCAGAGAGTATCTGAACTATGGGCAAGGCCGTTGCCTGCAAACACTCTCCTGAGCTTGGGGCCGTCTGCCTTGAAAGGACAGCACGAGCCCTGCGAAGACGCTGGAAGGAGTGCCACTCAAGCATCAACCAGTGTCCATCTTTTGAGGACATTTTGAGACAGTCAAGCCCTCAAACCACATCCGGCTGCACAGCTGTCACACTGCAGTCACCAGAGCTGTCCGAGATGCCTCAACCATTCTTCCAGACCTGCCAACCAGCACAGAGACAATGGAGGTCATTACGACCTTGGTGCTAAGTGCACCAACTTTACCACCATGGTGTAAACTCTGTTTACACCATGGTGGATGGCGGATTTACCGCCCCATTCCAAGGTGAGTGGGGCGGTAAATCCCCATTTCCCATTTTCCCTTCCCCATTCCCATTTTTGCCCCATAGGGCATAATGGGAGTGGGGAAGGCGCTAATTACGCCGCCGTAATTTACGGCGGCGTAATTAGCACCATGGCGGGTTAGCGCCATGGATTTTAACGCCTGCTGAAAGCAGGCGTTAAAATCAGAATCAGGCGTTAAGGGTTAACGGTGGCGTTAACCCTTAACGCCTGAGTTGTAATGAGGGCCAATGATTTTTGGCCCAGAGCCACCTCACCAGATAGGCTGCAGATGTCAGTCCAACCTTGCTGGTCCGTGCAGCTGTCTCCCCCCAATAACACTGTCTCAAGGGATGCAAAGCGCCCTGGAACTGCCTCGATGCTGTTGAGCACCAAGAACTTCTTCAACACCCGGTAAATTATGGATCTACCCCCTGGTCCTTCTCCGAAGGCCCCTAGAGACAGTTACAACCCTTTGCCCACTTGGTGCTGCAGCCAAATAACCTTGAATAGTAAGACTGATTACTTTACTAACTACCCTCTTGTCAGTATTCAGAGTGCTTCCCTTTCCTTGGTGAAACTGTCTGTCCTCTGTGTTCCTTTACAGGATGGGTTGTATTTTGTAGTGTGCTAGAACTGTCTGTTGTAGTAGTAATAAAGTAGATATTTGTATACAACCTTGACTGGACAGTCCCTTTTATCATTGGGTAATAATTGTATTCTCGATGTGTTGCAACTGACCAACGATCCATGACCTTCCAAAGATAAGCCCACTGTTGCATCCCCGTTACCAAAAATTGGACAAGGAGGTTTATAATTGTCTTATGTTCCAATCTGTTTGGATCCCTAATGGTGTACCAAAGATGTGGGGCTGTGTAAAAACCCAGGGCTGATATTGTTTAAATAAATCTCTGAGCCAATGAGTAGTTTGTTTGGATTTCAAGATAACCCAATTCTTTTATTCACATATGTTTTTCTTTTTAGGTTCAACTGGTAAAGGATACATTTTCTCTGTGTCTCTCCGGGAATTTCCAGGAATAGGATGACGACCAAATACTTTCAGGTAAGGAATGATTTAAGTCTCTTTCATGTTCTTCACTTTTCTCCCTGTTGTTATTCTTCTTTCCCTTGAACTTCTTTCTCAATATTTTCTTTAAAAGTCTCACTTGCTATTCCAGTTCCTTCTTCTATTTCTACTGTCTCCCTAATCTTAAATGCATGTCAGCAATGTGAGTTTTCTTTTTTACGTTGGCTCTTCTCTGTTAGGCTTCCTTCAGTTAATATATAGTTTCTGTACACATCTACTTCTTGTTTACATTAACTTCTTTGAACAAACACAACCTTTAATAACTCTTCTTGGACTTCTAGACAAGTACGTCTCTTCTTCTTGAAATACGGCATTAGAAATAAACCTGTGGCACTGCAAACTGTTCTATAGCGCACCGGCGCGTATGTTTACATCTCAGACGGCGATGTTGTTCGCCTTTCCTCACACCGAACTTCTGGGCTAGAAGGCGCAACGGCGCCAGTTACGGAAGTCCTTCAGGCGGTAACGACCGCCTACTTCATTTTTAACCCAACTGTATCCGTAAGCGCAACGGCGCTGATAATTCTTTCGGCAGCACAACGGCGCTCTTATAACCCTTTTGGCTCCAGATTCATATAGTCTATTAGGCGACAACGTTCGCCTGAATCATTTAACGTAACTATCTTTTGTAAGCGGGACGGCGCTGTTGAAACTCTCTCTACATCTCTTCCACAATGTCTGTTATGTTAACGTCTCTGCGTAGCTTCAGTTACAGTGTTTACTCTGTAAATTCAAGCGGCGGAGACGATATCGATCGCTTTGTTGTTTACTTAACAGCTCACCTCAATTCTATTATTTGGAATAGTTGTATTCGGCTTCGTAGTCTGGGAATGGACAACTCGTCTTCCAGCTCTTCCTCGCTTACGAGGGTGACGGCACCAGTAACAGATCTTCCCTCACAGAGCTTCCGCCAGGATTCCTTTCATGTAGTTATTTCTCCGCAGCTCGATAACATATATTTTAAAACAGCTCAGACCTGTCAATGAGCTTGGTATTTCATCACTAATACGCCCAGCTGTAACTGTCACTTTCAGGCTCTCCCTCAATGACGCTTGTTCCCTAGGTAATGAAGAGAAGAGTCATCATTAGAGGAAAGTCCATACTTGAATGACTTCCTGTCTTTACTTCCTGTATCTGTGACCATAGGCATGCATGCAGACTATAATATTCAGGTACAGAGCTATTCACATTGTCACAGGCTGACTGATGATTTAGAAACCGATATTCATCCCTTGAACACTGGTTTCCCCCGTTCGTTGATTCGTCACAATTAGACTTCCTTAGAATGTGACTTTGGGGGTCATTCCAACCCTGGCGTTAGGGGGTAATGGCACCAGTAAGGATGCCAGTGCCATTAACCCCCTACCGCCCTATTACGAGGTCCCTTAGCGGGTCCCACCAGACCGGCTGGTTTTACCAGCCAGCCTTAGCGGGATCTGTTAAGGGACCATGGAGCTAATAACGGACCCGCAATTTGCAGGCCCGTTATTAGCTCCTTCCCCATTCCCATTGCTCAAATTGGAATGGGGAATGGTTTTTGAAATGGGGACTTACCGGATCCGCATAGGTCGGGATGTCCTGGTAAGTCCCCATTCCGACACCACGGACCCGGACCCGAGTTTGGAGGCAGCCATGGTGCCAACAGCACCAGGGCTGCCGCCAAACTTGGAATGACCCCCTTTGTCTTGTAATCACAATTCCCATTTAATTCACATGACTTCTCACTTTCATTAGACCAATTACACAATTTGTGCATACTTCTCCCAGTGAACAAAATTGATTTCTCTGAATACACAATGGTCATTTGCTTCTTCACAATATTTTTCAGATACAATTGTTGTTTTCCTTTTCCTTGTTCAGTCCATCTTATACTGTACTGAGTCTTGGGATACGTTGCTCCACCCCCACCTCAGATTAACACTCAGTATTCTTTGTTGTTGATCTATCTTTCTTAGCATATAAGAACACTGATTTGTTTCTCTTGCTGTCTATTTTAGAATATTGCTAGGTTTTTGGGACACTTATCACAGAATGCAAATCAACTGAAATGTGTATTGTTTTAATACTTTGTTCACACAAATTAAAATGTTGATTTACTCTCTAAATCCATATATAATTGTTGTTGGATATTTGGAATACATATAGAAGCATGCATCTCAAATAATTATTGACCCTTTAAGACAGTTTTAGACTAAGGATGGGTTTTATGATTACATGTAACAAATACAATTCATTTAATATTTTCCACTTGCAATCCTCCTTAGATTCTTGCTGTATATGTGGCCTAGAAGTACCAGCATGCAACTAAAATTGCATGTTCTTTCTTTTAAAGTCCTCCTTAGACAGTTGCAGTATATTGGGACACATGTACCAGCATGCAACATAAAGGTCCTTTTCAGTCCTCCTTAGACTGTTGGTGAATATGTGGACCATGTGAACCATTATACAACTCAAATTACTTTTTACTCTTTCTGTACTCCTTAGACACACTTGCTGGTTATTTGGACTATGTGTAGGAGCATGCAATTCAAATTACTTTGTACTGTCTCAGTCTTATTTAGACTGTTGCATGCAATTTCTACCATGTGTAAGAGCATGCAGCACCATTGCCTCCACACCTTCCTCTTTGTGGGGTCCAGTCACACCCTCATCCACCCCCCCATATTGTCTCCCATCATTTTACAACTTATTTGTGGCCTTTAGGCTGTGCTTGCTCTTCTAAGTTTGTCATTCCTGCAATGGATCGTATCCCTCCTCTCCACATCTCTCCTTCTTTACTTCTCTGTATGACATACTTTCCTTGACTGAGTCTGTCTCTGAAGTATCTTCCTGGTTCTGACTGGCTCAAAACATCTTGAAGTCTCTGTCACACGAGTTTTTGTGAGCTTGTCTGCCCCATTGCAGCTCTACACATATCCTCACTTATGTTCACTTTTTCCCATGACTAGGGATGAACACAGAACCATGAGGAGAACCATCTCCGGTTCTGGAAGCACCACAAAACCTTCCTCTTCGCCTCCGCTTTCTCTCCCCCTCTCCCCTGCTAAAGTTACTGAAACTGCACTGAATCTGCAACTGGGCCACTCACCGTTCTCGGTCCTTGGCCCAGACACTCTCCCCTGCACTGCCTCCCTGGCACCCCCTGCACTGCGGGACTGTGTCTGTATCCCTACAGCCCCCCTTCCCAGCACTTGGCTGCACTTACCTCGCACTTGTCACTAGCTGGCCCTTGTTATTTATCATGTATGCTATTAACCCTGTAACCCACTTTCCCCTCTCCCTTTCCCCCCTGCACTTTTCCCTTCCCTTCTACCCTTGCACTTGCGCGATCTGAATGACACCTGGCCTAGTAGGATCGATGTCTGTCTCCCTGTGTTCCCCCCCTGCCTCGTCGCGCCTCGAAACACTTGTGTATAGGCACGTTACAAATGTCATATCAAAGGAAATAATGTTCAAAGTGGCCCCAAGTTCCACATTTTCGGCAAGCCCAACCATATTCCTATGAGCAAAAAGGCCATGGGGGCAGAGGCCTACGAGGACATCTGCAGAGTTCCTTATAGACCAATCCATCCTTGCCCATGACTCTGTCCTGCTGCCCATACACCCTGATGGACGTTCTCCCCCTGTCATCCCACCTCCTCACAGATAATCAGTACCTTGAGGGAAGCTGCTGTTCAGCCCAGACAGCATTACTCCTCCAATCTACAAACTCACAACCCTCTGGCATTTCTAGAATAGATTTGACAGTGCTTGTCATGCTCACCGTGAGTCAGTAGGTCTCTGGAAGTTCAGGTGTCCCTCCTTCTTCAAGTCTTCACACTTTTGAATCAACTAAGGCCCTCTGGGTCTGGTATGTGACCACCAAGATGGAAAGTAGGTATCTGTAAATTATTTTTTATTTATGCAAGTGGTTACTCAATGTTTTTGAAATAACCAGTGCCTATTTGTGAAACATTATTTTTTCTATTTAAGTGTTTTATGGAACATGTATTAAAGTATGAGAGCTGTTTTCAGTAAGTGTAACTCCTGCTGGGCCTTCAATAATTTCAGGAAAACACATGTTATTTTTTTGTCTCACTCCAAAATATATTCAATGAGATATCCCCTGCAACTCCACTCATCCCATACATTTTACATACACTTTAATTCACCTACCTACCTTACATTTCACACTTACATATCAAACATTCAGGTGTAACTTAAGTATGTTTGCAAAGGGTACAATGATAACTTTGAAGCGTTGTGAACACATGTACAGTTACACATTTGTGGGCATGCACATCTTCCCCTTTCAGACAAAGCCCAAAATTCCCATCATACCCCGGAGAAAGAGAACACTCTTTTTTCTGGTTTTAGAGTAAGCCCACAGGAAAGTCGAACATTCAATCTGTAGATAACGTGTAAGTCCCTTTTTGAAATGCAGAGTAATTCACACATTTTTGTATGGTTTACTTAAACCTAGTTTTCAAAGTGCCCCTCTTCATTTTGATTAACAATGTTTATCGTGCTACTGGGTATGATGTCGGAGGCTGCTTTTCAAACATTTACGGTACATGCAGGTACAAGAAGCAAAGAGATTGGGTCACATAATCATAACAAGCCTGACTCCTCTATCCACAAAAACTCCTAGTGCTTCTTGTGACACTCTGGAAAATCAGATAGGAAAAAAGTAAATTGTGGCAAGGGGAGCCCTGACATATTGCCCCCGCACCACTGTTGCTTAATGGCTGTTATATGTCCTTGTGTCAAATAGCAAAGGGGATTCTGAACTTGCAATTTTCAGGGCCAGTGAACTCGGTGATGTAATTGCCCTGGCTGCTGACAGAGATGCTGTAGCAATGTACGCTTGACGAACATGGTTTGGGGTCTGAGGGCCTCTGAAACTAAATTACTCTTTATGACATATTGAAGCCCAGAACAAATGTTTAAGAGACACATTTTAGAGAGTGATCACTGCTGGAAATGTAAACATGCAAGGGGTACATTGAGCAACCTGCTTTTGTTTTGCAGCAAGACCAGTCACTTTTGGGAAGAAGTATTTGGAGGATGTGTCTTTTGTTGGAGTGTACCATTCCTAGAAGGGCTTCCCTTTTGATTCTTGAGGATGTAACTCTATTAGCGGATCTGTCATTTTCAACGAAGATCTGGCTACTGCAGAGCTGCTTGCTTGCAAAAAGGATGTTCCTAGATGTATGGAAATCCTCCAATTCCTTCAGTATTGATGATTGGGTGGAGAAATTGTTGACCAAGGGCTCTGTGACTCTCTCTCGAGATCTTTCATGAGAAAATTGCAAATATTCACAATCTGATTGCACTCTTGCAAGTCCAGGCCCAGGGAGGTGGGGGGGGGCTGTAGCTGCATCTGACTGCCCTTCTTTGAGGTCATGGGCCACCTTCCCTTTGTTCTCTGCAGAGGAGATTGTAAAGGCCACGTCCATGCTTAAATCTTCATCAGCCTTAGATCCTATTCCTTTGGCAGTGTGTAAGGATATAATGCTGACTATTGCCCTTTGGGTGACTCAAGCCATTAACCACACCTCCCAGTAGAGGTCAATTGCTTCTCAGCTGAAACATGCACTGGTGACTCCTCTCTTGAAGAAGCCGTCCTTGGATGACGCTTGTCCTGCTAATTTCCAACCTATTTCATTACTCTCTTTCTTTATGAAGCCTTTGGGGTCTTTGATCTCTCCCCTCCTAAGCTATTTTCGGGAATTCTCTAGCTTTTTTTTACCCTTCCCAGTCTGGTTTCCATCCTGGTCAGGGCACCAAGAGCTTGCTGGTTTCAGTGGTGGATGACCTGGCACATCACTCGGATCGGGGTGGAGTGAGGGCCCTAGTTTCAGTAGATCTTTCAGTAGCCTTCGATACTGTCAACCACTTCATCCTGCTTGCTCATCTGGCCTGGGGGGAGTCACTAGACAGGTTCTATCTTGGTTCTCTGCTTTTCTTGCTGATAGGCACAAACTCCTTCTCTCCCACCTTTTCGTTTGCTGACTGTTCCTCTGTCATGTGGGTCACCCAGGGATAAGCCCTGTCCCCTATGCCATTTAATGCCTACATCAAGCCCCTGGTTTGGCTCCTCCACTGCCACAGCCTCCGCTGCTACTCTTATGCTGATAATACCAAGATTATTCTGTGGCTTGCACTTTCCCATCTTGATCCAGCATCTCAGCTGCCGAGTAGCTTGGAGGACGTGGGGTGTTGGACGGGCCACAATGAGCTGAAGTTAAATGGGGGCAAGACCGAGATCATGGTGGTCGGCCCCCTTCTGTCTCTTCTCTCTGGGCTTCTGTCTGTCTTTTGGCCTTCCTCTCTTGGCCTTTGCCCTCAGCCCGTTTCTGTTGTGAAGAATTTGGCGTAAACGTCTCCTCCTCCATCTCCTTGGAGGCCCAGGTGGCCTCTGTGTGTCAGTCCGGGTATTACAAGTTGAGGGTTTTGCATAGGATTCTGGGGTTTTTCTCCCCACGATTCCATGCACCAGTCGTGGCGGCACTAGTGCTGAGCATACTAGACTAATGCAATTGTCTCTACCTAATCCAGCCATTATATCCGATCCACCGCCTCCAAGTACTGCAGAATGTGGCAGCTAGGCTGTTGGTACGTACCGCTTATAGGATGTCTATCTCTCCAGTGCTTAGGCAGCTGTACTTACTCCCTGTGGCCCAGAGGGTGCAGTTTAAATCTATGTGCATTGTGCACCAGGCATTCTATGGCGAGGGTCCTGAGTAGCTACAGTGCAAGATTCACCCCTATGTTGCTAACCACCCACTTCGCTCTCTTGAGTCATGTACCATTTCTATTTCTCGGATGTGGTTCGCACAAGTGGGTGGGCATGTGTTTTCTGTTGCTGCAGCTAGGTGCTGGAATTCTCTTCCAGTCTGTCTTCGGGCAACTACTGACCATCTATCTTTCCACCGGCTATTGAAGACATTTCTCTTAGTCTAAATTATTACAAAGGGTCTGAGCTTTTTAAGCACATAGGGGAAACTGATCAATTCAATGATATATGGGGACTGTTCTTGGATGTATATGGCTGATATGCTTACGGGATGTGTTCTTTGAAATGTCTTCATCAATGCCATGTTAGTTGACCTGGTGGTATTGTAGTATAGATCGTATGTATGTTTTCATGATATATGATTGTGATTTCTTTGGTTTTTCTCATCTTGGCGCCATGCTTATCCTACTTGCTGTAAGCTCTGTTGTTTGCTTGTACTGTTTACACTGGTTATGTTTTTTATTATATTAATTATGCTGCACCTCACGTTTGCTTACTATTGGTACTTAAAATAAAAAAAAATAATTTCAAAAGGAAATCACTTTCATGCTTTTTTTGTCCCACTCGGGAATATTTTCCATCACATAGCTCTTGTAATTCCACACATCCCATGCATTTTACATACAATTTAATTCACCTACCTACCTTACATTTGACACTTACACCTTGAACATTCAGGTGTAACTTAAGTATTTTTACAAAGGTTTCATCGATAACTTTGAAGTTTTGTGAATACATGTTAATTTAGACTTTTGTGGGCATGCACATTTTCTCTTCGGGTGCCACCTAAAAAAAAAACTAAATTCCCAAACATACTCCAGGGAAAGTGAACACTCATTTTTTCTGGTCTTGTACTAAGCACACAGGAAAGTCGAACATCCAGTCTGGAGTTAACGTGTAAGTCATTTTGGGAAATATAGAGTAATTTACAACTTTTAATTTTTTTCTTTTAATAATTTTTGGAGCATAAAGTGTATGATAATAAAGTCTTAATATCCAAAACATAATATAGAAATACATTGGATGAAATAACAATAAACAATAGTTAACCTAAGGAACTTCTGGAGAACAAGTGATATAGTGCACTATATACATTTTGAGCTTAAATATTTCTAGAACAAATTACCTTTAAATTTAAGAAATAAACGAAAAGTATAACGCCATATGTTGTACACAACTTAGTATGGGACGATTTCTGCATTACAATTAATTAAGTAGGGGAGGACAAACACAGGACAGACATAGGACAAACAAGAAATAAAAGGGGAGGGGGAGTCAAGGGGATGTTGGTAAAGAAGTGAGGCACTTTAGCTTATAATACAAATATTCCGTAAGGTAACAGGATTAATATTCATATATAAAAATTCCGGAAGCATTCAAGGAGAGTGAAATATTTAAAAAAAAACAACAAAAAAAAGAAGTCACATTCCATGTGTAGTTACATTAAAGTGATCCAGATAACGAATGAAAAATGACCATTTAGCATTGAATTTAGGTATAGAATTAAGATTATTTGCCAAACACAGTACCATTCTTTGTGCGAGACAAATATTATTCCAGCAGCTTTTGAAGCTTAAGGAACGAGAGTCTTTCCAGTTGGCATTTATGTTCTTCATAGCCAAACAGGTAAAGAGATCATAGAGTTTTGAAGCTCCTGAAGGTAAGTGTGTGGTTATGGCAAGGCTTCCCAAAACAATGTTTATGAAAGAAAGTGGGATATCTGTGAGAGAAATAGAGTTAAGGTATTTCCACACTTGTTGTCAAAACCTGAAAGCATACGGACACAAAAAGAACATATGTTCTATACAGCTTTTTCTAAGGTTTACTGAAACCTAATTTTCAAAATGCCACTATATATTTTGATAAAAACTGTTTTTCATGATATTGTGTGTAATGCAGGAGGCTTCTTTTCAAACATATACGGTACATGCAGGTACAAGAAGCGATTGGGTCACAGAATCATGAGAAGCCTGACTCCCATAACCACAAAAACAGCCTCTAGCTCTTATTCTGATACTCTGGACAATCAGACAAGAAACAAGTCAACTGTGGCAAGGGGAGCCCTGAAATATATTTCTGCACACCCCTATAAGTTAACGGCTGTTATATGTCAGAGCTTAAAGTGGTGCAACTCAATAAGTGAAGTTAATGTCTACTGTGTACGAATATAAATGCCAGAGGGTGGATGCTTTCAAGTAGTTGTCATTTTCAGCCACTTCTGGAGGTTGGATCCCAGGCTTCCCCATAGATAGGCCATGTCCCATACCCCGTATACATCACACACTTGCAAAGTACAGAGAAGAGCTCAAAGCGAGTACATTCAAGGACCCAGACACCATGTTACAGGGTGGCAACACACACAAATGCAGCAATGTCAATTTGGGGGCAGATACATGAATCCTAACCCCATGTTGCAGGGCGGCAGCACACAGTAATGCAGCAATGTCAATTCAGGGGCAGATACATTGAGCCTAACCCCATGCTGCAGGGCAGCAGCACACACAAATGCAGCAATGTCAATTTGAGCGCAGATACATGGAACCTAACCCCATGGTGCAGGGCAGCAGCACGCAGTAATGCAGCAATGTCAATTCAGGGGCATATACATTGAGCCTAACACCATGTTGGAGCACGTCAGCACACACAAGTGCAGCAATGTCCATTCGGGGGAAGATATATGCAGCCTAACCCCATGTTACAAGGTGGGCAGCACACACAAATGCAGCAGTGTCCATTCAGGGGCAGATACATGGCGCCTAACCCCATGTTGCAGGGCAGCAGCACACACAGATGCAGCAATGTCAATTCGGGGGCGACTACATAGATCCTAACTGCAGGTTGCAGTGCAGCAGAATACACAAATGCAGTATTGTCAATTCGGAGGCAGATACATGGAGCCTAACCCCATGTTGCAGGGCAGCAGCACACACAAATGCAGCAATGTCAATTTGGGGGCAGATACATGGAGCCTAATCCCATGTTGCAGGGCGGCAGCACACACAAATGCAGCAATGACAATTTGGGGGCAGATACATGGAGCCTAACCCCATGTTGCAGGGTGGCAGCACACACAAATGCAGCATGTTAATTTGCGGGCAGATACATGGAGCCTAACCCCATGTTGCAGGGTGGCAGCACACACAAATGCAGCAATGTCAATTAGGAAGGCACATACAGTCTTACACCAAAGGTACTCCCCTGAATCATCCTGGCTGCGGACAGGGAGCAGACAGGGGCCTTCAATGCGGGCCTTAGCTTGAAGGTGCCAGCTCCTGCCTCCTGGTCGATGGGATTGAATAAAGAGAACCAATCCAGCCAATGCGAGGCAGAGCAGGCTAGGTAGGCAACAATGGAGGGTGGAGTGGAAAAGCAAACAGCCATCTTTGCAGGGCCAAAGGCAGTAAAAATGAAATGAGAGTGCCGGTGTTCCATGGGCAAGCCGGGGTGGGGAGAGCATGTTGGATAACAGCTCAGCACTAGCACAACATTGTGCCTCTGTAGCATGCCAGGGGCTTGTGTCCCATGGATGCTTGCTGGGTCAACACTGCAGTCATGACCTGACCATTGGAATGTGAAAAAAAAACAATTATTACTTAGGATGGGACAAAGACTGATGGGCAAATAGATATTTCGTGTGGTACATTTTGGGGTGTCACCCTAAGTAACCAAGGGTAATTTAGACATTGACCATTTGCTCACTGTGCCTGAGAGATGCTCAGCTTCACCTAACTGAGGATGCCCAACAAGGCCAAAACACCTGTCTAGGGTTGCTGATGGTGCTCTTGTTCAGAAGAGAATTGCCTAGAATTTTCGATGCTGGACTGCCCTTGCAGGTGGGACAAAGACTGATATACAAATGGATATTTCTCCTCTGTGAAGCGTGCTGTGAGCTAAAACGTGGTTGTAAACCCTCCTGAGTGGAAGAAATTCCATAGAACAGGGTTCTTGACACATGTTTGTTCTTGGTAGCTTGAACACTCCTTTTTAACATTGTTCAATAAGTAAGCTTTCTATAACCATGATGTTTATCATCTCTTATCACCCTTTGGTCGCCATTTATTTTACCAAAACTCTTTTGCCATGATTGGGTGTTTACAACATCATTATAGAGTTCAAAATCAATAAACTCTCTTTTTCATCATACATTGAGCATCCAGATAATCCCCTAATTACCCAATGTTGCACTTGTGTTATCGGCATAGAGTCTTTAAGGTGCATAGTACAATACATCAGGTGTCTGACACCATTCTGTTGACCATGTCATGTTATTGCTCTTTCATTGATCAGCCCCATGAGCCTCTAGATTCTTGTATCTGTGTTGGAGATAGTCCACTTAAATGGTAGTCCTCTGCATTCCCATTTGGGTTCTCATCACGCTTTCCTCATTTGTTGAACATTTCAAAACTAGGCCTCACCGAGTGCCCCTTCACCAACTGATTGTAAAACATGTTATTATAGTGACACAAACTTAAATCAGTAAAATCCAATCACTTTTAAAACAAGCATTAAATATAGGGGTGTGATACATGTTGCTCATGTCGCCTCTCAATTTGTATTGTGTATAGGGCGAACATTTAAAATTTGAGTTTCTTTAGGTGACTTAAAACAGACAAATTTTATGCATTATTTGAGGGTATTATGCTGTTTGAAATTTTGATTTAGTTAGCCTCTAGACCATGTCGGGAATTGAGGATACAATGAATCTTCAATATTCAAATATTTGTATTCTCCTAGGAAATTGTGTATCTCCTCATCCATGTTATGTCTATTTGGGATTTTCCTGTCTAAGTCCAGAATGAAATAGGATTCTCGCTGGTATAGTTTTTTTCTCTCTGTCTTCTCCTCAGGGATGTTATTCTATATTATCAATTACAAAGGAATGCAGGGAAGATAGATCTCATTTATGTATTTTGAGCACATTTTTCACCAAAGTGCATGTGTAGTCCATGTTGTTGATTGCTCGGATATGTTGCAAGATGCAGATATTTGTCATATGCTTGCAACTTTCCACATATTGTTTGCTATATCACCATTGTATTATATATATGGCAAAGGTGCTCTCACATGTCCTATGTTCTTTTGTCAATATTATTTCTTTCATCTGTTCATTTCATCTTGTTTGAGATCAATGCTATTTTTGATTTAATGGAAGGAGGCTTCTGAAATGTTATTTGAATCTGTTCTTCTAGATGGGATGCACTATCCGAGTCAGTTTTCAGAATTGTACATGTTAATTTAGACTTGTGTGGGCATGCACATTTTCACTACGGGTTCCACCTAGAAAAAAAAAACTAAATTCCCAAACATACTCCAGAGAAAGTGAACACTCTTTTGTTCAGGTCTTGTGGTAAGCACACAGGAAATTCAAACCTCCAGTCTGTGGATAAAGTGTAAGTCATTTTGTGAAATGCAGAGTAATTTACAACTTTTTCTAAGGTTTACTGAAACCTAATTTTCAAAATGCCCCTATATATTTTGATAAAAACTGCTTATCATGCTATTGTGTGTAATGTAGGAGGCTTCTTTTCAAACATATACGGTACATGCAGGTACAAGAAGTGATTGGGTCAGAGAATCATGAGAAGCCTGACTCCCATATCCACAACAACAGCCTCTAGCTCATATTCTGACACTGGACAGTCAGATAGGAAACACGTCAACTGTGGCAAGGGGAGCCAGGAAATATATTTCTGCACCCCCCTATCAGTTAACAGCTGTTATATGCCAGACCTTAAAGTGGTGCGACTGAATAAGTGAAGTTAATGTGTATTGTGTACGACTTTAAATGCCTGAGGGTGGATGCTTTCAAGTAGTTGTCATTTTCAGCCACTTCTGGAGGTTGGATCCCACGCTTCCCCATAGATAGGCAATGTCCATCAAAGTTCTGTACAAAAAATAGATATACTTTAATAAAACACACCATCTGTAAAATGACTAAATAGACAAACACTACACAAAACCCACGTTTGAGGAAACAACAGAAGACTAGCAAAGATAATACAGTGCAGCACCTGTGTAAGGTAAGTGTAAACAATGAAGTTTTTACAAAAGCATATGTTTCTGGTAGGTAAGAAGGGATTTAGTGACCTAATCAGTCTATAGGGCCCAAACTGGACACAAGGGAGTCGGCAGTACAGTATCATTTTAGGTTACTTAGCCCTACAACAGTTTCAAACCAGGGTTTTTGGTGCTATTTCAAGGGTTCCAATGGGATTTGAGTCTTTCTGTGGCATTGTTCCATATGGGGAGCAGGCATTGATCTGGGGTCAAGCTGCTGTTCATTGTCATTTGAAGAAGTGTGGGTCGTAAGGGCCAACAGCATTGGTTAGGTAGTGAAGTGGCTGATGACTTGATTCACGCATCGAGTTGAAGAGCTGGAGTGCAGTTTTTCGAAGATCGTGGTTCGATAGTACCTCCAGTCTCTGGTCATCTTCTGATGAAGACCTGCAGTGAAGATGCTGTTTGTTCATAGAGGCGGTTCGGAGACAATGGGTGCAATGATGAACTTCAGGTTCTAGCCAGGGCAATGATGCTCCCATGTCGAGAGGTTTGACAATGAACTGGTCTGAGGATGCGGGTCAGTGTTCGGAAGCAGTAATCACATTGTTCTAGGCAGGTAGTGTTGTCGCACTGGGCTGTAAAAGGGGCTCACTACATTCTAAACACAATGCTTGAGAAGAGCCACCATGGTCACTATGTCAGATGTCTTGACTGCAAAGATGCTGCAGACTGAATGCATGGTTCTGCCGGATCAGTTCAATTGGATGCTTGGAGAGCTGTGGATCGTAAGGCCATCAGGGTCAGTTCAACAGCGAGGAGGCTGGAGATTGGATACACAGTTTGGTTTGAGCGGCTCGATGCAGCATTCAGTGGGCCAACGTGGTGCAGCAGTGAACAGGTTTGAACACACAGTACAACCAACAGCAGCTCTGAAGGGTTATGTGAGTTTGAAGGTGTTGAACAGGCTTGAATCATGGCTCAAATAGTTTTGAAGATATGAACGCTTGTTTCCTGGCTGTCTTGGTCCTCTGGTCGGTGTTAGTCCTACTCCTAATTAGTACCTTTTATGATGGCTTGGCCGTTCAACAACAATCATTCAGTCTTTTTGGTGCTATTCCAGTGGTCCCAATCTGGTTTTACTGGGTTGGTGGTGTTGTTCCAGATAAGAAGCAGGCGTCAAGCTCAAGCTGAAGTTTGTTGCAGTTCAAAAAAGGTTGTATCGAGAGGGTGTAAAGAAAGATGTGACCCAAAAGAACCACTGCATGCTTTGCAAGGCAAAACAAAGTTTATTATATGCAAAAGGTCTCAGACGGTCCCATAATAAAGACCTCACACAGATCTCGCCACGCCCAAGAAGTTACAGGTTGTATAGAAGAAAAACACATATTAACATACATAGGTTACAATTTCATCTCTCGACCCTCATTGGCTACCACCTATAGAACATGGTAATACCCCTCTATATTCCCTGGATCGATTGGACACACCTTATCTAAACCCATTCTCCCATCCACGTGGCTCACTACATCGTCCCTACTGAATCAAGGTATATGATTGGCTGACAGGTGCACTGATACACTAATAAATAATGACCGTCCCATTATGTGCGCAGCTTCGACACAGTCATTTTTAACTTAAGACGGATCAAGGACAACACTGATTTGATAAAACAATTGGCTTTCTCATTATACCACATGCTGCAGCGCACACAAGCTGCACCCCTGACTTTGTACTAAATTTACTGGCATCTCCTCTGTTCCTCCTATCCCAAATCACAGAGCGTTCCAGACACGGCTCCCCCTTATCTCATTCAAGCCCCAGGGCCAGGTAATGACGTGGCCATGGTACTGCCCCCGTGTCTGAATTTCAGGGATTTATTTGATTTGGTTAAGTGTCTACTTGTAGTGTAAATGGGGTAACCACTCCTTGGGTGAGGACAGTAGTGCTCTAAATATTCACCTGACCTATTGGCATCACTAAACCTTGTGCCCTATTCTCATGAATTTGTCCATCAAAGGGCACCTCTCTACCTGCCCTCCCACAGCTAACATTCAGTTCCCATTGCATTCAGGTTCTGTAGATGGATACATTTAGCATTCATCTGTGTAATACGGGTGCCTCTGACCATGGCCTCTCTCTTGGGAGGGGGGGCGGATAAGGGATTTGTCTTGAGACTGAACTGAACAGAGCCACAGCTCAACATCAGGGCCTTCATTCTGTTCAATGTGCATTAGGTCTTAAAATTCAATATGATGTCACTTCTGCCATGTTGACATGCTGAGCTCACTCTTACCACAGTACCTTTCTGACTCCACCCTTTACCTTCTTCATAGCTCTCCTCACACCTCACTGAAAAACATAATTGTGTGTAATATTTCTAAACAGAGGGCCTATAAATGTGCCCTATCTATATCCTCTGCAATTGTAACACTAATATATGTGTTGCTCATTCTGCGTTACTCCATGATGTATCTAGTATTTGTCAACACTAACTACAAGTAATATGTGAGCCTTCTACTGCACAACGCTCAGCCTGCTCACTGGTGGTACATACTAATAGGTTTTTTCTCAGCCTGAACCCTTTTGCCTGGCTGCAGCACTGGAAGTGCATCCCAACTTTCTTCCCTTTAGTTAATACTCAATTAACTAACCCAGCTGCTTCCTTCTTCTATGGTCATCATCTTTGGGTACCTATGCCCTACACATATGCTGTAAACATCCCCCCTGAAGGAGAGTACACATCATAAAACAACACCCCCATCTCCTGCTGAGTCGAACCAGTGCTCTACATAGGTCAGGTGGAGGGGAGGTCAAGGTACCCAGGGATCTGAAATCCTGCTGTGCTCCAACCATTCTTGGTTTTATAACTCCAATTCAATTTTTAGTCTGTGTATACACATGTTTTGTGAGAGTAGGAGCTCTAGCCATTGTTATTGACACCATCATAGTCACACACTTCAGCAGGGTCTTTGTACAGCATCTCAAAATCATCTGGCAGGAGCAAGAAAGCGCGAGCAGCTAAACCACAATAGGAACCAGTAACTTTACTGTTATTTCCAACCATAACGGGGACCATAAAAATCAAACATTTACTCCTGCTTCTTTCTCCATGGCAGTCCCCAAGTTGTGAGGGATCCCTATTGCATGGGTCAAGGACATGTTGTCTGAGTGAGATATTTGAGGGGCATACATGCAACAATACAAGCCAATTTTCTTGCACATGGCCCCTTCCATAGTTGTAAGCAATTCTAGAAAGTATCTGTTCTGACGGGTCATGAGGCGCATAGCTCATAATTCAGTCTTAATATAATTTTGACTCTACTCTATCTCGTTCACTGATTGGTGCATCTCTGACCTGGTTATCTGCATTCCATTTGCATTTGCTGCATTCTGGATACCTAGCACCAGGAGGGAGGCGAAGAAGGTTTACATCCTGGTGAACAACCAAAACTGGTCTGGGATCCCCTTCAATTTATCAGATGAGTCTTGTGACAAGTAATTGGACCTTCATTGTGGCGGCACATTTATAACTATAAAATGCATGTCAGGAACTACCAGAACTGCTGAATGCAAGGTGGTGAGTGAACAGACGCCCCACCATGATGGCAGAAGATGTAGATACCCATATTATCCACACACCCAGTAACCATCCATTAACACAGCTGTGCCTTCAGTCAGGGATAAAGAGGGTTTCATTGCAACAAATGTTTGTTCCTACAGGTATAGTGCCATTTCCTCAGAAGCAAAAATAATAATCTTTTGGGATTTGCATTTTTGCTGGCTTCTCACTTAACTCAATCCATGTCAAGTTTGGCACATCACATCCCCATATCTTGCCGCAGTTCTGATTGACGCATGCCACTTCATCCTCCCCCTAGTAAGCCCCCAATGCACAACTCACTACTCCTGTCACCCATCCATCATTAGAAAACAGCACACTTTCTATTTTCAGCAATCGTCTTATTTTACAACCAGCTTGTTCTTTCTTTTTGGCGCACTCTTCATCATCTCTGTCCATTATGTCTGCTTTGACTGTGTGACCTTGGAAGAGATGTTGTATTCTGCACAGAGCCAGGTGTAAAAAACATTGGGCTGTAAGTGGCAGCATTTCGTGAGGTATAAACAACTTGGGTGTACCCGTCTTGTGAGGTATCAAAGAGCATACATATTACCTCTTGTTTGACCTCGCCCTCCCCACTTCACGCATGTGATTATAACACATGTTATCCATCTTGGCGTGGTGCACATCTGCCACAGTGTCCAGAATTATGCCTTTGTACTGATTATATACTATCTCTGCTTTAGTTTCCCAAATGTATATCTGTGTCATTCCCATACCCCCTTTACATGCCCTAACCATCTAAAATAAACACAAAGAAAAAGTACAAAAATGGCTAAAACAATACAGCATTTACAACATAACATATATATTACACAACGCTTGTGATCTTGAACCTGCAGAGGGATAGAAAAAACTGAAAAACAAGGAGAAAACTCAACATTTTTTATCACAGTATAATGATTAATCAATTGTAACATTTTATGAAAACGTGATGTGAAGTATACTTTTACATCACTCAGTTGCTAATTTTACCAAGAAGATGGAGTGGTATTGAGGTGCCTTCCGAACATCAGACAAGTGAACCTAGTACCACAACTCCTTCACACGAACTGTGAACGGGGTGGCGAAGACCTCCATAAAGGAGTTCTGGAGCCTCTGTTCATGCTGGTGCCTCACAACATTCTGTACATATACCTTGTCTCCGGGATACAGTTGTGGTGCTGGCTAGTTCACTGAATCCATCAATGATGTGTCAGCTGTATCTTCTCTTCTAGGAGCAATCTGTCGAGACAAAAGCTTTATACTTTTTTATTAGCTCCCTCAATTACCCCTGAAACTCTTCCCCAATTCAACGTGTGATGCTATGCGTGTAAGTGTGAAAGGTTTATTCATTCTTCTCCCTGTCACTATTTTTTGTCACGGAAAGTGATTGTCCTTGCTTGGCTGCATTCTCATACTTAACAAAGCCAGAGAGACAAAATGCTGCAAACAAATTTTAGACAGTCTATTTTTTCACAGTTCGTTCAATTTTTTCTCAATTCCATTGGCCTGGGGGTGGTACATCAGTCACAGTTTTTGTTGTATCCCTAATAGGGATGCAATATCTTTAAACAAATCATTAACACAGTCTCATTATCAGACTTTAGGACTTCAGATATACTCCAGCGAGGTCAATCTTTGCGTATTAGAAATTTAGCTGCTTATTTAGCATCTGGCTGTGCACAAGGGCCAACGGGAAAATGGGCAAACCACAACAATAAGATAACGGAAATGACTGCACCTGTTGAACATGTCTACATAATCAATGTGGAGTTCCCGGAAGGTTCCAATTTGATGGAGCAATGTGCTGCACAATGTCCTGAGTGTGTGTCCTATTCTTTAAAGAATACAAGTAGAACAATTCACCACAAATTCATTAACATATTCATGCAATTACATGAATTCATGCATCAACTGTAAAGTGCTGTTTAGAAGTATGCACTGGGTAATGCATTTGCTCAGGACCAACCATGAGCAGCTCCTGTAGCATTGCTACTTTACCTGTAAAGTGTTGACTTCATATCAAATCAGTCATTGAAAGTGAGCACCCCCTTGGGTGCCTGACCTTGTAGTTCAATTATTATTAGTGAGAGGTACTGCTGTATATTGTATTGCTAACCGTACCTGTTGAATTGCCACCTCAGGATATAAGGTGGGATCTGCTTTCCCCAAATTCGTTGCTTCTTTGGTGGCTTTATCTGCTGTGTTATTGCCAAGTGAAACGGGGTCTGTATTTTGGGTGTGGGCAGTGCATTTAACCGCTGTCACTAGTGTTGGGGAGACAAAGAGTAAATTAATCTCTCCAACAAGGCTGCGTACTGCCCAGGTGTGCCACCTGAGCTCCTAAATCCTATCCTTTTCCATCTGGAAAGCCCTGTATTAAATGGTGGTGGTCATGTACATCGTTGGGATGCTTCTAATGATTCAATTGATGCAATCAGTTCTGCTGCCTGTGCTGAATAGTCTGTTGGTAACCTCTTTTGAACTACAACCTCATACTCATATTGTCTCTCAGGAGGATAGCTCAGGGGCAACATGCTCATCTTGAAAGAAATACGACATGGACCAACACAGGTTCTATCCCTGGGTCTGCACTTAGAAACCTCTGGGAATTAAGCATGTTTTAAATTACCAATTATAATTCTAATAATAATACTCCCCATCTACAAGGTGCACAATTGCTGCACCTGTATTTCTCTGTTCAGTTTCCTGATCAATCCTTGATGAACTATCAACAAAGAGACCCTCCCCTTCTTCAAGTGCATTCTCCTTTGACCTCATTAAATCATCCTCAGGACCTTCATGTGAAACACAATCATGCACCTCCTTTCTTTGTTGAACAGGTATTGCAATAGATATGGTGAGGTATACTGTGCCACACCTTACAATGTGAATGGACAGTCTTGACAGAATAACTTAATATACAGAGTGACTTTGTGCAGTTAGAGTGGACTTGAATTGTTCAAGAATTGCAAACATTGCATACTCATGATGTTGCAGAGCAACCCATAGTGATTGTGGAGGACCTTTCAATTGCAAAGGCTGCCACAGCCAGTGCCTGTTCACAAAGGAGTTGACACTGCATCACTGAGTTTAATATTTGTATTTGTATTTATTTGTATTTATTATTTATATAGCGTGCAAAACCCTGTGGTATCTAGACGCTTTCACTTAGGAGATTGGATGCAGTGCTTCAGGTTACGGAAAGGAAGCACATGAGGTAATTACAACATTGATGAGCGTACAGCAGTAATACATCACACACTTGCAAAGTGCAGAGAAGAGTTCAAAGCGAGTACATTCAAGGACCCTGACACCATGTTACAGGGTGGCAACACACACAAATGCAGAATTGTCAATTTGGGGGCAGATACATGAATTCTAATCCCATGTTGCAGGGCGGCAGCACACACAAATGCAGCAATGTCAATTCAGGGGCAGATACATGGAGCCTAACCCCATGTTGCAGGGCGGCAGCACACACAAAAGCAGCAATGTTAATTTGGGCACAAATACATGGAACCTAACCCCATGGTGCAGGGCAGTAGCACACACACATTTTGGCAATGTCAGTTCGGGGGCAGATACATGGGGCCTAACACCATGTTGCAGTGTGGCAGCACACACAAGTGCAGCAATGTCCATTTGGGGGCAGATAAATGCAGCCTAACCCCATGTTACAGGGCGGCAGCACACACAAATGAAGCAGTGTCCATTCAGGGGCAGATACATGGAGCCTAACCCCATGTTGCAGGGCAGCAGCACACACAGATGCAGGAATGTCAATTCGGGGCGGCTACATGGAGCCTAACCCCAGGTTGCAGGGCGGCAGAAAACACAAATGCAGTAATGTCAATTCGGAGGCAGATACATGGAGCCTAACCCCATGTTGCAGGGCAGCAGCACCACAAATGCAGCAATGTCAATTTGGGGGCAGATACATGGAGCCTAATCCCATGTTGCAGGGTGACAGCACACACAAATGCAGCAATGTAAATTTGGGGGCAGATACATGGAGCCTAACCCCATTTTGCAGGGTGGCAGCACACACAAATGCAGCAATGTTAATTTGGGGCAGATACATGGGGCCTAACCCCATGTTGCAGGGTGGCAGCGCACACAAATGCAGCAATGTCAATTAGGAAGGCACACACAGTCTTACACCAAAGGTACTCCCCTGAAGCATCCTGGTTGCGGACAGGGAGCAGACAGGGGCCTTCATTGCGGGCCTTAGCTTGAAGGTGCCAGCTCCTGCCTCCTGGTCGATGGCATTGGATAAAGAGAACCAATCCAGCCAATGTGAGGCAGAGCAGGCTAGGTAGGCAACAATGGAGGGTGGTGTGGAAAAGCAAACAGCCATCTTCGGAGGGCCAAAGGCAGTAAAAATGAAATGAGAGTGCCGGTGTTCCATGGCCAAGCCGGGGTGGGGAGATCATGTTGGATAACAGCTCAGCACTTGCACAACAATGTGCCACTGTAGCATGCCAGGGGCTTGTGTCCCATTGATGCTTGCTGGGTCAACACTACAGTCATGACCCAACCATTGGAATGTGAAATAAAATACAACTTTTACTTAGGATGGGACAAAGACTGATAGCCAAATTGATATTTCTCCTCTGTGAAGGGTGCAGTGAGTTACATTTTGGGATGTCACCCTAAGTAACCAAGGGTAATTTAGACATAGACCATTTGCTCACTGTGCCTAAGAGATGCTCAGCTTCACCTCACTGAGGATGCCCAACAAGGCCAAAACACGTGTCTGGAGTTGCTGATGGTGCTCTTGGTCAGAAGAGAATTTCCTAAAAGTTTGGATGCCGGACTGCCCTTGTGGGTGGGACAAAGACTGATATACAAATGGATATTTCTCCTCCATGCAGCGTGCTGTGAGCTAAAACGTGGTTGTAAACCCTCCTGAGTGGAAGAAATTTCATAGAAAAGCGTTTTTGACACATGTTTATTCTTGGTAGCTTGAACACTCCTTTTTAACATTGTTCAATAAATAAGCTTTCTATAACCATGATATTTATCATCTCTTATCACCCTTTGGTCGACATTTATTTTACCCAAACTCTTGTGCCATGTTTGGGTGTTTATAACATCATTATAGAGTTCAAAATCAATTAACTCTCTTTTTCATCATACATTGAGCATCCAGATAATCCCCTAATTACCCAATGTTGCACTTGTGCTATCGGCAGAGAGTCTTTAAGGTGCATAGTACAATACATCAGGTGTCTGACACCATTCTGTTGACCATCTCATGTTATTGCTCATTCCTTGATCAGCCCCATGAACCTCTAGATTCTTGTATCGTGTTGGAGATAGTCCACCTAAATGGTAGTCCTCTGCATTCCCATTTGGGTTCTCATCACGCTTTCCTCATTTGTTGAACATTTCAAAGCTAGGCCTCACCAAGTGCCCCTTCACCAACTGATCGTAAAACATGTTATTATAGTGACTCAAACTTAAATCAGTAAAATCCAATCACTTTTAAAACAAGCATACAAGCATTAAATACAAGGGTGTGATACATGTTGTTCATGTCACCTCTTAATTTAGTATTGTGCATAGGGCGAACATTTAAAATGTAAGTCTCTTTAGGTGACTTCAAACAGACAGCTTTTATGCATTATTCGAGGGTATTATGCTGTTTGTTTGAAATTTTGATTTATTTAGCCTCTAGACCATCTTGAGAATTGAGGAAACAATGAATCTTTCATATTCAAATATTTTCATTCTCTGAGGAAAATGTGCATCTCCTCATCCATATTATGTCTATTTGGGATTTTCTTGTCTAAGTCCAGAATGAAGTAGGATTCTCACTGGTGTACTTTTGTCTCTCTGTCTCCTCCTCAGGGATGTTATTCTATATTATTAATTACAAAAGAATGCAGGGAAGATTGATCTCATTTATGTATTTTGAGGAAATGTTTCACCAAAGTGTATGTGTAGTCCATGTTGTTAATTGCTCGGATATGTTGCAAGATGCAGATATTTTCCAAATGCTTGCTACTTCCCACATATTGTTTGTTATAACCAGATTTTATTATATATATATGGCAAAGGTGCTCTCATATGTCATATGTTTTTTTGTCAATATTGTCTCTTTCATCCGTTGATTTTATCTTGTTTGACATCAATACTATTTTTGATTTAATGGAAAGAGGCTTCGGAAATGTTATTTGAATCTGTTCTACTAGATGGGATGCAATATCCGAGTCAGTTTTCAGAATTTTCCAATGTGTATCTAATATTTTCCTGACTCCTGATGCTTGTACATTGTACATAGTGATCAAATCTCAATATATTTTGTTCTCCATCTATAACTTGTTTCTGTCTTAGGAGATCTTCTCAGTTTCAGGCTTTTGCCTTCTCAAAGGTCTCCTTTATTATTTTGTCAGGGTAATCTCATTCACAGAATGTCCATGCTGTTGACCTGGCATATTTGTGAAATAACACTTCCCTGGAACAGTTTCTGTGGGTCCTGATCATTTCACCATACGGTATGTTGTTTATTACTTTTTGTGGATGGCAGCTATTTGCATTTAGCAATGCATTTCTGCTAGTTGCTTCCTATGTATTGTTATCCAGAAAGTGGTCATTTTCCACCTGTATTTACACCTCTAAATAAACTGTTTGTCCCTTATCATGATGTTCCGTGAATTTGATCATATGTTGATTCCAATGTATTTTCTGAGCAAAGCTGAGCCATTGTTGGCTAGTTATGTTCTATATAATGAAAAGATTGACTATATATCGATTCCATGAGATGATCTTCCGCACTTGTTCTTCAAATTCTTCACAATGTAGCATCTCTTGTTCCCACATACCCATCGTCATGTTGGCATTGGGTGGAACATTTGGTGCCCATTGCTGTTCCACATGTTTGTAGAAAGAAATTGTCATCGAAGAGAAAGCCATTATTTTCAAGGCCGAAAGTTAACATTTCAATAACCATTTTAGAATGATCTCTACTACTCATCAACTTATTCAAAAAGGATGATTTTATGGTCTGGATTCCTACTCTATGCTCTATACTGGTGAATAGGGAGATGACATCCAAATGGAGTTAGTAAATACATGGAATGGTAGTTATTTTATGTAGAAAGTCTGTGGTGTCTTGGACAAACAGAAACGTATCAATGACACACAAGGTATTTTCTAATAGAGACACTTTTGAGGCCACTATTGGTCTACAGGGTGCTTTGTCCAGTCTGTTGTGCACTTTTGGGATACAGTATATTGTGGGAGTCACTGAATGTTTGACTGTTACATATTCTTTCTCTTCTCATTCTGCAAGTCCTGTTTCTTGCCATCCTTTTAATTTCTGGCCAAACAGTTATTTAGAATGTTGTGTGGAGTTTTCTGCCAGTTTGGTGTAATGCACAAGGCTATTTAGTTGATGGTTAGCTTCCTGTATGTAATCTTCTGAGTTGATGGCTACAATATTCCCCCCTTGTCAGAGGTTTTTATTATTATTGTTGGGTAATTTATCAGATGTTGTAAGATTTGGAATTGTTTACAATTTTTCTTACCCCTAATTTTCAGTTGGTCCTATTTAGCCAGTTGTTTTAGATTAGATCATTGAAGATTTCTATGCAGGTATTGTTTGATACCAAAGGATTAAACTGTGATTGGGGTTTCAAACCACTTTCCTTTGCTAATTGAGTGTTGATACCACATTGGGCAAGATCTGATTCCTTCCACATATCTTACATATCATGTTGGTTTTGCTCCACTTCTTCCGGTGTTTCCAGATTATGCAAAGCTTTCTGAGATGGAATATCCTTAATGGCAAGTTTGGATGGTCTTTTGGTTCAGAGGCCCAGGGAGTTGAGCCGCGGATGGGAAGTCCACCATAAACATTGCCCAAAATCGAGGAAGCAACTCCTCATCTGTCACCCTGCACTCACAGGCTCTCATCTTCCATCCTCATAGTTGAGATTATTATTCCACAGTAAAAAAGCAAAAATGACATAAAAAATTATATATAAAACACTATATATTGCCTTGTGGTCTTTGCCAGTCCATAAACTCATAATCAGCTCACGCCCCACGCACTCTCCTCCTGAGCCCCTCCAATAGGGTGTCCCCGTTAATTTGCAGGCACAACTGGGCTCAGCACTCGGCTCCAAGGAGCAGGCAGGCAGGCCTTCTGGCAACACAGTGCCTGCAAACATCTTCAAGCTGTGCATGGGGAACTGGTAACTGCAGACGTGTGCTGCAACCCATGATGCGTAGCTGGGACACACTCAACATCACAGAGTCAGGGATCACATCAGGGTTACCAATTTTGTATAAAAAGAATTGACCTAAAACCCATACGATAACAATAGTCCAAGAGGCCAAAGTACCAATACACTGCTTTACCAGAGAAACAAGGTTTATAATCTGCAAAAGTTCTCAGGTGGTCCCATAGAACTCAAATGACAAAGTACTTTTCAAGCCTCAAGTAGTTACAGGTTATATAGCAGAACATAGCAAATTAGCATACAAAGGTTACAATGTCATCCCACCACCCTCATTGGCTACCACCTATAGAACGTGCATAAAGCCCCCTATATTTCCTGGATTGATTGACCACACCTTATCTAAACCCATTCCCCTATCCACGAGGCTTACTACATCGTCACTATTGAATCCAGGTACATGATTGGCCAACAGGTACACTGATACACTAATAAATCATGACTGTCATGTGATGCGCACCCCTCTCACCCAGACACATTCAAAGTAAGACTGACAAGGACAACTCTGCTTTGATAAAAACAATGGGCCTTCTCATTTTATCAGATGCTGCATCACACACAAGCTGCACCCCGACCTTGTACTACATTTACTGCAATCACCTCTGCTCCTCCTATCCCAAGTCACAGAACATTCCATACACAGCTTTCCCCCTTATCTCCTTCAAACCCCAGGTACCCAGTAATGAAGTAACCAGGGCACCACTCCTGAGTCTGAATTTCAGGGATTTATTTGCTTGGATTATGTGTCTACTAGTAGTTCAATTGGGGTGACCGCTCCTTGGGCGAGGGCAATAGTGCTCTAAATCTTTGCCTGGCATGTTGGCATCACAAAACCTTGTGCCCTATTCTCATGAATGTGTCCTTCAAACGACGCATCCCTACCTGCTGTCCCCACAGCTAACATTCTATTTCCACCACATTCAGGCTCTGTAGCTGGATACCATTAGTGTTTATCTGTGCACTGTGGGAACCTCTAACCTAGGTTTCTCCCTTGGGGGACACATAAGGGATTTGTCTTGAGACTGAATTCAAAAATGCTGCAGCTCCACATCAGAGATTTCATTCTGTTCATTGTGGACTAGGCCTTAAAATCCAATAGGCGTCACTCCTACCAGGTTGACACAATGACCTTGCTCTTACCACAGGACCTTTCTGACTCCATATTTCAACTATTTCAGCTTTCCTCTCACACCTCGCCGAAGAACATAAATGTATGTACTACTTCGAAACACAGAGCGTATAATTGTGCCCTATTAACTCTGCAGCCACATTAATATATATGTTGATCCTTCTGTGTTGCTCTATGATGTTTCTGTTGTATGTAAAAACTAACTACAAGTAATATGTGCGCATTCTACTGCGTAAAACTGAACCTACTCACACTGTGGTACGTACTAATAGGTTTTTCGCAGCCTGAACCTTTTTGTTGGGCTGGGACACTGTAAGTGCATCCCAACAAGGGCCAACAGCGTGGGATCGGTAGTGAAGCAGCTGATAACCGGATTTGTGGTTAAAGTCAAACAGCTGAAGTGCAGTCTTCGAAGATCGCGGTTCCAAAGTACCTCCAGGGTCTGGTCCTCTGCTGAGGAATTTCTGCAGCGAAGATCATGGTGGTATCTTGAGAAATCCCTCATATATAACCCCTTTGGTTGATTCTGTTTCTTTCAGGGTTTTCACCACCCCTCCTAGGATGTATGCTTTGGGTTTGGCTCCGTAAGGAGGTCTGTTTACTCTTTGGTTTCTAGTAGTTCCACACCTGGCTCTTATCTAGTGTAATGTATCTTTTATATAAAACTCCATGTGGTTGGTTCTGCTTCTCTAAGGTTTTTGGTCACCCCTCCTAGGATGTATGCTTGGGGTTTAGCCCATCAGGGAGATTTGCTTACACTTTGGTTTCTACTAGTCTCCTCCTGTGCTTTTCTTGAGAAATATGCCTTGTATCTACAACCCTCATGGTTGTTTCTGCTTCTTTCTGATTTGTGGTCAACCCTCCCGGGGTATACACTTTGGCTCTGCACTTTGGGTCAGTGTGCAGACCCTTTGGCTTCTAGGACTCCTGGGTCTTATATTCTTTTTCCTCTACTTTGGGTCTTTCATTATCGGGGAAAGCGGTTGCTCTTTCTGGGTGGAAACTTAGTTTTCAGTTGGCTGATTTCCTTCTTCTTCACACAGGCACTGTGGTTCATCCCAGTTGGTCAGCTGCTTTGGTCGCAGCATGGTCTCTCTCTCTTTGAGACATCAGGCATGGGAACCCCCAGCATTGCTGGAATCGGCAGAATCATGAAGACTTTCTTCCCACCACACATGTGTTATGGTCCCGCATCAGGCTGTGTCGGCTTTCCACGGCAGCAGAGATTCCTGTTCTGTGCAGTCTCTTGGATGCTGGCCCCTTTCCTGCAATCATCCTCTTCCGCATGGCTCTGCTCACCCTCAAGGTAAGGGGTTTCATCCTTACATATTTAGCCTGGGAACGAGAGACACAGTCCCATTGGTCATGGATCTCAGCTTCACGGAGGGGTCTGCAACCAACCCCAGCTTTTAAAAAGACCCACTTCTTTATCAATGTGATCAATTTGGATATGTGCAACAACCCTGTTGGACATGGGGTTTAAGGGAGATGGTACAGATTGGTTCACATGGGAGCATTTGTTGTCTAAGGGGGGTTTCAATAACAGTGTGATTCCGCTTGCCCAACCCCTTACGTTTTGTTTATCATGCTCACCTCCCTAGTCCATTGGCGAGAAGGCACACATTCCCTGTATTCGCCTCAAAACACTGGTTCTTGGAGTGGGGACCTGTAATACAAACCTTTGCTTAGATATTGGCCTACAACAAAGTGAACCAACATCCAAAGTGTTATTTCTGAAAGAGCGAGAGAGGCATTGTCCAAATGAGTTGTTTGATGGATTTGATTCCTTGGTCTTTGCCTTAACAAATAGGATGATCTTTCAAAAATCTAGATACAAATGTATGCAAATACAGTTTAAGAACATTTCCAACCATCTAAAAAAGAATATAAGACAAATTTGCAACCATTTTACAGGTTTCTCCACGCCACCCTTAAGGCTACAGGCATCACCGGTTTACAAGTGCTGTCTTGTTGCCACAGTGCTTTGTAAGGGGATAAAGAACACCTCCTCTGTGTCCACAGGTCTTTCTCTTCCTGTGGAGATCCACCTTGCACCTCCATTAATTGCATTTGTGACAAATTATTAAAGCGTTCATTCACAACCATTATTACAACCATTTACTCTTTCACATCAGGAGTATCAAAACAAACTAAAAATATCAGAAGAATATGCAACTCTTTTGTCCTCTTCGTCTGCGGCTTAATTTCTGCATCAGTTTCTTACTGTGTGCTGAGCACTTAGCTATAGCGATGGCTACCGGGAGTTGTAGTGCTTTAATAAGCCTGTCCAATAATGCGGCATGTTGCACTGGAATGCCGTCCGCTCAGAGGTAGCCCTTCCTTTTCCAACATGCTAACCCTGTGTGCACGGTTGATGTCACATAGGTGGAGTCACTGTACACCGTCACTTCCTACCCTGTGTGATTCTCAAGCGCGACACTAAGCGCCACCAATTCTGCAGCCTGTGCTGAAAAATGAGATGGTAGTCTCGCACTTGCAACAACTTCAAATTCCCCATTGGCTCTGTGTCTTACCACAGCTGAGCCTGAATGCCTTTCTCCATCAGTTTGATCGATCTTCGAAGAACCATAAATAAAGAGAACCTCCCCAGCTCCTAGTGCATTTTCCTTTACCCTTGGGATGTCGTCATAGAATTCCTCATAGATTGAGCAATCATGCACTTGCTCATCCCCTGCCAGTGGGTCGGCTACAAACGTGGCAGGATTCACCATTTTACACCTGACTATTTTGATCGCTGGATTCAATCTAACCACCTCATAAGCATAAGCTCTTTGAGACATCAATGTACCCTTAGGTTTCTCCAAAACAGCAAACAGAGCATGCTCAACAAACAATTTCATGGAATACCCCATCACTATGGTTGCAGATTTCTCGATATCGAACGCGACTGGTGCCAACAATTGTTCGCAAGGGACGTGACCCTTCATAATTGGGTCCAGAATTCCAATGTAATATGCTAAAGGTTTTTACCCCAATGTAGTTCTCTGTGTGAGTACTGCTGTCATGACTGTCCCATTTGTGTGCGAGAATAAAAATAACTCCTCTGAATAATTGAGAATTCCTAAAACTGGAGCTGTGCAAATTGCCTTTTTTAGTTCATCAAACCCTTCCTCCATTTCTTCAATCCATTACTTTTTTCCTTATTCACCTGTGCCTTTTTCAGGGCTTGCAACAAAGGTATTGTGTATGTACTACAATCCAATACCCCTGCTCTAACATAATTACATAGTCCTAAAAACTGTTGCATTTGCTTTCTCATGTGTAGTTTTGATGTTTTCAAGATCGCCTGAGCTCTTTCAGGTGTAACTTTCTTTCCTTCATGCGAGATTAACTGTCCTATGTACAACATCTCTTCCTGACAGTATTGCAATTGCTCTTTATCCACCTTATATCCTTTATCTGCTAAAATAATCATTAGCTGAATTGAGTCTCGTCTGCCCTCTTCTTCTGTTGTGTTACAGACCAAAATATTGTCTACATACTGCAGCACAACACTTGGCCCATCAATATTGCTTAGGTACATCTGAAAATCGATGGAGACTCACAGTACCCCTGTGGCAAACGTGTACTTTTCAGTTTAGTCTGACGGAACGTAAAGGACGTAAGATCTTGGGAATCTTTATGCAGCGGGATTGAGAAAAACTCACTTTTCAAGTCAATCACAGTAAAATATTGCGCTTCTGGGGGAATGCTGCACAAAATTGTCACATGATTGGGAACTAGAGGAAATTCTGCCTCTACAATCTGGTTAATCAGTCTCATATCCTGAATTAAACGCCATGACCCACCCTTTAATTTTTTTGATAGGATACACTGCAGTATTACATGGTGACGGACGTCATTAAGATACCTTGTTCCATCATAGCCAATATAGTCGTGAAAATACCCTTGTCTGCCTCTGGAGTCATGGGATACTGCCTTGCTCAAGGTAAAATTGCTCCTGGTTTCAACTTAATTTTAACTTATCCCACCCCTTTTAACAGGACTACGGCATAAAGGCCCATAGTCCATAAGGAAATTGGTACTTTCTCCATATCCTCATAAAAAATTGCTGGGCGCTGTCGCACTATCATCATCTTCTGTGGAATACTTGTCTTTCTGTCCTGATCCAATACGTAATGCTCATTTTGAACACTACTTTGTTATCTGACGGGGTCGTCTTTAAACATATCCTCGTCAGTGACATCAGTCAATCTATATCCTTCCCCAATAGCAATCACTGTTCTCCATGGCCTGTCCTCATCATCAAATCCTTCAAGCATGGCCAACTCCCCTCACTCTATGGCTGCCTGTAATTCCAAGGGAAAAACCTATCCCCCCTCTTCGTCCATAGGTACCTGTGACCTGAACAAAAATCAATTAGGTATTCTCATAATCTTGTCCACTAAACTGGGTAACCATGTTAACAAAATGCATACCCATAGTGAAAAACTTTGGGCTCTAACAGCGTTCCTCGCCAAGCTATTTGCCCAGTAAATGCCATGATAAATTTGCCCACATTTAAATAATGCATTCCTGGTGTTGAATAAACTATGCCTTCATCAGTGAAGGAAATTTGTCATATTTAGCTTCGTCATTAAATCTCAGCCCAGTATATTACCTGGTGTCTGCCGTGAATACAACAACGGGACAGACATATCACACTCTCCTATAGAGACTGGTAATTTCTCAGTAAAAGGAACTCTACTTGCAGCTCCAGAGTACCCTTGAGCATTCATGGCATTTCCTGATAATAAAAATGTTCCCTCTCGTATACATGAGTGAGTTGCCCAGGTGTCTACTAAAAAAGAAAAGGATTTGACTCCTATGGTAACATTAACCCTTGGTTCTGCTTGAGGATTTGGCGTAACTGATTGTACTGAACACATCAAGGTACCCTGTGAGCTGTCCTATTGTGGGTACATACTTATCCCTGTGCCTGTAAAAGGATTCCCATCTTCGATAGTGATACCCCCTACTCTAGGAGTCAATAGCTGTCCTGTGCTTGTGCTCTGCTGTATCTGCATGGGTGCGTGCTATGACTGCCCTTGTGGAGGATATAATGGTGCTTGCTGTGGTTGCAAAGCCTGTTGTGTTTGTGTTGCTTGTGCTTACACTGTCTGATCTTCGGCGAACCCGTCCCTGCTTTGTGGGCTATATGCTGGAGGATAAACTGTCCATCCTCTTATGAATTGCCTATTCTGTACATAACCTTGACTCCCACATGATTGTGCAATGTGTCCTGTCATTCCACATGTCCAACAAACAGGAGGGATTCTTGTAATTTGCCCTTCCTGCATGCCTTGATTATCATTCTGCACATTCTGAAAACCATCTTGTTTATTCTGAAAGTTTCGCTGATTATTCTGAAAGCCTCCTCATCTGCAAAAGCCTCCCCGGCCTCTCAGCATATATCCGTTCCCTCCTTGATCTGTCTGCCATTGGTTATTCACCTGTGACATACCTGCTGCATGCTGTGACCCTAGCCCTTTTCTGCTAGTCAACATGGCCCCTTCTATAGCATATTTTGACAGCTTTTTCTGTACTTGTTTGACTTCCTCAAGCTTCCTAGCATCTTCCCTTTCTCTCTTGCAGCAATCGACAATGGTGCACAATGGTCAGCTGTATTTCTGGCCATGGCTTTGCTTCCAAACCCACCAGCTTCTTGAGCTGTGTCTGCACCTCATCTGGCAATCCATGACACAAAATATGATAGAATACAGGTATCTATTTTTCCCAAAGCTCTCATGTTTCCAGAAGACCACTGTTCCTGAAAATTCTGAATATAAGCAAGCAGATCTTTGCCTTCCTGCATCTTACATGCCATAATTGCACCCATATCCAACATAAGGATATTGTACTCTAAGCGCTTTCCAGACTGCCGCTCTGCAATTATTAAACAGCACCCCATCATACGCTTGTTCTGTGCTTTGACACTTCAGTATCCTGCTCTCATCCAAATGTCATCAGCTCGCTCCCCAAGGATAGCTGCTAGAAGACCTTTAATGTGCCCTATCGCTAATGGGTTTCCTCCTGTCATTTTTTCCAATTCATAGATCCATTTCCCAGCATCCAAAGTCAAACCCGGGAGCTTACACCTTTATCCATCTGAGGCCACGGGATATACTGTGGTCTGGTTCCTCCTTTTTCTAACAAGGGAAATTGTGAAAACCCAAAATTGCAATCGTCTAACATTGTCTTCCTATTCATTGTAGGGACAATGGTTCCTGATCGTCTTCTTCCTGTTAATGACCTCTGCCTGCTCACACAGAGTGGCGAGTCCCGCCTCTCACTAAGAGGCCACTTTTTAGGTCGCTCTGGCTGCGCCATAGGCTCTGGCGTCCTTTCTTTAGGCAGGTCCAATCTAACCACCTTACTTCCTGGTCTGTCTGAAAACATCCCTCGGGACTGTATTCAGCAATGCCCTCCTCCCCACGGAAGGGTTTCCTGTCTTCGTCTGACATATCTTGTCTGCAACTAGTATGACTATCATCCTTCTCGTATCTGTTTAGAGTCAACCTATCCAAAGACAGGGCTCTATGCTCGAGGCTAAACAGACCTCCCTGGGCAACTTCTGAAAAGCTAACGTTGAGTAGATTGAGAAAGGTGGCAAAAAATGATGTATGTATATTAAGTGGGGAAAGTGATAATGGGAGGAAATTGTCAGAGTGTTGGTGGGGTATTTAGTTAATGACGAAGAGCGTCATGTAGAGGTATATGAAAGATGAGGAGCGTCATAGAGTAAGCCCATAAATCCTACGTCCAGGGACATCTAGAAGAAGGTATTTCAAAAATTGGATATACCTAGGCTACGAGCGAACAAGGTTCTGCCATTCAATGAAGGTTTTGAACTTGGCCTTGCAGAAGCTCTCTGTGGCTGAGAATAAAAGGGAGTGTGGCATGGTTTTTTTCTTCTGGTTTCGGTGTAGCTCGACCCAAAGTCTATTTCAATCTGATCATGTGACTGGAGACCATGTTTTCGAGCTCTATGCTGTTATAATTCTATTAAATGATGAACTTTTGATGCCTTCATTGTTTGGAACTGCGCCACGCTGAAACCCTTTCCATTCATAGGGTTCAAGCTTTGGTAAGGTGTATCGTGGAACATCCAGGTTCTATACATTCCTATGTATATACAATAGTGCATCGCCGCATCTATTCACTACGTAGCCAGCCTCAGGTTCACTTTGTCTACTTGCGTTACTGCATCTGTACAAGTGTAAAATGACTTTGCATTTTCTTTAGTGCTTCTTTGTATGAGCATCTTCATCTCGAGCCCAAAATGTTGCTCATCTTTGACACCTCCTCTTCAGATCTTATAGAATGTCTATGCTCTTTTGTCGTTTATCTTTGCTGGGTGCATCAGTGCTCCTTTTCATGATGTCACCAGCCCTTTTTCTCCATCCATTTTCACACTTTTTCCAGGACTCTGTCCAGAAGACCAACATATCTTCGTGAATGCATATAGGGTTTTCTCAGTGGATACCTTGTAAGAATTCTTTGTGGTACAGGCATCCTCACTGGTACTGCACGTGTCGCAATTTCTGGTTCCCAACATATAGGCAACATGGGGGCAGAACTTTTGGTAGGAGCTTTTGACTCTACCTCTTCACTAGAGACAGAGGATTCTTGGCTGCAGACATGGATGGGCTCTGCCCACCTGTAGCGACCAGTCCCTTGAGAACAAATCGGAGAGGTTTACAGGAGCCATGTTGCCTGAATTCCTGTCTTTTCTTTGAAGTGGGGCACCACTCCTAGATTGTGCAGGCCATTGATGGGACCCTGTGAAGGAAAAACTCAGGAGAGCCTTTGTGGGTGAAAATGGCATGGGTTGGGGAAGAGAGAGTGTTGGAGGGTAAAGAGTGAGGAAGAGAGTGTTGGTGTGGTGATAGTAGTATGATTGTGAAGTGGAAATACCACATGACATCTTGTATTTTTGTCTTTTTTATTGTTAGATGGAGTAAAGAGGAGCACCGATTAGGGGAAGAAGACAATGCTGTGTTATTTAAGAGGAATAAAGGAAGAGGCTCAGTGTATTTAGTGCGCTTGGGATCTCTCTGCACGATGTAAAGGTTTCATGAGAAAAAAAAATGTGTCTGAGTAGAGCCTCTGTGTGGACCTGGGATGTGGGAAGGAAGGAAAAAGTAATATTTTTGTGGGTTTGTGGTTTTTTTTGTGTGAATCTTGAAGTGGAGGGAACTAAGGGAGTGAACGATGTGTGTGAGAGAGTATGCAATGTACTGGTGTGGGAGCACAGTGAGGTGTGCATGCGTGTGAGGAGTTTGACTTACGGGAAAAGGGTAGGATAACAGGACGACAAGGCACCACTGGAGAGGAGCCTGAAGTAAAGTAAGGTATTGCATAATGTATGAATAGGGGCAGCTAAAATGAACAGCAACCCCATTGGAAAACATGTGTATGTCTCTCCTGTTATATGGGGTGAAGATTAGGAAATATCATAGGGAATGGGTGGCTGAGACAAAAGTGGGCATGTTTGAATCATTGTGCTGGTAAGATAGCTCAGCGAGTTGAGCGCTCACTGCTGAAATCTATGTGTGCACTGCGGGTCCCAGGTTCGAATCCTGGGTGAGACTTATCCTTGCCCTCAAGCCCAGGGACTGTATTTCTCCAGCCCTGAAATCTCTCCACATGCTCCTGGTGGGTGTGAGGCTCAAGTTCAAGACCCTTTGCATTGTCCACAAGGCTTTCTGGGGCTGAGCCCACACTGCATCCAATGCTCTCTTCTTAAATACCTTCTTTCTCAAACCCTTCACTCAGCTATCTCCAACTCTCTAAGGGTCAGACGCTTCTCCAGGCATAGAGTGGGGGTAGATCTCTCTCATCTGCAGGTGCCTCCCTCTGGAATGGCCTCCCTTCCCCTCTCAAACTGGAGCTGGACCACCTGAAGTACCGGAAGCAGATCAAAACTTTCCTCTTCTCCTCTGCTTATTCTCTCTCTCTCCCCTACTGACCTTCCTGACCTACCTGTCTGCCGAACCAACTGGTTGCTTGGCTACCCTCAGAGTCTCACTGGGTACCAGGCTCTTATTGACCAGTCACCTCTGCATTGCCTGCGGGCCTACCACACATTTAAGCACTGTATCTGTAGCATCTACAATCCCTTGCCTCCTTGCACTTAGCCAGAGCTGCACTGCCCTGGCTGTACTTACTTAGAGCAATCATGTCCTGTCTCCCCTTCCCTCTCCTGGCACTTCTCTGTCCCTTTTCCCCTTGCACTTCTAGTTTCTCACACTTGCACAATCTGAATGACACAAGGCCTAGAAAGATTGCTTGTCTTGCCTTCCCTCTGTCTTCCCACCCTTGTCTTGTGGCACCAAAAAACACTTGCATACAGGCACGATATAAATGACATATCATATCATATCATATATCATTTCATGGTCAGAGCAGGGAACGAATAATAAAGACATCCTAGGCTACATATACACATGCCTAGCAGTAAATTATAAGGGGAAAAAATTAAAGAATAGAATGGAAGTGTTGTAGTTATGGAGGATGGTAGAGGATTTACAAGATGCCCTCTGACTCCAAGAAGACAGCGGACAAACCACTGCTGTCGTGAGCTCCGACACCAGTTATGCCTACCGCTTCAATGGTTCAGGAATCTCTAGCCCCATCAGTTACAACACAAGCAGCAAAGCCTCCCCCATTAGGGTGTTATACCACACGTTCAGGGTCAGGGAACGCAAATCCTGTTTATGTCCCACTACCCGCCACCACTCCCCCTCCACCTTCATTTCATCGTTTGCCCAGTACCACAGTCTCCCAAACTCTATAGCATCTGCTGCTGCTGGAGCTCAAGAGCAGAAGGATTTAGAGCGTAAGGCACATAAAGAGTTAGAAGAATGGCAGGGGAAGAGTTGGTAAGACTTAGATCAGTCAAGAGGGATGGGCAGTGACCAATTATGGGGATGGATGAGTGAAGAGTGGGAGAGATTCTGTTCAGGTTGACAGTACGGCAATTAAGGATGTGCCTATTGAGAAGAAAGGTGATGGGAGGGACTAGGCAGGGAGTTTTCAGTATGAGTCTGTGAGGTCAGGTGACGAGGCAGGCGAAGGTGCAGAGGAGGAGTTGAGGGATGTGTTGGACAAAGGCAGGGGAATGAGGCCGCACTTGTGAGATTGCCATGGGTGGCAAGCTTGTGGGGGAGTAGGTTGAGGAACAGCAGGTGGGAAAACTTCTGACAAAGAATGTGGGAGGACAGCTTCCGCTGTTGCACAAATGACCAGGAAGCGCATATTGTACCATGGCCACACATAGATAGGAATAATTGAATAAAAACCCTACCGTCGCTCACAGCTCGGGCAGAAATTGGATTTACGCATTTAAAAATCAGATGGCAGGTGTTACTCCGGCTGTGGGTGATGTGAAAAAAGTGTGTTTGTCGCAATTTTGGGAGATCAGGCAGATACCATTTGCATTAAATCATGGTATCCTGGGGTGATATTAGGGAATGATCTTCATGATGGTGCCCATTTCAATGACATAATGCAGCGTATCATGCGGGATGATGAGGACTCAGCTAAGTACACTTTAAAAACACAAATGATGTGGAGGGCAGAAATCGGGGGAACCCTTGGAACAGTCAATTGTATTTTCTAATTTGTGGTCAAGAAAGGGCTCCCCAAAGAGATGCATAAGGCACTCAATAAGATAGTGGGAATTGAAGTTAAGGGGTGGGCAGAGATACAGGCTATAATTGTGCACCATTGCAAGCGATTGAAAGAGAAAGAAAAGGGGACAGCACAGAGTGTACAGATGGAGGAAGCGAGGCTAGTGCAAAAGAAATTAGCAAAGTTGTCAGGTGAGGGGATGGAAGCAGCCATGCACTAGGAAGTACAGATGGAACAGAGGGTGTTCTTGGGTGAGGTGCTGGCAACACCTGCATGGGGAGGTGAAAATGGTTTGAATGATGTGTATCAGCCACAGTATCATGGATGGCCCCCGGGAGGGTATTCCGGTGTGAGAGGGTGGCTTGCAGTCCCGTGAGGATGAAGAGGGGTTTTGGAAGAATGGGCCCCATGGGGGTTGGGGGGATATGGGTCAAATATTGGAAATGTGGGGAATGGGTACTTTTTCAAGGGAATGTATGAACAGACAAGTGGCTGCACACAATCAGCAAATGCTCCCGTATGTACAAGGTGCTCCTGCCCCGTACCCGCAACCCTATGCCCAAGCACCCCAGAGTGGTCTGTATGGTGCACCGCCACCCATGGCCACACCTGCTTGCCCACCACAGTTTCCACAGCTGAGCTGGAGGCACCACTGCCTAGTGGCACTCCAGCTTATGTGGTACATCCCAATCAGCCACATGCCCCTCATGTGTCCAATTGTAATACTGTGCCTCATGCCACGATGACACACTATCAAGGGGCCAGTGTGATCAGAGGAAATCCTTTCGTCTTTCCAGGGACAAACACTTAACCAGATTAGGACAGCCCACAGAGAACGTTAGCATGCTCAGTCCGATCAGTCACTGCCAACCCTGAAGAGGAACCATTGGTGGGCCTTCATCTTCATGGTAGACACAGGTGCCACAAAATCATTTATCAGGATGGGTTATTTCCCTTCGTCGTGTGAGGTAATGAACACATAGGGTTTCTCTGGACAATAAAATCAGTTCCATTCACGGCGGGAAAAAGGTCGGTGACAGGGTGGTACAAGCACCATTGTTTTCAGCAGCATCTCCAATTAATCTGTTGCGAAGGGACATGCCCAGTAAACTGAATATGACTATCGCGTCACTGAGAGAGGGGTGGTGTGCTCCATACCAAGCATATTTTATGCAAGGGTAATGATGATACATGCACTGGGGACTGAAGCAGAAACTAGGGGAATACCACTGCACCCAGACCTCTTAATGTACAGGGAAACAATATTGCTGAATCCAGTACTGAAAGAAGCCAACTGGTCTTTGAGAGCGCCATCCGAGTTTCTGTTTAGACCAGCCCAACCCCAAGAAAATGTTGCAGGAACCCTTCTTATGCTTGACTTAGAAGGGGTGGTGGTGTCAAAAGAGAAGATTGTTCTCATAGGGGCCGATACCAAAGGAGGAGAATGGTGCACATTCTTGTGCATTGACCCAATTCAACCTTTAAGAGGAGTTACAGACAGTGATTTGTAAGAAGATATGGACAGCAATGGGGAGATAATACTGGACATGTGTGTCCCCTGTGACATAATACTGCAATACTGGCACCTTCCAATGCCCCATGCTGTTAGTGATCTAGCAAAAGAACCAGACAATTTGTGGATGAGTAATCCACACAATGTGGGGCACCAACGTAGTGTTGCCCCAATACACATTACACTTAAACCAGGCGCGGTATTGCCCAGAGTTAAACAGTACTCATTGCCCAAAGAGGCTCAGGGGGGAATATATGACACCACCATGGCCCTCCTGCACCAATGCATTATTGGGCCTTCAAATTTTCCCTGCAATACGGCTATAAACCCCATCAAGAAATCAAAGGGGCCGAGTTGGAGGATGATTCAGGATCTGTGTCCTTTAAATAATATAGTACAGGATGGGCTTCCTGCCATGCCCAACCCTGTGATAATATTGTAACGTACCCACCACAGCAACTCATTTTGCTGTCATTAATTTGTAAAACACTTTTTTCCCTGTCCCATTGCACCCTTACTCCCAATACCTCACCAGGTATACCTATGAAGGGAGGCTATTCCAGCACACAAGTTTCCATCAAGGTTACTGTGAGTCTCACAGTATTTTGAACAGGGTGTTGCATGAAGATTTGGGCAACAAATATGTACCGAGTACCATTATTCAATATGTTGATGATTTACTGGTGTGTAGCACCAATGAGCAGCAGTGTAGGGAGAACTCCATCACAGTGTTGAGATTCCTGCCCGACAAAGGGTAGAACATTGTTACAGCAAAGCTGCAGTACTGTCACAAAGAAGTACTATATTTAGACCAACTCATTTTTGTTAATGGCAAAAAAGTAACCCTGGATTGTGCCGCAGCAGTGTGAAGCACACCCTAACCAGTGATGGTTAAAGACACGCAGAAGTTCCTGGGGTTGGCCAATTATTGTAGGGCCTGGATATTTTACTACACGACATACACCAGACTATTAGTGCATGCATAGAAGGCCTACGAGTACCCTCACTTGGAGGGAAGAGAGGATCAATAGTTTCCAAGAACGTAAGGACATAATTGCTGCTGCCCCAGTGTTAGCCACACCTGACTATAAACAAGAGTTCTATTTGTTTTCACACTCAGATGGGAAAATTATGACAGCTGTCCTGACACAGAAGAGTACTAATGGCATACTGCAGTGGCATGTTGGACTCAGTGATGCAAGGACAGTTCCCCTGTGTACAGGCTCTGGCTGCTGCAGCCTTTGACATTATAAAGTCTCCCTTTATTATGATGGGGTGTTCAGTGGCATTGTATGCAGAGCATGCAGTATTTGCTAACCTAGAAAGGTCCAAATGGACACTGATGACACAAAGGGCATCCACATATGAGGTAATATTGTCAAGTCAATACATTCATATTGTCTGATGTAAGACCGTGAACCCAGCCACATGTTTAACTGAACTGATCACTGATGCTGATCATTTGCACAACGGTTTCACATATGAAGGCCCTGACGATGACATACCAAAAGTGAGGGACTCTGCTCTTGAGGATGAAAAAATATTTTTCATTGATGGTTCAGCAATCATTGATCAGGAGACAGGTAAGAAGAAAAAAGGTGCGATAGTGGTCCGTCTTGTGGGTGGGGATTATGAAGTACTTGTGAAGAAAAGATTACCCATGCACTACTCTGCCAAGGCTGCCGAGCTTATTGCCCTGATTGAAGCTCTAGAAGCATCCCAAGGGTGTCAAGTTACACGTTTTTCTGATTCAGTATATATTACCACTACCATTCACTCAGAGCTGTCCCGATAGCAGAAGACAGGTTTCCGAAGGGCAGATGGATCCCCGGTGCAACATGCTGCTCTGTTAGGGAAAGCAATCTATGCTCTTTTGTTTCTTACACTTGTCACTGTCATCAAGTGTGCCACTCATGCTAATAACATGGATCCAATCTCTCTCTGTTATGAGGCAGCAGGCCAGGCAGCCAAGGCAGCTTCTTCTATTCCAGTACCAGATATTGAAGAGTACCCACAATTAGTTAACATGCAGCTAAAATTAGAGGTTCCCTATACTGCAGTACCAGTCACCCAAATCATTAAGTTTCTGGGGCAGCCACAAGTTGTTATGGCAGTAAAGGGGGTGCAAACAATCACCTACTGATCTAATATGGAGGCAGGTTATCACAGGTAAGGTGGTAATGACTCAGGAGTTGGTGATGGTGACATTTGTGCAGCTGCACTATGCCTCACGTTTATTGAAGCAGCACACGGTGCAGCCATACAGGAGGATGGGTATGTGCCCAAACTCCAAGAAATGGTAAATGTGTTTATTTCTAACTGTACAGTTTGTCGAACATACAATGCTGGGTAAGGGTAAACTTTATGAATGCTGCAAGGCCCACTAGCAAGCCCCAGCGGACCATTTCGGGAATTGCATATGACTATCCTGAATTGGGAGAACGGTGCAACACAGTACATAATTGTCATTATGTGCCCCTTATCCCATTGGGTTGTGCCCACATTTTTAGTGCAAGAAGTGTTTCCGAGTCGAGGAGTGTGCGAGGCACTTAAATCATTTAATGGCACCCACATTTTAACAAGGTATTTAAGAAATAACAGGTGTTTTACGAATCAAGCATAAGATGTGGTCAATATATCATCCACAAGCCAACGGTCTTGATGAGCTGATAAACGGCCTCGTAATGGCGAGATTATCTAAATAATGCGTAACCTTAAAAAATAATTGGGTCTAATGTTTTCCCTTGGCTTTGTTCAGTTTGCGGACACAGCCCTGCTAGGACCATCACCTCACCCCTCATGAAATTGTGATGTGGCATTGCATGCACTCACCACTTTCACCAATACACAGTGCTTCTGATGCTCACAGGGTTGATTCCATTCTGGGTGATGCGTTTCAAATGTGTCTGTACCAGTTAACCAAAACAATGATGAATTTAAAACATATTTGTGCCAGTTAACCAAAGTTGATGTCTCAACAAATTGTGCAGAGAAGGATAGAGGAAGAAAACAGTACTGCACCAGACTCCACAAACTCACCACCTCTCCAATTGCAGCCCGGAGATTTCATTTTCATACAGAACTGTGTCCACAGATGGAGTGACCTGTGGAATCGGGTCATTATATGTTCGTTTATGCCACTCTGTTTACAGACAATGTGAAGGAATTGCAGTATTGGGTATACCTCTCGAATGTCCTAACTGCTCTCCATACGGCACCTCCTTCACCCGGTTCTCTGTCTGTACCATAAATGAATTGTCTTTTGGTCTTCACACTGACTCTACAGTTTCCTTTTGGCCTTCATACTGACTCTACTATTTTAATACATACCTTTCCTACCTCAGCTCCTTTGGAGCAATTCTCAAGTTATTAAAGATCGTGTATTTCATTTACTGTAACATTTATTTCTTGGTATCAAGCTATTGTTGCTGCATTGAGTAATATGAATAATTACAGGCATAATTATATGAATATTTCATGTTTAACCGCTCTTCATGCCCCCTGCTAGTGTCCAGTAGTTTTAGTACAGTTGTGTATATGTGTTGAATTTCTTGTAGGTTTGTGTATATGCTTACTAGAACAGGTTAAGTGGTTAGGTCATATAAAGGGGGTGTAGTACAAGAGATTAGTTTGTTGAAGATTGTTGATAAGGAACTGTTCGTTATGTTTTTTTCAACAAATCTATTACATGTCAAACAAACAAAGGTAGTGTATGCAGTCACATAACAAACGAAGTACCAAATGACAAGAGGGGTTGAGGGGGAAACAGAGACCAGTATAAAGGGGCTGAACTTGATACAATAGCTGGCGTGCACCATCCAGAATTCACTAATCTATGGCATAGTCACATGAGCTCAGTGGGGAAGCAGAGGTCAAATGGGAGCTGCTATGTCTGCTCTCTCATCTCCCAGGCATCAGAGGCACCCAAAATATTAATACCCCACAAGATGCCCCTCGGTGCTCCCGCTCCCGCTGCTAAGAATGAGCATACTGTTGTTCGAGTCGAATAGATAGGAGCAGGCAATAGTGAGCTCGGGGGTACAAAGAAGAAGTAATATGGACCATCAACAAAAAACTGCTTTCCTATATGGTCCAAGTATTTCTCATAATTAACATGAATCCAAGCCAAAGACATTCCAGTGAGAGTGCAAGTGGTGGATGAATACAAATTCTGTTTGAGGGCATGGAACTGCTCCAGTGGGAACCAACAGCAAATGCAATAAGACATTGTTCAGCCCTGATTTAAGCAAGGGCACAGCAGCCCTTATGGGTGTCTTCTGGGTGTGCGGTCAGCGGGCATACATGCATCTCCCACCATCATGGGGAAGCACATGTTCGCTAACGACTTTGCATTCAGTCATCCTTTTGGTTCCTGAGGCCCACTTGACCATAGCACCAAGGTCTGTTACAGCATAGTTAAACCAGTCCCCATCCCAACTCCTGCAAGTGAGGAGAAAGAACCCTCACTGAGAAGACGGCAGTAGAGATCAAATTATTTTGCAAAGATTCCTCCAAATTTCTGAAATAAATTCCAGACAAATACATTTTGTACACAAAAAAAACAGTGGTGTTCTTTTCCTCCCTCCTGCTACCAGGGGTCCAGGCCGCCACCAATGCCAAGTGGCTTCAGATTGTGAGGTGGGAAATGATCCAGTTGGAGAATGATACAGAGAAGGGGCTAAACACGATCAAGAGGGAGATGTGCATGATCGATTGATGACTTTCCAGAACTGGTGCATTCTCAATCTGTTGATGCTCATGGAAGGTGGCGTGGGCAAGAAATCAGAGTGTCATGTTGCACATACGTCCCCAAATGATACAGAAAAAGGTCCCTGTCACACATCATAGGGTCCCTCCACAAGCTAAAGACAGGTATGGAAACTTTAGAGGAGCAGTTATATGCATTAAACCTAACTCACACCCCCTCACCACTGTCATATTGGAACAATAGGAGAAGAGCTCTGTATGGGACCCCATGTGTTGTTCCTATACAACAATGAGTGTACAAGAGACAATATGCACCCAGATTGCTGTACAAAATGTACCCTGCCACTGAAAGTGTGGAAAGATGCTGTGTGGAAGGATGGAGCACTGAGTGTAACTTGATGAGGGCAGAGTTATGTCATAAAGCAAATATACAGAGGCACATTCAAACAATATGAAAATACTCAAGTCTGACAATATAACTGAAGTGACAAGAGAAACATGTACAACATGATAAAGTAATCATGAATGCAAAAGAAGACAAAGTAAATTGCTGACCAATAAGTGCAAATATGCAGTAAAGCAAGGTAGAAACAACACATAGAAGCTTGCAATAGAGGAATATATAATGTGGCTAGGACAGCCATAATTGGAAAATGGATGCCAGCTAGTGTCAAGATTAAATTCAGCTACCTCAGAAACAGATCAGGGTTAAAGAGTCAGAAGACGCTGGAAGAACAGCATTGTGTTCAAAACAAAGAAGAGTCTATGTTTATGTTTATGTTTATTGAATTTATTGATAATGCTATTTTAAAGGCATAGCTGCGATACACAAAGGGAGGCAGATGGATAAGCCATGGCTGAGACATATTTCTCTTAGATTAAAGAAGAAGAAAACATCTGCAGGAGTTAAGCATTGGAGAATTAAAAGTGTATAAAATCTATACAAGGTAGAGTGAGCACATCTCTAGAGGCCAAGAAGAGCAATTACATGCAGTATAATTAAATCAAATAGCAGTCAATAAGAGGTCGAAACTGACAAATTTGTGGTATCTTCATATGTGACTCAGAAGTCAAAAACAGGGGCTTTTCATTGAGCTTTGGGTGAAGATCGTGATGTGCTTACACTCCTTTGAATGTCCCAGAACAGAAAGCCGGCTACAAGGTCAACAACAGATGGCAAACATTGGCTCATGGCCGGACTGATGAGAGATGATGGACTATTCGGGAACGTGGGGAGTAATCCGATGTGATTCAAGGACCTGGCTTTCGTTTTGCTTACATGCTGGTAGCCGAGCCGAAAGTCCAAGGTTGGGTGAGAATGCCAACCAATCAGTAAGTCTATGGGGAAACCTGCTATACAATATTGCATAGACCAATGCGCGGCCATTTTCTTTTCTATAATCTGTATTATGCATATTTAGAGGTAGTTTGAGGGTTGTCTTACAGATAAGAGACTGCCAATGAAGTACTAACACGTATATATTCTATGAGTGGATATGTTCCCCTAATCCAATCCCTCCGCTAATTCGTTTTATGGGTTGCCACATAGAATTACATCATAGATTATGCATATTGGGGTATAGGACCTCTGTGTAATCAAGTGCATGTGTGAGTGAGCAAGCATCAGTCTGATGTCTTCTAGTTGACACTGTTCTATTAAATTGAGAATAAAGTAGTACTTTGCCATATTCTTTGAGTCTGTCCAGTTATTTGGTCTGAGATCTTCATTGGTAATTCCATCTAGCACAAGATACTCTTCAAAGAGCTAGAGCACAAAACTGAAGCAGGAGTGGAGCAAAATATTGTTTGATACACTATTATCATGAGCGCCACCGTCGCTCAGAGCAGTGGTGAAGATATTGGTCCCTATCATGGTGCTCTTGCTGGTGATGTTCTGTACTTTCTAAATGATACTCCGGTGCTGCATAAAGACACTCCCAAACAGTGCCATGATGATGGTCTTGATAGGGGCTGGTAAAGCTCCTCCTTGTACAAAGAATGGGCATGCTTAAATAGGATGATTCACAAAAACAGAATATGTTGAGAGCAGAATCGTGTATATATCCTCCCCGGACCTCGACATCACCCCCAGAAAATGATGTAGAGCATTGGATTGATCTAGCTGGTGATGGGGGTTGCATTTATCTTATGTGTACCCCAGTGAAGTATGCCCAAGAAGGGGGGAGTGTACATCATGTATGCAGGGTGTGGGAACCAAAGGATGAAGGAGTATAGCATACTAGAAGCAGCAGGGTTAGGTAATGGAGGAATCACTAAAGGGGAATGTTGGTATGCACGTTCAGGTCCCATGCCCACCCAACCGATTTTGATTGAGGAACATATAATAGTGCGTGGGAAAGTACATGTGTACATCTGCAGCGGAGTGGGGCAGGTGATGTGGTGATAACAAATGTAGTGTTTTCCAACAGTCATGGAAACTTAGGTAGGCCCCAGTATAGGGCATGAGTGATATTAAAGTATAATAGGGGAAAAGTAGTGTATAACAATGGAAATGTAGGTCCTGATCCCCGCCACAAAAAATAATAAGGTACGTCATATTTAAAGTAAGGCCTAGTCTGGTGCAGGCCATGGTGAAAGTTGCAGCATGACATGGCAATGAGGCACTTTTCCATCCCAATCCACAGCAGGGAAACCATACATAGTCTCCTTTGATTAAAATAGGCATGATAAAAGAAGTTGTCCATGTCTGTGGAAGAGTCTTAGTTATTAAGATACTATTAAATAATAAATAAATTACCCAGGCCCAGGTTTCCAGAGCTTCCTTCATCACCCTATTGCTCAATCCATTAGGGCCAGGTGCTCAGGAATTAGATGTTTTCTGAATTATTTCCCGGATTACGTCACATGAAGCTATCGTGATCCATGACCGTACTCCTAGATCCTCATTTGGACATCCCATATTTCCTTTATATAAATCAGAGAAAACCTTTACGCATGTATCTTCAGAAATAGGGTTAGTTTGTGTATCTAATTGAAGATTTTCCTTGTTATGGACAAGTGCACAAACATTCCTGGCATTATTTTTAAGGATTGGCTCTAGCAAGCATTCTCCATCTTTTTGAAAGAGTAAATAATGGTGTGTTTAAACCATATTTGTGTTTTTGTTTTAACCTTCTAATTTTTTCAATGTTAGCACCTGGGGCAATATGCATTAAATTTACTAATCTAATTCCTTGGCGTAAACTTTGTTTCCTGTTTTTCCATGATTCAACATAGGTATGTAGACGTGCATGAGCAGTGCTATTAGCCATTCCCTTGGTAAGTGCAGATATTTCATTAAGTAAAAAGATGGAGAAAATATCTGTTGTGAACACCAAAAACTTTTGTGATAGTGTAGAAGTGTTCATAAACCTAAACCTTTTCTAATAAAAAACACAAATCAGTTTGTCTTTCCAAATTACACAGGTCTTCCCTCGGTCTTCCTCAAAATCTTGACATATACGAGAATGACACAACTTAATATTCGTTCTTATGGTAGCTATCAATGAACACTAAAGTTGTTAATCCTCAATTGAAAGGTAATCCCACCTCTGGAAAAGAGCCTAATTCAAGCAGATGTAATCTATCCCGGAATATGAATCCCTTCTATGCCATGTAGGCTCACTAGGAATGTCTTCCTTGATGTTGCAATTTAGTATAATTAGCCCCATTCTCTGCAAATCTTGGATCAATGAATACCAAAATCCCTTTTTCTGTTATCATTTGTCCGACCCATATCCAAATCAGCAATTTCCAAATCTATAGAAGTGGTGCTAGTGGAATTCCAGTCTCTTGTATGAATTACATCCCCCATCCGGAATATTAGCTTACGTTTTGAGGAGATTACCAGGTTCTAAGATGAAGCAATCGAGGAATGTGAGGGATTCCAATACGTATTGATTTTTTGATTAACCTTTGCTAAAACCACTTTTTACAGCCAGGATACCCTGTGTTCTGATCGAGACAAATTCACTAATGTTACTAAGGTGACTTTTGATTGCTATCAGCAGTCCTCTAGATGGTTCTACCACCATTAGAAGTAGTGGCAGTTGTCTGAAATATTTGTTAGCCATCCCAAATTATAATTGCGTTGAAAAAGAAGTATTGAGAGCTAATGGATATCAGCACAGAGATCTTTATTTGGAATCGGTTTGTTATATCCTCTCTCATTCCACGATAAAAGAGTCATCCTTTCACGGACATTTGAAGATAATATCATGTGCTTAAAGACACCCCCCACATTCAGTTTATTATGCATTGACAAGGTAGCAGGCAACCATGACTAATCCTCTGTCATCTGTGTCAGAGGCATACATTGCTCCATAAGACTCACTTTTCTTATATTGTGATGGATGGAACAGCGTATTTTTAAATCAGCTCCAAAATAAATACCTTCAGAGTTTTCATCAAAAACTTCTCAAAAGACTGCTGAAGGAGGGATCAAGGGGCTGGGTTGTAAATCATAGCCCATGGGCCTCAGAGATTCAACGTCTTCCAATGACATAGCATATAGTGTTTTGGAAGGAATTTTGATGGCAACAATGTCCGGTCTCCAAAGAAATCACAAACTCTTGGACTAAAAAGGGGAAGTACCTATATGATTATTTTGCATGGAAGTGAACGAATTACCAAGTGTAGTTAGATTAGAATGTTGATGATTGAGGGTTAGCAATAGTAGGCAGAAGATGAGAGTTTCATTTGCAGTACAAGCCTACTGTACATTGTCATCTGGGGCTTTAATCAAAGTAGTTGTTGTCATCTGGTCACAGCTCCTATTTTTCAGTTCTGTAATCGGGGCCCATTGGGTAGCCTATGGCCGTTACACTTTTCCTTAATCATCAGTTTCCATCTGAATTTCCTTAAGGCTACCTGTTTGAACTTGCTTTGATTTTAGTATAGCAACATGAGTGATGGTTACTTTCCCACTTGCACATCTAAACAGAAAAGTGTACCCTTGCTGATAATTATTTTCATATTATTTCTTTTTTTCTTTTTGTTTCAAATAATGAATTAATATCTCTGAGAGGTTTCCATATTGTGGAAATCCTAAGGTATGAATCTACCGCTGTTCTTATATAACCACCCAAATAATAAAGTAGCTGTGTGTTTCAAAGGACAAACATTACGGTGGTGCTTCCAGTGTTTGAGAAATAAAATAAAAGGTCACTCATATAATTAAGGAAAAAGTGCAAGACATTCACTTTCTACCTCCGAGGACATCAAAAACATATATTTAAAGAAAACCAGAACACATAATCGGAAGTCAACAAAGTTATAATCTCAACCAAAAAATAGAACAAAATACAAATACATCCACATAATACATTTAGGAAGCAACGTTTTTTGTAGAAAGAGATTACAATGTGCATAAGTGTTTTGACACAATAAAAAACAAAAAACACAAAGAACATTGGATTAATATTCATTTCTTTACATTATAATGATTAGATCATAAAGAAGAGTGCAAATAGGACATACATGTGATACTGGTTCAGTAAATAAACGAGTATCATGGCCCAATTTCTAGGTATTGTTCAATGATAATCCCTTTTTGCAATTGTTAGTTTCAAGCAATTAATGCTGCAGGGTCTTTGATACAAGATATCTTTTTTATACTTTCCCACTTGCTTCATTACCTGCAGCCTCTGTTAGATGCAGAGAGCACAGGCATTTCGGAGAGCGTATCTTGATAACGCCTCTCCTTTTAAGTTGTTTTCTTAGAAGCAACCCCCCGCTGTTCCTGCATCTTTTTACTTTCCGCATGCTTATTCTCAAAGCAGTCCAAAGTAGTATCCTTATTGTTCCCTTGATCGTTCCCAGATCCATCAGCAGAGGGGCACCGAGTAGAAGTCGAGGCAGATATGCGCTTTAAGAATGCACATACACTTAGGCGAAAGATTCAGATCTTCCAATTTCACTTTCATTTCACTTAGCAACACTGTCACTTCATCACAAATATTGTCATAGAGTTCAACAAAGGAGCTTACAGCGAAATACTAGGAGCTGATCAAGTCATTCTTTCATCAGCATCTCTTAAGGTGTGATGCAATGGTGCATTATCCTCATAAGTCCCAGAGGCTGGTGAACAAGAGCCATTGGTAGATAGTAACTCTGTTACATGGACGTGCTCCAGTACGTAAATCCGCCTGTGTGTTATTTTTAAGGTAGTCCACTCCATGCTCAGGCAGGATTTGACATCCTCAACGTAATCAGAGGTGAAAGAGAGACCATCCTCACCCTCATTCACTTCGAGCATGCTAGGATCCTTTATACTGTTTATTTCAACAGATTCATGGGAGCGCCAAGTTGATGCAGGTGTCACCTCAGTACTAGTGCCTGTGGCTGCGAAAAAGTCAGTAATTCTTTGCCCCACCATTGGGGTATTGGAAATTACATCCCTGTTTTTTGTTTTTCCTGTGGCTTTTCTAGATTCCTTTTTCGATTTTGGGTGAGACGCCCGACTTTTAGGAGAGATGGTTGTTACAATGACCGCATCCTTGGTATTCCGTAGACTCCACATTCTGAACAGCTGCTCAACGAACTCCCTCGTATCTATAACAGAACCACACTGCGTCCACGCTTCTACACGTGATGCAGGTTCAGGTTTACCATGCAAATTATACAAACCCTTACCTGCCATCTCCAGTTAAGTGTGACTTGCTTCCACGGGCTCTACCGAAGACTGCGTTCTGCCATGAACTGCTATAAACTGCACATCTCTGCAGCGACTGCTATAGACTGCAAATCTCTGCAGCGACTGCAATAAACTGCACATCTCTGCAGAACTCTGCAGTGCTCCGCTTGAACAGGGCATGATTAGCCGCTTCCAACAGCTGGTGTGAATTTTCCAACAGCCCACCTGCAACACAACACCATCCAAGAGGTTCCTACTGTCTGCAGAACTTTGCAGCGCTCCACCTGCGCAGGAAGTATTTAACCGGTTCAAACAGTCGGTGTGACTTTTCCAAAATGTCCACCAGCAACACAACACCATCCAAGAGGTTCCTACTGTAAACTCCAGACCTCTGAAGAACTCTGCAGCTCTCTGCTTGCATGGTGAGTTTTTAGCTGCTTCCAACAGTGGGTGTGACTTTTCCAAACAGTTTGCCTGCAACACAATACCATGCATCCTAGAGGTTCCTGCTGTTATCTAAAGATCTCTGAAGAACTAATCCATATAAAGGGCCTCATTACGAGTTGGGCGGTAACGCCGGCGCTAATAGCACTGGCGCTATCTGCCCTACTGCCAAACCCACCGGCGCTATTAGCGCCGAATCACGGGTTTGGCAGATTTGGAAATCCCCATTCCCCATTGAGCCCATTCGGGAATCCCCCATTCTCCATTGGGCTCAATGGAGAAATTTCGCGCTCATACCTCCGGCGGATTTCCCACCGGCGGTATGAGCGCGAATTTTCGGCGGATTTCCCCCCAGCTCAGAGATGAGGAGAAATCCACCAAGGCCATGATTTGGCGGATACTTAAATCCGGTGGTAACTGCGCTACCGCCGCATTTAAGGGTTACCGCCAAACTCATGATGAGGCCCAAACACTTAAGAATAAGCGAGCCTTCAGGTTATGATGAGAGCACTAAGTGGCTGCAACATCAGTCACCCAGCTGACAAGCAAAGGCTGCCTGGAGGTAAAATGTCCTTCCACAGTGCTGAATTTTAGCAAGGTGTCAGAGTAAGCATGGCTGAGCACATTCTCAGTTTACAAACTCACGGACACAAAGGGCCTCATTACACGGATGGCGGTAAGGATTTACCGGTACTGGTATTTTACCGGTATTGGTAAATCCTTCCCGCCTTACTACGAGGTCACTTTGCGGGTTCGGGAATTTAACGCCTGCTTTTTGCAGGCGTTAAAAACCAACCCGCAAAGGGACCCAGGGAGCTAATTACGGTACCACAATTTGCGGTACCGTAATTAGCGCCTTCCCCATTCCCATTATGCCCTATGGGGCAAAATGGGAATGGGGAAGGGCAATGGTGGAAGGGGGAATTACCGCCCCGCCAACCTTGGAATGGGGTGGTAATTCCCCTTTCCGCCAAGGCGGTGCCGGTATTTTACCGACATTAACCATGGCGCTAATAGCGCCATGGTTCTCCGCCATCCGTGTAATGAGGCCCCCTAAGAGAATGCTATGTATTTAGAATGTTCAATGATAACACTATTTTCAAAATATAGAGTTTCTTTCCTTGTTGCAGTTAAGCTGACTTGTGGAAGGTGAAAAATGGATACATGAGAGGTTTGTCATTTTTGTAGGATGCCTGGGTAGATTTGTTACAGCCACCACCTAAAAAACCTCACACTGATTGTGTCCATTTGATTTATGTTCCAAGATGTTTAACCATTCTCCCCAAAGCCAGTATAAGATCCACAATCCTGAACTCCCCCAAAAACAGGAGCACTGTCCTCTCACAGAAAGGACCCAAAAAACACTATATCGTTGCCAGGTTATTTGGGGGAAAAGAGGAAAATCATCATTACTATCCTGGTAATGGCTCCAGCTAATTACAATCAGGCGGCTGAGATCCTAGACATATTCTGCCAGTGTCTTCCTTTGTTTACCCAGCCACCCCAGGCACCTCCCCTGTATGCTGACATTTCTTTCTCTCTCCCGTCACTCAATCCAATCCATGGCCACCATAGCAGCTCTCTACACTTCCAACTTCACTTACCTGATTTCCCATGAGCACTCTTCCTTCCAGGCTGTGACGCAGCATCTGCATCAACACCACAATAGAAATACATTGCAGCAGCCATCTTGGTTTGTCGTTTTTTAGTTTGAGCTATTAAGTGGTGCTTTCGTGCCACATATAAGCCAAAACTATTGTGTTAGAGCACAGATAGGGAGAAATGGCATGTGAGGAGGAACCAGCCCTACAGATAAGGGGCATATCAACTACCCTCTATAAATTGGAAAACATGGAGTAAAAATACTCCGAACAAAAATTAGGAAACTGACTCATTGCAGCTTGTCCTCCCTGATTTCACAGGCACAGCTCCGTGGATCTCCTTGGGGCAGTAGTTCCAGAGGAAGAATCTAGTATTGTTACTGCTTGATCTGAAGAGGTAAACATGTATTATTTAATGTGTATGAATAGCTAGGTTCAAAGAAATATTTATTGCAAAAATCATTTCTGTTGTATTGTTAAAACATAGTTTTACTCCCACTGGGAATTGAACTTACTTTTCTACTCTTTAAAATATAATTTTACTCCCAACTTTAAAAAATAGGGAGAAAAATGCACTGACCTAAACATCTTGTCTGGAGATCTGGGAGGGCTATAAAGCTTTTAGGTGTTGTTTGGTTATTTGTCCACCCACAGACTACCCATGGCCATGCTAATCTCTATGGCCTTTCCCTCCCAGTTCCCTTCCCTGCCCAAAACACCTCCTCATGGGAACACTTTGAGCTCCCTTCAATTAAGCCTTGCCATCACACTGTGCACTCATAGTGCCTGCTAGAGTTTTCTCAAAGCAGTCTTCTGAGAATTAATGACTTAATTGGAGCTGTACATGTGCTATTGGTGTAATAAAACATGTCTTACCAGGTTGCCTTCAGCCACTGGATTCATAAGCTTTATGCATGTTCTTCATTGAGGTCTTGTTAAAAACAAGCATTGGCAAAGTCAACCGTTTTGGCTTCTGTATAAGTATTAGGTATTTGCCAGGCACTACTTTTTGATGCACACAGAGGTGCACAATTTTCCACCTGCTACCATCAATAGCCAGTTAATACCACTACAGCAGTGCCTGGAAAGTACCTTTCCCATACTACTGTACTGAAAGACGAAGGGAAACCCTACGCTCTGGACCAGGATATTACCATATAAATGTGTACTGAAAAATTGACCAGAGGACGCTATTCCAATATTGTGTATCAAAATTATTTATTTCACATGATACAAAATTTATAAAAAATGAATCAATCATGTATTAATCAACACCTCAAATTACATTTAGGTTGCAGGGAAAAAGCAAAATGTGAAACATTGCAGATGACGCAAATTGATTACTCCTCTGAATTGATCAGTTCAATTATTCATCCACAAACGTTCGCATACATACAACTACATACAAAAAACATTTACCTGAATAAGTTTAATATATAAAAAGACATTCTAATAAGCACATGAAAGGACATTTTTAAAGTGCATTTTTTCTAACATTTCAACAAATATAGAACATGTCGTTAACAGGAGTGAATCTGAAAAATAATTATTGTAATTCATATGATCACACCTGCAACTTTCTTCATTTAGTCCACGTCTTCATCAGGAAAACAATATGGTGTGCTTGAATAGAATGTGCACACAATCATTAGTGCACACAACTAGCAACCAATAAATAAACAAGAACAAAAGAAAAACAAAAGAAATGAAGATTGCTATGTTAAAAACACCTGCAACGATCAAATTGCAATGACCTTATCAAAGCATGTGATCGAAAAGATAATATGAATACCAATCTCACATACCCAGGTGCACTTATTACTATTAAAAACAGTGCCCCACGTTTCTCAGTGCTAAAAGGTGGGTGCAAACCAAAAGAGATCTGTGCCCTGTTGTGAGGATAACTGACACCAACAAGCCCAAGTGGCAATAATGCAATAAAAAGTCTGCCAAGAATATTATGGACAATGTGCTCAAAAGAGCGAGGAAAATCCGCTACATACTAACCTCGCATGCGTGCCCATAAATGTCAGGGACACACAAGGCTAAACCTGTGCCATGATGTCTGTACGTGATGGCACAGATGTCTAAGATGGACATAACAAAGAAAAGTCAACATTTTAAAATGCCAGGAAATTTCACAACTTCATGCCAATGGTATTCCAAAGGTGCCCACCTCCCAAATAGGAAGAAGAATAAATCATTTATCATTCCCATTAGATGCTATCACTGCCAATTTTGTTCTCTTCAATGTGGTGCCGAAGTTGGCTGTGGAAATCTAATGTCTTACTAATCTAATAAGACACAGTGCTTGATTGCATTAAACTGGATTTCAACACAGTCTGTGGGATGAAAAAGATCACAGAAATTAAACTAACGACAGAAACATCCCATTAGGGCAATTTCAAAAACCAAGCAAAGCGGCACACTAAGAAACCATCGCCGTCTGCGGAGCATTACCAAGGCGCATGCTGCATGCGACAATGCCTTTATATTTAGAAGACAGGTTTAGAATGTTGGTCAAAAACTGCCTAGAAGAGCCCGCAGGGGAACCAGTCTAAGCCCTGTATAGACGGTTAAAACAAAACACACATCCATTTTACTCAATCCTGACTAAGAGAAATCAAATTCCGTCCTGGATTCTAAAAAGCCGAAATATAGGCATAATATCTGAAATCACATGAACTAACTGTGGAATAACAAGGGATACAAAGAAACAGTGTGACTCTACCTTTTTATATGTCATGTGTCTCTAAAGAAATGATAAAACTCGGAAATGCCAATGCCTTAGTGATGTGGAACAATCGACTATGCAGGAAAAATGTACGTCCCACAGGCAGGAGACAGCAACGCCGCCTGAAGGCGTGCAGGTTTTATGGTCGCCTTTCCCATGCCTAAACAAAAGCTCGAACTGTTGACATTGTCAATGCTTGTTTTAGAGGAAATTAGGCACACACATTACCTGTGGAGCCCATCTCCCACCAATGACACAAATATTGTAAAACTATTTGCACCTGAATAACAATCACACCTGCATTCAGGGCGTACAGGACCAGGTTAAAAGCTCTGAACCTTGGCTGAGGCCCTTGCTTCACTCGGGCCTACCTTGGGCTTGGACTGACAGACCATTACTGACCATATATGCCCTGAACTGGAGGGTGATAACTATACAGACACGTGCTTCACGTGCCCAGTAGATTAACAGATAAACCTGGGCTATTTGATGCCACTGGATGTCTGCTTGGAAACCTCAAACTTATCACACACTCTCCAGTTAGTTCCTCTTTTCAGTGAGAACAAGGTTGTCACTGCTTACCATTTTGCTAGTTTGCCGGGTCTTGTTTGCTCCATGAGGACACCATTGAAATACATTTTTTAGATAACTGACAAGTCTTTCCATATCCAAATCACTGAACACCTTCCTACACTGCTTTGATGTGCGTTTCCCTCTATTATTTTTGATTGGTTCTCTATAGGCAACTTTAAAATTCTACCAATTGTCTGCTAAATTAACCTTTCATACTCTCATTGTGATCTCAGAGTTTTAAGTGTGAATAACATCATGTCCGCTCCACCGATTTATGTACAAGGACAAACAAAAGCTACCTATACTATTTTCTCTCACAACAGGATTTTCCACAACTTCTCATTTGTGTGATTCACTAATTTCTTGCATCTTTAAGACCTGCTACAGTTTTTTTTTTTAAGGAACCGCTTGATGCAGAACCCACTGTTCGATTTCTCAGTGTCACAAATGGATTATGCAGAATGAGTACCCGGAGTGGGTCAATGAGCTTGTAACAAGCAAGCATTGGCCCTCGCTCAGGCCTCACCTCGCTGACAAAGATCTGAAGCCTCTGCTTCTCCGCTGCGGCATCCCGGAGAGGCCACCATGGAAAGGGAGAAGGGACTGTGTGTATTTCCTTCACCCCTTCCATGGCAGCCATTTTTGTGCTTACTTTCATTTATTGGTTTTAATGGCCGCCAGGAAAAGGGAGAAGGGACTACATTTAGTCCCTTCTCTATTTAGTCCCTTCTCCCCGATCCTTGGCGGCCATTTATTTTTGGTTTTATTTCTTGAGTCGAGAAACGGTCACAGTGCCGTTTCACAACTCGAGAAAAATTGCTATTAGTACCTCAGTATGACGTGCAAGTGTACTAATGGCAATATGACCCTCGTGGGTGGGCCATTACTGGTCACGTATTTATATTTGTATTTTATTATGTTTTATATAGCTAAACTCAAAGCTTCTAATTGTAAAGAAGACCAATTCCCATCCCACCTATTCAAACTCTGTGCCCCCACCCTAACACCCATCAATACAGAATTTATCAATGCCTCCTTCAACACAAACACGGTCCCTACCAGTATCAAAAAAGCATCGGTAACCCCCCTCCTAAAACCCACCCTAAACACCCTAGACTCCTCAATCCCCACTAACTATTGACCTCTCACTACAGTGCCATTTCTCTTGAAAATAATTGATAAAATAGCCTACTCCCAAATACAAAACCACCTAGAACACCACCAACTACTGGGGGACCGAGAGTCAGGATTCCGCCCTAACCACAGCACGGAGACGGCCCTTCGCGACCTAAAGATCCAAATGAACTCCTCCAGAGATGCAGGTAAACTCTGTCTACTAATGCTCCTAGATCTCTAGGCAGCTTTTGATTTGGTTGACCATAACAAACTATGTGCTACACTAGCCTACAACTTCCACTTGTCCAAGGATGCCACAGACTGGATCAAATCCTTTTTAGCAGATAGGACCTCAAGAGTGGCCATTGGGAAAGAATCAGCCGATCCCACACCAGTACCCGTAGGTGTCCCGCAAGGCTCCTGCCTATCCCCCATCCTCCACAATGCATACATTTGCAGCTTTGAATGCTATGGGTGTCATCTTCACTAACTTTGCAAATGACACCCAGATCCTCATTCCACTATCAGGCAACCACGAGCAAGATTCTCTGCTCATCTGCTCATCAACCAAATTTACTCTTTATTCCAAAACTGGATGGCTAATAGTAGCTTATGCCTTAATGATGATAAAACAGAGTTACTCATAATAGGATCATCTTCCAAAATTGGCTCTCTACAGCCCGTCTACACATCCTTCACCATTGATGGCACCATGATCCCAGTGCTCAAACAAGTCAAGACACTCATGGGGCAATTCATAGAATTCAGCGCACAAGTGGCGCACGCGGCTGGCACACAGTGTGCGCATGCGCCAAAACCCATTTCAGCGCACAGCGTATTCATGGATTTCAACATCCATAACCAGCCGTGGCGCCGAGTGGCGAAGCGACCCTGCAGCAGCGCCAGTTATGCCCAAAACCCAGCCCCGTGCGCACAAATCCAGTACATGGCGCAAAGGCCAGTGGACCAGCATACAGCCCCCAAACCACGAAAACGCGTGTAAAACTCCCCACGCACCCCTTCGGAATACACGTACCCTGCTCGCGCTAGGCCAATCGCGTGTAAAACTCCCCCTGCACCCCTCTGAATACACATACCCCGCTGCCGCTAGGCAAATCGCGTGTAAAACTCCCCGCGCACCCCTCGGAATACACGTACCCTGCTTGCGCTAGGCCAATCGCGTGTAAAACTCCCTGAGCACCCCTCGGAATATATGTACCCCGCTCGTGCTAGGCCAATCATGTGTAAAACTCCCTGTGCACCCCTCGCAATACACGTACCCCACTCGCACTAGGCCAATGGCATGTAAAACTCCCCGCGGACCCCTCGGAATACATGTACCCTGCTTGCGCCAGGTAATATGCGTGGAAAAAGTCCCCCCTGTGGTGTGGGCTGCCTGTGGGGCATGCCCAGTGTGAATGGGCTGCCTGTGGGGAATGGGGAGGGTGGATGGGCTGCCTGTGGGTCATGCCCAGGGTGGATGGGCTGCCTGTGGGGCATGGGGAGGGTGGATGGGGTGGCTGCGTGATTGGCCTAGCGCGAGCGGGATACGTGTATTACGGGGGTGCGCGAGGAGAATCACATGCGATAGGCCCTGTGCGAGCAGGGTACATGTATTCCGAGGGGTGTGCGGAGAGTTTTACACGCGATTGGCCTAGCGCGGATGGGGTACATGTATTACGGGGGTACACAGGGAGAATCACACGCGATAGGCGTTGGGCGAGCGGGGTACGTGTGTGACTGGGGTTCGCGGGGAGTTTCACACACAATAGGCGTTGGGCGAGCGGGGTACGTGTGTGACTGGGGTTCATGGGGAGTTTCACACGCGATAGGCGTTGGGAGAGCAGGGTACGTGTATGACTGGGATGGGCCAACGCAAATTGCCAGTGTGTGTCCTCCCAGGTGAGCCCACACCACAGGGGACTACCCTGCACCCCTGGCCATGCCCGCAGGCAGCCCATCCACCCTGGTTATGCCCCCAGCCAGGCCACAGTCACCATGCACAAGTGAGCACTGACACATGTCCTCCTGCACCCCCCCACCCAGCAGTGACAGGCACCTGCTAGCAGGCCCCGACTCATGTCCCCCCTGCCCCCCATTGACGGGCACCTGCCAGCAGGCCCCCGACTCATGTCCCCCCACCCCCCATTGATGGGCACCTGCCAGCAGGCCCGGGCTCATGTCCCCCCACCCCCCTTTGATAGTCACCTGCCAGCAGGCCCCCGACTCATGGTCCCCCCAACACGTCATCATGATCCACAATCAAGGCCCTTATGACCACCCAAATTCCACGGCACCCCACCCCTGCCCAAATAACCAACCGAGTATAACATCCACCCCACATTAAAATGGCCATCACATGATACAACCCAAATGGCAAGTATGTACATCAACACATGTCCGTCACAGACACACAATGGTTGCCAGTGAATGTGAAAACCCACATCGTGACATGCCTGAAACCAATGAGAGAATACCACACATTAAAGTACGATTAAAAAATGTATTCAACACAAAATGAAGTGAATCAAATGAAAACACACAATAACGGAAATACGAAAAATAATGCAGCATGTCCCAAAATGAAAAAACATGAATACAGAATCCTAATTAATACAAATGAAAATGTGTGCAAAGTCTACGTCCAACAAAGCAAATCCAAAGTGAAAGAAATAAGAAAAATGCATTGCTCCATGGTGAAAAAAATAAAGGGAAAAAATGATGAAAAATCCACTGTTGAACTATGTACAAATACGAAACCCAGGGTCCATGAGCCGAACTATAGAAATTAAACCTACTAAAAACCCTACCTAATGAAGAACTATATGCAAAAAGGTGGGGCATTGTCCAAGCGCCCCAAAACAAATGAAAACAGAAAGGAAACTTAACACTAAAGAACTATATACAATGGCGGCAGGCAAGTCCTGCAGCTCACTCTGTGATGTTGTGGGCCAGGGCATCATCAAACTCCATGTCGATGTCCTGGAGGCGGGACTCTGTCCTGGCCCTGAGGTCTCACAGGGATAACGCCATGTCCACCTCCAACTCCCTGCAAGCTGCCTCGAAGAACTCAGCCCGCCTCAATGCCCGATGCATGGACAACTCCGCCCTGACTATGGTGAGCCGTGCCTCTTCCGCCGCCGCTCCGGAACTATACGCTGGCCCAACCGCAGTCACACGGAAGACACACCCATTCCAGGGTCCTCCTGCCCTCTGGCCGATGCCTGCACCTCTGATGTTGATGACCCGAGCCATCATTGCTCCCACCTAGAGCCTGCTGCTGCTGCTGCTGTCCTTGTGCCCTGTCAGATGATGCCTGCAAATCCTCCATCTGCTGGTCTCCAGTTGTTGGGGTGTCCACCCCTGCTGGACCGCCGACTCCCGACTGTGGCAGGGATGGGATCTCCACCAAGCTGGCTGTGTTGGTTAGACCAGGTCCACAGGGTGCCGTGGTGGAATCTGGGCTGGAAGACGGCAGGGAGAATGACTGGCACATAGTCACCACAGAAGAGGAGAGGTCCGCCAGAGTGGACGACACATGTATGAACCCACCAACCATGGCCCCTCCCAAAAGTGTCACGTTGCCACGCAGCTCTTCATGATGGTGTGCATGCTCCACCCAGGAAGCACACACGTCATCACGAATGTCATGCGTGCGCAACGCGACACCAATCAGGACGGAGCCCATACAGTCAGGGGTCCCCTCGTCCGCAGGTAGTGGAGAGCAAGATAACGTGGGCCTCCACCCTACCTGCGGACGGGCCTGGGACGGGGCATCTCTGATGGTGCATGGTGGTGCAGTCACAGAGTCAGGGACAGTGACATGCACAGGCCCCTCCGCGGTGACCTGGGCTGCCTCCTGACCCTGGCCCTGGACTGCACCACTTGCACCAGTGGTACCACCCCCACCAGGCCCCATGTGCGGCTCAGTAGCGGGATCCTCCTCCTCTGTGGAGACCACCAACCTGGATGTCTCTGCACCATCTTCCGCCATTGAAAGCCACTGTGGGGGCTCACCCAAATCTTGCGCTTGAGCCGTAGTGGCAGACGCGGCACCAGTCCCTTCGCTCCCGGATGATGGCAATTCCTGGGAGGGTGGCTGGGTCTTGCGTCGCCACCCGGTGGAGGCATCCCCGCCGCTTGGCTCCACAGCGCCGTCTCCGCCCTCTTCTTCACTCGACGCTGCTTAGAGGGAGACATAGAACACAAGCATCAGGGTACTGTACAATAGTCCCCTAGACAGGAAGCAATAACACATGAGTGGCACTGTCAAACGTCACTTCCATCCTGTCCCTCCACAACACATGGGTCAATGCACACAACACACATGCAGGAACAGGAACGGCGGAAGCAATCGACATCAGCATCCATGTACAAGGGCCTCTGGGAAAAATAAATGTTGCCTTACAACTCACATGCATCATGGCTCATACATATCCCATGCACACACATCACCGGAGGGTCATGCATCAGGGCTTGTACACCACAGACACAGTGGATACAAGGGTGGCTAGACTGCATAAGTGAATCAACACATTGGCATGGACATGTGCCATGCATCCGTGGCATTCCTAAATCACACACACGCTTCTCAGACACACACACATGTGCACCATACTTGTACATGAGAGCAGGCCCCATCGCCCACCCCCCCTCCATGTCCAAGAACAGGGACAGGCATGCATTCATGTGTGCATTCCGCATACAGCTCCCCATGTTGCATTGGAACACATGCACCATCCATGTGGTTCACACATTACTGGTCTCACATTCATGACCATGATGTCCCTGCACTCACACATCCATACATGGCCTATGTCACACATAGAGGCAAGTATCAGACTACCAGCACACTGCAACATGCCCTGTCTCACGCAGCAATGCTTGGCCACTTACTGCTCAACTCCGGACGGGTCTGCCTCCGATGGATCTGGGTGTGGAGCGCTGGGCCTATGCGTTCCAGGACCCGCATCTGGATGTTGCTCATGCTGACCCGGCACCCCTCTGCATCCTCTGCCTTCACGAAGCGCCGGGCCTTGTCGAGGGGCCTGGTCCTGAAGTCCTCCCAGCGCTTCTGGACGTGCTTGATGTCACGGGTTACCACCCCCTCCGCATTTATGGCAACCACTACATCCTCCCAGATCCTCTGCCGTCCTTCCTTGTTGGCGCGTGATGCCCCAGGACATGCTCCACCAGGACACCAACTTCCTTCTCACTGAAGCTGGTGGCCCTCTGCCTCTCTGGCTGGGGGTTACCAGTGGTGCCAGATGGTGTTGTGTCTGACATGGCAACCCCAGAGACAGGTGTGGGTGGGCAACTGGGTCCTGGGGCTGGGCTGTGGAGCGATGGTATCCCAGTCGGGAGTCTTCTGTTCCAGCAGGGGTGGACACAGCAACTGGACCCCTGCAGATGATTGACATGCAGGCACCAAATAGCAGGGCACGTGGGCAGCAGGCTGTCAGCAGCAGATGGCAGTTGGGAGCGTGCTCGGGGTTCTTGGGGGAAGGAAAATGGCCTTTTGGGCAGGAGCGTGGTCTTCCGTGTGATTTCACGTGGCCAGCTTGATACAGAGTGATTTGGCACGTGAAAAAGCAGCACGTCAGCGTGTAATTCAAGGAAAGTCCCTTAGCACGTAAACGCGTCTGTGACGTTACGCACGCGGGCATTTCCCTGCCACAGGTTGAGTGTCCCACATGGGTTTCCATCGCTCTGTATGTGCTTTTCGTGGGAAGCGGTGCGTGTGTTTTGCAGGCGTTGGGGTTCACACGTGATTACTTCACAGCGGGTGGGTGTTGGCTGCACGTTATTCTTATACACGCAAGGCAGACGGTGAGTCGCACACGCTATTTTTCTCACTGCGGGTGTCCCTGTTTGTCGCATACCCCTTTTCTTCCGGACATACTAGCCTGCGTGTTGATCGCGTACATATTTTTGGAGTTCCTGGCTGCCACAGCGTACTGCGTGTGTTTTTTTACAGGCACGTCGGCTACATGGGTTGCCTATCTGCTTTTTAAAATTTTATGGGATGCCTATGGGGTGTGTGACACGTCACTTCTCCTAGGGGGACACAGAATGGGCCATTCATGTAGCAGTATGTACGTGTTTGTTGTTTGTGCACACTTTTTTAATGTGCAGGGATGCTATCGCCTGCTTCATGTGGCGGACGTGTTTAGGCCTGTGCGTGTATTTTGACGTTCACGGGTTTCCTGTTTTCGATTCCATGAATATGTGTTGTTCGTGTGCATGTGGGCGTCCCGTGTATTTCCCTGCAGTACTTCTTATTCACGCGTTGTTCCCCATTCCGCGCGTTATGCCTCGTGTTCACCCACATTTTGGTGTGTGCGCTGAAGTTGTGCGCATTCGCTCTGCGCGTCGTGCACGGCGTTCAGGATGTTGCTATGACGTGTGCGCCCATGTGCGCCACGCACGGGTTTGGCGCACATCCCAAGGAAAACACATGCAGGGACTTCCATGAATCGCCATTATTTTCGGCGCACATTTATTCCATGAATCGGCCCTTCGGTGTGTACTTCCCATCCCTGCCACAGTGTGTACTTAGACGCCACCCTAACCATGTCAAAACAAGTCAACACCCTAGCCTCATCCACTTCCTACACATCTAAACTAATTTCCCTAAGATGCAAATTCCTCACTCCTAAAAACTGCGTTACACTAGCAAGAGCGCTATTACTTTCCAAACTTGATTACTGCAACATGCTCTTCCTTGGTACTTCCAACACCAATCTAGCCAAACTCCAATTTATGCAGAACAAAGCCCTCTGTGCTGCACTAGGCATAAAAAAGTTTGAACACATTTCCAACATCTGGAGAGACAACCACTGGCTCCCCATCAACGCTAGGATACTCTTCAAGACCCTCAGCATCACACAAAACTACATTACCAATAAAGCTCCCAAATACCTCATCAACACTATCACAAAGGAATCCCACACCAGACTCCTTAGATCTAAAAACAATGCACACCTCGATGTCCCAAGATACAAAAGAGAGAAAGCGGGGGGCAGTAGCTTCAAAGTCCTCACTCCAAGACACTGGAATGCCCTACCTACCAACATCAAGAACGAGCCCTCCTACCCACAATTTAAAAAAAACACTGAAAACTGGGTTATTGAACCAATACTAACCTGAATGAATTCCCCTCACACCACGATCTGATCTCCATCATCAGTTGTATATAAATGATATGGATTCTCACTTTTGCTTCTACTGTGTTCCATTTATAATTTAAGAGTGTATTACCCATTGTCTGTAATTATGCCGTGATACTTCCGGGTCTGGGCGTATAACAAATCTAATAACTACATAAATAAATAGCGCTTTTGGCCAAAGCGCTATTCAATTTAAAATCAAAAATGGTACAATACTAATGGTAGGTATACATCAAACCATCAGTGCTGCTAGCAAACTATCAGGAAGAATGTAAAAGATGAGATTTCAAAGAAGAACGGAAGGTAGAGTAGTCAGTGATAGAACGATTAGCCACAGGAAGGGCATTCCAACGAAGGGGGGCAAGAAGCTGAAAAGAGTGAAAGCGGGACTGGACACAAGGTGGACGTAGAACATTTAGTCTAAAAATACTAGAAGAATGCAAGGGTTGAGATGGATGATAAAAGGAAAGAAGAGAGGCAAGATAGCCAGGAGCAAACCGAGAGAGTGATTTGAAAACTAAGCATAGAAAATGGACTTTAGGTTGAGAATGGAATGGTAGCCAACCAAGCGAAGTGAGAGAAGAAGAGATGGAGTCACAATAGGAAGGAAGGCAAAGTACACGAACAGAAGAAATATAGATTGATTTCAAGGGAGTGAGACGAGAACTTGGGAGACCAAAGAGAGTGTTGGCACAGTAAAAATGTTGTGAAATAATTAAATAAGATATAAGAAGTTTAGTGGCCTAAAAGGTAAGAAAAGAGCAAACTTTGCAAATACTGTAAAGGTGAAAACAGCAAGAGCGAGAGGTAAGTGAAATGTGGTGATTAAAATAAAGATTACAATTGAGATATAGACCAAGATTCTGAGCTGTGGGAGAGAAAGTAAGACTAGCAGGTGGAAAAGATATAGAGGGAGGTGATTGGTGAGGTGAGTGATTTGGGACAGTTTTAGCAGGGAAGAATAGCACTTCAGTCTTCCCTGTGTTTAATGTAAGGAAATGAGAAGCCACCCAGGATTTGATGGCAGAGAGACAAGCTTTGAAGGTATGGTGAATTTCGTGAGGAAAAGACGAGAAGGATAGAAAAAGTTGTGTGTCGTCTGCATTAAAGTGATGAGCGAGACCAAAGAAAGAGATTATAGGTGAAAGCTCATAGGTATGGAGGGAGAAAAGAAACTGACCCAAAACTAACCCCTGGGGAACCCCATGCTCGAGAGGAAGAGGTGGGGAGGTCTGACCAGCCCAGGAGACAGTAAACGTTTGATCTGAAAGATAGGAAGAGAACGAGGAGAGAACAGAACCCCTAAGACCAATAGAAGAAAGAGATTCCAAAAGCAGAGAGTGATCCCAGTGTCAAAAGCATTAGATAGATCAAGCAGAATAAGAAAAGAGGAGTGTTTAGAATAATGAGCTGAGAAAAGGGAGTTAAGCAAATAGATCAAAGAGGTTTCAGCAGAATGACGGGGATGAAAATCGGACTGAAAACAAGGAAGAAGTGATAGGTCAGTGACAAAGGATAAGTTTTGAGGATAAACAGGGCGTTTGAGGAGTTTAGATAGATAAGATAAAAGAGAAATAGGGCAGAAATTAGAAACAATAAGAGGATTGGCAGTGGGCTTTTTCAAGATTGGAATAATTGTTGCATGTTTGAAAGCTGTAGGAAAAACAGAAGAACTAAGACACATATTGAAAAAAGAAACAAGATAGGGTACCAGACGAGGGTAGATTTGGGGAAAAAGAGCAGATGGGATTGGGTCAATAGTGTTAGCAGTTGGATCTGCTTTAGCTAACAGAAGTTATACGTCAGAGTCAGAAACAGTAGAGAAATTTGAAATAAATGCAGATGGAGTGGGTCGAGATACAGGTGCAGTAGCTGGTGTAAGATAATTTAGAATATCGTGACAAAGGGAATGGACTTTAGATGGGTAGAAGTTAGCAAAATCAGAAGCAGACAGAGTAAAGTTAATGAAGTGATCAGGAGAAGGGGGAGAAAGAAGTCAGGCTAGAGTTTGAAATAGACGTCTAGGGTGGGTAGATTGCTTGTGAAGAAGGTCAGAAAAATAGTCACGATTAGCAGAAGTAAGACAGTTATCATAAAGAGAATATTATGAGAAGGAAGCAGAGTTAATAGATAAGGATCATTTTTCTTCTCAGATATTTTTAAATTGTTTCCCCAGACCTATTTAGAGACCCAAAAATGAGGTGGGGGCAGTACCATCAGCCAGCACTTTGAAAAATGTGGACCTTTGGTTGGCAGCTCGCAGGTCGTGAATCATTTATATTCTGCAAGCCTTTTAAGTAGAATGTTAAATATGTTCAATTGTGTATAATATCCCTTTGTATCCTTTGCGTCCATCGAATTACTTTGTAGAAGTATGACACATAACAAGTGTCTCTTCTTCTTTAAGGAATTTAAAACTCCATTCATAATATGTGATCGAGTGTTTTCACTGTATTAGTCCCACATAATGCAAACACGCATCATCCCATCTCTAATCTACGTGCACAGATTGCAGATATATGATTTAGCATGTGAACATAAACACATACAGCATTTGCATATTCTATTATCTATAATTTAACATTCCCAGGGAACTAAACAGGCCGGGTCGGTCTACAGTCTAATTTGTGGTGATGCTGTAATGACTCAAACCATCCGTTATGTACCAGTTTCTGACAGACGAGAGACTCTGGCATTTCCGTGCTTCAACTGAAGCATTCTGAGAGGTTGAATTTCATACAAAGCTCACTGAGTCCTGTAAAGTGCACAAAGACAGAGTGAACGTAATGTGCTCTTAGGGCCTGATTCATGAAATTATTTGTGCAGAAAATAGGGAACTTGCACGCCAAACTGCATGCCTAATCCCGTTCGTTGATCCATGGAATCAAATGTGCAGGATTTTCCTTGGACGTGCATGGATTTCGCGGTGGCCTGGCAAGCCCTGCGAGCGGCCGAGAGGGCAAGGAAGGGGCGGAACACCTAAAATGGGGAAGAACATGCGCATGGATCCGCCTGGCAAAGAAATTGCCTGGTAAGTCCTCATACTATCCTCCACCCAAAGGTAGGTGTACAGACACTTGTGCATAGGAATCACGGCGCAGAGGTAAGCTCAGATAGCGGATTTAGGGGTGCGTGCACACAGCCAGTGTTATGATCTAACTTAGGGGTGCTCTATCTGAGTTATGATAAATTATATGCACATTGTTGAGGTGCTGATAACAGTTACGGGGGACCCCATGCAGGGTCCCAGAGATGCAAGCCTGCCTGCAGGGGATCCTACGCACTGCTTTGGGGGTGCATGTATCCATGCTTGGGGAGCACACAAAGGTGGCTGTTTGTGGCTATTTTTGATTTGCATTGGGCTTGTCTGGGGTGTTCTGGCCACGACTTGCATACACAGTTACTTTGCGCAAACAATTACAAGAAAACACGGAGCACTCAGAAAAACATCGGCGCAGGCTTGCACAGTGACGTTCTCAGCACGCAGACATTGCAGAATTTCTGTCTGCGCACTTTTCAAGAATCGATCCCTTAATGTGTGACATTCAGTCAACATTAAAAAGCCACATTTTTGTTCGGGAGACGGAGCACATTTTCTTCAGGCCGTTAGTGATGAAGGGCTTATCCTTTTAATGAGGTAATTGGGGTGGTTGGGTCCATCCACAATGTCATGCTTTAATATGGGTTGAATTGTGTTTGACTCAGTGGAAGTGAGATGCTCTCTATTCCGTGCAAAGAACTTGTAAACTCAGTCGGGGCCTTTTTTTTTTCTCTTTCCTTTCCTTTTGTTGGGGGTTCTTGTCGCAATGTTAAACTAAATTTCAACGTCACATTATACTTATACTGCACTACATGTTTGCAGGCAAGCATTACTTTTGCTAAATCATTTTACAGCTGTTATATAAGCACAATGTTATGGTACATTTGTCCAATACTTTTATAGCACTTTATGCAATGTTAGATGTTCTGTCCTTTCACAGACACTTAGGGTACCAAACCTTTTTTTATCAATACATTTTTATGTAAATATTGAAGAGTAAAACAAACACACATAAGGAGTTCGTGCCGTGGGCATTATTTAGCAACCTAGATCCACTTTAATAATGTCCACGGCACGAACTCCTTATGTGTGTTTGTTTTGTTCTGGGGGTGGATGTACGAGGTTGCATTCACAAGGTACGCAAGCTTCCTAATAATTTTAAAGTTTGAACTGCACAGTGAACAAGTGATGGATCTGCAAACCAGAGAAACATATGATCTAATCAAAAGATGCATACTTATAACCTCATACATGCACGCTGAAGTTCTGTGCACATTGTAGAGAGGACAGCACCAGCTAACCTTTGGGATCCCTGGTCCTTTGCATAAAATTTTGATTATTTTATTTTACTGGGATTAAACAATAACACAGGAATCCGGGTTGCCTTGGGTTCCTGTGCCATTGTGCACCTAGTGCACAAAACACATGTTAATTCCTCCTGCCATGTGCGCACATTGCGGGGGCGTTAGCACGAACCCCTAAGAATTCCAGCTGTATTTTACAGTGGTGAATAACAGGCGGGGTCCACAGAGATTAAAGCACGTTTGCGCGCATGGAAATTAGATGCGATTGAACAGGCTGTTGTATTTCCTGCATGTACCTTCTTTGGGAGGAAAATCGGGCTTTACGCTCCTTCCCCAAACTCTGTGCAGAAAATAGAACGACAATTGCAAGGAACATAATATAGTGGTGGAGTGCTTGTCTCCTAAGGCATAGCGCGGTCCATGCAAAACGTTTCCTCACACCAAGTGGCAGATAGCATATTCCATAAACTAACGAAACTCATACCATTTAAATGTTTTATGATCTCAGAGATCCTTCAGACGTTTTTCCCAGAGAGCTTGTGCCACCACTTTCATATATTTGGACTGTAAACGTGTCCATTTCCGCCACTGGTGTGCTCTTTCCACAATTACTTGTCAAATTGTGATATTATAGGAACCCCCCCCCACATCTCATGCCTGTTTAGTCCCAACCCCGCCTGAGCACTAGAATTGCACATTCATTTTAACATGGAACTAGAGCTGCCCTCTGGCCCCTCGCTCCTCATTACATCTCATACCTGCTCTGTCCCCGTGCGCCCCCACCTGAGCTGAGCATCACATAGGGGTATACTTGTACTTTGAAGGAGGGCCTTCAGGTGTCCTCGTTTAACCACAACTCACACTTATTCATCCCAGACACCCCAGAAAAGACCAATAATTGAACGTTTCTTTTAAAGGGAAACCTAAAGTTTCCCCGCACCAACCCAATTCTGAGATCTATTCTGTTACCCCAGTTGAGCACCAGTATTCCTTGAAGGCGACGTAGAGCTGTGCCCTCTTGCCCTCAATTCTGAGATCTATTCTGTTACCCCAGTTGAGCACCAGTATTCCTTGAAGGCGACGTAGAGCTGTGCACTCTTGCCCTCAACATCTCCCGCTCTTCCCTTCTCCCACAGGCTCTCGATCAACCACAAGAGCTTCTTCTCCAAGATCTGCATAGAGGGCAAGTCCACTAATATTTCCTAGAAAGTGTTCATCATCCTTGATAAGGACCAGAGTGGCTTCACTAAAGCGGGCACAGGTGCCTGCTGCAGAGATCTGAGTGCAATGGGCACTGGTGAATTCAAACAGGGTAGGACAGTGGGGGTCGTGTGCCTGATAAGAAGATCAGCATGCAAACTGCAGCTCTTAGGCTTGACTCAGAACAAGATAGCACAGTCGTGATGTGTGGGGGCCTCTTGCACCACCACACTTTCGAAAGGATTGAAAATATGAATCCAACAAAGCTAACTGGATCTAAAGCTCTTTTGTGTAGTGGACCATGCCCATCCAGTTTTAACAGTTGAAGGTCAGGTAAGGTCAGTAGCAACTGGTTGATGGCATTGCTAATATACAGAACTTTTTTTCAAAAATCATTTAATTACTCTGCCTGTAACAGACGTGTAATGGTACTCGTTCCACAACTGTCAAAAGGTGAAATCATGTTAACATGACATTCAGCTGGACTACCCTAAAAGGAAACCAAGACAATTTAAGAAATATGAAGCATGGGACCAGTTGGTTGTATCAAAATGCATCTCACTTATTATAAGCCAAAGGGTATTGTGGCAAAGTCACATGAGAGTGGCAAAGAGGATGGTTTTGGGATCACCTGGAAGCTGGGGAAGACCGGTCGATCAGAGATGCTTGCCCGAAGGCAGCGTATGGCCGATCTCCCAACTTTTAGCAGGTGCAACAAGCTGGCAGATTCCACAGGAATGTGATGCATTTCCACCAGCATCACAAATCAGATGCTGCAGGCAATGCATTTTGATTTGGATATTGGAGCTGATGAAGATGTAGATTTGAAAATTATAATCTGAGTCCCCGCTCTGGCATACAAATGAGAGAACATTACCCGGTTCATAAAAAGCAGGTGTGAAACTTAAATCCATACTGTTTCCGCTTTATGAACAGAGCCATTGAACATTACCCTGAATGTGATCTGGATGAGTAATTACTTGCCGAATGTGCTAATGCTCATATTTCCTCAGGATTTTACTGCAATTGCATTGTGTTTGTTCGGTGATTTACACATACTGCTCGTGCTTCTTGGTTGCAGAATTTGATGCTTTTGTCTCATTTGATAACATTCAGTACAACTTGAATCAAGGAGTGACACTACACAGTCAACTTTTTCTCTGTATCTGCATTTTCTTTGTTTAATGTTAACCCCATTTTTTCCTTGTAACCTATGTTCACCTTTTGCCCAAGTCTTCGCTCACTGCTGATATATTCCCACACTTCCCCTCTGTCCCTTCCTTTTTAAACATGTTTCTTGTGCTTTTTCATAGATGGTGGAACTCCTGCTCCCCATATTGCGGCACATCCTCTTTCTTCCTACCCCACCCATCACTTAGTTGGTAAGGAGCAACGCATTAAGTAGAAAAAGAGAGGATTGTTCTATACAGGGGGTCTCATATAATAATAAAAACTGTAAACATTGCACCTAAAAAGACAACTTTCTTCCTTGTCGGCCAACATACTAAAACAAAAACCAGTGGCACAGGCTGGAATGTTTTCAAGAGGCTAACACATGGAAGCGTTTTACAATGGTGCAATCGCATTGAAAAACGCTCTGTGAATCAGGCCTATGAGTCCAATTCATGTGTTTGTGTATCAGACTTCCGTGAAGACCAGGGATGTGTAGCCAGGATCCCCATTTTTGTTACATATGACCAAAATGCTAGGGCAGTGAATGTCCAATACATTCAGGTGTGAAAATCTGGGGGTGTAATATTTAAGAACAGAGGTGAACCCAATCGAAACATGAGCTTAGTTGGTCGTTATTTACATTCACAGTACGGAAAAAGATTATCCTTCCTAATATTTTAGATTTGCTTAGGTTCATCCCATTCAAGGTATCTAAAAAGGACGTTGATTGCGAGAATGTTAGTAACATTTAGACCGGGGCAAGATAGCGAGGTGTGTTTGGATGCTCACCTTCCCTGAGCTATCGCATTAGTAAGGCAGGCATTTATCTTAGCATAATAAGTCATGCATGTTAAAACATGTGCAGTGAATGGCTTTCCACAGAGAGAGGTTCCACACAGTAGTTGAAAATATCGGGTAAAATCATTGCCCTGTTTTCACTGTCTCTTGTGTTTGTGGATATAATGAGCTTGTGATGTTCGAATTTAGTTTTCTTTTATGGACTTATTAAATTGATATTTCTTTTTAAATACATTCTCCAGACTTTCTTTCAGCTTATATATTTCACCCCTTTGAGACACTGGACATGCTCTGTTATGTAGTTCCATTCAAGGGAGCAACTGTACCAGTGTTGCACTGTCCGGTTCAGTGGTGGCAGCATGAATGGGTGACATAGCGCCTAAGTCATGTGGGTCAATAGGCTGCAGTAGTGTTGTGTGTTGGTCTCTTCTTCAATACCTCTGAAATAGTTACATGTTCTGTTTGTGAGATGCGTTACTTTTCCGTTTCTGAACTATTTCACTGCGTGAAACGTAATATTTATCGTGGAGTTACATGCCATGCTCATAAAATTAACAATATGAAAAAGAGCAAATGTGTAAAACAGAGTTAAGAGGAGTACGTGAGGGCCCTGTAAAGTCTTGGTTAAGGATGGCATTCAATCAAATTCAGGTAGTCCCTTCTCTCCTACACATAGAAGTCCTACTGTTCAGGGGAAGAGGGGAAACAACACAAGAAGAGTCAGGCGCAGACTCTTCACAGCATTCATGGTGAGGGAAACATGACACATATCAGGTGCCAGAAGAGAATATGCAATAACTCTAGCATAGGCAAAGGATCTCACAGTCTTACAGAGAGGGGGTTTGGCCACGGTCCGCCGCTGACAACTAACTACCCCTTAATCATCAGGGAAACTTGCCACACAAATAAATGCAGGCTATGAATCAAGGACACATCACTGTTCCTAACATAGTTTAAAAACACAGCCCGGAGAGCTGGGGAAGAATGAGCGGAAAGGAAGTGTGCAGAATCAGCCAGCACTGAAATTCAGAAGGAGAGTAGTCTAGCATGTTGTGTCACAATTGAGTTTTCACTTTGCTTTAGGGGATAAAGAGTAGCACAACGAAAAGAAGATACCAATACGATAGACATAAAAAAAAATAAGGATACATTTCATGATTAAGTGATAATTAGCAATGAGTTGTATACACAACACTGGCAGGCATACACAGGCACACACATCATTAACAACATCTATTATATAGATGCAATCATTATGAGAGGTGTAGCTGTTTTTAAATACATTTAAGTTTTTTATGGGTATTTTGTGCATGTAAATTATTTGTGTAGAGACATGACAAGGGGGATCTAAAAAAAAACGCTTGTGTGTCGGTCATAATGATGTTAGTAATGGTGAGTTTGGTTTTTACATTGCAAGAACCACCAGATTATCAAACCTAGGTTTTCATGATATGAACCAAACACAAGCACATTCAGGAGGGATCCTTATTTCTTGTTTTTAGGGAGGTTGAAACATGCATGTCAACAAATATGGATGTGGCCGAATTATGATTTTTAAAGAATTAATGCTGTACTATATTTGTGATTTCGTTATGCCTATACTGTTTTTCATTTCTGTGAACCTAGGAATTAATTGTTTAGACACACCACCATTTGGCACATTCTTTTATTCTCCTAAATGTTATTATAATTGTACAAGTCAATATAAAAATAGTGCACATTGATGCAGGATTGCATATAAAATACAATTAAAGTATACATTTTGATATAATGCTACACTTTGTATGTGTGGGTAGTTTATTTTGCGTTGAGTAGGACACCAAAGCCACATGTGTGGGAGTGGTGGGAGAGCAGAAGCCAGAGAGCATAGGAGCAGTGGGGTGCAGGACTGAAGAGATCTATATGTATGACCCGTCCCGGTTATAGGGACCGGGATGGGTTTCCCGAACAGCCTTATCTCTCACAGCCATAATCTGATTACTCCATGCGGTACATGGTGTTCCATGCGTGTTTTTAGACAAAGACATTGCATCAATATGGTGAGTGTTTTTTGTACAACTAGCACCAGGCAACGGTCCCTGATGTTCAATACCTGAATTTTACATCTAGATCTCTTCAGTACTGTTGACATTCTCCTATATGTTAACAGGGCTTGTGTCTTTTATACACATCGGGCCTCATTCCGAGTTTGGCGCAAAGGGATACCGGGCACCGGTAAGGACACCGGTGCCGGTAATCCCTTTGCGCCCTATTCCGAGTTCCCTTAGCGGGTCCCTTCCTTAACACCTGGTTTTACCAGGCGTTAAGGACGGGACCCGTTAAGGGACTTTAGAGCTAATAAAGGTACCGCAATTTGCGTTTACCGTTATTAGCGCCTTCCCCCTTCCCTTTGAGCCCTATGGGGGTTCAAATGGGAATGGGGAATGGCTTTTTCAATGGGGATTTACCGGTTCTGCAAAGGTCGGAATAGACCAGTAAATCCCCATTGAACGAGGACGGACCCGGTACCGGTATTGGAGGTAGGCATGGCGCTAATAGCGCCATGATTACCTCCAAACTCGGAGTGAGGCTCATCATCTTCAATTCTCGCACTTTGTCTATTAAGAACTGGATGAGTAGACTGCTTGACATTAACACTGTACGACTTGGGGTTAATTACATGAAAATGTGCTCTTTTAAATTATGTACCCACTTGACTCTCTAGGGTGCTTGATGTGTGAGTAATGTTAAGTAGGCCGTCATGTGAAGCAAGTTAGAACAAGTAGTTAAAATTGGGACAATACTTTATTTGTTCGATTAATATCTTACATTGAAAGTAAATGTTCAAAACCTTATGGATGGGTTATAAAATAAGTAATTGGGCCTCATTACGACCCAGGCGGTAACCATGGCGCTAGTAGCACCATGGTTGCTGCCGGTATTTTACAGATTCCGCCATGGTGAATGGCGGAATTACCGCCCCATTCCAAGGTTGGCGGGGCGATAATTCCCTACTCACCATTGGCCCTTCCCCATTCCCATTTTTGCCCCCATAGGGCTCAATGGAAATGGGGAAGGCGGTAGTTACGGTACCGCAAATTGTGGTACCTTAATTACCTCAAAGGTCTCTTTGCGGGTCCAATCCTTAACGGCTGGTAAAACCAGCCGTTAAGGTCGGAACCCGCAAAGGGACCTCGTAATTAGGCGGTAAGGGGTTAACGGCGCCGCCACCTTTTACGGCACCGTTAACCCCTTACCGCCTGGGTCATAATGGGCCCCATTGTCTTTTCGTTATGTATGACATCTATCAACAGTCTGATTAGGCTCTGGAAGAAGAGGAATTACCTTGAAACGCGTCAGCCATTGACATTGGACTATTAGATGTGTTTTGTGCTAGTATATTCTCCCGATTAAATGCCTATTTTTTAGAACTGATTTTTTGATTGAACTGGCACATTGAAATAATGTATCAATGAACAATTATGTACAATTGTCTTATATTTATGACCAACCACCATGTTGGCGGATCTAGATAGGGAGCAGGGGACGGGAGGATTCCATTGTTGGATCCTTTTCCTTTTGTCCTGTTTTACTCACTTGTAACAGATTGAGACAGTGGAGAGGCGCAGGATTTTCATTGTCCTGGTAGCGTGGTGCAATTGGTAGTTCTGGTGGTCGGGTCCCTGGGATTGGGACTGTTTTATGTGGAGGTGGAAGAAGAGTGTGCTTCTTCGGTTTTTTCCAGGTAACATGCAAGTGAAACCTCTTCCTTCCATGTGCTTCCATTTCATCCAGGATCCACATTTTGTATTTTAATATCACACCCAGAAAGAGGCAAAAAATCGATCAAGATCTGTTACATGGGTTTAATATGTTGGCACTAATGAACTCATTAGAGGCAAATATGTATGTGTTGATATTGGCCTTTTTTTCTATGGACTACTTTATGCAAGACTGAGGTCTCAAAATCCTCTTCCTCCCTAATTTCCTGCCAAATCGTCACAATTTGGTCTTTGAGCACATGAACCAAAAAGACATCCTGGGTGTGTTATCATTGCCAAAAGCTTGTGTAGCATATTCAAAGGGCTCTAGAAATTCGTTGAGCCATTTCAAGCGAACCTCTTCTGTCTGTAAATCAATGACATAGATTAACCCTTATTTACCTTTATGCTGCATTACATTCTCGTTGATGTTCCATTGGGTGGAAAGCACTAGTAAGAGGCCGAGCTGGAAAGAATCCTTTGCAGTTTTCACGTATTAAAAGATTACTTCTCAGCCATAATTCTCTACAGCCAGCCACTTCTGACAATGCACACACTTCTTGGGTGAGGAAGGGAGACATCAGCTGGGTGGGATTGAATTTATTTATTCACTCCTCTTCACAGACAAAAAAGGAACATCTCTATCTTGTAATACATATACCATGAGTTTTAAATACTGGTAACAGATTGTGCAACAATGTATGCTAATGTGGGCCTTACATTTGAACACATTCTTATTAGTCATTTTAATAAAAGGTCAAAGTGCTATTTCTGCCCCTATTGGACAAAAACACTTCCTGATTAGGATGATTTGCTATTTCCCAATTTTTTCTGGATGACAAGACTCCTAATGCAAATAGCTAGACTAGGTAGTTTCCCAAACTTCTCTGACCATGCAATATATGTTGCAACCTTTACACTGAACAAAACAAGTTTCTGAGAATGACACACTTCTTCAGTGTGTTAGTACATTCAGTCCAAAAAGTAAATACATTGTCTAACTTTCTATAAGCTAATTTTCGAGCCTGACATGCCAGGTTTCACTTTATAAGTCATGTTATTGAATGCTACCATCTCATTGTACCCTGGCTTCTATTCAGTCAAGTTTGCACACAGGACTAAATGTTCCATGTTCTCAGCATTTTATAAACACTTTGTGGGATTCTGAGATTTGCAGCCATTTGAACTGAGTATCCATTTTAAAAGAAGGAATTATCTTGTTAATGTACTATCTCTTACGTCTGGGAGCTATAGCTTTGAACTTCATCTGAAATGTATCTAAATTGCTCCATTCACACTGCAAGCAGTTTCATCTAATTGCGACATACGGAATCGCCTTTGTTGTCTAATTGTGCTGATACAGGCACTTTTACACCCTCCATTAGTCACCACGAGGCAGACCACTCCAAGATGGCCGCCCCATTCCAATTCTTCGTTGTTCCTGCCTAATCCACACGCAGGCAGGCAACCAGACACCGGATTGGCCGCCGTGTGCAATTTTATGCACCTATCAGGAGCCGGCAGGCGTAAGCCGGCCCACCGTCACAAAGGCCCAGGAACCAAGGCTAGCTCCTGTCCCAATCCTGTCCCTCATCTGCACTGCCTCACCGGAGGAGTAGGAGATCCAGGAGTGCTCTTGGAGCAGTGACCTCCCCACAGACAATATTCAGATCCACATGGTAAGAGTGTGGCTCATTTCGTATGCTGCTACTGCCACGCTTTGAACGTCATCTGAAATGTATCTAAATTGCTCTGTTCACACTGCTTGAGCGTTAGAAGCAGATTAATCTAATTGCGACCTATGGAATCGTCTTCGTTGTCTAATTGTGCTGATACCGGCACTTTTACACCATCCATTAGTCACCACGAGGCAGACCACTCCAAGATGGCCGCCCTGCACCAATTCTTTGTGGTTGCTGCCTAATCCACACCCAGGCAGGCAACCAGACACCCGATTGGCCGCCGTGTGCAATTTATGCACCAATCAGGAGCCGGCAGGCTTAAGCCGGCCCACTTTCACGAAGGCCCAGGAACCAAGGCTAGCTCCTGTCCCAAGCCTGTCCACAGCCTTCCTCGCCGTTCACCCAGTCACTATGCCCGATTTTGCATCTTCCTTCTGATCACTTGAGCCGTGCATCTTGATCCGGACGGAACGCATAGCTACAGTAAGACTTTCTTCTAACTACTTAACCAAACTTTTTGTCTCACCATCACTTTTCTTTGCTAACGCCTCCGCAACTACCCTCACAGCACCCGCATATGTGCACACCCAGAACCATTCTTTTTGAGCTCCTGTTGTGATATATATTACTGTTTGTTGCTGCTGTTCACCTACGCTCTCTCCGTGCCACGTCCCATTAGGCAAAGCTGACTACTATCTTTTCACATTCCCCATCTCTCAAACCGCCCTACTTACGGCGCACCTTATCACGGCACTACGGATGCGTGTTCCCTCTGTCTACTTGTTGCCTCTGTATCGACCTCTGAGCAGTGATTGCCGTTATAATGCTTCCTCAATGTCGCATCCTGCACTGTGCACACATGCTGCCACGGTATTGACCTCTGAGTAGTGATTACTTCAAATTGCCCTATTGTTGCTGCATTTTTGCACGTGTTTACATGATACTACTGTATTGGTACTGTATTGACCACTGAGCTGCTACTGCCTTAAACTGCCCTATTTAATGCTGCATTTTTGCACATGCTTACGTGATGCCACTGTATTGGTACTGTATTGACCACTGAGCTGCTACTGCCTTATACTGCCCTATTTAATGCTGCATTTTTGCACATGCTTACGTGATGCCACTGTATTGGTACTGTATTGACCACTGAGCTGCTACTGCCTTAAACTGCCCTATTTAATGCTGCATTTTTGCACATGCTTACGTGATGCCACTGTATTGAACACTGAGTAGTGATTACCTTAAATTGCTTACAGCATTCCCACTACTATGACTATCCAGCCTACTCCCTCTGTCTGCACCTAGTGCGCTTTGTACCTCCTCCACTTCTTATTCGTGCTGATAGGTCCCCTCCTATGTTGTAGCCTCACCGCACTTGCTACCCCATCACTGACTTGCCTTCCCACAAACCACTCACTCCCTTGCGGGCCACAACTGGCTACCATCATGTATCCTACGCCATATGCTCCCTGCATTACTGGCTCCCTGTGCCTCACTCGGGATCAAAACCCACTGCTGGCTACAGCCACTACTGCCTTTCCTAGTAACTTACCTCAACTCCCCCTCCCTCTGGCTTGAGCACTTTGCATCCAAACCTACCCTCAACCATCCATGCACCGGGCCCCTGAGAAATCTCAGACTAGGATCTAGACTATCTCACGCATCTCACCACTGCAGTAATATCAACCTGCAGACTAATCAACCTCATCTGGAGTCATTAGCCCCCACCCGTCGCCACTCTCCACCCACAGTAGGCATTAATCTTAACGTGAGCATCCAACCTCAGACCCACCCAGTACCTCTCAAGGCTGCCATGATTAATACCAGATCACTCACAGCACACGCACTCGACGTGGCCAACCTCATCACCACTCATGACCTTGACTTCAAAGCTGTTACCAAGACCTGGCTCCATGCAGCCTCAGGTCCACTCCTATCTCTAGCGATCCCTGATGGCTATACGATTATAAGAAGTGACCGCAGCACTTGTCAATCTAAAGGAGGCGGCATTGCCTTCATACACAAAAACAGCATTAGTCTTCGCCTTGCCACTGCTCCCCAAATCAGCTCTGCTGAATTACTCTCAGTGAAGTTAGCCATCACCCCCAATCAAACTATTACACTCCACCTTATACCGACCCCCTGGTCCCTTGTCCTCATTCTCTGAGGATCTCTCCCACATCCTTACTGACAACACCAAGACAAAGTCCCAAATCATAGTACTTGGTGACTTCAATCTAGGCTACCTAGACCCCAATCATGCCCCTGCACACAACATCAACAACCTGCTACTCAACCTAGGCTTCTCACAACAAGTCGATTCACCAACACATTCCAAAGGCAGGACTCTTGACTGGTTAGCTACCTTAAACTGCGACACTAACATTGTATCTAACCAACCTTGTACCTGGACAGACCACCACCTCATCACCTTTAGTATCCCCACTAAAATCATCCACACTGCACCGCATATCGCACCTGCCACGGCCACAAGAAATAAGCGTAACATAACTTGTGCTAAATTACTCCCACTCATCCTTCCTGCTCTCAATGATCTCTCATCCTCATGCTCTGATCCCACAGTCTTGGTAGACACGTACAATCAGACCGTGCTGCAAGCACTAGACCTCATCGCGCCCACCAAGCTTAGAAAACCCAAACTTCGGGCCCACCTCAACTCCTGGTTCACGCCAAAATTGAGATCCCTTCGCAAGGAAAAAAGGGTCTGTGAATCATGCTGGAAAGGTCACCCAACTGAAACAAATAATGCTAGTGTTACGCTAGCTACTCTTAATTACAAAGAGGCCATACTGCAGGCCAAAAGAGATGAGTAAAACAAATGCATTGAACATGCTCAATCTAACACCAAAGAATTATTCAGAATCCTTAAGGAACTTGAATCGCCCGCCACTCCCCATGACACCTGCTTCAAAGACAGTACTTGGTGTACCAACATTCAAAAGGCCCCCTCAGCAAAATCGCCACCCTCCAAATCAAAATCAATGACAAAAAGAACTGCTTTCAGTCCAGCTTGCAGCAAAAAATCCTCCAGGTCAGCAGCAATTCCAATCTTGATAACCTCAAACCATTCAGCTTCACACCCCTATCTACCGCTTAAGTTGAGCACATCATCAACAACCTCAAACCCTCTAACTATCAGGTTGATCCCTGCCCAGCCTCCATCATTAAGGAGGCTTTGCACAGTCTAGCACCCTTCATCACAACCATCATAAATTCCTCTTTCAGCTCTGGGACTGTCCCTGACAACCTAAAGGATGCCTGGGTCATTCCCCTCCTTAAAAAAAAAAATACTTTGGACGCAAACATACCTACCAACTACAGGCCCATCACCACGGTCCCTTTCCTTCTGAAGATTCTTGATCATGCTGCTTACCTGCAGATCCAAGACTACTTGGAAACTAATAATCTCTTGGGACTTAGGCAATCAGGCTTCCGCCCCCGACACGGCACGGAAACCGCCCTCCTAGATCTTAAAACACAGATTGAAGACCTAAAAGATAAGGGCAAGTTAGCCCTCCTACTCCTATTAGATCTCTCTGCAGCCTTCAATCTAGTAAACCACCAAATCCTTTCCCGCCACCTTAAAACTGCTGCCCACTTCTCGGACAAAGCCAAGACTTGGATCACCTCCTACCTGGAAAATAGATCCATGAGAGTCTTCTCCCCTTCTGCTACCACCAACCCTGTGCCGGTCACCTGCGGGGTTCCACAAGGATCGTGTGTTTCCCCAACACTCTATAATGTATTCACAAAACCACTCTTTGACATACTGGACTATCTGGGTGTCACATATACCAACTACGCTGATGACACCCAGGTACTCATCCCCATCTCTAGTGACCACAAAACTGACACTCTAGCTATCAACTCCATTTACCAAGTTGTTCAGGCCAGGATGGCGCAACATGAATTGTGCCTGAACGATGAAAAGATGGAGATTCCTATCTTAGGCTCTCACCAAAGACTTAGTAAGCTAGATCCGTGGCAATACCATCAAAGTAGCCAAAGACACCAAAACGCTTGAAATCTATATCGACTCCTCTCTCTCACTCTCCAGACAAATCAATGCAGTATCCTCTGCCGCATCATATACCTGCAAGCTCATTACGGCATGCCGCCCATTCCTATCACCAGCCAACTGCACCACTCTAGCCAGGACCCTAGTCCTTTCTGAGATAGACTATTGCAACGCTCTATCTCGGCACCAACCAATCAACATCAATAAATTACAGATAATTCAAAATAATGCCATTAGAGCGGCATTAAACATCCCCAGGAACTTCCAAATCTCAGACTTTAGACAGAGTCTCCGCTGGCTCTCAGTCTCCCAAAGAGTCTCACTCAAAGCGTTAGCGCTAACTCACAAAAGCATCACAAATCAAGCACCCAGTTACTTGGCCAGTAGATTTTCTCTACACACCACCTCAAGACCACTTAGAAGTGCTCAAGTCAACTGTCTCTCCATCCCCTGCTTCAACCTCCAGAGATCAGGCGGGAGCAGCTTCCCAGTCCTGGCTGCAAAACTATGGAACACATTACCTAACCCTCTCAGAACAGAACCGTCCTTCCTGGCCTTCAAGAGCAAAGCCAAAGCTTGGTTGTTTGCCCAAGATCAGCCATGATTCCTTGCACCAACTATTCACTCAGACCTGCTACACCAGCGCCACCCTGTTAGATGTCTCTCCTGACTGATCGTTATTATGTATAATGTCTGTATGTTAGCCTAAATTACCTATTTATTGTATTGCGTGTATTCTGTTGTATGTAATTTGTACTACATCGGGCACCTCAGTGATGCGCCCTTATTATGTCTGTAAGCCATGCTATGCGCCCGTATGCTCTTGGGCCTGGTGCGCTTTATAAATAAAATAAATACAAAAAAAATATGCTGTATTTAAGCACTACATATTGCAGATACATTATTCATAATATATCTTAGTATCTATTGAGTGTGTGTAATGTCCTCCATTTCTAAACATAGTTTGGCCTATTGTCTGTGTTATATGTATGTTGCCCAAAATATAAGCATACTTTTTATATCCTATGCTCCCTTAAATAATTGTGTCCAGTGGTTCCTATCGATAATTTACTTTGCCTTGAATAAGGGCAGCTTAACTACCTAAACAGACAATAATCCTGATCTTTACAATGTTGGCCCAGAGAGTGTGGTATTGGCCTTAGCTACCATATTTATGTGTCTGCCATAAGAGGGTATAGACCTCCTCTACACAAACTTCTCAGAAATTTGCAGCTTGGAAAGAGTGGCTGAAATCACCACAAACATTGTGAAATATGCCCATTACATTGGCATCTTCTGTATTTTTTTCAGATAGTCCCGTTCTTCTATGAAGTGCAAGCAGGACCCAAAACAGGCCAAAAGCTTATAGTGTCCATCAACCAACGCATTCACAATGTTGATATCATTGACATTGATAACCAAATCAACGATCAATCGTTATGGCCTTAGCCATACTGCCATGATGTTTGCTTGTGTGTGCACAATCTCCATGGAAAAAAAAGAAAGGTTTGCATGCTGATAATATTTTTGTTGTACGGTAGGTGGAGAAGTGAGGGTTGAGCAGCGGATATTCAGTTCAAAAAAATAGGCCTTATGTGTTGTGATGAATATGTAATCTGCCCCCCTCAATTCTGGTCCACCTTTCCATTGTTACTTAACTGGTGGCATTGCAAAATCCATCAGTGCTTTTCTGGTTGTTGATAAATGTGTTCTGTGAAGATCACTCGCTGCAACTATGGAAAGATGTTTGTGGCTCGTTATCTCTTTAATATTGATCAATAATAATAATAATAATAATAATAATAATAATAATAATAATAATAATGTTTAATATAAAATATAGTAACTTACGAACAATACAATTGGAGTAGGCACTAATATTAATATTGATGAGAAGTAATTAATAATACAAACATAAAAATACAAAGACATGACAAATAAAACATTGTTAATTTAAAATAAAAGTAAAGTTATTAAACATTATTTGCCAAACATATTGTAATAAATAATTATTAATTAATACATCAAAAGCCTAACAGTGACTTTTTACTTTAAGTCATACAACATGATTGAAAATGAAATTGCAAAAACTCTGCAAAGCATAATTCATCATATGTATTGCATTATATAGGTGTACACCTTTCGATAAACAAACCCAATTAAACTAAAAAGTACACTGTTTAATTTTTGTATTATGTGTTTTGTTGTTATAAACCTGCTAATGATTTTTTACCTAATGTTTTCCTATATTCTGGAGCATGTAATGTCTCCCCGTCATTCTCAAATATAAAATACGTGGCCTCGACAGTTATCCAGGAAAATATCTGAGCAAACAAAATGCCTTCCAATTCCAGCAGAAGCCGTCAATACATCTTCTGTCTATGCCACCCCAAGCTGGACCCTACAGCCAGCTTGCCATTTCACCCCTTTCTCTACCTTTGTTGTGCTGTGTGTGTAGTACACTGTGCATCTGCATATAAATAATATGTTAAAAGAAGAGATAACATTTTGTTTTTAAAGTTTGTGGACATGGCATCCTGCACCCCCCACCCCCAACTATCCATCAAACCCAGAAAAGTTAAATTACCTTTGTTTTACTATGAACAATGTGAGGATCACACAGCAGACCAAAATCTTCACCCAAATCATTCCAGGCATGAGGCAGACTCACTACTAGTGCGGTCACCATAGTAAAACAGGGAGTGGAAATAGTCTCCATCATTGTTTAGATCTGAAAGCAATTGGTATGTGAGGACTAATTCCGGAAAACAATGTTCTGCCAGAACATTCCTCTGCCTTTGCTTCTTTAGATTGGCAAGTATATGTGCTGCAAGAACATGTTTTTTTGTTACAGCTGTTTATGGGGGGAGAAATCAAGCACCTTCAGAGCACCATTTATCACACTAATAATTGCATATGAGTACTTATAGACCACAAAATCCAATTTGCACCTATTATAGTGGTACCTGCAAAAAACATAACAATTTCTGGAAGTTTGCAAAGTTTTTCAGTAAAGTTGAAGAGTGTGAAGGTGAAGTCCATTAACCTTTCACAGTATTCAGAAACAATGCCTCTGTTATGGAAACCAGCCTAATGGCTATGTTGATTTGAAAGCTGCTATTCCAGGTTTTGAAACCAGATAATTTCCATTTGATGTCCTGGATTTGGATAAACAGTCTATTCATGGCAATATCACACAGGATGCTTGAGTCTCCAGCTCTCAGTGTTTTGTACATCAGTAATGCTTATTTTTCTTGTTGTTTGGAATTCCCACCCCATATTGATTTGCTTGTTTCTGTGCGGACTGTGAAGTGCCACACAAGTTTCTATGCTGCTCCTCCAGTCTTTTGCAAGATTACTGTGCTGCCTTTGCAAGATATCACAGTTTTTTTTAGGCTTTCTTGCCATTCAGGATTTCCTTATTTCTCTCAAATATTCTACCATTGTTGCTTACTTTCCTGACATCCATTGTTGACCTCCATTCTCAGCTAATTCACTGAGTTCACAGCGATCCCTCTTTGCCTTGAATTTACTCTTTCTTACAGTGACTGCCGGCATCATTGTTTAAAAATTGGTGACAAGGCAGGCGCTTTGTTGCCAGTCAAGTTTTCCTGCATTAGCTTCTCCTCCAAACGCATGTTTTCATGACTCCATCAATCTTCAAGGACGCTGTGTTTCTTTGCTTTTTCAGGCGTGTCTTCATTTCCTTTTCAGGTGTGGCAAGTTAATTGACTCTAAGGATTCTGGTACTTGTATTTTTCGCACGTAATTTTTCTTGCAGGTGGCTGGAAACAACTCCCTCCACAGCACAAATCTTCCCCTTGATAGTGGGAGGGGGAAAGCCATGGTTGTGGCTCTCCATTGTAAGGCATGATGGCCCTGCTGCTGCTGCCTTTTGAGCCCGGGACCACTGGAACAATGTTTAAAAATTGGTGACAAGGCAGGTGCTCTGTTGCCAGTCAAGTTTTCCTGCATTAGCTTCTCCTCCATACGCACGTTTTCATGACTTCATCAATCTTCAGGGAGGCTGTGTTTCTTTGCTTTTTCAGGCGTGTATTCATTTCCTTTTCAGGTGTGGCAAGTTAATTGACTCTAAGGATTCTGGTACTTGTATTTTTCGCACTTCATTTTTCTTGCAAGTGGCTGGAAACAAATCCCTCCATAGCACAAATCTTCCCCTTGATAGGGGAAGGGGGAAAGCCATGGTTGTGGCTCTCCATTGTAAGGCATGATGGCCCTGCTGCTGCTGCCTTTTGAGCCCGGGACTCCTGGAACAATGTTTAAAAATTGGTGACAAGGCAGGCGCTCTGTTGCCAGTCAAGTTTTCCTGCATTAGCTTCTCCTCCAAACGCATGTTTTCATGACTCCATCAATCTTCAGGGAGGCTGTGTTTCTTTGCTTTTTCAGGCGTGTCTTCATTTCCTTTTCAGGTGTGGCAAGTTAATTGACTCTAAGGCTTCTGGTACTTGTATTTTTCGCACTTCATTTTTCTGACAGGTGGCTGGAAACAACACCCTCCATAGCACAAATCTTCCCCTTGATGGGGTCAGGGGGAAAGCCATGGTTGTGGCTCTCCATTGTAAGGCATGATGGCCCACCTGCTGCTGCCTTTTGAGCCCGGGACTCCTGAAACAATGTTTAAAAATTGGTGACAAGGCAGGCGCTCTCTTGCCAGTCAAGTTTTCCTGCATTAGCTTCTCCTCAAAACGCACGTTTTCATTACTCCATCAATCTTCAGGGAGGCTGTGTTTCATTGCTTTTTCAGGCGTGTCTTCATTTCCTTTTCAGGTGTGGCAAGTTAATTGACGGATTCTGGTACTTGTATTTTTCGCACTTCACTTTTCTTGCAGGTGGCTGGAAACAACTCCCTCCATAGCACAAATCTTCCCCTTGATGGGGTGAGGGGGAAAACCATGGTTGTGGATCTCCATTGTAAGGCATGATGGCCCTGCTGCTGCTGCCTTTTGAGCCCGGGACTCCTGGAACAATGTTTAAAAATTGGTGACAAGGCAGGCGCTCTGTTGCCAGTCAAGTTTTCCTGCATTAGCTTCTCCTCCAAACGCACCTTTTCATGACTCCATCAATCTTCAGGGAGGCTGTGTTTCTTTGCTTTTTCAGGCGTGTCTTCATTTCCTTTTCAGGTGTGGCAAGTTAATTGACTCTAAGGATTCTGGTACTTGTATTTTTCGCACTTCATTTTTCTTGCATGTGGCTGGAAACAACTCCCTCCATAGCACAAATCTTCCCCTTGATGGTGGGAGGGGGATAGCCATGGTTGTGGCTCTCCATTGTAAGGCATTATGGCCCTGCTGCTGCTGCCTTTTGAGCCCGGGACTCCTGGAACAATGTTTAAAAATTGGTGACAAGGCAGGTGCTCTATTGCCAAGCAAGTTTTCCTGCATTAGCTTCTCCTCCATACGCACGTTTTCATGACTCCATCAATCTTCAAGGAGGCTGTGTTTCTTTGCTTTTTCAGGCGTGTCTTCATTTCCTTTTTAGGTGTGGCAAGTTAATTGACTCTAAGGATTCTGGTACTTGTATTTTTTGCACTTCATTTTTCTTGCAGGTGGCTGGAAACAAATCCCTTCATAGCACAAATCTTCCCCTTGATGGGGGGAGGAGGAAATCCATGGTTGTGGCTCTCCATTGTAAGGCATTATGGCCCTGCTGCTGCTGCCTTTTGAGCCCGGGACTCCTGGAACAATGTTTAAAAATTGGTGACAAGGCAGGTGCTCTGTAGCCAGTCAAGTTTTCCTGCATTAGCTTCTCCTCCATACGCACGTTTTCATGACTCCATCAATCTTCAGGGAGGCTGTGTTTCTTTGCTTTTTCAGGCTTGTCTTCATTTCCTTTTCAGGTGTGGCAAGTTAATTGACTCTAAGGATTCTGGTACTTGTATTTTTCGCACTTCATTTTTCTTGCAAGTGGCTGGAAACAACTCCCTCCATAGCACAAATCTTCCCCTTGATGGGGGGAGGGGGAAAGCCATGGTTGTGGCTCTCCATTGTAAGGCCTGATGGCCCTGCTGCTGCTGCCTTTTGAGCCCGGGACTCCTGGAACACAGGAAACAGAGCAAATTTGGACTTGACTGCCTTCAGAAAAAAGGAAAATTCTAAAAACTTAATTGGTTGGCTTACAACAAGGCCATTTTTTTCATTTCTTTCACTATTGGCAGACCTGTCAATGGAATACAGCAAACAGAGCAAATTTGGACTTGACTGCCTTCAGAAAAAAGGAAAATTCTAAAAACTTGCAGGCCGATTCATGGAATAAATAGCGCGGCGCAAGTGGGCAAAAACGTGCGAATCGCAGTGGAATTGCGAAAATCGCAGTGGAATTGCGAAAATCGCACGAAAAGCAGCGCACATTGATTCATGGAAGGGCGTGCGCGAAAAAACCATCTGATGAGCGCTAAAAAAGTGCGCGGCGCACGTTGGCGCACAGGCCATCTAACGACGTGCGCCAGGTCACAGCGAAAATCGCACAGGCCACAGCGAAAATCGCACATAGCGCGGCGCACGCTACAAAAGTAGGCGTAACACGGGGCGTAACACTCGGAATGGGGAACAACTTGCCAAAATGTGGGCATCATGTGCAAGTGCGCAGAACGCCCACACGCTCGCCTACAACACGTATTCATGGAATCGAATAGGGCAAAACAGCGCACGGTCAAACCAGCGCACAGGCGCAAACACGACCGCCACAAGAAAGCAGGCGGTAGCGTCCCTGCGCCTGTAAAAAATGTGCGCCAAAAGGTGCGCCAACAAATAGCACCTATATACAGCTATGATGAATGTCCAATACTGTGGCCCTCCCGGACAAATGACGTGCAAAGGGGTACCCACAAACACGGACACCCGCTGACTGAAAAATAACGTGTCTGTGTATTTCGGGGTGCGCGGGAAGTTTCACACGCAAATTGGCTGGGTACGTGGATTCCAGGGGTGCGCGGGAAGTTCCACATGCGATTTGGCTGGGTACGTGGATTACAGGGGTGCGCGGGAAGTTCCACACGCGATTTGGCCGGGTACGTGGATTTCAGGGGTGCGCGTGAAGTCCAACACGCGATTTGGCTGTGTACGTGGATTTCAGGGGTGCGCGGGAAGTTCCACACGCGATTTGGCCGGGTACGTGTATTTCAGGGGTGCGCGGGAAGTTAAACATGCGATTTGGCCGGGTACGTGGATTTCTGGGGTGCTCGGGAAGTTCAACACGCGATTTGGCTGGGTACGTGGATCCAGGGGTGCGCGCAAAGTTCACACACGATTTGGCCCGGTACGTGGATTTCAGGGGTGCTCGGGAAGTTCAACACGCGATTTGGCTGGGTACGTGGATTCCAGGGGTGCGCGGGAAGTTTCACACGCGATTTGGCTGGGTACGTGTATTTCGATGTTGCAGGGGAATGCTACACGTGATATGGCCATGTGGGTCCCCCCACGTGTTCCCTCTACACCCTCCATGGCCCCTGCAGGCAGCCCACACCACAGGGTACTACCCTGCACCCCTGCTCATGTCGCACAGGCAACCCATCCACCATGGCCATGCCCACCAGCCAACCCACATGTCACCTTGCACCACTGATCACCAACACATGTCTCCCACCACCCCCACCCCCCATCCACCAGGGGCAGCCTCCACCAATCCCCCACTCATGTCCCCTATTACCCCCACCCCCCCGAAGTGCAGGGGCACCCTCCACCAGGCACCCACTCATGTATCCCACCACCCCCACCCTCCAGCAGTGCAGGGGCAGCCTCCACCAGGCCCCCACTCATGTCTACCACCACCCCCACCCCCCAGCCACCAGGGGCAGCCTCCACCAGGCCCCCACTCATATCTCCCACCACCCCCACCCCCCAGCCACCAGGGGCAGATACCATCAGGCCCCCACTCATGTCTCCCACCACCCCCACCCCCAGCAGTGCAGGGGCAGCCTCCACCAGGCCCCCACCCATGTCTACCACCACCCCCAACCCCCAGCCACCAGGGGCAGATACCATCAGGCCCCCACTCATGTCTCCCACCACCCCCACCCCCCAGCAGTGCAGGGGCAGCCTCCACCAGGCCCCCACCCATGTCTACCACCACCCCCACCCCCCAGCCACCAGGGGCAGCCTCCACCAGGCCCCCACTCATGTCCCCCTGCACCCCCACCCCCAGCCACCAGGGGCAGCCTCCACCAGGCCCCCACCCATGTCTACCACCACCCCCACCCCCCAGCCACCAGAGCAGCCTCCACCAGGCCCCCACTCATGTCTCCCACCACCCCCACCCCCCAGCAGTGCAGGGGCAGCCTCCACCAGGCCCCAACTCATGTCTCCCACAACCCCCACCCCCCAGCCGTGCAATTTGCCTGGGTACGTGTACTTCGTGGTGCGCGTGAAGTTCCACACGCGATTGTACGTGTACTTCAGGGTGCGCGTGAACTTCCACACGCGATTTGCCTGGGTACGTGTATTACTGTGGGTGCGCGTGAACTTCCACACACGATTTGCCTGGGTACGTGTATTACTGTGGGTGCGCGTGAACTTCCACACGCGATTGGGCCTGTGAGAGTGGGTCACATGTATTCCAGTGGTGGGCGGGAATATTTACCCGTGACTGTGCCTGTGAGAGCGTGCTACGTGTATTCCTGGTGTGGGCGGGAAGATTCACACGTTCGCCTACGACGTGCCGAAAAAGTGTCCAATCCTGACACACGTACGCCAGCATGAAGCAGGCGTACGTCGACCCGCGCAGCATAAAAGTGCGCGAAAACCACAAACAAGCTCATACGGCAGGATGAATATACCATTCCTAGCAGCAGTGGCCGTGGGTTACCAAAGGAGGAGGAGGAGGATAGTGAGGGCCCGAATTTTCACTCCCAGAACCAGCCTTTTTGGGATGCCTGATGACCAGGTGTATGGGAGGTACAGGTTTCCCCCACACATGATACTTGACCTGGTCAGTGAGTGGGAGGATGACCTCACATCACCCACCCTGTGCTCCCAAGCACTCAGCCCCCTGGAGAAGGTCCTCAATGTACTGCACTTCTTGGCCACAGGATCATTTCAGCGGACAAGTGCCATAGTGGGTGGGGTGTCACAGGCCACGCAGTCACGCTGCCTACACCAGGTCTTGAACATTATCACTGCATGCCCATCAGTCCGTAGGCACATATACCTGCCCAGGACACCTGCAGAAAGGCAGGCTGCCACCCTCGATTTCTACGGTGTGGCGCAATTTCCAAAAGTGCTAGGTGCCATTGACTGCACCCATGTGGCACTACATCCCCCCAGGGCATCTGAGCCGCATCTATAGGAACCGCAAGCACTGGCATTCCATCAACGTGCAGGTAGTATGTAATGCTAAGGGAATCATCACCTCAGTATATGCAAACTATCCAGGGTCCACCCACGACAGCTTCATTTAACGAATGTCTACCCTAAGCCGGGACCTCGAAGCTGGGCGGCATGGTGATACATGGCTGCTTGGTGAGTATGAATGCCACTGCACATATATGCATGTCAGATGCAGAGTAATGTCACTAACCCACTAATGATACCCATCACCTCCTCACCAGGGGACAGTGCCTACCCTCTGAGCACCCACATGATGACGCCAATTCGGAACCCCATCACGCCTCCAGAGGTAAGATACAACACAGCCCATATAGCAACCCGGGGCATAGTGGAGCGCACATTCGGAGTGCTCAAGTCACGCTTTCGCTCCCTTGACCGGTCTGGCGGGCAGCTGTTATATGCGCCCCCAGTAGTGTGCAGGATCATAGTGACAGCATGTGTCCTGCACAATTTTGCAACACGCCAGGCCTGGCCGTGGACATGGTGGTGCCCCCACATCCCCAACCACATGCACGCCTGCTGCGCATGGGAGGGGAGAGGGCACGGGGTGAGGCAGCCCGTACGCAGCTGGTGGCTAATTACTTCAAATAGAAATCACACCCCAGTGGAGTGCACACAGGCCTGGCACATACCATCTGATTAGCAATGATGACTCGGCCTGACAATTAAGACGAACAAAGGGACTGTCAACTGTCAGAACCATAGCAGCCTGAGATTGTTCATGTGGAAGTGTCACAATGTGTGCATCCCTACCTACACAAACACCACCAATGCAGTGTCATGAAAATACACTTCCATGCTGCAGAAATGAATACCCACTTGCAAAATACTACATGAAAATAGTGCTATGTCACCCACCCCCTCCACGGCACGGCCACACAACACACCATGGCATGTCATGCAATGTGAGAGGAAAGAAATGAATCCCCACAACATGCCCCAAGTGTCAGCAGCTACAGTGTCCCTAATGGAAACCTGTCCACACATGAAATGCTCACAGTAATGCAGGACCTACAGCCCACATTACCAAATACTTACCAATAATACCAATCACCTACACAACCTCCAACCCACCTTAAACATGACATTACAGACATGACATGGTAGACATGAGTGGGGGCCTGGTGGAGGCTGCCCCTGGTGGCTGGGGGGTGGGGGTGGTGGGAGACATGAGTGGGGGCCTGTTGGAGGCTGCCCCTGCACTGCTGGGGGGTGGGGGTGGTGGGAGACATGAGTGGGGGCCTGGTGGAGGCTGCCCCTGCACTGCTGGCGGGTGGGGGTGGTGGGAGACATGAGTGGGGGCCTGGTGGAGTCTGCCCCTGGTGGCTGGGGGGTGGGGGTGGTGGTGGACATGAGTGGGGGCCGTGTGGTGGCTGCCCCTGCACTGCTGGGGGGTGGTGGTGGTGGGAGACATGCATTGTTGATCAGTAGTGCAAGGTGACATGTGGGTTGGCTGGGGGGCATGCCCATGGTGGATGGGCTGCGTGCGGGACATGAGCAGGGGTGCAGAGTAGTCCCCCGTGGTGTGGCTGCCTGCAGGGGCCGTGGAGGTTGTAGAGCGAACACCTGGGAGGACCCACATGGCCAATTCACGTGTAGTACTACCCAGAACCCCTGAAATACACGTACCCTGCTGAAATCGCGTGTGGAACTTCCCGCGCATCCCTGAAATACACGTACCCTGCTCACACGGGGACAATCGCGTGTGGAACTTCCCGCGCACCCCTGAAATACACGTACCCTGCTCGCACAGGGCCAATCGCGTGTGGAACTTCCCTCGCTCCCCTGAAATACACGTACCCTGCTGTAATCGCGTGTGGAACTTCCCGCGCACCCCTGGAATACACGTACCCTGCTCGCACGGGGCCAATCGCGTGTGGAACTTCCTGCGCACCCATGAAATACACATGCCCTGCTGAAATCGCGTGTGGAACTTCCCGCGCACCCCTGGAATACACGTACCCTGCTCGCACGGGGCCAATCGCGTGTGGAACTTCCCGCGCACCCCTGAAATACACATACCCTGCTGAAATCGCATGTGGAACTTCCCGCGCACCCCTGAAATACACATACCCTGCTGAAATCGCGTGTGGAACTTCCCGCGCACCCCTGAAATACACGTACCCAGCTGGAATCGCGTGTGATACTTCCCACGAACCCCTGTTATACACGTTCCCCGCTTGGCGTTTGCTGTTTGGCAGCCCTGTGAACTGGTCCAGGGTTAGCGCAGCCCTTTGCGATTATTTGGGGATTTTGAAGGCTTTTCCTTGCGCGAGGGCGTTCTTGGGGGCGTAACTGGCGCTGCTGCAGGGTCGCTGCGCCACGCTGTGCCACGGCTGGTTTTGGATGCGAAAATCGAAGAATACGCTGTGCGCGGAAATCGATTTTAGTGCACACGGCTGGCGCAGACATTCGCACGGGCATGCTGTGCGCCAGTCGCGTGCGCCACTTTTGTGCGATTTTCTATGAATTACCCTGTTAATTGGTTGGCTTACAACAAGGCCATTTTTTCATTTCTTTCACTATTTGCAGTCCATGTATCTAGTTTCCACGAGTATTCCCCTTTTCCTTTGTAATTAAAACTGACAATTTTCTGTTTGTTCTATCTTTATAACCAAGATGAATCCTTAATTGCACTTTTGTGTCCTTTTTCCAAACTTTCAAACCACTCATGTTTGCAGCTATTTGTTTGTTGCTTTTTGTACCATGTTTTTTATGTTATTGTTGATAAAACATTGACTTACAGACTATTCAAATTTCTTTCTGTAAAATAAACATCATACATTTCTTTTACAAACTTGCCCTCCTTGTTTCCAGAGAAACTCCTAAAAATTGTGTGATACCAGTTCCGGTACATTCTTTAAAACATAACTACTTATAAGCAACTTGAGTTTACAGCAGTAGGGACTTCCTTGTTATAAGGGGGGAGGGGGAAAGCCATGGGTGTTATCCAGGAGTCCCGAGCTCAAAAGGCAGCAGCAGCGGGCCATCATGCCTTACAATGGAGAGCCACAACCATGGCTTTTCCCCTCAGATGTGGTCTCCTTAATTTGTGCAGTGGAAGACTCCACTGTAAGATACATGAATGTAGACAATTAGAGTTGGTCTGCCTGTGACAGTCTCACTTACTCTAACACACACCTTCAGTCGTACAACAAAACTATTAATGATATTTCTGATTCTAATTCTAATCAGAGAATCTAATTTCTGAACACCATCTAAGTTCATAATTGCGTCATTTTTAGAAACATATACAGTTAAAATAAAAAGTATGCTATGTATATTTTGTATGATATGTTTAGTTGTTATACACCTGCTGATGATGTTTACGTCAATTCGTCCTATATTCTTGAGCCTTTAAGGCCTCTTTGTCATTCCTAAATATTAAATACTCGGCCTGGACATAGCAGCACGCTTGTACACTAACCAAAGAAAATAGCTAAACAAAGACAGTTTTGTCTTACTGGCCAATATATTTAAATTACGTTCAGTTAACATTTGCATACAATCAGCTTCTGTTAACGAATAGCAAGTTAGAACTTTTATGTTCCCCAAAATCAAACACAAGTATTGGTATCAGAGAAAGGTTGCTTAGAAAAATGGCATTTATGTAGGTATGTTGACATGAATTCAATTCCCCTTTTGGATGTTGGATTGTGGGTTTCTAGAATATGCATAATACTAACTGATAGGTGGCATTATGATCAACAGGCATGTGTTTAGGAAAACTGTCCCATCAATTTATAACACGCACCATTGATTTATTTCCTGTATGTAGCCAGCCTGGATACTGTCTTTCAGAAAGGAAAACAACCATGTCCCTCCAGTCCCCTTGTATTATCTTAGTATATTAAGTTAGGGATCCACTCACTCCAACAGAAAATCATTGGTGGAATAATAGAGTCTATTTGGAAGTGCATCTTTTCTATAGGTATAACAATGCTTAACTCCTTTTCATTGCAATTTGTCTTTTTAAATATCTATGATTTCGACAGGTGTTGAATTATCAATTCTCTATTTAGGGTATGGAGCTTGCCCACTGATTCACAGCATACCGCAGGATTCAGTTTATTTTATCTATCATTTACACAATTTTGTAGATCATATTTAAATGTAATATGTCTGCTTATGAGGAAACCTGTGATATATCCCAAAGCTTAGATGCATTTTTGAAGGTACCCAGATTTATTCAAAGAGATATCAACTACATATATGTCACCATCACTTTATGTTTGTACTATCCTTTGAATGGTGAGAATATTCTGTATAACCAAAATTCTTTATAACATCCCATGGCGTACTGTCTGAGATTCCCGGACAAAAAGCTTTGCTCTATATTTTTAAGAGCGCGCTTAAATCTGCTCCATACGCGGGAAATCTTAGCGATGAGAAGGCTGTCGATCGTCACCACATGCAGACTGTGTAAACTTCCGGACTCTATTGAGACCGTATGCCACCTTCTCCTAAACTGCCCCGCTTTAACTCAAGTTCGTACAGCTTTTCTATCTCCCCTATGGCTCGACTCGGTACTGATCGATGAGCAAATAATTCCAAGAATTTGTATTTCTTCTGAGAAAACAATACCAATCTCTATGTAAGGTATCTACATGCCTGTGATCTGTGATTTATTTTTGAGATGCATATGCTTTCAAATGGCAGATTATTTTGAGCAGGATCTATTCAAATGTCTGACATGTTTCACTCCTTACAGCATCATTGAGCTTCATCCAGAGGCAACAGTCACATATGGAAGGACAACTACAAAGATGAAACACAATGTATGTTCTCATTACTAACACTCATAGTAGAATGTATCCAATGTGTAGGATAGAAAAAAAAATGATGATTGTAATGGGTAATTGGGTATACAAGTTATAACCATACCCGCAATTAATTGATTTCAGCCCAGATCAATTCTAACAAAGGAACCTCCCCTTTGCCATAAATTGTGATCATTCAGATTCTGGAGTAAGCAGTCATATTTTCTGTCTCTATCTCCTCCATTGAACAAGAGGACAAACACCAGAAAATGTGTCTGAGGAAGTCCAGAACATGTATCGCCCATATTCTTCTTTTTTCATTTAAAATATAATTACTGAACAATGTTGTAAACCAATTTTCAGTTACCTCCGACTCCAGGGACTCATTAGGACAATGATCCTATTGTACATATGTAATTATATTTGGGGGAGTTTGTATACTCACTTTGAGACTCTGAGCCAGGATGGACCCTCATGAGTTTGTAAGAAACTCCCAATCAGCCTTTCTTCCATCTTGGGAAAAAGGTCTGCTCCAGGCAATAGCATCCTCCTGGATAGGGCCCAATCCTTCTGGTAATATACAGTCAGAGCTCTCATCAATTTTCAACAGATGTTATCCTTCTATGCAGCTCTTAATTCCAGGGAGTAATCCCCCTATTCCCTGTGTGTTTCCCTTTTTATCATCAGTGATATTCCCATGGTTTCTCATGATGTTATCCCATGTTTTGATAGTTCAAATCTTTCTTATGGCTTTCTTCATAACCAGAGATGCCCAGAGAATCAACCCCCCAATCTTCATAGGTGGATCTTATTTTCAATTATGTGAAAACAGTGGGGGCTCTAAAGATTTTTTAATGCACAATTGTGTGTTTCCATATTTCATCATAGCAACATGCAACAATGATGAAATATGGATTTCTGGGTTCTACCAGACTAGAAAGACATAGGGCCATGTGGCCAAGTGTGTACAATAATTGTTTCATGAAGTTATCAACATTTACAATTTAATATTTTTAAAATGCACGCAATTCAGATTTGCACTGAAATGATAAAAGGGTAAACCATTGTCATAACCCACTTTTCTGTTTGTTTCTAGGTCTTGTGGTTGTCGATATATGCAGAGACATGTTTTTAAGTGCATGAATAATGTTGTTTCCAATGACTCATTATATTTTTGCACACGAGTTCCAACATTAGACTTCATTTCTTAGAACTGTGAACATCGCTGTTCAGCAGAATGAGTCATATAAACAGCTTTCAGGGACCCCTTTATCTATTTTCCATTGCTGGGCATCTGGTCAGCCTATTGTCTTAAGGGATATCAAAGGTCTCACTCAAAGTGCAATAATATCCCTTTGGAGCTCGAAATTAGGATAACAGGCTAGGTTGTCATTTGAGCATTTCTGGTTCTCATCAGCGTAGGACCCCGTAGATGCAGCCTTGTGGATTTCTTAAATATACACAATAACATTGTCTCTTAAAAGGAGCTCACAATGGTGACAGCATATCATTCACTCAGGGATCATGGTGCAGATGGCCCTTTACATGTCTGTGTACCCAATGGGTTTTGCATGATTAAAGGCAAAGAAACCGTATTCACTCCAGATGATCCAGACAAATATCATGAGACACTTGAATCTCCCCCATATGAACAAGTAAGCCGGGCTGTAGTGTAGTTTAACTGGTGGTCAGATCAGCAAAAAACAGCATTGGGCAAGCTAACTCAGAACAGTGTAAGGTTGTGTATGCCTAAAAGGACTACTAAACAAACCTAATTTACTTCTTTTGTATTGTTGTTTTATATACCATTATCTATGAATACTTAAAAGGACTTGACTCCTTTCTATTCAACATATTCTACCCAAAAGACACATTGCAATTGAAAACATTTGTTTTAATGTTGAATTACTAAGATGCTCCATTTAAGACACATCATGTAAGTTTATAAAATGACAAGGTGGTTTATCTTTGCATTTTAAGTTACATTTGAAGACCCTTTCAATAATGCATACTATATTTTCTTCTTTACTTATCAATATTTCTCTCATTTCTATGTGTGCAACATAATGTTTTCAAGCTTTAATCGTCTTCTTCATATATAGCAAGGATAATTCAAAACACATGCCATCCTGCTGATGTGTGTTGAATGTTGTATTTGTATAAGGGACTTTCAGCATACTTAGTTGTGATATTTACAATCCTGAAACCAAATCTGTGGGCTAAGGGTACATCCTTACCTTACAATTCAGTAATGTTCCAGATGTGTAGCAGAATTTGCAATGTTTTGGGTGCTGTCTCTCATTTAAGCAAGTATCTATATCCATGGCACAGGTGCCCCATTTTGGTGGTATCAGTTGAGAGCCATGCATCATAACTGAAGTGAGGTATTTATTCCAGTTCATCGCACTTTAAATGGCAGTATAAATGTCTTCGTTTTTTATTCTTACATTCCCTATCTGAGATAAACTTGGGATGTTCTTTGTCTTACTGTCATATTAGGCAACACCTCCAAACTCAAGTGCTACTCCAAACATGATCTGAAATTACAATGTTGCATTCCTAGAACCTAAGAATTTGTAAGTTCGGAGAGAGACCTTTACATCTAAGTATGCAGTTAATGTTGTCGGGCTAACACCTTTTGCTCATTTAGCTACAAGTACAAAAGAACAACTGAAACTCAGTGAACGGCATTCTCTTGGTGGAACTTTGTTAGAAAAATGTATTTAAGCAAACTGTGATCACTTGTTCTGGAAACTGCTATGATACAATCATGCAGTTTGGGCTTCAGTAAAAGGATACATATAATGCAAATACCAGAAACCACACTGTCCTCTGTTATTTGGTAAAAGGTGAACAGGTTCAAGATCAGAGATAGCACAATTGCACTATTACACTCATTAGGGACTTGATTTGTCCCACAGATGTTTGTGTATGCTTACACTATATGACACACCAGACCTATTCAAGTGTTGTAACTTGAGGGTGACAGAGTGCTAAGACTCAGTTTGAGACTTCAGGCACCTGTGAGCTTTTGATGCCTCAGGCATGACTACCCATCTCACCAGTGTTTGTTAGTGACCAGTTGCAATTCCATGCTGCCACTCGAGAAGGAGCTGGTTCCAAGAGCTATTAGCGTCCAATTGCTTGCCCATGCCAGGTAAGCAACAGCACAGGCACAGGCAAAGCGGACACGCCCACACACTGCATGAGGATGTTATCTTTGTTGCAGCACCAATCATGTGCTACTTCAGTGCAACCTGAAGAGCAGTATTGGAACTCATGTACACCCACAGGGCATCACCAGGGATTGGGTGGAGGAGGTCCACTGAAGCACAGAGACTAGCACACTCTTGCTCGAATGGATGGTGATGAGTGAAAGCCATCCACCAAGCCTAAATTCTGGTTGTAGGAGTATCAATCCATGATCTTTGGGCCTGCAAAGCATCTGCTGTCTTACATCACTTTTTGGATGAGGCTTTGCAGAACTGTTTGGATAACTTTGTCATTTTCTAGTTAGGTGATATATGTATGTATCATGACACAGAGGATGAACATGTACAACATGGCAAGTCTATCATGCAGAGTCTAAAAGAAAATCAGCTACTATGCTAAGTTAAAACAAAATGAATATTATGTGTGTGAGTCTGATCTCCCTGGGTACAAACTGAAATCTGACTGAATATAAATGGACAAAAAAAAGGTTGAAACGGTTATATCATGGCCTGCTCATACCACAGTAAGAGCAATTTCATATTTCGTAGGTTTGTAAATGACTCTTAGCAGTTCATTGTGAACTTTTTCTCCAAGGTAGTCCATTGTCAGAACTAACACTGAAGAACCTCCAATTCATTTGGACAACAGTAGGAGAAGGGTCCTTCCAGAAATTAAGAAAACATGTTATCACGAGGGTTGCATCCATCTGATGCTTCCCTTCTATTCCTAATGGAATCAGATGCACCCAGCACCACAAATGGGGCCATTCTATCAGCAGAAACCAAGTGAGAGTCCATTTACATCGTGTAGCATTTCATGCCTAAGGCAGAAGTAAATATGGAGGGCACGTCTGACTATCAAGATGGCATTCACATTGTGGTCTAAATTTGTCCTGGAAGTCCATCACACTATAAGTTCTTAACAAACCACCATAATCATCAATTTTTATGATCTAGAAAAACAGAAAATGCCATGCCGAAGATCACTGCACTCATTAGATTCTGATTTGTGGTGCACTCCTATACAGAAAGGGGATGACTAGTGTTATTAGTGGTCTTAGGGCCTCATCATGAGTTGAGCCGAGTGGCAAAATGTGGCAGCAATGCTATTATTGCTGCATTTACTGCTCCACCCAATCTCGATTTGGGTTGAAAGTGGTAGTTTGCTGGAGGTAAAAATCTCACCTATATGCCCGTTTTCAGCGCTATTAGCGCAGCACTAATTGCGCCGGCGATACTAGCACCAAGAAACCCCCTTTGGGTCCAATGGAACGAATGGGAAAGGGGATTTACCTCCCCACCGCAACTCGGTATCATGTGCAAGTTGCAGTAACGCTAATAGCATTGGGTGGTATCACAGCGCAATTAGCACCCGGATACCGCCCAACCCCTGATGAGGCTTTTAGACTTTCTCGCAAAATTGCAGCGTTAATGTATTTATGTACATACGTATGTATGTATGTATAGGACGTATAAAACAAAGATCTAGCTAGGATGTAATAGGATATGGGACAAACCCTGGGGAAGAAATACATATGGAGGACACAGCTGTCAAGATGGCATTCACTTTGTGGTCTAAATACCTTCTGGAAGTGCATCACACTGTAAGTTCTTAACAAATCACCATAAGCGTCAATTTCTATGATCTCGCAAAACAGAAAATGCAACTTCGAAGGTCAATGCATTCAGTCGATTTTGATTTTGTGGTGCATTCCTATGCAGGAACTGACACCCGAGTAGCAGATACTCTCTCATGGTAACTAAAAAACAAGACATTAGCCAAAAGAAGTCCTGCCTTCACACAGAGCCATTGGTGGAAATTAATTTTTGTAGACCTAGATGAAGCAGTAACTTCTCAAAAATGTGTTGGTCAGTGCTCGGATCTAACTCTGATTGAAGGATTGCCCACCAAGGAAAAGCATTATACCTCCCACTGTTGAATTTCCAGCACAACCCACAACATGGTGCCATGATTCTCCTATGGCTAGGCATCCAGGCCAATCAAAGACATTATGTTTGTGGAGCTACCCTTTTTTGTCGGGCCATGATGACGGTGAAGGTACATTGATAATACATTGTTACATTGCGACAGCTGTTTGTGGGATGGAGACCCGCCACACAATTTCTGATGGGCTTTTGCATTCTATCCACACACATCCTAGTCGATGGCACACCATCACCATGTACTTTATAGTCGCTCTTCCTGCAGTAAGGGGATGTCTAGTGTCATTAGTGGTTTTAGACTTTCTCATCAAATTCCAGCATGTATGTATGTATGTAGGTTATCATGCCGGGCGGAATACTACTCTAACACAGGAAATCCGCAATCAAATTGAATCATTTAAGAATCAAGAAAGCATCAATTGAAAAGTGCATTGTTAGAAAGTGTCTCAAATAAAAACTACAGGCTAATATGAAGTCAATATTGAGCCCAACACACATCATAAATAGTCCATACGAATTGATGCTTTCTTTGAACCCTCCACATGAACCATCTATAAAAATATGATGGAGAAACAAGTGTCGAGGGATATACATTTCAAGGATTGAGAGTCTTTTTTGAGGGAGTGAGAGACAGTATCATATCCCACTATCAGCATAAAGACACAATTGACTCTCAAATAGGCAACCAACAGGAATCAAGAGACTGTATCAAGGGATTGAGAGAACGTATCAAACCCCAATATCAGTGTTAAGTAAAATATAATTGCAAGCAATCTGGCGCCACAAATCGGATTCCTCTCTCTTTTTTTCATGTATGTATGCATGCATCAATGGCATGTATGTGTAGGACTTATAAAGCACAGACTTAGCTAGGATATAATAGGATATGGGTAGGGTGTAGAGGTAGCAGAGGAGCTTAGCTTAATAGGGGGAGAAGGGTAGGGGATAGCTCAAGAGAGGGAGAAATCGGGTTGAATGGAGCAATCAGAGATTGACCTGAGGTTATTTGAAGATCTTTGAAATCATTGTATCTTTTCAGGAATACTCAATGCTACCCAACTGGCTGACCACTTCCTGCAACATGATATTCAATTGCATGGAATTTCCTGACGCTCACTTACTTATCAACTCTACATGTTGATGTTCCTGCTAATACAGTAGCTGCGGAAATAAAACTCATGGGACTGTTAGTTCCGTCAAACATCACAAACGCATCTCAATTGAGTCTTTCAGGCTAAGGAAACGGTTTACAAAAACGTCCCCTTTTGCCAACAGACTGGTTTTTAAAGTATGTGCAGTGTAAAATATGGCTGTATTTGAATACTCTTATGGAGCATACCTGGTTTGAGCAAAACAACTCAGGGATTTGACATTTCTCATCATTATTTCTTAGTTTGATATTCTATTTCTTCAAGAGACATGGGAACTAATCGCAATTCCACTTAACAGTTACAACTGCTTCTGCTCCACAGCATCAAAAAGCAAGAGAGGCCGGAATAAAGGAGCTTTGGCTATGTATGTTAATAGTATATTTAATATTGTCTGTTCCCTAGAATTCGAGTCTGAAACCTTAGGCCTGATTCACGGAAGTGTTTTATAATGGCCCAATCCCATAGGAAAACGTTCCATGAATCAGGCACAATGAGTGTTCGTATTCAGGGAAGACCAAGTAGCGCAATATCAGTTATACATTTTTACAACGCGTCTCTCAGTTTAGTCATTGACTCTGATATTATCAGTCTTATGGAGGTCGATCAAAAGTAACCTTGAAATAATAGACCAAACCTAGTAGTAGGCAAAGGGCCTCATTACACAGTAGGAGGTAACCATGCCGCTGTTAGCGGCATGGCTACTCCCTTACCGCATACTCAGTCCGGGTAGGCGGTATGGGGACTTACCAGGTCTTTCCGACCCTGGAAGACCCGGTAAGTCCCCATTCCGAATACCATTCCCCATTCCCATTTGAGCCCCCATAGGGCTCAATGGGAATGGGGCAGGAGCTAATAACGGTACCGCAATTTGCGGTACCGTTATTAGCTCTGACGTCCCTCAGCGGGTCCCGTCCTTAACGCCTGGTCAGACCAGGCGTTAAGGACGGGACCCGCTGAGGGACCGCGTAGTAGGGCGCTAAGGGATTACCGGCACCGATGACCTTACCGGTACCATTAATCCCTTGGCGCCTACCGTGTAATGAGGCCCAAAAACTTTCATCTGAGACCAGGCGATTGTGATGAGGCAGGCATTCCAGCTAATGAGGTGGACGCTGCTTATAATAGTTATGTTATGTTATGTTACTTGGCATTTATATAGCGCCTTATGTGTCATTGGTATGACCTTAAAGCACTGTAAGGTTGAACGCCCTCAGGAACCGCAGTTCAAGTCAGTAGAGAGAGAGTGTCGTATGGTGCGTGGGCGCACTGGATATGTGTGCAGCTGGTGTGGTTGTTGCATGATAGCTGCTTCTTAGCGGTAGGTGTGGTGCTGAGGAAATCAGTTGGATGTGTTCAGTCTGGAGGGAGGACACCCAGACTGAGTTCTGGCTGCGTTAGGCCTGAGGAGACGCCTAAGCTAGCTGGTATGCAGTCAGCTAGCTATGTTTTATTAGGATGATGAGCTGTTTGTGGGGTCATGTTAGTATGAGAACAGCTAGGCCGAATGTGTCATAGCATAGCTGTGTTCTAGTCGAAAGATGGTGTATCGGAGAGAGTAAGCATAGTAGTGTGATATGTTGGTTATCAGTAAAGCCCCTGGGACCAAGCACGAGAACAGGATAGGGGGCGTACATAGCAGCATATGTAAATAAAGTGACAGGATGGATAGGGAAAACATGTGATACAGATAACATGGGGATACAGGTACATAGCATATACATAGCATACATAGGAGATACAGAGATGTACAGAGATATATCCACTCCATCCACTCTGTCCTTTCCATCCACTCTATTCACTCTATCCTTTACATCCACTCTATCCGCCTTTTCCATAATTAGATAATTAGCTACACTTTCTAAGTTCAAACTTTGGCACAGTGACGCTATTAGGCACACTATCTAAATTCAACTTTAGCACAGTGATGATATTAGGCACACTTTCTGAATTCAACTATACTACAGTGAAGCTATTAGGCACACTTTCTAGATTCATTTTTAGCGCAGTGACGCTAATTTAGGCACACTTTCTAGATTAAACTTTAGCGCAGTGATGATATTAGGCACACTTTCTAAATTCAACTATATTATACTACAGTGACGCTAGGCACACTTTCTAGGTTCAAACTTTGGCACAGTTACGCTATTAGGCACACTTTCTAAATACAACTTTAGCACGGTGATGCTAATTAGGCACACTTTCGGTGGACTCAGTTATATTTAATGCAGGCCAAGTTTTTTATATTGAATTTAATAGAGCTGTTAAAGAGAGGCTTCCACCAGATATCCTCAGTAAATACATATTTAGGAATAGTAGATACACATTAGATTCACATTAACAACTGAGTATTTCTGGGTTCAGATCTGTGACTGGTGCTTTTTGCATGAACTATCTGTCAGACAGTCCTCAGAGGGACTATGACCCATTAGTTCTGACTGTTAAATTCTATGGGTTCTCTTAAAAAAAATCCAATCCTTCACCTCTTGCTTCACTTAAGCATAGGCTGACAAAAAACGCATTTTAAATGACTGTATCACTGCTAGGTTACATAGCATCGAACTCTGCCTTTCAGGTCCACGTCCCTATTTTGGATTCCTTTGGCAACATTTTAGAAAATGAAAGACTGTTTTGACATTTAAGTCTCATGTGCAACAATTATCGAAAAGTTACCCAAACCGGTATAATAAGTAGGACAGGAAAATGAAATCTTTCTTATTAAAACAAATAAAGAATAGAGATAGCATAGAAGTGGCCACGGTGAGACTGACTTTCAAAAATACAATGGGGGTCATTACGAGTGAGGCGGTAAGGGGTTAACGGCGCCGGTAAAGGCCGTCAACCCCTTACCACCATAGTCGCTCGCGGGAACCCACTAAGGATGCCTGGTTTCACCAGGCGCCCTTAGCGGGTCCCGCAAGCAGACCAGAGTGCTAACAACAGGCCCGTTATTAACAGACCCGTTGTTATCACCCTCCCCATTCCCATTGAGCCCTATCGGGACTCGAATGGGAATAGAGATGTTCAGGGTCTGGGTTATCTGAATGGGGAATTACTGGGCCCTCCAAGGTCGGAATGGTCCGGTAATTCCTCATTCAAGGAACCCGGACACGGTACCCGGTAAGGGGGAAGCAATGCCGCTAATAGCGGCATGGTTATCCCCTACCTTGTAAAGACCCCCAATGTCACAAGCGAAAAGAACATGGATGCACAGGGCTGGGAAAAACTAGGAAATGGCAGCTAAAAATAAAAATAAGTGCGAGTTTTGGAAAACCCTATTGGGGAATGATCCTGGGGGTAATAATGCTAAGCATTCTGCTGAAAATGGGGTTAAACATTTTGGTCCCCTCCATAACCCCTTGGCGCAACCTGAAAACTGTGTTACAACTAACACACTTCAAGAGGATGGCTTGTAGCAAACAACTGTCGATAGAATTGACCAAAGATGAATTTGTAATGCTTTCTTTATGACCTACGGGAAGACCTCCCAGACCCGACAGGATATCATTCGCCATTTTCAAATATAATACACTCATCAGGGTCCCTGTATTTACTAAAATCCTAAACGCAATTGCAGTTACTCATTTAATTCCAAGTCTCTGGCTGGAATAGATAATTGTTATTTTTTTAAAAGCGTCGACTTACTAGACCCAGGCGGCTACCACCCAATTTCCTTCACCAACTAATCTGCAAAATGCCTCGACAGAGTTGTTTTCAACCAAATGCATGAATGGGCGTGATATAAAAAGATCTTTTTGGGAGAGAAATATGGATTCAGAGAGGGTGTGTGGGAATGGTAGAGCAAACCCTGAACCTCATATAGATTCTGGATTAGTATGTTGTAGGACATGGCTGTCTAGGGTTCATGGATGTGAGTGTGGCCTTCGATAGTGTGAACCGACAGAAATTCTGGAGGGCAGTGAAGCAGTTAGGATTGCCACAGCCTCTCTTGAATCTGTTAATCGCACTACATCGTAACCTCACAGCAAGTGTGTGCTTGAGCAATGAAGGAAGTTCCGCACCACCATTCAATGTGATAGGTTGAGTGAGACAGGGATTTTAGTGAACTCGGCTATTTTTTAATCTTTATGTCAACTCACTATCAGCTCACAGCTCACTAAAACAAGCAAACTAAGGACACACCCAGGGTGGCTGAAAGAAACATCTGTGTCCTGACATTTGCGGACAATGCAGTTCTGCTGGCCCAACCCCCTCGGCCCCCCACCCCCAAAGCTCTGCAGACCCTTGTAAATGGTTATGTTAGATTCATAGATGGCAGGTAGGCTGTGGTCTCACTTTTGACACAATCCTCCTTATTTATCATACCAAATAAAATGAGGCCGGTGTTTACGGTTTGGAAATATGGGTTTTTCCGTCAGTTTCCCAGGTTGAAATTAAGGAAAATGAATTCCTGTGTGTTATCTTTAGTGTGGATAAGTACACTCCATCTTATCCGCAACACCTGAAAGCTGGGCTGGATTACATAAGCGAACAAATCACACCTAACACTGTTTTATGTTGGCTTAGACTATGGTCAAACTAGAGTTAACACCTTACTCATTTATTCACAATGTGTTATCCACTGATGTTGGCACTAAAAGCATACGGCTAAATAACATAAAAAAGAGTTTACCCTTATGAGTCTTCCTGAACTTCGTGCTGTCTCCCAATGTTGTAAATAATTACATCAAATGACTGCGCTTTCATTACAGCGAAGACAACCGCGAAATCACAAATCCTTCGTTGTATATTATTTCTCACAGGATTTAGCATCTTGCAAAAGCTACATATGTGTGCTGGTTTGAACATTTACAGAAACGTAGCCTATTATTGAGCCTAAGGGATAATTGCCCCCCAATTCCTCTTTTGATGAGCAAACAGACAAGCATAAATGGCCCCCAAGTATCTGCATTCTGTTCTTGTGATGAAGGTTCACTATGTGATTTTTCACATTTTTAATTTTGTGCCCCATACTGAGTAACCTGAGGACAAGATTCTTAATTATATTACTAAAAAATACAACTGTGAAACTGTAGCCAATATGAACAATCTCTTTTCCTCCCTCGACTCGAAATCCTGGCGGCTAACTGGATTCTTCGCACACCTTCGCACATCACATCTCTTCTATTTTCTGTTCCTGACCTGCACATCTTTACAGCAATCATAAAACTCAGCCCTGTTTTTCTTTTCACACCGCTAAACTCCATTAATATTTTCACGTCTCTTTTATTGTTCTTCTCGTCTCTTCAGACTTCCTCTTAAATATATGTATCACTCTTCCATTCCTCTACTTTTCTATGTCTTCTCACGATTTCATCTCATCCGCTCTTTCTTCTTTCTAATTGCTTCCGTTTCCACTCTCTTCTTAAATTACATTTTCTCTGTTTAGTTTTCAAATAATGATATAATGTTTCTCCACCTGATCTATCTTCTCTTGTGGTCTTCTACTCCCCTGCTCGATCTCTTCGCTCAAACTCCTTATTTCATATCACGTACCCCCCACCCTCCCGGTGCACAGTCCCGCTCAGGTTAATTTTCTTTGCTGGCCCCACTGCACCGGAACGCTCTTCCACTTCATAGTCTTTCCCTTTCTTCTTAGCCTTTTTTCCATCCTTATCTAAAACAGCAGCTGTCCTCAACGAAATTTGTTCATTTTTGCTTTTCATTGTTCACCTCTGATGTACCATTTTTAATTTGTTTGGCGCTTTAATGTGATGTTAGGACATTGTGGAAAATACTCATTAGTAAATGATTCAGACTCTTACAACGTGGATCCTGAAGCGATGAAATCAAATAAGCATCAAGAGAGAACGCAATCAAACTTTAGCAACGATTTAATGACAGAAGCATTTCTACAAGAAATTCATCAGATCGCATTGAATAGAAGTTGTATTTTAGCCTTGATATATGAAATACCTAGTTTTAGAGAGGTATTTTCATTGGAAATAGGCCTCAGTACATTTCCAAGTCATCACAATCTAAATTCAGCCAAAATCCAATTACAATCCCAGACTTTTTCCAAACGAATAATTTGTGAGAAGTTGGTATAGAATGGACCTCATTCCAAGTCTGGGGGTAACCTGCCGGTACTACCGGCGGATTGTCGCCGGACTTTAACACAGTTTCTGCTGCCAGAGATCCCGGTGCCACCGGGACATTACAAGTCCCGGCAGCCCGGGATATCAGATGACAAAAAATGCTAGTCCCCATTCAGGACTCCACGGGAATGGGGACTCAGAAACAATGGCACCGTTAGTAGCGGTGAAGGTGCTTCTGTGACAACTGTGCCTACCAGGGCCGAAGCGCTGTGCAGATCAGACCTGCCGGGCGCATCTGCTCTGGCAGGCAGAGTTGTTTTCCGCCGGTCCGGAAAGGGTGCCGGTACGTTGCTACCGGCACCCTTGTTTCCGGACCGGCAGACTTGTAATGAGGCCCAATGTTTACGTTCCCCCAACCTTTATTAGTGAAACATCTCCAGTTAAAGAAACATGTAAAGTGTCATCAAAACGTACATTTGAGATACAGGGTTTCGAGAACCAATAGGGACCAAGAGTGGACAGTCATTTATCTGCTTATAGCCTGTAGGAGATTGTGAAATGTGTGACAGAGGGAATAATGAAAGATGAATGAAGATTGATCCTGGATTATGATTACTTTCTTGAACCCACATAGCTACATAACCGGTAAGGATACATTTTAAGTTTCAATTGTTTTCCTGGAATACTAGAGGATATACATGTTTCTTTCCCCGGGAATTAGGTGGACATAGCTCATGGCCCATTGTACAGTAATACTACGGAAAGGATGGACCAAAAAGGTGCATCACTTGGTTGATTTTGCTAATATTTTGGAGCCTAGAATTGAGGGTGCTGCCCATTGTGTGTTTTTCAGCCAAAAATATACCTTCTATTTAAAGACAATTCAAAAGGGAAGCAATTGCGGTCTTAGCGGTCCTCTGAGAGTTAATGGCTAACTTGCAACTGTAAATGTTCCACTGGTGTGATAAAATGTCTTAACCACAGGTGCCTTCAGAAGTATGTGTGTCCTGCTATCTGTTCCTTTCACTGAACTCCTATTAAAAAGAAGCATTGGCAACAACAGTAGTTCTGTTTTGCGTATAGGTGTTAGATAGACATAACTCGCATATGCCCAGGTACTGGAGCCATTTTGCAGCTGTTACCATCTTCTGGACAGGAAGTACCATCTTCATAGTGTTTGGCAAATGCCTATACAATGCCTTAACAGAATGGAAAACTCTTGACGTTGCAGATTCTTGTTAAAAAGTCAATGGGATAATTCATGCAACTACTGTTTTATATCTCTGCCGGACTCCACAAGCTACACATTTGCATCTATTTTCTTGAAAGAACTGTGAAATTGTGCTCACATCGATTCTTCAAACGGGCCAAGCCACTGAATGTCAACGACATTTAATGGGATCATTATTACGATCTTAAAGCAACACAAGCAACCTTTTCACCCACCAGTCCCCCTTAGTCGTTGCCTTTCCGGACTATAGAGCAGCCTTTGATAGAGCGGATCTAACTCTACTATTCGGATCTAACTCTACTATTCAACACATGGCATACTAACGGAATGATGTACTGCCCACACTAATAATTCTTCAAGAAAACACCACTGTTCGAATCAGACTCAATGTTGGGTCTACTTTAACTAACAAAAGGTGTACACCTTGTGGCCTAAAGCAAGGCAGCTTTCTAGTTCCAATCCATTTCAATATATTTAAGGTTGATGGGTTTTCTTTTTTGGGTGAGTACTATCAGTCTGTGCGCTCTACCCCTCTTTAAGTTTGGTAGATATTTTTCGTAACTGACTTGCGCTTGAACACAGTTGGACACAGTTGAACACATTATTTCAAATATTTTTCATTCATATTATCCACATAAGTTAGTTCAATTAGTGATTATTCTATTTTGTTTCATAGACATCATTTTCAAACAAGTTATTTCACTTTGTGCATTCCTTTGTGACAATAATTGTGACTTTTCTACTGATTGGTGCGTTATTTCTTTCTTTCTTTACAAAAAACATTTGTGCCAATATTTCACTGCACGTGCTACTGTTTCGCCCTTTCTTGAGCTTTGTCAAGGCACATACTTTACTTGGTGTTGTGTGTCAGTCTTGTGTTTACAATTTACATTTCAGTGCATACATTTCAATTTGGTGACACACATCAATGTTACATAAACCTTTCGATATATACATTGGATTGTTTTTCATTTGTTCTTTTTTCTTTGCGAGAGAGTGAAACTTCAGTGGGTCTCAATCAGTCAAATCCACTGTCGTATAGTTGGGGTTCTGTGCTTGCTTGGTCTGTGTCCTTTGGTTTCTCAAAATGGTATTCTTATTTCAAACCATATATATAGCCCTATTGTTAGTTTCCTTCCGTCCTTGTTCCCGTGTTGGGGTCCATCTGTCCTTCCGGTTCCTTGCGGCGTGGAGAGAAATGTTGGCACAAATGTTTTTTGTAAAGAAAGAAAGAAATAACGCACCAATCACTAGAAAAGTCACAATTATTGTCACAAAGGATTGCACAAAGTGAAATAACTTATGCGAAACTGATGTCTAGAAAACAAAATTGAATAAGCACTAAGTGAACTAATTTATGTGGATAATATGAATGAAAAATATTGGAAATAAAGTGTTCAATTTATGTTTAAACACTAACAAGTGGGGACCTTACAAGTTATTGTATATCTCAGAAATCTGTGGGGACACCTAAAACCCAAGTGCAAAGGCTCAACAGAAAAAAAAAACATCCTATGTTTAAGGTTGACTTGGGAGTACTATGAAAGCCATATACTATTCTCTGCGCACACATGGAACCTTTTGGCCTGATTAAGGTGAAAAGCAATCGTACACATATACACAAGGCATTTAAGCAACACAGACAATTCATACGCAAATGTTCACTTCAAAGAAAGCATGATATGCAGATGTTTAGTAGCCAAAAAAGCCAACTTTAGCAGAACCACTTCCCCTTTTGACGTAAACGAGACCAACATAGCAGACAAGTCCCTGGATATTTGGTTGACTCTTGGAAGAACTTTCAGAATTGTTTACTTCACGGACTGGAATTGGCTGTAGATAAATCATAATATGGTTCTGCTTTTCTTAAGTGCCTTGATCTCGAAGAAAGCAAACAGGACTATTTTGAATATGTTTACCACTTCCTCAGACAAACACATCCATCTTTCTAACACATCACGTTTGACTTATCGTTGGCCTTAGAACTCTCAATCGGGATTCCCGATATTTGTAGGAGGCAGCACTGGATGTTATGGGTAAAGTGCTCCAGGGTTCCTCCTTTTTCAACGGTATGTAGGTTGTCTGAATTGCTATAGCGGAGATTGCAAAGGAAACAGAACCTTGTATGCGGTCAATTTGGCATGGGTGCCAAGACCTCATACTAGGAGCAGATGCAGTGGTGCCTACTGGGAGGGGATACCAGAGCATCGTACTAGGAAAAGACGCTGGAGCGACTCCTTACGGCTGACACCGGGAGACACCAGCATGGTTGGTAGCAGCAACACTCTGAAACAGAAGTTAAGGTAGGAGTGGCAGAGCCTCACCTGTGCTGTATCTCAGAATCCTCAATCACCAGCACTAGGCATGGGCAGGGCAAAGCTTAAATAGAATCCCCAGCATGCTAATGGATTACCTGGGGTTCTGGGTAATGTAGTTCTGTTCCCGAATGCCATACATTAACAGGATGTTATCAGCTCTCAAATAATGGAAATGTTCACACAGGTGTCTGAGTTTAACTCCTCTACCTCCCCCTTTCCAATTATCCCTATTGTCCTGACAATGGCAATAAGGTATTCATGCACCAAATGCAGATTCGTGTTAAAAAGAGTCCTGAAGCTATTACCATGTATTCTAAGGCAAAGTCCATGAAGATTAATACTGACAAGATTTGAATGATATGCTTTTCAGTATAAGGCAGGTGGTCACTTTGCCTGGAATACTGGGACAGAGTATTAGAGGTTGACAAGCAATTTACTTATTTAGGTTTCAATTTGACGACATCTAGGGGTGAAGAATATATACATCAGAAAACAAAGAAGGAGTGAATGCCTGTAAAGTTCATTGTAAGGTGTGATGACATGAGAAATGGTGGTCATTTGTTGCTTCTATTGATGCAAGCGTGTAAGCAGAAACGGGTCCCTACGAATATGTAACGTATGGAATTGAGAGTTTGTTTTCCAGCTAAACAAATTAGATGATCAGATACGGAAGCCTACCATGGGATTACAAAACTGTACACTACTTCTATACATATACATTGAATTGGTTTGTCTGCCTTGCTGATAATGGTTTAATTGATGAAAACTCTTCTAATGTTCAAAATTATATATCCAATTAAAAAAGCCATTAAATTTAGCTTTAAAAAATGCTGGTGTTGGGTCATTGTAAAGTGTTAATTGATTATGTGTTTGTGAAGAATGTTTGACAATTCAATATGAGAAGGTTTTGCCCCTCACATTTGCAGTAATAAAGCAAGAGATTAAGATTATGGAACTGGTTTGGGAGTTGTATTCCACCTACACGGATAGCAGGCACCGGCTATGACAATGTATACACGTTTTCCCTTCTTATAATTTTGTGCCACGGTAAATCAGAGTCTTTAAGAATAAGGGCATTTACTGTCTTGTTGTGTTATTTAGGTTCAATTTGCTGGAAGCACTTGTAGTGTACAGAGCTAGATTTGGGGTGTTTAGAATTAATCATACCTGTGGATTATTTCAAGGCATTAAGCATATTGTATTGAAGACATAAACATTAAAGAACACATTGTAACAACGTAAAAAAATAGATTCGATCTTATTGGTCGATTTGTATGAAATTATTATATGCTTGCCACTGAGGGTTGCTGGACTAGACCAGTAAAGGGTTTTGAAATATGATTAATTTTGTGATCATTATTACTTTGGAAGTATTTGTATGCATGCATACAAAAAGCCAATTCTTAATATTAAGATATTTTATTTTGACTTGTGTTTAAAAATAAATATTAAGTTAGGATGGTTCACATGTTTAGCAGAGGTGGGGGAAAGGAGAGTAAAGAGAAAGATTTAGGGAATGATGCAGAGGAGCAAGACCATGAAGACACCTAAAAACAAAGCAAAGAAAATGGAAGTGAAGACGTATCTCAAAAGAGAGCCGGGATAGAGAAAGACGGGGAGGGGTGATGAAGGAATGAGAACGACATAACAAAAGAGAAGTTAGATTTGAGAGAAGAAAAACGTTGAGATCAGAATTTAGGTAGCAGTGAAGGAAGGTACAGAATGGATTTTTAAGAATGTTAAAAGGCTGAAAACATCAGTTGTCTTGAAAACTAATGATGGACAGCATTAGAGCAGCCGAGGGAGGATATTGTGGTAATGAATATAGGATGGTCATCAGTATCAAAGGCAGTGGAAAGATCAAGAATAATCAAAATGGATGAGAGTTTAATGTGGCAGCAGATAGTAGAGAATTAGTGACATAAAGCAGTGAAGCTTTGGTTGAGTGCATGTAGGGGAAGGCATATTGGTGAAGAGAAAGAAGGGGTGTTGGTCAAGGTAAGTATACACCTGGGAATAAACCCCTCATTTTAGAAGTTTGGATACAAAAGGAAGAAGAGAGAAAGGAAGAGAATTGTAAAGGCAGGACTTTTAGAATGTGTAGGGTAGTGCCATGGATACAGTCCGAGAGAAATATAGAGGGAGGAGTTCAGGAGAGCAGTCAGGTAGGGAATGAGATTAGGAAAGACGTCGGGAATGAGGAACAAAGATAGGGAGTTATCTGATGAAAGGAGAAAAGGAGGAATGTAGAGAACGGAGATGGACGTGAAGAAGAAGAAACAATTAGGTCAAGAGAGGTCTGCGAAATATGTGATGGAGAAGCTGGGTATTGAATACAACCACAAGTCTGAAGAAGAGGAAGAGCGGTACAAAATGCATGAGTAGTGCAAAGATGGGGGTTGAAATCACCAAGAAGAAAGAAGGGAAAAGGAAGGGGGAGCAGCAAGCAAAGTTGGGTGTCCAAGTCATCAAGGAAGGAGGATAAGGAGCAAGGGGCAGACGATAATGAGAAAGGCGTTAGGGTGGGGTTCGGAGAATGCCAAATAGTGATATTGAAATGAAAGAAATATGGGGGAAGGTGGAGTGGGGGAAGGAGGGCAAAGAATGAATGGAGGAGGATGACTGTAGCCCTGCCTGTCGTGGAGGGGTGGGAGAATGTAAAAACTGATTAAAAGGAGTAAAGAAAGAGGCAGTGGTGTTTCAGTGTTGCAATGACATTGAAGATTAAACCGTACAAATGTGTCAAGAAGTTTTGCTGTTTTGCAAACAGAACTAGCATTGAATAGACCAATAGGGTGGGAGGGAGAAAGGTCTGGTAGATTACAATAATGTTATTTGAATTCGGCGAACCGGGAGCAATGGGAAGTAAAGTGGAATGGGAAGAGAAATGGCCAGGAATCGTTATTGTCATGAAAAGATAGAGTCGAAAAGTAATGCAGAGGCCTAAGATGTTACTGATTAGAAAGAGAGAGTGAGGGGTGCCGATGGGAGGTGAGCCATAGGAGTTACTGCTCAGTGACAGGGGTTAGGAGAAAAAGGGGCAGAGATGTAGCATGGCAGTCAAAATAGGGACACATGGATCTATATATATAATGCCATTGGGGGCTGCCGCCCTTTGCAGAGGATGACCCAGGCGAGGATGCCCAGGGGGTGTTGAAAATATAAAGTTCTGTTGCATCACGCATCACGTGGCCAAGTTATGTGAGAGATTTAAAGAGTGGGTGGGAAAGTCAACATCCCGGTTTATTTGGCATGCATCTTTAAGAATATTTACTTTAGATGTTATTTACTATTAGAGGAGCAGCTAGGTGATCAAATGCACCAAAGCTTATTTGTGCACGGTGGACCTCCATCAAAACTTTCATCGAGGCAGGGAAACAACAGACTGATTGATGTTTCGGATGCCATACCAAGTTACGTATTTCATGGAAAGGCTAATAATGCAGGAGACATCCCCTGAAAGCAAAATGTGTTCTAAATCCTAAAACCACAACAATTGTTTGCTAAATCATAAAGCAATATCATTGATCATTCAACACAACATGACTCAGACTCAAACTTCTGATTCCTGCCTCTCCCACACCACAATGGGAATCATTATGAGTTTGGTGGTATTTTGGTGGTAAATCTGCTGAAATACTGCCAAATGGAATTACTGTTACTGCCACTCAGTCCTGCAGATTTACAGCTGGATTGCAAGTGGTGGTAGGGCTGTGTAAATCCCCATTTCTGGAGTTCATTGGACTCTTTGGGGATTTCTGCAGAATTACTGCCCGTGCTTGCATATAATTACAAATGTTCATGTTCATTAAAAAAACATGCACATTCACAAAAAAGAACTGATAAAAACACACAGCTTCTTTGAGATAACGATCCTCCCCAGCGACTTACGTCTGCCCTTCCCAATGGAATATGTGGCTGGTCGGAAGAAGGAGACGGAAACTCGGAAGACATGATTCAAATTATTTAATGAACATTATAAGTAGAAGGCCTAACCTTCGCTATTATGAGAGGAAATACCCTGCTTATCTAGAGAAACTTATGGTGCTCATTAGTAGTCAGGAAGTTCAAAGTAAATATGTCCACTATCCAAACTAACCCTATCTGAACATACCACTATATTCAAATAACTTTAATAGAGCCGGGGAATGTCTTGTCTTTGCCAGGTCTCTTCAGTTCCTTTGATAGTCTCTGGATTTAGAGATGCTCTCTCTGATACAGATATTTCTTGGTTGAATCTCCTTGGATAGTATTTGCGATTAATGCCTGTAGCTCTTCAAAAATACTCTTAAGCTACATAGTTTCTATGATCCTATGTTTAGAATATCTTCCTCTCAGAAATTTCCTTTCCTGACACTGTCATGATTATCACTTAAAGAGGCTTCTCAACCTTTTTTTCTACCATTTCATGAGGTGGACTTCCCTTGACACCTCTTTAAACATGAATTGTGATAACTTCTCTGTCGTACAGTGTCTCTTTGGTTAACTTGCTCATTCAGGCATTTCTGTTTCTCATTTCATGATTCTATGTTAGACTTCCTCCAGTCTTGAACTTGGAAGGAAGGTGGTTTCTTCCCTTCTTCCCAGGGAACCTGTTTCCAGTCTCTGTTAGTTGCCCAGCTGGGTTGCTTAACCCCCTTTTGTTCTAGGTTTTTCACTTCTTGTATTTTTAGTTTCCTGCTTGATATTTCGTCTTGTGGACTGGCATGAGTTTCTCCCTTCATATAATAATTCTCCTCCTTGGTCGGGCTATTTGTTATTCTTTTAAAACTTCAACTACAAAATGTTAGTTCTATTTTTCATGATGAGGACTGGGATGAGTTTCTTCCGATCTTTTATGGAGTCCCAACAACTTCTCACTTCCCACTGTTGCCCCGGTGCCTCTCTCTGCGCTGGAGGCAGCGGCAGGGCTTGGCTCTCACTCGGAATTGCTTTCTCACTCTGCTCACTTCTCAGGTTCCCGTTTTTGGGTCCCTTTTCTCGGTTCCTTGTCAGGTTCCTGCTCACCACAGGTGCTGGCGATTGCAAGCGGCACACAATCCCCGTACTGGTGAACTTGAAAACATTCTTCAGGTGTCCTGCCACCATGCTACTCTTGTTGTCATGCCACAACCAGGTAGTGCGCTCCTCCTTCTTTCCTCACAATACTCACCTTGCATCTGCATACTCTGGGCCTTCGGCATCTCATACTGACATTGTCTGCCTCATGGAAGTCACTAGCTGCTTGGCTTGCTTATGCTCCACCTCTACAAGGCATAATGATATCAGAGGGCTTCCCCTGTGCATAAGACTCTCCTCTTCTTCTCCTACACGTCATAGATACATATGCCTCCCATGTCAAAGCAACGTCTTCTTTTTCTTTCACAGTTGGATATCTGTTTTCAGCCAAAGGCAAAGATGCCACTTTATTTACTTTTGAAGGCATTCCTATATATATGGCTATGGTAATTGGCCAAGGGAATTCCTCAAAGGAGCAGGAGTCCTTGCCCATAAAGGGGGAGTCTCTCCAGGTGACATCCCACTTGCCTTGATCCCTAGGGAGGGTTTAGCAGAGTGGGCTCATCTCCCTAGCCTCACAAGGGGTTGGGGGTTCTGCTGGTGAGAAAGGACGAATCCCTGCAATTTGTCAGACACCCCTCCCCTTACGGTGGTGGCTTCCCCATCTCCATTGAGAGGGAATTGACAAAAAAAAGATTCCACATTCCCTTGTTCTTTCCCCTTTCAGTGTTCTACGGTGAAACAGATACGTTGTAGTTTCAGGAACCATCTCATCACGCTGGGGTTAGTGTCTTTTCTTATACTCATCCCGGTTAAAGTAATAGTGCACTCAAAAATATTATTGACCTAAGCGTTCGGGCTTTAAGCATACGTTGATCAATCGTACAAACATGTCCTATGCATCTTACTGTAGTTTTCCTCACTTTTACACATGCGAAATCAGGCAGCAGGGCGCGGCCATCTTGTGCTGATCTTATTCGTTGCTGCATCGCCCTAAGGTGAACTGCCCTGGCGGCACTAAATCATATCTCCCTCCCCTGTGGCTGACATCACTAGACACGTACGGCCCATTTCACAACGCCAATGCACATCTCGTGTCAACATTCTCTGTGCTTCAGCTAATACGTGTCTCCATGGAAGTGGTAGGACGCCTCTTTCCTCAATAAGTATAAACAGACTGCTTCTCATCAGACAACATCAGAGTTGCTTTTTCAATCTTTTCACTGTTTTCTTTTCTGTATATCCTGTGGCTCGTTTCTGCTCTGTTCAGCTATCTTCATTGCTCGTAGCCCATGTGAACAGATACTAGTACTATAATTACTATCTATTTTAATTTTGTTGCATAATGGCAACAATACAGCCCTTCCCGTACAAACTGGAGTATTCTGATGCGGAATTACTAGAAAGAGAAAGATGCTGAAATGATGGGGCTTTGGATGACAGTTGAGGGGGACAAATCATCAGATCAAGAGCCTGAGCCTAGTCACATGGATGAGGTCTCCACCTGGTCTACCTGCAATCGGTGCAAGGTCATGCCAAACAAGGCCGAGAACTGCTGCTGCTGAGAAAACTCTGGATGCTTTGCCTACATATCGGTAGAAGACACACCTTCACTATGGGTTATCGAGTTGCATGACTTCAGGGCAGCCTGCCTCACACGGTCCGTGTTGAAGATTGTGAAGGTGCTCATGCACGAACTTCGCGCAACAGTTCACCCCCGCAATCCAAGTAACGAGTAAGTGTACTCTAGATGTGATGTCACTTAGGCCACTAACATTTCATGTTTGTCTCCTATATTGTCGTAACTTTGATCTATCACTGCCAAAACAATATAGTCTTGCAATTCTATATATCACTTGCGATGTGGGGAAATCATAGTGGTCGTTTTATGTTTCTTTCACGTACAACCAAGAAACAATATTTCTCTGTGTCCCAAATGCAATGGAATGCATAGTTGTTCACTTTTGTAATGTGTCTACACTTTAAAGCCTAAGTTGATTGATCCATGAAGTAACATTTGTACTGGCAACAATGCCATAGGACACAAGATTGCATTTTCAACTAAGGTATGATAAATGTATCTTGTTAACTTAAATACAGTTTGTATCTTTCTCTTCCACAGGTGGTACAGGCTGGTGCCTATCGTGCGTTTACATGGTGGCTTCATGGGAGGCTTGGACACCGTGTTCGATTAGTAATACCCGCCTGTGTCGTTGATGCCATTAGAGACACATTCCCCAGTGACAGCGGTCAGTACAGGGGATTTTCCCACACTGTGCTGCAACCCGAAATATATAATGTGTAGTACATGTGTTCCATCAACATCAGCAATAAAATAAAATACAACTGAACTTTTATGAATGGATGGTTCAATTTTTCAGTGAATCAAGGACACGCTCCCTTGTCCTGGCAGGGCTGACTGGGTGGGAACGGCTGAGGTGCCAAACACCATGTGTACTTCAAATGTATCTTACTCGCAGGGGCCATTGTTCACATGGCCTCCCCAGACCCAGTGTCTCCAGGCAGTCTCCCCTGAAGCAGACCGTACCCTGCAATCCACATAAGTGTGTCTCTCCCTTCAGTGGTGTTCCGTGCTTTGTCTGCAAGCCTCATGCCCATACATCCTCCTCCATTATCAACGGCAGTTCGCACCTGTGGATGTGCACTGCCGAGGGGGCTGGCAGGGATCGGAATGGCCAAGGTGCCAAACACCATGTACACTTCAAAGGTATCTTACGCACAGGGGCCAAGGTTCACATGGCCTCCCCAGACCCAGTGTCTCCAGGCAGGCTCCCCTGAAGCAGACCATGCACCTGCAATCCACATAAGTGTGTCTCTCCCTTCAGCGGTGTTCCATGCTTTGACTGCATGCCTCATGCCCATCCATCCCTCCTCCATTATCAACGGCAGTTCGCACCTGTGGATGTGCACTGCTGAGGAGGCTGGCAGGGATGGGAATGGCCAAGGTGCCAAACACCATGTACACTTGAAAGGTGTCTTACGCGCAGGGGCCAATGTTCACATGGCCTCCCAAGACCCAGTGTCTCCAGACAGGTTCCCCTGAAGCAGACCATGCACCTGCAATCCACATAAGTGTGTCTCTCCCTTCAGCGGTGTTCCGGGCCTTGTCTGCATGCTGCATGCCTATCCATCCTCCCTCCATTATCAACGGCAGTTCACACCTGTGTCTGTGCACCCCGAAGGGGGCTCTCAGGGTGGGAACGTCCGAGGTGCCAAGAACCATGCACACTTTAAAGGTATCTTATGCGCAGGGGCCATTGTTCACATGGAGTCCCCAGACCCAGTGTCTCCAGGCAGGCTCCCCTGAAGCAGACCACGCCCCTGCAAACCACATAAGTGTGTCTCCATTCAGCAGTGTTCTGACCCTTTCCTGCATGCCTCTTGGCTGTCCATCCCCCCTACCCTATCAATAGTAGTTAGCACACCCCTGCTGTTTATCCTCGCCATCAAGCCTTTGGCAATCCGGTTGAGAACTGATACACAACGGACAGAGTTCGCCTGGCCACGGGGCGGGGAGGAACGGGTCTCGCTGTATGCGGATGACCTTTTGATATATTTGAGCAACCCAATAATCTCCTGCCCGATAGTGACCAGAACCCTGGAGGAATACTAACACTTCATGGGACTCCGGGTCAACACACAGAAAACAATCTACTTCCCGGTACAGGGAGGGGAGGAAGCAATCCCAGATCCCTGTCCGTACTCCTTTTCAATTCTGGGCTTCACCTACCTAGGCATAGGAATTAACAGGACACAGGAGGACTTCCCCAAACTGAACCTGCACCCGATAATGGAAAAACTGGAGAACGATGTCGCCCACTGGCACTCCCTCCCACTTTCATTACTCGGGAGGGCAGCACTTTTTAAGATGCTGGCACTCCCGAGATTTCTGTACATCCTCCAAAATGCCCTGCTCCCCATCCCGGCCACAACATTCGCAGATATCAACCGGACCCTCCGCACACTTCTCTGAGGAGGGAAACAGCCATGCATTGCCCTAAAAACGCTCTACCGCTCTGTGTGGGGAGGGGGAATAGGACTGCCCAACATTCGCACATACTACTGGGCGGCACAAGCGGGGGTGGCGAATGAATGGCTACACGGAGACCCGCTGCTACCACACATCCGAGTGGAGACAGGGGACACTGGCCCTCCCTCCCCCCTGCATATACTATACGATAGCCAAGGAACCTAAGAGCGGCACTGACCGGGTCCCGTCACATAAAGCGAGTTTGGAGGGAGATACATAGATACTTAGGCTGGGAAGACAGACCAACCCTGATCCAACCCCTCTGGCGTAATGCACATCTTCCCGAAATACAAAAAATGGACCACTTTGAAACCTGGGAGAGGAAAGGGATATCCACACTGGCGGACATTGTCCAGGAGGGGCGACTGATAGACTTTGAAACCCTATAGACGAGGCACGGGCTGTCACCCATGGACCGCTTTAGATACCTCCAACTCACGCACGCCATTAATACCCAATTCCCAAACCTGGCCGATATACCTGCCTGCTCTCCCTTGGAAACAAACATACTCCCACAAAGTATCCCTCACAAGGTAACCTCCACCCTCTACCAGGCAATTAACTCCTTTGGATCCGGGGAGCTCGTCAACCTCAGGGATAAATGGGAACAGGACCTAGGGCAACTGGAGGCAGAAGAGTGGGTGGAAGCCCTGATGTCCCCACGGGAAATTGGGATCGATGCTAAACTACGGCTGATTCAGCTCCGAATCCTACACAGGTCCTACTACTCCAGAACGCAAATGGCCACTTGGGGGGAGGGGATGGCAACGCAGAATGCACCCGATGCAAAAGGGCAGAGGGTACCTTCTACCACATGTTGTGGGAATGCGAGGTGCTGCAGGAGTTTTGGACGGCATGTTTACTCCACCTCTCCAGAATACCACAATCCTGAGAGACCCTAAACTTATCCTGCTGGGTATAGGAGGCGAAACTGACCTTAATAAACACGAAAGAATATTTCTAAGAGTAGCACTTGGTGCGGGAAAGAGACTCACGGCAGCCACATGGGGCTCGGGGGACAGGATAACCATTGACAGATGGTCCAATGAAATGGACAGATGCGCCTCCCTGGAGAGGCGAATTTATAATGCGAGGGGTTCCCCCCGTAGGTTTCAGAAAATATGGGGAAAATGGGAACTATAAAATGTTAAGGCCAAAACAAGGGACAGCGGCAACGCCCTGCGCAGCTGCCGGGTGGGCGGTGCGGATTCTCAACCCCCCCCGCCATACTACACAGATGTCAAGAGTTATGTTATGCACTGCTATCTACTGCGACCGTGATGTTGGGTCTCCTAATTTCTTTTGTGTACTCATGTTGAATGTGCTACCTTCTCCTTTTTCTTTTTTCTTTTGTTCTCTGTTTAATAAACCAATAAAAAAAGATTTATATAAAAAAAAATAGTAGTTCGCACATGTGGCCGTGCCCTCCAAAGAGGGCTGGCAGGATGGGAACGGCCAAGGTACCAAACAACATGTACACTTCAAAGGTATCTTCTGCACAGCTGACATTGTACACATGGCCTAGCCAGACCCAGTGTCTCCAGGCAGGATCCCCTGAAGCAGGCTGCACCCCTGCTATTCACATAAAACCACGCCATATATACGTCACTCATTCACATACACACCCACTTTTCTAATTCTTTATAAACCCCTTGATATTTACAACATCTGTGACCACTGAAAATCAGCTGTCATCGTGCTACCTGTGAACATCTCTGAGCAGTAGAAGTCAACTTGTGACCGCGCTACCTGTTTTCCTGCTACTAACTACCCTGCTTGCTGAATCTAACTGTTTGTTGGTCAAGGTAAGGGCAGGAGACCTTATCATCTCTTCTTGATCTCTAAATTTCTATCTATTTAGAACAAATGTACCCAGTAGTGTAATGTTCATTCATCTCATTGCCATTACCATTTATTTCTGTTTAATTTGTTCTGTTCTCGATATATAGCAATTGTCATCAGTGTCAATTGGGATAGAATTGCATCCTTTGTGGACCATGTCAATAAGCATGTTTCCATTTGATACATGAAAGTACATTCAACGGACGAGTAACACATTACGATTTGCGTCACATCAATCATGTATGAAAGTTATCCTACTGTATATTGGACTACGCTACAGAGGTTTTGCCTATGTGACCAAAAGAAACATTGCATAGAAAAATGTATGATATAATTCCATCTTTCTCACAAATTCATCCAACATAATTTTTTAACGATGTGGACTTTTTTTAACAGATTTTTCGACAATGCCTGCTTGTATAGTTTACGGTTGCCGTTCTAAGACCCATAACAAACCTAAGGGCACAATAATGCATATATTCCCGAGGAATATAGATCTTATAAGAGAATGGGTCAGATATTGTGGATTTGCACATGACGAGCTTGAAAGTTGAGTCCAGGATGTCTTGGGGACTTGAGGGGAGATCGATTCTGCATCTGCAGCCTGCATTTTACCACGAATATGTACGATGAACCACAGTACACAAAGATGCATCGACTCAGAATGTCTCGTAAATTGCTTCCAAATGCAATTCCAATGCATACACTGCCTCAAGTGAGTCACAGTTCATGAATTAGCTGTAGGCCTTGGGGTACTGAACCAGTAACAACATGGTTGGATAGGTGCTTTTGGTTTAAATGTTTCTTACAAAACTTTGCATATTTACCAGATTGTATTGCTTTATAACTATACCCCATTTTGCTAGACATCTGTCCCTGGTTTTAGGAGCATCATAGAAAATTATTTATGGATACAGAAAACTATGCTATGGTGCCCTTGGAAATAAGCATAATCTTTTTGTAATTGGTTGCTTTACATGTCAATTATTTTAGGTTAGCACATTGACTGAAGCACAGGCTATCTGTAGTGAAGACATCACCGACACGTCCAGTATACCAATGGTGAGCCATACAGACTTGCTGAGGTTCATTTTCTTCAGAGTTGGATCTTCCCATATATTTAATTCAAATCAAATTTTCCCTATACCACTCTTTGACAATGCACAGAAATTGAAGGAGCAAGATTCTGCATCCATTTCTTTCCCGGATTCAACAACAACTTTGTGCGCATATCAGGTACTTTTATTTTGCTATTCGATTACGGAAATGTATTATGCATGGAATTTTAGATAATATTAAATAGTTTACGTATCCTGTCATTTGTTTACATAATGTTTCATTTATGGGTTTTTATTCATATGTACCATTGTCTGCATCCCATTGCGTCTGTTCAAGTTCACTGTTTTCATCCATACTAAAACAAGTACTGTGTTACAGGGTGATAATGGTACTTCGACTACAATTACATCATCCTTTGGAGCTGGTCCAGAGCATGAGGTATGCATACTGACAGTTCCCTTGAATGAAAGAAAGTATGTCCGACATCTGATACTATTAGACAGTGACATTATTGTAAACAAGCATCTTTTCAAACTTTTACCATTTCAGTTCTAACGTTACAATTTCTGCCCTAATGCCGAATACAATGCAAAATGCTTGAGTGCAACATTACAATCAGTGGGTTTCGCACAGTGATCTCTGATCGAGTACACTAGCTATTAATCAGGTGAAATTCGAAATGTATATTTTGACTAAATGATTTACACTGTTTACGACGGTATTTATGCAAGCCATGTGTGCGAGGAAAGAATTTGATTTCAAATACAATTGACTTTTTTTAATGAATATTCTATTCAAGGGATGTATACAAGGTCGGGAATTAGAAGCTTGCTGGTGCACTCGTTACAGTGAAGAACATGGTTTCACAGAAAATCAAGAAAGCAAGGGTAACTAACAAACAATTGTGATTACAAAAAGTGGTTTGGGCTGGTGTTGTCTTCATAACATGCTTTTAAAAAAAGTGCTATATACTTTATGTTGGATTTACATTGAACATGTTTTTATAACCCATCTCCTAGAGGCCCAGAAGAAAACAAAGTATGAAGACAAACACAACAAATGAAACCAGAGATGCTGCTTGCCAAACATATTTCACCATTGAGCAAATATTATTTGAGGCGTTGCATAGTCCAGTCAATACGCAGACTCAAGATGCTTATGCCCAAACGCCAGAAAATGAATTGAATGTGACCGGCGAAGCAAGCAAAGCGTTTTTGGACCATTGCTACAATGTGAGAACTAGACAAGATGAAGAAGAAACTGAATATAAGGAATATGTTTTTGAACTACTCAGTGACCACTTCACACAATCTACACCCGCCAAAAAAAAGGGCCACCCAACAAACAATCGATATTGATGGTTTCTCCAATTCATGTTCAAATAACACAAGCTGAAATAATAGAGAATGAAGCCTCAACGGAATTGACCGAGGAATTAGCCAAAGATCTCGACTTCAGTGTGTCCTGTTCAACCGATATGTCCACCACAGTTGAGTCACAAACCACATTCATGCAGGACGATAGTCTAATAAAGGAGCACAAATACATTGTATTCTACAGCTGCCTGTTTGAGATTATACTGATGCTGAGATGTGTCCATCCAATGAGGGGGGAAGTATGCGGGAAGCCATTGGTGAATGTGACTCGTGCATCACAAGACACTAACCCGAAAATAAAAGCCACCTGTGATCAGCTCCATGCTACATTTTCATGGTCCGCGCAACTGATGCTGGGCAAAATGCCAGCAGGAACTCTACTATGTGCAGCAGCTTTACTTTTCAGTGGATCTATTTTTATAAGTTGTCCAGTTTCTGTCAATTTGTGGGACTCCAGTTCTTTTCTAAAACACAGTACTACAAATATACAAGTATATTTATTCCCTGCTATTAGTGAAGCTTGAAAAATTGAACAAATGTTAATTGAAAAGGACATTCTCTGACAAACAGTTCAGGCTAGCTGGCGATGGACAGTGTGACAGCCCCGGATATTCAGCAAAGTGCTGCACATACCACTTTCAGGACATGGAAACTAAATAAATTGAAAGTTTGGTGGTCGTGCAGGTGTCCGAATGTAAATCCTCAGTGGCCATGGAGAAACATGGTTTTATTAAATCCCTGGAAGATCTCCAATCGAGGGGAATGAAAATAGACCTCATAGCCACTGACAGACATGTTTCAATAGCCAAGGCCATGAGAGAGCAGTTTCCAAGCATTCACCATCAATTTGATGTATTGCACGTTGCCAAATCAATCAAAATGAATAAAAAAATCACAGCTGCTGGAAAAATAAAAGGTTCTGAAAATATTTTACAGTGGTCCCAGTCTTTCAGCAACCATCTTTGGTGGAGCTCCAAAACTTGTGGTCGGTCTGTGGAAATTCTACTTGAAAAATGGTGCTCATTAATGCACCACTGTTCCAACGTTCACCCTTGGACAGAAAACCTACATTTTCACCAATGTGCACATGGACCTTTATCGGAGGAGCAGTAACACAAGAAAAAGTGGTTGGTTCCATCTTCACCTCCACACAAAGCTCTTGATAAAATCGTGTTTGATAAAATTCTATCAAGCGATCTGAAGGGACTCACAGAATTCTGTCACACAGGAGATTTGGAGGTGTTCCACAATATGTGCCTAAAGTACAGACCCAAGAGATTGCATTTCCGTATAGACAGGATGCAATATAGGACATTACTAGCGGTCTTAGCGCATAACGAGAACGTTAGGAGAGACCAATCGAGGACAGCAGGAAACTTTGGGATGCTTCGTTACACAATGGCCTTTACGAAAAGAATCAAAAAATGGGTGGTCAATCCAATATACCAGGAAATGGAATTCGATTTTGAGAAAGATCTCATGATTTTGGTCCGAGTACACATGCATTGCCACCAAACATTGCAAACGTGCCCTGTCCACTGAATGCAGACCTCGTGGAATAGTTCACTTCCCGGTTCAAATGGTTAGCAGCTATTTATTTGTTCACCAATGTTTATATAAAGTGTCCAAGTGAAGCGCCCAAATTGACTTTTGAAATGTATCCTCTTTGTCAATTATTTTTGCAAGAAGTGCCCTTTGGAGGATGCCATACAGTGTAACGCTGTGCCTTCACACTTCCTGCTTTCGTCAAGCTCTTGTGGGTCCTTCACTGATCGGGGGAGGGTCAGATGGATATCAGCATGAAAGAAACCTTGGGTTTCTGCAGTTGCCTTACAAAGCACGTGTCTAAATAGCTGAATAAATACGTGCCCCACAAAGGAATGACACCTAGCCTAGATAAGATACTTGGCATGCAAGAACTACTGACTGTAAGCAAAACAATGCATCAAAGGGGTTTGTTGGTGAGAAATAGGTGCATTCTGACCTATGATTTTATGGGGGCATGTGTTAGGGATCGTTGCTATCGGATGCCTTATCACAGGGGCCGATCTTTGATTTGTGGCCCTCAGAGTCTTACGATTTCAAATGCACTGGGGGTAGGTGTCAGTGTTACCAAAATATATGACCACTCTTGATTAGGTATATGGGAGGTGAAGTTGAGGTGATGCAGGGTTAGGGTTTGGCGACCAGATTCATTCAAAGGGAACAGGGCTCATGTGTTCAGGGGATCGCGGCCTGGCAGGAGGGGGTTGGAGATGGCATGAGACAGTGAGCAGAGTTGGATTATGCACTAAGGTTGCATCAGGGCTTGCTCTGACATTCTCGTACAAGCATATCTTGCCAGGGCTCGAGACTCCATACTTGCGAAAAATGTTTGCGCGATTTGCCGGGTGAACTGGAGATGGGCTGAACTGACAGGTGGTGTGGGCTGGCTATGCAAATCAGTGTAAGAGTGCGAAAGAGGGATATTATAAATAAAGCATTTATCACTAGAAATTCATTTGTTTTTCAAAAATATTTCAAATGCCACTGTGGACTGAAGGGCTATTCCCTCTCATTGGGAGTGAAGGTCAGCGCCTTTGAATTTGGCTTGTGAGCTGAGCACACCCACGCATCGTACACAGTATAAGGTATGATTATTTTTCATCCTTGGAAGAAAGGAAGGATTCTGAATTAAATGAATGAAGCAAGGTGAGTAATAACGTCAAATATGATAAGGATCGCCATTCCAAACCTGAACAAAGGAATATGGAATTTCATTTTATGAAAATTTGTTGATCTAAACGGACACTCTGCGTTACGCCGAGAGAATGGAAATGCTAAATATTATGTAAGTTTTACTGTAGACCACTTTATAGACGAACGAGTCAAGGTTTCAATTTCTGACCGTTATTGCTGGCTTACATTGTAATGGGTTGTTGTTTGTGGCATATTGCAAAGACACGTAAAAACAACCTGTGTGTACTTGTCTTTGTCCCGGGCACATGGGCAGTCCAGCATCGAAATGCATGTAGTTCACATCTGGGTTCCCCCAGGTTCCATGAATGCCAAATTCTACACTAATATTTCTGTAAAAATTCTATCTATGTGTTCTTCGAATTCATTGTGAGCAAAACATACTGCATAGCACTAACCTCTCAAGCAAATTGTAGACTACTTTCCACAATGTTTTCTCTGTGTTTCCATTATTTCACGTTTGTGCTCATCATTAGTTTTCACATGGTACAGAATAAATGGGCAAATTGATAAATTATAATGAAGAACGGCTACTGAGACTCATTTCTGTTATGTTTTCCACACCGCTACATCCTGCCTTTCTGTGAATGTCATCGATTCCAGATACCAATTGATGGCTTCTTTAGCCGGCAGCTGCAGATACACTTAAATGGCTGGATAGCTATGATGCTGTTTTGGGACGATCGCCCAGGGTCAATATGCCCTTTCGCCGTACCAGCAATAAGGAGCAACCTGACATCGTTTACTGTGGCCTAGCGCCAAGATGATGCCGAAGCTTTGCGATTCACGGTGCGTCCAATGCGCTTCTTATACCCAAAATGAACAATGTGTGACTCATGATAAACATTTGTGGATCGAGAACAAAGAAAGAAATTACCAATGTGGTTGAATATGGCAATCGCCAGATGTTCTTGGAGCGTGTATTGTGAAATGAAAGTACATTATAAATTGCTGAGTATTGCGATTTCCTTTAAAAATTTGCAGGCCGATTCATGGAAGTAATGTGCGCCGAAAATTCCGGCGCAGAGGTGCCAAAACGTGCGAATCGCAGTGCAAGTGGGAAAATCACAGGGAAACCAGCGCACATCGATTCATGGAAGTCCGTGCGCGAGAAAAATATTGGATGTGCGCTGAAAAAGTGCGCGGTGCACACCGGCGCACAGGTCATCCAACGGCGTGCACCACGGCCACAGCGAAATCGCACATAACGCGGCGCACTTAACAAAAGTAGGCGGAACACGGGGCGTAACACTCTGAATGGGGAACAACACGTGAAAATATGGGCGTCACGGGGGAAGTACAGGAGGCAAGTGTGCGGAACGCCCACAGGCTCGCCTATAGCTCGTATTCATGGAATCGAATAGGGCAAACCAGTGCACGGGCAAAGACGTGCACAGGGCCAAACAAGTCCGCCACAAGAAAGCAGGCAGTAGCGCCCCTGCGCCTGAAATAAATGGGCGCCAAAATGTGCGCTAACAAAAAGCACCTATATACAGCCATGATGAATGATCCATACTGTGGCCCTCTAGGAAAATTGAGGTGCAAAGGGGTATGCAACAAACACGGACACCCGCTGTGTGAAAAATAGTGTGTGTGTGTATTTCGGGATGCGCGGGAAGTTCCACACGCGATTGGCCTGGGTATGTGTATTTCGGGGTGCGCGGGAAGTTCCACACGCGATTGTCCTTGGTACGTGTATTTCGGGGTGCGCGTGAAGTTTCACACGCGATTTCAGCAGGGTACGTGTATTCCAAGGTGCGCGGGAAGTTTCACACGCAAATTTGCAGGGTACGTGTACTCCAGGTGCGCGGGAAGTTCCACACGCGAATCCAGCAGCCTACGTGTATTTCGGAGGTGCCGGTGAGTACTACACGTGAATTGGCCAAGTGGGTCCTCCCAGGTGTTCCCTCTACACCCTCCACGGCCGCTGCAGGCGGCCCACACCACAGGGGACTACCCTGCACCCCTGCACATGTCCCTCAGGCAGCCCATCCACCATGGCCATGCCCCCCAGCCAACCCACATGTCACCTTGCACTACTGCCCACCAATGCAAGTCTCCCAGCACCCATCACCCCCCAGCATCCAGGGGCACCCTCCACCAGGCCCCCACTCATGTCTCTCAGCACCCCCACCCCCCAGCATCCAGGGGCACCCTCCACCAGGCCCCCACTCAGGTCCAACTCATGTCTCCCTGCACCCCCACCCCCCAGCAGTCAGGGGCACCCTCCACCAGGCCCCCACTCATGTCTCCCAGCACCCCCACCCCCCAGCAGTCAGGCGCACCCTCCACCAGGCCCCCACTCATGTCTCCCTGCACCCCCACCCCCCAGCATCCAGGGGTACCCTCCACCAGGCCCCCACTCATGTCTCCCAGCACCCCCACCCCCAGCATCCAGGGGCACCCTCCACCAGGCCCCCACTCAGGTCCAATTCATGTCTCCCTGCATCCCCACCCCCCAGCCGTCAGGGGCACCCTCCACCAGGCCCCCACTCATGTCTCCCAGCACCCCTACCCCCCAGCATCCAGGGGCACCCTCCACCAGGCCCCCACTCATGTCTCCCTGCACCCCCACCTCCCAGCATCCAGGGGCATCCTCCACCAGGCCCCCACTCTTGTCTCCCAGCACCCCCACCCCCCAGCATCCAGGGGCACCATCCACCAGGCCCCCATTCAGGTCCAACTCATGTCTCCCTGCACCCCCACCCCCCAGCAGTCAGGGGCACCCTCCACCAGGCCCCCACTCATGTCTCCCAGCATCCCCACCCCCAGCATCCAGGGGCACCCTCCACCAGGCCCCCACTTGTGTCTCCCTGCACCCCCACCCCCCAGCATCCAGGGGCACCCCCCACCAGGCCCCCACTCATGTCCAACTCATGTCTCCCTGCACCCCCACACCCCAGCAGTCAAGGGCACCCTCCACCAGGCCCCCGCTCATGTCTCCCAGCACCCCCACCCCGCAGTATCCAGGGGCACCCTCCACCAGGCCACCACTCATGTCTCCCAGCACCCCAACCCCCCAGCAGTCAGGGGCACCCTCCACCAGGCCCCCACTCATGTCTCCCTGCACCCCCATCCCCCAGCATAGAGGGGAACCCTCCACCAGGCCCCCACTCATGTCTCCCAGCACCCCCACCCGCCAGCATCCAGGGGCACTCTCCACCAGGCCCCCACTCATTTCTCCCAGCACCCCCGCCCCCCAGCAGTCAGGGGCACCCTCCACCAGGCCCCCGCTCATGTCTCTCTGCACCCCCGCCCCCCAGCATCCAGGGGCACCATACACCAGGCCCCCACTCATGTTTCCCAGCACCCCCACCCCCCAGCATCCAGGGGCACCCTCCACCAGGCCCCCACTCAGGTCCAACTCATGTCTCCCTGCATGCCCACCCCCCAGCAGTCAGAAGCACCCTCCACCAGGCCCCCACTCATGCCTCCCAACACCTCCACCCCCCAGCAGTCAGGGGCACCCTCCACTAGGCCCCCACTCATGTCTCCCAGCACCCCCACTCCTCAGCATCCAGGGGCACCCTCACCAGGCCCCCACTCATGTCTCCCAGCACCCCCACCCCCCAGCAGTTAGGGGCACCCTCCACCAGGCCCCCACTCATGTCTCCCAGCACCCCCACCCCCCAGCAGTCAGGGGCACCCTCCACCAGGCCCCACTCATGTCTCCCAGCACCCCCTCTCCCCAGCATCCAGGGGCACCCTCCACCAGGCCCCCACTCATGTCTCCCAGCACCCCCACCCCCCAGCAGTTAGGGGCACCCTCCACCAGGCCCCCACTCATGTCTCCCAGCACCCCCACCCACCAGCAGTCAGGGGCACCCTCCACCAGGCCCCACTCATATCTCCCAGCACCCCTACCCCCCAGCATCCAGGGGCACCCTCCACCAGGCCCCCACTCATGTCTCCCTGCACCCCCACCCCCTAGCATCCAGGGGCACCCTCCACCAGGCCCCCACTCAGGTCCAACTCATGTCTCCCTGCACCTCCACTCCCCAGCAGTCAGGGGCACCCTCCACCAGGCCCCCACTCATGTCTCCCAGCACCTCGACCACCCAGCAGTCAGGGGCACCCTCCACCAGGCCCCCACCCATGTCTCCCTGCACCCCACCCCCCAGCATCCAGGGACACCCTCCACCAGGCCCCCACTCATGTCTCCCAGCACCCCCACCCCCCAGCATCCAGGGCACCCTCCACCAGGCCCCCACTCATATCCAACTCATGTCTCCCTGCACCCCCACCCCCCAGCAGTCAGGGGCACCCTCCACCAGGCCCCTACTCATGTCTCCCAGCACCCCCACCCCCCAGCATCCAGGGGCACCCTCCACCAGGCCCCCACTGATGTCCAACTCATGTCTCCCTGCACCCCCACCCCGCAGCAGTCAGGGGCACCCTCCACCAGGCCCCCACTCATGTCTCCCAGCACCCCCACGCCCCAGCAGTCAGGGGCACCCTCCACCAGGCCCCCACTCATGTCTCCCTGCACCTCCACCCCCCAGCATCCAGGGACACCCTCCACCAGGCCCCCACTCATGTCTCCCAGCACCCCCACCTCCCAGCATCCAGGGGCACCCTCCACCAGGCCCCCACTTATGTCTCCCAACACCCCCATCCCCCAGCATCCAGGGGCACCCTCCACCAGGCCCCCACTCAGGTCCAACTCATGTCTCCCTGCACCTCCACCCCCCAGCAGTCAGGGGCACCCTCCACCAGGCCCCCACTCATGTCTCCCAGCACCCCCACCCCCCAGCAGTCAGGGGCACCCTCCACCAGGCCCCCACTCATGTCTCCCTGCACCCCCACCCCCCAGCATCCAGGGGCACCCTCCACCAGGCCCCCACTCATGTTTCCCAGCACCTCCACCCCCCTGCATCCAGGGGCACCCTCCACCAGGCCGCCACTCAGGTCCAACTCATGTCTCCCTGCACCCCCACCCCCCAGCAGTCAGCGGCACCCTCCACCAGGCCCCCACTCATGTCTCCCAGCACCCCGACCCCCCAGCATCCAGGGGCACCCTCCACCCGGCCCCCACTCATGTCTCCCAGCACCCCCACCCCCCAGCATCCAGGGGCACCCTCCACCAGGCCCCCACTCATGTCCAACTCATGTCTCCCTGCACCCCCACCACCCAGCAGTCAGGGGCACCCTCCACTAGGCCCCCACTCATGTCTCCCAGCACCTCAACCCCCCAGCATCCAGGGGCACCCTCCACCAGGCCCCAACTCATGTCTCCCAGCACCCCCACCCCCCAGCAGTGCGATTGGCCTGGGTACGTGTATTTCAGGGATGCGCAGGTAGTTTTACATGCTATTTCACCAGGGTGCGTGTATTACGGGGTTCGCATGAACTTCCACACGCGACTGGGCCTGGGAGAGTGGGGTACGTGGATTCCTGGGGTGGCCGGGAAGATTTACACGCGACTGGGCCTGGGAGAGGGTGTTACGTGTATTGCTGGGGTGGGCGGGAAGATTTACACGGTCGCCTATAACGTGCCAAAAAAGACGGTCCAATCCGGAAACACGTACTCCAGCATGAAGCAGGCGCACGTCCCGCGCAGCATAAAAGTGTGCGCAAACAACAAACAAGCTCAGACACCAGGATGAATATACCGTTCCTAGCAGCAGTGGCCGTGGGATACCGCAGGAGGAGGAGGAGGATAGTCGGGGCCAGAATATTTACACCCAGAACCAGCCTTTTTGGTATGCCTGATGACCAGGTATATGGGAGGTACAGGTTTCCACCTCACATAATACTTGACCTGGTCAGTGAGTAGGAGGATGACCTCACATCACCCACCCTGTGCTCCCAAGCACTCAGCCCCCTGGAGAAGGTCCTTAATGTACTGCACTTCTTGGCCACTGGATCATTTCAGCGGACAAGTGCCATAGTGGGGGGGTGTCACAGGCCACGCAGTCACGCTGCCTACACCAGGTCTTGGCCATCATCACTACACGCCCATCAGTCCGCTGGCACATATACCTGCCCAGAACACCTGCAGAAAGGCAGGCTGCAGCCCAGGATTTCTATGGGGTGGGACAATTCCCCAAAGTGCTAGGTGCCATTGATTGCGCCAATGTGGCTCTACGTCCCCCCAGGGCATCTGAGCACATTTATAGAAACCGCAAGCACTGGCATTCCATCAATGTGAAGGTAGTATGTGATGCCAAGGGAATCATCACCTCAGTATATGCCAACTATCCAGGGTCCACCCACGACAGTTTCATTTACAGAATGTCAACCCTAAACCGGGACATGGAAGCTGGGCAGCATGGTGATGCATGGCTGCTTGGTGAGTATAAATGCCACTGCACATGCATGCATGTCAGATACAGAGTAATGTCACTACCCCACTAATGATACCCATCACCACCTCCCCAGGGGACAGTGCCTACCCTCTAAGCACCCACATGATGACGCCAATTCGGAACCCCATCACGCCTCCCGAGGTAAGATACAACACTGCCCGTATTGCAACCCGGGGCATAGTGGAGCGCACATTCGGAGTGCTCAAGTCACGCTTTTGCTCCCCTGACCTTTCTGGCCGGCAGCTGTTATACGCTCCCCCAGTAGTGTGCAGGATCATAGTGGTAGCATGTGTGCTGCACAATGTTGCAACACGCCGGGACCTGACTGTGGACATGGTGGTGCCCCTACACCCCCAACCACATGCACGCCCGCTGCACATGGGAGGGGAAAGGGCATGGGGTGAGGAAGCCCGTACGCAGCTGGTGGCTAATTACTTCACATAGAAATCACACCCCTTTGGAGTGCACACAGACCTGGCACATACCATCTGACAATCAATGATGACTCAATCTGACAATTATGATGAATGAAGGGACAGTCAACTGTCAGAACCATAGCAGCCTGAGATTGTTCACCTGGAAGTGTCACAATGTGTGCATCCCTACCTACACAAACACCACCAGTGCAGTGTCATCAAAAGACACAATTCTATGCAGCAAAAATTAATACCCACTTGCAAAATACAACATGAGAACAGTGCCATGTCACCCAACCCCTCCCCGGCACCGCCACACAACACACCATGGCATGTCATGCTATGTGAGAGCAAACAAAGTAATCCCCACAACATGACACACGTGTCACAAAGTACAGTGTCCCTAATGGAAACTGGCCACACATGAAATGCTCACAGTAATGCCGGACCAACAACACACATTACCAAATATTTAGCAATAATACAAATCACCTACACAACCTCAAACCTACCATAAACATGACAGTACGGATTTAAAAAATTGGTAGTCTCACTACCTGATAATGCCAGCACTTCGACCACTTCTAACTGAACAGTGTTAGCGCCATGCAAAAGTGTAGGTGCACTGCTTAGAACCTGGACTCCATCTCCATGTGAAGACATGAGGAATGGACCTGCAAATTAGGAGGATGAGATGGATGCAGAGGCACATATTAATACACCATGCAGTGTACAATACAACAACAATATGCACTAAGAATGTATACACAGTATTGACTACAGACTGCCCACACAGCAAATGGGAGTCCAACGTCACTGTGTAAGTCAATGTCACCTGGGCACACCCTTTGCAAGCGCATGGAAACGGGAAGCAGGAGGGGTGTGTGTCACACAAACCCAAGCATCTAACCCAAATTCAGGACAAGCCTGCATGTGCCCAGCCACAATACAGCGTATGCCCACAGGAGCCACACAAGGCAACACACTGAAAAAAAAAATCCAAAATCAAAAATCAAAAATGGCCATGTATGGGCCAAGGGGTGTGGGGGAGGCCACCCAGGAGGTCCGAGGACAGGGTGCACACCAAAACCCACCTGTGTGGATTTTGGGAAAAAAACCCTCCATGGGCTCATGGCCTGCACGGCTACCCTATTGTGAGAGAATCGCTGCTGTCGCTCTCCTCACCCTCTGCAGCTGCATCAGGAGGTGGTGGTACTATGGGAGGCAGCCCACGCAAAGCCCTAGTCTTGTCCTCCATGGCAGCAAGCATGCGGGTGTGGAAGGTCTGGTTCTGGAGGATAATCGTGTGGAGGTCCCCATGCAACAACTCACGGGATGCCCGGACCTCCTCCCTAGTTGCCTGCATCTCAGCTGAGAGCGTACGTGTGAAACGCTCCAGCTGCTGTTCTGTCGTCGTGTCAGTTGAAGCCTCAAGCTCAACAAGAGTCACCCTGAGCTGACGGAGTTCCACCCTTAGGGTTTACCTGTGGCCCTGGGACTCAATAGAAATGGCTTTCCGCAGAGTCTCCAGTGCCGCCCGTCTGTCCCTGTTGGACGCCAACATGTCCTCCCTGTGTGACTGGCAAATGGAGTCTGTTGCCTGCTGTAGTTGTTCCATCAGCCTTTCTTGGGGGGACAATGGAAGTGGCCACCCTATCCATGGCCTGAGCCATCATCTCAGATGATGCTGCCTGTTGGTTTGCCATACCGTATATGGATTGCTCCCATGCGGTATTGCCAGGTGGCGTACGGCCATCGCGTCGGCGGGCACCACACCTGTCTGGGGCAAGGCGAACTGCGCCTTGCTGTGCCAGCACTGCCTGAGGCTGCAGGACTGCATTCCCCCTCTGATCTGCTGGCCCAGGAACAGGATCAGATGTTGCGAAGTCTGACCCTGCATCCGTAACCACCAAAGGCGGACCTACCAACACTGACATCCCCATTGAGGGTTCTACCCCTTGTGCAGGTGGGTTGGACAGTACAGAATCCCTCCCAGAAACACTAACCTGTGACCGCACATAGGTCTCATCATCCGAATCGACACCTGAATAGAGCTCGGGGGAGGTGCACCCAGAGACACCCCTTGAGAGAATGTTCTGCAGCAAGTGTGGGTTCTCACCCACCACCACACCACGTCCCTCACTGGTGCCCGGTCAGGCCTGAGACCCCTCCTGGGTCTGCACCATCTCCACAACCCCAGCAGTATCAAGTGCGTCATCCCCTGCAAAGACATGAAAGAAAAGAAATGGGAACAGGCATTAGCACCATGGCACACAATCAGGACTGAGAAACAACAGAACCAGTACTTCATTGACACATGTCCCACATGACTATAACTCTCCCATGCATGCACCGTCACTGTGTATGAAGGGGAGGCAAATGGCACACATTGATGACACCAAGATGGAAGACCAACACATTTGCTGCATGCTGGCTAGCAGTGCCATCACACATTGGCCTGTGATTGGCATGTCCAATACACATACATGACACATGCCATCACACAGATGGCATGCACCATAGCCATGTCACACATGTGACAATAGGACTGAGAAATGCCTAGTGAACGTTTTGGAATGCAAACAATCAGCCTGAATGAACACAGAATAATATGCAACAATGTTGTGGCAAGATGACACTTCAAGGGCACACACCCCCTCACCTGGCACTCAATCAGAAGCACTCACACACACACCATGCACATGGATGACACACACATGCATGTGCACTCACCGGACAATGCCTCGTAATCTGGCAGGTCTCCCATGCCTTGGATCTGTCCCTCTGTGACGTAGGTCCCAGCAACATACTCATGTCGAGTGAGTTCAATGTCCTCTGCTGGAGACCCACCTCCAGTCACTAGAGTAGCGGCATGACTTGAGGCCAGCTTTTTCTTTGCCCTGCGCTTCAGGTCATTCCAGCGCTTGTAGCAATCATTAGCTGTACACCTCACGAATCCAAGGGCACTTATGATGTCCACGATGGTCTGCCAGTGTGCCAGACATTGTGCAGGTGTGGTCTTGCATCCTGCAGTAATCACCATTACGCTATTGTGTGCGGACACATACTCCACAAGTGCATCAAGTTCGGCCAGATTGAAGCTGGGCTTCCTTGGCGGGACGGAATGTGTAGCCGTGTCTGGGGCATCAGCCTGTACTGGACGAGCACTCTTCCTCTTCCGCTTGGAAGGTGGTGGGGATCCTGAGTGTCCTACGCCGCTCTGGACACTAGGGGCAGGGGCCCCGGTGGACTGTGGACTAGGAGTGTGGGAATGAACACTCACCATGGGACTTGGTGCAGGCATTAGCTGAAGTGTGATGTAGTCAGGGGGAACGTCAGCAGGATGGACTGGGACCGACACTGTCCTGGCTGGTAGACTCAGAGCTGGGGTGGATGGAGCCGCAGCTGCCCCTGCAGCCTCCCCACCCTGCCTACTTGGGGCAGCAGATGACATAGCTGCCCCTGATCCACGTGGCCTGGTGACACCAACGTGCACCGCCACACGTGGCCTAGACCTGCCGACCTGGAAGTCAGCCATGGAGTCACCCTGTGCCAGGTTTGGTGCCACAATGGGCTGGTCCAACAAGGGCTGAGCATGGATGGTGTCAGTCACGTTACCCTCAACCAGGGGGGGCATGGGTGTCCCTGACTGGGCACCTACACATGGGGGGCTAGAGGCACCCTGCAAGTCCCGGCCACGTCCCCTACCGTATCCACCACGCCCACCTCTTGAGGCTCGGCCACCTTTGCCACCCTTACCGCGTGCTCGCCTCCCAACCATGGCACTGATGTTGTTGTGCGTATGGGAGTTGCAGTAAACTATTGTCCTGGGCAATTGGGGGTCAAAGGGGTAGGGTACTAGATGGAATTCGTACCCTAGTTCTCTAGCAAGGCTGTATGTGACCCCTGGGGGAAGATGACGGGTCACGCAACGCACAGGCACCCCAAAAAAGGGAGATAATGTGCACGCAACCCCTCCTAGACCACGTGCATGGAAAACCAAACCTGCACTACGCTGTGGCACCCAGAAACACAAAAATGAACGTATGCGTGTCACATGCAGCCTAGAATGACCTCTGAAGGGGTACGCGACACACAGGGCAAGCACAGATGTTAAATACGTGCCCGACTCACTGTCTGCCTGGAAAAATAGCGTGAAAAAGACGCACGTGTGCACGTTGGCAACACCCCCGTCAAAAGAAGAATTGTACGCTGTCTGAGGAGACAGGACAACAGAAGAAGTGAACGCTGTTTGAGTAAATAGGCCCAGGAAAAAGACAAAAAGAGAAAAAGCTGTCAGATGTAACAGGGAGTACGAACTTGGAAAGCCGTGAAGTAAATCGCGTGTGAACCGACAAGAAGTACAGATTTCACCCACTCGCTCTCCACGAAAAGCACGTACAAGGAAATGGCGTTCTACACATACCTTTTAAACATGCCCACATGTCCAGCGTCACTTCCGCGTGTACGAGTTAAGGCCCTATCCTCCAATTACACGAGCTGACACTCTGACGTGCAGTCATTGGATGTGTAACATGCACCCGTGTACAGGGAAACGCCCGCGCATGCACGTCACAGACGCGCATACGCGCTAAGGGCCTTTGGTCCAATGGAATCGTGTATGCGTGCTGACGCGCTTACGCGCTAAGGGCCTTTCCTCGAATTACACGCTGACGTGCAGAATTTTCATGTGCCAAATCACTCCGTATCAAGCTGACCACGCGTAAGCACACGGAAGACCACGCTCCTGCCCAAAAGGCCGAATTACTGCTCCCCAGAGCCCTGAGCAGCCTCCCACGAACCATCTGCTGCTGCCTGCCTGCTGCCACCGTGCCCTGCCATTTGGTGCCTGCACATCAGCCATCTGCAGGGGTCCAATTGCTGTGTCCACCCCTGCTGGAACAGAAGACTCCTGACTGGGATACCATCGCTCCACAGCCCAGCCCCAGGACCCAGTTGCCCACCCAAGCCTGCCTCGGGGGTCGCCATGTTGGGGCAAACACCATCCGAGACCACTGGCGACCCCCAGCCAGAGGGGCAGAGGGCCACCAGCTTCAGTCAGAAGGAAGTTGGTGTCCTGGTGGAGCTTGTCCTGGGGCATTATGATGCCCTATTCGGATAATCATGCGCCGACAAGGAAGGACAGGACAGGATCTGGGGCGACTTTGTGGTTGCCATCAACGCGGAGGTGGTGGCAACCCGCAACATCAAGCAAGTCAAGAAGCGCTGGGAGGACTTGAGGTCCAGGACCCTCATAAAGGCCCGGCACCTCGTGGTGGGGGGCCGGGGCAGCATGAGTACCATCCAGCTGAGGGTCCTGGAACGCGTACGCCCAACGCTCCATGCCCAGATCCTTGAGAGGCAGACCCGTCTGGAGTCGAGCGGAAGTGGCCAAGCATTGCTGTGTGAAACAGGGCATGTTGCAGTGTGCTGGTTGTCTGATACTTGCCTGTATGTGTGACATAGGCCATGTACGCGTGTGTGTGTGCAGGGACATCATGGTCATGCATGTGAGACCAGTAATGTGTGAAGCACACAGTTGGTGTATGTGCTTAAATGCAACATGGGGAGCCCTATGCGGAATGGACACATGAGAGCATGCCAGTCTTTGTTCCTGGACATGGGTGGGGGTGAGGGATGGGTGCTGATGCCATGTACATGTATGGTGTCCATGTATGTGTGTCTGACCTGCGTGTCTGTGACTTGTGAATGCCATGGATGCATGACACATGTCTGTGACAATGTTCAGAATCACTGACGCAGCCTAGTTATCCTTGCATCCACTGTGTCTGGGGACGAGTCCAGATGGATGAAAGTACGGTGAAGTGTGTGCATGTGATAGGCATGACCCATGATGCGTGTGATTTCAAAAACAACATTGTATGTTTCAAGAGTCCCTTAGACATGTTTGCTAAGGTCCATAGCATGCGCCATGCCTGTTACCACATGTGTTTTGCCTGCACTGACCCATGTGTTGTGGAGGGACATGATGAAAGTGATCTTTGACAGTGCCACTCATCTGCTATTGCTTCCTGTCTAGGGGACCATTGTACAGTACCCTGATGATTGTGTTCTATGTCTCCCTCTACACAGCGCAAAGTGAAGAAGAGGGCGGAGACGGCGCTGTGGAGCAAAGCGGCGGGGATGCCCCCACGGCTGCAGCAGAAGGGGCTTGCAATGGCGGAAGACAGGGTGGAGCCATCCAGGTTGGTGGTTTCCACAGAGGAGGAGGAGGCCGCTACTGAGCCGCACATGGGGCCTGGTGGAGGCATCCCTGCTGGTGCAAGTGGTGCAGTCCAGGGGCTGGGGCAGGAGGCAGCACAGGTCACTGTGGAGGTGCCTGTGCATGTCACTGTCCCTGACACTGTGACTGCACCACCATGCACCAGCAGAGATGCCCCATCCCAGGCCTGTCCGCAGGTAGGGGGGATGTCCATGTCATCTGACTCCCCTCCACCTGCGGACGAGGGGACCCCTGGCCGTATGGAGAAGGTCCTGATTGGTGTCGCGTAGCGCACGAGTGTCATTTGTGATGAGGTGCGTGCTTCCCGGGGGGAGCACGCCACGCACGTCATCACGAAGAGCACTGTGCCAACGTGGCCCAGTTGGGATCAGCTGTGGTCGGGGGTTTCGTACATGTGTCGGGCACTCTGGCGACCCTCTCCTCCTCTGTGGAGGCTATGCGCCAGTCATTCTCCATGCCGTCTTCCAGCATAGAAACCACCAGGGCCCCCTGTGGACCTGCCCCGACCAATTCAGCCAACTCGGTGGGGATCCCATCCCTGCCACAGTCGGGAGTCGGAGGTCCAGCAGGGGTGGACACACCAGCAACTGGACCCCAGCAGATGGAGGATGTGACGGCATCATCGGGCAGGGCACGTGCACAACGGCGTCGGTGGATTCCATCAGCCTGGATGCCGTCGTGCTGGCACAGGCAGTTGCGTTGGAGGCAGCGGCAGGCTCAACGTGGGAGGCATCATGGCTCGGGGCCATCAACATCAGGGAGGCAGGCATCGGCCAGAGGGCAGGAGAACTCTGGAATGGGAGCGTCTTCCGTGTGGGAGCGGTTGGGCCAGCAGATAGGTGCGGAGCGGCAGTGGGCAGAGGAGGAACGGCTCACAATGGTCAGGGCAGAGAACTCCATGCGGAGGGTGCTGAGATGGGCTGAGTGCCTCGAGGGTATTCGCAGGGAGTTGGAGCTGGACACTGCATTATCCCTGCGAGACCTCAGGGCCAGGGAACATGCCCGCCTCCAAGCCATTGAACAGGAGTTCGATGATGCTCTGGCCCATGACAACAACCAGTGAGCCGTCGGACTAGCCCGCTGCCCTTGTAAATAGTTATGTAGTTAGTGTTAGGTTTCCTTTGCTTTTTTATTTATTTTGGACCTTTTGGACAATGGACCAAATTTTTGTATATAGTTTTTTTATTAGGTAGTATTATTAGGTAGGTTTCATTTCTTCAGTTGGGATCATGGACCCTGGATTGTTTATCACTATATAGTTGACTGTTGGATTTTAGTATTTTTTTGGGATTTACCCATGGAGCAATGGTTTTCGGTTTTGTTTTTCCCTTGGATTTACTTTTTTGAACTGTGACTTTGGAAACCTTTCCTTTGGATTGTGATTTGTGGTTTTTCATTATTTTACGGACATGCTGCTTTTGGTTTTGAATTCCCATTGTCGTTTGTTTATTTTTAATTCCATTTATGTTGCTTTTAATACATTTTTTTCATCACACTTCAATGTGTAGTATCATCTCATTGGTTTCATGCATATCATGATATGGGTTTTGACATTCACTTACACCCATTGTGTGTATGTGAGGGACATGTGTTCATTTACATACTTGCCAATGGGGTTGTATAATGTAATGGGCATTTCTAAGTGGGTGGATGCAATACTTGGGTGGGTGTTTGGCATGTGGAAGCTGCCCATAAGGGCCAGGGATCTAGATTGTGATGACGTGTTGGCTGGGGGACATGTGTCAGGGCCTGCTGGCAGGTGCCCCGCAATGCTGGGGGTTGGGGGTACAGGGGGACATGAGTGGGGGCCTGCTGGCAGGTGCCCCGCAATGCTGGGGGGTGGGGGTGCAGGGGGACATGAGTGGGGCATGAGTGGGGGCCTGCTGGCAGGTGCCCCGCAATTCTGGGGGGTGGGGGTGCAGGGGGACATGAGTGGGGCATGAGTGGGGGCCTGCTGGCAGGTGCCCCGCAATACTGGGGGGTGGGGGTGCAGGGGGACATGAGTGGGACATGAGTGGGGGCCTGCTGGCAGGTGCCCCGCAATGCTGGGGGTGGGGGTGCAGGGGGACATGAGTGGGACATGAGTGGGGGCCTGCTGGCAGGTGCCCCGCAATGCTGGGGGGCCGGGGTCCAGGGGGACATGAGTGGGACATGAGTGGGGGCCTGCTAGCAGGTGCCCCGCAATGCTGGGGGTTGGGGGTGCAGGGGGACATGAGTGGGACATGAGTGGGGGCCTGCTGGCAGGTGCCCCGCAATGCTGTGGGGTGGGGGTGCAAGGGGACATGAATTGGTGATCAGTAGTGCAAGGAGACATGTGCCTTTGCTGGGGGGCATGCCCATGTTGGGTGGGCTGCCTGCGGGACATGACCAGGGATGCAGGGTAGTCAGTCCCCTGTGGTGTGGGTTGCCTGCAGGGGCCGTGGAGGGTGTACAGGGAACACATGGGAGGACCCACACTGCCAAATCACGTGTAGGACTCCCCGGAACCCCCGAAATACACGTACCCTGCTGAAATCACGTGTGAAACTTCCCACGCACCCCTGAAATACACGTACCCAGCCCAATCGCGTGTAAAACTTCCTGCGCACCCCTGAAATACACGTACACAGCCCAACCGCGTGTGAAACTTCCCGTGCACCCCTGAAATACACGTACCCAGACCAATCGCATGTGAAAACACCCACGCACCCCTGAAATGCACGTACCCAGGCCAGTCGCATGTGAAAGCACACGCGCACCCCTGAAATACACGTACCCAGGCCAATCGCGTGTAGAACTTCCCGCGCACCCCTGGAATACACGTACACCGCTCCCACAGGCCCGATCGCGTGTAAAACTTCCCGCGCACCCCTGAAATACACGTACCCAGCCCAATCGCATGTGAAACTTCCCGCGCACCCCTGAAATACACGTACCCAGGACAATCGCGTGTGAAACTTCACGCGAACCCCAGTTATACACTTACCCGCTCGAACAGGCCCTTTCGCGTGTGGAAGTTACCATGAAACCCGTAATACACGTTCCCCGCTTGGCGTTTGCTGTTTGGCAGTCCGTTAAACTGGTTTTGGGTTGTCGCAGACCTTTGCGCTGGATTGGGGATTTTGATGCCTTTTCCTTGCGCGAGGGCGTTCTTGGGGGCGTAACTGGTGCTGCTGCAGGGTCGCTGCGCCACTCTGCGCCACGGCTGATTTTGGAGGCTAAAATCCATGAATACGCTGTGCACTGAAATGGATTTTATTGCACGCGGCTTGCGCAGTGTATCGCACGAGGACACTGTGCGCCAGCCGCGTGCGCCACTTTTGTGCGAAATTCTATGAATTACCCTGACAGTTTTTTATTCAAAATTGGGACGTGCTGTGTTGTGAGAGGATGTGTGTTGATATTCCGGGTTCTGCGTCAACTGATGTCAATACGTAGGTGATGACTGGGCACGTTTGGCTAAGCTGCCCAGTAACGTTGTTGGCAGAGAATATCGCTAGGTTTGGTGATGTCAGCCTCAGGGGATTTGATTTAGTGCCGGCAGGGCAGTTCCCCTTAGGGTGATGCGGCAACGAATAAGATTAGAACAAGATGGCCGCACCTTGCTGTCTGATTTCGCATGTGTAAAAGTGAGGAAAACTATGGTAAGGGACATAGGAAATGTTTGTATGATCGATCAACGTATACTTAAAAACACATGCTGAACACTCGGGACAATAATATTTTTGAGCGCACTATTCCTTTAAGGGAGAGTGGTCCTTGAGTAATCTAAATTTCCTTCCTGCGAGGTAGTATTGCAGATGAATGATGGCCAATTTGATGGCCAGGCCTTGGAGCTCTACCGTGCCATAGGACTGCTCTTAGGAGAAGAGTTTCTGGCTGGTATGCACCACTTTTACCTTTTACATTTGCGGTTGGATAAAGCCATTCCTCACAAAGTATTTGAGATATTTCCTGCAGACTGGACAAAGTGACACTTTTATAAATGTACTCGTAGACTCGCTTGCCTAAGTGAATGGGCAATCAAGTAAAGATGGTGCAAATGTTCTGGCCAGCTGTTACTATGCACCACAATGTCATCGAGGTAGACCATACAGAAAGTAGTGTATGGTTTCAATACTTTATCCATGAGCTGTTGAAAGGTGACATGGGTTCTGTGTACTCCAAAGGATAAGGCTTTGAACTGGAAGAGGTCTTGTGGTGTTGAAAAGGCTGTCTTTTCCCTATCGACCAGATTTAATGGGGCCTGCCAATATCCTTTTGATAAATCGAGAGCGGAAATATAGTTGGTCGTCCCTAGATTCTCGATTAAATCATCAATGTGTGGCATTGGATAATTGTCAAAGATGTGGACTGAGTTGAGCTTTCTAAAATCTATACAGAATCAACAAGAGTGATCAGTTTTGGCAACAAGAACAATAGGGGCGGACCAAGGACTCTCAGAGGGCTCAATGATATCAGCCTTGAGAATCTCCTCTATCTCCTGTTCAATAATCTTTCTCCTGTCCTCAGGGAGCCTATAAGGATTTAAGTTATTAATTTCTATAGCCGGTTTGCAGATGTAATGGACGAAATGACTGATCCTGCCTGGTTGTTCTTAAAACACTTTGGAGAATTGAGCCAGTAAGTCACCATGGTCTTCTTGGTGGGACAATGACAATTCAGGTGAAATCAGTTGTGTCTCAATTTCTGGGTCAGTACACAGAGTGGCCAATATGACAGTACTAGTCTCACTGGGATCTAATTTTTTAGGAGATTCACATGGTAGACTTCGGTTTTCTAATGGCTATCCAGTTGGGAAATTAAATAGTTCAGGGGACCTCATAGGATCCGTGCCACTTGGAAATCATATTATTATCCAAAGTTGGCAAGAGAACTAAAGTGGATTGTCCAATAGAAAAGAATCTGGTTACAGCATGCTTATTATATGCTGTCTGTTGCTGTTCTTGAGTTTGACCTAAGTATATTTTTATGATCTCCCATTATGCAGCCATATGGGCTTTTAATTTCTGTGCCATTCGGGAAATGGGTAAGATGGCCTCCTTTGTCTCCTCTCAAAATTATTCAACATGTCTAAAACATCCTGGGGTTGCCTTCCATAGTGTAATTCAAAAGGGAAGTACCAAAGGGAAGTCTGAGGGGTCCTCCAAACTGCAAACAGGGTCCAGGGTACCATTGCATCAATTAGTTTCCATCAACTTCTGCAACATTCTTTTTAAGGTCTGATTAAACCACTCTACTAAACCATCAGTCTGGGGTTGGTATATGGAGGTTCAGAGGGGGTTTATGTTAAGTAATTCCTTAATTTCTTTCATCAGTCAGAACATAAAGGTCGTCCCTTGGTCAGCAAGGAACTCCTTTGGAAATCCCACCCTGGATAAGAAGGGTAACAGGTGTTTCATTATCTATTGGGTAGTTTAGTTGCCAGTGGAAATGCCTCAGGATAGTGGGTGGCATAGGCTAAAATTACTAAAATATATCGATTTCCCAGCTTAGATATTTCCAGTGGACCTACTATGTCCATCACAATCTGGGAGAAAGGCTCCTCGATAATTGTTGTAGCGGGACTATGGGGACGGGAGAGTTTGCAGTCTTTTGGTAGATCTCACATGACAACACATAGATTTTAATCTCTGTAAAAACTTTGGGCCAATGGAATCACTTGAATCTGCATTTTTCCTAATCCCTGAAGATCGAGCATGAGGTGTGCATGGGCTAACTCGACCAGCACCCTTCCATTGTTTCGGGGAACATTTAGTTGTATTTGGGCTGAGCCATATTCTGTCAAATCCCCTCTATAAAATAATCAGTTCTTCAAGAAGAAGAAAGGTTTTGTTTTGTTGCCTCTGGCTCCCTCAGTTGTTACCCTGCCAAAAGCCTTGTAAGAGCAGGGTCATTCCTTTGTGCAACGGCTAGGTCAGGTAGGGAGTTGACCCCTGCTACTTCCTCGTGGCAGGTTTCTATTGGGGGACTATCAGCTTCTTCAAAATTCCTTGACCCTATTTCAGTATCTTCTACTTCTCTTTTTGTCTTAAAATACTAGTAACAAGGTTTCTTCTACAATCCCTTAGGCTATTTTCTCCCCTTTTTTAATGGTGTAGGGATTATTACAGTGATTGTGTAGTAGAACTTTAATATCTCCCTTAAAGTCTGTGTCTAAGACACCTTTCATGACATATAAATCATATCGCCAGGATAATCCTGACTTGAGGCTAGCCTGGTATAGGTACCTTTAGGTGGGGGAAGGGGATGTTTTATTGGTATCAATTATCTCTAATTGGGGGGAATCAAGATTTACTTGGTGCTTTGTTAATCAAAAAATATGATTTCTTGTGTGGCTACAGAAAGGGCTCTAGCCTTAGTGAATAATTTAGTAAACAGCACATGTCCCCAGCTTTTATCAGTTGATCTACTTCCACCATATATGGCATGTAATAGTACAAAATGGAGTTGCTAGGGCAATTCCATCCTATCTCATCCCAGTAATCTGTAACACTATAAATACAGAATCAATTAGTTACTCATTTATTCCTGTGACTCAATCCCTATACATAACTGGATGTCCCTGTGTGTTTTACTCTCCCTCAGAAGGAGGTCAGACTGGCCCTACAGAGCGCTGCTGTGCCATCCTATAAGGAAGTAGTATGATCCTCACCCTGTCCTCTCTCACTACTTTCCTAGCTCTAAAATGAAGTGCACACGTTTTGGTGATCGATTTTCTATTCTTTATTTATATCGTTACCAGTCTGTGTGTCTTATTGATAACCATCCACTTCATGCACTTGATCAAGTGCGTGTTACAATAAAAAATTGACAGCTATTTTGCTTTTCATGCTGTGTAGCGTAAAAGTAGTATTTCTTTTGCAAACCCACCTTCACATATATATGGGTTTCGGGGTTCAGGTCATCACTCCTGCGCTTCTTAGTTCTGTCGACCGGTTTCAGCGGATATGCTAAGTCTCTGCTTTCCTCAGGACATATAATGGTAAGAAAGACATTATATATAACAATACAAGGGAAATTCATCTGGTTTTCCCCTGGTGAATTCTGCAGGGCCTTTCCTGGTTTCTGACAGGTGTTTTGATTTCTTTTTCACAAATCTATAGGATAAAAAGGAGAATGGGGTATCATCAGTCTCCTTATTGCAGTCGTTACCAGTTTACAAGCAGGTTTGGTTTTGTAGTTTAGGTTGTATCCACACACTGCTCTCACCTGTCTTCTCAAGCCGAAGGCCCCACTTTCCTGTGGAACCCCCAAGAGTTTAGCCTGTTCTGTTGGACAATAGTTACAGTTATTCACTGTTGTTTCTATTCCATAGCAACTCAAGTTGTGTATACAAGGTGTCAATTTTTTGTTTTTCGTCTGCGATGTGATCTGCTATGTTCAGTTTGTCTCGTATTTTTTGTCTCGTATTATTCGGATTGTTTTAAGCCAATGTTCACTCAAATTTGGAAAATATGGTCAACAGCATGACCGTCTGTGCCACCGCCTAAATTCCTATTACATAGTTTGGTCTTCACCCGCTGGCTCCTGCAATAGTAGTTTTGCCAATGCTGCATTGGCCAAGTGCCAGCTCAGATAAAAACCGTATGTTATGGGAGGAAGTCAGATTTCCATATCTTGGGATAACGAGGGTGTGGGAAATTCTTATGTTGGCTGGATCCAAGGAGATGCTTGGCTTGGGAGGTAAATGTCTTTCATAGTAAGAAAGTAATCAGGAGGAGGTAAAGTAGATTTCACTGAATTATAGCCAGGTTAATTCAAAATTGCATTAAAAAACCCTGCAAACATGAAAACTGTTCTGTGAATCGTAGAATAACTAAACTGTAAACAACAGGACCATTGCAACCCAAATGAGGATGTTCTCCATTCGTCACAGTGCACTTTAGTGTAATTAACAAATCTGTCTAGAATTACACTGGTGCACATTCAATATCCATTGCACCTTACACAAACTCTAAATGACAATCATTCCCCTCCCCAGGAAGTTATAGGGCGTGCAATAATTTGTCTCAACACAGCTCTGGCTCCTACCAGGGCAGTGTGACTTTGTATCAATGTCAGTAGCAATTCCCTTCCCTCCACCATCTGCTTCCGTCCAATGCAAGTAGCCTTTTTTGTTTGTTGTTCGATTGCTGTTGCCAACACTTTGCAGTTTGTTTGTATCCATCACAAGTGTGTCACTACTGCCTTAGAAGTGATAGCGAAAGGCTCAGTGGGTGTGTGAGCAGAATTGTGTGGTTCCAGCATACATTAACATCCACATAGCAGAAGAGCACTACAATTGAACCCAAGCAATAGGGTTGATAAAAATTGCACAGCACCTGGGAAACAGAGATCGATCACCCATTAATGCAACAAGGCATTGCGTTGTTATCACAAATACGCGCACACTCTTTAAAAAGTATTTTGTTTATTCTGCTGACATTCAAGGCACAGGAGGGGGTAATGAAAACGTCAGTTTGGGTGGTGTGTGAGCCTTCTCACCAGACCCCACTCCGGCCATGATATCATGAAGAAAAGAAGTTGCTCTGTCCCATGGCAGTACTGCTAGTCCAGCAATAATAGCAGAGAATGTAAAAGACTAGTACCATAATTCACAGCAAGAGCTTGTTTTAAACAGGGCTTCAGTGGCTTTGCCAATGGTTGTTTTAAACAGAACGCTTCAGTGACTTTGCCAATGCTTGTTTTAAACAGGGCTTCAGTGACTTTGCCAATGCGTGTTTTACAGACAGGTCTGAGAGGTGAGCCTATGCTAAGTAGGGATTTCCCTACATAAAGAAACTAAGAATAGTCTGTGTCATTAAGTTCAACTTAAAAGTTGGTCTGTGTCGGAGACCTATACTTTCCCTCACAACTAAAGATATACCTTGTGTAGGGATGTCAGCAACCAAAGAAACAGAGTTTAAAATAAAGTTCTGAGCTTCTTGCAGCTCTTTGGCTTGCGTTTCAACCCCTTCCCCAAATTCAAAACAGTTCCACACAAAAGACCTCATGCTTCACAAAGTTCAGCACAGTTCCAAAAGGCCTCAGGGTTCCTGTACCCAAGCTCAAGACAGTTCCAACAGGCCTCGGAATTCCTTTCCCCAAGTTCAACACAGTTCCAAAAGGTCTTAGGGTTTCCTTCCCCAAAACGACAGCTCTGTTATTTCAATATCGCAGTCAGTACTTTTGGCATTCAATAAGTATTCCAAAGCCCTTGTTACTTGCCATTCTGTCCATCAGTGCTTTCACTTGCTTTCACTGTATTCGAAAATGTGCAACACTGCAATTTCACTCATGCAGTACTTTCATATACTTTGCATAACTTTTCCTTAGGTCAGTATTCAATAATGCATGAAACACTACACAACTTGTTCGGCATTCACATATCTTTCCTTCAGTCTCCTGACCCTTTTATCATAAGGTTTCATCCACAGTCCTCTTCTTCAACTCAGTACCACAGCAGTGTGCACAAATGGAAGTGTGCATTACTCCTAGTTTCCTCTTCTTCATTCCAGTCTTAAAGGCATAGGAATCAGGGACAGTGTGTGTGTGTGTGTGTGTGTGTGTGTGTGAAAGAGGGGCAAACTGATAATAACCTACAAAGGTAGGGGGAGGGCAGAGTGCCCTCCGACTTTTTCCTGTATTAACAAGAGAAGGTGGGTGTATGTATAACCTGCTCATATGAGGAGGTGTCCGCCTGCTGGATCTCTTTATTGTGCCTTTATACTGATGACATATTCGAGGGTCATTTTTAATGGAAGAAAAAGATGATGCTTGACAGTATCCTGCAAAGATTTCTAGGAAGGAAGGTTCATCGGTAAAAGGGAATGGGAAATACTGTGTCTTGTCTGAAGACCTCTTCTCCCCACTCCCCAAGCCCGGCCACCCAGGTGATCCTACCTCGCATTACCACCTCAAGGGTCAGGATCCAAAAGCAATGACCTTTCCCTGGCCCCCTCAGAAGAGGATCCAAGGGGAGTAGATGGGAGGATGACTCCAGGTTCCTCTAATTACAAAACTCATCTAAACCTAACCAAAATTATGGTTTGAAAGGTTTACACGTTTTTGAACCATTATAACAAAAGGTATACATCATTGTTTTAAACTGTTGGAAATCTTTTGTTAATGGTTTAAACATCATTTGTAAATCTTTCAAACCATAGGTTGGGTATGGTTTACAAGCAAGCAAACCATTGTAACCACAAGGTGTTGCATGTAGTTTACATTGTTGTAACCTATTTGCAAACATAGTGTACACTCATTCACATGTTTTGTAAACCCCAAGTAGACATTATGTTTGACATTTTCTTTGCAAAAAGCTGTGTAAACTGTTACAAAGTTGAGGTTACACAATGGTTTACCAATCTGAGAATATAGGTAAACTATCATTTTCACTGGGATTGTATAAGAAGCCAGTGACAGTTGTGCCAAGCAGAGGAGATAGTAGAGTCTCTCACTAATTTGAAACTTAAGTGAATAGCAGCTTTTTGGGCAATTGGTAAATTATGAACCAGCTATATAGGTAAACCCACACGAATGTCTTTGCCTAATGAAGCCTCAAATTAACAAGCACTCCAACCACAGGGATGCGAATATTACATGGGAGATAGGGGAGAGCATGCCAAAGATGTTGAAAACTCAGAAAAGTACACAGTACACTTTTGTTGACTTGTTTGGATAATTTCATCTAAATGACCATTAGATGTGTATACCCTGATCATTAAGGTAATCAGAAGGCAAAACAGCAAAGGTGGAAGAGGTTTTCATTCAGGTCTTAGGACCCGCGAAAACCACCTCTGTTGTTAATGGATTAAGCTGGAGATTAATTGGCCAAGGTACAACTGAAGTTCATAGAAGGTGTCCTTTGGTCCTGAGACATTGATGTAAAGTTGAATGTCATCTGCATATGAATGAAAATGAACAAAACGTTTTTGTATAATGGACATTAGTGGGAGAATATAGATATCATAAAGAAGGGGGAAAAAGTAGGATCCCTGAGGAACATCACATGTGATAGGGCATGGTGAATAGGCAAAAGGATTGAATTTAAGAAATCTAGTTGGTCCTCAAAGCTTGACAAAAAGCTACTGGCCAAACCAGGAAGTCGATACACAAATATTATTCTAGTGAGGTCTGAAGCTGACAGTTAATCAGAAAGGAACATGATTGTGAGGAGTCCTCAAATTTGAGATGCTCAAAGTTAGACACGAAGACTGGTGAATTAAAAACAGTGGCAATTCCACCCCATGTCAATTTTCTCTATCAATCCTGACGTTAACAGATACCAGGGTATGAAGCATGGTATTACTCCCTGCAGTTAGCCTGGTTTCAATAATGAATAGCAGATCTAAAGTGATATCCTGAATACGTTCCTCCTTTAAGCATTGTTGAATGGTAGACATTTCAAGAGCCATGACTCTAGGAGGCAAAAGCAGCAGAGTCATAAATCAGAAGTTAAGGAAGAGAAGAGCAGGTGAAAGTGATGTGAGGCTTGGTGGTATATTAAGTGAATTTCCTTTAGTGTGGTGGTCATGTGGTTGAATGACTTCAGTCTTGAGATGAGATAGGAAATGGCATGTTTGACAGCTTTCCAGTGTGCCAGAGTTATGGGACATCGCCAAGGAGAGCAATGTCTCCATCAAATTTGGGCAGCAAGCTTGCTTGGATGAAGGTTCACTGGTAAAGTATCCTCTTCACATTTAAGAGCAAGATCACTTGAAATATGCTGACTAGCTGATCATTTCCCATCTACTCCTATCCCCTTCCCTTCGAGGCTTGGACTTCCGCTGGAAATCTTCATGAGTGCCTTTCTCCACACCCGTTTTCAATCTCCATTTTTCTACTGCCAACTATGAGGTCACTGTGATTGTTTTCTGCTCCTTTTCTATACTTGGTGACTCACTTTAAAAGCAAGGTATGTGGAGTGTCCTGAGTCTGCACTATTCCTGTGCAATTTCTTGCTAGTTCCAGTTCCACAGCTCTGTGCTTCATGGGGTGGGTGTTGGGTCTCCCATGCTGCTCCTGAATGGGGAACAATAGTTAATTTCCAGTAAGGCAACCAGTTGTTTCCTCCTGTACCAACGTATCCTTTGGGCCAGAAAAAGCTGGAACCCAGGCACATTGTGATACTTGTAGTTTTCCTCAGGATGGTGCTGTTTTCCAGGTACCACTTGAAATAATGAGACATGTCCAGCACAGATGGGCATGTCTCAAGGAAAGAGTTACCAAGGATCACTCATGGTTCCGTACATACAGGGGATCTGGAGACATAGGTCTCACTCAACTTGCCTACAACGGCTCTGACATAGGTCTCGCTCTTTTGTTGCCCTGATATGCCAACCACCCTATGCTGAGAGGGGTCCTTGGCCCTCATTGATAGGGTCTGAACCATGAGACTGTCACACAACACAATCTGATCTTCTTGGTATGGACACTTTCAACTAGGGCTATGGACAGTTTCAGCAACTGTATTTCTTTTACTTTGTAGAGGAGGAGCCAAGTGCCTCTACTGGAAGTCCTGCCCCCATTTTGCCTGTATGTTGGAAACCAGAGATTGCGACATGCATGATGACAATAATGGTCCCTATACCGCAAAGTCTTTGAAACAAGGTATCCATTGAGAAAACCCTATATGATGTACTCGAGGAGAAATGGCAGTCTTCTAAACAAAGTTCCGGAAGAAGTGTGAAGATGAATGAAAGAGGAGACTGGTGACATCACACAAAGCAGAAATGGTGCACCCAGAAGAGATGCCAATGAAGAGAGTATATAGACCGTATACAATCTGATGGAGAAGTAAAGAATTGAACTACATTTAGTTAGCGAAATGAAGATTGCACGTGTGGAAAGCACTGAAGAAAATGCAAGCCATTTTATCATTGTACAGATGCTGAAACGCAAGTAGACTAATTAATCATGAGGCTGGCTATACGTAGTGAATAGACTGCACACAGTGCCGCCAATATATATAAGTGTGTATAGAATCTGGATTTTCCATGACGCATTTTAGCAAACTAGGACCCTATGAACAGAAAGGCATTAGTGTGGCGCAGTAACAGAAAATAGCTGACGAGGAATGAAGATTCGAGAAAGGTTGCCTGGCCCAGCGTCAAGAGTTGGGGAAGCCAAGAAACGAGTTATCTATTTGAAAAGATACAATGAACGTGAGAAGCGAGACAAGCTCCTGTTGAGGTGTAATGGAAAAACACTAGAAGTTCCAGGTTTTATTCATTTAATAGTGTTAAATCGGAAGAAGGAGCTCATAACACAGTCTCCTGTCACATGGTCAAGATGAAAATAGAATTTGGGTGAGCTACACCGAGACCAGAAGATAAGGCCATGCTTACACTCCCTTCTTTTCTCAGCAACAGTGATACTTGCAAGGCCGAGTTCAAAGACTAGTACAATTGGCAGACAGTAGGAGTGATGATGGATGTTGGGCTAATTGGGTGGGGAGGCATGGACAAGTCCAACCCTCCAGCACCTGGGGTACTAGATTGCACAAATTATTGTATTGGAATTACCTCTATTCCCCTGATTATTACTTCATCACAACGATCTTGCTCTGTGACACCTCTGGCCTTGATACCACAGTGGTCATTGTCTCTGACTACCAGCTGCTTTTCGATGACTAACATCTAGAGGAGGAGGCATTGCAATTATTTGTACCTCTCCTTCATTTAGTAACTACTCCTTTCCCCATTGCTTGAGGTGTTGAAAGTCCTGTTGCTGAAAGTGCTGTAGGCCCATTTCTCTGTGTATCTCAGGCCTTTACTTATCACATCCCAGCCTGCGATCTCTGATTTGATTAGGGGTGCTCTGTCCTACTCTCAGCTCTTGGTTCTGGGCAAATGTACTTGATGAGGTGACTACCCTTCTGTTCCTAGCATCTATTTCCTCTCTGCTAATGTTTCTCTTCTTACCTCAACTTACAGATTGTGTCTGGCCCGAATCATTTAGCTGGTTATTTGCTGAACCTTATAATTTGTAGCCTAAATCTGCAGGGGTCTGCAAACTTTGGATCTCCCATGTACTGGACTACAACTCCTAACAGCCCTTGCCAGAACAACTTACAACTCTGGATGGTCACAGGTTGCAGACTCCTGGTACAAGTTTCCTCTGCTGCTTCTTCTGCTTGTTCCTATCAATCTACCCAGTACCTATTCCCCTTTTTCACAATGTTTTGCTTTCTTCCAGACCATGTAAGAAACCCATAATTGAATACTTGCAGTCTGCTTTAGTCAACACTGTTCCCCTTGTCCCGTCTGACACCAAACTTGTTCTTGCTTCCTTTATCCCTTGTTTTGATTATTCCTTCCAGTGCGCATGCGGCAACAATTGGTCTCTACATCCTAAACAGATTACACAGGAACCTGCTATCAAAACTGCCAGATTAGCTGCTACACTTTGCTGACATTATGTGTACGCCCCACTTTCCAAAAATTGCTATAATCCACAGTTTAAGGCCTAAAATAGCCATATCTTGTGCATACTGGTCTTAATATCCAACATGTATTGAATCTTTCTCCAATCCTTATTAAACAAATGTCCATCTTCAATGAGCTCTTTCATCCTTCTGCACATGTGTCATGTAAAGTCCCCTCATTTGCTCTCTGTATATAACTTTCTATTTCACTAAAGATCAATGGTCATCGTATGGAGATGGCATGGCCAGTAAAGGCCTGTTAGCCTAAGGCAATTGGCCCTAGCAAAGCAAGCTCCTTCACAGGGCCATTACCCCTTGGGCCTGCTACAGTCCAGATGATGCACCTGTGGTGGCCATTAATGCATTGAGCCCACAGCTATGAATCCCAGATGGAAATTGTTCTTTAACTAATGTTTTCCTCTCCTAAAATGATGCCCAAGGTGAGCATATGTCCTAGATGGAAATTGTGCTTTTACTAATGTTTTCCACTCATAAAATGATGCCCAAGGTGAACATCTGTCCATGGAAGGAAAACAAAATCAAGGAAATCTGGCAGCCATGGAAACCAGAGAAGGGTGCTCTAAAACAAGCTCTTTCTCCGTTTCCCTGAGAGTCTAATAGTATTAGGATGGTGGCAGCACTGGCAAAAAAATGATAAGTGTTGGGTGGGTGAGTGGGGCAGCGTGGGTTGGTGGTGAAGAGTGAGACAGCAATGAGGCGTTGGTATCGAGGAAAGCTAGCGTAATTTAGGGAAGCAGCCTTAAACTTTCTCAATATGTGGGCCATTTTGGACAGATTCAATCTGCAATCCAAATGCGCTGACTGACTGCACCCCGCGTTTCTATGGCAAACCATTAAAATAGTAGAATCTATTTATGCCACTATCCCCATTCTATTCACACTGGGCATCATTCCGAGTGGGGCGGTAAGGGTTAACGATCACCGGTAACGAGACCGGTGCCATTAAACCCTTACCGCCCTACTATGAGTTCCCCTTGCGGGTCCTTCCTTAACGCCTGCTTTTAAGGACGGGACCCTCAAAGGGACTCCGGGGTCAATAACGGTACCGTAAATTACGATACCGTTATTGCCGCCTTCCCCCTTCCCATTGAGCCCTTTGGGTGCTCAAATGGGAATGGAGAATGGCCCTGGTGAATGGGGAATTACCGGTCCCTCCGACCTCGGAATGGACCGGTAATTACTCCATTCACCAGGCCGGAGTTTGGACGAGTTCGGAGGCAGCCATGCCACAAATATCGGCAAGGTTAGCTCCGAACTCGGAATGAGGCCCACTGTATATATCAACCCTATCTATTCGAAGTTGGAATGTATGTCTTGCTCTCCGGCTCCCACTCTTGACTTATTTAACTACTTTCAGACCTTCCCACATACCTTCCAAACTCAAGTCCATCTCTCCACTTGACTGCAGCCATGTTAGAATTCTGAAACAACTACCATACTCCATATCTTATTCACTGCTTCTATCTAGAATTCCTCCCTCCACATCAGTGTGGTTGCTCCCTACTGAAATGTGCCATAATTACTCGCCTATACAAGATACTGTCACTTGACTCCCTTATTGATGAACATTGCCCCATTTCCCTATCCCTGCCCCACCAAGATCCTGCTTTAGATCCACTGTCACTTTCCAAATCTATGAACACACTGAGGCCTTTCTTCCTTATGAGGATCACAGCACAGATTTCATTCACCTAGCTTCCCTGGATGTGATCCACATGGTGGCCATCATGGACTTGGTCATGCTTGACATCTCAGCGTCCTTCCATACTGCCGACCACACCATTCGTCCTGGCTGCCTTCAAAATGGGGATATCACTGTTGTTGCCTTATCGTGTTTGTCTTTTCTCGTCAAATTGGTGTCAACCTCTTTCACTTCCTTCCTTCACTTAGGCTCCACAACCTATGCGTGTCTCTGTGGGATTCTTGCTTCGCCTTTTATTTTTAATCTTAACGTGGAGCCTCTGGCCTCCTGACCTCTACATTTGGCTTTTCCTTATTTATTTATGCTGAAGACACCAAGATCCTTATTCATTTGGGTGAGCTGCAGGATGCAACCACTTTAAGGTATCAGTCTTATGTCAGCTATATCTGATTGGATGAGCAATACTTGCCTGTGCCTTATTTCGGACAAGACCGAGATCACATAGCATTGTTGACCCCTTTTCTCTGACCTTGATCTGCTATTAGAATCACTCCCAACCAATGCCCCCACTTCCATAACAGTTGAGTTCATTCATTTGACACAGGTTTACCGGCCCATCATCTCTTACCATCCATTGATAAACCTTCACAACAACTTTACCCACACACAAGACCACCCTTTTGATTTAATATTGCTATCTTCCCCACAGGACTTCTCCAGTCTCACTGTCAACTGTGACCCCTCTATCATCCACTTCAACATTTCGGTCCCCCCTCCACTCGTGTTCCACCCTCTCTATTACATCCCCAAACAGAGACTTAAGCGTGACTCCATAGTACCCTATCTTGATCAGGTGTTCCTCCAAGCTCCCTTGCCTTCACTTGAGCACTCTTTTGAACATGCCTTTGTTGAATTCAAGGCAGCCCTAAATCCTTTAATGATTATCCTGCCAACTCTTACAGCCCTTCCCACCCACACCCTTACCCTTGGATCTTCCTAGCCATCCAACATCTGTGAACATCCATGCATCTCTGCTTATGCTGCTTGTGCAAAGAATACTACATCCCTCTTTATAGCCACAAAGGCACCCTCTACTTACTCTCACTAGCACTCCTTAACCTGAAAAATCATCTTACTACACAGACTGAATATTCTTACCATTCACATCCTCACAAATATTGTATGAACTTCTAGACCTTGCATCCTCTCCTCAAGGAACCATTCTCTCTCTTTCTTTGCAAATAACCTTGCCTCCTAGTTCAGTAAAATCATGAAAATGCACAGCACCGTGTCCGCCCTTTCTTCAACTCCTCCCTAATTCTCTCCACATCCAATAGCTTTCGATCACTGTTCAATTTCTCGTCTTCATCTCCAAGTTAACACTTTTAAAAAACGATTTTAATTTTATTTATTGATAACCAACTACAAACAAATAAGTGGACATGTACGATTCTGCAGGGGCAGGTTTCGCTATATCATTACAGTTCCGTGGGCATATAATATGTGCAAATCCAATGAACATTGTGATTCTTCTTAGTCTCAATCCCTTCCACCCGTTCAGTTTGGCTTCGTTCTAGCCCCCCGTCCCCTGCACAAAGAGCTCATTGTCTCATTGTGTTCATCCCCACTGGTTTCACCCTCATCCGGGGCGAAAATGGTTTGTATCAATGAGTTCCAGGTTTCCACCCCCGCAAAGTTCTCGTACATTCCCCTCCTAAGGGCTCTGTGCCACACAGCGGTTTCCGCCACGAGCATCTCTGCAGATCCGCCCAACAGACCTCCACCCTTGTGCCCTCCTCAGCTTTCAAGGCCATTGCTATTCTGCATTTCGCAAGTATGCAAATCAAGTCTTTCGTTTTGGCGATGTGCGTGTTTTGACCACTGCCCCTCAGAAACAACCCCAGAAGGCAATACTCGGGGGGGGGGGGGCACGAGTGCATTTGGACGCCTCCCTTCTCTGCTTTCTCCATCACCACCCTCCAGAATTTCTGATTCTGTGGGCACGTCCAAAACATATGCATCATGCCTGCCCCTTCTTGTGTGCACCTCGGGTAGATCTGGCCTCCCTTCCCAGTTATATATGATAGCCTGTGTGAGGTCATATATGCCTAGTGTGTTACGTACAGTTGGGTCATTTTAAATCTGGTGCTTCTGGAGACCTGTTTAGTGTACGCAAGCACCCTTACCCACTCTTCATCTGTGAATGCCCTTCCCATGTCCCTTTCACATTTGCCATGCACTTTCAGTCTGTCGTGCGTATGCCTCCTAGGAGCACTTCATACAGCCTGGAGACCATGTGCCCTTCTTCTGATACATCATACATAGTGTCTAGTATGTCATTTATCACAATCTTTGTTTGTGGGTTCTTCCATTTCCACCTGATCTTTTGAGTAATTCCCAGGTAAAGCAGGAATTGGCCCTCGTGGATGTTGTGTTCGCTAACTAGGGTGTGAAAGTCAATAATTATGTTGTCTCGCAGTTGGTCCCCCACTGTAGCTACCCCTTTTCCCAACCCAGTGTCACCTGTACTGTCCCACTGATCTGTGCCGTCCTCTGATGACGCCTATCAGGGGGATGTGCACCGAGCCAGGTTCCAGTATCCCTAGCAACCTCCTCGCCCTGTGCCATATTCCCATTCCTGGTTTCAGGAGCCCAGAGGGTCTGGTCAACGGTATGCACTCTACCCATAAGATTTCTTTCAAGAAGTGTTGCTTCAGCATTGGCTGCAGCAACACGGTGTCCTGTGAGGCCTTGTCCCCCAGCCAGGTCACCAAAACTTGCAGCTGCCCTGCCATGTAATAACCCTCAAAGTGTGGCACTTTTTTACCGCCCTCCTTGTGGTCCCTCTGTAGGGTGCTCATTGCGATCCTGCTTCCCCCCCCCACAGGAATTATCTAGTTATCACGTCTACCTATTGAAAGAATGCTTTGGGTATGTAGTAGGGAATATTGATAAAATGGTATAGGAGGCATGGGAGCAACACCATCTTCAGAAGAGAGGCTCTGCTTGGCATCCCTAAAGGTAGTCTTTCCTAAAGCCCCATGGAGTTCCTCACCCCTTACAGGGCTTTAATAGTATTGTCCTTATGCATGCCGTCAGGGCTATGCCACACATTAATACTGTGGTATCTAAAGGTGTTGGTCTCCCACTGTAGGCCCAGGTGCAGTACTTGTGCCACCCAGAGCCCCCCGAGGTCCACAAGCAGAAACAAACAAGACTTCCTGATCCCCGAGAGCGTGGTAAAGTGGTCAATAATGTTTAATACGTGTAGCAGGTTGTCTTCAGGTCGGCTTATATATAATGGCATGTCATCAGAATACACTGAGATCAAATGCACTGCTCCATCTATCGCTATCCCAGCTTCTCTGTACTTGCCCCTGAGGAACACCGCCAGTGGCTCCAACGCCAAAATAAATAGCATCAGTGAAAGAGGGCAACCCTGCTTGGTGCCCCTGTAGACCTCCAAGTTTTCAGAGATCGGTCTGCCTGTTTTGACTCTTGTCATGGTCCGCAAGTAGACTACAGGCCACACATCCCTAATCCAAACAATGGGCCACAAGTGGATTATTTTAACCCATTGCAGATACGACCTCCCGACCCCAAAGTGCTCCAGGGTCGCCAGAAGCTAGTCCCAGCAAAAGAGTCGAAAGCCTTCACCACATCCAGTGAGGCGATTACATAGTCTCCCTTCATCTGGTTTGTGCTGTCAATCATGTGGTGAAGCCTCTGCAGGTTCCATAAAGTTTTACACCCAGGGACATTTCCAGTCTGGCGTCTTGTATCAGCCCCCCTAACACTTTCTTGAGCCTATTTGCCAGTACTGCAGTCAGAAACTTGCAATCCTGATTCACCATCGACAGCGGTCTGTACGATCCGCAGCTCAGAGGGTTTTTCCCTGTCCTTAGGATTGGTACAATAATTGATTTTTTCAGGCTGTCGGGCAGCACTCCCCGGTCATGTGCATCTGTGTAAACCTCCAACAGTCTGGGGGCTAGTGTGTCCATTCATGTTTTGGGGAATTCCCCTGGGAGTTCATCTGGCCTCGGGGCTTTAGCCATCAGGAGTTCCCTAATTACTTCCTGGATTTCTTCTACTATCATCGGGGCTTCAGTTAAGTGGCCTGTGCATCTGTCAGTTGTAGCAAATGAAGTTAGGCCAGAGCATCTGCAACATGTGTGTCCGCGGAGTATAGGAGTTTATAAAATCCCAGGTTGTGTCCTGATTATTTCCCCACTTTCGTCCGTTTTAGTGCTTATCATGTTCCTTGGTTCCTCTCATTTACATAACCAAGCGAGTAGTCTCCCAGGTTTGTCCCCCTCAGCCTGCAGTCTTTGTGTGTATTTCGCAAAGTCCAGTCTGCCTAGGCTTTCCCATTCGCCAATGCACTTTTGCCTCAATTTTATCAGCTCAACTGGTTCTCCCGATGCTACCTCTCGGATGTTTCACTTCAGTGCCATGTCATCGTCAATCGCTTCCAGACTATGTAATATTTATTTCCTAAGGCCCCCATCTTCCTTATCGCCGCTCCTCATATGACCCCCTTAAACGCTTCCCAAAGGGTGCCTGCCTGCGCCACGTTGCCCGTGTTAGAGGCAAAGTACTCTATGAACCTGTTCACCCATGTATTAGGAGTTGTCCAGTAGTGCCCCTGTCCTCAGCCTCCAGGTGGGTATTCTAGGTCTCTGCTGTGTGCCCTGCCATGTTATTGTTAGGGGCGTGTGATCAGAGAGCACCCTGGCCATGTACTGTTTCTGCAAACTCTCCATGGTGCTCTCTACCAGTGAAGATGTAATCAATTTGTGGATGTACCCCATGTGGAGCCGTAAATTGTGAGTATCCCTGTGTTTCTCCACATGTTTCCCTCCAGATATCTATCAGTCTGAGGTCTTGCAGAAGGGTGCCCATGGTTTTTATTCAGGCCCCTAAATTCCAGGTGTTCACTCGCAGACCGATAGATATCGTATCCATTCTCAAACTAGGGCTGCCCGCTTCCTATTGCCCGATCGCCTTGCCCTTAAGGGAGTCAAACCAACTAATCCTGCCCAATACTGTGTTATGATCAGCCTTGGTGGAGCCTTCTCCTGGTGTCCCCCTAGGATGTTTTCAGGAGCCTGCAGCCAATCTGTATGTTATGGCCACATGGCATGGTCTTTGTAGTGTTGTTGTGCCCCCCAGCTGCTTTACGGTGCTTCAGTGCCTCTCCCCATCGCGTGTGCAGTCATGGCAGGAGGTTGGAAGGCAGGAACAATGGCCAAGAAAGGTCTGCTGTCTCCACGCCCCCCATGGGTGCTTCCACTATAATTTATGCCCGCTAGCGTGTGCGACTGATGCTGTCCTTGCAGGGTATGCTGTGCCCCTGTTCGGGTTGTACCGCCACAGTCTCGTCGCCTCCCTAGTCTGCCAGCTCTGCGTGCTGGGTCAGCGTCCCCCTCTGAGGGAGCTGGTGGTGCGGCCACCATCATGGGCAGCTCAGGCTGGAATCTCCAGCCCGGCACTCACTGGCACTATGCTTTTGCTGTCCTCCTTTTCGGGGACCCTCTGTTCACTCTGTGCTCCAACACCAGTAGTGGTAGTTTGAAAGGCGAAGAGTTTCTCGTAGCGCTAGCATCTCGTTCTATATAAGGGTCCTGCTGAAGCTCCTTGGCTGCAAGCCATGCCCCCATCTCCTAGCGAACAATATCCATCCTTTGCTCTGACAATTCATCCTGTCCTTCAATTGATTCCTTTGGACTCCATATTATGAAGGAGCTTGCACTTGTCTCCTCTTCCTCTCTGGCTTCACTTGACTATTTCTTCTACCCTCCATCAGGCACCTTGACTTGCTCCATTCCTCCTTGTACTCAATATTTTACTCTCCTTATCTTTTAGTCTTCATCCTTGCATGGTTTAACTTCTACCTCGCTCACCCCATCCCTATATCCCTCCATTCCACTAGCAACCGCACTATTTAAATCTGATGCTCCCACCACCCCCAGATCATCAACCTCATCTATCATCCTTGCCTCCCATACACCACCAGCTCCTCTTCCATATCATCTATTACTCTTTTACTAGATCTCTGGAATACACAATCTCTCTATAGAAAGTCTCCCTACATCATCCACCTATTTGACTCTTTTCACCTTTAACTTTCGCTTCTTGCTATGGGCGAATCCTGGATCTCTGCTTATTATTCTGCTACACCAGCAGCTCTCCACACACTGACTCTACCACCTTTTCGCACCCTCTCGGCCTGTCAGGAAGGGTAGTGGAAGGGGTATCTTATCATATAAAGCAATCACCACTGCCTCTCAATGCTCTTTGACATGAATGTCTTCTCTTTTGAATATATCACTGTTCAACACTATTCTACCCCTCTCACTGTTCACTGGAACATTCTCCATCAGTCACATTCCACCACCAGTGATAAACAAAAATGGACATCGGCTATGGGGTTGGAAAGATTCTTCTGACACACTATTTATATGTACAAATTGATTGTATTACAAAAAACAAATACATGGTCCCACACACTTGACATCATCCAATACATTCCATCCTACACCCACATACTCACTATCTCCAATGTAAGCTCTACAATAATCTGGGTTATCAAAAACATAAAACCCTTTCACAAAACAACACAATGTTTCAATACTTCACTCCCATATAGATTACAAGTGTGTATATCTGTTAAATAGCAACCAAAAGCTTATTAACATTGTCTACACGTGTTTTGGTTGGCATAAGGGGCTTCCGATGTAGCCTTGCATTACTCCGACCTTCTTCAGAACGATAGGCAGGGCGTGAATGTCGCCTCACCCTTACAACATAGTCAAGTGGAAGATATCTTCAGACAAACGCTCTACAAAAGCAAACAATACAACCTAATTACAATCAAAACTCTTTGCATTATATCACTGGCACAAAGGAATTGTGCGTATAATTCTTCCATCATTATACTAGTTCACACTCACCTCCAATATGTACGTGTGGTAGTAGTGCAAACTGTGGAGCTAATCCTTAGTGCTCCAGTTATGTGACCCAGTGTCAGATAAGTCAAGAGCTCCCTCCCCTAAATATTATAGGACCAAACATAGATGAGTTAGACACACTATCCATGTGTTGTCACTATTGGCACCTACTTAAAATCTTGCAGCAATACTTGCCGGCGTGTCTCAATGTCCACCTGCAGTGGTAATCATCTGCTGATTTCTAACCATGATTTGTAACCGTTCACCCAGTGTGCACTGTAGAGTCAAGTGCCTGTACTCAGTTGCACTATACACTGTACATTCACGCCTATACTCTGTTGCACTGTAACTAAATTAGAGACGAGGAATAGGTCAATCAACTTCTGTCTCCTCCTGTGACCTCTTTATTGACCCCTCTCCCTCTGACCATGATATGTTTTATTTTATATTATTGGTGTATTATATAGAGAAGCAAGATTGCACAAGTGTTCAAAGTGCCAAAGTCATCTGGTTGAGCCAGCATTTAAAAACATTCAAAGACCATTGACTATTACTTCGGGTTAGTAAGCTAAAACGTTCAAGGCACATGAGAGTACATTCCCGAATTGCTAAAGAGACATACAGGGAGAGTAAAAGTGGGTGGCAGGTAGAGGAGCAATAAAGGGAGGAAAGGGTTGTATTGAAAGTATGTGTTTACTGAAGAAGAAAATGTGTTATGAGGTCTGAAAGTGCACATCAGGTTAGTGCTATTATGGTAAACAGGAGATGGAAGGAGCGAAAGAAGGAGTGTCGGGGAAAGTATTAACCATGGTGGAAGGAGAATGAGTAGAGAGGGGGCTCTGGGGTGTCTTAAGTGCTTACATTGTTGATAAAGTGGGTTTCTGGATCAATGATGGAGTGGAGTGATGATAGTGAAGTGCTAGGTGTATGAAGGTTGAAGCAGGTGGTGTGTTAGGTTTGTGATTGAAGGTTGGCAGTGCATCGGTTTTTGGATAGAAGGTGTTGAATTTGGGATCTTGTGACTTGTAATCTGGTACTTTGTTCAATTGAGTGGGGCCAATGGAAGACAATGTTTTGCCTTTGTGTTTTTGCACCAACATTTAAGATGCTATCTTAAGGAATGATTGCTGGCATGAGGAGCTAGAAGAGTGAATGGTATTGTGGGTCATCATTAGGATTTTGAGTTCTAGTGCTGGAGTAATATGGTTGTAAGGCGTGCAATTTAGTACACATCTTTCAGCACTTTTTTGGATAATTTGGAATTATTTTAGGTTTTCTGAGGACAGATATATATACAGAATTGCAGTACTATAGTTTGGAGAGTATTAGGGCATTTGTAATGATGATCTTTTGGTGAAGTTCCAAGTAGGTGAGTATCTTTCTGAGGATGTGTAGGGGGTATCTTGCTTTTTTGGTGAGGTATTTTATATTTTGTTTTAAGGGATAGTTCAGTGTCCATCAGGATTACCAGGTTCCATGCTTGTGAAGTAGGTTTCTAGCTCAGTGGGCCATATAGATGGAAGGCAGTGAATGTGTTCGGTGCCAAAGACCATGACCTCTGTCTTGCTGGGGTTGAGAAATAGGTTGTTTTGGGGCATCCATTTTTGAATGGCTGTAAAGCACTGCCCAGTGGGATTGCTGGATTGCATTGTTTGTGAAATAGAGAAAGCAAGTTGTGTGCTTTCTGCCTGTCCTTGAAATGTGGGTATGAATTGTTCTGTAAGTGGCACTTGATATAGGTGATGGGATAATGTGGATTCCTGAGACACTCCTTGAGTAGCTAGCCTAGTTATTGAATGGAAATCTCAAACTTTTAATGTGGTGGTGCGTTTTCAGAGAAAAGGATCAGTCCATTTTAGGGCTTGAGGGCCAAGGTGGAAATGCAAGTGTTTAAGAAGTGTGGGGCAATTGACAGTGTCAAACAGTGAAGAGAATTCTAGAACGATGAGGCAGGTAGGAATGTTGTTATCTAGTGCAAGCAAGATGTGTTTTCTAATGTGTATTAGTGTGGTTGCAGTGCTTCCATGGGGTCTGAAAGCAGATTGATTGTTGATTGTTGTAGAGGAGGTTGTGCATTTCTGAGAATTGGGTGAGTAGTTGCATGCTAGTTTCTCCATGATTTTTCGAGATTAGAAATTTGAAACAGCATCTATATGACGAAAAATTTGATTAATGTTAGCTAGCCTTTGCTATTAGAGGGCATCCATAACTGGAACGTATTGGTTCAGTCTTTTTTTGTGGAAAGAAAGGAGTCCCATTTGCTCTGGAAGTGAGGGTTGTGTCTGTGAGCTCTGCAGATGATGACACATGTTAGGGCAGTGTTATGGTTGATGATGAGCTTGATCAAACGACTTTCTAAGTTGGTTGTTTAGATGGTGGTCACAGTAAGTGTGTTTTGTGCCTTGTGCTATAGGATGCTATGCTTCTGCCTTTTTTAAGATTCCCTTTTAGTGTTTTTGTAGTGAAGTCATTGGAAGTAACAAGGGTACACAATGTGCACATCCAAGTAGCCATTGGCCAGTAATATTTGACTCCAGTCGAGTAAGAAATAGTGAGCTCTGTGTATGCACATATTTGAGGTTGGATGTGACTTTTTTAATGGCTTGCTGGTAGCTTGCAACTTGAATTTGTGTCCCTGTGTCAAGAGTTGTAATGTAATTGTCTGTAAACTATGTTTCTGTGATGCCATACGCCTAGTTTAAAGAACTATGATGTGATGCGCATTTTTCATTGCTGATCTGCCATTGACTGAATAATGAATGTGATTTTGGCCTTGTCGTTTGTTTGTGAGTGTAGTGGATGTAGAGGTTTTATGGACTGTTGAGGCATGAAGAGCTGTATTGTAGTTCCATGTTTTTTTGTTGGGTTGGAATGGCTGAGCACCTTTGAACAGGTCCATGTGAGTGTGTGAGTGGTGTGAACTGAGTGGTGGGCTGTTGTCCAGATTTGAAATGGGTGATAAAGAGCGTCTGGTAATGTTTAGAAGAGTGTTGGAGTGGAGTGCTGTTTGTGGTGTTAAGTGCATGAGGATGGTGTGTTGCGTTTGGTATATCCTACACCTGGGTGTGGTGGGGTTTATGGTTGAGGTATCGATTGATACTAGTTAGGTAGGATGAGTGTTTTCTTGTTATGTTTGGTGTCTTGTCTTTGTGAGTACATTGTGCTTGGGCTGATTGTGAGTGTTGATCGCTTTAACATCTCAATTCCTCCATTGATTATATCTAACCCTTCCCTCTTCAGTGACCAGAAAGAAATGCAAGCTGCACCCTCTTGTCCCTTACCTTGAATATGTGAGGACCCCTCCTTTCTCCCTCTCCCCTATTCATGACACTTCTGTTGCCCATGCTTTCTAAAATATTCACTACGCACTTATGACTCACGCACATTCACACCTTCCCTTCCCAGTCCTCTGCCCTAGACCACATTTGAGATCCAGACCCTCAACAGGGACAACCACCATAAACTAAAATGCTGGTGCAAATCATGGGCTCCCAACCCATGTTTTTCAAACTAAGATTGCATAAGCCAGAGCTAAAGACAGCTCCTGGGTAACTAGCATTAACAAGTGACTAGGAGATACCACTGGGGAATGAGGAGCTAGTGCATAGTGTTGTGCAAATCTAACTTCAACATAAGATGGAAACTTCATTTTGTCCATCATTTACATTTATGACCCACATAGCTTTAAATGTCATAGAGATGTGTCCTAATGTTTATTAATAGGTTGTCCCAAATGCACAGAGTTAAATTCATTCTGTTTGCTCCTCAATAGTCAAAGACTCTGTCTCAATTACCTACCCTTATCTCTCTGAGCTCTTTATTCTCATTTTGCCGTCGGGCTCTTCTCTGCCTCCTTCAAATCTGCAATTGTCCTATCCTTTTAAGGAAACCCTCTTCTTACCCAAGCATTCTGATTGACTACTGCCCAGGTTCCCACTTTCACCTTAATTCAAAGGTTCTTGAGATAGTGGTCATCAACCGGGTCACTAGTTACGTTGAGGATAATGGCCTTGGATATCAAACTCAATCTAACTTCCCTAGTAAACACTCCACAGAGACTGACTCATGCATGTCTCCAACTTTGTTTCTGATGCTCACTACTCCAAACTCTGTTATATACACATCCTTGTGGACCTCTGTGGTGCTTTTGGCACTGTCAACTATTCCTCTCTCCTCCTCACTGTCCAAGACCTTGCGATTTGAAAATCTGCTCTCATCTGGATCACCACCTAGCTGTGTGGTTGGTCCTTTAAATCTCCTAAATCCCATAACTCTAGGACCCACCTTTCTCCCTGTCATCATTCCTGAAGGAATGGCCCTTGCATCTCTGATGTTCATCCTCTCAAAATACCAGCTTCCAACACCAACCACCTCTTATCTCCTTTCCATGTGACCTTCTTACTCCCTCACTAAGGCTTGCAACCATGGGCTCCTTTTATACAGCAGCCTCAGACTACAACAATTCATAACTATTCCCAACTATGCTGTGCCCATTTCTTGCTAACTACTATACAAAATCTCTACTCTCCACTTGTCCGCTCTGCAAACTTGACTCCTGCTCAAGCCTACTCCTTGGTCTTCCTCACTACTGCTTCATCCCTCTAGACAAAGTCCTTAACTTGCTACCCATATTCTTTACAACCTACCCAGATACTGCCCCACTTGTATCTACTGACACAATGCAGGTTGGCTCTCTATCCTTTTTAAGTTCCTTCTCCCTGTCTACAAAGCTATCAATGATCTTGCTCTTCAAAACATGTCTTATTATATCTCCGTCTACTCACCATCTCCTTCCCTCTGTTCCTCCTCTGCACTCAACCTCAACCTCACTTTCCCATGCCCTCTGTTGCCATCATTCGCTTCTTCTCATTCTGACAACTCGCCGTGCTCCATTGGAACCCATTGCCCAACACAATCAAAGCTATCCCAACTGTGTATCTCTTCAAAGCTCAGCTTAAACTTCACATACTTGCTAAAGTGGCAACTCTCCCTGCCCCCTCCCCAATACACTGTACCTGAATTCACCACTTTCTGCAGTTGAGCATAAGAATGTAATCAGGGGGCAAAATGTGCCCTCGCCAATAGCCCTTGGCTAGTGATAATTGTCTCTTGGCGAGGAAGAAGTGGTGTGCTATCAAAGAATTAAAGCAGGGAGTTGAGGTGGTGACTTTTTACAGCTCGCTAGTTGCTTGCAACTTAATATTGTCTTTTTATTAAATTAGGGGTTAAAACGTCAAGTTCCAAGCTATAAACCAGGCTTTCAAAGTAATTCTCCCCCTCAATACTTCATACATGCACAACACACCATTTCTTACATGCCAATAGTCATTTACCAATTGCCAGTGGCACGTGCAACATTTGCGGCCTTTTGTATACGTGTACAGTACTCCTCTTTAGTTTGAAGCACTTGCCCCCCTAGGTTAATTTTATCTTTGTAAGTTACCTTTTTCTTATATGTGTGTTGTATTGTACAGGCACCCTTCATGGGAATGTCTCCGCCATCTGTACACATGTTATTGTATGTCATTTCAGATTAAAACTGACACCCCTGTTCTTCAAACAAATGCATATTTTCCACCCTCATCCATCTATCTTTCACAAAAGTTCTCTTCCCGGTCTGCTACAAAATAGACACAGTAATGGCCATGATAAAAAAACATCCACTGTCAAACCCAACAATCCCTCATTTTATAGATGTCTCTCTCTTAATCCTCAATCGAGTTGTCTTCAACCGCATAGTCAACTACTTTGTGGTACATACCTTATGCAACCCTGTCCTCCTTCCAATCTGGATTCTGCTCCAAAAACTGAAACCACTCTAGTCCATATCTCCAACTTCCTAACCACTGCCCGCACACTCACTTCTCCTTCATCGTCTTTTTATTTGACCTTGAACTCTACAGGCCACACCTCCCTAATCCAAACAATTTCCTCCCTTGGCTGCAAGGTCACCATACTTGTCTGGTTGGCCTCCTATCATTGTGATCTCTCCTTCTCCATCTCATGGAGCTCCAAATCCTCCTCTCCGATGCCATTCATGTTGGAGTCCTTCAAGTATCAGTCCTGAACTCACTTCTCTTCACCTTGTATATGTCCTCCCTAGGTAAACTCATTTTGTCCCTGTCTTCTTCTATCACTTTTTCTGATGATACCCAGATTTGTTTCTCCTCCTCCTGCTATTTGTGACAGAATATCTGACAGTCTCACGGTCATCAACCACTGGATGACTTCATGCCACCTAATGCTTAAATCCTCCATGATGGCAGTTGTCTCCCGGTCACTAATGCTAACCCTACTCTTCATCATTCTTCTTTACCCACAGATTTCCTCCCCCCCCTTTCACTCTAGAGTCACAACCTACTGTGCTCTTTGGCACTGATATGACATTGTTCTAGTTCATTGCACCCAGGTTCAACTTTCTAAATATGTACAAAATATGCTCACACCTAATCCACAAACTGACAAAATTCATGCTCTCTACCCTGGTGTTCAGCAAACTGGACTACTATGCAAGCCTACTGCTTGTGTCCCCTTCTATTCATTCAATCCCCTCAAAAAAGTGTTTAACTTTGCTACATTCACACTTTTCTATCTTTTCAGATCGTCCCCCACCTCCACCTACCTTCAGCACTTTAGATGGCTCTCCACGCAAAACTGCTCCATCTTTAAGTTCCTGCTTCATATATCTCAATCCATTCATCAATGGTATTGCCACCAATTACTGATACACTCCTTTTTTTTAAAGCAACCTAGTTGTACCTCATCCTCCCTGCTCCTCCTTCCACCCTTGCTTCTCTCTACAAGCCCAACTCATCCAGAATATGCCCATGCTCCGCTATCAAAGCCATTCAATCAGTGAAATTGTTCAAAATCATACATATGCACCACTTCCTTACAAATGTGGAACTGACTGCCCAACCTCTTGTAACGACTTGCAGGAATATGCAAATGTGAATTGTCACTATGTTAATAGTGATCCTAGATCCTGAATGCCACATTGTTTATGTCCTGTCCTTAGCCCCTGTCTTCAGTATGTCTTCCTTTGTGTCATCATGTGGTTTATTTATCAATTTCAACCAATACAACTTGCAAAATCATCCTGCTTAGAGACTTCCTACGCCTTCTAAAATGTGTAATCTGTACATCATTTCTTTTCGAAATGAAATTCTGCCTTTTAATAAATACAAATACATAATCCTGACTTTCTCTTGGTTTTTCCTTCACTCGGAGGGGAGATTGGGCTGTGTCCATTCTTGCCCCTACCCTTTGGAATTCTCGCCCACTGTCCCTTAGGTCTTTCCCCACCTTGGCTGCCTTTTGCCATAAATTGATGTCATGGCTATTCTCTTCATCTTTCCCTGGGTCATGACACTACAGTTTCCTAGGGGGTAGCACAAGGAAACTACTTGCAGTAAAAGTGTGCCCTGCAAATAGAAAATATATACACAGCTGTTGGTTACCTTGACTGGCCCTTATGCCAGAAGGCTTCTGTGCCATACTACAGTTGTGAGTGCAGGAGCCTTTCATGGGCTGGTACCCCACTAACACTATTATCATGCATGGACATCTTTTATCTCTATTGTTTCTCAGTGGCAGGCACAGAGGAGTCCCCGAGAAAATTTTTGATCTGTCTTTTTGCCTACAAGTTACCTCCCAGTAGACTATTACAAATGTTACCACCCCACACTCCACACCCATTTTCACTGTGATGCTCGGGTGGGGCTATATGTGTGCTCTGAAGGAGGTGCAAATTCTGGATTTGGCAGTATTTTCTTACAATGATATGTTGGCAGTAAACTGGCGGTAAACTGGCCTTACCATTAGAGATAGTTCAATATTACCATATTTTGGTGTTAATATAATGTTAGCTTGTATTGGCAGTAATTTCTTAGTGGTATCTTACTTTTGTGGTATTTTCAGAATTACCTTATTTTAGAGGTATAGTGGTGAGAATATATGTTTTATACTACCACCCCATCCTAAAACAAACCTTTCCTCTCTATTGGAATATCTCTTGGTCGCCTGTAGAGAAGTCCCCAGACCTATTACACTTTCAGGGAACACAGTGAGTTGATTCAGAATGCCACCTATTGTATGTGGCTTGTATTACTGGCTTATTTACATCTAGTAATCTATGTGTTTTATCTGACTCTGCCTTCTTGTCCGCATTCAAAGAAGGACTCATTCCCACCCACACAACCTCCTGTCTTGCTGATTTGTATACATTTACTCTTATTCTAAACTTGTCCCATAGGGTAAATGAGGAAGCAAAATTCTTTACCACATTGGTATAACACAAGAATTGCCCATTGACTTTTTCCCTAATACAGTAAACATGGGAGACATAAAATAAAACCAATAAAATTGTTCCAGCTTTGCTTTTTGTTATAATATATTTATGTTATACACAATCCAGCCTACCAACAGCGAGCACAACCTTGTCTCCTAAAACAAAACAAAGAGAAGAGAACAAGCATATAGCAACAGGGAAGAAATAAAAACTTTATATTCAATTCTTTTTTGAAAAAATGGATCAAAAAGATATCAAAATAAAACACCTCACAAAATGAACTCATTGTGCATCATTTTTTAGCCAGTGCAAACATGCTTAGAGAAACATGATATTTTTCTTTTATAAATTACCTCACTACACTGTCTTTCAATAAGAGTAATGCATCTCATACATGCTCACGTTCCTCATCTTTGAACTGACTCACCAAAATGGATGAATTCTGAAGCACTTGTCACCGGAGCTTTATCTATACGAACCTCCCTTGCGCAACTCCCGGTGACATAGCCTTGCACTGCCTCGGAATGCTTCAAAGCCAGGCAGCTATCCCCCTCTCTTTTATCTTCAAGACTGCAGCCACAGATCTTCCATCCCTGGAAGTCACCGTTCGTACTCAAGACCCGAACAGTTCTGACCTCTTCCACCAATTTTGCTCCAGGCCAATGAAAGCTTCAGGCAAATGTTTCCATTCGCCTTCCTGTCGCACATGTTTCTGCTCTTCATGAAAAAATGGAATGCATCTCACTGTGCTCACAAACTGCATTACAATATTAGAGGGAGTGGGGCAGTTAATATGTTAGTAATACATTTAGTATAGGGTTATTTAATTATGTATTTCTAATGCAGTTTTATGCACATGAAAACATACAAATTGTACCTATGTACTTCTGCACTTTAAAATGACTGGCATGTTTCTAAAATGTTTTGCTAAATGCTTTTAAAACAAAATAATGCTTGCTGAAAAACTGTGCCTGGCACCTATTTTGAAATGGCTGCATTTCCATATTGCATACTACATACTGCCAATAATCTAAATGCTTTTAAAAATAATGCCTGTTGAAAAACTGTGCCTGGAACCTATTTCAAAATGGCTGCATTTCCATACTGTATACTGCATACTGCGAATAAAATCCCCAAATATATCCTTACATACCCTCCTTTCTCCGACAATTCTGGCTAATAAATCAATAATTGGAGGAAACCTGTATCATTTCAAAATTTACGTTTCCTGAGAATTCTCTCTTTTTCCATTGTTGTTAGACGAATCACGGTTAAAATAATAGCCTCTTAATAAAATGAAAATTTCAACATTTCACAACAAACTATTGCTTAATCATGTATAATGAAACATGGAATGCTCATATCTCCAGTTGAAGTGCATCTCCCATTGTTCATATGTTTAGTCTGTATGTATGGAGTAAACAATTTTCAATAGTGTGTATGCACAGTAAGAAAACAATAAAATAAAATAAATAAATAAAACAACTGGCTAACATAATTAACCAAAATAATTAATTAAAATAACAAAATGATCGATCAAGATTGAAACAACCAATTTCCATTGTCTCCATTCAGGTCTCAATTGTTAAAGTACAGCATAATATTAAATCCCACCGGCAATGCTGCAGAACTAATTTCTTTCAATCATGGCATTTACCATCTCCAGTACCGTACCGCTGAGATGTCCTGATCATCATACTTCCATTACATCATCCTTTTGGTGGAATTCTTCCAGCCTGGTGCTCCTGGGCATTTCTCCACAGAAATCATCTTTTTTAGCATCCCAGTCTGTTTGTCTTCAACCCCATAGTTCGGTCTGGAGGCTTTCCTGGGGCTTTCTCCTGTGGACTCCAGGGATCCATCATCTCTCACATACTCCGATCCTGCGATCTCTGACCACTGCCAGGACAATAGTTAGTCGCATCTAAATCAAATATAAAAAAAAGCAGGTTGAGTACTGTCAGGTGTATTGAGCCATGTTCGAGTTATTATGCTGCAAAATTTGGTGCTGTGGGCTTGGAAAATCCAAGATGGCCGAAAAGCCCACATTTGCGCTAGAATCCAGGAAAACCACACAGTTTTTGCGCACACCAAAATGGTCGCCTGCACACCCACCAGTGCGAGCGTGATGGGCCAGAAGCGCCATGAGTGAAACGTGGTGCCAAAGGAAAAACAGCAGTGCCTGTTAGCTCAAAAAGCGCTCTGAAATCACCATTGTTTCTCTGAATGAAAGCTCAAAATGCCTATTTCAAACACTGCAAGATATTCAAAAATCTTACTGAACACCAGCAGACGTCTGGTAGAATGAAGTCTTGTGTGCATACAAAATCTGGAAAAATGAAGAGCCTAAAATAATGTTCATAACAAAATTGGCTGAGCTGTGGATGTCAGCAGCTTAAGTGAAATTGGATTTAAAGCCACTAAAATCAAAATGTTTAAAATAAATGAGTGACCTACTTTTGAGTGTCACATAGGTTGCAACCTTTTAAATGTCATAGTTTTGAACTTAGAATCAGCGTTCTAGCTGCATGTGTAAAAATTGTACGTTTGATTTGAATGAAGACAAATTGGAACAAAAGTGACATTTGGATGAAGCCTGGCTTAAAGGGATTGAATTCTGCCCGGCAACTACCCCCGACAGGAGTTGAAACTTTCCCAGCAACTGCATTCACAGGCCTGGCCTGCGTTCTGCTGCCACTACCAAAAGGAGATTACACCTCTCTGATTGAATCAGGGGAGGGGTACCTGGGACTGCAGGGAACAGAACAATGAACTTCCCTTGGCTCAATGCAATTGCTAAATCAGGAGGTCATAAATGGCTTCCTCTTGGAAGGAACTGGGAGGGGCACTGCCCCTGTGAGCCAGCTGAGCTTGGAGGTGGGGACAAACAAGAAATTCCCCTATGTTCTTTGGGACTTAACCACAACCATCTGGGCCAGAGCATTATTTTAAAAAGATGGATAATTCATAGTTCAAAATTGTCAAAATGATATAAATAATATCATTATTCCTGTGATTTTTCTGTGCACATTTTAAGAGGTGTTAGGACTCTGTGGTATGTTCTAGGGGTAGTAGCGGAACATAAGGTATTACTCCAAATGTCTTTATGTTAAAAATCTGACACTTCATCATCTGAGGCCCATATTCCTTGCGCACATTTGTGTAAATTCTGGGAAAATTTAGATGTTGTGTTCTGGATGAAAAGGGCAGAATTCTGTCAGAAGTGGACACAACATTTTACAAAGACAGGGATCGGAGGGTTTGGCGCTACAGAAAATATGTTAACTGGACATATAATATTAGAAAAATTGTACATAGATAAATATGCATTTGAATCAAAAATAGACTTGTGTGCAAAGTGACAAGGGGAGGATTCTCTGACCCATAAACATACCTCATCACGATGACACTCCATTTCCTTCCCCCAATAAAGGGAGAGAGGAGAATTTGGCCAATGATAAGTAGTGAGGGACAGGCTTAGTTATGCCCACGCACACACCCATTTTGGTGATGCAATTTCTGCTATAAGTAAGGATGGCAAGCCTTAGTGGGAGAACTTCCAGATTCACTCATCACCTGAACATTGGCGGGACGCTCTGCACAAGAAAACCAGACTCCAGATTCCAGAACTTTGAAGCAGAGGGCCTACTGCAAGTTGAACTCTTCTCAGCTGGCCTTCCAATCTTGCAATCTGATTTTACCACAGACTTCCAAGGGGCACATCAGAATAAAACAGCCGGGCTCTGCTGTTTCTGCTTCTGGCTAGAACTCTGTGCCAGAACCAGACCCAGAAAGCAGAGCTGTATCCAGAACCCATCAGACCCAGACGAGACCGCTGTGCAGTGCCGATATCAGACCAGACCGCTGTGCAGTGCCGATAGCAGACCCAGACCAGATGTTGTGAGCAGAACCAGTGGCAGAGACCGTTCCATGGCGAGATTGCTGTCCAAGGCCCCTTCCGGTCCAAAATCTAGGAGTGAGTATCCAGCCAGATCTGTACAGAACCAATCTCTTAGTTTAAAATAATCTTATCCCATCCATTTCAACCTGTCCGGAACTGCATAGAAATCGTGTGTCCATTCTGTGATTTCTAACCTGTCAAAGCGAAATTGTCATTCTGAAATCTTGACTTCATTCTGAAAATCTACCTCCACAAAAACATCCGTATCTTTGGAACCATATGTCCTAGAAGCGAGATTTAACTTTCATTTTAAAGCTAAGAACCTAAGCTTCTAACCTTTGAAATCACCTTTGTTTCTCTGAATGCAAGCTCAAAATGCCTATTTCAAACATTGCAAGATATTCAAATCTTACTGAACACCAGCAGACGTCTGGTAGAATGAAGACTTGTGTGCATACAAAATCTGGAAAAATGAAGAGCCTAAAATAATGACATCCTTATACTTTTTCAGTAATCGTGTTCGTCGCACTCGGAAAAAGTGCCACAAATTGCAAACTAGCTCAATTTCACCACATGTTAAAAATAGCATTCTCTTGCTTGCATTGCTGAAATTCGTTTTCAACCTGATAATCATTCCTGAATCATTGCTAGTGTTGACCTGAACTGATTCAAAGTTGCTGTCACCTACCCTGAATCTCCTATAAGAAATTAAAATCATTTTTAGCATATTTTTCACTTCATTGCAAATCACATGTAAAAGTATTTTTGACTGTTTAAAAGCATACAGGTTGCTCTAAACTTGCTAGGGGGGAACTGAACTGCTTTTGATTGTATTCCTGAAAACCTGTGTGCCCTCATTTCCATCTCTTCATACTGCATAGGGGGGAGTGAGTTGTCATAAAGAAAAAAGTGATAATCTTATCTATTGTTGAAATCATATCAGTTTATTTCTGTGCTGCATTCTTTCCATCATTGCTTTTCATTGAAACCATACAAAGTATTCTCTGCTACCTTATCCTTTCTATACCAACTCCTAAGTAATTAAAGAATTGTGCTATAATAATATTATCCATTGTTGATCACTGTCATATTCATAAGAGTGCTATCAAATATTAATTTATTCATAAAAGTGTGATATATATTGTTTAATTTTTCAAATAAATCTTTTAATTTGCAAAACAAACCTACTTATTGGCTTAGTGAGGTGAGGGGGATTCAAAGAGAGGGGCGTTATATAAGGGTTCATCATCCAGATTTATGAACTTGTCATAAAAATATATAAATAAGGGCTTCCATTGGGCATCCCAGACGAGGCATTGATGTTGTTGGAGTGCTGATTTGAAGTCACTTACAAAGTGGGGGCTCGTAACGGGACATCTGGATTAGACCTACCACTTGTGCAGCTTAATACAGTGTGCTAACTGACAGGAAACGTAAACCCTGTTGGATCACCACGCTGTGTTACGCTGTAAAAGCACTCCTCAAAGGAACGCTCTAAGGAAATGGTCTGTTTTGCAAAATAAAATACTAACTTCTGTAAGTCAGGAAGGAAATCAATTTCCAGAATGACGACACTAGTAGACATCAAAATAGCCAGAGAGCACCTCTTACATAAGCTATTTGTGATAGGCAAGTGGACGGAACAGGATCAGACGGTGTGGTTGCAGGCAATCACACCCCAGATCCCTGCAACAGGGTCAGATAGATGGAGAGATCAGGGTCCCTTACATGTGGCCCTGAGTGAACAATACATGGCCCCTAAAACCAAAGATGAGCACAAGAAGATTGCCAGGATAGCGGCATATTTATATTTATATATGGCAGCCATACAGGGCAAATGTGCTGAAGGCCAAGATCTGGCAAATAGGCAACTGATGGAATTAGAGAAGGCCCAATCTGACCTGAACTCTTCTGAACAGAGGCTACAGAGGAGCCAGGAGTAAGAAAATGATAGTAGACAGTATCTCATGAAAACAAAAGAGGATATGGGTATCCTGCAACAGGAAAAGGCAGACCAGGATACCAGATTTCTGGCCTTGCAGAAGGAGTACCAAGAAGGTTTGGACTCCCTACTGCAGAGCCAGAAAAAGCTGGAGCAACAGATAGATTTCAACAGGGCATGCACAAAGCAGGTAGCCACCCCGCAAAGCCAATTGGATAGAGAAAAAGAGGAGAGCAATAAATTGATTTTGAAAGACATGGATACCCAGCCAGACTTTGATGAAGAGCGCCAGAAAGCTGGTGCCCTTCAAAGGCAGAGGGACGACCTGGCGGCACAGATGCAGGCTCTTACTCAGGAAAGGGATACCTTAGGCCAGGAAGTCTGCGACTTAAAAAAGAAAATGGAAGAAAATCACCTGGCCCTCCAGGGACTGGGTGACCACCAAAAAGAGAATCAGAACTTGTTAGAGCACACCAGGAGGGTGTAAGATGCTCTGGCAAGAAAGGAGCAGGCCAGTAGGGACGGTACCCAGGAGGTAACCCTCCTGTAGCAAAGACTGGCCCAGTACTCCAAGACTAACCAAGAAGCACGGAGAGAGAATGAGGCTCTCTGCCAGCACATTGATAGGCTCCAGCAACAGGTAGCCATGCAGGAGAGACTGATAGAGTCTTGTAAGGTCTTGATTGAGGAACTGAAAGCACAGGCTCTGGCGTGGCAACAGGGAGCAGGGGCTGACAGAGATGAGGTTCGCTGGGAAAGGGAAACACCTGAGCATAACCTCAGGAGCCCCACTACCAGAGGCCTTCATCTCTCCCAGTCCTTGGACTCTGCCACCCCCATGTCCCATGGCACACATTAGCCCAGGGCCACGGGGATGGCAGATTACTATCCAACCAAAAGTATGGGGCTCATAGGCCAGAACCTCCCAGGAATGGATGGGCAGGCTTCCGGGTATGGGCACCCAAGAACAGCGCAATTTAGTGGGGAACCCCGGGAGAGCAGGCCCTCTAAGGGCATTCTGAAAACCTCTGCCCAGTTAGGTCAGTGGGGTGGTACCCATCAAATCCGGGCAGCAAGGAGGAATCTGAAGACTCCTCTGCGTGTCCCAGGACAAAATAGACTAGGTCCCACATTCTGCCGGCCATTCCCAGGCTCGCAGAATTCAGGAAAACCTGGAAGATCAGACGGGCACCTCTGGGAGCAGTGCTTCTGAGTCAGAGGATGAATAGACCAGGGTTACCCGAACCAAGAAGGCCAATAAGGTAAAAAGGGCCTTGCTTAAGGACCCCTTAAAACAAATTAAGGCAATAAGGAGTGTCATCACGCCTTATCACAAGAACGCCAAGTATTCTGTGTGGGAACACTTGGAGCTCTTTGAGCAAATGATGGAGACTTTCCATTTGAAAGACAGCATTAGCTGCATGCAGTACTTCAAATGGACATTCTCCCCAGAATACTCCAGTTTCTTTGCGGGCTGGAGGACCAAAACCATTCAAGATGGTCCACATATAGGGCGGCTATCTTGAAACATTTTTCTGTTCACCGGAACCCCCAAGAGGCTAGCAAGGCAGGCTACAATTTGCAATGTGGGGAGGATCATGCCCCACAAGAATTTGTGCAGGAGTTGAAGCGTGCCTTTGCGCAGACTACCAAAAGGGTGTGCACGGACAGCAAAGAATTTGTTAAAACTTTTTTCCATGCTTGCCGAAATACATCATGACCCAGCTAGTGAGAGATTTTCATGAGAAAAGGTCGCTATACTGGGTCATTGAACAGGCCACCCGAATCTATGAGTTGCAGAAGCCCATAGAAAATAAAAGTAATGTGCAGAAAAGCCCCAAACCGACCAGCACCCCTGCTACTGCCAAGGTGGCAGAGGTAAAGGTTGCCCCCGTTTTAGATTTGGAGATGGGGGGGCCTAAAAACTTGCCTGCACAGAATAATTCCAAGCCACGAAGGCCCTCGGGTCAGTCACAGACAGGGAGTCAAGGAGGTAGTCCCACAAATGGGATCCCTCACTCCCTTGATTATGTAAGTCCCCTCTACAAGGGAAACCGACCCATCCTGGTTTATGTGTGGACCCCTCCAACCCAAGGAGGGGGGATCCAGCCAAGCACCTAACCCTGGGAACTTCCCTCCTAACTTCCCACAGGAGGTCAAATCCTGGGCAGAACTTTTTCCCCAGGTATCCACCCAACTTCCAGCCCCAGAACCATCCATCCTTCTTTCCCCAATTCCCTGAACCCAGACAACCTAATCCAGGAGAGGGGAGGCCAAGGGTGGAGGAGTACCCAAATCTTCCTAACCCGGGGTACTACCAGAGAAGGGATAGCTACCCTTCCTGGGATCAGCCCAGGGAGAAAACAGAACCGCGTATCAGCCTGAGCGGTTTTCACAGTTAGAGCGCCAGGTCCAAAATAAGGCACAGGAGCTGGGTCGCGTGCTGAGGGCTCAGCGGAACCCCCAGATGAGCATGCCGGCGCAGAATTCCCCAAACTCTGGGCCTGGTGCTCCAAACAATGACGGGGGCAGCACCCCGATAACCCACCGGTTCCCAGGGCGGAGGCACTAGGGGAAGGGAGGTGTAAAGCCTTGGAGGAAGCATCCTTCCTCAGTTTTAAACAGCCCCTGGAAACCCAGGAACCAGAAACAAAATCTCCTACCCCTGAAAGTCTGCCACCCAAGGAGAAGAGAGGAGGTAGGAGAAACAAAGGACCCAAACAGACCCACTTTGTAGAGGATGTACAGATCGTCTAGTTTGAGGGAGAGGGATCCTCAGAGAATCCTGGGAAAAGGATCTTCTCCTTCAGAGATGGGGGAACTCCTCCCAAGGAAAAATGGGTCCCAAGGGATTCACAGACAGACTGGGTAGATGTGGGGACTGAGCTAGCACCGCCCATTATCTCATCCCAGAACCAACAGCATCAAAATCCCCTGGTTCAAACACATTCTGGTGACTGCCTCCAAAAAGGGGGGGGGCGGCCCAGAACTGGAACCAGGCGAACCCACCACGTTTCCCATTTCTAGTTGCCAACTTTTTCTTTAAGAGTCCCAAGACTCTTCACAGAATTCTGCCCAAATCTCTTCTCTTTCCTTGTCCAAAACCAGAAAATTGGCCCACCAGTTGTCCAAAAATGTGCATTATCTGTGCCCCCTCCAGGAGAAGGAAAGAAGATAATTTGTCCCGGTACAACTACAGGGGCAGGGTACAATTTCGGCACTGGTGGACACTGGATCCCAAGCTACCCTTCTGTCCAGAAGGGCCTTTGACAAACTAAATGCAGGAAGGGGGGAGAATTACTGTGTTCCTCTCACCTCTCTTCCTGGACAACTTCACAACTTTTACGGGAAGGAAAGTCCCGTCGAGGGGACTGCGGATTTGGACATTAAAATTGGGCGACACAAGGTGAAACACCCGGTCATAGTAGTGACTCCAGAGGGCACCCCTTGTTTACCAAGGAATGACCTCCTGAGAAGGTTGTCACCCCTAATAGATTGTGTAAACAAGGTCCTCTGGACCCAGACTAGCCGACCAATAAAATTAAAACAGAGTGTCAACCATGTTAGTTTAAACGGCACATGCAACATGGTTGAACAAAAATCTGACCAAGTAGAATTTAATTTCCAGAACAACCAAATTCCAGACGTGACAATAATAGCAGTAGGACAACAGACGGATGATGGGGGGTCCTCTCTATTTCTGAAAATCAACCTTCCTTCCAGTTTAAGGTGGTATTCCACACTGGAAGGAAACACTCTGAAATTCTGTACTAATCCACAATCAGACATTCCCAATCCAATAGTCCAGAAAGATGTGAAATCAGCTCATGCCTGGCTGATATTCAGCAAATTGGAGAGCAGTTGTTCATCCCTGTTCAGTTAAATGATCGGAAGGACCCTGTTCTCGCCCGACTGTGTGTGAACAACGGTAAGAGCTTCATCAGCGAAGCCATGTTCCGCCAACTCCCAAAAGATCCAGCCATTCCCACATTCAAACTGATAGACAAATGGGAAATGGATCTGGAAACACACAATTCCAAACATCTCCTGCCAAACAGGTGTCTGCTCAAAATCTCCATTGGCAACAAGAGCATAGTCCATAATTGTTGGGTCGTGCGAGACGTCACTGCCGCCTTTTACTTAGGCAGTGACATTCTCAATCGCTTTACCATTAGTTTGAACCTAATAAACTTCAAATCTTGGTACCAGTTAGCGGATAATCCCATGGGTTTTGATGATCCAGAAAAAGCATTAAGGTCAGCTCAATTGCTACCTTATGCAGTTGAAATTCAGATTAAAGAGGAAGTCACCATCCCAGAAAGGACCCGACAATTCTCCCTGGAAGTGAAAGTTAAAAGAGGACAAAAATTGAAAACCCTGATGCTTATATTCATCTAAATGCTTCTCTCCAACAGCAAGGGTTGGGGGTAAACCCAACACCGTTAGTCAATCTAGAACATGACACCATTCCAATAGAGGTGGATAACAGCGACTTAAAGAGTATTACTCTAGCCGCAGGCACCATTATTGGAATGGTGGTTGATGACCGGAATTTTTCCATTGATTTAGGAAATGAACTGTTAGGACCAATCCCCAAGGACTGTTTTGACAGTGACAGTGATGACAACACAACACCAGACAGGATCTTTGCCTGGCATGGGGGGAACTTCCTGGTGTACACTTCTTGCCCTTATGGTAAGGAAGATGTGACTTGTGACTTCAGAGGGGATGAGGTGATTTTCCAGGTCCATGAGGGCTGCTTTTCCCACCTGAAGCCTCCAGTCCAAATCAGCACTCTGACCAGGGACTTCTCCACCCAGCTGGAGGAGGCCGCTGAGATAGCAAAACCAGAAGTCTTTCCAGGCTTCAGGCAGATGGTTGAAGAGAGAGTCAACCTAGCTGATGCCTGTGTGACTCTGGAGCAGAAGCAAAAGTTGAAACAAGTTTTCTTGGATTTCCAAGATCTCTTTGTGCTGGACTCATATGACTGTGGTCGCACCGACATCCAAACAACAACAATTCCCACGGACCCTGGCATGACTCCAGTGTTTGTGAAGCAATATTGCTTGCCTCTCGCATCCATGGAGTCCCTTACTGAATAAATTAAGAACCTTTACTCCCGGGGAATAATATGTCCAGTTCACAGCACCTTTAATAATCTGGTGCTGGGAATATTGAAGCCAAACATCCAGTGGAGACTCTGTGCCGACCTTAGGGAGCTCAACAAACGGGTCCATACTTACTGATGGCCTCTTCCCTACATTGACCAAGGGCTGGCCCAGATCCAGGGGTCACAGGTATTGACTGCAATAGACCTGACCAATGGATACTGGACCATGCCTGTCAGTAGGGAGGATCAATACAAACTGGCGTTTACCTTTGGGGGCCAGCAGTACACATGAACCCGGACTCCCTTCGGATACCTCAACTCCGGCAATGAATTCAACATTTTCCTACACAAGGCCATGCCGACATGGGTGCGAGGGGTAACCTGGCTTATGTAGATGATGTCCTCATGAAAAGTTCATCTGTGGAGGAACACATAGCGGAGATCCGTTATGTTCTGATACAGTTGAGGGCCGCCAGAGCAAAACCTTCCTTTCAGAAAGCACAGTGGTGTAGAACCCATGTTAATTTCTTGGGGCATGAGATTACTCCTCAGGGTCTCTGTCCCCAAGACAAGAAAGTGGAAGCACTTCAGAAACTGAACGACCCCACAACTCTGCGGGAACTAAGGAGCCTCCTTGGACTGACTAATTACAGCAGAAAGTTCATTGAGGGCTACGCAGAGATCACCAGACCCCTGATTCTGATTCATCTCTTGAAGGGGGGGTCAAGAGGGAATGGGGTCCAGAACAAGCCGAGGCAGTAAAACAGCTCAAAAGAAGCCTCTCACAAGTGCCTTGCCTAGCTTACCCTGTCAGAAACAAGGAGTTTTTCTTGGAGACAGGGTTCTCTAGCACATGCTTGACTGCAGTATTATATCAAAAGCATGACAAGGTCAATAAAGTAATCTCCTATGCGAGCAAAACTTTATCCTCTGTGGAGGAAAAATTCAACGATTGTGAGAAGGCGCTCCTGGCAATGGTGTGGGCATTGAAGAATTACCACACGTTTATCCAGGGTGAACACATCATAGTGGAGACTCCACACCAGCCTCTGCAATATCTCCAAAGTGACAGAATCCAGGCCGGAAATGTGAGTAATTAATTACTTCCTGGATTCTGTCAATGCAAGGCTTTCCTGTGGAGGTCTGATATGGCCAAAACAAGAAGAGTCCCCTCGCGCAAGGTCTGGCTGACTTGCATGATTGTGCCAGAGAAAACTGTCCCGAGGACAAAAGTCTAAAAATCAAGGACAACATGGAGGCATACCTTAATTCCCCACACAAAGTCTTTGAAGAAGACAAGTGTGAGGGAATGCCCACTGTCTATGTGGACGGATGCTCTTACCATGTTGACAACAACGTGGAAAAAGAACTTGTGGCCCGCGTAGGGACTGCATGGGTGAATGAGTCCCCAGAACCCTCCGCTGGGTACAAGATTGGTCCCCGAAGTAGTCAGGTGGCAGAGTTGATGGCTGTGCATCAAGCCATCCTCACTGCTGTCCAACATCTACTCCACAAACTGGTCATAATCACAGATTCGGATTATGTACCGAACGGGTTCGTGGAGCACCTGGTTAATTGGAAAACCAGAGGCATGTTAAGTGCTAATAACAAACCCTTGAAACATGGGAAGTTAATCCAAAACATTGATGATCTGGTCACCTCGAACGGGATGACCATCTACTGGAAAAAGATCAAGGGTCATTCCAAAGTAGAGGGACCAGACAAAACTGGAAATGGCTTAGCTGATCAGTTGGCCAAAACTGGGGCCATCCAAGGGAATCTAATAGAGATTGAGTCCCTGTTGGGGGAAATCGAGTTCACTGCTATCACTAGGCCCCAGACAAATGCTCACAAAGATCTTTCAGCTGCACAATGGAGTAAGGAGACCCCAGATGCTGATTTGATTAAGGCTCAGAAGGGGATCCAATAATTGGTAAGTTTTACCAACACATTGAGGACCCTGAGAACTTACCCCTGACGGATACCGATTACATTGGGAAAGAGGACCTCAGAGTGTTGATGAAATGTCCAAAAATGTTCCGAATCCAAGACGGTTTTTTGTTGGTAAGGAAATCCCAAGCTGGCCATGATCAGTGGGTGGTCCCTACCTCATTCCGAATCCTGATGTTAAGTCACGCCCATTATGCGGCCACCGCCGGTCATAGGGGGTTTCATACAACACTTGAGATCTTAAGAGAGGTTGCATACTGGCCACACATGGGGCATGACCTCGACCAATACTTGAAGGGGTGTCTTGTGTGTGCACAAATTCAGCCAACAACCCTCACACACCGTGCACCTCTCCAAAAGAGGGGATGACACTGCCATGGTCAGATTTGCAAGTCGACTTTATATGCCCTGTGATTCGCTCCTCTAGGGGAAATAAATGCATGTTGATGGTGACATGCTTATTTACTAAATTGGTGGAATGTCTCCCAGCCCCAAACTGCAAGGCAGAAACAGCAGCAGCCCTGAAGATCAACCACATCTTTTCGTGTTTTGGTCTACCCCAAAGGATTGAGTCAGACAGAGGTAGCCATTTCACCAGCAAAGTAATGACAAAGATGTGGGAGATACTTGGGGTTAAAAGGAAGCTACATATTGCTTACCGGGCAGCCTCTTCCGGAGCAGTAGAATGTCACAACCAAACTATTGTGAGCATCTTAAAAAAGTTTGTGGTAGATTGGGGCCAAGTTGGGATATTCCATTACCTCTTGTCCTAATGGCCATCAGATCTACCCCTTCATCTGCAACTAAAATGTCACTGTTTGAGCTGATGACTGGACGCAGGATGGTGCTTCCCCAGCATTTGCTCTACAGGACCCAAGAGCAGACATTGATCAATGCCTCCACAACTCATGAGTATGTTGAAAATTTAAGGAAACACCTTCAACATGCTTTTGCCTATGCTCAGCGAAACCTAGAAAGATCAGCCGATAGCATGAAGACTCACTATGATTTGAAGACTACTAGGAAAGAATACAATGTGGGAGACCGGGTCTATCTATACAATTTCCAAAGGAACCAGGCCAAACAGTGGAAATTTCTGCCTACATGGAAGGGACCTTTTGAAATTGTAGACAAGATCTCATCAGTTGCCTACAAGATCTGCATCCCCAAAGGCAGTTTGGCGGAAGGGGAAGACAGGTGGGTCCATATTAATCAGCTAAAGTGTTGCCATCCCAGGCACACTCTGCAGCAACTGGAGGAGTCCTCTGCAATCCCAGAGGGGGCCTCCAGATTAATAAATCCATTTATTATTACCAATAAATTACCAGCCCTAAAATATCCCGCACATAGTCTCTAAAATACAATGATAACAATGCAAATGTCTCCTGATTCCTAAAATGTATATGTTCACCCCACCACATTAATAGTGGTAGGGAAATGTCTACGAATATGTTTCTGCCACTTTTGCTTTGTCATCCTAGGTGAGAAGAAAGAGAGATAAACCATGGAGACTGCCCAAGGAGGATGACCCATGGACCGGGAGCAAAGATCCGAGGGGCCCGGGGTACAGCCCAATACTCCCAGTCAGAACCGGTTGGGAGAACCAGATGATCCAGCACCGTGGAGAAGAAGCAGATGACCCTCTTCGCGTGGATCAAAACATCCTTTGCACCCGACTCCCCCTCGACTCGAAATCAAAGCGCAGTCGGGCGGGGGGGGCTTGTCAGGTGTATTGACCCATGTTCGAGTTATTATGCTGCAACATTTGGTGCTGTGGGCTTAGAAAATCCAAGATGGCTGAAAAGTCCACATTTGAGCTAGAATCCAGGAAAACCGCGCAGTTTTTACGCACACCAAAATGGTGTCCACCCACCAGTGCGAGCGTGATGGGCCAGAAGTGCCATGAGTGAAAAGTGGTGCCAAAGGAAAAACAGCAGTGCCTGTCAAAAAGCACTTTGAAATCACCTTTGTTTCTCTGAATGCAAGATCAAAATGCCTATTTCAAACATTGCAAGATATTCAAAAATCTTACTGAACACCAGCAGACGTCTGGTGGAATGAAGTCTTGTGTGCATACAAAATCTGGAAAATTGAAGAGTCTAAAATAATGTTCATAACAAAACTGGCTGAGCTGTGGATGTCAGCAACTTAAGTGAAATTGGATTTGAAGCCACTAAAATCGAAATTTTTAAAATAAATGAGTGACCTACTTTTGAGTGTCACATAGGTTGCAACTGTTTAAATGTCATAGTTTTGAACTTAGAATCAGCGTTCTAGCTGCATATGTAAAAATTGTAAGTTTGATTTAAATGAAGAAAAATTGGAACAAAAGTGACATTTGGCTGAAGCCTGGCTTAAAAGGATTGAATTCTGCCTGGCAACTACCCCCGACAGGAGTTGAAACTTGCCCAGCAACTGCATTCACAGGCCTGGCCTGCCTTCTGCTGCCCCCACCAAAAGGAGATTACACCTCTCTGATTGAATCAAGTGAGGGGTACCTGGGACTGCAGGGAAACAGAACAATGAACTTCCCTTGGCTCAAAGCAATTGCTAAATCAGGAGGTCGTAAATGGCTTCCTCTTGGAAGGAACTGGGAGGGGCACTGACCCTATGAGCCAGCTGAGCTTGGAGGCGGGGACAAACAAGAAATTCCCCCATGTGCTTTGGGACTTAACCACACCCATCTGGGCCAGAGCATAATTTAAAAAAGATGGATAAGTCATAGTACAAAATTGTCAAAATTATATAAATAATATAATTATTCCTGTGATGTTTCTGTGCACATTTTAAGAGGTGTTAGGACTCTGTGGTATGTTCTGGGGGGTTGTAGCGGAAAATAGGGTATTACTCCAAATGTCTGTATGTTAAAAATCTGACACTTCATCAGGCCCATATGATGGGCCCATATTCCTTGCGCACATTTCTGTAAATTCTGGAAAAATTTAGATATTGTGTTCTGGATGAAAAGCGCAGAATTCTCTCAGAAGTGGACACAACATCTTACAAAGACAGGGATCGGATGGTTTGGCGCTACAGAAAATATGTTAACTGGACATATAATATTAGAAAAAAATTACATAAATATGCATTTGAATCAAAAATAGACTTGTGTGCAAAGTGACAAGGGGAGGATTCTCTGACCCATAAACATACCTCATCACGATGACACTCCATTTCCTTCCCCCAATCAAGGGAGAGAGGAGAATTTGGCCAATGATAAGTTCTGAGGGGCAGGCTTAATTATGCCCAAGCACACACCCATTTTGGTGATGCAATTTCTGCTATAAGTAAGGATGGCAAGCCTTAGTGGGAGAACTTCCAGATTCACTCATCACCTGAACATTGGCGGGATGCTCTGCACAAGAAAACCAGACTCCAGATTCCAGAACTTTGAAGCAGAGGGCCTGCTGCAAGCTGAACTCTTCTCAGTTGGTCTTCCAATCTTACAAACTGATTTTACCCCAGACTTCCAAGGGGAACATCAGAATAAAACAGCCGGGCTGTGTTGTTTCTGCTTCTGGCTAGAACTCTGTGCCAGAACCAGACCCAGAAAGCAGAGCTGTATCCAGAACCCGTCAGACCCAGACCAGACCGCTGTGCAGTGCCGATAGCAGACCAGACCAGACCACTGTCCAGTGCCTATAGCAGACCCAGACCAGACGCTGTGAGCAGAATCAGTGGCAGAGACCGTCCCATTGTGAGAGTGCAGTCCAAGGCCCCCTCCTGTCCAAAAACTAGGAGTGTGTATCCAGCCAGATCTGTACAGAACCAATCTCTTAGCTTAAAATAATCGTATCCCATCCATTTCAACCTGTTCTGAACTGCATAGAAATTGTGTGTCCATTCTGTGTTTCCCAACCTGTCAAAGCGAAATTGTCATTCTGAAATCTTGACTTCATTCTGAAAATCTACCTCCACAAAAACGTCTGTATCTTTCGAACCGTATGTCCTAGAAGCGAGATTTAACTTTCATTTTAAAGCCTAAGAACCTAAGATTTCCAATGAAAGACATCCTTATACTTTTTCCGTAATCGTGGTTGACGCACTCAGAAAAAGTGCCGCGAATTGCAAACTAGCTCATTTCACCAAATGCTAAAAATAGCTGTCTCTTGCTTGCACTTCTGAAATTCGTTTTCAACCTGATTATCATTCCTGAATCATTGCTAGTGTAGACCTGAACTGTTTCAAAGTAGCTGTCACCTACCCTGAATCTCCTATAGGAAATTAAAATCATTTTTAGCATATTTTTCACTTCATTGCAAATCACATGTAAAAGTATTTTTGTCTGTTTAAAAGCATACCGGTTGCTCTAAGCTTGCTTGAGGGGAACTGAACTGCTTTTGATTGTATTCCTGAAAACCTGTGTGCACTCATTTCCATCTCTTCATATTGCATAGGGGGGAGTGAGTTGTCATAAAGAAAAAAGTGATCATCTTATCTATTGTTGAAACCATATCAGTTTATTTCTGTGCTGCATTCTTTCCATCATTGCTTTTCATTGAAACCATACAAAGTATGCTCTGCTACCTTATCCTTTCTAGACCAATTCCTAAGTAATTGAAGAATTGTGCTATTATCCATTATTGATCACTGTCGTTTTCATAAGAGTACTATCAAATATTAATTTATTCATAAAAGTGTGATATATATATATATTGTTTAATTTTTCAAATAAATCTTTTAATTTGCAAAACAAACCTACTTCTTGGCTCAGTAAGGTCAGGGGGATTCAAAGAGAGGGGCGTTATATAAGGGTTCATCATCCAGATTTATGATCGTGTCATAAAAATATATAAATAAGGGCTTCCATTGGGCATCCCAGACTAGGCATTGACGTAATTGGAATGCTGAATTGAAGTCTATTACAGTACATAGCACAACACAAATTTTATCCCTTCTACTACCTGGCCAAAAACAAAATTGTGGCCCAAAACATTATGATCCTTCAGACCTGTCACTTTTGGATATCTGCAAATAAACACATGTTATAGAGAAACAAACAACATAAATACCCCACCTTATTACAAATTTCAAAAATCAACATGTATAATAACTTTATCACATTGTGCTAGAATAGATTGATTTGACTCAGCACCTTTTTATGTGTTTTTTTAACATTGCTTTTTCATTTACTACTATACTACTATATTTTTAGTTTCTCATGGAATTAAACACCACCTTGTCATTTTCATTATGCATCCATCATATACAGTCAACAGTTCTTGCACGCATCCATTAACATACAAACCTATTGTATTTTCATCAGTTATCTTACTGCTAGCTTTCTTTCCCATGCAGTTAGTACACCTAACCCGTCTACACCTGCTCAAGCCTCTTTATTTCATGCTTTGGATGACAGGGCTCAATTTGGTTGACATGGACAAATAGCTCTGTCGCTATTTCATCCTCTGTCTTTAAGATTTTGTACACCACTGGGTATACCTTATCTACGATTTTGAATGGGCCTTGCCATGCTGCAAGACATTTTGAGTTTTTATGTTTACCTCTCCCGAAATGGAACTTATATACCTGATCACCTATTTTATACTCTTTCACAGATGTCTTTTTATCATAGTAGGACTTTGCACTATCAGCAGCTCTTTTCAAATTTGGCTGCGCAAATGCAAACGCATGTTGTAAATGCTTTCTCAATTCTTCCACATACTCGTGAACTGTAGATGTGTTACCCTCACCTGGTCTCTGCAGAGGCGTTGGGGCACAGTTGCCGCCCTCCCTGAACTTGAATCACCCCCTTCAGGCCTCTCCCTCAGTAGAAAAGCTGTGAGCGTTGGTATGTGGTGAAACTGCTCCTGTGAATTATGGAAGATAAGCTCTCTGTCCTGCTACTTCTGGCAGGGGCGCGTCGAATGGGATCTAGTTCCTTCACTGATCCCTGATAAGGATTAGTCCAGTCCAGCTGCGACTATGCTTAACCTTATGATTGGTAAGTCTTTCTTGAGCTCTTGTGATTCTGTTTGTTTTGTTTAATGTCTATATATGTTGCTCTTGTTTATGCCCGCAATAATATCTCTCTTCTGTTTTCTCCCCTTAGATGGAAATGTGGCCTCAATGCAGCTGTGAGACGCAAGACGCAGCTGGATGGAAGATGGATGCTACCGCAATGTTCGACAACAGGTAAGTGATGGTTTAAGGAAAAGCGAGAAGTATGGCGAAGCGCAACATTAAACGGACTGTTTTTTCGATGTCTAACCTTGTCTTCTGTTTTTCCTTGCAGGCGCTGCTGTCGCCGATGGAGCGTGTCGTGCTGCAGTGCCACGATGAAGATTTCGGCGTTCCGGAAAGTATAAAGATGAATACTTGGTTCGCCGAAGAGATGTACAGGTAAGAACAGCTTCCCACAGTTGGTAAGTATGCTGGCAGGAAGCAGGATGTCCAGGAAGCATGATCTACAAAGGTAAGTCTGACCTCAGGTGACGGTGAGCGTTACGCTTCTTGCAAGTGCAGAATAACGCAAAGCGCCTGTCTTGAGGATCGGTCAGCTTATATAGCTGAGATCGTGGGCACGGCCATTAGGGCCGGCTTACCAGCCACACCCTGCCACTCTAGAGAGTGAGCACGTGCAAAGGCAATCCATTAGAAGCCACACCCAAGAGTGCACTTGGGGCTGCTTAATGGATGTAATTTTCAAGGTTAATGCATCCTGCTTAATGGATTGAATGTTCGAGGTTAATGCATCTGAAGTGCTATTCCCATAATAAATGCTTGTTGGTGTTAAATGGATGTTCTTGTTTACTTTTGTTCATAATCCTGGTTCCAAAGGCGCCAGGACTGTGTCCACCCAGGTCTCCTGTGCATGCAACCCCTGCATGCCTGTGCCCCTGACTTCATGACCATGACAAGATGCACTCACAAGTGTTTGCTCATGTGTACTGTAGAATAACTGTTGTGGCAGTACCATTTACCTTCCTGTCAACACCTCATCAGGACTGATACCTGTTGCTTTAGCAGGAGTCGACCTAATGGCCATCAACACTGCAGGTAATCGCAAATCCCAACTAGAACCTGCCTCTGTTACAAACTTCTTTAGTATTTCCATGACAAATCTATTGCTTCTCTCTAAGTTCATCGGAGAGGCGGGCCGATACGCGGGGTGCAATTTCCTTTTTACCCCCCATATCTGCCACAACTTGCTCATAAAGGTGCTCGTGAAATAACTTCCTCTATCTGATTCTATTCTTTGTGGTAACCCAAATCTTGAAAATATATGATTCACCAGCAATGTAGCTGCTGTTTGTGCGTAACAATCTGGTGCAGGAATACATTCTACCCATTTCGACATTAAACATACCACTGTCAAAAGATACCGGTTTCCCCTACTCAATCTCTTTACAGGCCTTAAATAGTCGATTTGTAAATCCGACCATGGATGGGTTAAACCTCTTTTCATTAATGGAGCTCTACGCATTGGTGAAGCAGGTTTAAATTGTGCACATACCAGAAACCCCTAGTATATAATTCCACATCTCGGGACATGTGTGGCCAGTAAGCATAATCTCTCAGTATCTCTAAAGTTTTTTGTGAACCTCTGTGTCCTGCAGTTATCACATCATGTGCATGGTGTAACATTAGCCCTCTGAATGAAAGAGGTACCACCCACTGTATCTGCCCTGTTATGGATTCCCTGATCATCAGACCATCCTGTAGTTTGATTCATTTTTTGTTCTTCAATAACACTCTCAACTCTTATTTTGCTGTACAATCATTTTCAGTTAAAGTATTTTGTATCGGGTCCATCAAATGATTATATTAGACCATCAATACTGGATCTTCCTTTTGTGCCTTAATCAGATCCTGATCTGGTATATCATAACTCCATTGCACTACAGGTTGTTCAACATCTTTTGGAGATTTAGAGCATGTAACTGCTTCTATTTTTATTTCACCAATTAAGTGTTCAATGGGCAACAATTCTCCCATAACAGCCCAAATCCTGTCCAATTGATCTGCTCTATCTTTTCCCTCTTTATCCTCTCCCGGTGTTCTCAAATGTCCATTAATTGTTCTCCAGTATATTGTTAAATCATTCTCTGACACTAATTTGTCATAAGCTTGAATCATGTTCCCATGTTTGAGGGGCTTTTTGTTATATGTGAGCATGCCTCTTACTTTCCAGCCAGGCAAATATTCTACAAAGCTATTTTGTGCATAATCAGAATAAGTCACCAGGACAATTTCACTGAATTTGTTATCAACTGCAGTAGTACTCGCTTTATAAATGTCTGTTAACTCTGCTATCTGGCTATTCCTAGCCCCAATTATCATTCCTATACTAGGAATGTCCTCACATCTCAACCAGGCATTTCCTATCCCTGACACCAACTGTTTATTGCTGTCATTTTCAATGTGAAAAGCACACCCGTTGACATACACAATTGGCAATTCCTTGCATATATTTCCATCAAACGCTTTATGTGGTGATTGTTCAAACTCCGGCAAACTGGACACCCCCTCTACCTCATCTGATACACACTCAGCTGCACAGTCATGTAGATCTGCCAACACTTGAGCAATTGTGCTCTTTTTATTCTGGTCATATCTCACTTCTACAGAAAAAACCCTGCATTGCCAATGTCCATGAAGTAATTCTGGACTGTGCTAGATAACCTGATCTAATCCTTTTACTCTGTAAAAACTGCAATGGTTGATGATTTGTCTCAATGATCACCTTTTCCCCTTGAACAATGGGACAAAAATGTTGCAATGCCCAAACAGTGGTCAGAAGGGCCTTTTCACATTCACTGAATTTAGTTTCAACCTGAGAAAATGCCTTACTTGCATAAGCAATAGTTTTATGGTTCGAATCATGTTTTTAGGATAGCACTGCTGACATACAATGCTCAGTGAATCCTATTTCTACAAAAAATCTTTATTCTTTGTGGGATAGGCTAAGCATGGTGCCTTTATGAGACATTCCTTCAATTTAGCAACTGCCTCAGATTGCTCATTTCCAGGGTTTATTCAGCTTCAATACTTTAGTCAATTGTTGAGTGATTTCAGCATAATTTTCAATACATTTCCTGTTATATCCCGTCATTCCTAATAGACTTTTTAACCCTTTCATGTTTTAGGATCTTTCAATTTATGTATGGCCTCCATTTTTTTCTTTTGTGGATTTAACCCATGTTCAGTTACTTCATGGCCTAAGAAATTCACCTTTTTCTTGCACCATTAGGCCTTCTGTAGAGATACTTTGGCACCCGCCTTCCGCAATTGGTCAAATACATGTCTAATTTCATCAAAATTACTTTTTAGGCTTTCATTTTTTAACAGGACATCATCTACTTAAACTATGGCCCCTCTTTCTGCTGCATCTGGCATTTCTTTCTCAAAAATATGCCAAATTCGCTCCCACTATTGACATACCCAAATGGTGTTCTGGACCAAACGTATTGTGTTTTATCAAATGAAAATGCAAATTAATTCTGAATGTCTTCTGCCAATGGCACACACCAGTACCCAGATGTAAGATCTAATGTGGTAAATACCTTTGATGCATGCACCCGAGTAAGGCTATGATCAATGAATGGCAGCGGCCATCTAGACACTGGCACTCACTTATTTAATTCCCTCAGGTCTGCACACAGACGCCATTGACCATTTGGCTCTAATACACCCAAAATGGGAGTGTTGGAAGTACTATGAATGGGTCTGATAATTCCCCTAGACTCCAAATTATCTCTGCCAAATACTCCAAGCATGCCAGTGGCAATCGATATTGGTGCACAAATACTGGATTTCTACCACACCCCTCTGGTAATGTGGCAACATGTAAATCAGTTAGGCCACAATCATATGCGTCTTTGGCAAAAACATCCTTAAATTCCATAAATATTTCTCTCAATTCATTCTTATCCTCTTCGCTATCACAGGCATCTGCTAACAGAATCTGCTCCTCTACCATTTTTGAAAATTCTGGGAAATCCTCTAATCGAGGATCCTCTGTGCTTTCTTCCAACTGTGTGGCTGTATTTCTCTGCAGAGTTGACACTTTTAAATATTTTGGCATATCAGCCTCCATTTAAATGTGCTGTTTTCCTGTTTCATTTTCATTTAAATCAAATAATATACAATTCTCTTGGTGACAGCACACTGTCTCATTGGAATCATAAGGGTACACAGACTGAATTTTGAATATTCCTTTGGGTTGAGAATCCAAGTACTCTGGCAACACACCCTGTGCATCTACATATCTCTCAGGGATATTTCCAAACACCATATTGTTGAAATCTGCAGTATAATGTGATTTGTGTATTGCCATTCCTAGCACGGAATTCTCTTCTAAATGAACATATTGACACCCTTTATTATTCCCCATGATTTTTACGGACCTGACCCCAATATCTACCAATGTGGTATATTCACAGTCCAGTCCTTGCTGTTTCATGGACACATTCAAGCACACACATGCATTACAATCCTTCATTTGCTGTCCATGTTTGCGTTATAGTGTTATAGCAACCTGCCTGGTGAATGCAGGAATAGTAATATCCGTCTTCACCTGTAGTTAAATTGCATACGGCACCAATTGTGCAAAATGATAAGCCTTCCATCATCATCAAATTCAGGCGCATGTCCGCCCAGCCGGGACCATACTTTTTGGTTAAGTAAATCTAACACTATACACATCCTGCGCATGATATCATTGCCCCGGTAAAAATCATTTTGTGTTCCACTCACTATCCACACATTGTGGTAGATGGTTTTTTGTCCGACAGTAATCTTTAGCATGCACCTTCCTGCAAATCGATTTTCAAAATTTGGATTGTCCAATCCATAGATGTATTGGTTTTTAATTTTAAACTTCGGGATCTCTTCCCTTTCCATTATTCTCTGAAGTAATTTCTCATTAATAAAACTCTATTCCTGTTCAAGTGACAACGTGGCTTTTATCACTTCAGAATGGCCATATATACCAACATGAATCCATGGCTGCTCATCTTCCATATGTATTTCAGCAAGAGTGGTGATGTATTTTTCTGTGTCTGCTTTAGGGATGGTGTTCTGTTTGTACTTCTTTTCTTTTAAATAGAAGCACAATGTTTGTTATCTATTTCAGTTTGCCATTTATTCCTAGGATCCAAATAAATCTGCATGGCTTATTTTTCTTTTTCGCTTTGCATTTTGACCTGACACATTACAATTTCAGTGACACTAGGTGCACAGCTATTCTGGAGATACACTTCCACTGCATCATTTGATTTGGCAACAGTATGGCATTAATTTACACTGCTGTTTTGTAACTTTATTTTCTTAGGCCTTAATGGTTTTTTGGTTAAAGACCATAGAACCAAATTTACCCCATCAATGAGAGGAGACAATCTTTTCAGGCAATCTGTTCCCATCAAGAATGGAATTTCACAAATAGATGTGATCAATACTTCCTGTTTCATTCTGTATTTTCCTAACTTTAGGTCAACTTCAGTGACACCTTCAATAGGCACCTCCTCACTGTTTAAGTTATGTACTGGGCCTTCACTTTGCCTCACTTTGATCTGATTCTGTGGGGATCTCTCTTCATTGATACTTTTTTACCAATTCTTTGGACATAATTGTGGCATGTGCACCTGTGTCAATCATTTTAAATGGGATGCACATCTCTTCCACAGTAATGGGAGCATAATATCTGTCCTCAACTTCCCCGAATACACACAAAAATTGTACAATTTTTCTGATTTCAGGACTCACTTTTCTCAGACCCTTCTCACACTTGGCTAAGCACATCGGTAAATGAAAGGACATTTTTCCCTCCTTTTCTTTCCATTTCCATTTGAGAAACCTTGCCCATCTCCCCATGTTCAGAGGTAATTTGGAGTGTGGACACTGTTCGTCCTTCTGTCCGTGGTTAATCAGAGTTCACACTGCAATTCTCCAACTGAATATGCTTATAAACATCACATGATAGGTTGTCATTTTCTAATTCCGGACATTTATTGATATTTGGCATGTTATCAGTCTTTTTAATTTCTTCAAATATATGTGGCTCAAATAACTCTTCAGGTGACTGATCTGTACACTCCTTTTTAGTGCTTATTTTTCCTGTCTGCATTTTATTATCATCTTGATTGTCTAGAGAGGGTGTTCTAACATTCACATCTACTCCCTAATCAGTTATTTTATTAGTGCATACGTTGTTTTTCTTAAATCTGTCACTTTGTTCCTTTGGAAGGTTATGTTTTTCTCCTTTTCCTTTTTCATTTGTACAGACTTCCAACATTTGATTCAACAATAGGTTAAACCAAACCTCTTTTTAAAATGTGGTCGCAATTCCTTCCTCATGTTCATTTGCAGGTATGTTCATGTTTAAATCATCAAGCAGCTCAGGACCATTATGCAAAACCGGCTCGTGGGAATCTGTCTTTTTATCATTGCAGGTATCATGAATATTTACTCACTTATTATCAGAAGATGTCAGGTCACTTCTATGATCTTCTGCCCCCTCATTTGATGACTGTTTTTGAACTGTACAGAGTTTTCCTATTTGCTCAGCCAACATTTTTTACCTGGGCCTGGAGACATTGGAACCTGTCCATTTCTCTAGAATCTTCTATTTGTGGCCTAAGCCAGTATTGGTTGTTCTCCTCCTGGTTAAATGTGTTCTGATATGTCTCAGGAGATTGATTTCTATTTGAACTGTTTCTGAACTCTTGGTTCATGTGAGGCGGGGAGCGGGGTGTATCTATTCTTTGGTTGTAATCCCCTGGTGGCGGAGATTGATTGTATTGACGTGGAGCATAGTTCACATTCTGCCTCATGTTCAGTCTCTCATTTTGTGAGTACTGTTCCCTATGCTAATTCCCATTTTCGCTAAATCGATCCACATACCATGATCTGTCCTGGTTGCCATATATCATGGTGTTAGGGTCAACTCTGCTCTGTGTCCCCAATGTCTGGTAGGGACTATTACTTCTATGATCTTGATTTTGTCTCTGATTGTTGTTCATGCCTTACATATCGGGCCAGTATCCTACCCAGGGTCTGTCTCCTAGGTACCTAGGACTAATGTAACTCTCTCTATTACTAGAATCATGTGACTGAAACATCAGTGTTGATGGCGGCAACCTCTGTGGAGTATCCCTCTGTTTGGGTGTCATATTATTTTTGCCTGAACTTTGAGCGGGCTCAAGTGACATTTTAGCCGACCGGCTCTCCATTACTGTTGCCGAGGATTCTTTAGATTTTGATCTTGTTTCTTTCATTTTATCACCCTCTCTACCATGACAGTGGAGCACTTCATACAGTTTGGTACTTTGGTGCACAATCCATTCAAGGGACTTCTCACGATCAAACTCGCGGACTACATGTGATATAATGTCTTTTTGCAAACCATAAAAATAGGCAGTTTTAAACTCATTGTAATTGGGATTAAAAAATAGGTCAAAGCGAGAAAAGGCTCTTTTTAAGACTTGAAGAAATTGGCGAGGTGATGTATTTGTCCCAGCTGTGATCATATATGCAGCTTTCTTTGCTTCCTGTAATGACTGAAATGGAGAAAAATGACACCTAACCTCTTTTTCAAATTCTGCCCATGACATGTTCTCCTGTTCATTCAATCCTCTGATGATGCTTGCTGTGGGAGCATCCAGAGTTAAGTGAAAGTATTGTCTGTATTGTTCCTTGGATATATTTAGGGCTTTAAATATATTGTGCACTGCTTCCAAGTGGTCCTCTATACAGCACTCCCCTCCTTTTTTGAACAGTTTGATCAGGGCCTTCATTGACTTCATTATCTTGATAGGGCGTCTTGACGCTATATTTGCAATTGCATTACTTTGTGGTTCAACCCTTGTCTCAGGTGTATGGGAATGGTGGTAACCCCCAATGGGTGATTCTAACCCCTCAAAGGCACTGCAACCAAGTCCAGACACCGGCGCAGCCACCGGGACGCTAATTCCCAGTGTAGAAATGGAGTTCACATCAATCCCATTGAATGTGGTGCCCTGTCGCTTGTCCTGAGACCTGAAATTGCATATTTGCTGTTCCAAATCTGTACACTTTTTAAGGAGTCGGTCTGCCTCCTTACGCAGGTAAGTGTTTTCATCACCCATTTTATTAATCACATTTTGCATATCGCTCATCTGCATTTGACATTCATTAAACTCTTTGTCCCGCTTGTCCCTTTCTTGAAACATTTTAGCTATCTCTTGTTCAACATTCTGGAACTCACCTTCTTTCTCTAGATTCTCTCTTTGTAAAACTTGTATTTCTAAAATAGCCTCCTCTTTATCTTGTCTAATGTGACCTACCAACCCTTTCAGGTGTTCTAGTTCTAGTTCGCTGTCCTCAAACTGTTTTCTCCTTTGAGACAACAGAGTGTCAAATTCTTTACACTTTGATTACATGTATTTTTGACATACCTCCAGTTCTGATATTATTTTTTTCTCCTGTTCACCAGCTCCATCTAATTCGACTTTTAGTCTGCTAATTAGCTTAGCAACATTTTCTTGCATTCGCAGAAACTTATTTAAAATGAACCACGTTTTGGCACAGAGCCGTATCAAACAGTCTGAATGTTTGTCAGCAGCATTAAATAATCTCAGGAGACAGACCTGAATTATGCTACCCTCTTCAGAAATGCTGTCCATTGGTTCTTTCTGAACTTCCCCATAAACATGGTCATGTCATTCTGTGGCATCATTTGATGACCATGTTCCATATGCATATAATTTTGTCTCTAAATATTTCACCAACTCTGGGAATGTGGCATCAATTTGAGACATTCTGAGATTCACTTTCAGTGCCACGCTGCTCTCAAAAATGAGTTCCCTTTAATGCACGTATGGCAGTGTGGAAGACACTTCCCATGCCCAGTAGTTTCTCTACAGTCTGTTCCCACAGGGCCAACGCGCCATTTAAGGAGGAGGTTTTGCCTTTTTGGGGCAAATTCAGGATTTGGCAGTATTTTCTTACCGTGATATTTTGGCAGTAAACTGGTGCTAACTGGACTTACCATTAGAGATAGTTCAGTATTTCCCTATTTTGGTGATAATATAGTGTTAGCTTGTATTGGTGGTAATATTTTAGTGGTATTTTATTTTTGTGGTATAGTGGTGAGCATATCTTTTTTATACTACCGCCCCATCCTAAAACAAACCTTTCCTCTATATTGCAATATCTCTTGGTCGCCTGTTTAGAACTCCCCAGACCTATTACACTTTCAGGGAACACAGTGAGTTTATTCAGAATGCAACCTATTGTATGTGGCTTGTATTACTGGCTTATTTACATCCAGTAACCTACGTGTCTTATCTGACACTGCCTTCTTTTCCACATGCAAAGAAGGACTCATTCACACCCACACAACCTTCTGTCTTGCTGATTTGTACATGTTTACTCTTATTCTAAACTTGTCCCATAGGGTAAATGAGGAAGCAACATTTTTTACCACATTGCTATAACACTAGAATTACCCATTGACTTTTTCCCGTAATACAGTAAACATGGGAAACATAAAATAAAACCAATAAAATTGCTCCAGCTTTGCTTTTTGTTATAATATATTTATGTTATACACAATCCAGCTTACCAAAAGTGAACATAACCTTGTCTCCTAAAAACAAAACTCAGTGAAGAGAACAAGCATATAGCAACATGGAATAAATAAAAATTGTGTATTCAATTCTTTTTAGAATAAATGCATCAAAAAGATATCAAAATAAAACACCTCGCAAAATGAACATGCATAGAGAAACATGATATTTTTATTTTTTAAATTATCTCACTTCACTGTCTTTCAATAAGTGTAATGCATCTCATACATGCTCACGCTCCTCATCTTTGAACTGACTCACCAAAATGACGAATTCTGAAGCACTTGTCACTGGAGCTTTATCTATACAAACCTCTCTCACGCAACTCCCGGGAGCACAGCCTTGCACTGCCTCGGAATGCTTCAAAGCTAGGCAGCTCTCCCCCTCTCTTTTATCTACAAGACTGCAGCCAAGAAGTCACTGTTCGTACTCAAGTCCCGAACAGCTCTTACCGCTTCCTTCCATTTTGCCTATTAAAAAAACTCTCCCTGTCAATCAACTGCAAGTCATCCTCCCATGACATCAGCTGTACCAACTCCCCATTCCTACCAATCATTGTGTAAAAATGTTTTGTAAAAAATTCTCTGCTCCAGAACAATGAAAGCTTCAGGCAAATGTTTCCATTCGCCTTCCTGTCGCACATGTTTCTGCTCTTCATGAAAAAATGGATTACATCTCACTGTGCTCACGAACTGCATTACAATGTTAGAGGGAGTGGGGCAGTTAATATGTTAAATAGATACAAAGTAAGAGATGCCAAGACACACTGCGCAAATGAGATGCAAAGCTTTTTGACAAAATAAAAAAGTATATTTATTGGTGTAGAGTGGTCAGCCTGAAACGTGTTTTGAGCCAAACCCAGCTCTTCATCTTAGGCGGATAAGTAATAGATATGAATAGCACATGTTGCAACATAAAATAACAAAACAGATAAGGTGTTCAGAATTGCCATGACAAGATTTCAAATGAACAACAGGTTCAAAATATAATGGCACAACCAACAAATTGAACAAAAAAAATGAAATCCCATTGATAAATCGTTCAACAGTAGGATGTAAATATATACAATTGCAAAAGAAATGGGGGATTAGCAGAACACACAAGTAGGGAGAAATAAAGAAAAAAGAAAAAGAAAAAACAACAATCCATTAGTAAGCATAAGGGTACAGCGCAAGCAGTATCATTTAGTGCCAAGTGCCAGGGAGTGTAAGTCATTTGTAAGTGGAGGGAGGTGATGTTTTGGAACCCATCTATATTTATGTCAATGAGTTTTTACTGCCAGATGTATTCTTAACCCCCACTTTCATCAGAGATACAATGCATGTTCTTGAAATTTTGGACTTTGATCCAAATTGTTGTCTCGTTACTCTTGACGTGAAAGTCTGGTACACGTCCATTGGCCATCAAAAAGCAATAGATTGTGTTGATTACCTGTTCCGAAAATCTTCAGCATCGCATTTTGAACATGTGGAAATGGTCAAAGAATTCCTTCTATTTACATTGCAAATAAATGTGTTTCTCTTTAACAATTGGTACTTCAAACAAGTGATAGGCATTGCTATGGGGGCTAGTTTTGGCCCAGCACTAGCAAATGCCTTTATGCAACAAACTGCCATATTTAATAATCTTACTTATTGTCCCCATATACGTCTTTGGAAACGGTATATCGATGACGTCATACTGATTTGATCTGGCACCTCTAATACCCTCCAACAATTTGTTGAATATTTGAACAATAACAATTGGGGAATCCAGTTTACATCTACTTGCAGCCAATCTAAAATCGACTTCCTTGACCTCTCTATTCACTTGACTGACATTGGCCTTTCAACCACTACATTCCATAAAAGCACATCTGTTAATGCCACTTTACACACAGACAGCTGTCACAGAAAACATGTTATTAAGAACATTCCAAAGGGAGAATTCATACGTGCAAGGAGAAATTGTACACATCTGTCTGACTTCAATTCAATTCTGAAAGCAACCTGATTAAATCACAGTTCGTAGCTCGAGGGTATGATACTAATTGCCTCAACAAAACTGCAGAGACAGTCCGCCAGCTGAAGAGAGTTGAATTGCTTAGTCCTAAAGTACGGACCACCTCAATAGCTGCTCAGAAAATTCGTCTCATTACTAAATGTAGCTCTGATAGTTTCAAAGTTCACAATGTTCTTAAGAAACATTGGCACTTACTCCACTTGGACCCAGACATTGCAAAATGGCTTGATCCTAAACCTATTATTACATTCAGTAAAGACACAAGCCTTAAAAATAAACTTTGCCCCTCTTTCATGAGACCTCTCGGCCTGGTTTCAACATGGCTACATTCAGTTTGCACAAACGGATTTCGTAAATGTGGCTGTTGCAGTATGTGCAAATATGTACTTGAAACTAAAGCTGTCTCCTTTAGGTCACTTGGCCAGCATACTGTGAACTCCTTCATTAATTTTAACACAAAGTTTGTGGTTTACTGTATTATTTGTACATGTGGCCTTAAATATATAGGCAGCACAATACGCCCAGTTAAGATTCGGATTTGGGAACACCTTGCCACCATTGGCAGCCAGGAAGTTAAATACCCTTTGGCTGCCCACTGGCAAGCTCAGCATCAACTAGACAGCAAGGACCTTATTCGCTATGTGGGGCTAGCTAAGGTATCCTTGCCGCAACAAGGCGATAATCTACAGCTTAAGTTACGCCAGGTAGAGGCACGACTTATTTGTAAATATCGAACTGTCTACAATGGCCTTAATTGTAATCATGAGGTTTTTTGAGGTTGCATTGAGCTATTGGTATTGTTCTCATCAGCACACTAATCAAATTTGTCTTAATTTTAGTGGCCCTGTAAGAGACATATTTACCAATAATTTCTTTTAAATAACATGTTTATTCTCATATGGTACTTTAGTTTGGTAACTCACCTTTAACAAATATGGTATTATGTGTGGTCTAATTATTATTGCATGTTCCTATTCAATACATTTTTGCTAACAGCAGTTATGTCTAAATTGCTTTCCTATAGCCATTTTTCCACAATTGTGAAGCATTAGAGGTATGCTCCTTCTCTTTTTCGTTATAATTTACACTTTTAATTTCCTACGTGCAGTTATACTCGTCCAGTATCTGGGGCTAAGTGTCCCTTACTAAGTGGCCTTTCTCTTCTCTTCTGAAGCACATTGGCAACTCATGCCTTCACGCCCTGTATCCATCTTTCCGCCAACAAGATACTTTTCAAATTGACTTACACTCCCTGGCACTTGGCACTAAATGATACGGCTCACGTTGTACCCTTATGCTTACTAATGGATTGTTGTTTTTTCTTTCTCTTTTTTTCTTTATTTCTCCCTACTTGTTTGCTCTTCTAATCCTCCGTTCCTTTTGCAATTGTATATATTTACATGCTACTGGTGAACCATTTCATCAATGGGATTTCATTTTTTTGTTCAATTTGTTAGTTGTGCCATTATATTTTGAACTTGTTGTTCATTTGAAATTTTTAATTAACTTGGTTGACTTACTGCCCCCTGTCCCCCTTTGCACCTGTTGTCATGGCAACTATGAACACTTTGTCTGTTTTGTTATTTTATGTTGCATCATGTGCTATTCATATCTATTACTTATCAGCCTCAGATGAAGAGCCAGCTTTGGCTCGAAACACTTGTCAGGCTGACCACTCTACATCAATAAATATACTTCTGTATTTTGTCAAAAAGCTTTGCATCTCTTTGGCGCAGTGTGTCTTGGCATCTCTTACTTTGTATCTATTTAATGTGGTAGTGGATTGGCAGTTCACCCACAATCCATAGACACCCGCTGCCTTTTTGCTAACCAAAAGTTATTGTACAAGCGCTGTGGATACTACCGTCTTTTACTGCCAATTGTTATCTGTTTGCTTGTATTGCTTGTATTGTCATATTTCCCAGCAGCTGTACTAGGGCAGATTCCACTGAGTATCTTTTAACTAGAGAAGATGACATTAAAGCCCTCTTCACCCCACGTGGCTCTTCCCTTAATCCATTTAAAAGGCTCAGCACAGCAAAAGCTGATTTAAGATCTTTGTTCTTTAAATTAGAGAAACTGAGCCTCAAAGAAATTAACAAATGTTGGTAAAAAACTACCCTGGGTCACTACCTCCAAGAACATAAAATTCCACGTGGTCTAGGAATACTTATATTACCTGATTTTGAAGACCCACTTGATATTGATCTTGTCTCTGAATGGGAAACCAAACTTACTACGAGTTCCAACAATATGTTACAATTATTAGTTGAACGTGCAGCTCGTGTACATGCAGGTACAATTGTAGAAATAGACAAATTAAAAGAAGAAATTAGTCTATTCGATGCACCTAGTGCTACCATTGATAAAAATTACAAGACATTATATGAGATTCTGCGAAAACATCAAGATGAGGTAAAAATACGCAAGTCACACAAATTTTCCCGTGACGACAAAGATTTTCGTGATAATTGTATTTACACATATCAGGCCAAATATGATAAAGTATCCAGATCCCGTTCAAGTAGCGTTGCTTCATCACCAGTTTGCTCTGACGTAGAGAGTGACTCAGATAGATCAATCACAGGTACATCTAATACAATTACTGGTGAGTCCAGTCTACCTAATGAGGAACCACAAGATGATTTGGAAATTTAAGAACTTGACCAACCGGTCCCCCCAGGTCCTTCCCCTTTTTTAGAGCAACTGAATTTCTGGTGTTTCTATAAACTTGTATGTTGTTTTGCAAAAATTCCTGTTTTCGTTGTGTAGGGTGGGTGCCCTGCATTTATACTTTAGCTCTGCAATGTTTTGCATTCCAAAAAATGTTTTTTTAAATGCATAATTCTGCACTTTATCTGTCACACAGTTTATTTTTACTCATGATGTTGCATTGCGCAATCACACTTGCCAATTGTATAGTGCAGCGCGATTCTAGTACATTTAACTGCCAAGCCCAGACCACCCTTCGGACTCTGTCATTTGACTAAATTTGTCCATTGCCTCCACACAATGCCCTCACCACCATTTGGATTCACCCCCTTAATTTGGGTTTCTAAATTCATCCGCTTAGTTTATTTTCCTTTTATTTAATTAATTTCATTTAAATTTTCTTTCAATTTTTAACCTCCTTGGCTACTTGGCCCGCCCCAGCTAATACTTTGCATTTTTTCCATTCTTTCAAAATTAGTTCAAAATGGCGCCCGCGCTTTTGCCTGGCCTTGCATGGCGTACATGTAGTCCATCTTCTAATTGTCGGGTTAGTTTTTTATTGACTCTCGTTTCTCACGTCCCGCATCTGAGCCATCTGTTCTCGTCCTACTGCTCGCGGACAGGTAAGGTGGTTTAGCCACGACCCCTTGGTTTCTGTACATTTGCTACTGCTTCCAGCGGCTGCGTTCGGTCACGGCACGCTGATGCTGCAGTTTTTATTCATTCTTAGCATTAGTTACTTTTTTGAGGTTGCATTGAGCTACTGCTATTGTTCTCATCAGCACACTAATCGAATTTGTCTTAATTTTAGTGGCCTTGTAAGAAACAATTTTGCCAATAATTTCTTCTAAATAACATGGGTATCCTCATATGGATCCTTTAGTTTGGTAACTCACCTTTAACAAATATGGTATTGTGTGTGGTCTAATTATTATTGCATGTTCCTATTCAATCCATTTTTGCTAACAGCAGTTATGTCTAAATTGCTTTCCTATAGCCTTTTTTCCGCAATTGCAAAGCATTAGAGGTATGCTCCTTCTCTTTTCCGTAATAATTTACACTTTTAATTTCCTACGTGCACTTCTACTCGTCCAGTATCTGGGGCTCAGTGCCCCTTACTAATTGGCCTTTCTCTTCTCTTCTGAAGCACATTGGCAACTCATGCCTTCACGCCCTGTATCCATGTTTCCGCCAACAAGGTACTTTCAAATTGACTTACACTCCCTGGCACTTGGCACTAAATGATACTGCTTGTGCTGTACCCTTATGCTTACTAATGGATTGTTGTTTTTTCTTTTTCTTTTTTCTTTATTTCTCCCTACTTGTTTGTTCTTCTAATCCCCCGTTCCTTTTGCAATTGTATATATTTACATCCTACTGTTGAACCATTTTATCAATGGGATTTCATTTTTTTGTTCAATTTGTTGGTTGTGCCATTACATTTTGAACCTGTTATTCATTTGAAATTTTGAATGAACTTGGTTGACTTACTGCCCCCTGTGCCCCTTTGCACCTGTTGTCATGGCAACTATGAACACGTTGTCTGTTTTGTTATTTTATGTTGCAACATGCGCTATTCATATCTATTGCTTATCAGCCTCAGATGAAGAGCCGGGTTTGGCTCGAAACACGTGTCAGCCTGACTACTCTACATCAATAAATATAATTCTGTATTTTGTCAAAAAGCTTTGCATCTCTTTGGCACAGTGTGTCTTGGCATCGCTTACCTTGTATCTATTTAATGTGGTAGTGGATTGGCAGTTCACCCACACTCCATAGACACCCGCTGCCTTTTTGCTAACCAAATGTTATTGTACAAGCGCTGTGGATACTACCGACTTTTACTGCCAATTGCTATCTGTTTGCTTGTATTGTCATATTTCCCAGCAGCTGTACTATGGCAGATTCTGCGGAGTATCTTTTAACGAGAGAAGATGACATTAAAGCCCTCTTCGCCCCACGTGGCTCTACCCTTAATCCATTTAAAAGGCTCAGTACAGCAAAAGCTGATTTAAGATCTTTGTTCTTTAAATTAGAGAAACTGAGTATCAAAGAAATTAACACATTTTGGGAAAAAACTACCCTGAGTCACTTCCTCCAAGAACATAAAATTCCACATGGTCTGAGAATATTTATATTACCTGATTTTGAAGACCCACTTGATATTGATCTTGTCTCTGAATGGAAAACCAACCTTGCTACGAGTTCCAACAATATGTTACAATTATTAGTTGAACATGCAACTCGTATACATGCACGTACAATTGTAGAAATAGACAAATTAAAAGAAGAAATTAGTCTATTCGATGCACCTAGTGCTACCATTGATAGAAATTACAAGACATTATATGAGATTCTGCGAAAACATCAAGATGATGTAAAAATACGCAAGTCACGCAAAATTTCCCGTGACGACAAAGATTATCGTGATAATTATCTTTCAACATATGAGGCCAAATATGATGAAGTATCCAGATCCCGTTCAAGTAGCGTTGCTTCATCACCAGTTAGCTCTAACGTAGAGAGTGACTCAGATTGATCAATCCCAGGTACCTCTAATACAATTACTGGTGAGTCCAGGCTACCTAATGAGGAACCACAAGATGATTCAGAAATTTCAGAACTTGACCAAACGGTCCCCCCAGGTCCTTCCCCTTTTTTAGAGCAACTAAGGCGCTACAAAAAGGGGAACCATATAGCAGCAAAAAAAGTTTGATTCCAGACTCCAATAGTCACAAATATTGTAACCCCAGGCAAACAGTCAGGGGCACAAGGGGTGGTAGGCACAGGCAGCAGAAACGCATTCCCACCTTGAAGACTCACTCAAGCGACATATCAGCAACAGCTGTCGAATCAAAATCGCTCAACCTTATCTCAAACCTTTGCAGTCACATTCTCTGACCGGCTGAAACAGCTGTCAAAGGACTTTCTTTTGCACCCTCTGCCTTGAATAACTACGTGGATATCCAAATTGATTTATTCAAATTTGTTCGTAAACTTAAGTTAAAAAATGTTTTTGCTACACAAGTCAAACAATTCAAACCGTCACCTCCTACACCTACACCATCTTAAATATCTATTCAAACATTGCTCAGTACTTATGTGCTTATGACTTTGGAGGATACAGACCTCCAATCCTGTGCTTGTATCAAGGATGTTTTGACAGATTTGGACATTGTTCAACAGAATGTGAATATTAAAGAATGTACCACAAAATCTAAGTTCACACCTGTTTTTCCGCAAGATAACATTATCAATACTTTTTATCAGGCGGTGGTTAAAGATGTTCACAAACTTTCGGATAGTCGTTGTTATAAGTCTGTTCCATCAACTTACAACCTATCCAAACTGGAATTCCAGGCTATGCAAGATTTGGCTTCTAATGATACATTGATTATTAAAGAAGCAGACAAGGGGGGCAATGGGGTTGTGATGGACCGTTCGGACTACATCATTATGGGCATGCGCCATTTTGAGTCAGGCAATTCTTACCTAACTCTCCAGCATAACCCTTTACATGAAATTCAATCCATGGGTAACTCACTTATACTTAAATGGCATAAAATTGGCATGCTTACCGATGTTGAAAGAGAATTCCTTATGGTGGATGGTCCAACCATGCCCACAGCCTACTTCCTTCCCAAAATTCATAAAAGTTTTGTGGATATTCCGGGAGGGAGACCAATTGTAAGTGGAGGGAGGTGGTGTTTTGGAACCCATCTCTATTTATATCAATGAGTATTTACTGCCAGATGTACTCTTGACCCCCACTTTCATCAGAGATACAATGCATGTTCTTGAAATTTTGGATAAATTGGACTTTGATCCAAATTGTTGGCTTGTTACTCTTGACGTGAAAGCCCTGTACACGTCCATTGTCCATCAAAAAGTAATAGATTGTGTTGATTACCTGTTCTGAGAATCTTCAGCATCGCATTTTGAACATGTGGAAATGGTCAAAAAATTCCTTCTATTTACATTACAAAATAATGTGTTTTTCTTTAATAATGTGCACTTCAAACAAGTGATAGGCATTGCTATGGGGGCTAGTTTTGCCCCAGCACTAGCAAATGCCTTTATGCATCATTTTGAACAAACTCTCATATTTAATAATCTTACTTATTGTCCCCATATACGTCTTTGGAAACGGTATATCGATGATGTCATTCTGATTTGGTCTGGCACCTCTAGTACCCTCCAACAATTTGTTGAATATTTGAACAATAACAATTGGGGGATCCAGTTTACATCTACTTGCAGCCAAGCTAAAATCGACTTCCTTAACCTCTCTATTCACTTGACTGACATTGGCCTGTCAACCACTACATTCCGTAAAAGCACATCTGTTAATGCCACTTTACACACAGACAGCTGTCACAGTAAACACGTTATTAAGAACATCCCAAAGGGAGAATTCATACGTGCAAGCAGACATTTTACACATCTGTCTGACTTCAATTCTGAAAGCAACCTGATTAAATCACGGTTCGTAGCTCGAGGATATGATACTAATTGCCTCAACAAAACTGCGGAGACAGTCTGTCAGCTGAAGAGTGTTGAATTGCTTAGTCCTAAAGTAAGAACCGCCTCAATAGCTGCTCAGAAAATTTGTCTCATTACTAAATTTAACTCTGATAGTTTCAAAGTTCACAACGTTCTTAAGAAACATTGGCACTTACTCCAATTGGACCCAGACATTGCAAAATGGCTTCATTTTAAACCTATTATTACATTCCGTAAAGGCACAAGTCTTAAAAATAAACTTTGCCCCGCTTTCATGAGACCTCTCAGCCTGGTTTCAACTTGGCTACATTTAGCTTGCACAAACAGATTTCGTAAATGTGGCTGTTGCAGTATGTGCAAATATGCACTTGAAACTAAAGCTGTCTCTTTTGGGTCACTTGGCCAGCATACTGTGAACTCCTTCATTAATTGTAACACAAAGTTTGTGGTTTACTGTATTATTTGTACATGTGGCCTTAAATATATAGGCAGCACAATACGCCTACTTAAGATTCGTATTAGGGAACACTTGCCACCATTGGCAGCCAAGAAGTTAAATACCCTTTGGCTGTCCACTGGCAAGCTCAGCATCAACTAGACAGCAAGGACCTTATTTGCTATGTGGAGCTAGCTAAGGTATCCTTGCCGCAACGAGGCGGTAATCTACAGCTTAAGTTACGTCAATTAGAGGCACGATTTATCTGTAAATATCGGACTGTCTAAAATGGCCTTAATTCTGATCATGAATTTGCGGTGTTCATTTGAAATTTTGAATGAACTTGGTTGACTTACTGCCCCCTGTGCCCCTTTGCACCTGTTGTCATGGCAACTATGAACACTGTGTCTGTTTTGTTATGTTATGTTACAACATGTGCTATTCATATCTATTACTTATCAGCCTCAGCTGAAGAGCCGGGTTTGGCTCGAAACACGTGTCTGGCTGACCACTCTACACCAATAAATATACTTCTGTATTTTGTCAAAAAGCTTTGCATCTCTTTGGCGCAGTGTGTCTTGGCATCTCTTACTTTGTATCTATTTAACGTGGTAGTGGATTGGCAGGTCATCCACACTCCATAGACACCCGCTGCCTTTTTGCTAACCAAAAGGTATTGTACAAGCGCTGTGGATAATACCGACTTTTACTGCCAATTGTTATCTGTCAGTTAATATGTTAGTAATACAATTAGTATAGGGTTATTTAATTATGTATTTCTAATGCAGCTTCACGCACATGAAAACATCCAAATTGTACCTATGCACGTCTGCACTTTAAAATGGCTGGCATGTTTCTAAAACGTTTTGCTAAATGCTTTAAAAAAAAAAATAATGCTTGCTGAAAAACTGTGCCTGGCACCTATTTCGAAATGGCTGCACTTCCATGCTGCATACTGCATACTGCCAATAAGCTAAATGCTTTTAAAAATAATGCCTGCTGAAAAACTGTGCTGGCACCTATTTCAAAATGGTTGCATTTCCATACTCTATACTGCATACTGCCAATAAAATCCCCAAATATATCCTTACAGCTCCAAACTGCAGTTTAAACTTGGACACATGCACATTGAAACTGACATTTGTTTTATGGATCTCACATGGCTTTCCGAATGTGTATTTAATAGCTGCTGTCTTTTTTGAAAATTGAGATATTTCTTTGTTATAATAATTTAATTCTTTCATTTCTCTATAAAGTGCATCCTGGGAGTTATGAGTTACATTGTAAGCACAACAGCGGATCTACATTTGTGTGTCCTTAGACATGTCATTGCCAGATTGTCCATAGACTACACTTTGGAACACTTGTTTGTCTAACAAGCAGCTTCTGAACCTCGGTTCAAACCTCCCCACCAGTGCTTTCCCATTACTAGAACATTATTTATTTTAACTTTGTCCATTATTATTTAGACATATGTATGCTTTAGATGTTTTTAGAATGCCTTGGTAAATTTGGTTTTCTGATTTTAAAGGTTCTTCCCCCTAAATGAACAGTGCTTTTTTCCTATTTATAAATGAGGCACACAGTAAGTGGAGGTTCATGAAAGCTGAGAAGGTTGTTCAGGCACAGATTTGGTAGCTGTAGTAAGCATGGAGAAAAAGGGGTTTGAAGAAAAAAAAATTGACTGGTGTAGTAGGGGGAAAAGAGTAAGAATGTAGAGTAAGACTGAAGTAATGAATATATGGGGAAGGGTGAAATGTACCAGAGAAAAGAAGGGAGAGTCATAAGGACAAAGGGTAATAGGGATTGAGAAGCGCAAATTGAGAGAGGGGAAAACCATTAAAGGTAAAGGATGAAAATTAATAGAAGATACTGTACAGAACATGTGGGAATAAACAGACTGGCACAGAAATGCATAGATTGGAGAAGAGGATTACTTGTGAAAGAACATTTTGAAGAAGGAATCACTAACAAGTGAATGTGTTATTTGCAGTGTGATAGACTAAGTTTATATTTGGGCAATATTTATTTCAGATTGAATGTTTGTAATAATCTAAAAATTGGCATTTCCAGCGTTCATCGTATTTTGCTTTTTTATAAGTAGTGACATGAATTCCCTGTTATTTTCTTTCCTCTTTGTTTAAGCAAATCCCCTTTTTTGAACTGTTTACCAACTATTTCTTTCTATTTTTCTGGAGGATATTGAGTAAGAGACAATCTACAATAGATTTTGTTTTCACAAGCCCATCTCAGATGCCACAAATAAGACTAGAGGGGTTTTCAAGATTAGAATGGATAGACTATACAGATTGTGCAGAATTCTAAACCAGAATCCAATCAAAAACCGACAGATGAATTTGCAGACTTCTTCATTTCTAGGATTGCCAAGATCAAAAAACCCACCAACTACCGGCACCACTTCTGTGATTTGTGAGTGTCTTCTGTCTCTTTGAATGTATTCCATCAAGAAGCCTTCAAGTAGGCAACCTGAAAATAGAATAGCCATCTGCTTGAAAGCTACTTCAGCAGAAAGAGGCCCATATTCGGCTGGTATCAAAGCACATATCAGCTTTGTAACCCAGCTGTCGACCACTCCATCCTGCCACCCCACCTGGCTGGGGCTGGCCTCGCTGGCTCTGTCCTGGACTCGTTTACTCACTTTCTGACAGATAGGGGCCAATTGCTTTCCTTCCTACGTTTCTGCCTACAAGGCTCTGAATTGTCCCTGTTACTTTTTAACATATATGTTCATCATTTGATGGGTCTGAGATGCTCGTATGGCTTCCTGTGTTATTCATATGCTGACAACACCCACAACCTGGTCGGTTTAGATCAGGACCATGCTGAGGTGTTTTATCGCTTGTGTGAGTGCCTGGTGGCCATGAAGGGCTGGATGGACAACAATTGGCTGAAGCTTAAAGAGGGCAAGACAGAGATTCTGGTGGTGGTCTCTGCTCTTGATTCTACATCCTAAATCTCTTCTGCTTGGCCATTATCTTTGGATGCCTTCCATACCAGTGACTTCGGTCAAAAACTTGGGGGTTTGTTTTTCTTCATCACTGTCAATGGCTTCCCAGGTTGGCGCAGTCTGCAAAATGGGTAATTTCTTGCAAAGGGTTCTTTGCAGGATTCTGCCATATTTGCCAGATGAACTAGAGCCTTTGGTAGTGGCTGCATTGGTCATTAGTTGAATTGACTATTCTAATGTGCTTTTTCTGGCCCAGTCTTGGGGGGCTGATGCAACCGCTGCAGCTTTTGCAGAATCTCACAGCACAAGTTGCCACTTCTCTGTATGTTGCTCACATTAGTCGGGTGCTGCATTCTCTTCATTGGCTCCCAGTAGCTAAGACGATTCAGTTCAAATCCCTTTTCTTAGCCCATCAGACTTACTACAAGCACGGTGCCGACTTCCTTTGGGATAAGTTTGTTCCCTATGTTCCGTGACGGTCTCTTCATTCAGAAAATGCCTGTTTAGTGGTAGAGCCTGAATTCCATCTTGCCCGGGTGGGTGGACGCGGCTTTTCAGTAGCTGCTCACAAATTGTGGAACCATCTTCCTGTTATGTTAAGGACCATTGAGAATCATCTTCTGTTCCGTTTATCCCTAAAAACACTCTTATTCTAGGTCACTCTGGTGGGTTGTTTTAGCTGAGTTTGAGCACCAATATGGCCCTTGGGGTGTATGTTTGCTCTATAAATTCTGATAACATAAAATGATAAGATAGCAGCCTGTCACTGCTGACTGCAATGCCTCTCTACCTGTAATTGCTATTCCGCACTTAAGGAAGCAAGAGGCCATCAAACATACCTAAAGAGTGCCAAAGTCAATCTATATTTCTTTCTATCTATTGACCAATTGGCCAATCTACTGATTGGAGGTAACATCCTGAAAAGAGCTAACCTCCCAGCACAAAAATACAGTCAAAAGAGTCGGCTGTTTGATGACTGGCAAACTGAATTTCACCCAACAAGGGAGACAGAAAAATAGTGGCAAGCATGAACAAGAACGCTTGGCCTTGGATTCTAACTAACCAGTCACATTCATCCTTTTTGACATTTACACTACCTATGACATGTATTTTGTTTAGATACTTCAGCCTTTGTTGGCTTATGGTCGTTTCAAGGGCGCTTCTATTGTGCCAATGATGTTTTTTGTGCTTGGTTCTGCACTCCAAGTAACTTTATTGTGGCTGAAACAGTAATATCTAATAGTTTTTCTTCACATGATGTCACTTGTCATTTGTGCGACTCCTGCACCAATTTCTTTTTTTTATAGACTCTCAGTTCATTACTTCATATATAATGTTATTCTTCATGTATTTAGTTCTCATATTCCAGTCAAATGATTGTACATGAAAACACTTTTAATCTCCCCCTTTTAATCTCCCAACGCGTGTTTCACCCCAGCTATTAGCCGTGGCTCTTCAGGAGACATTTCTCTACAAAATTAATAAAAATCAAGAATTTATCTCAAGAAGTTGATTAACAAGCTTAACCCTTCATTAATTTACAAAAAATCGCCATTTCACACATTATTAATGTATTCACATATGCTCTTGTACCATATCATGGTAGGAAAGACTAAAGAAGAGGACTCTACTGAAGTGGGAAAATGGAAAAACAGGCTCCCATCTTCCCCCTCTCGCGCCTGGCCTAAAGGTTCACGGCCCAAGCACCCGCCACGAGAAGAGTTTGCCCATCTACCAGACGACCAAATACCCTGGTACAGGAACATACGGATGTGTCCATCTGCCTGCCCAGCAGCCCGCCCTGCCCATGCCGATGCCTGCGGCATGGATCAACTAGACTAAAACCTATAAGTCGTTAGAGATGCCATGACGACCTAGCTAACGGATAGCACACCTGTGCCAATATACACACTGGACACCCCTGCACCAATTTACACTAAGCATATACTCAGTGCTATGACGTAGGCGACAGACATACTCACGGACGTGCATCTTTATTATTTTCCACATAGGCTCTCAAAATGCAGAAACGCAAGACGCTCCATGAACTCATCTAAAGAGCTTGCTTACGCTTCGTCTAAACCTAGGTGCCATAATGAGAATTATAACGAAGACACAATACTGGTCATAAGACAATATGAGACTATAACCTAAAGCGCCTGTGCACCAAACGGTTCCACCTATACACCAGGCCTAAGTAGGCCGCAAGCAAGAGCTCCCGTGGACATTAACAGAACAAGAGTCAGGTTGCTGATCCTGCAGAATGAGCTTGGTGAAAGCAGACAGCCAAGGTCGTAATGTTGCAAACCCACATTCCAAAAGCAGACCATCAAGGGCACGATGTTGCAACCTCGCACGCCGTGCACCAACATTAAAGTCGCACCTGCAAATTAAACCAGGCACACAGTGGAAAAATAATATTAATTGTGCAGAATTCTGCCTCAAACACGGTCCCACCTCACGTGACCAAGCCAAACCTGACAAGATGCCAAGCCCAGGAGGAAGGAGGCGTCTGGATCCCTCGTTACAAGACACTGGCAGATACACTTGAAAGGATCAATGGACATCTGCGACAGTGGGAGTAGTCGGCCGTCCAGCTCATGAATAAGTCTTCACATTGTCTGCATGTACCCATAGTGAAACATTGTTGCAAATTGCAGGTACACCGAGAGCTGGGAACAGCGATGGTCCCAGGCTGGGAAGCTCACGGGCGCACCAATCAGAACATGGGGCTCTTATCACTGACGCCATTAATATTAACCAATCATTAGGAGTCTTCATGTAACAATTCTCATGTATCTAATTGTAGGGACATCCCAGATATATCACCTGACTAACCCTTGTCCACTCATATTATTCTCTATACGTATGCTATACTAACTCTACCACTCGAGCAACCAATTAAGAGTGGCGATAGGTTTTTTTTGTTAACTTTCGAAGTGACGCAAGTAGCGCGTCATACTACAGTAAAAAGGGCCTGCGAGCCCCACGATTGTGTGTGTGTCAGGTCAGACGCGTATGATCCTTGACCCATCCCTGCCGTTTGTGTTTAATAAACAGCAGAGTCACCTTGCTTCTTGTGCGTGTCTCATAATCTATCTCTTTTGGGATATACGGGAGGAGTTGGGGCCTCCCTGCCCGGAGGTCTGCGGACGGCCCGGCCGACCCCGGCAGAATTTCCCCCCGACAAGTTGGAGGCACCGCTGAGATCTGTTTAAGATCGGCATTTTTATTTTTTTTCCGAAAAGTCCAGTTGCGAGGAGGCCCGGCGGCGCGGCCCCCTCTGCCGTCGCCCCCTTCTTAGGACTACAGGACCATCGCGGAACTGCGAGAAGACTGGACAGCGCAATCCGGATATTGGCCCTCGGGAGCCGGTTGAGAAGTATCCCGCCTGCGGTTGGCGAGTGTCCAGACGTGGTCCAGACGAGGGGAGGTGGCGAGCCGCTTGGAGGGGTGCACGCAGTCGAGCGGCCCCGCATCAAGAGAACTTGGTGAGCATGCCACGCACAACAAACAATGTGAAATTGTGAGGGAGGGGGGAGGAATTAAATACGGGAGGTGGGAGGTGTTGCACAGGTGAACGGCGAAGGTTTGAGAATTTAGTGTTAGAAATAGAATGAATGGTAGTTGAACAAGCGAGAGAGCAGTTGACTACGTAACACGAGAGAAGGGGGCGGAGCACGAAAACATCACGTGCGGCCGCTCGTAGACACTGATTGGCCTAGGTCGCGACTACGTGTAAGGGTGTGTGTGTGTGTGATTTCCTACGATTTGGCATTTATTGGTCAATGAGTAGATGAGGATCCCTATTGTTCGAGCAAGACGCTCGATAGGTAGATGACGTTTCCCTGTAGGCGGTAGCTAGTTAGTTGCCCAATACGGAAGATAATTGGCTGGTTAAGCCCTCCTGTTGAGGGGCGTATCACACGCGAGGCGACGCAGTGTGCGCAGTCCGATTATATTGTTGATTTGATTACCTTGTTCCAGCAGTGACAGGAAGACAGCTGTGGAGTTAACCGGGGTAGATTGAAGGTGTATTTTGGATTTAAAGAATATATGAAGAACTTACCAGTAGCTCTACGAGATCGGTGACGTCACCAGTAGGGTTTTCATAGGATATCACAAGCACGAGGCATCTTCGTTTTGAGAGTGGTGGGGAAGAGAACTGTGGTAAGGGAGTGGAAACGGAGATAAACGGTAAACGAGTTGATCAAGCAAAGGCGAAACGGGGAACGTGGCTGCGCACGGAGAACGCCGGCCACGGCAGGTGTAGAAGGGGGAGGAGCACGTGAAAACAGGACGACTGTATAAGAACGCAATAAAGGGTATGCAGCCGCAGGGGGCTACGTACGCCTTGGCCGCAGGGGGCCGTAAGGGTGTTGTATAAAGGAAAAAAGGTAGAGGAAAATCTACAGATGTAACATACTATATTTTTATAATTTTCCTTAAGCGGACTATCGCAAGCCCCCAAACTTACGGGGCCAGGTAACGATATAAGGCTGTATATTGTAAACTACTAGTGGGATAAACTGATACCAGATTAGGGGAGGGTAGCAAGTGGAGCGCTACTATGTCATACGGAACAGGATTGGGAGGGTGGGGAAACACCCTCACCACGCCACTACAATACATATGCACAACACTGCCACCCCATAGGGAGAAACTGATTAAGTATAGCATAGAATGGACCCAGGGGAAGGATAACAAAATGCTAACACTGTGGCCGCCTAACGGTAGCTTTGATCCATATGCCCAGCATTCACTATTAAACCATCTGCACAATACATATAAAGGGAAGAAGTTGGCAAACCACGTGGAGGTGTTTAACTTATGGAGGATGTTCCAGGGGTCCCGACCTGGACCAAATGGAATATTCACCATGGGGGAAATACCAGAAGAAACAGAGAAAAAGGAGGAAGGAGAGGATGGGACACAGGGGAATGAGGACCCAAAGAACACAGGAAACAGAGGTAAGGGAGAAGAAAAGAATAATAAAGCAGATGAAATAAAAAAGGAACCGAGCAATGATATACCCATAGCAACGGGAGAAAAAACAGAGGGAGGGGGGTTGTACCCTTTAAGAGAATTAGGAGAAATAGAAAGAGGACAGTTAAGGGCGGCTGAGGGATACTCGAACCCGGTATACAGCCCTCCACCATATGTGGCTCACAGGAAAATGCCAGCAGGGGAGGGGAGGACTGGAGAAGACCAGACTGTGGAAATAGGAAATGATGAATGGGTAGCTGCACAGATATTATTAAAATTACGAGGTTCATTAGCAGGAGAAGAGAAGGAGGTAGTAAAGAAAACAGACGAGGATAATGCCAGAGAGAGTGAATTGAGGGGGGAAGAGCTGTTAAGACAAAAAGAAGAGGTTTTGGAGAAACGATTAGCAAAATTAAGGGATGAACAGAATGAATTGATCAAGCAGCTTGAGAGGGAGGAGAGAGAGAGAGTGAGGAAAAGGAGAGAAGGTAAGAACGAATTGGAAAAAATAAGGGAACGAACTGATGAGCAAAGGAGGGAAGCTGACAGGGTAAAAGCAGCAGCAGAAAGGGTATCAAGAGTAGTACTGCGGGAAAAGAAAAGGGAAGAAGAAGAAAAAGAAAAAGAAATGGCAATATGGAGGAGGAGGTTACTATCAGAATCAACTAAGAAATACGAAGAAGGGAGGGTGATGGAGAGTATAGTAGAAAAAGAAAGGGCGAAATGGGAAAGGAAGAAAGAGGATGAAAGAATATTAGAACAGATGAGAAGTGAAGTGATGGAGGAATTGAAAAGGAAAAGGGAGGAAAATAGTAAGGAGATGGAGGAAAGGTATGAAGGAGAAAGAGGAGATAGGGGAAAGGAGAGTGGAGCATGGAGGGATGTATATGATGACACAGAAGTAGCAACAACATCAGCACAAAGGGGAGCGGTTGATAAAGGAGAAAGAGGAGAACTGGACCTAATAGATTTACATACAGTAACGATCAAGGGGAAAAAGACTGAGTGGGGGGTGCCGTTTATGACTAGCTTTTGTAGTGAGGAAGAGGGAGCGGAAAATGAAGGAAGAAACAGTGAAAGGGAAAGCTTAGATAAACTATACATCACCCGGACCAACCTTGACTCACCATGGATCAGTAGGAGAAAGGATGAGATGGAGAGAAGTGAGGAGGGAAAGAAAGGAATAGAGGAAAGACAGGCACATGAGGCCGCAACATCCCCATCCCCATCACGCCCTCCCCTATCGCACCCTACATGTTCAACCACCTCACGTTCGTTACGCAAAATAAAACTAGCTCCCTTCACAGACGAACTGACACCCTATACATGGCGGCTTAGAGACCTCCCTAGTCGCAGGCAGGAAAGAGGTATACACATGCCCACATTAAATACAGAGGAAGATGGAAGAAGGGGAAAAGATGGAGAAGAAAGAGGTATGAGCAGGGGAAATACAAACGAAAGTGAAAATGTGGAAGAAAGAGAAGAGGAGGAAGGGTGTGAGGACTCAATATTATAGAACACAAAGGGTGAAACAAAACATAATTTAATGCCACTGTTGGAGAGAGGTGGGGTTAGACCACAGTATGTTCCTTGGAAGCATACCGATAAAGAAAATATCAAATGTAGGCTCCCATCATTAAGTGGAGGTGCGGGTAAATGGATATATGAAATGGAAAAACACACCGCAGGACAGAAGCTGGCAGTAGGAGATGTAAAGGGCCTTTTAATATCAATATTAGGGGATAGAGCGGATGACATCTGGAAGAGAGCGGGATTTCATGGGGTAACAATAACAAATACATCGCACGATGGGGCCCCGTTCGCAAACTGCAGACATGCACTATGGCAGGCACTAAGGGTACAGTACCCAGACACATCAGATATAGGAGCAATTACATCCCGCAAGATGCATGAGAACGAAGATCCTGCTGATTATATCCAGGAAATCCAAGAGAAGTGGCGCATGGAAACTAGAGAACAATGGGATAAAACACCAGCAATATTTTACCATATACTGGTACAAGGGCTCCCAGAAGGAGTTCAGAAACAACTAAAGAAAGTAGTGGGAATGGAAGCAAAACCATGGCCCGAAATACAACTGACTATAGTGCATCATTGTAGGACATGGCAAGGAAAAATGAAACAAAAGGAAGAGGACAGGAAAACGGAAGAGGCTAAATTAGTACAGAAAAAGCTTACTAAATACACAATGGAAGGGGCATTTATAACTACACCTACAACAACGACCCTAAGCCCCACACAAGTAGTGGCTGCACAAGATTCCTCCCAAATACTATCTTCACAGACTACAACACAACAGGTGCCGCAACTCCAACCATACACGCCCAACATGGGAGGAGGATACCCAATGCCAGGAGCTGGGTATTATAATTATAACAGGGGGAGAGGAGGAATTGTGAGAGGGAGAGGGTAGGGATATGGAACCCAACCGCAGGTGGGAGGATTTAGAAATTCCTACCCCACAGGGCAACCAGTATACCAAGACAACACAGGGAGCTTTCCATGGCAGAATAGGGAACCACCGGTGTGTTGGAGCTGTGGACTATTGGGGCACATGTCACGCACGTGTAGAGTTAGACCAGGAACACCATCATGGAGTGATCAGGGACAATCAAGGCCCTCACAGGTACAGCAGGGCATTCCACAACAGCAAATGTTGCAACAAGGAAATGAACAACAACAACAATTAACACAACAACAGCCCCAAAGACTGCCACAACAACAGGTAGCGATGACACAACAACCCCAAACACCACAAACACAACTGGGTAGGGTGACGGTTTTTGGACATAACCCTTATACCGGAAATGGCCAGTCGTTGTACCCCCAATAGGACAGCCCACAGAGGCCTTGGTGTGTCCCATCCTGTCAGATGTAATCTAATAGTGCGGAGGAACCACGCATAGAGGTAACGATAGGTGACAAAAAATTATCATTCCTTGTTGACACCGGGGCGACCCAGTCTTGCATAAAGGAAGGTAAATTTAAGATGTCAGGCGAGACCATGAACACCCAAGGATTCTCTGGGGCTAGAGGGTTGGTTCCCTTTACTGATAACATTCCCTTATCTATTGGAGATTACGATCTGTCAGTTCCACTTTTATATTATAGTGCCTCACCAGTAAATATACTGGGGAGAGATATAATGAATAGGTTGAATATGACGATCTCCTTTACTGAGGACGGCATAATTTGCTCTACTCCGGGGATTAACATGCTCACGGCACGACAGATTATGCAAGCATACTGTGGACAGACAGCGATTAGGGCAGAGCCAGTAGATGGTGAGCTCTTCCAGTATGGAACGGACATGGCAATTGCATGGATGCCAGCGATAGAAGGGAAAATATGGAGAAGGCCAGCAGCCTATCTGTTCAGACCAGAAACACCTGTTAATGAACCAGAAGGGAAGGTGGTTTCAATGGATATTGAAAGCATTATTGCAACAGCTGATTATATTGCTGTACATGCCCAAGACAGAGAAGGAAGAGCATGGAGGGCAGTGATAGCATTAGCAGAAGGATGTAGGCACACCCAAGTGTCAGATGAGGAGCTGTTTTCAGATGAAAAGGAGGAAGGTGAAATGGTGTTTATGATGAGTGTGGAAATATGGCTAAGAGTGGCCTACAAACAAGTAGCACAGAAAATTGCAATGGTACTTGAGGCACCCGCATGCACCCCGGTCCCTTTCTTTAAGGACGATATGTCAAAAGTACCCAAATCATTGTGGACTACTGGCCCCTATGACGTGGGCTGCATAAAAAGTATAGGGGGAGTAAAAATAAAATTGAAAAAAGGTGCAATACTCCCCAGAGTAAAACAGTACCCACTATCAAAAGAGGCAGATGAGGGCATATATGAAACCATAACGGCCCTTATAAATAATGGTATATTGGTCCCCTCAGAATCACCATGTAATACGGCTGTGTACCCAGTGCGCAAGGCTAAAGGGGGATCTTGGCGCTTTATACAGGATCTCAGGCCCTTGAACAACATAGTAGAAGCGGAATATCCCGTAGCGCAAACCCGGCCACAATCTTGTGTGGCATTCCAGCAGAAGCATCATGATTTACAGTGATCGACTTTAAAAATGCTTTTTTCTCAATACCATTACACCCAGACTCACAAGATCTGACGAGCTTCACTTACAGAAACACTAAGTGGAAGCACACCAGATTGCCACAAGGGTATTGTGTATCACCTTCAATTTTCAATAGAGTAATACAGATGGATTTGGGTAACATTGAAGTAGAAAGCACGGTGTTGCAGTATGTGGATGATATAATAATTTGCAGTATCTTGTTTTGTTCCGGATACATGGTTGATACAAGTGCCTCAATGGACCTTGGTGTACCGGAGGGTATGTGCCACTGCCCCTGCAGGTGTCCCAGACAACCTTACAATCAACAGCCATCAGTCCACCAACACATCTGAGCTGCATTGTGTGCTTCAACACCAATATTCGTCCAACCTCACGCTCAGTGCTGTTACGCAACTCGCCTGGTGCAAGCTTTGCTGTGTTGTGGCCCCCTGTGCTGCTCACCTTGCCTGGAGTTCCTTGGAACACATCAGCAGTTCTAGGATGTAGGTCTGCAATCCCTGTCCCTCTGCTTGTGCACACATGTGCATGTGGGCACCAACAAACGTGTCCAGAATTCAGATGTCCAATGGGCCATGTCTGCTGGCAAAGGTGGTCTGGAGGCTCATCCCCCTGCAGAAAGGGCATGAAACACATGATTAATGCTTTAAAATCATCTGTGTGTGTCTCTTCAGGCATCTCATTACTGGACCATGTCAGAGACTTACATCAGAAATCACACCATCAGTCCGTCTTTCACATCCAAAGTGTGGAACACACTATCTACGGCATGAATTGCAACAAGCACGTGTACAGTAAAGATAAAAAACATACTACACAATGCATAGCAATGAATGTACACATTAATCATGAAACACCCCATCTAGCAAAAGCTGAACAGTGGACAATAACACCGCAATCATCCCCACTATGGGTGTCAACACAAGTCACAAAGCACCATACATGCCACAGATATGACAGTCCAAAGCCCTTGTGTAATAGGCTGTCACACCGAACCATCCTTGCGAGCCCATGGATAAGGGAGGCAGGAGTGGCATATGTGAGTCAAGGACCCCAAGCAGCAAATACATACACAAGACAAGCCTGAAGGGCCCAGCCGGAACAGACAGTGGATGCCTTCTAAAGCCACAAATCACTGCACTGTCACATGAAAGCACAATAGACAAGCAATTTTAAACTATATTAACTAATTACACTAAGTATGAAAAACCTACATTACCTAATTAAACTAACTATCAAACAGAAACTTAACTAACTAAACTAAAAGAAAAATCAAAAATGGCCACATACGACCCGGGGGGGAGGGGAGGCACCCAGGAGGGGGGAGGTAGAGGGTGCTGCTCAACACCCACATGCGATGATGCTGAGCCAAAAAAAAACCTCCATGGGCTCAACACCTGCACAGACCGACCTATGTGGGAGATAGATGGTCGTCCGAGTCTGGATCATCCTAGAAAGGAGGACGTGGCACAGTAGCCTGGCCACGCCTAGCCGCATTTTGCCCCTCATCAGCAGCAAGTCTGCCAGACGGGTGAGCCTGGTTCTGTGTGGCGATGTGACGTAGGTCTGCATGCAGAACCTCACGTGATACATGTGCTTGCACTTGCAAGGTAGCACGTGTAACACAGAGTTCCTCCTGCAAGGCCTGGCTGGACAACCGCTGCACCTCCCGGCAAGCCTGTAGCTCAGCCGAGATGGTACGCTCATGCTGTGCAACCTCTCCTCTGCCCGCTGCCTCTGGGACATCATAAGGACACCTAGAGTGGATTTGCGGGAAGCATACTCCTCCCTCAGGGCATCCATGTGCGCCTCTGCGTGAGCAGCAATTGCTTGACGCAGAGACGACATTTCAGCCTGGCGTGCCCTGTCTGAGGCCGCCATGCCCAGCCTGAGCGAGCGGGCCGTGGACCGTGCAGCCTGCTGCTGGAGAAGCACCTGCCTAGCAGGAGGGAGCACAGATCGGGCCACATGCTCCATGCTCTCAGCGATGTTCTCCACTGCTGCCCCCTGCCGTTCTGAATTGGCAGTCATGTCTTGCTCCCACTCAGTATACTGCGGTTGCGCGCGGCGACCGCGTTGCCGGGCTTGACCCCTGCGGGACCCAAGGACCGGGGTTCCTCGCTGTATTGGCACCGCCCGCGGCTGCAAGATTACATGCCCCCGTCGACGTGATGTCCCAGGCACATCAGTGACTGGTGTGGAGGGTGACCCTGCGTCCCGATCCACCACGGGCAGAGGAACCAAGACTGTCTGACCCCTCAGTGCAGGTGTCGCGGACACAGGAGTGTCCACATCAGAATCACTCATCCCTGACACATGGGCTTGATGCTCATCCAACTCAACATGGACGTCAGAGTCGTCATCAAGGCTGGACTCATAGGCAGCCAGAGACAAGATGGACTGTAGCACTTGGGGGTTTTCGTGGCCTACCACCCCACGACCCCCACTTGTGCCGGGTTGATGTAGTGGTAACAACCCTGTGTCTGGCATGACAACACCATCCTCCGCCTCCATTGCGTCATCACCTGAAAGATAGAGAGAAAAAAGATCACTACACATGTCAGAAGCACACAACAAACACACACAAACCGACAACAACTGCATCAGGCAGACATGTGACGCACAACATATAACCTGGCATGCATGCTGGGTCAACTTTGAATTGCTTCTGTGATCAGACCTGTTGAAAGGTGGCAGTTTCCATGGAAGTGGGTCTATGCAGTGCAGAAAATGTGTACGCCACTCACTACCTACATGTACAAGGACTCCATGGTGTGTGTCAGGAAATGTGAAGGCAGTGCAAGGTCAAATTCAGGCATCACGTGCATTGTGCATTCAACGTGTACCATATCTAGAAGCCAAGCACCCCTCCACCCAAGTACAAAAGCAGGGATGCCTAGCATGGTATCAAAAGGCTGACCATACACCTGTGTATTGACAGGCAGTGTTAATGGCATCAACAGCTTAATGTGATTCAAGTGACAACACTGCAAATGATGATGGGACAGTAAGCAGGACAAATGATGAAAACTCTGGAGGCCGCCCACGTGTGAAGAAGACACAACAACAGTTGGACAGAGTCATTGGCCATTAAACAGGCTGAGGTCTGTGAGCCACACATATTGTCAGACCCTAAACATGTGTGCAACACAGTACTGACCCACAGTTGACATGGGAAGGCTGATGAGATGCCATTTAATGTATATCACCCAGGACTTGTATTACAGAGATCATCCAGTCAAGGACACATAGGGGCATGCGTGCAATGCACATGGAGCATGAATGGGCACTCATGTCCCTGCGGGACATCTGACCTATGCACAGTACAAGTGAGATACCCTGCATCAAGTACTAAGGCTGTACCACACGGCATATGTCTGGCAGATTGTACGCTGGAAGTTGGCATCTACACAGGACGCATGAACAGGAAAGTACACATTGGCAAGATTGAAGAAGACCAGTGCAAAGGTGGAACTGGGGTGCAGAGTGGCGGAGGAGGGGCAAGGAAGCATGCCTACATGGAGTCCCCGCATGCAGGCAGACGAGACATGCATGTCAGTCATGCAATGACATTGTGCCTGGGCTGAGAGGAAGGTCACCCCACGCCACATGCAGAAGGGCCAGTGAGCTGGAACATGGACCGGAGGGGCATACATGTAACCAGCATGCCAGTAGGGTGCAATAGTGGTGATGCGGACAGTCCCCGTATGCTCCACATGTCCACCATCCAGCAGAGCAGACATGCATCACGAAGCATTGCATTACTTACACATCAGAACCATGTACACTTCACATGTGGTGGCAATCATGCACAACACATCCCACAAGTGAAACACACACGTCCTCAACAAACACGCATCAACACTCACTGTACTGGGCATCAAAGTCCAGCATCTCTCGCACTCCTTCGACCAATTCAGGTGGTATGAACTCCGCAACGAGTGCCTCATGCAGAGTGAGCTCTTCCTCCACTGGTGCAGGCCCACTGCCACTCACCAGAGTCAAGTTGTAATTAGAGGCACGCTTAGCCTTAGTGCTGTGTTTGATGTCATTCCAACGCTTTTTGCACTCTTGCGCCGTGCGCACCTCATGGCCGAATGAACTGACATGTTCCGCAACATGCTTCCAGTGGGTGTCACGTTGGGCAGCCGTAGTCTGACTATTGGCACCCACTAGCATGTCACGGCTGTGGCCCCGCACGTAGCCCACGAGGAAGTCCAGTTCCTGCTTGCAGAAAGGCTTCTTCCTCGACGTGCAGGAGGTTGTGGCTGTGTGTGGGGTCCCAGCCTGTGCTGCAGGTGCAACCTTCCTCCGCTTGGACTGTGGCGCAGACCCTGGCTGGCTAATGCCGCCCTGACTAGTATGACCAGTGGGTTCGGTGGATTGAGCCAAGGGAGTGGCAGGTGGAGGGACGACCAAAGGCCTGACTTGTGTCAGTGGCATCTGGGTGCCCTGTAATGGACCCTGCGCAGCAACATCAGCTGTGGCAGGGTCATTGACCGCAACGGTCCTGGTTGGCAGACTCACAACCGGGGTGTTGTTGGGTGCATCTGCCCCTGCACTTGCCAACACCTTGCTGTTCGGGGCAGCAGATGACATAACTGCCCCAGGGACACGTGTGTTGGTCTGAGCAGCCCTGCCTGCCCCTATGGTTTCCCTCCTGGACTGTTGGAAATCTACCAAGGGCTCCTAAAGTGCCAACGCAGCCTGCGCTGGCAGACCCTGAGCCTGGGTGGCGGTGTCCACAGCTGCACCTGCAGCTACCACTACCCTTGGGCCCGTGGCAGTCGATGGAACGGACTGCCGGGTCACACGGGCGCCAGTGCCAGATGCAGAAGCTGCATCCCCCGGAACCACAGGGGGTGGAGGCATGACTGCACTGACACATGGCACAACATTGTGCTCAAGTGGTGCACCCCTGCCTCTTCCCCCTCTGTGGCCGCCCTGGACACCCTGGAGTCCCCCTACTCCCTGGTCATCATGGCCACGTCCCCGATCATGTCCGCCATGAGGAGTACGCCCAGCTGAGGCGCCCCTCACCTTTGGTGTCCTCCCAACCATGGCACAGATGCAGTAGTGCCAGCACAGATGGAGTAGTGCCAATGGGAGGTGTACACCACAAGTGAACTGGGCAATTGGGGTGAAGGGGGTGGGATGCAAGATGTTAACAGCCCCCCTGCACCTGCAAGGCTGTATGTGACCCCGGTGATGTAGTGACAGGTCACGCAACGCTCAGGCACCCCAAAACTGCAGTAAAACCGTGCACGCAACCCTGCAGCCTACGTGCGTGGAATCAACCTCCCGCAGTACGCGGTGGCACCCAGTAACACGAATAACGCGTATGCGTGGGACACACAGGCTACTTTGACTTCGAAAATGGGTGCGATACACAGGGGCACCCGCAGTGGGAAAAATAGCGTGTGCGACTCACCATCTGACTAGCGCGATGCAGAAAAACACGCGTAGCCAATACCCCCGCCAAAAGAAGAGATACGTCCTTGATAGCTGTGAAGTTGTGATGGCGCGCTAAACAACAGGAAGCAGCAACACATGTCGGTCTCCATGAAAGGCACGTAGAGCGAACTGCTGGCCCCGCTCACCTTTAGCCCGTGCTGAGGGAAACGCCCGCGCGCCTCACGTCACTTACACGCATGGGCCCTTTCCTCGGATTACACGCGGACGTGCAGTTTTTCACACACACTGAAACGCCCATGCACGCCTGCGCACGCCACGTCACAGAGGCGCTTGCGCTTGAAGGGCCTTCTGTCCAATGAAATTGCGTATGCGTGCAGATGCGCTTACGCGCTAAGGGCCTTTCCTCGAATTACACGCTGACATGCAGAATTTTCACGTGCCAAATCACTCCGTATCAAGCTGGCCACGTGTAAGCACACGGAAGACCACGTTCCTGCCCAAAAGGCCGAATTACTGCCCCCCAGAGCCCCGAGCAGCCTCCCACGAGCCATCTGCTGCTGCCTGCCTGCCTGCCTGCCTGCTGCCACCTTGCCCTGCCATTTGGTGCCTGCACATCAGCCATCTGCAGGGGTCCAGTTGCTGTGTCCACCCCTGCTGGAACAGGAGACTCCCGACTGGGATACCATCGCTCCACAGCCCAGCCCCAGGACCCAGTTGCCCACCCACGCCTACCTCGGGGGTCGCCATGTCGGGGAAAACACCATCCGAGACCACTGGCGACCCCCAGCCAGAGGGGCAGAGGGCCACCAGCTTCAGTCAGAAGGAAGTTGGTGTCCTGGTGGAGCATGTCCTGCGGCATTATGATGCCCTCTTCAGATCATCACGCGCCGACAAGGATGGACGGGACAGGATCTGGACGGACATTGTGACTGCCATCAACGCGGAGGGGGTGGCAGTCCGCGACTTCCAACATGTCAAGAAGCCCTGGGAGGACTTCAGGTCCAGGACCCTCAACAAGGCCCGGCGCCTCTTGAAGGCAGCGGATGCTAAAGGGCGCCGGGGCCACTTGTCGGAAGATCAGATGAGGGTCCTGGAACGCATATCCCCAGCGCTCCACGTCCAGGTCCTTGAGAGGCAGACCCGTCTGGAGTCGAGCGGTAAGTGGCCAGGCATTGCTGTGTGAGACAGGGCATGTTGTAGTGTGCTGGTTGTCTGATACTTGCCTGTATGTGTGACATAGGCCATGTACCCGTGTTTGTGTGCAGGGACATCATGGTCATGCATGTGAGACCAGTAATGTGTGAAGCACACGGTTGGTGTATGTGTTTAAATGCTACATGCGGAATGGACACATGAGAGCATGCCAGTCTCTGTTCCTGGACATGGGTGGGGGTGAGGGATGGGTGATGATGCCATGTACATGTATGGTTTCCATGTCTGTGTGTCTGACCTGCGTGTCTGTGACTTGTGAATGCCATGGATGCATGACACATGTCTGTGTCAATGTTCAGATCCACTGATGCAGCCTAGCGATCCTTGCATCCACTGTGTCTGGGGTGTACGAGTCCAGATGGATGAGAGTACGGTGAAGTGTGTGAATGTGATAGGCATGACCCATGATGCATGTGAGTTCAAAAACAACATTGTATGTTTCAAGAGTCCCTTGGACATGTTTGCTTATGTCCATAGCATGCGCCATGCCTGTTACTGCATGTGTTTTGCCTGCACTGACCCATGTGTTTTGGAGGAACATGATGGAAGTGATCTTTGACAGTGCCACTCATCTGCTATTGCTTCCTGTCTAGGGGACCATTGTACAGTACCCTGATGCTTGTGTTCTATGTCTCCCTCTACGCAGCGCAAAGTGAAGAAGAGGGCGGAGACGGCGCTGTGGAGCCAAGCGGCGGGGATGCCCCCACGGCTGCAGCGGAAGAGGTGGGTGAGCCCCCACAGGGGCTTGCAACGGCGGAAGACGGTGTGGAGCCATCCAGGTTGGTGGTTTCCACAGAGGAGGCGGAGGCCGCTACTGAGCCGCACATGGGGCCTGGTGGGGGCATCCCTGCTGGTGCAAGTGGTGCAGTCCAGGGGCAGGGGCAGGAGGCAGCACAGGTCGCTGTGGAGGTGCCTGTGCATGTCACTGTCCCTGACACTGTGACTGCACCACCATGCACCAGCAGGGATGCCCCATCCCAGGCCCGTCCGCAGGTAGGGGGGATGTCCATGTCATCTGACTCCCCTCCACCTGTGGACGAGGAGACCCCTGGCCGTATGGAGAAGGTCCTGATTGGTGTTGCGTTGCGCACGGGTGTCATTCGTGATAAGGTGCGTGCTTCCCGGGGGGAGCACGCAAGTCATCACGAAGAGCACCGTGCCAACGTGGCCCAGTTGGGAGCGGTCGTGGTCGGGGGTCTCATACATGTGTCGAGCACTTTGGCGACCCTCTCCTCCTCTGTGGAGGCTATGCACCAGTCGTTCTCCATGTCGTCTTCCGGCCCAGATGCCACCAGGGCCCCCTGTGGACCTGCCCCGACCAATGCAGCCAGCTCGGTGGGGATCCCATCCCTACCACAGTCGGGAGTCGGAGGTCCAGCAGGGGTTGACACACCAGCAACTGGACCCCAGCAGATGGAGGATGTGACAGCATCATCGGGGCAGGGCACGTGCACGACAGCCTGGATGCCGTCGTGCTGGCAGAGGCAGTTGCATCGGAGGCTGCAGCAGAGTCAACATCCAGTGAGCCGTTGGACTAGCCCGCTGCCCTTGTAAATAGTTATGTAGTTAGTGTTAGGTTTCCTTTGCTTTTTTCTTGATTTTGGACCTTTTGGACAATGGCCAACATTTTTGTATATAGTTTTTTTATTACGTAGTATTTTTAGATAGGTTTCATTTCTTCAGTTGGGATCATGGACCCTGGATTGTTTGTCTGTATATAGTTGACTGTTGGATTATGGATTTTTTTTTTATTTACCCATGGAGCAATGGTTTTTGGTTTTGTTTTTTCCCTTGGATGTACTTTTTTGAACTGTGACTTTGGACACCTTTCCTTTGGATTATGATTTGTGGTTTTTCATTATTTTACGGACATGCTGCTTTTTTGATTTTAATTCCCATTGTCGTTTGTTTATTTTTAATCCCATTTATGTTGCTTATAATACATTTTTTTCCATCAAACTTCAATGTGTAGTATCATATCATTGGTTTCATGCATGTCATGAAATGGGTTTTGACATTCACTTACACCCGTATGTGAGGGACATGTGTTCATTTACATACTTGCCACTGGGGTTGTCTCATGTAATTGGCAATTCTGAGTGGGTGGATGCATGTGGAGGCTGCCCATAAGGGCCAGGGATCTAGATTGTGATGACGTGTTGGCTGGGGGACATGTGTCAGGGCCTGCTGGCAGGTGCCTCGCAATGCTGGGAGGTGGGGGTGCTGGGAGACATGTGTGTGGGCCTTCTGGCAGGTGCCTCGCAATGCTGGGGGGTGGGGGTGCTGGGAGACAGGAGTGGGGGCCTGCTGGCAGGTGCCTCGCAATGCTGGGGGTGGGGGTGCTGGGAGACAGGAGTGGGGACCTGCTGGCAGGTGCCTCGCAATGCTGGGGGTTGGGGGTGCTGGGAGACAGGAGTGGGGGCCTGCTGGCAGGTGCCTCGCAATGCTGGGGGGTGGGGGTGCAGGGAGACAGGAGTGGGGGCCTGGTGGAGGGTGCCCCTCACTGGTGGGGGGTGGGGGTGCAGGGAGACAGGAGTGGGGGCCTGCTGGCAGGTGCCTCGCAATGCTGGGGGGTGGGGGTGCAGGGAGACAGGAGTGGGGGCCTGGTGCAGGGTGCCCCTGACTGGTGGGGGGTGGGGGTGCAGGGAGACAGGATTGGGGGCCTGGTGGAGGGTGCCCCTGACTGGTGGGGGGTGGGGTACAGGGAGACACGTGTGGGGGCCTGGTGGAGGGTGCCCCTGACTGGTGGGGGGTGGGGGTGCAGGGAGATAGGAGTGGGGGCCTGGTGGAGGGTGCCCCTGACTGCTGGGGGGTGGGGGTGCAGGGAGACAGGAGTGGGGGCCTGGTGGAGGGTACCCCTGACTGGTGGGGGGTGGGGGTGCAGGGAGACAGGAGTGGGGCCCTGCTGGCAGGTGCCTCGCTATGCTGGGGGTGGGGGTGCAGGGGGACATGAGTGGGACATGAGTGGGGGCCTGCTGGCAGGTGCCTTGCAATGCTGGGGGGTGGGGGTGCAGGGGGACATGAGTGGGACATGAGTGGGGGCCTGCTGGCAGATGCCTCGCAATGCTGGGGGGGTGAGGGTGCTGGGAGACATGTGTGGGGGCCTGGTGGAGGGTGCCCCTGACTGGTGGGGGGTGGGGGTGCTGGGAGAAAGGAGTGGGGGCCTGGTGGAGGGTGCCCTGTACTGCGGGGGGGTGGGGGTGCTGGGAGACATGCATTGTTGATCAGTAGTGCAAGGTGACATGTGGCTTGGCAGGGGGGCATGCCCATGGTGGATGGGCTGCCTGCGGGACATGAGCTGGGATGCAGGGTAGTCCCCCGTGGTGTGGGCTGCCTGCAGGGGCCGCGGAGGTTGTAGAGCGAACACTTGGGAGGACCTACACGGCCAATTCACGTGTGGTACTCCACGGAACCCCTGAAATACACGTACCCTGCTGAAATTGCGTGTGAAACTTCCCGCGCACCCCGAAATACACGTACACAGGACATTCGCGTGTGGAACTTCCCGCGCACCCCTGAAATACACGTACTCTGCTGAATTCTCGTGTGAAACTTCCCGCGCACACCGAAATATACGTACACAGGACATTCGCGTGTGGAACTTCCTGCACACCCCTGATATACACGTACTTCCCGCGTACCCCTGAAATACATGTACCCTGCTGAATTCACGTATGTAACTTCCCGTGCACCCCGAAATACACGTACCCAGGACATTCGCGTATGGAACTTCCCGCGCACCCCTGAAATACGCGTACCCAGCTGAAATCGCGTGTGAAACTTCCCGTGCACCCCAGTAATACACGTACCCAGCTCGCACGGGGCCAATCGTGTGTGGATCTTCCCCCGCACCCCTGAAATACACGTACCCTGATGGAATTGCGTGTGGAACTTCCTGCGCACCCTGATATACACGTACCCTGATGGAATCGCGTGTGGAACTTCCTGCGCACCCCTGAAATACACGTACCCTGCTGAATTTGCGTGTGTTATTTCCCGCGCACCCCGAAATACACGTACCCAGGACATTCGCATGTGGAACTTCCCACGCACCCCTGAAATACACATACCCAGCTGAAATCACGTGTGAAACTTCCCGGGCAACCCTGATATACACGTACCCTGATGGAATCGCGTGTGGAACTTCCCGCGCACCCCAGTAATACACGTACCCCCTTCGCACAGGGACAATTGCGTGTGAAACTTCCCGCGCACCCCAGTAATACACGTACCCAGCTGAAATCACGTGAGAAACTTCCAGCGCACCCCAGTGATACACGTACCCCGCTTGCCGTGCTGGTACAGGGTTAGCGCAGCCCTTTGCGCTGGATTGGGGATTTTGATGGCTTTTCCCTGCGCAAGGGGCGTTCTTGGGGGTGTAACTGGCGCTGCTGCAGGCACGCTGCGCCACTGTGCGCCACGGCGGGTTTTGGTGGCTGGAATCCATGAATACGCTGTGCGCGGAAATGTATTTTAGCGCACGCGGCTGGCACAGGGATTCGGACGCGCTCACTGTGCGCCAGCCGCATGCGCCACTTGTGCGCTGAATTCTATGAATTACCCCCTAAATGGTTTGAATTAGCTCTCTACCGTGTAGCAGAAAACAAATACAAAATAACTGACCCCTTAATACTTTGCAGTTACTGCACTACAAAACTTGACAACAACCAAACTCCTTCACGTGCTATCACAAATAATTTGGAATTATACCCACTACCAAAACCCCTTCAACAACTTAATTTATATGAGAGCATCATAATTCAAACAGTGCACCCATTTCAAGCAGCGAGGCGACGCAGTGTGCGCAGTCCGATTATATTGATATTGTTGATTTGATTACCTTGTTCCAGGAGTGACAGGAAGACAGCTGTGGAGTTAACCGGGGTAGATTGAAGGTGTATTTTGGATTTAAAGAATATATGAAGAACTTACCAGTAGCTCTACGAGATCGGTGACGTCACCAGTAGGGTTTTCATAGGATATCACAAGCACGAGGCATCTTCGTTTTGAGAGTGGTGGGGAAGAGAACTGTGGTAAGGGAGTGGAAACGGAGATAAACGGTAAACGAGTTGATCAAGCAAAGGCGAAACGGGGAACGTGGCTGCGCACGGAGAACGCCGGCCACGGCAGGTGTAGAAGGGGGAGGAGCACGTGAAAACAGGACGACTGTATAAGAACGCAATAAAGGGTATGCAGCCGCAGGGGGCTACGTACGCCTTGGCCGCAGGGGGCCGTAAGGGTGTTGTATAAAGAAAAAAAGGTAGAGGAAAATCTACAGATGTAACATACTATATTTTTATAATTTTCCTTAAGCGGACTATCGCAAGCCCCCAAACTTACGGGGCCAGGTAACGATATAAGGCTGTATATTGTAAACTACTAGTGGGATAAACTGATACCAGATTAGGGGAGGGTAGCAAGTGGAGCGCTACTATGTCATACGGAACAGGATTGGGAGGGTGGGGAAACACCCTCACCACGCCACTACAATACATATGCACAACACTGCCACCCCATAGGGAGAAACTGATTAAGTATAGCATAGAATGGACCCAGGGGAAGGATAACAAAATGCTAACACTGTGGCCGCCTAACGGTAGCTTTGATCCATATGCCCAGCATTCACTATTAAACCATCTGCACAATACATATAAAGGGAAGAAGTTGGCAAACCACGTGGAGGTGTTTAACTTATGGAGGATGTTCCAGGGGTCCCGACCAGGACCAAATGGAATATTCACCATGGGGGAAATACCAGAAGAAACAGAGAAAAAGGAGGAAGGAGAGGATGGGACACAGGGGAATGAGGACCCAAAGAACACGGGATACAGAGGTAAGGGAGAAGAAAAGAATAATAAAGCAGATGAAATAAAAAAGGAACCGAGCAATGATATACCCATAGCAACGGGAGAAAACACAGAGGGAGGGGGGTTGTACCCTTTAAGAGAATTAGGAGAAATAGAAAGAGGACAGTTAAGGGCGGCTGAGGGATACTCGAACCCGGTATACAGCCCTCCACCATATGTGGCTCACAGGAAAATGCCAGCAGGGGAGGGGAGGACTGGAGAAGACCAGACTGTGGAAATAGGAAATGATGAATGGGTAGCTGCACAGATATTATTAAAATTACGAGGTTCATTAGCAGGAGAAGAGAAGGAGGTAGTAAAGAAAACAGACGAGGATAATGCCAGAGAGAGTGAATTGAGGGGGGAAGAGCTGTTAAGACAAAAAGAAGAGGTTTTGGAGAAACGATTAGCAAAATTAAGGGATGAACAGAATGAATTGATCAAGCAGCTTGAGAGGGAGGAGAGAGAGAGAGTGAGGAAAAGGAGAGAAGGTAAGAACGAATTGGAAAAAATAAGGGAACGAACTGATGAGCAAAGGAGAGAAGCTGACAGGGTAAAAGCAGCAGCAGAAAGGGTATCAAGAGTAGTACTGCGGGAAAAGAAAAGGGAAGAAGAAGAAAAAGAAAAAGAAATGGCAATATGGAGGAGGAGGTTACTATCAGAATCAACTAAGAAATACGAAGAAGGGAGGGTGATGGAGAGTATAGTAGAAAAAGAAAGGGCGAAATGGGAAAGGAAGAAAGAGGATGAAAGAATATTAGAACAGATGAGAAGTGAAGTGATGGAGGAATTGAAAAGGAAAAGGGAGGAAAATAGTAAGGAGATGGAGGAAAGGTATGAAGGAGAAAGAGGAGATAGGGGAAAGGAGAGTGGAGCATGGAGGGATGTATATGATGACACAGAAGTAGCAACAACATCAGCACAAAGGGGAGCGGTTGATAAAGGAGAAAGAGGAGAACTGGACCTAATAGATTTACATACAGTAACGATCAAGGGGAAAAAGACCGAGTGGGGGGTGCCGTTTATGACTAGCTTTTGTAGTGAGGAAGAGGGAGTGGAAAATGAAGGAAGAAACAGTGAAAGGGAAAGCTTAGATAAACTATACATCACCCGGACCAACCTTGACTCACCATGGATCAGTAGGAGAAAGGATGAGATGGAGAGAAGTGAGGAGGGAAAGAAAGGAATAGAGGAAAGACAGGCACATGAGGCCGCAACATCCCCATCCCCATCACGCCCTCCCCTATCGCACCCTACATGTTCAACCACCTCACGTTCGTTACGCAAAATAAAACTAGCTCCCTTCACAGACGAACTGACACCCTATACATGGCGGCTTAGAGACCTCCCTAGTCGCAGGCAGGAAAGAGGTATACACATGCCCACATTAAATACAGAGGAAGATGGAAGAAGGGGAAAAGATGGAGAAGAAAGAGGTATGAGCAGGGGAAATACAAACGAAAGTGAAAATGTGGAAGAAAGAGAAGAGGAGGAAGGGTGTGAGGACTCAATATTATAGAACACAAAGGGTGAAACAAAACATAATTTAATGCCACTGTTGGAGAGAGGTGGGGTTAGACCACAGTATGTTCCTTGGAAGCATACCGATAAAGAAAATATCAAATGTAGGCTCCCATCATTAAGTGGAGGTGCGGGTAAATGGATATATGAAATGGAAAAACACACCGCAGGACAGAAGCTGGCAGTAGGAGATGTAAAGGGCCTTTTAATATCAATATTAGGGGATAGAGCGGATGACATCTGGAAGAGAGCGGGATTTCATGGGGTAACAATAACAAATACATCGCACGATGGGGCCCCGTTCGCAAACTGCAGACATGCACTATGGCAGGCACTAAGGGTACAGTACCCAGACACATCAGATATAGGAGCAATTACATCCCGCAAGATGCATGAGAACGAAGATCCTGCTGATTATATCCAGGAAATCCAAGAGAAGTGGCGCATGGAAACTAGAGAACAATGGGATAAAACACCAGCAATATTTTACCATATACTGGTACAAGGGCTCCCAGAAGGAGTTCAGAAACAACTAAAGAAAGTAGTGGGAATGGAAGCAAAACCATGGCCCGAAATACAACTGACTATAGTGCATCATTGTAGGACATGGCAAGGAAAAATGAAACAAAAGGAAGAGGACAGGAAAACGGAAGAGGCTAAATTAGTACAGAAAAAGCTTACTAAATACACAATGGAAGGGGCATTTATAACTACACCTACAACAACGACCCTAAGCCCCACACAAGTAGTGGCTGCACAAGATTCCTCCCAAATACTATCTTCACAGACTACAACACAACAGGTGCCGCAACTCCAACCATACACGCCCAACATGGGAGGAGGATACCCAATGCCAGGAGCTGGGTATTATAATTATAACAGGGGGAGAGGAGGAATTGTGAGAGGGAGAGGGTAGGGATATGGAACCCAACCGCAGGTGGGAGGATTTAGAAATTCCTACCGCACAGGGCAACCAGTATACCAAGACAACACAGGGAGCTTTCCATGGCAGAATAGGGAACCACCGGTGTGTTGGAGCTGTGGACTATTGGGGAACATGTCACGCACGTGTAGAGTTAGACCAGGAACACCATCATGGAGTGATCAGGGACAATCAAGGCCCTCACAGGTACAGCAGGGCATTCCACAACAGCAAATGTTGCAACAAGGAAATGAACAACAACAACAATTAACACAACAACAGCCCCAAAGACTGCCACAACAACAGGTAGCGATGACACAACAACCCCAAACACCACAAACACAACTGGGTAGGGTGACGGTTTTTGGACATAACCCTTATACCGGAAATGGCCAGTCGTTGTACCCCCAATAGGACAGCCCACAGAGGCCTTGGTGTGTCCCATCCTGTCAGATGTAATCTAATAGTGCGGAGGAACCACGCATAGAGGTAACGATAGGTGACAAAAAATTATCATTCCTTGTTGACACCGGGGCGACCCAGTCTTGCATAAAGGAAGGTAAATTTAAGATGTCAGGCGAGACCATGAACACCCAAGGATTCTCTGGGGCTAGAGGGTTGGTTCCCTTTACTGATAACATTCCCTTATCTATTGGAGATTACGATCTGTCAGTTCCACTTTTATATTATAGTGCCTCACCAGTAAATATACTGGGGAGAGATATAATGAATAGGTTGAATATGACGATCTCCTTTACTGAGGACGGCATAATTTGCTCTACTCCGGGGATTAACATGCTCACGGCACGACAGATTATGCAAGCATACTGTGGACAGACAGCGATTAGGGCAGAGCCAGTAGATGGTGAGCTCTTCCAGTATGGAACGGACATGGCAATTTGCCGGATGCCAGGGATAGAAGGGAAAATATGGAGAAGGCCAGCAGCCTATCTGTTCAGACCAGAAACACCTGTTAATGAACCAGAAGGGAAGGTGGTTTCAATGGATATTGAAAGCATTATTGCAACAGCTGATTATATTGCTGTACATGCCCAAGACAGAGAAGGAAGAGCATGGAGGGCAGTGATAGCATTAGCAGAAGGATGTAGGCACACCCAAGTGTCAGATGAGGAGCTGTTTTCAGATGAAAAGGAGGAAGGTGAAATGGTGTTTATGATGAGTGTGGAAATATGGCTAAGAGTGGCCTACAAACAAGTAGCACAGAAAATTGCAATGGTACTTGAGGCACCCGCATGCACCCCGGTCCCTTTCTTTAAGGACGATATGTCAAAAGTACCCAAATCATTGTGGACTACTGGCCCCTATGACGTGGGCTGCATAAAAAGTATAGGGGGAGTAAAAATAAAATTGAAAAAAGGTGCAATACTCCCCAGAGTAAAACAGTACCCACTATCAAAAGAGGCAGATGAGGGCATATATGAAACCATAACGGCCCTTATAAATAATGGTATATTGGTCCCCTCAGAATCACCATGTAATACGGCTGTGTACCCAGTGCGCAAGGCTAAAGGGGGATCTTGGCGCTTTATACAGGATCTCAGGCCCTTGAACAACATAGTAGAAGCGGAATATCCCGTAGCGCAAACCCGGCCACAATCTTGTGTGGCATTCCAGCAGAAGCATCATGATTTACAGTGATCGACTTTAAAAATGCTTTTTTCTCAATACCATTACACCCAGACTCACAAGATCTGACGAGCTTCACTTACAGAAACACTAAGTGGAAGCACACCAGATTGCCACAAGGGTATTGTGTATCACCTTCAATTTTCAATAGAGTAATACAGATGGATTTGGGTAACATTGAAGTAGAAAGCACGGTGTTGCAGTATGTGGATGATATAATAATTTGCAGTATCTTGTTTTGTTCCGGATACATGGTTGATACAAGTGCCTCAATGGACCTTGGTGTACCGGAGGGTATGTGCCACTGCCCCTGCAGGTGTCCCAGACAACCTTACAATCAACAGCCATCAGTCCACCAACACATCTGAGCTGCATTGTGTGCTTCAACACCAATATTCGTCCAACCTCACGCTCAGTGCTGTTACGCAACTCGCCTGGTGCAAGCTTTGCTGTGTTGTGGCCCCCTGTGCTGCTCACCTTGCCTGGAGTTCCTTGGAACACATCAGCAGTTCTAGGATGTAGGTCTGCAATCCCTGTCCCTCTGCTTGTGCACACATGTGCATGTGGGCACCAACAAACGTGTCCAGAATTCAGATGTCCAATGGGCCATGTCTGCTGGCAAAGGTGGTCTGGAGGCTCATCCCCCTGCAGAAAGGGCATGAAACACATGATTAATGCTTTAAAATCATCTGTGTGTGTCTCTTCAGGCATCTCATTACTGGACCATGTCAGAGACTTACATCAGAAATCACACCATCAGTCCGTCTTTCACATCCAAAGTGTGGAACACACTATCTACGGCATGAATTGCAACAAGCACGTGTACAGTAAAGATAAAAAACATACTACACAATGCATAGCAATGAATGTACACATTAATCATGAAACACCCCATCTAGCAAAAGCTGAACAGTGGACAATAACACCGCAATCATCCCCACTATGGGTGTCAACACAAGTCACACAGCACCATACATGCCACAGATATGACAGTCCAAAGCCCTTGTGTAATAGGCTGTCACACCGAACCATCCTTGCGAGCCCATGGATAAGGGAGGCAGGAGTGGCATATGTGAGTCAAGGACCCCAAGCAGCAAATACATACACAAGACAAGCCTGAAGGGCCCAGCCGGAACAGACAGTGGATGCCTTCTAAAGCCACAAATCACTGCACTGTCACATGAAAGCACAATAGACAAGCAATTTTAAACTATATTAACTAATTACACTAAGTATGAAAAACCTACATTACCTAATTAAACTAACTATCAAACAGAAACTTAACTAACTAAACTAAAAGAAAAATCAAAAATGGCCACATACGACCCGGGGGGGAGGGGAGGCACCCAGGAGGGGGGAGGTAGAGGGTGCTGCTCAACACCCACATGCGATGATGCTGAGCCAAAAAAAAACCTCCATGGGCTCAACACCTGCACAGACCGACCTATGTGGGAGATAGATGGTCGTCCGAGTCTGGATCATCCTAGAAAGGAGGACGTGGCACAGTAGCCTGGCCACGCCTAGCCGCATTTTGCCCCTCATCAGCAGCAAGTCTGCCGGACGGGTGAGCCTGGTTCTGTGTGGCGATGTGACGTAGGTCTGCATGCAGAACCTCACGTGATACATGTGCTTGCACTTGCAAGGTAGCACGTGTAACACAGAGTTCCTCCTGCAAGGCCTGGCTGGACAACCGCTGCACCTCCCGGCAAGCCTGTAGCTCAGCCGAGATGGTACGCTCATGCTGTGCAACCTCTCCTCTGCCCGCTGCCTCTGGGACATCATAAGGACACCTAGAGTGGATTTGCGGGAAGCATACTCCTCCCTCAGGGCATCCATGTGCGCCTCTGCGTGAGCAGCAATTGCTTGACGCAGAGACGACATTTCAGCCTGGCGTGCCCTGTCTGAGGCCGCCATGCCCAGCCTGAGCGAGCGGGCCGTGGACCGTGCAGCCTGCTGCTGGAGAAGCACCTGCCTAGCAGGAGGGAGCACAGATCGGGCCACATGCTCCATGCTCTCAGCGATGTTCTCCACTGCTGCCCCCTGCCGTTCTGAATTGGCAGTCATGTCTTGCTCCCACTCAGTATACTGCGGTTGCGCGCGGCGACCGCGTTGCCGGGCTTGACCCCTGCGGGACCCAAGGACCGGGGTTCCTCGCTGTATTGGCACCGCCCGCGGCTGCAAGATTACATGCCCCCGTCGACGTGATGTCCCAGGCACATCAGTGACTGGTGTGGAGGGTGACCCTGCGTCCCGATCCACCACGGGCAGAGGAACCAAGACTGTCTGACCCCTCAGTGCAGGTGTCGCGGACACAGGAGTGTCCACATCAGAATCACTCATCCCTGACACATGGGCTTGATGCTCATCCAACTCAACATGGACGTCAGAGTCGTCATCAAGGCTGGACTCATAGGCAGCCAGAGACAAGATGGACTGTAGCACTTGGGGGTTTTCGTGGCCTACCACCCCACGACCCCCACTTGTGCCGGGTTGATGTAGTGGTAACAACCCTGTGTCTGGCATGACAACACCATCCTCCGCCTCCATTGCGTCATCACCTGAAAGATAGAGAGAAAAAAGATCACTACACATGTCAGAAGCACACAACAAACACACACAAACCGACAACAACTGCATCAGGCAGACATGTGACGCACAACATATAACCTGGCATGCATGCTGGGTCAACTTTGAATTGCTTCTGTGATCAGACCTGTTGAAAGGTGGCAGTTTCCATGGAAGTGGGTCTATGCAGTGCAGAAAATGTGTACGCCACTCACTACCTACATGTACAAGGACTCCATGGTGTGTGTCAGGAAATGTGAAGGCAGTGCAAGGTCAAATTCAGGCATCACGTGCATTGTGCATTCAACGTGTACCATATCTAGAAGCCAAGCACCCCTCCACCCAAGTACAAAAGCAGGGATGCCTAGCATGGTATCAAAAGGCTGACCATACACCTGTGTATTGACAGGCAATGTTAATGGCATCAACAGCTTAATGTGATTCAAGTGACAACACTGCAAATGATGATGGGACAGTAAGCAGGACAAATGATGAAAACTCTGGAGGCCGCCCACGTGTGAAGAAGACACAACAACAGTTGGACAGAGTCATTGGCCATTAAACAGGCTGAGGTCTGTGAGCCACACATATTGTCAGACTCTAAACATGTGTGCAACACAGTACTGACCCACAGTTGACATGGGAAGGCTGATGAGATGCCATTTAATGTATATCACCCAGGACTTGTATTACAGAGATCATCCAGTCAAGGACACATAGGGGCATGCGTGCAATGCACATGGAGCATGAATGGGCACTCATGTCCCTGCGGGACATCTGACCTATGCACAGTACAAGTGAGATACCCTGCATCAAGTACTAAGGCTGTACCACACGGCATATGTCTGGCAGATTGTACGCTGGAAGTTGGCATCTACACAGGACGCATGAACAGGAAAGTACACATTGGCAAGATTGAAGAAGACCAGTGCAAAGGTGGAACTGGGGTGCAGAGTGGCGGAGGAGGGGCAAGGAAGCATGCCTACATGGAGTCCCCGCATGCAGGCAGACGAGACATGCATGTCAGTCATGCAATGACATTGTGCCTGGGCTGAGAGGAAGGTCACCCCACGCCACATGCAGAAGGGCCAGTGAGCTGGAACATGGACCGGAGGGGCATACATGTAACCAGCATGCCAGTAGGGTGCAATAGTGGTGATGCGGACAGTCCCCGTATGCTCCACATGTCCACCATCCAGCAGAGCAGACATGCATCACGGAAGCATTGCATTACTTACACATCAGAACCATGTACACTTCACATGTGGTGGCAATCATGCACAACACATCCCACAAGTGAAACACACACGTCCTCAACAAACACGCATCAACACTCACTGGACTGGGCATCAAAGTCCAGCATCTCTCGCACTCCTTCGACCAATTCAGGTGGTATGAACTCCGCAACGAGTGCCTCATGCAGAGTGAGCTCTTCCTCCACTGGTGCAGGCCCACTGCCACTCACCAGAGTCAAGTTGTAATTAGAGGCACGCTTAGCCTTAGTGCTGTGTTTGATGTCATTCCAACGCTTTTTGCACTCTTGCGCCGTGCGCACCTCATGGCCGAATGAACTGACATGTTCCGCAACATGCTTCCAGTGGGTGTCACGTTGGGCAGCCGTAGTCTGACTATTGGCACCCACTAGCATGTCACGGCTGTGGCCCCGCACGTAGCCCACGAGGAAGTCCAGTTCCTGCTTGCAGAAAGGCTTCTTCCTCGACGTGCAGGAGGTTGTGGCTGTGTGTGGGGTCCCAGCCTGTGCTGCAGGTGCAACCTTCCTCCGCTTGGACTGTGGCGCAGACCCTGGCTGGCTAATGCCGCCCTGACTAGTATGACCAGTGGGTTCGGTGGATTGAGCCAAGGGAGTGGCAGGTGGAGGGACGACCAAAGGCCTGACTTGTGTCAGTGGCATCTGGGTGCCCTGTAATGGACCCTGCGCAGCAACATCAGCTGTGGCAGGGTCATTGACCGCAACGGTCCTGGTTGGCAGACTCACAACCGGGGTGTTGTTGGGTGCATCTGCCCCTGCACTTGCCAACACCTTGCTGTTCGGGGCAGCAGATGACATAACTGCCCCAGGGACACGTGTGTTGGTCTGAGCAGCCCTGCCTGCCCCTATGGTTTCCCTCCTGGACTGTTGGAAATCTACCAAGGGCTCCTAAAGTGCCAACGCAGCCTGCGCTGGCAGACCCTGAGCCTGGATGGCGGTGTCCACAGCTGCACCTGCAGCTACCACTACCCTTGGGCCCGTGGCAGTCGATGGAACGGACTGCCGGGTCACACGGGCGCCAGTGCCAGATGCAGAAGCTGCATCCCCCGGAACCACAGGGGGTGGAGGCATGACTGCACTGACACATGGCACAACATTGTGCTCAAGTGGTGCACCCCTGCCTCTTCCCCCTCTGTGGCCGCCCTGGACACCCTGGAGTCCCCCTACTCCCTGGTCATCATGGCCACGTCCCCGATCATGTCCGCCTTGAGGAGTACGCCCAGCTGAGGCGCCCCTCACCTTTGGTGTCCTCCCAACCATGGCACAGATGCAGTAGTGCCAGCACAGATGGAGTAGTGCCAATGGGAGGTGTACACCACAATTGAACTGGGCAATTGGGGTGAAGGGGGTGGGATGCAAGATGTTAACAGCCCCCCTGCACCTGCAAGGCTGTATGTGACCCCGGTGATGTAGTGACAGGTCACGCAACGCTCAGGCACCCCAAAACTGCAGTAAAACCGTGCACGCAACCCTGCAGCCTACGTGCGTGGAATCAACCTCCCGCAGTACGCGGTGGCACCCAGTAACACGAATAACGCGTATGCGTGGGACACACAGGCTACTTTGACTTCGAAAACGGGTGCGATACACAGGGGCACCCGCAGTGGGAAAAATAGCGTGTGCGACTCACCATCTGACTAGCGCGATGCAGAAAAACACGCGTAGCCAATACCCCCGCCAAAAGAAGAGATACGTCCTTGATAGCTGTGAAGTTGTGATGGCGCGCTAAACAACAGGAAGCAGCAACACATGTCGGTCTCCATGAAAGGCACGTAGAGCGAACTGCTGGCCCCGCTCACCTTTAGCCCGTGCTGAGGGAAACGCCCGCGCGCGTCACATCACTTACACGCATGGGCCCTTTCCTCGGATTACACGCGGACGTGCAGTTTTTCACACACACTGAAACGCCCATGCACGCCTGCGCACGCCACGTCACAGAGGCGCTTGCACTTGAAGGGCCTTCTGTCCAATGAAATTGCGTATGCGTGCAGATGCCCTTACGCGCTAAGGGCCTTTCCTCGAATTACACGCTGACATGCAGAATTTTCACGTGCCAAATCACTCCGTATCAAGCTGGCCACGTGTAAGCACATGGAAGACCACGTTCCTGCCCAAAAGGCCGAATTACTGCCCCCCAGAGCCCCGAGCAGCCTCCCACGAGCCATCTGCTGCTGCCTGCCTGCCTGCCTGCCTGCTGCCACCTTGCCCTGCCATTTGGTGCCTGCACATCAGCCATCTGCAGGGGTCCAGTTGCTGTGTCCACCCCTGCTGGAACAGGAGACTCCCGACTGGGATACCATCGCTCCACAGCCCAGCCCCAGGACCCAGTTGCCCACCCACGCCTACCTCGGGGGTCGCCATGTCGGGGAAAACACCATCCGAGACCACTGGCGACCCCCAGCCAGAGGGGCAGAGGGCCACCAGCTTCAGTCAGAAGGAAGTTGGTGTCCTGGTGGAGCATGTCCTGCGGCATTATGATGCCCTCTTCAGATCATCACGCGCCGACAAGGATGGACGGGACAGGATCTGGACGGACATTGTGACTGCCATCAACGCGGAGGGGGTGGCAGTCCGCGACTTCCAACATGTCAAGAAGCCCTGGGAGGACTTCAGGTCCAGGACCCTCAACAAGGCCCGGCGCCTCTTGAAGGCAGCGGATGCTAAAGGGCGCCGGGGCCACTTGTTGGAAGATCAGATGAGGGTCCTGGAACACATATCCCCAGCGCTCCACGTCCAGGTCCTTGAGAGGCAGACCCGTCTGGAGTCGAGCGGTAAGTGGCCAGGCATTGCTGTGTGAGACAGGGCATGTTGTAGTGTGCTGGTTGTCTGATACTTGCCTGTATGTGTGACATAGGCCATGTACCCGTGTTTGTGTGCAGGGACATCATGGTCATGCATGTGAGACCAGTAATGTGTGAAGCACACGGTTGGTGTATGTGTTTAAATGCTACATGCGGAATGGACACATGAGAGCATGCCAGTCTCTGTTCCTGGACATGGGTGGGGGTGAGGGATGGGTGATGATGCCATGTACATGTATGGTTTCCATGTCTGTGTGTCTGACCTGCGTGTCTGTGACTTGTGAATGCCATGGATGCATGACACATGTCTGTGTCAATGTTCAGATCCACTGATGCAGCCTAGCGATCCTTGCATCCACTGTGTCTGGGGTGTACGAGTCCAGATGGATGAGAGTACGGTGAAGTGTGTGAATGTGATAGGCATGACCCATGATGCATGTGAGTTCAAAAACAACATTGTATGTTTCAAGAGTCCCTTGGACATGTTTGCTTATGTCCATAGCATGCGCCATGCCTGTTACTGCATGTGTTTTGCCTGCACTGACCCATGTGTTTTGGAGGAACATGATGGAAGTGATCTTTGACAGTGCCACTCATCTGCTATTGCTTCCTGTCTAGGGGACCATTGTACAGTACCCTGATGCTTGTGTTCTATGTCTCCCTCTACGCAGCGCAAAGTGAAGAAGAGGGCGGAGACGGCGCTGTGGAGCCAAGCGGCGGGGATGCCCCCACGGCTGCAGCGGAAGAGGTGGGTGAGCCCCCACAGGGGCTTGCAACGGCGGAAGACGGTGTGGAGCCATCCAGGTTGGTGGTTTCCACAGAGGAGGCGGAGGCCGCTACTGAGCCGCACATGGGGCCTGGTGGGGGCATCCCTGCTGGTGCAAGTGGTGCAGTCCAGGGGCAGGGGCAGGAGGCAGCACAGGTCGCTGTGGAGGTGCCTGTGCATGTCACTGTCCCTGACACTGTGACTGCACCACCATGCACCAGCAGGGATGCCCCATCCCAGGCCCGTCCGCAGGTAGGGGGGATGTCCATGTCATCTGACTCCCCTACACCTGTGGACGAGGAGACCCCTGGCCGTATGGAGAAGGTCCTGATTGGTGTTGTGTTGCGCACGGGTGTCATTCGTTATAAGGTGCGTGCTTCCCGGGGGGAGCACGCAAGTCATCACGAAGAGCACCGTGCCAACGTGGCCCAGTTGGGAGCGGTCGTGGTCGGGGGTCTCATACATGTGTCGAGCACTTTGGCGACCCTCTCCTCCTCTGTGGAGGCTATGCACCAGTCGTTCTCCATGTCGTCTTCCGGCCCAGATGCCACCAGGGCCCCCTGTGGACCTGCCCCGACCAATGCAGCCAGCTCGGTGGGGATCCCATCCCTACCACAGTCGGGAGTCGGAGGTCCAGCAGGGGTTGACACACCAGCAACTGGACCCCAGCAGATGGAGGATGTGACAGCATCATCGGGGCAGGGCACGTGCACGACAGCCTGGATGCCGTCGTGCTGGCAGAGGCAGTTGCATCGGAGGCTGCAGCAGAGTCAACATCCAGTGAGCCGTTGGACTAGCCCGCTGCCCTTGTAAATAGTTATGTAGTTAGTGTTAGGTTTCCTTTGCTTTTTTCTTGATTTTGGACCTTTTGGACAATGGCCAACATTTTTGTATATAGTTTTTTTATTACGTAGTATTTTTAGATAGGTTTCATTTCTTCAGTTGGGATCATGGACCCTGGATTGTTTGTCTGTATATAGTTGACTGTTGGATTATGGATTTTTTTTTTATTTACCCATGGAGCAATGGTTTTTGGTTTTGTTTTTTCCCTTGGATGTACTTTTTTGAACTGTGACTTTGGACACCTTTCCTTTGGATTATGATTTGTGGTTTTTCATTATTTTACGGACATGCTGCTTTTTTGATTTTAATTCCCATTGTCGTTTGTTTATTTTTAATCCCATTTATGTTGCTTATAATACATTTTTTTCCATCAAACTTCAATGTGTAGTATCATATCATTGGTTTCATGCATGTCATGATATGGGTTTTGACATTCACTTACACCCGTATGTGAGGGACATGTGTTCATTTACATACTTGCCACTGGGGTTGTCTCATGTAATTGGCAATTCTGAGTGGGTGGATGCATGTGGAGGCTGCCCATAAGGGCCAGGGATCTAGATTGTGATGACGTGTTGGCTGGGGGACATGTGTCAGGGCCTGCTGGCAGGTGCCTCGCAATGCTGGGAGGTGGGGGTGCTGGGAGACATGTGTGGGGGCCTTCTGGCAGGTGCCTCGCAATGCTGGGGGGTGGGGGTGCTGGGAGACAGGAGTGGGGGCCTGCTGGCAGGTGCCTCGCAATGCTGGGGGTGGGGGTGCTGGGAGACAGGAGTGGGGACCTGCTGGCAGGTGCCTCGCAATGCTGGGGGTTGGGGGTGCTGGGAGACAGGAGTGGGGGCCTGCTGGCAGGTGCCTCGCAATGCTGGGGGGTGGGGGTGCAGGGAGACAGGAGTGGGGGCCTGGTGGAGGGTGCCCCTCACTGGTGGGGGGTGGGGGTGCAGGGAGACAGGAGTGGGGGCCTGCTGGCAGGTGCCTCGCAATGCTGGGGGGTGGGGGTGCAGGGAGACAGGAGTGGGGGCCTGGTGCAGGGTGCCCCTGACTGGTGGGGGGTGGGGGTGCAGGGAGACAGGATTGGGGGCCTGGTGGAGGGTGCCCCTGACTGGTGGGGGGTGGGGTGCAGGGAGACAGGAGTGGGGGCCTGGTGGAGGGTGCCCCTGACTGGTGGGGGGTGGGGGTGCAGGGAGATAGGAGTGGGGGCCTGGTGGAGGGTGCCCCTGACTGCTGGGGGGTGGGGGTGCAGGGAGACAGGAGTGGGGGCCTGGTGGAGGGTACCCCTGACTGGTGGGGGGTGGGGGTGCAGGGAGACAGGAGTGGGGCCCTGCTGGCAGGTGCCTCGCTATGCTGGGGGTGGGGGTGCAGGGGGACATGAGTGGGACATGAGTGGGGGCCTGCTGGCAGGTGCCTTGCAATGCTGGGGGGTGGGGGTGCAGGGGGACATGAGTGGGACATGAGTGGGGGGCTGCTGGCAGATGCCTCGCAATGCTGGGGGGGTGAGGGTGCTGGGAGACATGTGTGGGGGCCTGGTGGAGGGTGCCCCTGACTGGTGGGGGGTGGGGGTGCTGGGAGAAAGGAGTGGGGGCCTGGTGGAGGGTGCCCTGTACTGCTGGGGGGTGGGGGTGCTGGGAGACATGCATTGTTGATCAGTAGTGCAAGGTGACATGTGGCTTGGCAGGGGGGCATGCCCATGGTGGATGGGCTGCCTGCGGGACATGAGCTGGGATGCAGGGTAGTCCCCCGTGGTGTGGGCTGCCTGCAGGGGCCGTGGAGGTTGTAGAGCGAACACCTGGGAGGACCTACATGGCCAATTCACGTGTGGTACTCCACGGAACCCCTGAAATACACGTACCCTGCTGAAATTGCGTGTGAAACTTCCCGCGCACCCCGAAATACACGTACACAGGACATTCGCGTGTGGAACTTCCCGCGCACCCCTGAAATACACGTACTCTGCTGAATTCTCGTGTGAAACTTCCCGCGCACACCGAAATATACGTACACAGGACATTCGCGTGTGGAACTTCCTGCACACCCCTGATATACACGTACTTCCCGCGTACCCCTGAAATACATGTACCCTGCTGAATTCACGTATGTAACTTCCCGTGCACCCCGAAATACACGTACCCAGGACATTCGCGTATGGAACTTCCCGCGCACCCCTGAAATACGCGTACCCAGCTGAAATCGCGTGTGAAACTTCCCGTGCACCCCAGTAATACACGTACCCAGCTCGCACGGGGCCAATCGTGTGTGGATCTTCCCCCGCACCCCTGAAATACACGTACCCTGATGGAATTGCGTGTGGAACTTCCTGCGCACCCTGATATACACGTACCCTGATGGAATCGCGTGTGGAACTTCCTGCGCACCCCTGAAATACACGTACCCTGCTGAATTTGCGTGTGTTATTTCCCGCGCACCCCGAAATACACGTACCCAGGACATTCGCATGTGGAACTTCCCACGCACCCCTGAAATACACATACCCAGCTGAAATCACGTGTGAAACTTCCCGGGCAACCCTGATATACACGTACCCTGATGGAATCGCGTGTGGAACTTCCCGCGCACCCCAGTAATACACGTACCCCCTTCGCACAGGGACAATTGCGTGTGAAACTTCCCGCGCACCCCAGTAATACACGTACCCAGCTGAAATCACGTGAGAAACTTCCAGCGCACCCCAGTGATACACGTACCCCGCTTGCCGTGCTGGTACAGGGTTAGCGCAGCCCTTTGCGCTGGATTGGGGATTTTGATGGCTTTTCCCTGCGCAAGGGGCTTTCTTGGGGGTGTAACTGGCGCTGCTGCAGGCACGCTGCGCCACTGTGCGCCACGGCGGGTTTTGGTGGCTGGAATCCATGAATACGCTGTGCGCGGAAATGTATTTTAGCGCACGCGGCTGGCACAGGGATTCGGACGCGCTCACTGTGCGCCAGCCGCATGCGCCACTTGTGCGCTGAATTCTATGAATTACCCCCTAAATGGTTTGAATTAGCTCTCTACCGTGTAGCAGAAAACAAATACAAAATAACTGACCCCTTAATACTTTGCAGTTACTGCACTACAAAACTTGACAACAACCAAACTCCTTCACGTGCTATCACAAATAATTTGGAATTATACCCACTACCAAAACCCCTTCAACAACTTAATTTATATGAGAGCATCATAATTCAAACAGTGCACCCATTTCAAGCAGTAATACGCCTTCTACCAAAAACAGCTAAATTACCTCCCTCTGAATTGGTAAAAGGCATTTGTGGAAAAGTAGTTTATTTACCATTAGATCTAAAAGAAAATGTGCATACTCTAGAAGTGCAACGTCCAATGCAGCAATCTTTAATTATCTTAGTAAATGGAGTACCTACAAAAGACAAAAAAATATGGCAACAGCTGGTAGATTTACATAAAGTTAGACAAGCCTTGCAATATCTTAAAGGGAATAATGAAAATTACAAATAAATTAATATTGAAGAAAACCTGAAGGATATAACTGAAATCATTCAAGAAACACAAGAAGCTGGTCAATTTCAGCTCCTAGATCCTGCTACAATATCAAATACTTTAGACCATTATACAATTCATCCTTTGCACTCTAATGACATCATAGAAGTTTAACACATACCAAATGTGTTAAACAAAAGGATCACCAATCAGCATATGGGAAAAAAGTATAGAAGCACATGCTTTTCCTCTACTCTTTCCTACTGGCAAAGGAGGAAGGTATGATGATAGACCTATTCAAATATCACCATTAGAATACCGCTCATTACGGATGTATTCTGAAGATCCCAGATTTAGACAAAATGTGGAATACATATTCCACCTACTCTTTGAAAGTGAACTAGCAACATTATGTTACGGAGTTGCACACATATTAAAATCAGGATCACACTTTCAAAATATGACAGCTACACAATTATTACAAAAAGTGCGACAAAAGGATGAGGTTTTACAATCAAATATTACAAATCTATTAGCAAATATGCGTGGTACTAAAGAGTACTGGTTTCGACGTCATGGAGATGTACGTTGTATGATCAGAAACCTTGGCCCACCCACATGGTTTGTTACATTAAGTTGTGCAGACTACGCATGGGAAGATTTACATAATTTCCTATGCATATCAAACAAAAACAAAACAAACATATATATACTAACACCTGGAGAACTTTGATCTTTGGATCCTGTTAATGTTTCAAGATATTTTCACCATTGCTTCATTGCTATGCTACATTTTATTTGTAATAAAACTGTTCTTCCCCTTGGAGAAGTGCAACACTTCTTTTGGAGAACAGAATACCAAGCCAGAGGAGCACCACATATCCACATGCTTTTATGGATTAAAGATGCTCCTAAATTTGGTCAAGACAGTGATGCCACTGTTTTACAGTTTATTGAAAAATATGTCACTTGTGAAATTCCATTGGAAGCAACACATTTTGTTTTATTAAAATGATATAGTTTATATATAAACTTTTCATTTAAATTGCATAAGACATTTTACATTATTTACAAATTAGAACAATATGCTGCATCCTTAAGAAAAGAAACGAGGGCCAAGAGACACAAAGAGTTACTTTAGGCAACTTTTGTAAACTCCAAGATATTGTCAAGGAATTGTACAACTGTGTATATCAGCTTATTATTTTTGCCTTGAAGGAGTTTTAGCCATCTTGAATCGCCATGTTCTTGTTGGTCTGAGATCCTAAATAGGTCTCCAAAGAGGATGCTCTTGTCCGCGAGTGCAAGGCATATCATGATTAGATGCATGAGAGACTCTGTTTTTTCTTTATTCTTGCAAAAGCAGCAAACATTTTCCTCCTTTGGTATATTTCGAATTTGGGATAGTCATTGTCTGGGAGGAAGGATATTTAGTCGTAATTTCATGAAAATTGTTCCAATGACAGGGTCTGGAAAAAGTTCCAAATAATGTGGAAGTTCATTCAGAGCTCGTATGTCAATTGGGTATTGTAAGTTCATAGAGTATGCTGCCTTTTCTGCTATTGTTCTAGACCAATCATTGCACTGAAGTTTGATCTTTGCACGCTGTGGCCAGTTTATCAACATTTCTGTCGTGATTTTTTCTTTTGACATTTGATTGGACAGCTCATTCTTCCATGCTTTCAAGCTGGTATTATGCATTGCTTGTGGCGTTATTTTAAGGATTTGCGTTGCTGGAACTGTATCTTCATTTATGACTTTACGAAGGAGATCAAACTTCTTCCAGCATACTAATGAGGCAAGTGATTGCAGGGCTACCTCAAAACATATTCTGGGCATAGGATAGTTCCTTGGGAGCTGTAAGATTTTACGCCAGAATGATGCCTCTAACTTTTGCCAGTTTATTCTGGTAGCAATGATCATGGCGTTGCTACCATAAGTGATGATCGGAATTACCTTTTGGCGGTAGAACGCTATGATCGGTTTTGCTGAAAATTTTCCATAGCATCTATGCAGCATCACGCCTTGCCGTGCTAGCAGTTGGATTTTTCCTTCGAGACAGGTCATCCAGGCTGTTTCTTCCTTTTGTTGGTTTAATAACACGCCAAGATATTTGAACGAGGTTACCGTATTCAGCACTTTGTTATCCAGGGTGAAGTTTGGTCTGCTTTTGGAAGACGATTTATGATAATTGGTTAATGCCATGAATTTGTTTTTTTTTATATTTATCTGGAGTTCTTTCTTGGTCATATATGATTCTGTCATCAGTAGATTCTCCTGTAGTCCAGATGGCGTTTTGTCTAGGACTACAATGTCGTCAGCATACATCAAATACGGGATCGGAATTGAGTTTATCTTTGGTGGATTGAGATTTGCAGTGTCGATGCTTGCGAAGTAATCAGCAGTATACAGATTGTACAGGGTTGCTGCTAAGGGGCATCCCTGTTTTAGGCCATTCCAGGCTCTTATTGCCTCCGTTGTTGTACCTTCTTTTGTTAGCCTAATTGAAACTGTCGTGTTGGTGTATAATAGTTTGATCGGTTCGCTGATTTCAAGTGGGCAATTCCATTTAGCAAGTTTGTTCCACAGGATGGACCTGTTTATGGCATCAAAGGCCATGTGTAAGTCTATGTACGCTGCATAAACGGGGGCGTTGTTGCTTATGGATTCATGTTTTGTCAGGTTTAAAGTTAGAAGGTTTACATTAGTTCCTACATTCGCGGTGAAGCCGGTTTGTCGATTATCCAACTGGTTGGAAGCTTTCGCACATGTGGTCAAGTTTTGTAGCAGATATGAGGCGAATAATTTTCCAAAAGGATCTAGCAGGGCAATTGGTCTAAAGTTGGCCAGGTTATCTCTGTTGCCCTATTTATAAATTGGAATCAGTACCGCTTTGGTCCAAGTAGATGGTAATAACTTGACTGTATTTATTAAGGTTAGTATGAGATCCATTAGGTTCGTCCAAGTCTCCGGATCACGCTTCAGGCAGCATTAGATAATCCATCCGGTCCGGGTGCTCTGGAGGAATTTAGTTTGCCAATCATTTCTGCAAATATGTGCTCCTCCCAGGATTTGGACCATTGATTTGAGATTGTCGCTATCTTCATATTTTCGTCGCTATTCCGCGATTTGTAGAGATTAGAAAGATGTGCGATCCAATTCTTTTGGGTGACATTAGATACCATCGCTTGTTGTTGCTGGTGATTATTATTTAGCAGATCCCAAAGAGATCTCAAGTTCTTGTTTCTGAGTGTTTGTAGCATAGCTTCGGCATCTGTTTGCTGCAGGGCCATCACGTTTGATTTGGTCCAGTTTCTGTATGCTTGCTTTGCTTTCCGGATGTTTTCCAGGTTTCCCGGGTTTGGATCTTTTCTCCATTTGCCCATGTTTTGGCACAGCAATTTTCTTTTTTTAACTATTTCTTGGTTGTAGTGATGTTAGTGGATCAGTTTTTCTGTAGCTGGCTTGTTTTTTTGGAAGGGGAGCAGGACCCAGTCATAATTTATTTTTTGGTCATCTGGCAGAGGTGTTTGTTGGAATACTTGCGGGATGGTAGCCAACAGATTTTTGCTGATTCTTAATCTGGTGTTACCTCCAACAATTTCTAACTGAGGAGGAGGGGGACAGGGGGCGGGCTCGTCCACTCCCGCAACTGTTATCGAGAGGATTGAGTGATCACTCTGATTAGTAGATGTTACTTGAAATCCCAATAATGTGTTGGTTATGGCTGGTGATAAATATATGTAGTCGATGATGGTGGTAGCGTTTTGTCCAGTCCAGGTCGGGATCAGCAGGTTCTGAGCATCATGAGGTTGCTTTATTAGCTGTAGATTTCTCATCGAGATCTCTTTAGTCCAGCGTAGGGCTCTGGTTGCAAGGTCATCAGATTGCTTAAGGAGTCCGTTGGTGTCATACAGATGAATATTTAGGTCTCCACAGATGATGAAGTTTATATCTGGGAATTTGCCACTGATTCTGTCCATTGTTATGAATAAGCCATCCAAGAAGCAATTGTCATTAATTGTAACTGAATTCCAATACACGTTGATGACTGCAATCATTCTGATTGGCTTCAATTGTGGTTCAGGTTGGCATTCTGTGGTCGTCTCAATCATGATTTTGATGATGGTCAATTGTGTCCACGGATTTATGTTTTCTGTTTCGACAAAGTTCCATTGAGGCGATATCCTCACCAGTGTCAATAGGCCTGTGGCCGCGCGGCCCCTAGATCTTTTCAGCGCTGGGTTGAGGGCAGTAATAAATCCATCACAAGCTGGGGTTTTAGTCAGCCACGACTCCTGAAGGCATATAATCTGGCAGGATTCTAGTAGTGAGTCTGGAGAGTCGAAGAGATGAGAGAATCCTCTCGTATTCCACAAGCATAGTTTCCATCTATTGTTCTTTGTTTCGATTGATGGTTATGAGCAAGGTTCTGGAGGTGTCAAAGACTGTGATGGATCTTCATCAGAATCTCTCCAAAAGGGTTGTTTATTTTGTAGTTTTCTGTTAGTATCACACTTGTTGGGTGATGTAGGCATGTGAATTCTTCCAGAATATAAATTAGTGCTCATATGTCGTGCTGGTCTATCATCTCGCGACTTAATGTCATCGTCAGGGGAGTTCACTTGTTGTTCATATAAGTGTAGCGTCAACAGCATCACTTGCTTCAGTTGGCATTAGTGCAAATCCTAATGAGAGCAGTGGCGTGGCCATGTCTATGATTCGGTTCATGATCGCTGGGGTGTAAAGTTCGATCTGGACCTTGTCTAGGCAGTATTCATCTTCAAAACTCACTATCTTTATATCTTGTGAGTTAATTAATTTGAGTTGTGGGATTGCATGGAGCAACCTTAGTACATTAGTCCAGTTGAGTATGATGGATGTACTTGTTTCATTAAAACTGGCTAGTCGTAGAATACATTTCTGCTTTTTCTTCCATGGATCTATGAATTGTGGTAGAATGTAAGTATCGGTCTTGTGAGAATTCCTTATGTCTTTTCTCTGAATGTCTGGAGAGTCAATTGCTGAGGCTGATGTAGACGCCTCAGTCTCAGTAGTTTTATCAGACAGATAACTTGTTTCATGCGAATAGTTTGACGGGTCATCTGATATGTTTGTGAGGTCTCCTGTTTGGTGGAGAGAAGCATCTGAGATTGTTTCACAGGACAGATTTGATTCCTTTAATGAATCCGTGAGGTCAATTGCATATTCATCTATTATTACGAGTATCGATTCATTGATTTTTGGTAACTGTTCATTGGACTCTTGGTGAGCTGAATACATGCTGAGATTGAGGAGATCTTCTGTTTCGGGCTTGTCGTGTGGTCACCCTTTAGGTCTAATCTCATTAGATTTCTCGGGGTACAGTTATTCTGTTTCTTAAGCTCAGGGCCTCCCGGAATATTCCTTAAGAAGGCTCGGGAGCCTGTTTGTTTATTCCCCTTTGTTCATTTGGTTTGAGGTTTTGGAGTCTGTTTCACCTGCTGCATCTCCTTGTAAGTTTTCTTATTTGAAAATATCTGAAAAGTATCTGGAGGTTTCGGTACTCTTAACGTATCTGATGGGTTTGTGTTAACATACTGGAGGCCAACGGCTGAGGTTGCCCTAGAGGTTGATAAACATGGTGGCTTTCGCGTAATGACCGGTAGAATTTGGCTGGTTGAAGGATCCGTTAGGGGATCTTGCGGAGATTTGGTGGTTGACACAGGATGAGCCTTCGTCAGGGAAATCATTGTGGCAGCTGGCATGGCTTTTTCAGCGTGTTCAGCTGCAGCCATTTCGAAGAGTCTTGTTTGCCATTGATGGGAGAGTTCCGCTACTCTGTCTAATCATTTTTCTACATTGGTGATGAAGGCTTCTAGATGGATTTGCTTCGTGTGGATTAACGCTAAGAACGTAGCTTGATCTTTAGTACTTTCATTTATTGATTCGTACAGCTTACAGAACGGAATCATGGCTTGTGTGGTGACGGTTGTGAGCATATTTTGTAGATCGAGCATTGTAGTCGGGATCCTCTGAGGAGATTGGTCTTCGAGGGTGGGGGATAATGCTTTGCTGAAAGCGTCCTGTTCTTCTTCATAGTTAAGAGGGGTGTCACTCTTCTTCTGTGTGCCTGAACCGAAAGGGAACGATGTGAAGAAGACCGGTAGGGGGTGTCTGTACTTCTGCTCTCTATATGGTAGAAGAGAGGCACAGAAGACCCCAGCCAAGATTCTCTATTACGGTAGCAATGGACGAGCAATCAAGGCCTAGCTTCTCAGGAGGTGATGCAGGCTGGTTCTTAAGTACAATGTAGTCCCCAAGCCCCCACAAAGGAATGTCCACACACTGTATTGGTTAGAACACAGTCTTTATATATTCAATATTCAAGGTTATGTACACTTATCATAATAACTCAGTTTGTACTTAGGAAAATCAACAATGGCAAATATATACAATTCTAAAGTGGTACCACCCTTTGTATTAGATCTCATTAAAGCGCATCAACCATACTGTAACAATGTCACACAGATCAATAAAGTGAAACTGAAACCAACAATAGAGAGAGGAGAGAAAATAAGATGGTTGAGCAATAGGCAGAATACTGGCCCCTACCACTAGACACAGTTCTGTGTGGAGATCCCCCCACCTGGGCAACCTGTAAAATAAAAATAAGCACAAGCCCAGTCCATATATTGTTCTGCAAGTCTTATTCTCTCCTATAATGTTTTTACCCGCCCAATGTACCTGGTGGAGTCGAGTTCTTCGAAGAGGCGTCGACCGATCCTTCTTGAGCGACCCCCTTTCAAGCGGGAGTCACGGATCGTCGAGAAGAGTCGAGGAACTCGGTGTTCGGCGACGGGGAATCGACGGCCCTTCTTGAATGCCTTCCCTTTCAAGCGGGAGACACAGGGCATAGAACGTCCGTCGACAAACAGGGTAGAACGGCGTCGATGAGGTGGCAGCTTCGTCCGAGCGGTGCTCGTCGGCGTCGGAGCGTCGGCGTCCTGCAAGGCAGAGGCATGCGGGGCACCTCGGTGACAATAGTTCTGGACCACAAAGATTGTGGAGACGGAGGCCCAGCAAGGGCGTCGAGTCGTTCGAGTCTTTGTGGTCTTCGGGTGGCGGGAAACCCACCGGCAGGTTTCTCCTCGGCGCGTTGGTCGTCCTCGACTTTCTCCGGCAGGATAAAGCGGTCGACGGTGCGGACGAGGTAGTCCTTCGATTCGAATGTTCTTAGGCAAAGGAGCGGACGGCTCCGGTTGTCGGCGGCACGGCGTCAAGTGGTTCCAACGGCTGGGCAACACAACTTCGACGGGCCTCCAGCGGTTACACAAACCTGCGAACCCTGGTCGACGGCAATGGACTTCGACGGCGGCGAAGTCCGGGTGCTTCACTTCGATCTCCTCGGCGGTCCCGTCTCGGGTCGGCAGCCTTTCGAGGGTCTGTCTTCCAGGGCGCTTCGGCGAAGATGGAGCGGTGCTCGATGGTCCCTCGGAGCACGGGAAGAGGGCGCCTTACCAGGTCCTCTCTCGGGTCAGTCTTCGACGATTTCGGCAGCCTTCGGATCGGTCGAAGCAAATGCAACAGCAAGTCTTCTTCTTCCAGCTGGGCGTCGAGGATCAGCAGTTCCAGTTACTCTTAGAGTGGAGACTCAGCTCCAGAACGCTTCTGAACGCTTCTGAACGTTCCCTGAACCTTCTGAACGTTCCCTGAACATCCTACCAGTGGTGAGAGGTCCCCAGATATACTATTCTGTCTCTCATCCACACTGCTGGCACACACTCAGCAGCCAATCATACAGAAGGGCATTCATGCAGTCAGTCAGGAATGTGGATTGGGACAAGTACCCAGCCATTCAACACTACACACTGCATTCAGGCCAGTTTCAAACCAAAAGAGAGAGCTGCACTGCCAGGAGTCCCACATGGACTGATGCATTTCCAGCATCACAAACGAGGAGTCCATTTCATCATATTCGCGCTTTAGGTTCTTTATCGGTTGGTCTTTTCGTTTGGAAGGTTTTTTTTGGCACCAAGTTCTCTGCCATCAATTTGGTGGGCAAGGTTGGAGTTGACGTAGTTGGTAGGTCATTTAGCCGCTTTGCCCATGTGTCTCTGAAAACGTCTTTCCTCTTTTCGATGTTGGTCAGCAGTGATTCAATTTCAGTGATGTCTAAAGACAGGCGGACTACGTTTGCTCTAGATTGTTGAGTGTCTTTAGAGCTTTCAGCTTTAGAAAGACTCTTAGCAGTATAAGATTTCAGCCATCTCAGTTTGGCTTGCCTGGCTTTTTCTTTTTTTGACAAGTCAGGTTTTTCATGATTCTGTATGTGCTCTCGGGGGAGCATAGTTGAAGGTTCTGTGATCGTCTTTGATAGGAGGGCCAAGTTTGTCTCGATGGCTTGATCTGTTTTACCAATTCCTTGACTGGCCATGTTAGGTGAGACTGTTAGAGTTTCTCTTCCTTTTGAGCAGGGTTTTTCACACCTCAATGGGGTTTGCACCAGGGGTACCGTAGTTAATGGAGATATGGTAAGGGCTTCCATATTTGAAACAGTGGTCGCTGTATTCTCAGTGACCGGCTTCGGAATTTTGTTTGACCTCGGACTGGCATCGCTGTTATCCCGAGTAGGAGAAATCAATATCTGCCCTTCTACGATTTGTTGAGGGAGACATGCCGCCATTACTTGCAGATTGTCTTCTGGCGATAGTGGGGTTTCTCTCTGAAATGGAGTACGGGAGATTACCTCTAATTCCTGTGTGTTGACTGCTGTCGAATTGGCGCCGATGGTCTGGGTAGTTTCCCCATGTATGTCTCTATTTGGCACTTGGTAGGTGAATGGGAGTTATTTGCTTTGCAAGTTCTTGTTTAGTAGGACTTCTTTTATTGAAGGTTGTGATGAATCATTCATCATAGTGGTCTGGTGTTTCTTGGCACTCTTTCCTCGTAGCCTGGTGTGCGGACACGATTTCTCTATTTGGGACTGATCGCCTCCAGCGCTAGATGTATTTAATCGGGAAGACATTTTTAGGGTAGTTGCGTGCTCAGGCGAGGAAAGATAGTTACTGCAAGTTCTGCGAGTTCTGCAGTGATCTGATTTTCCATACTTTGTCTGATGGTATGGAGAGCAGCAGTTTTATATGGTACCAGATCCCAAGGACGGAGAGATACCAGGATCAAAGGGGCGAACCCCCGCAGTCTCCTGGTAGCTCTGGTCATCAGAGCTAGTGATCAGACAAAGTGGCACAGAATGTTTGCTAAGAGCAGGTGGGCACTGAAAAGCACTGGCGGCCTGCAGTTTCAGCGACCGGTATCGGGATCAGGATCAAAGGGGCGAGCCCCCGCAGTCTCCTGTTAATTCTAACCCTCGGGGTTAAGGGTCGACGATAAAGGTCGACGATCACAGTATCCTGCTGGTACTGCAAACCAAAAGACTCAGCGTCTCAACTGCGCAGCCCGCTCCGCGGTCTGGATGGGTTTTTGAATCAAAAGACAGAGAAAGTGGACTGGAAGTCTTCGTTGCTCGTAGCTCGCCGCACACAGTATCCTGCAGGTACTGCAAACCAAAAGACTCAGCGTCTCGACTATATTCCTTATTGCCTCTGTAACCTTTGGAGCCTCGGAGATACGGCTGATAAGCAACAAATAGTGATCTTCAGGCACAAATTTTACAATTTCAAAGACACAAATGTGGAAAATATTGTTGTTGCAAATACAAAAACAAAGGGAAATACTACACCAAATGCCGATTTGGTTTCCCTAGGCCAGTTACAAATACAGGTCAAGTGAACAACCTCATGTCTTCAGTTAGACATAGTGTTAAAGGTAAGTCACCTAAAAATACATATTACATACAAAGAAAAGAAGAAGAAAAATATATCAATGATTATAATGCAAACATTGCCCACTTATGGAATGCAAACATAGATGTACAGTACATTGCAGACAATTCTACGGCAGTTGCACGATATGTCACAGCATACTTAACCAAAGCAGAAAAGACAGAGCTCCAAGATCTCTGGAATTACCTGTCATCAGATAAAACAGTGTCTCAGAAATTATACAGCTTGGGCATAAAAATGTTCTCCCATAGAGAATGTGGATCATATGACGCAGCTGATCGTTTAACTGGTACTGCATTGTATGGTAAATCTGAAAATATAGTATGGCTAAGTCTTGGTCCAGCTAAATCTAGAAAAAGAGTTCTAAAATCATACGAAGATAAAGAAACAATACTTTGGAAACCATGTATCTATACCACATAGCCCAAAACTACACATACAAAAATAGTATAAAACCTGATGAAAAAAAGGTAAATACAGAGTGACAAACTGTGAAGGCAGCTTAGAAAAACTCACCAAACCAAATTAAATTAATCATATCAAATTGTCATTAAAGACTCCTCATCATAAAGAAGTATATTACATGTCCCTGCTACTACTCTTTAAACCATGGAGAAAAGAAGAAGAAAAACTAGATAACTATGCTCATATGAAGATGCTTTCAAAGCAAATGAAAGCACTATAACTGATGTAAACTTTACACAGTACAAAACAATGTTGCACAATGAACAGCAACACGAAGAAGAACTCCAGGCCGAACTAGATAAAGAAACTCCTGACAGTAGACAACCTTCTGTAACAGGAAGCCAAGAACCACTGGGAGAACCACTAATAATAAATGAGACAGAATTAGCTATGATAGAAGTAGAAAACACCATGTGTCAATATGAAGATAAAGAAGACTTAACTATACTACAATCAAAAGTAAACAATGAGCAACGTAGCATTTTTCAAGAAGTAACAAAACAAATTGCCCATGGTGTACAACATGAAAATAAAGAATGTTCCTGCCATAATTATAAACCTATACTATGGTACGTCAGTGGTGAAGCTGGTTCTGGCAAAACATTCCTAATCAAAATCATCAGTAAGTTCCTTCAACAATTGACAAACAGCAAACTGTCAGCTGTTCTCACTGCCCCCACAGGTTTAGCTGCCTACAACATAGGTGGTGTTACATTACACCGATTACTACTATTACCAGCAGAACACCAGAACAAATTAGACTATTACAAACTTTCTGCAGAAGCTGCAATGGAATTACGCAGAGTATTGAAGCAAATGAAAATGCCACTAATAGATGAAGTGAGCATGGTATCCAACCTGATGTTGGCTTTGATTCAACTCAGATTACAAGAAGTACTCAAAACAAACTATGAAGAGCTCTTTGCAGGAAAACACATTATTGTTTTCGGAGATCTTCTTCAATTGACACCAGTAAAAGGTGAGCCTATTTTTAAAACATTAGGACACAAACTCTGCCGTAAAACTGTTGGCAGCATTGGAAATGTCAACCTTTGGCAACATTTCCAATACAAAGAATTAACAGAAAACATGCAGCAATCTTCAGATCTCACTTATGCCAACATCTTAAAAAGTATCAGAGTTGGTATACTTTCTAAAGAAGCAGAAGCAATATTGAAAGCCCGGCACATTCATGCACTTTATGGCGATAATGCATGTGCTACAGATGTTATGGAACAATTAGCCCACAAAAATGTCAATTGTATGGCCTTAATGCCAACTCTTGCAAGCTGTTTTAAATTCAATGAAATAATGTTAAGTAAAGAAATGCAACCAATAATGGAAATTAGCGCCACAGACAAACTAGATGTACATGTCATGACACTACCCATGTGTGACCAAGCCACAACAAGACTAAATAGTTTAGAAAAATCAATCTCAAACACAGCAGGCTTAGAAAAGATATTAAAATTATCCATAAATTGCAGAGTAATGCTTAAACGTAACCTTGACGTGGACCAAGGACTAGTTAATGGAGCACTGGGTACAGTTGTTGGCTTTCAAACATACCCACGTGACAACAAAATTCAGTTTGTCAATATTCTCTTTGACAAACTTTCAGAAGTAAAAAGGATAGGACGCTCAACAGCTCTATTCCTTTTCTTCAAAGACATGTATGTACGCAAAGAACAATTTTCTCTAACTCTTGCATACGCAGTCACGATTCATAAATCACAAGGTCTTACCCTAGACAAAGCAATGATAGATATTGGGAACACAGTCTTTAAAAAAGGCATGAGCTACGTAGCACTATCACGCTTACGTACACTTGACGGTCTATTTCTAATCAACTTTGATGCAAGTAAAGTAAACGCTGATATTCCTTGCATTTTAGAAATCAATAGACTTTGTTGACTATACACCCCCCATCGAAAAACATATCCTGTTCCACAAAAAATAAAATGCTCTAAAAGAAAACTAAATCAAACAGAAATGCAACAGGATGTAACTGCAAATCTACCAAAGAGATTAAAAAAACCTAATACTTCGTCAAGTATCACAAACAAAAAATAAACTATTAGGGAAAGTAAACCAGGTACTTCTTCAAAAAAGGAAGACAAACTAAAAAAAAAGCACTCAGATACAGAACTACCTGGTCCATTTAAACTTTCAAATGTAATTGGTGTAAGTTTCTACGCAAATGTAGCAATGAATATTCTATTTCAATTACCACCAATTGTTGACAACATTTACTTACACAGTACAGACCCATTGTGTTTGCAAATGTTAGTACTTCATAGAAACGCAACAAACAATCCTGACAACACATATAGTATTTATGGAATAAGACAACAATTGGACTACTGTGCTGGAATGGTGAAATTCACTATAAACTCACAGGAAGATCCACAAGAAGTTCTAATGTACTTACTACAAGCACTGGAAAACAAAAACATACCTATAAATGAAATCTTCCAGATTTCATACATGTGGGAACATACATGCACTCTCTGCAACAATGTGACACAAGAACAAATCCCCAATGAACGCTTCGTAAATATATCAATACCTAATTGTGAATCCATTCCATTTCAGCAACTTGTACAAAATGCAAACCATGGTAGATTATGTTCTTCCTGAAATTCAGATAATCGCTCCACGTTAGTAATCCAAACACATAGTAAATACGTAATACTAATGCTTCTACGTTACAATGCAGATGGTACCAAAAACAACTGCAAGCTGACTGGATTCACACATGGTCAAATATCACTTGGTAAGAAAACCTTCACAATCATAGGTATAATCTACCACGCAGGAGCCACAACCAATTCAGGGCACTACACTGCATATATAAAAAAGAAATGGGGATAGTTTGAATGTAATGATAGTACCATTACTCTAAAGCAGAGATTACCAGCAAATCTTACAAACGCTTATTTAATGTTCCTGAAACCAAAATTTGATAACTAAACTGTACTTAAACCTTAAGTAAACGTGTAGTAAATAAATATAAACTGTTAGAATATTCCAAAAGCTAACTAACTGCCCAAAGATTTGACAACAACTAATCAGATAAATGAATATCACTAAATTAGAGCAAAAAATAGACAGTTAGAATACGCCAATTGGTATCTAACTGTCCCAAAATTTAACAATATCCAAAAAGATAAATCAATACCACTAAAATATATCAAAAAATAGACAGTTAGAATACGCCAATTGGTATCTAACTGTCCCAAATTTTAACAATATCCAAACAGATGAATCAATACCACTAAAATATATAAAAAAATAGACAGTTAGAATACGCCTACTAGCATCTAACTGCTCCAAAATTTTACAATATCCAAACAAATAAATAATATGTTACTGCTCCAAAAAAATGCAACAAGCCAATGTATAAATCATTAGCCAGAAACAACAAGTGAACACTGAAAACAAACAAACAAATAAACTGTAGCATAACAGAAAAAGGTTTTGTTTATTATCCAACGTGGATTTTTTTTTTTCCCATAGACCCAATGATTTTAGCAACGAACACAGAAACTGAGCAAATTGCACAGTACTCTGATTTGTAATCTACTAAATATGAGGGTAAAAAAAAATGTTGATTATACAATGTAATAAGTCATTACAAAATACTAATACTAACATGCTATTTTATTTTATCACAGAAATGAACAAGAAATACATGTACTCCAGTTACTAAACCAAACAGTAAGTATATTATACACTCTATGCCCTGGCCACAACCATCGCAGCATAACACACCCATAGTATCATATAACTTTGTTCCTTATAAATTTGTTTTTGACCCAAAGTTATAAGCAACTATAAGTGTGATATGCTGCGGTGGTTGTGGCCAGGGCATAGAGTGTTGGGTGCATGGCCAAACAGCCATGCACCCAACACTCTATGCCCTGGCCACAACCAACACAGCATATCACACCCATAGAGTCAAACATTTCAACTATGGCCTATGGAAACTTTTAATGTCCGCGGACATCATGAGTGTTCTTAGAACACTTTCAACTTGCCAGCGAACAATACGGACAGCATCTTCAGGACACCCCCTACGAACATTTGAGGACAACGCGAGAGTTCTAAGAACACTTTCAACTTGACAACGAACATTACAGACAGCGTCCTCAGAACACCCCCATTTTGTTTATTTACGAACATTTCAGGACACCGCGAGAGTTCTTAGAACACTTTCAACTTGACAACGAACAATACGGACAGCGTCCTCAGAACACCCCATTTTGTTTATTTTGTGAACATTTCAGGACACCGCAAGTGTTCTTAGAACACATTCAACTTGCCAGAGAACAAAACAGACACATATTGAGTCCTCAGAACACCCCCCATTCAGTTTATTTAGAACATTTCAGAACACCCGTGATGTCCGCAGACAAAAATTGAACACAACAAGAACGTCTACCACATAAAAAACACAAATTTCAACCTATCTCATACTCTCCCACCCTCCCCAAACACTCCTACACACCAACACACTCTACTAAATACAAATCTACTAAATACAGACATCCGCGAATCCAAGATGGTGGGCGCTACCGAAAATCTGACGCGCTTCCCGCTCCACACCGTCCAATCAGCAAACATGTCGCCTGTCCGCGGACACCACGCAAACTGATTGGCCAATCAGGACACTGTCCGAGGAGCGAACAGGGAAGTGTGTCCGCGGACCGAACACAGAAATCACTAATTCTTTATGACCTACTTTTTGGTCATTTTTTTAAAAAACTACTGGACGGATTTTCACCAAATTCGCTCTCGGGACCAAGCCGCTGCTCCTGGTCCAAATTTGGTGAAAATCCGTCCAGCGGTTTGGGCTGTAGGCATGAGCAAAGTTTTTTCCCCATTGAGTCTATGGGGGAAAAAAGTTTGGGCCCCCCCTATAACTTTGCCCCCCCTGGACGAATCCTCACCAAACTTTGCAAAAATTCAGAGTGGGCCGTATACTTTTTTTGCAAAGTTTGGTGAGGATTCGTCCAGGGGGAGCGAAGTTATAAGCCGCCCAAAAAGTACTCTTCCTATGGAAACAGCAACTTAACCATAACTACATGGCCACTACATATATATATATATATATATATATATATATATATATATATATATATACATATATATATATATATATGTATATATATATATATATATATATATATATATATATATATATATATATATATATATATATATATATATAACACGGTCTTCCTTAATTCTAGGCCTAAAATAACTCATTTGATTGGCTTTAACTTTCTTAAGAACCGTTATTTATAGCATCTGTACTACCTTGTAGATATTAACCCCACCCCGGTGTTCTGCACAATAAACCTATAATAAACGTCATCCACTACTGTTGAATCACCTGTTGATTCCTTGGTCTGTGGCGCGTGGCAGATGCAAAGTGTGGGCATGATGGGCTAACCGCTAATTGATGACAGCACTTAGAAAGTGGAAGAATTCAGTAAAAAGCACCATAAGCACATAACATTAGTATTGTTGTTATTCTTGGTGCTCGTATGCGGATATATGGCTAGTCCCCCAATAGGGAAAGTGCTGGCTTTCCTTTCTGTATTACAATACAAACAAACAAAACAATACAGAAATCGCAAACACATGCAAGTTTTATTACTAGGAAAGGTCTATTGCAATTTCGGAAGTTATGTAGTCTTCCAAATGCATTTGCCTATTCCTTAGGGGAATACCCATGGGAGCTAGTCATATGGTTTCTACTACAGATATCTTATTGCTGTCAGTGGCACGCGGATTGATAATACACAAGAAAGTTAATGAACCTCTTGCAAAGCCTCACTCTTTGTTCATGCCCCTTTAATAAGGAATCGTAATCCAATTTACTTACACTTATTCGTGTTGTTTCAACTTCTTTTCTCGTTTACCCCCTCTGACCTGTATAGGTACCACTTCAACAATTTGATGCACCTACAATCCTATTTTGGCTAACCTTTCATAAAGGCCACTAGAAATATGTGCCATCCCCCTCCCCCTAAGGCATCCATTTGGACTGCACTCCAGTCCCCATGCAGCAGTGCCAGGACATGAAGATGGGCAAGGGTGCTCGAAGGCCATGTACAAGCCCAGGCTGTCCCCACGATATCATGCATGCCATCATGTCCTTGCCACCTACCACCTGGACCTGCCCAGTATTTTGAGTTTCCTGGCAGAAATCAAGTGCTAAATTGAACCCAGCAGGCATAGCACAAAATCTGTCACCCCCTTTTGAAGGTCCTTACTGTGCTCCATGTTTGTATAGGAGGCATCTGTATCAGGAAACTCAGATCCTGGTACACGGAATCGTCCAGCCATGCTTTTCCTACTTCCATTCATTGGTGTTATATGCCAAATGCACCACCAAATGTCCTTCCCGATTGCCCCAGTTGCACTTAACCACACCAGGGCCCAGGTTTATGGAATAACAGGATTTCAATATGTTGTAGCAGCCTTGGACAGCACACACACAGCCCTTGGAGTAGATCTTCTACAGCAAATGCCTGCAAAACTCCATCAAAGGATGTTCTGTGTCACTGAACTGCTCTTCACTCAAGTGTGTGCAAGATTGTCCGGCTCCCACCATGATGCCACAGCATCGTTCCATGCATCAGGGACGGGTTACAGCAATGCCAGGCTGCTACATATGAACATGAAACCTAACACCCTCACAGATGCATGCCATCATGATGCATCGGAACACAGCATCCCTTCCCAGACACAATAAAAGAACAGGTCCCTTTGCTTTAGCTGGATAGGTGCAGTGTCAGCCTGACAGCATCTCTGTCGACCTGCCTGCTTACGTCATAGTCCACCGGTTTTGGCAACTCGCAAGCAGTAATGGAATATTCAAATGCCCAAGTGAAAAAGCCAAACCTTTTCAAAACAAATGATTTGCACAGCCACAGACATTATGCTTTTTGGAGGCCTCATTCTACATTTTTTCACATTAGTGTACTTGTAAATTGGGGATGTTGCAATCTGGCCTAGAGATAAGAGGCATCAAACCACCTTTACTCTGAAAAATCAGGCAAATACTACCAACATTTAAAAGAGGGAACAACATACGATACTGACCCACACCGCTCCACAGCAATATTGGAATCAGTGGTACCAGCAGAGAAGTGTAACAGGAATAATTATTACTGCCTCTTCAGGCAATTTAAGGTAAACATGTATCATTTAATTTGCATGAACTGCCATGTGCAAAGTAGTGTGTTTTATATATTGCTGTGTTAAAGTTTTAATCCCTGAAAACTATTTACACTGGGGATGTGAAATATCATTTAACTCCCTTAAAAATCATTGTACTCTCAACTTCAAAAAATAGGGAGTAAAATACTCCCTCTTCAAAATCTTATATTAAGCCGTGGCCCCACTATTTTGATTGATTGATTGTTTATTTATTATGTGCTTATACACAAGTGTTTCAAAGTGCATTTATATGTGTTGGCCAATGCTGACTAGCTCAGTCTACTGCCAGTGTATCCTGGGTACACGCTCACACCTCTAATGTTCGATGCTAGAACTGCAAAATGAAACGTTAACACAATCTTGCCCATTGGGAACTGTTTAGGTGTGCGTGACCTCTTGAGGCACTCATAGATTGCGCCACGTTGGGCACCTGCTCTCTGAAGTTGACCGGAACGTCGCGCCATTCAGCGCTGAGAATGCGCAGTGCCTCTGCTCCACGATGGGAGCTGCCTGGCTGAATGTAAAGTGGGACCCTGCATCGGCTGAGTACCTGCTGCCTGACCTCTACAATATTTGCTCATTATCAAGGAGCCATTGATTTAACTCTCAGAGGCCCCGAGGTCGCCAGAACTGCAGGTCAAGAGGTGAGCTCGTGCTTTCTGCTGTCCTGCATACTGCCAGCACCCGGATGGACACGCATACTGCGAGCAGCCGGATGCACACGGACTATGTGTTCCGCCTCTGAGAATCCAATATCTTCGGACACAGCAACCCTCCGATATCCGAAATCTTGTTGACAAGGTTGACCTGGATCATTTGCATCATTATTGGATATAGAACCAATAAACCGCGTGCCATAATCATTGGCATGACAGTCCTGCATTCTAATTGGATGCTCTGCAGGAGATTAATAGCTCACGAGCTTCAGCTACATTAATCACAGAGGTGGGGAAAAAAAAGCAAAAACAATCAAACTGTATAATGCAGCAATGCTATAAATAGGAAAATAATGTATTTTTTTCTGTGCAGTGGCAATTCCCCAAGCAGGTTAACTCTTAGTCCGCCTAAGAGGCAAAGTCACATAATGGTGGCAGTGTTCAGTGAGAAAACAGAAGACCTTGGTGTGAATGCTGGACTCCTCATTTGCTACTCGCCCTGTCCCACCCTCCTGCAGGGACGTCATTTCACCAAAATGCCAGGGGTAGCGGAAGTGACATCACGTGACCCTTGACCCCTGATGACATCACTAGAAGTGATGCCGTTTGACCCCACCCCGAAGTGGTAGCGATGGAACACGACCTTTCACCTGTTGACAAACAGGAAGTGGCATCACATAGCATTGTACACTATGAAAAATATGGTTACGATATCACTATAATGTGATGTACATTTCAAACAAGAATGGATCACCGTACGTATTGAGTGTGTATTACCACATTACTGTGAATGCAAGCAGACGTCCATGACCAAATGATAATGATGTGTTATTATATAGCACTTATGCTTAAGCGCTTTACATAGAAGTAATATACACCCAATATCACCCAACCTGTGTTGGTACCCATTTATCGACTTCAGAAGGATGAAAGGCTGAGTTGAGGCGTTTAAGAACAGACTAAATCAGTGACTCAACCCTTGAAGTGTGCCTGAAATAAGCCTTTAATGAGTCTAGCAATTATTGTATAGAATTCCAGAAAGACACATTTTTTGGCATTCCTATTCTTTCTTATTCAGGGTCAGTGCTGAAAGTGTTAGACTTGTGGCACTCCTGTTCTTATGTTTCTTCTTTTTTGAAGGGGCCTGAACAAGAAAACTAGCCACTCCAGAATTAAAGAGCCACATGGTGCTGGCCACGGCCCAGGAGCTTGCATTGCAAAATAAATAAATATATATATATTTTTTTAGAGGTCGCAAGGGAGACCACAGAGGTCCCAAGGGAGACCTCAGAGGTCGCACATGCGAACTCTGGTGACCCCCCAAATGACGTTCCTGCCCTCCTGTCGCCACAGCGCTTGGATCAGTGTCACGCTCAGTATTCCACTAGATCTCAAAACCGGAAATGTATCATTCTAATACTTGATCTGGAAACAGCATTCGCTGAAAAACAATATTGGGCCGGAGTCTTTTTTTGACAAAGAAATGCAAACTGAAGTGTTCAGAGCGAGTGCTGCTGTAGAATTATTGCTTCTTGACCGAGTCAAAGTTGCAAAATATTGGGCCTTGGCTGACGTAAAACATGAGCTTGCTGTCAGGTTACATGCAGTGGTCTTGTGCCAATAACTTAACGTATTGCCTTGTTTCGAAATCAACAATACAACGAGGACATTAAGGTGGCAATCCTGCCACGGCTGCAGCTGCACATCCAATTGCTATCGACACTCCCGCACCCCAGCTCCACTGCAGTCATTCCAATATTCCTATTCCGCTCGTTGCCATCACTTCCAGAGAATGCATGTGTGTTCCGCCAGAGATTCCAAAGTAAGCCTAAAGTACCAGACTTGACTTCATTTTAAGGGATCGATTGGTTCCCCACTTTCCCAACATTTCTTGGTGTCCTATCCCATGTAGACATGTTGAAAGCTTCAATTTAGCTGTGGTGAAGGATGCAAGGTTGCTGCTCAAACGCTGTGTTTTAGCTGTGCAGCTGTTTCTTTTTGAATTGTGTGCTGTAGCATTAATGTTGAGGGGCTTTCCCGGGGCTGATGCGAGGCTGTCAAACACATGAAACATGTTAATTTGAAGCCTATAATACAGCTAAAGGGAGGCTATTCGCACCCTAATCACATCCTTCATATGTAAATGAGCCACAGCTTGGAGACAGCTTCAAACACATTCAACACAACAGCTAGATCTACAGCTACAGCTTCTTGACAGTTTATTCACAGCCTCTATCACAGCTTAGTGACAGCCTCTATCACAGCCTATAACGCAGTTGCCCCTACAGCTTTGGGTCAGCTTAATTGACAGCTTCTGTCATAACCTACTGATAGCTTACTCCACAGCCACATTGTTGCATGGTGAACCACTGACTCAGACTACAGAAATAAAATGTGGTAAATCTGAAGAGATGAGAACATGTTTAATCATTTCACCAACTAGCACCAGGCAGACTTGGCACAATCAATCAGCTTGTTTAAATGGAAGGCAGGTTTTAGCCATAGTCGTCCATGTTCCAAGCAAGCTGAAGGCTGATAGCACATGCACGCCATGCTCTCACTGAAACCTGCCCCTCACTGCCTCACTTCAGCTTACACACCATGCCCCCACCCACTTGTCGGCACAACACTTACACTTTCACTGCCTGACCCACCGCCATCCACCTTAACTTGGACTGAAATGTAAAGAGTGAATGGGCTATTTTTCAAGCACCTTTCCCCTGGTTTCATGGAACCAAGTTGGCCTGCCTTTCTTTTCTTGAAAGGATGATTGCTAGTAAGCATCCTTTCATCCTGAGGGCTTCATACCCGAGCTCACCTCTTGTGCTAAGTCCCTCGGGTTGCACATTGGTAAACACATCTCCTTCAAGACACACGTAGCTAAGAAAAATCTGACAGCTTGGTATCAACTCATCCTTCTGTGCAAACTCAAGCCCTTCCTCCCTGCGGGCAGCTTCAGATCCACTGTTCAAGCACTAACCCTATACCTCCCAGAGGGGGAATTGCCTTTTTTTGAAGGCCTCCTGTCATCCTCACTTATACCCCTGAGAAGCATGCTACACATAGCTGCATGTCTCATCAAGGATCTGTGGGGTACATTTAAGGCCTAAGGCAGAACAACCTACAACAAAAACTGCATTTCAGCAGTCGCCCAAAAAGTGGCTGTGCTTTTGTCTGCTGAGTAGATATGGGGTGAGAGTTGAACACAGCCACCCCAAGAATAGCTGCATTTTGTTTTCATTCATGGGAATCCAGAGAAAACAACTCAAATTTAGAATGGCTTTGCATTGCTGTTCTGTCATTTAAACATTCAAGGCTGCACGGGGCGCTGTTGTGCACAAGGAAAATGGCTGCTTGATTTCGGAGCTCCTGCTCCACCGTAAAATCCTGCACCAATTTATCCATTCCGAGGCTGCCTAAGAGGCTGGAAAGCTGCGCTGCTAATGACCCAGACATCTGGACACATCTGGAGAAAATCCTGGTCAGCTGCGACCCGAATTCGCTAAGATATGGCCGTGGAGTGCTGTGGCTGAAGAAAAACGGAAAGTGCCCTTTACCCTCCCGGACACCGCACCCGGACGTGATCCCATGGTGATCCCTGAGTGGCAAGGTGGGTGAATCACCTCTCTGGTAATGGCACAACGACAGCGCGCAACACCTAGTAGATACCGGGAGATTCGAGGAAGGGGTGGAGCAGTGTGTGGCAGGCCTGACCCGGGTGTGTGTGGGTCTCCCGCCCGGACCGCAGCTCAGCCGTATGGCTGAAGCGGCTTGCGTGCTGGCTGCCGGAGAGGACGGCCATTGCTGGAGCCTGTGAGGAGGGACATTAACAGGGCTTAGGGCCTGTAGACACAGATCCGTGATCGAAGAAACTCCAAACTCCGGGCACTCGCGGTCTGCCGAATGTTGGCGCATCGCGAGTAACACAACATTCTGCCTTGAGGCGTACTACACTGCCCGGAGCCTACTGGGCGGTAGGGCACTGACCTCCATGGAGGATGCACGCGGTGCGGCCAGCCCTCGTGGACACTGCTGATCGATCCGGGGGGCGCACCATAGTTTCAAGGGGAGCTGAGTCTCCGATTGTCTATTGGAGGGAGGCCACAACACTGCTCGGAGCCTGATATATTACGGCCTCTAGACCACCTGGAGGCACGCAGAAACTGCCCCCACAGCCCTTTACCATTAAAAGGTATACACCCGGAACACACATTGGCTGCATTCAAGGCCACGAAATACTACGACCAGAATACTAAGTACATGGAAGGACACAGTCCATCTGTGGCCAACACGCTCTGGAGACCTAAAACACAGAGAAAATAACAGACATACTTAGAACCCCATTCCTTGCAGGCCAAACGAACTACATGGTGATGGTGTGAACATTAATAGAAAATCATTGTCTTAAACATCGATAACGGTGCAATTGAAAGAAACACACTGCTCTGCGCTGCCATGGGGCAACCACATAAAACAGACAAGACATCTAAGACCCCCGGTAGCAAAAAAAAGGACCAATGGACACTTACACCAGTAGCCAGAACCAAACTGCTGCAGTGGAAATACATTCGGAGCCCACTGTGACTGGCGAGCCTGAAGGGGGGGAAAGTGAAGACAAACTGGCAACACTGGTGTAAAATGGGTTCCTGGCAGTAAGTATGAAGCTGGATGAAATAGTGGCCACTATAGGCTCCATGAGGGCCCGAATAGATAAAGAGAGTGCATGTGTCACAGAAACTGAAAATATAATAAGTGCTAATGAGGATATGAAGTAGCCGCGGTATATATTATGAAGTGCAGGAGGCAGTTATACAGGTAAGAATATTTATTGAAGGTTACATATGGGATTATAAGTATAATACAATGTAGGAAAGGAGGAGGGAGACAGCTGGTAGCAGAGGAGGCTGGGCAGTTATCATTCAATCACAGTACTACCTTCTAGAACTCTGTCAAACCTGAGTTCCAGGTATTCTGAAACTACTCACCATAAAGAGATCAGGCATGTCCTACACAGATCAGGCAGCTTCAGTAAGATAGTAGATACTACACATCTCCCTCCCTTTATGTTGTCCAAAAAACTATATTCCTTTTACCAAGTTCACAAACTATGTACAAACTGCTGTAGCACTTATTCCAACTGGTTCACTTGAATTCCACATAGTCCTCCATCTTCTTCGGTAACCGATATGATCTGCCAGATCTGGACATAGGTGCTACATGTCTGGAGGTGCTTGGCAAGGAAAATATGAACTGCTCAGAATTGCCATTATATCTCTTCTCAACAGTACTACTGACCTTACTTTCAGCACTACTGCTTGAATTTCTAGATATCTTAACATTTCTGACTGTATCTTTCATTTCTTTCCTGTTACAATCATTACTGTCACACATCCAAATTCTTTCTACATTCCATATCCTTTTGTCCTCCGTCCTGACAGCATTGCGAAACGCCTCTATAACCCTGATAGGATTGGACCATTTGCAAGGTCCATTCCTTAGAGCAGGAGGAAGTAACACTTTAACAAACTTACCAACAGCATTACACATATCATACTTGCTGCTGCGTACCTTCTTATCATAATTAACCTTGTTTCTCTTTTGTGTTTCCCTGATTTTTTTCCTTGTATTGACCAGAATTTCTTCTATTTCTTTACCCCCTTTAATAAGCCAAATGGGAGCTAATTTGGTGTTAGCCTTTCGCCCTCTGCTATGCTCAAAGGGAGAAACACCTGTACTGGTGTGCGGGGTGAAGCGATGGGCAATTACTTTCTCCCTAATAGCATCCTCCCAATCCAACCCATTAGCCCACGCCATTCTAATGGTCTCTTTCAGGATTTTATTAAAACGTTCCACTGTCCCGTTGGTTTGTGGATGATAAATTGAGCTAGTCTTATGCTCTATGGCAAACTTTTTACAAAAGTCCGCCACTTCCTTAGACATAAATTGAGTACCGTTATCGGAAAGAATACTTCCCGGATATCCTTCCCTCTCACATATATTTGATAGAAATTCCACCACAGTTTTACCCATAACACTAGAAGTAATTAAAATCTCTGCCCACCTGGTGAGAAGATCTATGACTACCAAGCAATACTTTTGTACACCTTTACAACATATGGGACCTAAAATATCCATGCTTATATCCTTCCATACACTATTGGGAATATCAGTAATAACCATTGGTTGCCTGGAACCCACACATTTTTTTTTCATCATCACAACAAAGGATACATTCCCTAATATATTGCTCAACCTGCAGATCACAACCAGGCCACCAATAGTCATTTCTAATTCTTTGTTTAGTCTTTATCACTCCTTGATGACCCTCATGACCCAATTCTATAATCTTCATCCGCAGATCCGTCGGAGGAATTACTTTATCCCCTCTCATTACAAAATTGCCTTGAACATGCAGTTCGTCTGCAACCGTCCAGAAAGCACTTAAGTCGGCCTCCTCAAATTTTGATTTCTTCATTGAATCATGGCTTTGAATCAATTCTTTAAATTTCTTGATGTTATTGTCATTAAATTCGGCCTGATCCCAAACATCTTTGGATATGGAAGAAGTTTCCACACAAAATACCACTTCCATGTCTTCATCCTCATCGACGACCTCAGAAATGTTGGTTAATCGAGATAAACAATCAGCAGACACATTCTTTATTCCTGGAACATATGTAACAGTATAGTTGAACTCTTGCAGCATCAAGACCCATCTTCTCATTCTGTTGGATACTTTATTAAGACCTTTTGACATGAACACTTCAGTTAAAGGCTTATGATCAGTTCGAAACTCAACTTGATTGCCCCATATGAAGCTTCTAAATTTGTCAGTTGCCCACTTAATAGCTAGGGCCTCCTTTTCTATAGTGGCATATGAAATCTCTGCCCCCTTAAGCAATCTCGATGCAAAAGCAATCACTGCTTCCTGACCATTTTTCTCTTGGGACAATACAGCTCCCAATCCTATGTTGCTAGCATCTGTAGTGACGATAATCTTGTCGTTGGTGCAAAAATTCTTCAATGCAGGAGCAGAATTTATTGCATTCTTTATAAAGTTGAATTCATTTTCACATTCCACATTCCACTCAAACAATTTTCTCTTGAGTGCCTCTCGTAATGGAACAGTGTGTATGGCAAAATCCTTGATAAATTTTGAGTAATATTCAGCCATGCCAATAAATGTACGAATCTCATCTTTGTTATTTGGGCTCGGCATTCTCACAATAGTGTTGACTAACTGTGGTTTTGGAAAAATTCCTTCTGCTGTAATTTTATGTCCCAAATATTCGATTTCCGTGCAATTTATCTTACATTTGTCTTTGCTCAAATTCATGCCAGCATCACACAATTTTTTACATACATGTAACAATCTCTTGTCGTGTGATTCTTGAGTGGAAGCATAAATTAATATATAATCTTGAAAACAAACCACTCCATCAATATTCTTGAACATACCATGCATAACTTTCTGGAAGACCGATGCTGCTGACACTAATCCGAAAGGCATTCTTTTAAATTGATACAAACCATCAGGAGTTATGAACGCAGTCAGTTTCCTTGAATCTCTATGCAATTTAATCTGATGATAAGCAGATGATAAGTCTAACGTCGAAAATATTTTAGAGGGTCCAATGGTAGAAACAATTTCTTGTATATTTGGCAAAGGATGGCGATCCGGTATGACACATTTGTTCAACTCACGTAAATCAACACAAATCCTAAGTTTTCCTGACTTTTTTTTTATCACAACAAGTGGGGAAACCCACTCACTGGCATCAATACTTTCTATGATTCCATCTTCTTCCATCTTCTTTATTTCCTTGCTGACTTCTTCTCGTACAGCTAAAGGAATGCTCCTCAATCTTTGAGCTACAGGTTTTTTATCTGGCTTAAGCAATATTTGATGAGTATAACCTTGAAGACACCCTATATTATCTCGGAAAACATTTAGCAACCCAGCTTTACGTATAATATCACCATCATTAACCGATCCATCACTTCCACTACTTATAGACAAGACTGATTCCGCACTGGTTGAATCCACTTTCACTCGTAATTTACTCTGGTGAGTCCAGCTGAATAGAGCAGTTTTCCCTTCACTTGTGATATATATTTTGCCATTTGCAACTCTGTTCTTGAATTTTAACTTTCCCCAATGCCAACCAATGACATTGATTCTCACACCTCCATATGCTCTTGGATTGATATCCATCTCATGTAAATATTCATGTTTATTCCTGTTCCACAATTGCCTCGGCAGAAGCGTATATTTTGCACCTGTATCAATCATCATACATACTTCATTGCCATCAATCGACACCATTGCCCTGGGACTTTCCAATACTTCTTCATCATCATCATCAGTTATAGTACATACACACTCATATTGAATTTCCATTTCACTGCGATCACTATCAGAATTGTCCCCTATCCAATTCATGGCACTGTCACGAGATCTGCAACATTTAGAAAAGTGACCTTTTCCTTTGCACTTGTTACAAATGATCTTTAATGCTGGACAATCAGGGTCATCAGTCCAATGATTCACATTGCCACATCTGTAACATTTTCCTTGACGTTTTTTTTCCACTTTCCTTAATTGATTCTCTGGACTGTTTTTCTTAGAAACTTCATATGATGAACCCTTCTGACCATATTTGGTTGATCTTTTGTCCACTCTCAGTGAATTATATTGTTTGGTGACAGATCTCCTCTTATTGGTGTCATTATTGATCATTGATATCGACTCCTCATCATGTGTGTTATGCATCTTACTGTTACTGCCTCCCATTTTTACTTGTTTCATCTTATTCTCCAATTCTTTAACACACACCTCAGTGTGCTCTACTTCTTTTGCTACTCGAAGAACAGTGTCAAGGGAAGGATCACTTTCTGACCACAATCTTCCCCTCACCTTACTACTGCAACACTCTAACATAAATTGGTCTCTGAGTCTCTCATCCAGCTGCTCATTGAAATTGCATGACTTTGCTAATTTCCTTAATGCAGTGACAAACTTTTCCACACTCTCTCCCTCCTCCTGCGTGCGTTTGCCAAACTTATAACGTTCTAGAATTATGCTCACCTTCTTTTCAAAATGCTTATCAATTTTCTTTACAGCCAGCTGGTATTCATTTAAGTCTACACTCTCTTCTCCTGGTAATTCTGGAAGTGTTTCATATTTTTCTTGGCCAACAGGACCTAAACAGTGCAAAAGTAATGATTTCCTTTTTTCAGCACTGCAATTGGGACCACAAATCACCCCTGCATAATGTTCAAAAGATTTTATCCACCTCTTCCACGGTAAAGCAGGTTCATCAGTGCTGGGCATGAAGAAAGCAGGTGGAGGCACACTGCTAAATGCCATGACAGTTTTTGTTATGAGAACCACAAGATTAAAAATATATATGAACTGGGTAGGGCTCCTTGTGGTGCAAAAACTGCACAAATATAGATTGTGCTTGAGTATTATGTGCAGGGTGCGTTGATGTCAGAGACACGTGGGCACTTCCTACGCAATCCTCGCCAGTAGACGAGTATTTATTTTCAATTGAGAGTTGTTTCCAATGCACATTCTAACATTGGATAGATGAGTTATCCCTGTAAGTCAACAGAAGTGTGTGACAATAGTTTATTAATTAATGTCAATGTTCCCTGAAATTGCACTGTTCAACACTGTCCAAGTGCTTGAGAACTGCAGAGTTACGTTGGGAAAACACGGCGTGCTGCGCCTTTAAGAGAGTTTTCCTGTTTCAGCGCATACAGCACATGCCCGGAGTCCAATGTCAATATAACCGGAACGTTATGGTTCCAAGTAAAACGGAAAAACCCTTAAATTCGCCAGTTATGGTAAGCTAAGCAACCATAACTCGCACCAGCACCGTGCACTGCTAAGCCTAACACCCAGGACATCAAAGATGACATCACAAATGTCATTGATGACATCACTGATGACATCACATGTGCATTTACCTTTCATGAAAAGTCTGTACAAGGGATTCTTAGTGTAAAGTTAATAAAAACAGTGTCAAGGATTATTGGAATAAATATCAAGTGCTAATCAGTGCATTAAGCTATGCATTGATATAAATAGCCTTCTATTATTAACTTCAATCCAGTATACTAAGGTACTCATGTAGAAACATAGGCATTGTGTGCAGCATACATGATGGAGATGCAATATTCATAAACTTGCCATGTTGAATAGTGAAATGATAACTGTTTTCATATTAGAGTTTTGCGTACAGTGAAACTTGTGATAAGTAGGTAATAAAACCCACTTACTACATAATTGCATTATTATAGACAAATCACAAAGAGACAACACCACATACAAATATGAATATATACAAGGGTATTGAAGTAAGAAAAAAAAAACAGCAATAGTAGCAGAAAGTGTTCATAACCTAACTGATTACGTTTATGCAGAGAAATGATTGCTCTGTTTCAAAGCTGTTACTTACCCTATCTATATATATCACATGATGGGTCTGGACCCTAAGGAAAATAGTGTGAGTACAACATTTAAAAATATGAGCATATACAGGGAAAGTACAATAATAAAAAAATATCAAAACTATCAGAAAGTGCTGATAAATCTACTGATAATTTTAATGCACAAAAAGGTTTGCTATCTTTCAAGGTTGTGTCTTCCCTTATGTATATGTTTCATATGATATGACTGGACCATAAAGAAATTATTGTAAGAACATACTTGAAGGATAAGGCTACGAATATAGTACATTTACAATTTTTAGTTCCTGACTGTTACTGAAGAAAATCATGTGGCCTAGATATGTCAGGAAAGGAAAAAAGGGAGAGTCAGACATGTGATGTCATCAGTGATGTCATCAATGACATTTGTGATGTCATCTTTGATGTCCTGGGTGTTAGGCTTAGCAGTGCACGGTGGTGGCCCGATTTATGGTTGCTTAGCTGATCATAACTGGCGAATTTCAAGGGTTTTTCAGTTTTACTTGGAACCTTAACATCTCTTTAACAAAGTTTTTTCACGAAAAAATAAAATAAAATATATATATATATATATATATATATATATATATATATATATTCAGTGAAAAAAACTTTGTTAAAGGGACATTATGGTTAAGTTGCGCTACTAAAAACCTATGAAATTCAGTGAAAAAACTTTGTTAAAGGGACGTTAAGGTTCCAAGTAAAACCGAAAAACCCTTGAAATACCTGTCCAGTGCGCAAGTACACAAGACTACAAGGACATTCATTGGCCTGCATTACAGGACCTACTTGTAAAACCATTTCCATGATATCAAAAGGATATCAACACATCATTCAACTATAAGAAATCTAGTCTATAAACTGTACTATGCTAAAAGTCCTGCTTTAGCACTAGCAAAGTTAAATAACATCCTTCTACATGGTACAGCAAAAGACCTACTTGAAGAAATTCACTATATCCAGAAAAAATATTTTGGAAGTGAAAGCCATTTACAGAATGAAATAGCTTTAAACCAATTAAGCAACAATTCTACACATGGCAACCTTTTGCTAAACACATACAAAAAAGAAATACTAAAATTTAAAAGTACATCAGCTGAAGTACCAAACCATGTATGTGTATGTTGCCGTAGAACTTTTTATAAAAGTAACACAAAAACTGTGGACCTATCATACAAAATAGAAGACAATGAAGATTCTAAATGGTTTGAATTAGCTCTCTACCTTGTAGCAGAAAACAAATATGAAATAACTGAGCCCTTAATACTTTGCAGTTATTGCACTGCAAAACTTGACAACAACCAAACTCCTTCACGTTCTATCACAAATAATTTGGAATTATACCCAGTACCAAAACCTCTACAACAACTTAATTTATATGAGAGCATCATAATTCAAACAGTACACCCATTTCAAGCAATAATACGCCTTCAACCAAAAACAGCAAAATTACCTCCCTCTGAATTGGTAAAAGGCATTCGTGGAAAAGTAGTTTATTTACCATTAAATCTAAAAGAAAATGTGCATACTCTAGGAGTGCAACGTCCAATGCAGCAATCTTTAATTATATTAGTAAATGGAGTACCTAAAAAAGACAAAAAAATATGGCAACAGCTGATAGATTTATATAAAGTTAGACAAGCCTTCCAATATCTTACAGAGAATAATGAATATTACAAAGAAATTAATATTGAAGAAAACTTGAAAGATACAACTGAAATAATTCAAGAAACACAAGAAGCTGGTCAATTTGAGCTAGTAGATCCTGCTACAATATCAAATACTTTAGACCATTATACAATTCATCCTTTGCACTGTAATGACACTGTACAAGATGTACTGGAAACTTACCAAATGCGTCAAACAAAAGGATCGCCAATCAGTATATGGGAAAAAAGTATAGAAGCACATGATTTTCCCCTACTCTTTCCTACTGGCAAAGGAGGAAGGTATGATGATAGACCTATTCAAATATCAGCTTCAGATTACAGCTCATTACGGATGTATTCTGAAGATCCCAGATTTAGACAAAATGTGGAATACATATTCCACCTACTCTTTGAAAGTGAACTAGCAACTTTATGTTACGGAGTTGCACACATATTAAAATCAGGATCACACTTTCAAAATATGACAGCTACAAAATTATTCGAGAAAGTGCAACAAAAGGATGAGGTTTTACAATCAAATATTACAAATCTATTAGCAAATATGCGTGGTACTAAAGAGTACTGGTTTCGACGTCATGGAGATGTACGTTGTATGATCAGAAACCTTGGCCCACCCACTTGGTTTGTTACATTAAGTTGTGCAGAATATGCATGGGAAGATTGACATGATTTCCTACGCATATCAAATAAAAACAAAACAAACATAGATATTCTAACACCTGGAGAATTTTGTTCTTTGGATCCTGTTAATGTTTCAAGATATTTTCACCATCGCTTCATTGCTATGCTACATTTTATTTGTAATAAAACTGTTCCTCCCCTTGGAGAAGTGCAACACTTCTTTTGGAGAAAAGAATACCAAGCCAGAGGAGCACCACATATCCACATGCTTTTATGGATTAAAGATGCTCCTAAATTTGGTCAAGACAGTGATGCCACTGTTTTACAGTTTATTGAAAAATATGTCACTTGTGAAATTCCATCAGAAGCCACAAATAGTGATCTTCATGCACAAATTTTACAATTTCAAAGACACAAATGTGGAAAATATTGTCGTTGCAAATACAAAAACAAAGGCAAATACTACACCAAATGCCGATTTGGTTTCCCTAGACCAGTTACAAATACAGGTCAAGTAAACAACCACATGTCTTCAGTTAGACATAGTGTTAAAGGTAAGTCACCTAAAAATACATATTACATAAAAAGAAAAGAAGAAGAAAAATATATCAATGATTATAATGCAATCATTGCCCACTTATGGAATGCAAACATAGATGTGCAGTACATTGCAGACAATTCTACTGCAGTTGCACGATATGTCACAGCATACTTAACTAAAGCAGAAAAGACGGAGCTCCAAGACCTCTGGAATGACCTGTCATCAGATAAAACAGTATCTCAGAAATTATACAGCTTGGGCATAAAAATGCTCACCCATAGAGAATGTTGATCTTATGAAGCAGCTGATCGTTTAACTGGTACTTCATTGTATGGTAAATCTGACAATATAGTATGGCTAAGTCTTGGTCCAGCTAAATCTAGAAAAAGAGTTCTAAAATCATATGAAAATATAGAAACAATAGCCAAACATGATCCCAACAGCCAAGACATTTTAAAAAACTATTTATTGGACACATACTACCCAAACAGAAGTAATACTTTGGAAAACATGTGTCTATACCAAATAGCCCACAACTACACATACAAAATTGATAAGAAACCTGATGAAAAACAGGTAAATATAGAGTGACAGACTGTGAAGGCAGCTTAGTTAAACTCACTAAACCAAATTTAATTAATCATATCAAATTGTCATTGAAGACTCCTCAACATAAAGAAGTATATTACATGTCCCTGCTACAACTCTTTAAACCATGGAGAAAAGAAGAACAATTACTAGATAACTATGACTCATATGAGGATGCTTTCAAAGCAAATGAAAGCACTTTAACTGATGTAAACTTTACACAGTACAAAACAATGTTGCACAATGAACAGCAATATGAAGAAGAACTCCAAGCCCAACTAGATAAGGATACTCCTGACAGTAGTCAACCTTCTGTAACAGGAAGCCAAGAACCACTGGGAGAAGCACTAATAACAAATGAGGCAGAATTAGCTATGATAGAAGTAGAAAACACCATGTGTCAATATGAAGATAAGGAAGACTTAACTATACTACAATCAAAACTAAACAATGAGCAAAGTAGCATTTTTCAAGAAGTAACAAAACAAATTGCACATGGTGTAAAACATGAAAATAAAGAATGTTCCTGCCATAATTATAAACCTATACTACTGTACGTCAGTGGTGAAGCTGGTTCTGGCAAACCATTCCTAATCAAAATCATTAGTAAGTTCCTTCAACAATTGACAAACAACAAACTGTCAGCTGTTGTCACTGCCCTCACAGGTTTAGCTGCCTACAACATAGGTGGTGTTACATTACACCGATTACTACTATTACCAGCAGAACACCAGAACAAATTAGACTATTACAAACTTTCTGCAGAAGCTGCAATGGAATTACGCAGAGTATTGAAGCAAATGAAAATGCCACTAATAGATGAAGTGAGCATGGTATCCAACCTGATGTTAGCTTTGATTCACCTCAGATTACAAGAAGTACTCAAAACAGACTATGAAGAGCTCTTTGCAGGAAAACACATTATTGTTTTTGGAGATCTGCTTCAATTAACACCAGTAAAAGGTGAACCTATTTTTAAAACATTAGTGCACAAACTCTGCCGTAAAACTGTTGGCAGCATTGGAAATGTCAACCTTTGGCAACATTTCCAATACAGAGAATTAACAGAAAACATGTGCCAATCTGCAGATTTAACTTATGCCAACATTTTAAAAAGTTTGAGAGTTGGTATACTTTCTAAAGAAGCAGAAGCAACATTGAAAACCCGGCACATTAATGCACTTTATGGCGATAATGCATGTGCTACAGATGTTATGGAACAATTAGCCCACAAAAATGTCAATTGTATGGCCTTAATGCCAACTCTTGCAAGCTGTCTCAAATTCAATGAAATAATGTTAAGTAAAGAAATGCAACCAATAATGGAAATTAGCGCCACAGATAAACTAGATGTACATGGTATGACACTACCCATGTGTGACCAAGCCACAACAAGACTAAATAATTTAGAAAAATCAATCTCAAACACAGCAGGCTTAGAAAAGATGTTAAAATTATCCTTAAATTGCAGAGTAATGCTTAAACGTAACCTTGACGTGGACCAAGGACTATTTAATGGAGCACTGGGTACAGTTGTTGGCTTTCAAACATACCCACGTGACAACAAAATTCAGTTTGTCAATATACTCTTTGACAAACTTTCAGAAGTAAAACGGATAGGACGCTCAACAGCTAGATTCCTTCTCTTCAAAGACATGTATGTACGCAGAGAACAATGTTCTCTAACTCTTGCATACGCAGTCACGATTCATAAATCACAAGGTCTTACCCTAGACAAAGCAATGATAGATATTGGTAACACAGTCTTTAAAGAAGGCATGAGCTACGTAGCACTATCATGCTTACGTACACTTGACGGTCTATTTCTAATCAACTTTGATGCAAGTAAAGTAAACGCTGATATTCCTTGCATTTTAGAATATAATAGACTTCGCTCACTATACACTCCCCGTCTAAACACATATTCTGTTCCACAAAAACTAAAACGTTGTAAAAGAAAACTAAATCAAACAGAAATGCAACAGGACGTCACTGCAAATCCTCCAAAGAGAGTAAAAGAAACTAATACTTCATCAAGTACCACAAACAAAAAAGAATCAATTAGAGAAAGTAAACCAGGTACTTCTTTAAAGAAGGAAGACAAACTCCAAAATAAGCAGTTAGATACAGAACTACCTGGACCATTTAAATTCTCAAATATAGTTGGTGTAAGTTGCTATGCAAATGTAGCAATGAATATTATATTTCAATTACCACCAATTGTTGACAACATTTACTTACACAGTACAGACCCATTGTGTTTGCAAATGTTAGTACTTCACAGAAATGCAGCAAACAATCCTGACAACACATATAGTGTTTTTGGAATAAGACGACAATTGGACTACTGTGCTGGAATGGTGAAATACACTATAAACTCACAGGAAGATCCACAAGAATTTCTAATGTACTTACTACAAGTACTGGAAAACAAAAACATAACAATAAATGAAATCTTTCAGATTTCATACATGTGGAAACATACATGTACTCTCTGCAACATTGTGACACAAGAAGAAATCCCCAATGAGCGCTTTGTGTATGTATCAATACCTAATTGTGAATCTGTTCCATTTGAGCAACTTGTACAAAATGCAAACCATGTTAGATTATGTACTACCTGTAATTCGGATAATCGCTCCACCTCACTAATACAAACACATTATAAATACGTAATACTAATGCTTCTATGTTACAATGCAGATGGTACCAAAAACAACTGCAAGCTGACTGGATTCACACATGGTCAAATATCACTTGGTAAGAAAACCTTCACAACAATAGGTATAATCTACCACGCAGGAGCCACAACCAATTCAGGGCACTACACTGCATATATTAAAAAAAAATGTGATGGTTCGAAAGTAATGATAGTACCATTACTCTAAAGCACAGATTACCGGCAAATCTTAAAAACACTTATTTAATCTTCTTAAAACCAAAATGTATTAACTAAACCGCACCATATAACACCCATAGTGGCTTATAACTTTGTTGCTTATAAATTTGTTCTTGGATCCCAAAGTTATAAGCCACTATGGGTGTGATATACTGCGGTGGTTGTGGCCAGGGCATAGAGTCTGGCCACAACCACCACAGCATATCACACCCATACAGTCAAACATTTTAACTATGCCATGTCCGCGGACATGATGAGTGTTCTTAGAACTTGCCTACGAACAGTACGGACAGGAATAGCATCCTCAGGACACCCCCATTTTGTTTATTTACGAGCATCTCAGGACACATGATGTGTTCTTAGAACACTTTCAACTTGCCAGCGAACAATGTGGACAGTGTCCTCAGCACACCCCCATTTCATCCATTTACGAACATTTCAGGACACTGCATGTGTTCTTAGAACAGTTTTAACTTGCCTGCAAAGAAAACGGACAGGCATACCATCCACAGGACACACCCATTTCATTTATTTTCGAACATTTCGAGACACCGCATGTGTTCTTAGGACAGTTTCAGCTTGCTTGCAAACAATTCGGACAGGGCTAGCATCCTCAAAACACTCCTATTTAGTTTATTTTTGAACATCCCAGGACACTTGATGTGTTCTTAGAACAATTTCAACTTGCCTACGAACAGTACAGACAGGTATAGCGTACTTAGGACACCCCCATTTTGTTTATTTACGAACATCCCAGGACACACGATGAGCTATTAGAACAATTTCTACTTGCCATCGAACAATATGAACAGTGTCCTCAGGACACACCCATTTTTTTATTTATGAACATTGCAGGACACCGCAAGTGTTCTTAGAACAGTTTCAGATTGCTTGCGAACAATACGGACAGATGTAGTGTCCGCAGAACACCCCCATTTTGTTTAATTACAAACATCCCAGGACACTTCATGTGTTCTTAGAACAATTTCAACTTGCTTGCGAACAGTACGGACAGGCATACCATCCTCAGGGTACCCCCATTTTGTTTATTGCCGAACATCCACCGTCCTCAGGACACCCCCATTTTGTTTATTGACGAACATCCCAGGACACATGATGTGTTCTTAGAACAGTTTCAACTTGCCTGCGAACAAAACCAACAGGCATACCGTCCTCAGGACACACCCATTTTGTTTATTTATGAACATTTCGGGACACCGCGTGTGTTCTTAGGACAGTTTCAGCTTGCTTGTGAACAATTCGGACAGGGCTAGCGTCCTCAAAACACTCCCATTTATTTTATTTACGAACATCCCAGGACACTTGATGTGTTCTTAGAACAAATTCAACTTGCCTACGAACAGTACGGACAGGTATAGCTTACTTAGGACACCCCCATTTTGTATATATTTACGAACATCCCAGGACACATGATGTGTTATTAGAACAATTTCAACTTGCCACCGAACAATACGGACAGCGTCATCAGGAGACACCCATTACGTTTATTTTACGAACATTGCAGGACACCGCAAGTGTTCTTAGAACAGTTTCAGATTGCTTGCAAACAATACGGACAGATGTAGCATCCTAAGAACACCCCCATTTTGTTTATTTACAAACATCCCAGGACACTTCATGTGTTCTTAGAACAATTTCAACTTGCTTGCGAACAGTACGGACAGGCATACCGTCCTCAGGACACCCCCATTTTGTTTTTTGACGAACATCCACCGTCCTCAGGACACCCCCATTTTGTTTATTGACGAACATCCCAGGACACATGATGTGTTCTTAGAATAGTTTCAACTTGCCTGTGAACAAAACGGACAGGCATAACGTCCTCAGGACACACCCATTTCGTTTATTTTTGAACATTTCAGGACACCGCGTGTGTTCTTAGAACAGTTTCAACTTGCCAGGACATCCCCATTTTGTTTTATTTACGAACATCCCAGGACACATGATGTGTTATTAGAACAATTTCAACCTGCCACCGAACAATATGGACAGCGTGTTCAGGACACACCCATTTTGTTTATTTACGAACATTGCAGGACTCTGCAAGTGTTCTTAGAACAGTTTCAGATTGCTTGCAAACAATACGGACAGATGTAGCATCCTCAGAACACCCCCATTTTGTTTATTTACAAACATCCCAGGACACTTCATGTGTTCTTAGAACAATTTCAACTTGCTTGCGAACAGTACGGACAGGCATACCTTCTTCAGGACACACCCATTTTGTTTATTTTTGAACATTTCGAGACACCGCTTGTGTTCTTAGGATAGTTTCAGCTTGCGTGCAAACAATTCGGACAGGGCTAGCATCCTCAAAACACTCACATTTTGTTTATTTACGAACATCCCAGGACACTTGATGTGTTCTTAGAACAATTTCAACTTGCCTACAAGCAGTACGGACAGGTATAGCGTACTTAGGACACCCCCATTTTGTTTATTTATGAACATCCCAGGACACATGATGTGTTATTAGAACAATTTCAACGTGCCACCGAACAATACGAACAGCGTCCTGAGGACACACCCATTTTCTTTATTTACGAACATTGCAGGACACCGCGAGTGTTCTTAGAACAGTTTCAGATTGTTTGCGAACAATACGGACAGATGTAGCATCCTCAGAACACCCCCTTTTGTTTATTAACGAACATCCACCGTCCTCAGGACACCACCATTTTGTTTATTGACAACATCCTAGGACACATGATGTGTTCTTAGAACAGTTTCAACTTGCCTGCGAACAAAATGGACAGGCATACCGTCCTCAGGACACACCCATTTCATTTATTTTTGAACATTTCAGGACACCGCGTGTGTTCTTAGAACAGTTTCAACTTGCCTACGAACCTTACGTACAGGCGTAGTGTCCTCAGGACACCCCCATTTCATTTATTTAGAACATTTCCGGACATCTGTGTTGTCCGCGGACAAAGCTAACACAACAGGGGGGCCTACCACCTAAATAAATACAACATTTAACCCATCTCTTTCTCCCGCACCCGCCCCAAACAGTCTTACACACCAACACACTCTAGTAAAAAGTATTTTTCCACCATGTTTCACCGCATTGTCTGCGGACGTCCGCGAATCCAAGATGGCGGGCGTTCCCGAAAATCTAACGCACTTCACGCTCTTCGCCGTTCAATCAGCGAACATGTTGCATGTCCGTGAACATGACGCAAGCCGGTTGGCCAATCAGGAAACTGTCCGCGGAGCGAACAGGGAAGTGTGTCTGCAACCGAACATAGATATCACTAATTTTTTGTGACCTACTTTTTGGGCATTTAAAAAAAAACTACTAGACACATTTTGCCAAATTAGCCAAAGCACGCATTCGGGACCAAGCCGCTGCACCTGGTCCAAATTTGGTGAAAATCCATCCAGCGGTTTGGGCTGTAGGCGTGAGCAAAGTTTTTTCCCCATTCAGTCTATGGGAAAAAAAGAAGTTTTGGGACCTCCCTTACACCTTTGCCCCCCTACTTGTTTTGCAAAGTTTGGTGAGGATTTGTCCAGGGAGAGCGAAGTTATAAGCCACCCAAAAAGGGCTCTTCCTATGGAAACAGCAACTTAACCATAACTACACAGCCATTACTTTGGCTCTGTTGTATATATATATATATATAACAGTTCATGTTTTAGGGGAATCTGCCCTGAAAGAATCTCATGCAGTCATTGACAGTGCCTTTGGGGTCCGCAAGGTACTAGGCCCTTCTATACATGCTGCCAAGGAAGGTAGGCCATCTTGGGTGTTGGTCATGTGACGTTCAGCTGACAGTTGATTTCCTCCCCATCTCTCTCTGCTGTATTTTCAATCTGCAGCCACTCTTATTATTCCTCCCAACTTAGAGCAGTTGTTGTGGTTCAGTGCCACAGAGAGACTCAGTTGCGAATATCAGTTTCATGCAAGAAAAGCAGAGAGTTTGAAGGTTGGCAAGAGCCTTCTCTGCCAGAGTTTCTCCAGGCATCTTGACAAACATCTATTCTGAACAAGGTCAGACGAGCATCAAGAACTATATTTGAGCACACAGCTTTATGTTTAGCAGGACTGGAGTTCATAATCCCCAAATTGAGAACTGAGGTATTAAACAAATTGTAATACTAGTCTACCTTACCCTCTGCATGCAGCAGCGCAGCAGGAGATACAGAAGCGTCTGGCGATGCAGGCATGGAGAGATTAGAAACATGTTGTCGGCTTTCATACAATGACGGTACCAAACAAGTGTGGGAGAACAATCAATAAACTAATCTGGGATACAGTAACACCGAATTTGTTTCCCCCGGGAATGATTTGGTACTTGAATACATTCCCTACTGGACGACCCAAGAAAGAGGGACACGAAAGGTGGCAGATGTGCAAAGGTCATCCCAGTGCAACACGTGGGAGAAGACAAGGGGCATTTTCAAAGTAGGCTTTGGGGTTGAATTAAATCCATGGCAGCACGTATCCTAGTGGAGGCCTAGGCTACCTGCAGCATTCTGGATTGTCCCATGTAAACTATGGAAGGTACTTTCCTGTGGTCATGCTTAGTGTTATCACAGAATGCTCAGGAGCAATGCCGGAGGTGCAAATGCACACTGCAAAATCTGTGCTCATTTGCATGGGGGAACGATGGTCCATGGAGGGTAAATTTACAGACTGAATCTCCAGTGTGGCCTTAACGTCCTTCACATGTGCATCCTGTTTTGAACCTCGCTAATGCTGACCTTTCCCAGGCATAAAGCACCAGGCTATTCCTAGTATAGTCTGCATATGCTGTTGCAGGGGCACTCAGGAGTTTGGTTAATCCCCCCAGCAAAAAATCTGAACATTTTCATAAATGCTTATATGCAATTCCACACATAACATTTAATGTGAGGGTAAGCAGCACTTAATATGGATTTGATCATTCACACTATTGGTTATAATCACATTGCCTTGGCTCGAATGCAATAGGTAGATCAACTTCATTTGATAGTGAGCCTCAGCCAGGCAGGACAAAATGCAATAGTTGTGGTGTTGCTGGTAATTATGGGGCTTGCTCTGTGCTTTGACAATGCAGAGCAAAGAGAATGAGGGTACTTGGCTTTCATCATGCAACAAAATGCACTTGATTGCAAAGTATGCTGCAGATTGCAGTTTATGGAAGCAGAACTAACTGCAAGTGGAGTAGGCAAAAGACTGGTTTAATGTAGCTGGATTAAGAGTGACCTATTGTATTTATTTGTATTTTAAGGGATGCTGTAGAGTGTGTGCGTGTGTATGTGTGCATATGTTTCAGTTTCGTCTGACTCTGCTGATGTGTTTGTGTGGAACTATGAATGGGCAAAGGAGATGTTTCTGTTTGTGTGATTATGAATTTTTATATATGAATATGATTATGAGAATATGTGTCTTTTCTTGGTCACATAAGACTGTTGTGGACGAGACATAAAATATAATGCTTGGGGACTTTTTAGCATTTGATAAATTCTGTGTTTGATCAGATAACACTGACAGTATTACATGGAACTACTTCGAGCTTTATCATAGGATGACCTTCTGCCTTGAATCTGCTTATATTTCACTACATCTAAGAAGAGAAAGAATGAAACTCCAAATCGCCCAAAACTTGTTTTGCTGTAATGCAACATGAATATATTAAAAAGCAATTTTCTTTAAGCACCATAAAGTAACAGGGATGGGTCATATTGAAAAAGTGTTATTTGTGTAATGAAGTCACCATTGAGTAGGACATGTTTTTTTAAAGCATGGATGAAGCTACCTTAACAAATGAAACAGAGAACCAACTAAACATTGCATGCACAGAGACTTTATTGGTAAACTGGAGTCGTTAGAAGATGGTGAGGATTGAAAGTGACCAATAGTTTATTTGATAAATTGGTGCAAATATTACCAACAAGGGTTGACACTGGTGCAATAACCATATGTCTGGGGAATAGCCTCTTCTCCATCCAAATCAGTCCATGTACACTGGTAACATTGCTGTCCTTGAGATGAGTCTATCACTCCACCTTCTTAGTAACCTAGCAGGGAATTGAAGCACTATATAATGACTTCCTTCTTCTTCAATACCTCTATGACAACTGCTTCTTTTTGTCATAAATAAAGATCTCCCCTATATCTATCCATCTCTATGTATCCATCTATCTCTTTTTCTCTATCTCTGCATCTCCCTATCTCATTGGCCATCTCTCTATGTCTGTCCATGCCGACCTGTCATTGCACCTCTCTATATGAAAAGTTCCATCTAGCTCTATCGTTCTCTCTTTCTCCATCTCAAGAAATCTTTCCATACACAAATGTATCATTCCATCTACCTCTATACCTCTCTGTCCCTGCATCTCTAAGTATCCATACTTCCCCCTCTAGCAATCTCTCTATCTAGATTCATCGTTGTGTGTAAACACACATATTATATTCATCTATCTTTTTGTTTCTCAATATATCTATCCATCTCTCTCTGTGTGTGCATGCCTCTATCTGTTATGTCCAGCACCCTCTATTCATCTCTCATATCTACATTTCCATCTCTCTATATCTACCTATCTATGTCTGTATATCTATCCATATACATGGCCAAGTATGCATTTATTTTATCTTTCTCTATCCAGATCTCTCTTTACATATTACTCTATGTCTCTCTTTGATATGATATGATATGGCATTTGTAATGCGCCTATACACAAGTGTTAAAAGGTGCGACGAGGCAAGGAATGGGGAACAGAGGGAGGAAAGAGACAGCGATCTTACTAGGCCAAGTGACATTGAGATTGTGCAAGTGCATGGAAGGTGGGAGGGGAAAAGTGCCAGGTTTAAGAGGAGAGCGCAGTGCTGTACATGGGATCAAAACAATAACAAGAAGTGCGGCCAGCAGGTGGCAGGTGCAAGGGTTTGTGCAGACAGCAGGTGTCCAAAAGTGCAGATAGAGGGACTGTAGGGTTACAGATACAGACCCAAGTGCAAGGGTTGCCAGGAGGTAGTGCAGGTGTGAAACTGGGCGGACAGAGACCTAGGCCCGAAATAAGAGGGTAGCCAGGTGACCAGTGCAGTATCAGACAGGAAATCATCAGGGGAGAGGAAGAGAGAAGGCAGAAGCAAAGAGGAAGGTCTTGAGGTGCTTCCGGAACGAGAGATGGTTCTCCTCAAGTTTCAGAGTGGCAGGGAGGCTGTTCCAGAGGGAGGGCGCAGATGAAGAAAGAGATCTACCACCAACTCGTTGCTTGAAGAAGCGACTGACCCTGAGGGAGTTGGAGGTGGAGGAGTGAAGAGCTCGAGTAGGAAGGTATTTACGAAGAGAGAGTTGGAGGTATTCAGGACCCAAGCCCAGAAGGCCTTGTGGACAATGTAGAGGGTCTTGAACTTAATACTTGCACCAACTGGGAGCAAATGCAGAGATTTCACTGCTTCAGAGATACGATCCCTGGGCTTGAGGCCAAGGACAAGTCTTGCATTCCTGTTCTGGATGAGTTGCAGAGGGCGGAGAATAGAAGCAGACAGTTTCTTAGCTTCACAGGTGGGAGCAGGAAGAGGGCTAAGGGAGGGCAGCCAGAGAATGACAGCAAAGGAGGGTGCAGGTGTGCTGATGAATAGAATCTCTGTCTTGCTGGCATTAAGGCAGAGATCGTTGGCGGCACACCCCTCCTGGATAGCAGACAGACAGTCAGAGATGAGAGAAGAGAATAGATTCCAGAGGGGAGCCTGAAAACGAGCTGAGTGTCATCAGCATAGCACTAAAGGTTGGAGCAGAGAGTGGCAATGTGGTGGGCGAAGACGTGCCGGGTATTGGTTTAATGGCCATGGAGAGAGGTTAGACCCCTATGGAACATGACTGGTAAAGAGTGAGATAGAGGAATGCAAGGACCCAAGTTGGACCTGGGAGAATCCATCAGAGATAAACGAGGTTAGCCAGGCCAGGGCCTAATCAGTGATACCCAAGTTATCACTGAGACAATTGGGCAGGATGGCATGGTTGACTGTGTCAAAGGCAGAAGAGAGATTGAGTAAGATAAGGACAGGGGGGAGATTAGAATCAAGGTTAGAGAGCAGGTCTTCACGGATGTTCAGGAGAGCAGTTTGCGTGCTTCTGGCTGCTCAGAAGCTAGACTGATGGTCATGGAGACAACCAACAGATTCAGTTTGAAGTTGAAGGTGGGAGATGGCCACCCTTTCCAGGAGTTTGCCCAGGAAAAGAGGGATGGAGATCGGGCGATAATTAGCCAGGCAGGAGGGGTCGGCTGAGGTTTTCTTGAGAAGAGTGTGCACATTTATCTATGTATATCAATCTATATATCCATCTCTGTCTATCTGTATGCCTTTATCAATCTCAAAGTATACTTTTCTCTATGGTTCTGTATTCAGCTCTCCTTGCAAATGTAGCTGTATTTATCTCTTTTCAATTTAGCTATTAATCGCTCTCTATCCATCTACATTTATTCATCTCACACCGTGCATCTCTTGATATTTCTCTATTCATTTCTCTGTTTACATCTATCTTTATAAAGTATAATATGGGTATTTCCCACTTTTATGTTGCTGGGGGACCTGTCGCTTAAGGGAACAGACAATCCAAATAATATACAGTGGAGACAGGCTACCCCGCCCTTCCTCACGTCAGTAGGTGGTCTCAAGCTACGGAAATTATTGATATTTACCATGTATCAGCTGACATGGTAAGAAAGATAAAAACAGTTTATTAATACAAAAGAATTTTCATGAATATCAAAACATGTATACATAATTAATCACAAAAAGACATGGACATCAATCAATATTTGTACATAAACAGCCACTGGAGAGGGATGTACTAAAACATTCACCTATTAAATGAGCAAACCAATTACTGCGCATAATTCCTACATCTAGGTGGAGTTAGTATAAGTGTGACACAAATTCCACCATCACTGTCGACCCATTTTGTGTTTCTGGCTAGAAGGAGGGCTGTGTCATTCATCAGCTCACAAATTTATTGATCCCAACAAGCCTTCCTCAGGACACCCAACTAGAAATCGATGCAGATAGGAATCCCCACATTTGAAGAACACCTCCTTTTAACCACTGAAACATAAACCATTGTTTTAAAACTCTGACCCGAGAAGGTTAAACTGCATTTCAAACCCACTCCCATAACTTTAGCTCACCACCAAACTCTATTTCATATACGTGCCTTGAGCAAGTCACTTCTGAGCACAACACCAATCTTGTGTATTCAATCGTTCCCTTCTAAAATGCAAAAAGGAGGTATTATTTTCTTACTAATGTGTTTGTTACTAAACCAGCAGCGTGGTGTAAATGCTGAAAAATTACCTTGGTATTGGTGGTATCCAGTAGCAAGACCAACTACTATCCAGGTTTTTCACAGCCGTCAAAAGATCCTATTTTTATTTTTAGCATTTTTTTTTGGTATGTGTATTTCAAACCTTTACTATACGAACACAATTTACAGAAAACACACGTAAAAACAATCAAAAATAATAAGATAATGTAATAAAGTATATCTAAAAAAATGAGCTAAATGCCTAAACAATAAAGTTATTGGGCCAGTCAATTGACTATCCAGTACAGCCATATTTGATGGAATAAAGTTGTGCAAAGGATCCAATGAAAAGTTTGGGTCTAGCAATCACAATGACCGATTTAAGGCCATGCCCTCACTTTAGAAATTTCTTTTAACAGCTTGGTCAATGCTAATGTAAGACAGAGGTTGTTCCCTACACAGAGGTCTTGCCACCAGTCCTCTGTATTCTTGGATTGAAAGTTGTTCACAAACGAGTCCTAATAAATTGCGCTCAGAGGTTTAAGATTAGGACAGAGGAGAATCAGGTGTTTTAATGTTTCTCTCAGTTCGCTACAGAAACAACATGCATCACTGACTTCTCCCAGTTGCTTATGAGCTTTGAGTACTTCTTTGGTGTGAAATGTATTAATTCTGATTCTCAGAAATATGGTTCAATTTAAAAAACAAGGGATTTTAGTGAGGTACTTTGGAACTTTATTCAAGGCTTTAGTTTCAAGCGCAATGCAGGAGTAAAGGCTACATTTTGAATTAGCTGACTCTGTTGTAATCCAGTCTCTTAGCCAGATTATCTTATTTGCTGCCTCTGAGTTAGAATTTAGCATATTGCTTCATATTTCTGCATATGAAAGAAGATCAGAGCATCTTTTGAGCCATAACTTCATTGCCCAATCTGTGTTCATGCTTTTTTTGTCTTTTAAGATGTCAAATTGGCTTGGTGAATCTTCTGTCAGACGTTTCCGGTACAATGCCAGTGAATTCCATACTACTGTTCCATACAAGGACGGTAAACCCAACTCATGTCTTATTACATTGACTGGGACGCATTGAGGTAGATATAATATTTTTTTCCAAAATGTGATCTCTAGGGTAGGCCAGATTTTCCATGACATGCATAATGAAGTCTCTGCGCCATATGTTAAAATCAGATAAACTTTCTGTTTATAAAATATAAGTATAGGAATTAGAGAATACTTGCAGAATTTGCAATGGATAATTCTTCCCTGTAATGTCAAGGTCTTCGCTTTAGATTTTAAGTTAGCTATTCTCTGCGCTTCTGCAAGGCTTGAATTTATGTTAATGCCCAGATATCTTACATTTGGTATCTGACAAATCTGATTGTTTGCCAAGTACCATTTAAATGGTGTCTTCCGTGCAAATCCTCTTGTTTTTTCGAAGATCATGATGGCCGATTTAGATGTGTTAATTCTAAGGCTATTGGATTGCACATATGCGTCTAACCAGCTTAGTTTTCGTTGAAGGTCGATTTCAGTTGATCTCACAAGATCAAATCATCGGCATATAACATGCGCCCCAGTGTTTCGCAGTTTATCTTGGGAGGATAGGAGGTTCGATCATTCACTACATCTTTCATATCAGAAACAAACAAGTTGAAAAAGGGAAGCCTTGTTTTAGGCCATTCATCTTCTTTATTTCCTTTGATAGTAAGCCTTGTGAATTCAATTTTGACGTATCACTGTAGAACGCATTGATGCTAAGTAGTATGTCTGAAGGACATTTGCATTGGTCCATTTTTGCCCACAATAAAGTATGATCTATGCTGTCAAATGCTTGATCAAAATCAACTGGAGCAATGTAGATTTTCTTGTTCTAAATGAGAGCCCTTGCTTTATGGATGTTCAAAAGAAATAAATTCAAACTACAGCCAACCGTGCTAAGAAAACCCGATTTTCTGGTATCAAATTGCCCTGCGCTTAATGCCCATTTTTTCAGTCGCAACAGGAGTAGGCTTGCGTAGATTGTGCCCAACACATCAAGAAGGGCAATTGAGTGGTCATTTTTAGGATCCGCTCGAAAGCCCTTCTTGAAGATAGCTATTACTATCCACTTTTTCCATGAGTCAGGGATTTTTCAGAGGATTCCAATAGTGTTAAAGAGTTCAAAGCAAAATGTTCCCCATTATTCAGGGGCCTGTTTGAGCAAAACATTCGAGAGACCATCAAGTCCAGGGTCTCTCAATTATTTGTTTTCATAATCACGTCCAGGATTTCAGATCACATGAAATATATGTCCCAGGATGTTCTTAAATATGGCAGATCAACTGGGTCATCCCGGATGAAATTACCACCATAAAGGGATCCACGAAAATCAATCCATGTATCTTCCATGACTGCATTTATGGTGGTTGGTTTTTGTTGGCTGCTTGTTTCATTTATCAAGGTCCATAAGTGTCGTGCATCCTTTCCATCAGAGCCCGTAGCATTTGTTCTGCATCATTTTGGCCAATTATTACCTTGCGTGATTTTACCCAGTTTTTATATATTTGTTTCTTTTTCTTATAGCTAGTTTGTTATCAGGTTTCTCCTGTCGATGTAATGATGTAATGTCATGCCTCAGCTCTTTGTATGTCTTCATCAAAGATGTGTTTGTCTTTAAAATGTGGATAATTTACGCTTCTCCTAGTTTCTCAAAGGTCTCTCAAGAGGGGCACATAATTGCAGTCCATGGCCGTAATATATGATGGTGTGGAATATCGGTTGCAAAGTATGGACACTTGTGCTTGTTCAAGGCCCAAACGATTCCTGGCTGGATTTAACTCTGTATTAATGTTCCACCTTGATTTGGTTGTCCATTTTTCTATTAGTAAGGACCGTTTCACGAGAGTGTGATCGCTACTCGATATTTTGACTACCTTTAATTTTTCAACTCGAGGGATAGCATTTGCCTGATGAAGAAATACTCGATAGTTGAAGATTCGTTGCCTCTTCTCCAGGTAGAGGCAGCCGGATAGCTCCTGTCGTGCATCCATTTAACATGTGGAAGTTGCGTTCAGTTAATTCATTTATCAATATTTCTGCTCGTGATTATCTTTCCCACCATTTTTTCAGTCCCTCTTTTTGGTTTGGATTGATGTTTTCTCTCCTGATGCTCTTCGTATTGAGATCCCCCACAAGTTATGATCAGTGGATCATCACGTTTCAATAGGCATTTGTCTATCACATACATCACCATGATGGTGAAACATTTTTCTTTCCGGATAATTGGATTCCAATATATGTTCACAATTATCATGGTTTGTTGTTTAGGGGTTTTCTCAGAGCTCAATTCAAATGATGTTATTCAAATGTATGGATTCGAATTTATAGAGATCGTGATTGTAGCTTTTGTTGACCAATGTCAACAGACCCGCAGTTGTTCTACCTTTTTTGCCTTTTATGGCCGGTTTTATGAATGGATCACGATCTTCAGTGACTGGGGCAATTAAAAGCCAGGTCTAATAGAGGCATAAGATGTCAAGCTTTTGGAGAACACAATTTTTTACATTCAATAAATGGCTGAATACCTTCGTGTTGCATGTAGCAATTGTAAGTTGTTTCGACTCCTCATTCTAGCATGTTTGATGCGCATTTATTGATCTGGCCAGCTAATCCCAATTTTCATCATCTAGTGTGGTTTCTCTGAGGTTTCTTTGCACAGTGATTATTCAATGTGCAACTTGCTTTGACTTGAAAGTTATTTGTTTGGGGCTCTTAATTGCGGCTGTCAATTCTCCGCAATCATTGGCGTTTAAGCATGAGAGAGAATTTGCTTCAGACATAGGTATTTTTTCTGTGTTTTCCAACAAGGCTGGTCCATTATGCTGCTGGGATACTCATGCTCGTTTTTCTTATGGTTAGAGTTGTCAAACACTGATAGGTTAGCACTTATGTCAAAGACTAGTGACCATAAGTCTTCAGCCAAATTAAGTAATAGATTGTGAATAAGCTTTGACTCAATCTGCAGACAAAATGAGTCATACTTTGCAGGAATTGCAAACTCCACTGCTCTGATGTCTCTGGACTCAATTGATCTGAGTGATGAAATATGGTGAAGGAGTTTTAGTATAAAGGTTTGATTCATTTTTAGTTTGTCACTAGATGACAGCATCCTTTCTAGATATAATTTTTGTGACTCTCCATTAGTAATTGAAACAGCATTGTTGTTGTTTAAGTTGGCATTTTTATCCTGGTTGGACAGCCAACTTGTGGTATGCCCAAAATCTTCTGCAATTATTGTCCTTAGATTTATTTTCTATCTGAAGGAGGATCTTGATCAATGTTAACTCTCTTGCTGCAAGCAATGATGGTCTTAATGTGTTAACAATAGGCCCCTCCATAGACACAGCTTTGTGCTGACTTGTCAGTTTCTCTAATAGTGATGCTCACTTATCCTCCAGGGTCATGAAGTACTTAGCTTGATTTCTTTCTTGCACTTGCATTTTTGATCTAAGAACAGGTAAGGATGTTGACGGTGGTACGATCACTTCTGTGTTGGGTACACTTATGGTGTCTATGGGAGTTATCTTGTCTTCATCATGATCATATGAAGATAAATCCAACAATTTGCTGTCAACTTCTATCTCCCTTCCATTCAGAGTAGAGCTGGTTGGAGTTTCAGTTTGTGATATCTCCGCGATTGGGGTTTCTTTTTTGAAATTTATTTCAGAATCAATTGGAGTATGTGCATTTTGTTCTCTGAATGGCACTTCCAAGATTTGCAGGCTCATCTCTTCATTAGGATCTATGAGATCTCTTATAAATTCTTTGGATCCGTTAGATTTCATTGTTTTTTTGTCGGTTGTTTTTTGATTTTTTTGTTTGTGAGGTCTGAGCAAGGTTTGCTTTGTTTTTCGCTTGTCTTTTCCTTTTTTTCTTTGTGAGGAATATCTCATAATTGTTTTATTTTCCACAATGTCCTCTTCTTTAGAGCTGGAATGTATACATTCAATATTATCTATATCTATAGATTCAGTAAAAAAATGTTGTTAACGGGACGTTATGGTTAAGTTGCTCTACTAAAAACCTGTGAAATTCAGTAAAAAAAACTTTGTTAACGGGACGTTATGGTTCCAAGTAAAACCAAAAAACCCTTGAAATTCACCAGTATGGTAAGCTAAGCAACCATAACTCGCGCCACCACTGTGCACTGCTATCACTAACACCCAGGGCATCAAAGATCACATAAAAAATGAAGTTTAGCACCCGATTGACACCAAATGCACCCCTCTGCCGCAGGCGCCTTAACCAAGAAAAGGGACCGTTAGCCCCACGCCAGCTCGGGGGAGTCTTTGAAGGGCTCCCCGAGCTGGCAAAGTGGCGGCAGGCACCTCATTGTTGGTCAATGCGGCCGCGACAGCGGAGCACGTTTAGGGACAATAGGGTGCTAATGCACCCGATTAATAGAATAATCTCCTTGCCGGAGCGAGGAGATTTAAAAAAAAAAAATACACCCCGTAGTCACGGCCCCTGTTGACCAGGGGCGCGTGGAGAGGGGGGGTGCCAATTCGCCCTGGGGGCTGCTGCCCCTAAGGCCGGCCCAGCACATAACCATATATATTGGCGCAGAGCACAGTGACGTGTCTGAGAATCCGTTCACACTTAACAATAAGATATAGCCCGCATGGACAGTGTGGAAGTAAAGTTTTTACTGATGTAGGAACTGCCACCTTGAACATTTCCCTTGCACAGCTCCAACATCTATTCGTAGTGAGCCATTAACGATGTAGCACACAGTACATACTTTTAGCAAAAATACTATTTATCTGAAAACGACATGAGCTACGGCCATTCCGCCTCCCTAAGAAACTGCAGCACTGCTGTATCGAAGGAGCATGAGAAACACTGCCCCTACCCTAGAAAGAACACACTCACAACATTTTCCCCTGTCAGCCTAGCCCCCCATATTACTGTTTTTTGCCTCTTTACTCATTTCCGTCCACAACTTTCCGTCTTAGCTGTCCTTCCAAAATAAAAGCAATCCGTAAACAAATTAAGGGGGTAATTCATCGAATTCAGCGCACAAGTGGCGCACGCGGCTGGCGCACAGTGTGCGCGTGCGAATCCCTGCGCCAGCCGAGTGCGCTAAAATCCAGTTCCGCGCACACCGTATTCATGGATTCCAGCCACCAAAACCAGCCGTGGCGCACAGTGGCGCAGCGACCCTGCAGCAGCGCCAGTTACGCCCCCAAGAACGCCTCTCGCGCAGGGAAAAGCCATCTACATACCCAATCAAGCGCAAAGGGCTGCGCTAACCCTGTACCAGCACGGCAAGCGGGCTACGTGTATCACTGGGGTGCGCGGGAAGTACCTCACGCGTTTGGCCCCGTGCGAGCAGGGTACGCGTATTTCAAGGGTGTGCGGGAAGTTCCACACACCATTTCCGCAGGGTACGTGTATTTCAGGGGTGCGCGGGAAGTTCCACACGCGATTTCAGCAGGGTACGTGTATTTTGGTGTGCGGGGGAAGTTCCACATGCGATTTCAGCATGGTACGTGCATTTCAGGGGTATGCGGGAATTTCCACACGCGATTGGGCCCATGCGAGCAGGGTACGCGTATCTCAGGGGTGCGCGGGAAGTGCCACACGCGATTTCAGAAGGGTACATGTAATTCAGGGTGCGGGGCAAGTTTCACACGCGATTTCAGCAGGATACGTGTGTTTCAGGGGTGCGCAGGAATTTCCACACGCGATTGGGCCCGTGTGAGCAGGGTATGCGTATCTCAGGGGTGCGCGGGAAGTGCCACACGCGATTTCAGCAGGGTACATGTATTTCAGGGGTGCGCGGGAAATTCCTCACGCAATTGGGCCCGTGCAAGCACAGTACGCGTATCTCAGGGGTGCGCGGGAAGTGCCACATGCGTTTGCAGCAGGGAACGTGTATTTCAGGGGTGCGCGGGAATTTCCACACGCGATTTCATCATGGTACGTGTATTTCAGGGTGCGGGGGAAGTTTCACACGCGACATCAGCAGGGCACGTGTATTTCAGGGGTGAGCGGGTAGTTCCATACGCGATTTCATCAGGGTACGTGTATTTCGTGGTGCGGGGGAAGTTTCACACGCGACATCAGCAGGGTACGTGTATTCCAGGGGTGCGTGGGAAGTTCCACATGCGATTCCATCAGGGTATGTGTATTTCAGGGGTGCGCGGGAAGTTCCACACGCGATTCCATCAGGGTACGTGTGTTTTGGGGTGCGCGGGGAGAACCACTCGTGAATTGCACGTGTGGGTCCTCCCAGGTGGTCCCGCTACACCCTCCACTGCCCCTGCAGGTGGCTCACACCACAGGGGCCTACCCTGCACATGTCCTGCAGGCACCCCATCCACCATGGCCATGCCCCCCAGCCAACCCACATGTCAACTTGCACTACTGCCCACCAACGCATGTCCCCCTGCACTCCCAGCCACCAGGGGCACCCTCCACCAGGCCCCCACCCATGTCTCCCACCACCCCCCAGCAGTGCAGGGGCACCCTCCACCAGGCCCCCACCCATTTCTCCCACCACCCCCCAGCAGTGCAGGGGCACCCTCCACCAGGCCCCCACCCATGTATCCCACCACCCCCACCCCCCCAGCCACCAGGGGCAGCCTCCACCAGGCCCCCACCCATGTCTCCCACCACCCCCACCCCCCAGCACTGTGGGGCACCTGCCAGCAGGCCCCCACCCATGTGCAACTCATGTTCCCCACCCCCCCGACCCCCCAGCATTGTGGGGCACCTGCCAGCAGGCCCCCACCCATGTCCAACTCATGTCTCCCACCATCCCCACCACCCAGCCACCAGGGGCAGCCTCCACCAGGCCCCCACCCATGTCTCCCACCACCCCCACACCCCAGCAGTGCAGGGGCACCCTCCACCAGGCCCCCACCCATGTCTCCAACCACCCCCACCCCCCAGCAGTGCAGGGGCACCCTCCACCAGGCCCCCACCCATGTCTCCCACCCCCCACCCCCAGCACTGTGGGGCACCTGCCAGCAGGCCCCCACCCATGTCCAACTCATGTCTCCCACCACCCCCACCCCCCACCACTGTGGGGCACCTGCCAGCAGGCCCCCACCCATGTCCAACTCATGTTCCCCATCACCCCCACCCCCCAGCACTGTGGGGCACCTGCCAGCAGGCCCCCACCCATGTCCAACTCATGTCTCCCACCACCCCCACCCCCCAGCAGTGCGGGTCACCCTCCACTAGGCCCCCACCCATGTCTAACACCCCCCCACCCCCCAGCACTGTGGGGCACCTGCCAGCAGGCCCCCACCCATGTCCAACTCATGTCTGACACCACCCCCACCCCCAGCAGTGCGGGTCACCCTCTACCAGGCCCCCACCCACGTCTCCCACCCCCCCACCCCCCAGCACTGTGGGGCACCTGCCAGCAGGCCCCCACCCATGTCCAACTCATGTCTCCCACCACCCCCACCCCCCAGCAGTGCGGGTCACCCTCCACCAGGCCCCACCCATGTCTCCCACCCACCCCACCACCCAGCACTGTGGGGCACCTGCCAGCAGGCCCCCACCCATGTCCAACTCATGTCTCCCACCACCCCCACCCCCCAGCACTGTGGGGCACCTGCCAGCAGGCCCCCACCCATGTCCAACTCATGTCTCACACCACCCCCACCCCCCAGCACTGTGGGGCACCTGCCAGCAGGCCCCCACCCATGTCCAACTCATGTTCCCCACCACCCCCACCCCCCAGCAGTGCAGGGGCACCCTCCACCAGGCCCCCATCCATGTCTCCCACCCCCCCACCCCCCAGCAGTGCAGGGGCACCCTCCACCAGGCCCCCACCCATGTCTCCCACCCCCCCACCCCCTAGCACTGTGGGGCACCTGCCAGCAGGCCCCCACCCATGTCCAACTCATGTCTCCCACCACCCCCACCACCCAGCACTGTGGGGCACCTGCCAGCAGGCCCCCACCCATGTCCAACTCATGTTCCCCACCACCCCGACCCCCCAGCACTGTGGGGCACCTGCCAGCAGGCCCCCACCCATGTCCAACTCATGTCTCCCACCACCCCCACCCCCCAGCAGTGCGGGTCACCCTCCACCAGGCCCCCACCCATGTCTCCCACCCCCCCACCCCCCAGCACTGTGGGGCACCTGCCAGCAGGCCCCCACCCATGTCCAACTCATGTCTCCCACCACCCCCACCCCCCAGCAGTGCAGGTCACCCTCCACCAGGCCCCCACCCATGTCTCCCACCCCCCCCCACCCCCCAGCACTGTGGGGCACCTGCCAGCAGGCCCCCACCCATGTCCAACTCATGTTCCCCACCACCCCCACCCCCCAGCAGTGCAGGGGCACCCTCCACCAGGCCCCCACCCATGTCTCCCACCACCCCCACCCCCAGCACTGTGGGGCTCCTGCCAGCAGGCCCCCACCCATGTCCAACTCATGTTCCCCAGCCAACATGTCATCACAATCTAGATCCCTGGTCCCTATGGTCAGCCTCCAAATGCAAAACACCCACCCGAGTATTGCATCCACCCACTCATAATTGGCAATTACATGACAGAACACCAATCGCAAGTTCCGAAACAAACACATTTCCCTCACGTACACCCAGTGGGTGTCAGTGAATCTCAAAACCCATATCATGAAATGCATGAAACCAATGAGATGATACTACACATCGAAGTATGATAAAAAAATTTGTATTAAAGCAAACATAAATAGAATCAAAAATAAAGAAACAAAAATCTGAATGTACAAAAATCAAAAGAAGCATGTCCGTGAAAAAAAGCAAAACCAAAAACCATATCCCAAAGTAATAGTGTCCAAAGTCACTGTCCACAAAACAAAATCCAATGGGAAATAAAAAAAAAAGCCATTGCTCCATGGTTAAAATGTGAAAGAAAAATACAATCCAACAGTGAACTATGTACATGGGAACAAGCCAGGGTCCATTATCCCAACAAAAGAAAGGAAACCTATCTAACTACACTAACTAATAAAATAAACTATATACAAAAAATGTGGCCAATGTCCGAAAGGTCCAAATAAAATCCAAACAAAAATGAAACCTAACACTACCTACATAACTATGTACAAAGGCAGCGGGCTAGTTTGACGGCTCACTTGTGGATGTCCCGGGCCAGGGCATCATCGAACTCCTGCTCAATGTCCCGGAGGCGGTCCTCCTCCATGGCCCCGAGGGTCCGCAGGGCCGTCGACGTGTCCACCTCCAAACCCCTGCGGATTGCCTCGAGGCACTCGGCCCGCCTCAGTGCCCTCCGCATGGAGTTCTCCGCCCTGACCATTGTGAGCCATGCCTCTTCCGCCCGCTGCCGCTCCGCATCTATGGCGTGGCCCAACCGCTGCCACACGGAAGACACTCTCTGTCCTGGGGCTCCTGCCCTCCGGCCGATGCCTGCCCCTCCGATGTTGAAGGCCCCGAGCCTTCATGGCTCCCACCATGTTGCTGCTGCTGCTGTGCCTCTGCCCGTGCACTGCCTCCTGCTGCCTGTACATCCTCCGCCGGCTGGGGTGCAGTCGTTGATGTGGCCACCCCTGCTGGACGTCCGACTCCCGACTGTGGCAGGGATGCCTTCTCCACCAGCCTGGCCGCACCGTCAGAGGCAGCTCCACAGGGCACCCAGGTGACTGATGGGTGGGAAGATGGCACGGAGGTCGACTGGCGTATAGGGGGTCCAGTTGAGGAGGGGGTCGTAGCAAGCCCCATCATACGGAGGAATCCGGCCTGGGTGACCTGTCCCAGCAGGCTGACGTGGTCAACGAGCCATTCGAGATGACGTGTAGTCTCCTCATGAAAAGACTGCAGGTCACCCCGCATGGCCCGTTGACGCAACGCCACACCACTCAGAACAGGCTCAACCCGGACCCGGATAGCCACGTCCGCAGGCAGAGGAAGGCCAGTTGACGTGAGCTCATCCCCTGCCTGAAAACGGGTCTGGACGTAGGCATCCCTGCTGGTGCAAGACGATGCAGGGACAGGATCAGGGACAGGACTGCACACAGGCACCTCCGCGGCGGCCTGTGCTGCCTCCTGTCCCTGGTCCTGCACTGCACCACTAGCACCAGTGGGATCCCCACCTCCAGACCCAGTCTCTGGTGCTTGCACGGCCTCCTCCTCCACCAAACCCCCCACCAACCTGGATGACTCCGTGGCATCTTCCCCTGTTGGGCCCTGTGGGGTCCCAGCTTCCCCTTCTGCTGCCGAGGAGTCCAACTCCAACCTCCGCCTCTTTGACCTCCCCCCGGCAGCTGCGGCCTGGGACGCAGCACCGGACTCCTCACTCCACGACGAGATCACAACATGGGAGGGGAGCCGGGCCTTGCGTCTCCGGCTGGCGGTGGGATCCCCGCCGCTGTGCTCCACAGCACCTTCTCCGCCCTCTTCATCAGTTGACGCTGCAGACAGGGAGAAATAAAACACAGGCATCAGGGCACTGTACAATGGACACATACACACATGACAGTTGTACATGAGTGCCATTGGCAAACCTCAGACATGTCATCACAATCCCCAACACACATGTCATTTCAACTCGCACACATGAGCCATACCACAGCCATATTGCAACTGCCAGCACCATCCATACACATACAACAGCATGAGCAGGCAAAGGTGAGCCAGACATCACATGCAACACAGGAAGTGCACCGCACATGTACGCACACCACCACACTTGCATGCATGTGTACACCTCTGCCAAGTGTTGCAGTGTTCAGATGGGCATCCATGTCACATCTGCCGATCAGGCTTCCACATACCGCTGTCACATGCATCCATGTTGCATCACTGTTGCACCCTTGTCAAATACACAAACATGCACATGTACGCAGTGCTGATACATGCAGCCGAAAACAACATACATGCGTGACATCACGGGCATGTCTACTTACATACACATTCATCCAAACATGTGTGCCCACACAACTGCTTTTGGCATGCAAGCCTACACACACAAGCACCATCCATGTCTCACACATTCCAGCCCTCGCATGTGTTAGCCCACGGCCCTGTACACCCCCACCCATACTCGACCCCATACAAACAGATGTGCAACCTGCACACTACTGAAAAATCACCACACGCACTGCTCACAATTAGGATGCATGTACACTCACCGGTCGAGTCCAGACGGGTCTGCCTCTCAAGGACCTTGACGTGGAGCGCTGGGGATATGCGTTCCAGGACCCTCATCTGTTCTTCCGACAAGTGGCCCCGGCGCCCCTTGGCATCCGCTGCCTTCAAGAGGCACCAGGCCTTGTTCAGGGTCCTGGACCTGAAGTCCTCCCAGCGCTTCTTGACATGTTGTAAGTCGCGGACTGCCACCCCCTCCGCGTTGATGGCAGTCACGATGTCAGTCCAGATCCGAGTCCGTCCTTCCTTGTCGGCGTGGGAACTTCCGAAGAAGGCATCATACTGCCCCAGGACTTGCTCCACCAGGACACCAACTTCGGTGGCACTGAAGCTGGTGCCCCTCTGCCTCTCTGGCCGGGGGTTGTCAGTGGTCTCAGATGGTGTTTTCCCCGACATGACAACCCCAGAGGCAGGAGTGGGTGGGCAACTGGGTCCTGGGGCTGGGCTGTGGAGCGATGGAATCCCAGTCGGGAGTCTTCGGTTCCAGCAGGGGTGGTCACAGCAACAGCACCCCTGGCTGATGTGCAGGCAGCAAATGGCAGGGCACGTGGGCAGCAGGCAGTCAGGCAGCAGCAGATGGCAGGTGGGAGCGTGCTCGGGGCTCTGGGGGGCAGTAGTTCGGTCTTCTGGGCAGGAGCGTGGTCTTCCGTGTGCTTACGCGTGGCCAGCTTGATACGGAGTAATTTGGCACGTGAAAAATCTGCACGTCAGCGTGTAATTCGAGGAAAGGCCCTTAGCGCGTAAGCGCGTCTGCACGCATACGCATTTTCATTGGACAGAAGGCCTCTCAAGCGCAAGCGCCCCTGTGACGTGACGCGTACAGACGTGCATGGGCATTTCGTGTGCGTGAAAAACTGCATGTCCGCGTGTAATACGAGGAAAGGGCCCATGTGCGTAAGCGCACGTGAAAACTGCACGTCCGTGTGTAATACGAGGAAAGGGCCCATGCGCGTAAGCGCGCGTGGAAAACTGCACGTCCGCGTGTAATACGAGGAAAGGGCCCATGTGCGTAAGTGACGTGATGCGCGTGTGCGTTTCCCTCAGCACGGGTTAAAGGTGAGCGGGCCCAGCAGTTCGCTGTACGTGCCTTTCGTGGAGACCGACGTGTGTTGCTGCTTCCTGTTGTTTCGCGCGCCATCACAACTTCACAGCTATCAAGGACGTATCTCTTCTTTTGGCGGAGGTATTGGCTACGCGTGTTTTTCTGCATCGCGCTAGTCAGACAGTGAGTAGCACACGCTCTTTTTCCCACTGCGGGTGCCCCTGTGTATCGCACCCATTTTCAATGTTATAGTAGCCTGCGTGTCCCACGCGTACGAGTTATTCGTGTTACTGGGTGCCACCGCGTACTGCAGGAGGTTGAATCCACGCACGTAGGCTGCAGGGTTGCGTGCACGATTTTACTGCAGTTTTGGGGTGCCTGAGCGTTGCATGACCCGTCACCACATCACCGGGGTCACATACAGCCTTGCAGGTGCAGGGGGGCTGTTAACATCTTGCTTCCCACCCTCTTCACCCCAATTGCCCAGGTCAATTGTGGTGTACACCTCCCATTGGCACCACTCCATCTGTGCCAGCACTACAACATCTGTGCCATGGTTGGGAGGCCACCAAAGGTGAGGGGCGCCTCAGCTGGGCATCCTCCTCGTGGCGGGCGTGGTCGGGGACGTGGCCGTGGTGACCAGGGAGTAGGGGGACTCCAGGGTGTCCAGGGCAGCCACAGAGGGGGAAGAGGCAGGGGTGCGCCACTTGAGCACAATGTTGTGCCATGTGTCAGTGCAGCCATGCCACCACCCCCTGTGTTTCCGGGGGATGCAGCTCCTGCATCTGGCACTGGCACCCGTACAACCCGGCAGTCCGTTCCATCGACTGTCACGGGCCCAAGGGTAGTGGTAGCTGCAGGTGCAGCTGTGGACACCGCCACCCAGGCTTAGGGTCTGCCAGCGCAGGCTTCGTTGGCACTTGAAGAGCCCTTGGAAGATCTCCAACAGGCCAGGGGGGAAACCATAGGGGCACGCCGGGCTGCTCAGACCAAGACACGTGTCCCTGGGGCAGTCATATCATTTGCTGCCCCGAACAGCCGGGTGTTGGCAAGTGCAGGGGCAGCTGCACCCAACAGCACCCCGGTTGTGAGTCTGCCAACCAGGACCGTTGCAGTCAATGACCCTGCCACAGCTGATGTTGCTGCGCAGGGTCCATTAGTGGGCACCCAGCTGCCACTGACACAAGTCAGGCCTTTGGTCATCCCTCCACCTGCCACTCCCTTGGCTCAATCCACCAAACAAACTGGCCATACTGGTCAGGGCGGCATTAGCCAGCCAGGGTCTGCGCCACAGGCCAAGAGGAGGAAGGTTGCACCTGCAGCACAGGCTGGGACCCCACACACAGCCACGACCTCCTGCACGTCGAGGAAGAAGCCTTTCTGTAAGCAGGAACTGGACTTCCTCGTGGACTACGTGCGGGGCCACAGCCGTGACATGCTAGTGGGTGCCAATAGTCAGACTACGGCTGCCCAACGTGACACCCACTGGAAGCATGTTGCGGAACATGTCAGTTCATTCGGCCATGAGGTGCGCATGGCGCAGGAGTGCAAAAAGCGTTGGAATGACATCAAGCGCAGCACTAAGGCTAAGCGTGCCTCTAATTACAACTTGACTCTGGTGAATGGCGGTGGGCCTGCACCAGAGGAGGAAGAACTCACTCCGCATGAGGCTCTCGTTGCGGAGTTCACACCACCTGAATTGGTCGAAGGAGTGGGAGAGATGCTGGACTTTGATGCCCAGTCCAGTGAGTGTTGATGCGTGTTTGTTGAGGACGTGTGTGTTTCACTTGTGGGATGTGTTGTGCATGATTGCTGCTACATGTGACGTGTACATGGTTCTGATGTGTAAGTAATGCAATGCTTCCGTCATGCATGTCTCCTCTGCCTGCAATGTGGGACTCCATGTGGGCATGCTCCCTTGCCCCCCCTCCGCCACTCTGCACCCCAGTTCCACCTTTGCACTGGTCTGCTTCAATCTTGCCAATGTGTAGTTTCTTGTTCATGTGTCCTGTGTAGATGCTAACTTCCAGCGTAGAAACTGCCAGACATATGCCGTGTGGTACAGCCTTAGTACTCGATGCAGGGTATCTCACTTGTACTGTGCATGGGTCAGATGTCCCGCAGGACATGAGTGCCCATTCATGCTCCATGTGCATTGCATGCATGCCCCTATGTGTCCTTGACTGGATGATCACTGTAATATGAGTCCTTGGTTACATACATTGCCTGCCATCTCATCAGCCTCCCCATGTCAACTGTGGCTCAGTCCTGCGTTGCACACATGTTTAGGCTCTGACAATCTGTGTGGCTCACAGGCCTCAGCCTGTTCAATGGCCAATGACTCTGTCCAACTCTTGTTGTGTCTTCTTCACATGTGGGCGGCCGTCGGAGTTTTCATCATGTGTCCTGCCTACTGTCCCAGCATCATTTGCAGTGTTGTAATTTGAATCACATTAAGCTGTTGATGCCAGTCAACACTGCCTGTCAATACACAGGTGTATGGTCAGCCTTTTGATACCATGCTAGGCATCCCTGCTTTGGTACTGGGGTGGAAGGGTGCTTGGCTTCTAGACATGGTACACATTGAATGCACAATGCACGTGATGTGTGAATTTGACATTGCACTGCCTTCACATTTCCTGGCACACACCATGGAGTGCTTGTACATGTAGGTAGTGAGTGGCGTACACATTTTCTGTACTGCATAGACCCACTTCCATGGAAACTGCCACCTTTCAACAGGTCTGATCACAGAAGCTATTCAAAGTAGACCCAGCATGCATGCCAGGTCATATGTTGTGTGTCACATGTCTGCCGGATGCCTTTGCTGTCGGTGTGTGTGTGTGTCGTGTGCTTCTGACATGTGTAGTGACCTTTTTTCTCTCTATTTTTCAGGTGATGACGCAATGGAGGCGGAGGATGGTGTTGTCATGCCAGACACAGGGTTGGTAACACCACATCAACCCAGCACTAGTGGGGGTCGTGGGGTGGTAGGCCATGAAAACCCCCAAGTGCTGCAGTCATCTTGTCTCTGGCTGCCTATGAGTCCAGCCTTGATGACGACTCTGACGTTCATGTTGAGTTGGATGAGCATCAAGTCCATGTGTCAGGGGTGAGTGATTCTGATGTGGACACTCCTCTGTCTTCGACACCTGCACTGAGGGATCAGACAGTCTTGGTTCCTCCACCCGTGGTGGATCGGGACGCAGGGTCACCCTCCACACCAGTCACTGATGTGCCTGGGACATCACGTCGACGGGGGCATGTAGTCGTGCAGCCGCAGGCGGTGCCAACACAGCGAGGACCCCCGGTCCAAGCCCGGCAACGCGGTCGCCGCGTGCAACCGCTGTATACTGAGTGGGAGCAAGACATGACTGCCAATTCCGAACGGCAGGGGGCAGCAATGGAGAACATAGCTGAGAGCATGGAGTGTGTGGCCCGATCTGTGCTCCCTCCTGCTAGGCAGGTGCTTCTCCAGCAGCAGGCGGCACGGTCCACGGCCCGCTGCTCAGGCTGGGCATGGCGGCCTCAGACAGGGCACACCAGGCTGAAATGTCGTCTCTGCGTCAAGCAATTGCTGCTCACGCAGAGGCGCACATGGATGCCCTGAGGGAGGAGTATGCTTCCCTCAGATCCACTCTGGGTGTCCTTATGATGTCCCAGAGGCATCAGGCAGAGGAGAGGTTTGCACAGCTTGAGCGTACCATCTCGGCTGGGCTACAGGCTTGTCGGGAGGTGCAGCGGTTGTCCAGCCAGGCCTTGCAGGAGGAACCCCGTGTTACACGTACTACCTTGCAAGAGGAAGCATGTGTATCACGTGAGGTTCTGCATGCAGATCTATGTCACATCGCCACACAGAACCAGGCTCACCCGTCCCGCAGACTTGCTGCCAACGAGGGGCAAGCTGCGGCTAGGCGTGGCCAGGCTACTGTGCCACGTCCTCCTTTACAGGATGAGCCAGACTCGGACGATCATCTATCTCCCACATAGGTCGGGCTGTGCAGGCGTTGAGCCCATGGAGGTTTTTTTTTTGGCTCAGCATCATTGCATGTGGATGTTGAGTAGCACCCTGTACCTCCCCCCTCCTGGGTGCCTCCCCTCCCCCACGGGTCGTATGTGGCCATTTTTGATTTTTCTTTTAGTTTAGTTAGTTAAGTTTCTGTTTGATAGTTAGTTTAAATAGGTAATGTAGGTTTTCCATTGTTAGTGTAATTAGTTGATAGTTGATTTAGTTTAAAATTGCTAGTCTATTGTGCTTTCATGTGACGGTGTGGTGCTTTGTGGCTTTAGAAGGCATCCACTGTCTGTTCCAGCTGGGCCCTTCATGGTTGTCTTGTGTATGTGTTTGCTGCTTGGGGTCCTTGACTCACATATGCCGCTCCTGCCTCACTTATCCATGGGCTCGCAAGGATGGTTCGGTGTTACAGAATATTACACAAGGGCTTTGGACTGTCATATCTGTGGCATGTCTGGTGCTGTGTGACTTGTGTTGACACCCCTAGTGGGGATGATTTTGGTGTCATTGTCCACTGTTCGGCTTTTGCTAGATGGGGTGTGTCATGATAAATGTGTACATTGATTGCTATGCATTGTGTAGTACGTTTCATATCTTTCCTGTACACGTGCTTGTTGCAATTCATCCTGTAGATAGTGTACTACACTTTGGATGTGAAAGACGGACTGATGGTGTGATTTGTGATGTGACTCTCTGACATGGTCAAGTAATGAGATGCCTGATGAGACACACACAGATGACTTTGAAGCATTAATCATGTGTTTCATGCCCTTTCTGCAGGGGGATGAGCCTCCAGAGCACCTTTGCCAGCAGACATGGCCCATTGGACGACGGAATTCTGGACCCGTTTGTTGGTGCCCACATGCACATGTGTGCACAAGCAGAGGCACAGTGATTGCAGACCCACATCCTAGAACTGCTGACATGTTCCAAGGAACTCCAGGCAAGGTGAGCATCACAGGGGGGCCACGACACAGCAAAGCTTGCACCACGCGAGTTGCACATGCAGGCTTAGTCACAGCACTGAGGGTGAGCTTAGACGAATATGGTTGTTGAAGCACACAATGCAGCTCAGATGTGTTGGTGGACTGATGGCTGTTGATAGTAGGGTTGTCTGGGACACATGCAGGGGCAGTGGCACATACCCTCCGGTACACCAAGGTCCATTGAGGCACTTGTATCAACCATGAAGCCTTCCGAGACATGGAAAGGGGCAGCTCACAGGGACATACAGCAAGGGACATACTCGGGTGCAGTGCATTTCATTTCCATGTACTTTATGATAAATGCACTGCCAACTTTGTTTCGGTCATGGTGGTACGCAACTTGCTCTGAAGTTATGGCTTGCTACATGGGTCTGTCTGCTTACCCAGGGAACATTGCATGTTGTGTGAATTGTGACACATTGGTGTTCCATTTGCCACTCACCCACCGGCGGCTGACTTACTGCATTGACTGTGTATGACCCGTCACAGGGGTACTGTTATATATGGGTACGAAGCATCTACACCAGATTGTCTGTTTGTAGAGTAGTTTGTTGCTATGGGGCATGTTTGGTGGTGTGTTTTTGTGTAATTGGCACGTACAGGTTGTTGACTGTGGCTCTCTTTGCAGCATTGCAGTGCTCCTGTAACCGGACCTGAGAGTGCGCAGGCAGGAGGCCAGCACTCAAAACCAGAGCTAAGTGTCTTGTTGTTTTTCTTTCAAACTGCTCTGCATAGGCTTGCTGGGGGGGGGTGCACTAATGCATGGATGTATGTGTGATTCAATTTTGTATGTTTTTTCCCCCTAATCACCCGGAATCCAATGCAATTTTGAACCCTGTAACCTCTACCCGGTGTTCCTGCTTCCCGTACCTATCCAAGCAACGTTCCCTAACCCTCTTTCTCCGCTGGGGTTGCGGATGCCTGTGTAAGCCCTGAACTTGCAGGCGCCAAAACCCTAGAGGGGGTGGTTGGTTCGTACCACTCCGAAGCCTGGACTACAGAAGGCCATGACAATAATGTCCAAGTTTGTTTGGATTGTGTATGTGTTCATGCAGGTAGTACATTTTCGTTCATTCCCTACTTTCATGTGTCATTCCTCCTCCCCTCTCCTGCCACTCATTCCAGTTATCCAGTGTGCCAACACCTGTCCCGACTGCATATCCCTGAACCTCCTTCCCCACCAGGGTCTCAGGGGCCTGTGTGAGTTTGACCTTGCAGGCACCCGGGACACGGTGGGGGTGGTTGTTTCGTGACACTCCCGCGCCTGTACACGGGACCTGTGACAATACAGATCCGTTCATGATGCATCATCCTATGTTATGTACCACACATGGTTCACATCCTGTTGTGACATTGTTTTACTGTGCTACCTTGGTTGTTGCATCATTGTGGTAGTACTTGGCCTTTGTGAGGTACTGCTACATCAAGTCATCTACTGGAGGGTGTTCGGGTTCGTTTTTATGCCTTGGATTTTGTCATTTTGGAAATGAGTGTGGATTCTGAGGGTGCAGGCATCTTTTTAAACACAAGGTGGGAGATGGTGACGAAGGGTAAAAGTGATCCTGTGGCCAGGTGGAATTGAGAGTTGAAGGCTCCATGACCCAGGTGCAGTTGTTCAGTGGGTCATGGTCATTTGTGAGGGAGGGGGGGCGTTGTTGTTGATAGTTGCCTTGCCCTGCAGTGTGATGGGAACTCTGATATTGTAATGGTGGTATCCTATGTACATGTTGTTTTCTGCTGATCAATGCCTGTTCATGTGTTGTGTTTTCCTTTCAGGTGCGAGGGGATAGTTGTGGTTTGACATGCTGGGGTGTACACATGGTGAATGTTCACATGTGATGTGTAGGAAACACTGATGGTCACTTGAGTGCACATGCATATGTGGTGTGCATGTCCTTGCAGAACCACACACTTGCACTCTGATGCATTACATGTTCTCCCACCCTTGCATATCCACGTGTACACTGTTTGCCTTCTGGTGCCCACTGTGTCCCTGCAGCACATGTTCTGTGACCGATTATGGATCCAGTACATGCCTAATTTGATGTTTGATGTGGTCTGTCACTTAGATGTGATGCTCAGGGTGTGCATCACACACAATGGCTGTTCACTGTGCTGTGCGCTGAGCAGTGTGTTGCAGGAGTGGGACACTGCACACACGAGCTGCAGTGTTGATAATGTGCATGTAGACAGGCATTCATTGTTATGTTACGTCTACGACTGTTGTAATGCATTTGGGAATGACTTATTTTGGGTGGGAAATTTTGTTGGTCTGTCATTTCATCTGATTCCGGGTCAGGCATCATTGTCTGATGCCACTGTACATTTAGGACATGGCAATGTGTACTTTATCGTTACTGTGTTGGTGTACGGGTATTGCTTGCCATGTCATGTTGTGGTTTGGGAGGGTTTGGGAGGGTTTGAGTGACATGACAGTGATGGCCATGGCCTGTTTTGCAGGTGTTGTTTCTTTGAACTATTGACCTGTACAAATTTATTTGTGAATGCGATTAGCATTAACACACTCCAACGTAGTTGTATGTCATTAATTAAATTGATTATGCTCTGTAATATTGCCTACTGGGTCTACTTTATATCTGTCCACTCTCAACTTGATGATATACAAGGTATTACTTTCACTTGCGACTAGCTCCCATTAGGAGTGCAGCAGAGGGTTACCGACTAGCAATAGTCGGTGTATGTCTTTTGCTTTATTTTTGCTGAACCTCGAGTGGCCTCGAGTTTCTCCCTCCTACACCTGAAATACAACGTACCAAAAACACATACATGATTTAAGACCCTTTTTGGGCTACTTATAATTGTCTGGAATTTTTTATTAATTTGAGTGCCTCCCAACCCAGCTCTCTTTTTTCTCATCTTAACGGTGGCCACAACCAGGGAGTGCACCATTACTTACTACACACCTTTTGTATACACCTTCCGATATCCCTACATTCCCGTGCATCGCGTATCAAAGAATGTCCTTCGCCAAAATAGATGCTATGACTAACAACAGAGCTGAATCATTAGGCTTTAGCGAGGAAGAAGCTAAGAGGATACTCAGCCTCATTCAAACAACGGGTGATGAGCTGATTAGCTCCGACAAACCTGAATCATTGATTAAACAACTGGAGTGGAAGATTCGTAGGGAGATAAACTTGAAACTTCATGTCACCACACTAAGCACAAAGGATCCCACGTGGATTAAGAGTGAACTTGGAACCGACCTTGTGCAAGGAGAATCCCAACTTTGTAAAGAAATGGAGACAAATCCTTAACAAGTGTTCGCTTGACCTTATCTTGTTGACAATTGAAGAACTTTCCCACAGTTTGACAACCCTTGAAGAGGATATCGGGACAATTAAGAACACATTGAGTAAGAGCTTCACAGCTGATCAGCTAAAACAAGTACTAGACGATACCAATGAGAAATTGACCAAATATAAACAAGAACTTGAGACAAAGAAGATTCGCAAATTTAGACGCGATACCCTGGACTACAAGCTTGATATAGTCTATACATGGCAAGAATATTATGGTCAACGTCCGACCAGACCATTTCAATCTCGCACGCCTAGAACTGAACCTGTAAATCCAGACGCTACCTCTTCAGAGGCTTCTAGCACAGAACTTGAAGCCACCTCTCACATCGGGGGGTCCACACCCTCGACATCAAGGGGTGAAGAAACTACACCAATAGCTGTCCCTTTTTTAGAAAAAGGCCAACCAGACGTGGAAAAGGGAAGAATAAAATCAGAGAGGAAGAAGCAACACGGGAAAGGGACATAGTTGTTAACATCTCATCCCACCGATTGTCACGTATGGAACTACAAGTCCTCCAGAAGGGCCTCTCATTTGTGCCAAACTACAACACCAGTTTACTGAAAGAAAAGATTCACTTCTTCAAACTTATGCGGAAACTAAAGTTGAAAGTCTTCTTTAATGAGCTGGAGGAAGAAAAAAAATACCATGGAACCCTCAAGGTTCTTGGAATTAAAACCTAAGAGTGTTTTCAATCCCCCTGTTAACAATCATGTACTGGCGGTCTTTGAGAAAACGGTGTTGGACCAATTTAAAAAAATTCCCTTCAAATCAAAAGAGAGAGGTAACTTCACGACAAGCGAACGTCAAACCCTTAAAAAGCTGCTTGATAATAGTGAGATTATCTTCAAACCTGCAGACAAGGGAGGCGCTCTAGTCCTGATGGACAAGACGAAATACGTCGCAGAAATCGAACGACAACTGGCTGATCGGTAAACGTATCAGGAAATCAACTATAACCCCACTGAACAAGTCAGAGACCTGATTAAAGAGGTACTGGATGAGGCTGAAGCAAGAGAGGTGATCTCAGAGAAGACACGAAGGTTCTTGGAGAAGGCACATCCGATCACTCCGGTGATATATATTCTCCCGAAGATTCACAAAAGACTTGTAGATCCACCAGGCCGACCCATCATAGCGGCAACCGATAGTTTATTGGAACCACTGGCCAAGTACTTGGATACAATTCTACAACCGCTCATACAAGAAACCCCGACTTATATCAAAGATACTACTCACTTCCTAAAAAAACTAAAAGAGGTTGATTTTGTCAACACTAGAGATACCCTCTTTACCATGGATGTGACATCCCTCTAAACCAATATCGTGCATGAGGCTGGACTAGAAGCAGTCAAATGGCTACTACTTAGGAGTGAAAACTGTCAAGGCGACAAATTGATTGTATTGACACTACTTAAGGTGGTGCTAATGAACAACTTCTTTCGATTTAAGGACCAATTCTATCTTCAAGTCTCAGGGACCAGTATGGAGGCGACAATGGCCCCAGCGTACGCCAACACATACATGTACCATCTGGAAGAAGAAAACATCCTCACATCAGCAAGGTGGCTTCGTCCTCTATCCATCTCCGTAAAATACATTGATGATGTGTTTGGCACCTGGACAGGTCCAGATGATGAACTTAATGAATTCTTCACTATGATGAATGCTATGCATCCAAGAATCAAATTCACCACGCAAACATGCAAATCCCTGATCAATTTTCTAGATGTTGAGATTTATGTTAAGGAAAACATTTTGGAGACAAGGATCTTCACGAAAACTACAGATCGCAATAGCCTACTATTGGCAACGAGTTTTCACCCTCAGAGAACGATTGACAGCGTTCCGCTGAGTCAGTTTCTGAGATATCGGAGGAACATTTCGGAAAACATCGAATACCAGAAACAGTCAGTATCCTTACGCCATAAATTTCGAGAACGAGGATATACCTCCAATACACTATCGCGAATCGAGCAGAGAGTGGCCACTATTGAAAGAGACACCTTACTCTCATCTAGGAACATCCAGAAAGACGACTCCATGGTATATGTTACCACATACTCAGCACAAAGTCAGAAAATTAGGAACATAATCCAAAGGAACTGGCCCATGTTGCAAGTGGACCCTCAAACACAGCCACTTTTTCAAAATCTCCCCATTTTTGCCTACAGAAATAGAAATGCTTTAAGGAACAGTTTAGTCAGAGCAGATCTGCCCACAACTCATGAGGCAATGACTAAACACAAAGGAACCCAACCATGTCATAACTGCCAACATTGCAGTAACATTATACCAGGCAATACAATCTTTCATCCTCACACTGGCAAACCTATTTCACTTAAACATTCATGCACCTTTGATTCAACCAATGTAGTTTACGCTCTCATGTGTCCCTGTGGCTACTATTATGTGGGGATTACTATTAGGAAGGCGAAACTGCGTTGGACGGAACATAAGTCCAACATCCGAACTAAAAGTCCTAGATCACCAGTGGCAATGCATTTTCAGGAAGCAAGACATTCAATTGCTCAACTGAAATGCATGATCCTTGAACAAGTGAGAATAGGTCCAAGAGGGGGTGATGTGCAAAAGAGACTACTCCAGAGGGAAGTCTTTTGGATTGATTTGTTGGATTGCCTCAGCCCAAGGGGCATGAACTGTGAATTTGATTTAATGTGTTTTCTCTGATTTACATGTGATTAGCTCATGTGCTTGCATTTGTGTTTTACCAGTGTTTTAACAGTGTTATGCCAACTAAAAGGTTGGCTTTTACTTCCGAACCAGATTTTTCACTCTGGCTAATAAGACATGTGTTATATATGTGATTTGTAATTTTTGTTGACCCTGTAATTAGCACTGAAGTACTAGGTATATGTGGCTGTGAACATACGGAAAATGCACTCGATTAGCATTGGAAATGTTTATCTTGTTACTCAAAATTGATTGTTATCTGGAAATGTTTATCTTGTTACTCAAAATTGATTGTTATCTGATCATGGATTTGACTCTACATTAGACTGTAAACGGCCCAACAGCCGGGAGCCCGAAAAATCCTCAATGTAATAGGAAGGGAGGCCAGTGACCCATATAAGACACTAGAGGGCAGAGTTCAATATAATTCAATCTACAACTGGAATAACAATCACACTGGATAGCTTCTGGCCGTTTGCCATGTCGCTGTCCGACTTGTGATTTTGGTTATTCAGCAGAAACACAGCGGGTGGTAGGGGCACCAGGCAGCTCCCTGCTGCCTCTTTGCCCCTCCCCCCGCAACTCAAACACTCAAGGTTACTTGTCTCCATACCCGCACGTTTGTCCGGTTAACTTTAGGATCGAGTGGTTTGAATCTGATCACCTTGCAGATTATTGGCTGCACGCGATAGTTGCGCCTACCTCAATACACCCGCTCAATTACTGGTCGTGGAATCCCCTCGTCTTTTCGGTGTCGGGACCCAGACAGATTATAATGGAGAGACGTAAAGCGTCCCTAGCAACAGAAAATAGAGCGCGCATGCGCGACATGGAACATTCGGTGTATACAAACCATAAAGGTATTTTTTCACTTACGTTTTCACTGTACCACTATGTCTTAGCACGGTTTAAGGGTTGCAGGTTACCTTAATACCAAGTTTGGAGCTCGACTCAAGTTAGATCGTGCCTGGGACCTTTGTCCCACACAAAGATGGCGTCCAGCGAGGGGACGCGTCTGCGCGCCGCTCCCATGGCAACGCATTTAGCTGGGGAGTGCCGTGCAGCGCGCCTGCGTGAGCTGCTGCTGTTTCACTTTGACGTATGGTGGATAACCCGCTCGTTGTAAGTATTCATGATCCTGATGTTCAGTGTACAATAATCACGATGGGTGCATGAGCACAGTGAATAGCATCCATTTCGTCACTGCACTTTGTACTAATACCATGGCTAACTCCTTCCACTAGAGTTATGGACTTTTGCAGTTCCCTTAAAGTCTTGGCGAATACAGTCCTTACGCTACTACACTGACATGATACCTTTGGATTCCGCGGTGCTTTACGTTTACCATGCTCACTGAAACCATACATTTACATACCTCGAGCTAGCCTGAATAGCCCGAATCGCCTTCACCTCTTTATTGTATGTTGTACGGTTACTACGATTAATGCCCTCCACTAGAGCTACTGACTATCTGTGATGGTTGACCACTAGTTTTGGCGAATACAGAGTTCACGCTAACTTACGTTTTTCTTGATTATTATGCTCATAGAATACATAAATCCACATGGCTTAAGTTGACAGTAACTTAGATTCTCTTCCATGCCTCCAGTTGCCTAATCCTCGTGTAGAAGAGAAAAGAAAATGGGCGAACCCTCTTTTTTAGGGGGCCTGACTCGAGAGGGTTGAGAAGTATACAGATACGTGGGGGTAGAGTCAAAGGCTTCCCAAGCCAATAGCGTGACAGGAGGTCGCTATAGCCTTGCAAAAGGAGCTAGATAACTGCTAACTCAGAACAAAGAATCACCGTGGATGAATAAAACATTATAAATTTATTAAACAGGAAGACATTTTTGTGCCATAATCTGGCATATATGCATACATTAAATCTGCATTGTGAAGGATTAGTATACAGTGGTGACAGTCTATTTTATGTGTTGTTTTATATCACAACACATTGACGTCAATATATATATATATATATATATATATATATATATATATGCCAGATTATGGCACAAAAATGTCTTCCTGTTTAATAAATTTATAATGTTTTATTCATCCACGGTGATTCTTTGTTCTGAGTTAGCAGTTATCTAGCTCCTTTTGCAAGGCTATAGCGACCTCCTGTCACGCTATTGGCTTGGGAAGCCTTTGACTCTACCCCCACGTATCTGTATACTAATCCTCGTGTTACAGCCTGTCACCACCCTTGTACCCGGCGAGACATTGCCGTCTTGTGACTGGGTGAGTAACTACCTTTACAGCTTTGAGTATTGGTTCAATATGATTTTACGTATAGGGTCAAACATTTACAGGCTGCATTTTTGATATTTCAACCACACAGGTGATTATGATTCGATCCTTCTTCACAAGAAGAGCAGGTTAGTGTACTTCCATTTATGTGAGCTAAATGATAGAGTCCTCTAAATACGCTTCAGACCTAATCAGTGTATCCTTATACTTTGTAGGAACTACAACTGAACTTTGATGAAACTAAAACACATCCTGCCCTGAAGATGGATTTTTACTAATCCGAAACGCGTAGGCACTAATTATCCAATAGGAGTGTCTTTAGGAACCCTGAGTAGAGTGAATATAACTACTCAGTAGTGGGGCAACACCAAGGTGGTGATTACCCTGCATATAAATTACCCTACAACCGGTATTCTGTAAATGTACACTACATAGGTGTGTTCTTTTCTTGACCAAACAGGTTTTGTTTGAGTATTTTGTCCAGCTCAAATTGAATTGAGTTCGTTGTTTCTTTGAACCATTGACCTGTACAAATTTATTTGTGAATGCGATTAGCATTAACACACTCCAACGGAGTTGTATGTGATTAATTACATTGATTATGCTCTATTATATTGCCTACTGGGTCTACTTTATATCTGTCCACTCTCAACTTGATGTTTTCTTGTCTGTAGATTGTCAGATTGACAGAGCCCCTGATACACTATTAATCTTTTGAATATAAGACAAAACCAATTACAATTCTGTAACAATTTGATTTCTGTCCCGGTATATCTAACTCTCCATATTTGGAGTTTTAAGCATTTACAAGGTATTACTTTCACTTGGGACTAGCTCCCATTAGGAGTGCAGCAGAGGGTTACCGACTAGCAATAGTCGGTGTATGTCTTTTGCTTTATTTTTGCTGAACCTCGAGTGGCCTCGAGTTTCTCCCTCCTGCACCTGAAATACAATGTACCAAAAACACATACATGATTTAAGACCCTCTTTGGGCTACTTATAATTGTCTGGAATTCTTTATTAATTCGAGTGCCTCCCTACCCAGCTCTCTTTTTTCTCATGCACACCTTGCATGTCAGGGTCATCCGCTTCTCAGAGCAACTAGCTGGGGGTAGATTTCTCTCCGCAGCAGGGCCCTCCCCCTGGAACAGACTTCCTGCCTGACTTGAACGTGAGGAGAACCATCTCCAGTTCTGGAAGCACCTCAAGACCTTCCTCTTTGCTTCTGCTTACTCTCTGCCTCTTCCTTGCAGAATTCTTCACTGGAACTGCACAGGAGCTGCAACTGGGCCACTCTCACTGACCTCGGTCCCTGGCCCAGCCACTCTCCACTTGCACTGCCTCCCTGGCAACCCCTGCACTGCAGTACTGTCTCTCTATCCCTACAGCCCTCCCTTCCCAGCACTTGTCTGCACTTACCTTTGCAGTTGCCACCAGCCAACCTATGTATTATTTTTTTGGGCTACTTCCCCTGTACTGGACTCCCCCCACCCTTCCCCTTGCACTTTTCCCTTCCCCCTACCCTTGCACTTGCACGATCTCAATGACACCTGGCATAGTAGTACCGTTGTCTGTCTTCCCTTGTTCCCCCCTCCCTGCCTCATCGCGCCTTGAAATACTTGTGTATGGGCCATATCATGTCATATGTCATATGTGTCCCTTTTGGTCACACAGGATAGCTTGTGTTTAAGTAGCTAGGGATGCAGACGATGTGGCACTTCCATGGCAACTATCTCAGGGTGGTAGGGTTGTGACAGTTGACTGTCTCTTTGTCATCATCGATTGTCACCTGGTATGTGCCAGGCCTGTGTGCACTCCGCAGGGGTGGGAGTTTAGGTGAAAAATGTGGCCACAAGCTGGGTCCGGGCTTCCTCGCCACGTGCCCTGTCCCCTCCCATGGGCAGCGCCTGTGCCTGTGGTTGGGGATGTGGGGGCACCACCATGTCCACCGAACGCCCTGCCGTGTTCCAACATTGTGCAGGACACATGCTGCCACAATGATCCTGCACACTACTGGTGGTGCATAGAGTAGTTGCACACCAGAGCGGTCAAGGGAGCGGAAACGTGACTTGAGCACTCCGAATGTGCGCTCCACTATGCCCCTGGTTGCAATATGGGCAGTGTTGTATCTTACCTAGGGTGGTGTGGTGGGGTTCCGGATTGGCGTCATCATGTGGTTGCTCAGAGGGTAGGCACTGTCCCCTGGGGAGGTGATAATAGTTGAGATTATTAGGGTTTGGATATTTGTCTGTGTGTGACTTGCATGCATGTGCAAGGGCATTTGTACTGACCTAGGAGCCATGTGTCGCCATGCTGCCCAGCTTCCAGGGCCCAGCTCAGGGCGGACATTCTGTATATGAAACTGTCATGGGTGGAGCCAGGGTAGTTTGCATAGACAGAGGTGATGATTCCCTTTGCATCGCATACCACCTGTACATTGATGGAATACCAGTGCTTGCGGTTTCGGTAGATGTGCTCAGTGGCCTTAGGTGGACATAAGGCCACATGGGTGCAATCTATGGCACCGAGCACTTTGGGGAAGTGTGCCACCCTGAAAAAATCCAGGACAACGGCCTGCCTTCCTGCGGATGTTCTGTGCATGTATATGTGCCTGAGGACTGAGGGGCGCGCTGTCATGATTGCCAGTACCTGGTGTAGGCAGTGTGACTACGTGGCCTGTGAGACCCCCCCACTATGGCAGTGGTCCGCTGAAATGACCCAGTGGTCAAAAAATGCAGGACATTGAGCAGCTTCTCCAAGGGGCTCAATGCTTGGGAGCAAAGGGTGGGGGATGTAAGGTCATCTTCCCACTCCCTGACCAGGTCTAGGATGATATGGGGTGGAAACCTATACCTGCCGTAGACCTGGTCGTCAGGCATCCCAAAAAGGCTTGTCCGTAGTGCGAAAATGCGTGCCCTGGCTATTCTCCTCCTCCTGCGGTGTCCCACGATCAGTGCAGCGACAAATGGGGCATTCAACGTAGCTGTACATACGCGTTTGTTGTTTGCGCGCACTTTTATGCTGTGCGCGGGGACGCTTCCGCCTGCCTTCGTGTGGGCGGACGCGTTGACGCCTGTGCACGTCTTTTGCCGTGCGCGGGTTTCCCGTATTCGGATACGTGGTAAGACTGTACGTCCGAGTGTCATCGCGTGTGATCGGAGGGGAGTGAGCGTACACGCGATTGGCCTGGGTACGTGTGTTTCAGGGTGCGCGGGAAGTTCCACACACGATTAGCCTGGGTACGTGTGTTCCGGGGTGCGTGGGAACTTACACACGCGATTAGTGGAAATCCACGTGTGTTCTGTCATCACGTACAATGAGGGAAACACCCACGCGCGTCACGTCACAGACGTGCTCATGCGCTAAGGGCCTTTGGTCCAATGAAATCGCATATGCGTGCTGCCGTGCATACGGGCTAAGGGCCTTTCCTCGAATTACACGCTGACGTGCAGATTTTTCACGTGCCAAATCACTCCGTATCAAGCTGGCCACGCGTAAGCACACAGAAGACCACGCTCCTGCCTAGAAGGCCGAACTACTGCCCCCCAGAGCCCCGAGCACGCTCCCACCTGCCATCTGCTGCTGCCTGACTGCCTGCTGCCCACGTGCCCTGCCATTTGCTGCCTGCACATCAGCCAGGGGTGCTGTTGCTGTGACCACCCCTGCTGGAACCGAAGACTCCCGACTGGGATTCCATCGCTCCACAGCCCAGCCCCAGGACCCAGTTGCCCACCCACTCCTGCCTCTGGGGTTGTCATGTCGGGGCAAACTCCATCTGAGACCACTGACAACCCCCGGCCAGAGAGGCAGAGGGGCACCAGCTTCAGTGCCACCGAAGTTGGTGTCCTGGTGGAGCAAGTCATGGGGCAGTATGATGCCCTCTTCGGAAGTTCCCGCGCCGACAAGGAAGGACGGACTCGGATCTGGACTGACATCGTGACTGCCATCAACGCGGAGGGGGTGGCAGTCCGCGACTTACAACATGTCAAGAAGCGCTGGGAGGACTTCAGGTCCAGGACCCTGAACAAGGCCCGGCGCCTCTTGAAGGCAGCGGATGCCAAGGGGCGCCGGGGCCACTTGTCAGAAGAACAGATGAGGGTCCTGGAACGCATATCCCCAGTGCTCCACGTCCAGGTCCTTGAGAGGCAGACCTGTCTGGAGTCGAGCGGTAAGTGTACATGCATCCTGATTGTGAGCTGTGCGTGTGGTGATTTCTCAGTAGTGTGCAGGTCGCACATCTGTTTGTATGGGGTCGAGTATGGGTGGGGGTGTACAGGGCCGTGGGCTAACACATGCGAGGGCTGGAATGTGTGAGACATGGATGGTGCTAGTGCGTGTAGGCTTGTGTGGGCACACATGTTTGGATGAATGTGCATGTAAGTAGACATGTCCGTGATGTCACGCATGTATGTTGTTTTCGGCTGCATGTATCAGCACTGTGTACATGTGCATGTGTGTGTATTTGACAAGGGTGCAACAGTGATGCAACATGGATGCATGTGACAGCGGTATGTGGAAGCCTGATTGGCAGATGTGACATGGATGCCCATCTGAACACTGCGACACTTGGCAGAGGTGTACACATGCATGCAAGTGTGGTGGTGTGTGTACATGTGTGGTGCACTTCCTGTGTTGCATGTGATGTCTGGCTCACCTTTGCCTGCTCATGCTGTTGTAAGTGTATGGATGGTTCTGGAAGTTGCGATATGGCTGTGGTATGGCTCATGTGTGCGAGTTGAAATGACATGTGTTTTGGGGATTGTGATGACATGTCTGAGGTTTGCCAATGCCACTCATGTACAACTGTCATGTGTGTATGTGTCCATTGTACAGTGCCCTGATGCCTGTGTTTTATTTCTCCCTGTCTGCAGCGTCAACTGATGAAGAGGGCGGAGAAGGTGGTGTGGAGCACAGCGGCGGGGATCCCACCGCCAGCCGGACACGCAAGGCCCGGCTCCCCTCCCATTTTGTGATCTCATCGAGGAGTGAGGAGTCCAGTGCTGCGTCCCAGGCCGCAGCTGCCGGGGGGAGGTCCAAGAGGCGGAGGTTGGAGTTGGACTCCTCGGCAGCAGAAGGGGCAGCTGGGACCCCATAGGGCCCAACAGGGGAAGGTGCCACGGAGTCATCCAGGTTGGTGGGGGGTTTGGTGGAGGAGGAGGCCGTGCAAGCACCAGAGACGGGGTCTGGAGGTGGGGATCCGACTGGTGCTAGTGGTGCAGTGCAGGACCAGGGACAGGAGGCAGCACAGGCCGCTGCGGAGGTGCCTGTGTGCAATCCTGTCCCTGATCCTATCCCTGCATCATCTTGCACCAGCAGGGATGCCTACGTCCAGACCCGTTTTCAGGCAGGGGATGAGCTCACGTCAACTGGCCTTCCTCTGCCTGCGGACGTGGCTATCCGGGTCCGGGTTGAGCCTGTCCTGACTGGTGTGGCGTTGCGTCAACGGGCCATGCGAGGTGACCTGCAGTCTTTTCATGAGGAGACTGCACGTCATCTCGAATGGCTCGTTGACCACGTCAGCCTGCTGGGACAGGTCACCCAGGCCGGATTCCTCCATTTGCTGGTGATTGCTATGACCCCCTCCTCAACTGAACCCCCTACACGCCAGTCATCCTCCGTGCCATCTTCCCACCCATCAGTCACCTGGGTGCCCTGTGGAGCTGCCTCTGAAGATGCGGCCAGGCTGGTGGAGGAGGCATTCCTGCCACAGTCGGGAGTCGGACGTCCAGCAGGGGTGGCCACATCAACGACTGCACCCCAGCCGGTGGAGGATGTGCAGGCAGCAGGAGGCAATGCACGGGCAGAGGCACAGCAGCAGCAGCAACGTGGTGAGAGTCATGAAGGCTAGGGGCCTTCAACATCGGAGGGGCAGGCATCGGCCGAAGAGCAGGAGGACCGAGGACAGAGAGTGTCTTCCGTGTGGCAGCGGTTGGGCCACGCCATAGATGCGGAGCGGCAGCGGGCGGAAGAGGCACGGCTCACAATGGTCAAGGCGGAGAACTCCATGCGGTGGCCCCTGAGGCGGGCCAAGTGCCTCGAGGCAATCCGCAGGGGTTTGGAGGTGGACACGGCGACGGCCCTGCGGACCCTCGGGGCCATGCAGGAGGACCGCCTCCGGGACATTGAGCAGGAGTTCGATGATGCCCTGGCCCGGGACATCCACAAGTGAGCCGTCAAACTAGCCCGCTGCCCTTGTACATAGTTATGTAGGTAGTGTTAGGTTTCATTTTTTTTTGGATTTATTTTGGACCTTTCGGACATTGGCCACATTGTGTATATGGTTTATTTTATTAGTTAGTGTAGTTAGATAGGTTTCCTTTCTTTTGTTGGGATAATGGACCCTGGCTTGTTCCCATGTACATAGTTCACTGTTGGATTGTATTTTTCTTTCACATTTTAAGCATGGAGCAATGGCTTTCTTTTTTATTTCCCATTGTATTTTGTTTTGTGGACAGTGACTTTGGACACCATTACTTTGGAATTTGATTTTTGGTTTTGCTTTTTTTCACGGACATGCTTCTTTTCATTTTTGTACATTCACATTTCTGTTTCTTTATTTTTGATTCTATTTATGTTTCCTTTAATACATATTTTTTTTAAGTGAACTTCAATATGTGGTATCTCATTGGTTTCATGCATTTCAGGATATGGGTTTTGAGATTCACTGACACCCACTGGGTTTATGTGAGGGAAATGTGTTTGTTTCGGAACTTGCAATTGGTGTTCTGTCATTTAATTGCCAATTATGAGTGGGTGGATGCAATACTCGGGTGGGTGTTTTGCATTTGGAGGCTGACCATAGGGACCAGGGATCTAGACATGTTGGCTGGGGAACATGAGTTGGACATGGGTGGGGGCCTGCTGGCAGGTGCCCCACAGTGCTGGGGGGTGGGGGTGGTGGGGAACATGAGTTGGACATGGGTGGGGGCCTGCTGGCAGGTGCCCCACAGTGCTGGGGGGTGGGGGTGGTGGGAGACATGGGTGGGAGCCTGGTGGAGGCTGCCCCTGGTGGCTGGGGGGTGGGGGTGGTGTGAGACATGGGTGAGGGCCTGGTGGCGGGTGCCCCTGCACTGCTGGGGGGTGGGGGTGGTGGGAGAAATGGGTGGGGGCCTGCTGCCAGGTGTCCAACAGTGCTGGGGGGTGGGGGGGTGGGAGACATGAGTTGCACATGGGTTTGGGCCTGCTGGCAGGTGCCCCACAGTGCTGGTGGGTGGGGGGGAGACATGGGTGGGGGCCTGGTGGAGGGTGACCCTGCACTGCTGGGGAGTGGGGGTGATGGGAGACATGGGTGGGGGCCTGGTGGAGGCTGCCCCTGGTGGCTGGGGGGTGGGGGTGGTGGGAGACATGGGTGGGGGCCTGGTGGAGGCTGCCCCTGCTGGCTGGGGGGTGGGGGTGGTGGGAGACATGGGTGGGGGCCTGGTGGAGGCTGCCCCTGGTGGCTGGGGGGTGGGGGTGGTGGGAGACATGAGTTGTACATGGGTTTGGGCCTGCTGGCAGGTGCCCCACAGTGCTGGGGGGTGGGGGTGGTGGGAGACATGGGTGGGGGCCTGCTGGCAGGTGCCCCACAGTGCTGGGGGTGGGGTTGGTGGAGACATGAGTTGGACATGGCTGGGGGCCTGGTGGAGGCTGCCCCTGCACTGCTGGAGGGTGGGGGTGGTGGGAGACATGGGTGGGGGCCTGGTGGAGGGTGCCCCTGCACTGCTGGGGGGTGGGAATGGTGGGGAACATGAGTTGGACATGGGTGGGGGCCTGCTGGCAGGTGCCCCACAGTGCTGGGGGGTGGGGGTGATGGGGAACATGAGTTGGACATGGGTGGGGGCCTGCTAGCAGGTGCCCCACAGTGCTGGGGGGTGGGGGTGGTGGGAGACATGGGTGGGGGCCTGGTGGAGGGTGCCCCTTGGTGGCTGGGGGTGCAGGGGGACATGCGTTGGTGGGCAGTAGTGCAAGTTGACATGTGGGTTGGCTGGGGGGCATGGCCATGGTGGATGGGGTGCCTGCAGGACATGTGCAGGGTAGGCCCCTGTGGTGTGAGCCACCTGCAGGGGCCGTGGAGGGTGTAGAGGGAACACCTGGGAGGACCCACACGTGCAATTCACGTGTGGTGCTCCCCGCGCACCCCTGTAATACACGTACCCTGATGAGATTGCGTGTGGAACTTTCCGTGCACCCCTGTAATACACGTACCCTGATGGAATTGCGTGTGGAACTTCCCGGTCACCCCTGGAATACACGTACCCTGCTGACGTTGCGTGTGATACTTCCCCCGCACCCCGAAATACACGTACCCTGATGAGATCGCGTGTGTAACTTCCCGTGCACCCCTGAAATACACGTACCCCGCTCAATCGCGTGTGTAACTTCCCACGCACCCCCGAAATACACGTACCCCGCTCAATCGCGTGTGTAACTTCCCGCGCACCCCCGAAATACACGTACCCCGCTCAAGCGCGTGTGTAACTTCCCGCGCACCCCCGAAATACACGTACCCCGCTCAATCGCGTGTGTAACATCCCGCGCGCCCCCGAAATACACGTACCCCGCTCAATCGCGTGTGTAACTTCCCGCGCACCCCCGCAATACACGTGCCCCACTCGCACAGGCCCAATTGCTGTATGTTGCCACTTTTGTAATGCGCAGGGACTCTACCGGCTACCTTCGTGTGGTGGACGTATTTCAGCTTGTGCGTGTCTTTGGCTGTGCATGAATACGTGTGGTTCGAGTGCGTGTGGGCGTTCCGTCTGCTTCCCTGCAGTACATCCCCAGTTACGCCCTTATTTTCGCACGTTGTTCCCCATTCCGCGCGTTACGCCCCGTGTCCCGCCCACTTTCTGGTGTATGCGCCGAGGTTGTGCGCTTTCACTGTGCGCGTCGCGCACGCCTTTCGGGATGTTGCAGTGACTTGTGCGCCATGCACAGGTTTGGCGCACATCCCGAGGTAAAAACGCGCAGGGACTTCCATGAATCGTGCGCCTGTTTTTTTGCGCTTGCGCCTGCTTGCGCCTGCTTGTGCCAAGATTTTCGGCGCACGTTTGTTTCCATGATTCGGCCCCTAAATGTTCATGTAAGAACCACCTTTCACAGTTTAAGAATAGTAAAAAAAATAATTGCATACAAAACAAAATCCTTTTCCAACATGGCCACCATAGAAAGGAAAGGCGGTTGTTCCATACATGGCCCCTCTTTGCTTTCCATGGCAGCCTGCAAATAGCACAAAGTAGATGCTGTTAACATATTACCACCAGCACTTTTTTCCTCCCTTTCAAATGTATCGTAATGGTGAACAACTTTACCATAAAGCCAGTCCCAGGTGGACATGGCCACTGTAATCCTATCTTTTCTCCCTTCTGGTCATGACCAGTAGCCACATTATGCGGAACATGACTTTATATCATTACTCCGACATTCTGCCCAGTCCCCATTTCTGCAGCCTACCCCTCAGTTAATAAATGTATTTTGCAACGTTTTTTAACTACATTACGAAACCTGTGTAATACGAAAACACTCCCACATCTCGTCACATAACCAGCCCTATTGATATTCAACACCTTTGTAATACGAAAACACTCCCACATCTTGTCACATAACCAACCCTAGTGATATTCAACACCTTTCTGGATGACGTTCCTCTCCGGCGTAGCCAAATGCACCCATAAGCACCTACGTGCCATGACGCAGAACCTGCAAATGAACACACAGCGACGTAGAACGTAGCGCATTACATTTTCAAATAATAAACTGTTTTTTAAAGGAAAACATTAACAATTTTAGAATTTGTAAAGTACTTTAATTTCACAATAAACTGTCCGAGAATATCGGACTATTTCCATTTTCAAAGAAATAGTAACTTTGTTTGTTCCGTCATAATCGAAAATGTTAATCGTGAACCACAAGTTGATCTTTTCACATACACAAAGTATTCGCTTTCGATAAAGCAAACGCTTCGGTCGCACGGTCGCACAGTGATTTCCAAGACGTCGGCATGAACTTTGGACTACACCACTACACCACCATAAAATATCTTATTTTACTCCTAATGTATGATATCCAAAAAACAAAGTAATTCTACTTTGTTAGGAAAGGCGCTTCACGGTTTGCCCCATTTGGTTGCTGCTGATTGATCTGCTGTGAATTTTGCATAAAAGACTTGACCATAAGTCAGTGATAAATTCAAAACAGTGTGATTTGTTACAGGAAATGTTTAATGCACATTCCTGAAATATCCGTTAATATAACTTGTCTTTGCAAATCACACACTGGGTTTAAATCTCAGTTTGCCCTTAATACGCTAGTGCCAATGCATTTCGGATAGAACCTTCATCAGGGCGGTATTTAGGCAAAATCAGTGTCACATGACTGATATTTCATTCATATCTAGTTGATGTTCAACACATTAAACACATTAAGCCATTACATTTCAGTTAAACTAATACAAAAACACATACCATTCCGTGAGCGAACCACATCCGTTTGCATAGGTAAAGAAAAATAAAACAAAATGGATGTATCAATTAGTTAGTTGGTAGTGTAATATATACTATGTGTATCAGCAAACGCTGAGTGAGCATGTCCTACCTGAGTCATGCCAGTTTCTTGATAATGTACGTCTGTACACAGATACATCTACAATATAAATAAAGACTAGTCACCCTTATGCTGATGTTAAGAAGGAAAGCATGTAATCCCATGGACACGAGCAGTACTTACCGAGCAGCTTGTGCTCGCAGGACGTGTAAGCCGAATGAGCTGCTGGATTCCGCGCTCGTGGCAGGTTCGCTTTCTTTTTATGTGTTACCATGGAGACGGAGCGAGGCGTCGTGGTCCAGCTAGAGCACGTACGCCTCGCGCCCCACCCCCGGGAAGTGGGGCGGGGATGTCTCCATGGAAACGGATGCTTAGGAAGCGAATGTACGTGTAAAGAAGGTGCACGTGCGTATGTATGCAGTTTACTAGAGGAACGAATGCAGATGTTTGTACGGGGAAGGAAGCTCACTTCGTATATGTCTGTGGAAACGGTGGGGAGGGCCTGGGGCCACTCCTAATGGTCTTACAGTGGGGGATATCAAATGTGTCATACCATCTATAAATCACGGTGTCACAGCAAGGTATGCTTGTGGTCCGATCAGAGCCACAGGCTATACGGTGGAGAGTGGAAGTAGTAAGTGAAATAAAAATACTAGTGGTGCCTGGCATGTATAATTAATAAATGCGTACAACAGAAAATGCAAAAAAGCCAAAAACAGCCCTCGGTAGTGAGCACCGATTGGTCCACATAATGTGGATGGAAAGTAAAAAAGTTACCAAAACACTTGGTGCAACTCGCTTAAATCTGACAATGCAATCGAACAAGTCTTATAAAAAGCACATGTAATTAATTTCTTCATTGAGCCCCCTTGGAGTTAAGGAGCTCAGGCGGTCGATCCAGAAGGATTCTTTTTGCTCCATCCTTTTTTGGAAATTATCGTGGGTGTCTCTCTTAAATACCACTTCCAAAATCACAAATTGGATCTGAGCCAAGTTATGTTTTCTCTCATCCCAATGTCTTGCCAGAGCTGAATTTGGATTGTGGTTCCTTATACATGACCTGTGTTCATTCCATCTTGTTTTTGCTACCCTAAGGGTCTGACCCACATAGTACAGCCCACATGGACATTTTATAGCATAAATCACGTTGTTAGAGTCACATATAGCAAAACCTTTTAGTCTGATTGTCTCCCCCGTGTAGGGGTGCTTCACTGTTTCGCCTTTCATAATGTAACCACAGTTGCTGCAATTCAAACAAGGGAATGTCCTGATCCTTTCCGTGATTCTCTTCTTGAGTGCTGGTTTGGTTTGGACCAGCCTGTCTTTAAGGTTCTGACTTTGCTGGTAGGCGAATATGGGAACTTCTTTGAACAGATGTTCTACTCGTTGATCACACAATAATGTGTTCCAATGCTTTTTGATAATGTACTTAATGTGATTACTCTGTTGCGAGTATTTAGACACGAAGACAAGAGAAGGAACCTCATCTTGTTTAGTCTTCACTTTCAGTAGGTCTTCTCTGCTCTGGGTAGCTACACGTGATTGCGCTGTGTTTACTTCTTCCTCTGAGTACCCTCTGTCCAAAAACTTCTTCCCCATTTCTTTGATGGCAATTTTGTAATCCTCTGGTTCACTTACAAAACTTTTTACCCTGAGCATCTGGCTATACAGAAGGTTTTAATGAGACTCGGTTGATGGAAGCTGAGTCGTTGTAGCAGATTGTTGCGGTCTGTAGGTTTGTGAAAGATGGTGGTCTGGTATCCCATATTAGTGATCTTAATATCTGCATCCAAAAAATGGATATTTGCTTCTGAGTATTCATACGTAAATTGAATTCTGGCATCTTTACTGTTCAAATATGTAAAACAATTGGCTGGTTCTTCCTCTGTGTCTCTCCATACTCCAAATATATCATCAATGTATCTAATCCATTGGCACAATTTAGGATGCCATTGCTCATTCTGTAATATGTATTCTGATTCAAATTTATGCATGAAGGAGTTTGCATAAGGGGGAGCCATGGTTGCTCCCATGGCAGTACCAGCTACTTGAAGGCAGTATTGATCTTTATATCGAAAGTATGAGTTGTTACTTACAAATTTGAGAAGTACCATTATGAATTCTTTTTGTTCTGGTATCTCTTCTGCGTTGAGAAGCATCCATTCCACAGCCTCACTCCCTTGGTCATGGGGGATCGATGTATAGAGACTCTTGACATCGATGGTAAAACAAATGTTATTGCAATCAAATGGTGTTGAATTCAAAAGTTGTAAGAAATGAGTCGAGTCCTTGATATATGTGTTGGTTTTTTGGATGAGTGGTTGTAAAAAATAGTCCACATATTTGCCAAGGGGTTCCAATATGCTGTCCATCCCTGCTATGATGGGTCTCCCAGGGTGTTTAATTGGATCTTTATGCACCTTCGGAAGGGTGTAGAAGTGTGGTATTCTGGGATGTAGATTCGTCAAAAATGTCTTCATGTGGTGATTAATCCACTCTAATTCTTCCGCTTTATCTAACAGTATCTTCAAATTCTCTCGTATCTCTGATGTTGGATCCTGTGTTAATCTAGCATAAGTATTAACATCACTCAATTGTCTCTCACATTCTTCTTCATATTCCGTAGTGTTAAGCAATACCAGACCACCTCCTTTGTCCGCAGGCCTTATTGTGATGGAAGGATCTCCATATAAATCCCATATCAATTTGAGTTCTTGGGGTTTGATATTGCGTGTTGAGTGGCCTTTAAATCTGAGTTTCTCGAAATCCCTTGTCACCTGTTTTTGGAAAATTTCTATTGAAGGTATGCTTATAGGAGGAACAAAGGTACTTTTACTTCTAAACTCTTTCAATTCTTCTTCTTCAGTAGCTTGTTGATGATCCAGCTCACTAAAAAATACTTTTAACTTCATCTTTCTAATTAATTTGTAGAGTTCTATTTTAGACTCAAATAGGTGCTGTCATACGTCGGTACGAAGCTTAGGCCTTTCTGTAGTGTTTCTATTTCTTTGGTGGTCAGTGTTCTAGTAGATAAGTTCATTACTATATTTTCTTTTGTTGAAGTCTCGTGTTGGGTTTCCCTTTTTGTCTTTCTCCTCCCCGTCTCGTTCTCTTCTTCCTTTGTCTAAAAAAGAAGCCGGTCTGTCTCTCGGTGGTGTCTCTGATACCCTCGATGCTCTTGAGGTACTCGCTGTGTTGTCTTCTTCTCTATTCGGGGGTTCTCTTTTTGTATCTGTCCCTGAACTTGATGTTTCGCTTGAATTTGCAGGCTTGGGTTTTCTTAGTGGGGGACCATACTTGTCCATCCAGTTGTAAACGTCATCTTTGAGATAGTCGTAAGTATCCCTTTTGAATTTCCAGATTTTTTTGGATTCTAATTCTGTTTTATATTCTGCCAATTTCTCATTTATTTCTTGGAGAATAGAATCCACTTCCTCTCTGTTCAATGTAGTTACCAAAGCTGCTTCAATTTCTTGAATTTCTTTATTAAGATCAGATATGCCCTTTGCCAACTCTTGTATGGTGAGCAATATGAGGTCTAGAGAGCATTTGTTAAGTATAGCGTCCCAGTTTTTCACGAAAATTTTACTCTCTTTACATAATGTCAGATGCAATTGGATGCGTAACCCTCTTGGGATGCGTTGGCTAACTAGCGTTATTGCATGTCTCCCTAGCGTTATTGCATGTAGCTTCCGGTTAATTTCTTTTCGAATTAGGTACTCCAATTGTTTAATCTGTTGTTTAGGGTCTTGTCGCTTAGTACTGCCAGTTCCAAAACCACTGTCTTTCATTAGAGCTAATATGACATCCGTTTCTTTAGATGAAAAGCCCATTGTGTCTGCCCTGACCACAGGTCAGGGCTTCGGTGTCAGTGTATGACATCTTTGATCCGTCTCAAACTTAGAGTTCTCAATTTGTAAATTACAAAAACTCAAGTTCAGGGACAGATACGGAAAGAGAACCCCTGAATAGAGAAGAAGACAACACAGCAAGTGGTTTATAGTCAAAATCTTGAAAAGTAAAATCTCGAAAAAAAAAGCACGAATTTAAAATCTCGAAAAAAAAATATTGATTTTTTTTTTCAATGCGTTTTTTTTCAAAATCGGGGGGTTCCCCCCCACCCCCCCCTTTTTTCATTTTTTTTTATTTTACCCCTTTTTTTTACTTACCTGACCCCAAAAACACATATAAATAAATAAAAATTCGATATTTTTTTTTTCGAGATTTTTGTTTCGTGCTTTTTGTAATTCGAGATTTTATTTTCGGTATTTTGACCGACTACCACAGCGAGTACCTCAAAAGCTTCGAGGGTATCAGAGACACCACCGAGAGACAGACCGGCTTCTTTTTTAGACAATAGAAACACTACAGAAAGGCCTAAGCTTCGTACCGACGTATGTCAGCACACTATTTGAGTCTAAAGTAGAACTCTACAAATTAATTAGAAAGATGAAGTTAAAAGTATTTTTTAGTGAGCTGGATCATCAACAAGCTACTGAAGAAGAAGAATTAAAAGAGTTTAGAAGTAAAAGTACCTTTGTTCCTCCTATAAGCATACCTTCAATAGAAATTTTCCAAAAACAGGTGACAAGGGATTTCGAGAAAACACAGATTTAAAGGCCACTCAACACGCAATATGAAACCCCATGAACTCAAATTGATACAGGATTTATATGGAGATCCTTCCATCACAATAAGGGCTGCGGACAAAGGAGGTGGTCTGGTATTGCTTAACACTACGGAATATGAAGAAGAATGTGAGAGAGAATTGAGTGATGTTAATACTTATGCTAGATTAACACAGGATCCAACACCAGAGATACGAGAGAATTTGAAGATACTGCTAGATAAAGCGGAAGAATTAGAGTGGATTAATCACCACACGAAGACATTTTTGACAAATCTACATCCCAGAATACCACACTTCTACACCCTTCCGAAGGTGCATAAAGATCCAATTAAACCCCCTGGGAGACCCATCGTACCAGGGATGGACAGAATATTGGAACCCCTTGGCAAATATGTGGACTATTTTTTACAACCACTCATCCAAAAAACCAAGACATATATCATGGACTCGACTAATTTCTTACAACTTTTGAATTCAACACCATTTGATTGCAATAACATTTGTTTTACCATCGATGTCAAGAGTCTCTATACATCGATCCCCCATGACCAAGGGAGTGAGGCTGTGGAATGGATGCTTCTCAACGCAGAAGAGATACCAGAACAAAAAGAATTCATAATGGTACTTCTCGAATTTGTAAGTAACAACTCATACTTTCGATATAAAGATCAATACTGCCTTCAAGTAGCTGGTACTGCCATGGGAGCAACCATGGCTCCCCCTTATGCAAACTCCTTCATGCATAAATTTGAATCAGAATACATATTACAGAATGAGCAATGGCATCCTAAATTGTGCCAATGGATTAGATACATTGATGATATATTTGGAGTATGGAGAGACACAGAGGAAGAACCAGCCAATTGTTTTACATATTTGAACAGTAAAGATGCCAGAATTCAATTTACGTATGAATAGTCACAAGCAAATATCCATTTTTCAGATGTAGATATTAAGATCACTAATATGGGATACCAGACCACCATCTTTCGCAAACCTACAGACCGCAACAATCTGCTAAAACGACTCAGCTTCCATCAACCGAGTCTCATTAAAAACCTTCCGTATAGCCAGATGCTCAGGGTGAAAAGATTGGTAAGTGACCCAGAGGATTACAAAATTGCCATCAAAGAAATGGGGAAGAAGTTTTTGGACAGAGAGTACTCAGAGGAAGAGGTAAACAAAGCACAATCACGTGTAGCTACCCAGAGCAGAGAAGACCTACTGAAAGTGAAGACTAAACAAGATGAGGTTCCTCCTCTCGTGTTCGTGTCTAAATACTCGCGACAGAGTAATCGCATTAAGTACATTATCAAAAAGCATTCGAACACATTATTGTGTGATCAACGAGTAGAACATCTGTTCAAAGAAGTTCCCACATTCGCCTACCAGCGAAGTCAGAACCTTAAAGACAGGCTGGTCCAAACCAAACCAGCACTCAAGAAGAGAATCACGGAAAGGATCGGGACATTCCCTTGTTTGAATTGCAGCAACTGTGGTTACGTTATGAAAGGCAAAACAGTGAAGCACCCCCACACAGGGGAGACAAACAGACTAAAAAGTTTTGCTACATGTGAATCTAACAACGTGATTTATGCTATAAAATGTCCATGTGGGCTGTACTATGTGGGTCAGACCCTTAGGGTAGCAAAAACAAGATGGAATGAACACAGGTCATGTATAAGGAACCACAATCCAAATTCAGCTGTGGCAAGATATTGGGATGAGAGAAAACATAACTTGGCTCAGATCCAATTTGTGATTTTGGAAGTGGTATTTAAGAGAGACACCCACGATAATTTCCAGAAAAGGATGGAGCAAAAAGAATCCTTCTGGATCGACCGCCTGAGCTCCTAAACTCCAAGGGGGCTCAATGAAGAAATTAATTACATGTGCTTTTTATAAGACTTGTTCGATTGCATTGTCAGATTTAAGCGAGTTGCACCAAGTGTTTTGGTAACTTTTTTACTTTCCATCCACATTACGTGGACCAATCGGTGCTCACTCCCGAGGGCTGTTTTTGGCTTTTTTGCATTTTCTGTTGTACACATTTATTAATTATACATGCCAGGCACCACTAGTATTTTTATTTCACTTACTACTTCCACTCTCCACTGTATAGCCTGTGGCTCTGATCGGACCACAAGCATACCTTGCTGTGACAACGTGATTTATAGATGGTATGACACATTTGATATTCCCCACTGTAAGACCATTAGGAGTGGTCCCAGGCCCTCCCCACCGTTTCCACAGACATATAATGAGTGAGCTTCCTTCCCCCTATAAGCATCTGCATTCGTTCCTCTAGTAAACTGCATACATACGCACGCGCACCTTCTTTACACGTACATTCGCTTCCTAAGCGTCCGTTTCCATGGAGACATCCCCCCCACTTCCCGGGGGTGGGGCGCGAGGCGTACGTGCTCCAGCTGGACCACGACGCCTCGCTCCGTCTCCATGGTAACACATAAAAAGAAAGGGAACCTGCCGCGAGCGCGGAATCCAGCGGCTCATTCGGCTTACACGTCCTGCGAGCACAAGCTGCTCGGTAAGTACTGCTTGTGTCTATGGGATTACATGCTTTCCTTCTTAACATCAGCAAAAGGGTGACTAGTCTTTATTTATATTGTAGATGTATCTGTGTACAGATGTACATTATCAAGAAACTGGCATGACTCAGGTAGGACATGCTCACTCAGCTTTTGCTGATACACATAGGGCCTCATTCCGAGTATGGCGGTAAGGGATAGCGGCCACCGCTAACGAGAGCGGTGGCGGTAATCCCTTACCGCCATACTCCGAGTTCCCTTAGCGCCATGGTGCTTTTAACACCTGCTTTTAGCAGGCGTTAAATACCATGGCGCTAAGGGACCTTGATGTTAATTACGCCACCGTAATTTACGGTGGCGTAATTGACGCCTTCCCCACTCCCATTATGCCCTATGGGGCAAGAATGGGAATGGGGAAGGGTAAATGGGGATTGGGGAATTACCGCCCCGCCAACCTTGGAATGGGGCGGTAATTCCGCCAACCACCAAGGCGCTGCCGGTCCGGGTACGGCGTCAACCAAGGCGTTAATAGCGCCATTGGTTAGCGCCGTACTCGGAATGAGGCCCATAGTATATTTTACACTACCAACTAACTAATTGATACATCCATTTTGATTTATTTTTCTTTACCTATGCAAACGGATGTGGTTCGCTCACGGAATGGTATGTGTTTTTGTATTGGTTTAACCGAAATGTAATTGCTTAATGTATTTAATGTGTTGAACATCAACTAGATATGAATGAAATATCAGTCATGTGACACTGATTTTGCCTAAATACCGCCCTGATGAAGGTTCTATCCGAAATGCATTGGCACTAGCGTTTTATGGGCAAACTGAGATGTAAACCCTGTGTGTGATTTGCAAAGACAAGTTATAATAACGGATATTTCAGGAATGTGCATTAAACATTTCCTGTAACAAATCACACTGTTTTGAATTTATCACTGACTTATGGTCAAGACTTTTATGCAAAATTCACAGCAGATCAATCAGCAGCAACCAAATGGGGCAAACTGTGAAGCGCCTTTCCTAACAAAGTAGAATTACTTTGTTTTTTGGATATCATATGTTTGGACAGGTCCTTGTGCTATACAACCATTTCGGACTGGCAGCTCCAGGCGAAAGCATTCTAAGTATTGGAATCAATTCATCTAATTTATCCGATAACTGAAAGACTGAATTTATAAGTGGTGCCCTCCTCCCCCTCTTCACATGTTACTCCTAATGGCCACTCCAGCGTATGGACAAATGGGGCCGGCCCGGTCATCCATGGCAATCATAGTACGCAGAATATAGCTGTTCAGAAAACATAACAGAAAATACATATCAATACCCAACCTTTAGCAAACAATTACAAAAAAGACAAAAAGAAAGTGGAAAATGATACACAAATCGATGTGGTCATACATGACATTTAAAAAAAATAATATCGTTGCACATGGGTGAACCTAATAATAGCCTACAAACGGTGAGAATCTGCATTCTCCATAACGTTAAAAAAAATTGACAGCTACACAGAAAGATAGTACCTCAGTTATAATGCCAAAATTACTGTTGTGTTAATAACAAATCAAAACTCGTTCCGGTGTAGAGTCGTCAAAAGTAAACTTACACAATATTTACCGTCTCCATTGTCTTTATTATAACCCAGACAGCGAGGTACTTGCAGCAAAGAATCTTCTTCAACTGATATTACATGTGTTTTAGAAACATTTTGAATACATAACTTTATCAAATGGTATTTTTCCAAAACTTGCACTCCCTGCATTCTTACTGAATTTTTCCCTTTCGCTCAAGGTCAAAAAACAATTGACCCTTATGGGTTTCAGTTTGATGCGTGGGCCTACTGCGCTCACAACCACAAAAGCAAAGCAAGTGACCTTCGCTCAGAATGCAAATACATTCTGACTTTTCAACAACATGTCTAAACGCATTCATGAGAAGTGGTACTCCCATACACTTGCAAACCCGCTATTTCCATAAAACACTGCAGGTGGCTCCCTCAGATTTCAAACTCTACAACGCTATTTACTGTATGACTTAGATGACAGGAAAACACGACTTTTTGCCTTCCTGCTCCACATCCCATCCCAGCCTCATTAACCCTCACTTTCTGATACAATATTTCATAACTTTAACAAGTGCATTGTTGTGTTGTTTTATATGTCTGACCGGCGATTTCCGCGTACACAAAAACATGAATAAAACATGGCGGGCACAGCGACAGAATCTGACGCACTTCACGCCGTTCAACACCCAATCAGTGAATTCTCCACATGTCCGCGAACGTGATGCTACGGATTAGCCAATCGGTATCTTGTCCACGTAGCGAACAGGGAAGTGTGTCCGCGGAGCGGACATAGACATCACTCATTTTTTCAGACATACTTTTTGGTCGTTTTAAAGAAAACTACTGGACGGATTGGCACCAAATTTACAAAAGCACGCTTTCGGGACCATGCTCCTGCCCCAAATTTGGTGAAAATCCGTCCAGCCATTTGGACTGTAGACATGCGTAAACTTTTTCCCCCATTCAGTCTATGGAAAAAAAAGACGTTTTGGGACCCCCCTATAACTTTTCTCCCCCTGCACCAAACATCACCAAACTTTGCAATTCAGAGTGGCCCATATACTATTTTTGCAAAGTTTGATGAGGATTCATCCAGGGAGAGCGGAGTTATAAGCTGTCCAAAAAGTGCTCTTCCTATGGAAACAGCAACTTAACCATAACTACACGGCAACTACCGTGGCTGTGTAATTCCGAGCCCTCCGCCTCCACTTCTGATCTTATGATTGGAGGTTGCTAGATGTTTTGTAGCTTGACGTTATCCTGCAAGATGGTAAGAATCAACGGAGTGTAAACTTGCTTCTCAAGGTCAGCAAGCAGGTTGGACTGGTTGAACTCACTGCGAGACAATTATATGGTGCAGCTTATGGCACGGGTGATACGGAGGTAGATGATTGATGGGGGAAGTTGGGGTGGGTACATTAGAACGTAGAGGAGAATCGCAGGTGCCCTTCTGGCTAAATGAGCTGCTACTGCTGCTGTTTAAATTGACACGCCGCTTGCTCGAGCACAAGCCGGGGGCAGAAAGCTGGATTAGCATTTTCTCCCCCTCTCGCTCTCCTCCTCACCTTCGCCACTCACCTGTTTTTTCTCTGTATTTCTACCCTGTCTGTGTTGTCCCATGCATTACATTAGCTTGAGCATCTGTATAAAATTAAACATATGTCACTCATTATTGTTGTCTAATCCTAGCATGTAATTCAGGCAATTGATTAAGGAGACAGACTTAATTGTTCCTGATGCTGACATAACCTCATTCCATTAGATGAGATGCCGGGTGCACTTTTACCGTGCCTAAGCACATATCCCGTATGGGGATTGTATTTCTGTATGCTATACTAGGGTCTGCCACATACGTCAAGATTTCCCCGCGGTTTCATTCCAAAAGTTAGTATCTATATATGTTCATAATGTATGTTAAATTTGCAAAAAGGCTATCGTAATTCATACTGTTAATTCTATGAACTCACTGGGTAATGGATGGTACACACCAGCGTCTTAGCTTGCTGTGCCCTGCTTACGAGTGATCGCGGTACTGCACAGTCTTCCTTGTTATGATTACGTTGCAAACTCAGCACACAATGATATTGTTGGTCGCCATCTTGGATAGGAACACAGTGTAGTTCCAAAATGACTGTATTTTACTTCAACATACTTTTTAGGAGCTATGGATGTGAAAAGTGGGACTTAATGGTGCTGTGTCTTCCCTTATCGGGATATGTTAAATAAAGTAATGGAAAACCATGCAACTGTTATGGACAACCGTTTTGTGTCATTACTCATTGTGGCCATTCCATTACTGGGTTGGGAAATCTCACCCTCTATGTTAATTGCCCAACAGGTATACATTTGTGGAAGAGAAATGTTTTGTATTAGTACACATCTATCTCTCTGCCTATCGCTCTGTCTACATCTCTAGCTATCCATCTCCCTCTATGCATTTTCTATATCTCTATCCATCTCTCTCTGGACCTATGCACATTTTAGAACTCTGTGTTACTCGATAGACCTGTTGCCCCCTAGGCCTGTCACCCCCACCCTCTGTCTGTCAGAAGTAGTGTTTCAGATTGTATTGATCTCTGTATTTAACTCTGTCCCCCTGTACTCTCGAAAAGGCATTTGTTCAGTCGACTTCATAGCACAATGCTTTGTCTATGACTCTAGCATTTGTGCTTAGTATCAATCAGATCCAGCTAATCAGAAAACATTGTTGCCTAGTTTACAGTCCTTCCGCCTACCCTACGCAACCCCATATCTGACTCCACTCATCCTCTCATTGCCTCTATCACAATGTAAGAGTACTTGGTTGTTGCAAGTGCACACCAATATGACTCTATTTTATGAAACATTACCATTGTATAAAAAATAACAGTCCAAATTGTATTGAATTCTCATTGTTAGTAAAGAAAGCTGTTTTACTTGTGTTCAAAACATGTTAGTCATAAATTAATTTTACTGAAATAAATTTGACTGGAAAAACCAGTAATAATCTCTTTGCATTGTAAAAGTGTCAGACCAGAAATAACACAAGAACACTCTCCCACATATGCATATAGTCTTGTTAGCTAATTAATAATAATTTAACATGGTTTGATTAAGACTGTGTATATTAATAGTAATGTTTGAACTAAATATTATGTTCTGGTAAACAGAAAAAATGTTGTCTTATTTTAATCTCGAGGTCTAAATAGAAAAAGGAACATGATATTTTTAATTTCTGCGGTAAAGGATAATCTGAAAGCCAAAGAACCCTTCTGCATGTGCACTAGTAGGTAAATGTTGACACCGGGCATTTGTGGATCCATGCCTATGGTCTCATGATTAAGATGAGCATCTTTTATGAGAGTTATTGAACCAATATGATAAACAAATTAGTTTCTTATCTGTTCATGTCTATCAGGACTTATACTATGTGCACCAAGACCGGAGGGATGTGTGGTATTATTCTGGGCTGTGTTGTGTTACAGCCTCTTCAGATGAGGAAATAAGTACCTTCCTTAGTCAAATTGGTAAATATTATATTTTTGATAGTTCAGCACTGTGTTTTTCAAATACTATTTAGAATTATCAATACCTGAAAGCCAAGGGGACCTTGGATTTGTTAACTCTGAAAAAAGAGGCTGATTGTAAGTTGTCCCTGAAATGTCTATAGTGATAATTCCAAGGTTAACATTGAGTAACTAAGCAGAAAAGAAAATAACATGAAGTTGAAAGAAACACAAACGACGAAATGTAAGTTTCGATACAGAATAGCTGCCGAAAGAGATCAACCTGCATTTTACATTGCGAGAATGGAAACACAGAAATTCAAGTTGCTTATGTTTTTGTAATTATTGTCACATGTATGTAAATGTGTGCTTGATGCAAAACAAAGTTCTACATTTATCTTCAACTTGATGCAAAGACAGCACATTTTATAAATTAAAATATAACTAATACATAGTTTGTTTTATTTGAATGCAGTTAATAGTGTTATTTATTTTGACAATGGGTACTAAAATATGCGTTTGATTTCTTACATCAACTTAATTACCTCCTACAAATGTGTGTGTGTCATGGTCACCATTTGCCCGTGGATGGGTTCTTCAATCAAAACTGGAGCATCACCATCACGAACTGAACCATTAGATCCCTATTCTGAGACGATCATGCAGCTCCTGTTTGTCTGTTTGTGGTGCCCATCATCAGGAACAACATGGCCACATTTAATCTATGAGCACATGTAGAAAGAATCTTTTTTATTAGGTATGTGTAACAAATCATGTGTTCTCACAACTGGAACATCATGTGCTTTGAGAGAAAATGGGTGATGGAACTCCATAGAATTATATTTTGCTACTCTGAACTTTCACTTGCACAATTCAAGCACTTGGATTAAAATATTAAAGATGGAATCTGAAAGATGAGGCTGTCACCCTAAACATGAGTACTATGGCTTAGAGTAAATAATCTGTTCTTCCATTGGTTATATGTGACAAACCTTGCAATGACTCAGTTGAATGTAATCAACTGTTCCTACTGCATTAAGAAATATAACGAGTTAGTAAATTCCCGACCATGAATAATTATTGCAAAGTGTAACTTGTTATCTTCTTTTTGTGAAAAGCGAGTACACATTAACTGTGTGTGTGTGCACCTTCCGTGTCTTGCATTAGGTAACATGATGGAGTAGTTTCAAAGAGCGGACGTTTTGCTACGCTGTGCACCAATGTCATGACAAGGGACGTAGCACATCGGATTGACATGGTGATGTCAGCTTGATGGGTGTGTGTTATGATTTACTGCAGCCAGGGCATTTGAACTTAGGGTGATTGATCAACGGATACAATTATCACAAGGTGGTGGTTGCCAAACCGTGTGGTTCACATGTCTAAATATCAGAAAATCAAAGGTAAGATGCATTGGAAAAAAAAAATGGTGAGCAATCGATATATGATAAAAAATACATGCTCTATCCATTGGGACAATACAATTCCTGGAGACCTTCTCCTTTGAAGACTTACAATGTCCATAGCTTCACAAACCTGCCTTTCCAAAGGCCACAAAATGAAGTCCAGTGGGGGGCCCATCACTGATTTCTTTCATGTGTTTTTTTTTTATGTATAGGATAAAGTATCCCTCTACTGTATGATAAACGAATATTTCAAGTCCAAGGAGTTTTGTGACCAAATAGAGGAACAAGGACGAAGGCAAGAGTTCCTTTATAAGGTCACAGAATTACAAAGTGACTTGCAATATACTTACATGGCCAAAGACTGACATTCCCTTTTATCCTATGGGCCTCACTATAAATTGGGCGGTATCCCAGTGGTAAATTCACCAGATTACCACCCAATGTAACTACTGTTACCGCCACTTGGTTCAGTGGTTTTAGCAACGGATCATAAGTGGCGTTGACTGTAAGTCCCCATTTTGTTTAGTGCATAGGACTCAATGGGGCATATTCTGCGCAATTACCACTGCAGTAATTGTGCTGCGGTAATTGCACTAGAAATGGTTGGAAAGTCAGCCCATTGCATCCTCTTACTTACCCCCCCGAACTCAGGATTGGGCGGTGCAGTAATGCGGCAGTAGCGCTATTACTTCTGCATTTTTACAGCACTACCCAACCTATAGCGAGGCTCTGTGTATAATATAATGTAAGAGATCTTCCATTAGGTGATCCATAGAATCATTATATCCATATAATCATTATAGAATCTGTTTGGATTCATAAAAGCAAAAATGTAGCCCCTAATGTATTGAAGAAAAATAATTCAAGCAGTTTATTAAAATTTATTGAAAACAATGTTTCATTTTATGCTTCAAAATAAGCAATAACATGTAGATTCTTGCTTGCGTGTTAAACTTCAGAAGTGCACAAATGAAACATTGTACCATGACCAGTTATTTGTCAATAAACGGTTGTAAATTGAGGCAGAAAAAAAGTTCCATAAGCAAGAAATTTGAAAAGCTTTTTCCAGCATTAATTAAGTGTTGCAGTGCTCAAGCACAAGGCATTCTGATGTTACAACTGAAGTATAATAACGTATCATCAAAACACGGAGAGGTACAAGGGAAAAGAAGCCCACACCTAACAATCCCTCCCAAGCACCACTCAAACCTTTCCTATAAAGAAAATAAAGCCATCAAAGATTTGAAAAATAATCCGGACATAACTCTCAAACAAGCAGATAAAGGGGGCAAAATTGTTCTGATCAACACAGAAGATTACCTACAAATGGCAACAATTCCCCTATCAGACACCCAATGTTATGCAAAATTAACCAACAGCCCACTTTCTGAACTAGTCAAAGAATGGCAAACTCTAAACAACCAATGGCTGGAAATTGGCCTTCTAACAGAGGACGAAAATGCTTTTATGAATACATCGGCCCCAGTACTGGCCACCATTTACTTCATTCTGAAAATTCACAAACCTTTCAAAGAATTGCCACCAACCAGACCAATAATTAATAGAATCGGCTCACGTGCTGAACCTATCTCTGCATTCATTGATACACATCTACAACCCTTGGCTAGAAGCATGGCATCATTCATTCAAGATTCAAAACACATGATCCAACAGCTCACATCAGTCAACTGGGAACCCAACTTCCATCTTGTAACGTTTGATGTCACATCCCTCTACACCAGTATACTTCACAATAAAGGAATGGAAACTACCCAATCATTTTCTCAAAACCAGATCAATTTCATACCACCAACAGAACCTCATGCTCCTGGAGATGCTTAACTTTACCCTGAACAACAACATTTTTATTTTCAATAATCAAATCTACAGGCACATCCAGGGCACAGCCATGGGGACGAAATGTACTCCCTCGTATGCAAACATCTACTTGGGTCACTATGAAATCTATCATGCATGGAAACATTCTCTGTTCACGGACCACAACTGTGTAGTTTACTGGGGACGCTACATAGATGATATTCTGGTAATATGGAATGGCACACGAGCACAATTAGAAGATATCACCAACAACTCAACAAGAACAAGTACAACCTTAAATTGACAATTAATGTAAGCACTACTAAAATTCAATTCCTGGACTTAACGCTCTATCTACAAAATGATCAGATCTTCACTACCCTTTTTGTCAAACCCACTGCAAGAAACAGCATCCTTAATGCCAGTAGCAACCATCCGACACACATCATATACCATATGGAGAATACCTCAGAATCAAAAGAACTGCACGCTAGAATCTGAGTTCACCAAACATGCCACAGAGGCAAAACAAAAATTCAAAATAAGAGGTTACAAAAAACAACTGCTCAATAAGGCTCACACCAAAACACTGTACAGATCAAGATCAGATCTTCTTCTAAATAAAGTTATCACCAAGGAACCCAAACCCCCTCAACCAAGATTCATAACAACCTATAGCAGTGAAGTTTCAACATTAAGGAAAATCCTCTCACGCCACTGGGACATTCTCAAAGCTGATAAAGACCTACTAGACTATCTAACTGAAAAACCTAATCTTAAATTTAGGAGAGCTCCAAGTTTGAAGAACATCCTTTGCCCCTCGCATTTTCAACACAACAACAAAGAACAAGGTTTACCTCAACTCTGGACCAGATAAAAACTCAAAAGCAACTTCAAATGTGGGACCTGCAGCATATGTCATTTCTCCTGTGACAATAAGAAAACTATCAAACTACCAAATGGCAAAAGCTACACCATTCGTAACTTCATCAAGTGCAACACTAAATTTACAGTATATGGCATAACCTGCTCCTGCGAGAAGCTATACATCGGAAGCATCATCGGAAGCAACTGGTCTGGTGTGGCAGAAAAGGGAGCTTCAGCTGGTCTGATCCTCCAGATGCTATGAGGCCCACTGAGGGGGACTCAAGGGCATGATAGTTCCATTCAGGTCTGCTCTCCTAGGTTTAGAAGATGCTGGCGTAGAGTGGCAGGTCTTGATCCTCAAGAAATGTCCCTCTTAATGTGCCCTGGAAGTTGGGTAGGGGGAGAGCTCTCCTCTGCCTTAGACAGCTTCTTCTTGACCTCAGACTCAGGGCTTTGTAAAGTGAAACTTTCCCAAAGGGAGTCCAGTGAGTCCTTCTCAGGGATGTTCCAGAGAGAATCTAAGAGGTGGTGGGAGACTCCTGCTTTTAAATGCAGAAGCCTGCAAGTGATTGGACTAACGCTTGCCTGCTTTGATGGTGCAACACCAGCACTTGAAATGAGTGGACTTTGCCCTTCTGACATCACACCCAAAGAGCATAGTGATACAGGAAGTTTAGGGAACAGGAAGGAGAGAAAGAGCGCGAAACCCACCTGTGTCTCTTTTCACAAAGAACAAAGGCCTTTTAGAGCTCAAGACCATAGTGTGAGGCTATTTCTTTTGGATGGGTGTGCTTCTTTTATGCTTGGGCTCATGACTGCTGCCTGCTGGGCGGCTGTTTCTGGTGGAGTGTGTTTCCTGCCCTAACAAAGAGATCAAAGAAGAGGCATGGCCATTTAGGTTCCTGACTCACTGGAGCTAACACATGTGTGATGTCAATGTTGATATGGTGGGCATGATCATAAGTCATGCCCTGAACCATGTCTAAACCTGGGCAAAGTTTTATTTTAGAGTTTATCCTGTCAAGTTCACAAGATGCTTATGAGCATCATAGTTGTGGTACAGTGGGGCATATGCTAAATGTAACTCCTGCATTGCAGAAGTGTGGCTGTCACTGTAGCTGTCAAATGGGCAACTGTGACCTCTGAACCTGCTCTGTGCCACTGGTAGAGCTGGCACTGCAAGTCAGGGTACTGATGCAGCAGGACCCAGATACACCCTATGCTTTTGGCATGGAGCTTATGAAAGGTGAATCTGATCAGCAGATTGCCCTTTTGGAGATGGAATCATCCACATCATTTCATTATTTACTCAAAATCAAAAGGCAATTCATCACACATATAATGTAAGAGATCTTTCATTTGATGATCCATATAATTAATATAGAACCTGTTTGGATTTAAAAAAAAAATGCAACTTTTACTGAGTTGCAGACAAAAAGTTCAAGCAGTTTAATAAAATGTATCAACATTTTTTATTTCATGTTGTGCTTTAAAATAAGGAACAGCATTTCTTAAACTCTTGGAATGCACACATTAAACATTCTACCACAAACAGTTCCTTGTCAATCAATGGGTGTAAAGTGACAGAAAACAATTGTGTAAGCAAGAAATATGAAAAGCTTTTCAAGGCTTTAATGAAATACTGCAGTGATAGCTGGAATTCTCTCTGTTGCCTCAAGCAGGAGGCTTTGTGACGTCACATATGAAGCGTAATAACTGATTACAGAGTAGTTGAGATGTCATTTTCTTATTACAGGTTAGTTGGGATGTCACAACTAGCCTGTAAAAAGAACATTATTTTCAGGATTTTGTACAGATATTGCAGGCTGCCATGTACTATGCTGATATGTCTTCCTTACTTTGTGTTGCAGGTCAAAAGATCATGTTCTCACATCTATTTGTGTGTGCAATGTACTAGATAAGCTGTCGCTGTATACAGTAATTCTGCCAAAATCCCCATTGAGGCGAATGGACTCCAAAAATCCGAATTTTCACCGCGCATCGACTATTTGTATTCTTGTGGTAAGCCCACAGGACCAAGTGGGAGCAATGGTAATCAATTTTGGCTGTAATTATGTGGATTTATTTCTGAATTACCACCAAACTTGCGATGACGTGCAAAATCCATTACATTAACCATGTGCCTTAATTTATGTTTCAACTCATATTTAGCCCAGGCCACCTTGCATGTAGCATTGTGGGTTTAACGCAAATCAGTGTATCAAGAAACACTACTGATTTCACCAAATATATCTTAGAACCAGACATAGATGCCCACTCCTCCTGCAGTCCGAATAGCGAGACCTTGGTAGAGTCATGTTGGGGAATGGGGAATCATCAGCAAAAGATGGCTTTAGCATGTCCTCCACACCTCAGATGCCAGTAAGGACATCACCTGATCTTGCTGGAGTTATGTGAATTGTAATTGGTTATTTATAACACAATCAATACCCAGAGGTTTCTTGGCATAGACCTGGGGATTGAACCTGTGTTGCTCCACTTCGTTTTGCATTCAGGGCGAGCGCGTTGTCCTTGAGCTATCCTCCTGAGAAGTCAACACAACAATGAAGATATGAGGGCATTGCATTTGCATAGAAAAGTTAAGAATGCACATATTCCATGATAGGTCCACGATGAGACAGCAAAAGGGTGCACAACGAGACTCCCTTAAAAAACACAGTAATAATGTTTTGCCAGAAATGCGCACAGTGAGACAAAAGAGACCTCTAATTCTCTACAAACTGTCCATATCAATGCACGGTTCCAAACCAGCCTGTTACGAGATGGTGTTGACCAATATTTCAATGGTGTCCCAATCTTTATACAATCTAGTGCTCCATTGCTTACTAGATCATTCACAATTTAAGAGAAGGGATGCGATCGGGATGAATGTATTGATCTCATTAACATCTAGCGTTTCAGTGCACCATTGAATATATTGATGCTTGAATAAAACCAGCTGACTCACTGCTTTCACATTTCTGACCTGTGCCTTTGTCCCCCCTTCTACCGCCGCCCCCCCCCAACCAAGCATCGCCTTTCCTCCTTATTCTCAGCATCGTTAACACCTCAGGGCAGAGTTCCGCTTAGCTGCGACCATTTGCAGCTAAGACAGATTGCTTCTTTAACTTGCACACCATTTTAGATTTTGCTTCCATTACAGAGCTGAAATTGTTTACAGTTCAATTCTTTTTCATTTAATTGAAAACAATTGAAGCTACACGAAGTTGGGCGCTGAAATGCCATGTAGGGTAGGGAGATGGTTAATGTATTGATCTCCTCGGTTTAACTGCAATCTCAGCCAATTAGATGTTAGTGGCCTAATATGTATTATATATATCGCTGACATATACTGTCACTGTTTTTGCTGTTTAAGGATTGTATTATAAATACAATATGCAGTAAATAGTGCTCTCCTCAGTAATGGGTTTGAACCGTTAAATGCATTTCTGACAAGCCATGATAATCAGTAAAATGCATGTATATAACCTGCATATCTAAGAAATTGCTTTTCTGTGAGACTATTCGGGAATATAGATTCAGACTTGCATACTTCTGTAAGTAGTTTTGCAATGGGGTAATTCTTGTAATTATGTAAAAATGTTGGTGAATTCCCCCACCCATTTTTTGTGGTGTGAACTGTACGGTAATTTTAAGAATATTGTTCAGTTTTCAAATCTGAGTAAGATTACCCATCCTTTTTTAAAAATGATTTAAGACCATTCGGAGGCTAAGGCTTCTTTTAAAAATTCAGTTGAAGGGCTGTTAGGGATACGAAGCACCACTGAAAATCTATGGGACTTCACCTGTTGTGCCTGTCTTAGGACGCATAACTTCCCTGACATGCCATGAGTTCTCAATATTGATGATGGCACCAATTAGGTCACCAATGATATCAACAGCAATATTGATAGCTGGATAGCCATGCCCTCTGGGTGCTGCACACCGGAACTGGAGTTCAGCAATGACCTGTGCAAAGTCGTTCCTCATGCTGTTCACACAGTATGGCATGCAGCTATGCCCTCAGTGCTGTACCCCTGGCCAAAATAGCAACTGGGCATGGCCTGTGATCATAATGTGTGAAAGCTTAGAATGCAGCATTGCCATCTCTCGTGCAGAGTTCCTCAGATAACAATGAACAAATAGCATGGCTGCGGACAGAGGCATTGCTAGGGGGCGCTAAGGGGGCCATAGTCCCTGGTCTGTTGGTTGTAGCCCCGGACAGAATCTTAGGAGCTACAACCATAAGGCTAGCTAGCCCCCAGTCCCGACAGTTCTGACATTAGCGTAGCCCCGGGTCTTTTCCAGACCTAGCAACACCCCTGGCTGCAGATATGGCATAGGGTTACAAATAAACAATACAAACAATACAATACGCATGGCCTGACATGGACTTGTGAATGGGGTAAGTGTGGTGAAAGTCCATGGCAGGAATTTCACACGCACGGATTGGACTTAACAAACATAACATCAGCTGCAGCAGGGATACAATGAGTAACAATATGCTGCAAATGTACACAGCGGGTTTTGGGGTATGCAGCCATGTTTCTACCAGTCTGTGGCACTTAAGACCGCCATTTCATGGTTGGCTATTGCTGACAGTTTTGATCCAAAGGTTGGGAGCATGATGGAAACAATTCTGACACCAAGTCGGATATGGCGAACATGGGCTACATTTAAGCGACTTACGTTGTGTTGTTGATTGCACACAATAAGAAGGTTTAAACCAGAGGATTTTCTTGGGCAGGAAAAGTTGGCAGCTACCATGTAAAGACCTGTGAAACAGACATAAAGCCTTATATTGAATTACCTTGTCACAAGTAGTATACGTGGGCCGAACAAACTGATATCCATGGTCCACATATGCATACGTGTCTGCCAAATATGTTTTGAAATGGTTAGAGTTTGTACATTACTGATTTGGGCACGCCTAGATGAAAGGAATCATGTTAGTCTAGTCTGGAAGACATTTCTCCATTCATGACCATAATCTGGTCTTGTGGTGAGAAGAGTTTTAGGATCATCTGCAGATGTCCTAGGTGAAAAACAAATCCTACCGCAGCTGCAACTAGAAGCTGTTAATTGAGTGCCAAAGCAGCAACTAACTTTATGCCAATATGCAGGGGTCCAAGCATAACTCAGGAAGGATTCAACATTTAGTTTGCTACAAAGATGTCTGATTTTCTTCCATTTAATTTGAGTTGATTTGCATAAATACATTTATCAGCTACTTCTAAATTGTTCATAGCCCAACCCACTTTGGTCTTTCAGCCGTGCAAGAGCCACTGTCACTGTGACAGGCAAACCCAACAGAAATGCATCATCATGCATTCAGAGGTTTTTGTAGGTCGGGATTGTACAACTCAGACCCAATATGCAAGACAGAGTGAAAATGGTCAGTTTGGCTAAGACAATCACAATGCTCCAATCATAATGTCCAGTTGGAATACAATTCTTGGATCTGCAAGTATCTACTGAAAATACTGTGATATGGGCCATGTGACCCAGACACACCAATCACAGGATTCCCAGAAGGGAACATATGGCTTTCACATCAAGCACTGTGAACAGCAGGAGAGGGCAAGAGAGCTGTGAAAAGCAGCTTCTTCTGAGGCATACTCAAACGCAATTGTAAGCAAAGAGGCGCATAAGCATGTGCAGGAAGTAGAGAGAATCACCCTAAGTAGAATGGAATCAGCAATGAATCAGTAGCTCCCAGTGGAAAGTGATTTGAAATGGGTTGCATGAACCTGGAGTAGCAAGTTCAAGCGAAATTGAAGTCTATCCCTAAGGTGTGTGCGATGTTACTGTTCAAATTCACTTCCATAAGAAGTTAGCAAATATTCCTTTTGGTAATCCGTTGACGTTGGCACAGTTGACCAAAGTTGATTCAATTTTCCAAACGCATTATTTGAGGGACACCGTTGTTTTTGAAAATGTTGTTACATTACACAAAACAGAGGTTTGTAAAAAAAAATTCGGAGAGATTCTGCTCAACTTCGTTTTGTGACTTTTTTCATTTTGGTGAATGCTGGTAAAAAATGTCCCTAAAATATAAACAAACTCGTCTTTTGCATAGTTTGTCTATTCCAAACAAGACAGCATTCGATAGTTTTAATAACACATTTGAAAAAACTGTTCATGAACATAAAATGATTGGGATATTTAATTGGACCAAGCAAGAACAAAGCCAAACGAAGGTGACCATCTTGTTGACCTCTAGCATTTGTTTGATATCTGCCTCATAGAACTAGCTGTGAGGCCTAGAGTATATGGCATATAGCCAAGTTATGCGTGTCCCACATGCAGTGTATCACGACAGGCCATGTTCTGGGTAACCCATGCCACAGCATGCTTCCCACGGGTCATGCCAAAGACCACTCTTTTAATGCTAATTGCAGACAACACCACAGGCCATGATCGCCATAGACAAGGCCCCTGCATTTGGAGCAGATAGACACTGCCCAAATGTCACGTCCTGTTCATGCTCATACCACACACGTATAGCCTATGGCCATGACCCACGTGGCAAAAACCTCAGTTTGTGGTGTGCATAGATCATAGAACTGTTTGATACACATAGAGTTTGCCTATGGTTTCCAGATGACTCCATGTCAGGAAGGACACCATATCTCACTGTTGGCTTCCACTTCTCCAGCACTCGCCTACTGGGAGTTGTAGTGTTGGATCACTTTAATTGAATACAATGGACTCAAATAAATCAAAGGTAAAAGTAAAACAAATGAATAGCAAAGGGGGGGCTTCATGACATGGAGTTATCTGGAAGCACTAAGTGGGAATCACATACAGTGTTTTGTCTTAGTCAGTGGCATATAGTGTCTTAGGATGCTGAGTGTTGCTTTAAAAAGGCAATGGGCAAAAGACATGCCCTTTGCGACCCACATACAGGGCATCAAAACAATCAATTCTCTGCTGGAACTGACTCTCAAGCTTTAGTGACTTGGGCATGAATTGCAGACTTGCCTACAGAATACAGACTATGCCCTATGTACGGAGCATTTTGACAGGTTATGCTCTGAGCGTGATGTTAATTGGAGTAATGCATTCATGTCCTGACTGCAGTCTGAGCTCAGAGGACATTAGAAAAGAGGTTTTCCTATGGGTGCAGTCAGCATAGCTACTACACACAGGGCATGCCTGCAGGCCATGTGATCAGACCATAGGGCATGGACACATTGATGTCCTTGAATGTCAGCTTTGCCATCAGTACCACCTTTGTTGATGGCATATGATGCATCCGAGTGTTTTTATGCTTCGAAAACATAATCGTATTGAAGATGACTGCTGTTTTTCACAGATTAAGGGCTATTTAGTAATACACGTTAGTATGTGACCTAAGTACAAAAACCAACTCCTTAAGGAAATGTATCATCCCTTCATTTGACAGAATTTCTTTTTTAAATCAGAAACATCGCCATGTAATGTTTAACTAAGAAACCATAACCTTCATCTTTGTTGCATTACTCATAACTTCACACATGACATCACAGCTGGCATCAGAAATAACATAATTATTTCCATGACCTGTGGTTACTTCGCAGAAATAAGTCCAGAAGCCATGTGACATACTCAGTGATGCTGCTGACTCTAGGCAAAGGACATTGACTAGCCCCTTACCTCCTGCCCAATACAACTACCCAGCACCGCACAGGAAAGGGACTCTGGTAATGTGCTCTGGATACTTAGGCAGATTCCTGGCATTCAGCTACGCCCTACTGCAGAAGTCCTGTCCTCAATATTCAATAGGCATGGCATGGTTGGTAGCCAAAACCTATAAATATTGCACATTCCAAAAACATGACATCTGCTTGGAGCGCCCATACGTTATGGCATGTGATGTGATTTTGCACTGATTGTTTCCCTGCCGGCACTGTACTTGTACCAATTCCACAAGTGCACCACTATTCCTCATGGAATGCACAAAGCACAGCCTGAAGGCCAACCCTGGGGATATTGTATCTAGTACACAGCCTGTAGCCATGCCAAGTACAGTACCCCTGCCCAGAGTACCCACAAGGTGTGGCCTAGGGCCATGGCCTCTGGGTATTGTCACTACATTACCCTGTAACAAACTCATGGTGACAACAGCAAAGACAGACACAAGTGATCACAGTTCAAGGGTAATTATTGAACTATAAATGCAGGGTGGAAATACACCTAAACCTAACCTAAATCTAAGATGGGAGAAAGCGTTGAACATCAAATGAAAAATAAGGCAGTCCTTGCAGCGTCTTGTCAAAGTAAAAAGCCTATACTAAGAAAAACCTATTGCCAATTCCTTACAACTAATTACAACTAATTACAGAAAAGGGGCGGGAAAGGGTATTCAAAAAGAAAGAAGAAAGTGTTCACAAATAAGTCTTGATGTGATTGCCTTGAGGACTCCCTTCCCCACGTTTTTAGTGCTTTAGATGCCTTTGGTCCCATTCAACTTTTCAAAATGATGACTGTTTTTGTATAGACAGCCACCACAAGTAATTCCTGCAAGAGTGCGTTCTTTGTCAATTGGCATAGGAAAACTAGAGATGTTTCACAATTGCGGTGTGCAGACGTCTAGGGAGCTGTATTCCTGTATTCCTCTGCAGAGTGTGCATGTGTGTCTGTGTGTGTAAGAGAGAGAGCTCTGTGTCTGCAATCTGACATTTTATGACTCATGTGTAATGCTTCTTTGTATACTGTGTGAGAAAATTATCTCCATGTACGTTTTGGACATTTCTTAAATTACTCTTTTTGTGTATTACGGGACGGCAATATCTCAGTGCATTAATAGCTTGCCATTAGTAACTGTGTTTATAGTATGTCCCCAACAATCATATTTGTTTAATTCAGGAGGTGCTGATTAATATGTCTTGTATATTTTGATGTTGATTTACAATGTGGTTTGGTGCCTGACATATCCTTGTATTAAACACTGTGTCGTTGCTGCTCAGGAAAGAACAAAATGCATACATGTTGGTATGTTGGTGGAAAACTAAAGATGGCGCATTAGGAGATGGGGCCTACTGCGTGCATTAGAGAAAGTAGGAAAGGCCCCTTGGTAAAAAAAAAAAAATGCTTCTCTATTGAACAATATGTCTGATTCTGGGCAAATCACATATTTTTTTTATTTTTTGCTTGTTAGGTGCTTATACAGCAAGTAAAATTCTGTTTCAGAGCGTCCGCAGGACAAAGGGAGGAAACACGGGAGTGAAACACATTACAAAATACAATATTTAAGAGCAGTGAGAGGAAAAAGGAAAAAGGACAAACCTACTATGCCCTGTGAGTATTCAGGCCGTGCAAGTGCAGCAAGGAAGAGAGCAGAGGGGGGATGTGCTGGAAATTCGAGCTCAAGGGTGAGCCACAGATGAAGTGCTATGATTCTTGAGTGCTACACAGCCAGAGCCACGTTAGGTGTAAGTCTGAAACTCTGGGGAAGAGGGTGTGCCAATGCAAGCACTGAGGGTAGACAGGAGCTGGGCCCATTGGGTATGGGAGCTTAGGGGCCCCCAAGGATGCATAAAGGCCCCGGACACCAATCACAGGAACTATGGAATCAGCAGAGGAGTGTGGAAGGGAAGGATGAGGTAAAGAGGAAAGTCTAAAGTAGCTTCCGGAATTTAAGAAAGTCCTGCTCAAGGCACAGAGGGAGGGGGAGGTTGTTCCATAGGAGGGAGCCAGCCGAGGAAAGCAAAGAACCACATACCCTCTGTTTAGCAAAACGCTTTACACACAAAGAGTTGGTGCCAGAGGTCTAGAGGGAGAATATTTAGTAAGATAAAGCTGAATATAGTGTGGTCCCTGGCCCCAGACAGCCTTGTGGATGATGCAGAGGGATTTGAATTTAATTTGGGCAGCAACCAGGAGCCAGTGAAGATGTATTAGGGCAGGAGAGATGCAGTCCCTGGGCTTAAGGCCAAAGGTAAGCCTTGCTGCCCTATTCTGGATTAGCTGGAGGGGTCGCAGAGTGGAAGAAGGAAGATTCAAAAGGAGGCTATTGCAGTAGTCATGCCTAGAGAGAACCAGAGCTTGGGTAACATTACCTCAAAGAGCTCTATCATCCTTAATTTCTCAAATTGATATTACTTATAAATGATGCTGTGCGGTTTGCACTCTAGGAGAATAATCAATATTAATAATGTATCTGGTTTTACGATGACCGTCCTTGGGATATTTGCAACTGCACTTGTGTGTACAGACTATGCATGGCATGTGAGACTTAACCTGGCATAAGATGTCAATACATGGGTAAAGAGTAAATGAGGCTGCTCTTGGCATACTAAAGCTGTGCCTGGCATATATTTATCATATTATTTCATACCTTGCATGTGACACTTTAACAGATAGTAACTGGCCATGTGAGGCTTCACTGGCATAAGGAAATAATGTTCCTCGTCGTTGGTGGTTCTGTTGTGTGTGCCCCTGGTATATCATGACGGCACCCATAACATATCGAGGCAGCAATGTAGTTAAAATATGGTTAGAAATTAAAGTAACCTGTTTTCGCTTTAGTATTATTCATTCAGAATTGCGCACCTGGAATATTTTGTTTAACCCTTGTGACATCATATCCAGTGATGCCATCAGGTTAAATATCACATGCCTTCCCTTCCTGTGAAATGATGGGGTGTGTGATGTCACTTAAGCTACCCCTTGTACCTTGGTGAATTGACATTATGCAGAGAAGCTCCCCAGGAGATGCCGCGCTTCCAGAACAATCAGGGATATTTAGGGCCGAGGGTACATAGAAAACACTGCATTTGGTAAATATAGGCTACTTACCGCATGTGGTACATATCGGCTACTTACCACACACGGTAAGTTTTATGACCCAATGCCCTAAAGTACCCATGACATCCCAACTTAGATTAATGTGCTATTTTAAAAACAAGTGGTACTTAAAATGCTGCTTGCTTTAATTATTAGCAATGTAACCATAATGAGAACTTTGACGTTTATACTATTGAGCTCTCTACTTTTGACATGCAAATTAAATTATTTCTCAGCTGAGTAAATCGAAAGGGGATCACTTAGTATAAACATGTAAATTCTTCTATTATATATCTAGAAAGGATGTATGAGATAATACTGTACTGCCGTGTTCTCCTTGTGCTGTATGTGTGTCAGGAAGGGGGAGGGGAGTGTTGTGTTGTGTCTTACTGCTGGCGTGGACTGAGTGAAGGTACTGGGTGATGTCATGGCGAAAATGTTATGTGGGTGCCTTGAATGTTGGAATGTTGTTGTAGGAGTGTGTGTGTTTCAGCCCAGGCAGTTGGAGCCATGTAGCCTGGGTGGTGGGAGCTAGTGGGCTCCGCTCCAGCTCCTGTCCTGATCTGGTCCTAATTGGTGTTATCTTAATAAAACAACTTATGCCAACCTTACCTGCTGCCTCCAAGACTTGCTTCATAACAGATACCTCTCATGTAAAGGACAGCAATACCTTTAGGTATTGTATTCTGATGGTAGCTTGTTCGTGATGTTTCATGGTCAAATGTTGTAATAAACAGGTATATTTGTGAACTGTAAAACATATTATATAATGAATTATAAAACCATCTCGAGGTAAATAGAATTCGTGCTGGGCAATCTAGTTATGCAGTGATTGATGTATTAAGATGTTCTGTGCATTGCATTCTTGTATTATATGTCCACACAGTGCCGCCTAATTGGTTTTATGCAAGAAGGAAGGAAGAAAAAAAACACGAAAGGCTCAGACACGTGTTTATATGAAGCTATTGCTTTGTAATTGTATCTTGGTTAACAAGAGGGTGTTATGCCATCCTCTTGCGTGGACAGGCAGCAACGGCAGACCCCTATGATATCAAGCGCAGCTTGGGGCGGACAATCGCCTGACTCACCAACCACTTGGTCTGGGGAGCTTCCCAGGAGGGCATGTCACCAAATCCTGCAGTGTTTCAAAGAACAGCAAAGCTAAACCAGTCATGGTAATTCACTCGCTGCAAGATGACATATGTGTTAATCATCAAAAGTAAAGACAGACGTGAAACAGTCAAAGTGAAACGACTATGGGGCAAGGACAGATATGTGAACATAACATTACAGATACCAAGAACCGATGGGGACTGTCTCAGGGAATCCGGGATTCTGGCATAACAAAGAAAATCCTCCTCTAGGAAACATGGGCACTTCATCAGTCCAAGCTACACAGTTTTTCAAGATATGTTAGTAAACAAACTAAAATCCATTGAGATCTCAAGCGGGCAGAAGTGTATGTTCCCCACCCCTGCTTGTGGGCTGCGAACAGACACAGCAGCACCTTGATAATCTCCCTGCAGCTGCGCCAACATCTTCATCCAGTGGATGAAATAGTCCCCTTCCTTCTCTGCTGATTTCAATGACAACAACTTGCAACAGGCGTAGCGATTGGACAAAATATCATCTGGTCAGGACATCTAGTGGAACAACATGTTCATTCGAGGCGAGTCCATCCTGTTCATCGAAACATCTTTTAATGGGCTACGACAGGCTGTGGCCTGTGGGGCAAGGTCCACCCTCATATATCCAGGGTCCAACATGCACCACTACATGCTGGAGAGGGAAGGCATATGATGTGGTGAGTTGCTGCTTTTCTCGAGTTATACAAATGCTGCTCTTCTCTTGAGAAGCCCTCGCCCTCAGTTTGACACCACTACGTTAGTCAGTGTTCACCTATCATAAAACAGAACACTCTGTCACAGGAGGTTACACTTCATCTCTGTTGTAAAGGAAAACACTCTACACTTCTACTAAACGGAAAGCTGCTGCCCCAAAGAGTAATATATGAATATTCCTAGTGTTGCCCCAATCAGGAGGTTCCTATTTGGATCTAATTAGGAATGTCTTACTTTTGAACGAGTTTTTATTTCTTTAATATAGCACTTCATGGTGGAGTCCTCAAGCTTCTAACCACCTGACCAAGGATCAATCCTTGCTGCAGGCATCTTCTTGTTCCCAAGCCAAGCATGTTGCCCCCAACCTTTCCTCCAGGCATTATCCATAGTATCAAGGCACTTTCATGCGTCATACAATTACTGTGAGAAGGCTACCATGATACAGGCTGTTCTGGGGTGTGTTTAGGTCTACAGGTAGTTCAATCCCGCTGGTCAGTTGCAGGGATCTTAAATTGTGCTACTTCAGGTATGATTAAATAAACCAGTCCATCTTTTAGGCTCAAAACAAATTGCATTATGGAACATGTAGTCATGTATTTATAACATGTTGCAACGCAAAGTGCTAGGGGGCATGCATTATTAACACCAGCACTTATGGAACATGATATGAGTGCCTTGTTTTAGCATATTTATAATTAAGTGTGCTTACATATATTTAGATTTCCAGAGATCTGTTTGGCTCCTGTATGGATATATGCTTGAATTCTTTCATCTTTAGTTTGCTGAGAAATGTATAGCATTTGGCTAGGCAATATCAACATGTATTATTTGGAATGCAGTAAAGCTACTGGTAATTATTTCTGAGATGATTCTACGTTTACTGCTTGTTCATGGTGAGCTTTTGACTATAGTGGTTTTTTTAGGAGGCTTCAGAGCCCATGTAAATGGCTGGTTAGCTAGTGGGAGACTGATATTCCCATTAAAACAGAACATGTTACATAGCTCACCCACTTCCTCCTGCCATGCTAGATACTCCCCTGCAACAATCAGCACTCAGGGGGATAAACGGGTTCCTGAGAACACACAACAATGACTAAACAACAGGGGAAAATGCCTATGATACATCTTCCTCATACGTGTGAATGTTTGAGCAATTCACACTGCAATAGAGGCATCTGAGCTCAAAGTCTACACATAGCCCCAGTTAGCAATGTTATCTTCCATAGCAACAAACTCAACCACAAAAGTAAACCCATTTCTTTTTAAACTGTCTGCTTAGAGCATTTCCACAATGTCTGCTTGTTAAGCATTCAAACACCATTTGTTTTTTGTATCTCTTCTTGTTTTGGATAATCACACGCAACAAGCTGCATGCCCTTCTCAAAGAATGACGACAAGCAAGGGGTCACTGGGAATTAGCCAGTTCCCAGCACTACAGCAGACAGATTGCCTTCTGTTTTTATTTCGCCTCCCCAATGCGGGTCATGATACCTTTATAGACCCCACCTCAGGGCATACCAGGAGCTATGGCCCATAAACCTTGTTAGATAACCTTGCTGCTCTCAAGCCTTTAACTTGGTCTTCATGGCACATAACACCTGGTGTGGCCCTTGGGAAGAGTATATACAGCTTAAATAGTGCATTCAAAGACTGGACCACTCAGAGTGATTCACCAATAACCTAACAGTTACAGTATACCTTGGGAAAATCTTGCAATGCATTAGGGACCCAATGTAAATTAAGAGCCGATGAGCTCAATGTGAAGGCAGATGGTAATCATTATTGAAGATAAGGCTGCAGACAATACTTCTAATAATGAAGGGAGTCTTGCTCTTGTCAAGTGCATGTTATTGTGCCTTAATGCTAAAACTTAATCCAATTGTCCATGTAGCATTAATGAACCAATATGTTGAACATCCATTTTTCTGCCACCAGATAAGACATAGAAACAACAATGTGAAAATGATCTAAAGAGAAAACCACACACATTTGGTTGAACAATCAATTTTAGAGTATGAAAACAAGTGTCCACCAGTTAACCAAGAGGGAAATGGACCCCAACATTAGAAGGTAAGCGTAAGCAGCAACAAGAGTCAGCCCACGGTTACTAATTACGTGGCCCTTTAGATGTTTTACACTACAACTCCCATGATCATCCTCAATGATAATGCTGGCAAGGGATCATGTGAGCTGAAGTGCAAAACATTTGGAAGGCTACATAAGGAGTAAGATACTTATTAAGAAAGACATATGGGAGCATGACTGTCCCCAGGGTTACAAGAACATACATGTAGAACATCATGGATGACTGTGGCCAAGGAAACAAACAATGATCCTATCACTACACATGAAAAGATCACAGCTTCTTCTACATCTGATACTCTTGATATCCTTGCCCTTGTCATGAGAATCCGTATGAAGCCCAAAGCCAAGTGTAACTCCTGGTATGACTCTGATCTTGTCACCCTAAAACACAAGTGCAGGGTGGCCGAGAGGAAATGGTGTGCTTCATGTTCATCCTCTGACAAACTGGCCTGCCGCCTGCTGCAAAGGCAATACCGGCTCTCCGTCCTTACCAAGAAGCGAGCCCTTATCCAAGCCCGCATCTCCGCGGCATCTAACAACTCGGCTGAACTCTTTAAAATCTGTAAGGAACTTGCCAATCCTGCCGCAGTCTCTACCTCTCCTGTTCCTTCCCAGGCCCTCTGCACGGCACTGGCTTCTCACTTCATTTCTAAAACTCAGGACATCCTGTCCTCACTCTCCTCCTATCGCCTCCCACCTCCCATTCCCTGCCCCTCCTCTGGCTCTCCTGCAGCCACCCCCTCCCTCCTTCTCTGCCTTTCCCTTTTTCTCTGCAGACGAGGTTTCTAGACAAGTCCGATCTATGAAAGTCTCATCAAAACAGGTTCACCACTGTTCCTCAAACTATCAAGGACCATATTGATTCCCTGGCTCCTGCCCTGGCTGAGTTCTGCAATCACTCCTTCACCAGTGGAGTCTTCCCATCCCCCCTGAAGCACTCCCTTGTGCACTCTCTTCTTAACAAACCCTCTGCCGACCCCTCCTGCCCGGCTAACTATGGCCCAATCTCCATCACTCCTTTCCTGGGCAAGCGCCTGGAGTAACTGGCCATCTCCCAGCTTAATCTCCACACTGAATCTGTTGGTCGTCCTCACGACCATCAGTCTGACTCCAGAGCTGCCAGAAGCACGGAAACTGCTCTCCTGAACATCCGTGAAGACCTGCTCTCCAACCTCGACTCCAACACCCCATGCACCCTCATCTTGCTTGATCTCTCCTCAGCCTGTGACACTGTCAACCATGCCATCCTGCTCAACCGTCTCCGTGATAACCTGGGTATCACTGGTCAGTCTCTGGCGTGGTTGACCTCTTTCCTCTCCGACCAACCCTCCCAGTTCCAACTCGGGTCCTTCCTCTCCAATATCTTTTTCTCTACCTGTGGTGTCCCCCAGGGATCTAACCTCTCTCCCTGGCTCTTCAACCAATATCTGGCACTCCTTGAACACTGCATCGTCGCTCTCTGCCCCGACTTTCAGTGCTATGCGGATGATACTCAGCTCATTTTCAGGCTAACCTCGGCCTCCTCCTCTCCTTCCCTCATCTCTGACTGTCTGTCTTCTATTCATGAGTGGTGTGCCGCCAATGACCTCTGCCTTAATGCCAGTAAGACTGAGATTTTACTCATTGGCACTCCCACTCCCTCCTTCCCTGCAGCTCTCTGGCCGGCCTCTTTTGGCCCTCTTCCTGCTCCTACCTGCAAGGTTAAAAACCTTGGGGTCATCTTCGACTCCACACTCTCCTTCTCCCCTCACATCTCTGATGTCACTAAGACGTCACGCCACCAGCTGCGCCTCCTCAGAGGTATTCTTCCCTTCCTCTCCTTCCTCCAGAAGCTCCCAGTCTTCAGAGCCCTAGTTCTCTCTAGGCTGGACTATTGTAACAGCCTCTATCTAAATCTGCCTGCCTCCACTCTCTGCCCTCTGCAACTTATCCAGAACAGGACTGCAAGACTTGTCCTTGGCCTCAGGCCCAGGGATCGTATCTCTCCAGGACTGAAATCTCTGCACTGGCTCCCAGTGGCTGCAAGGATTAAGTTAAAAACTCTTTGCATTGTCCACAAGGCCTTCTGGGGCCTGGGGCCTCAATACCTTCAACTCTCTCTTCCCAAATATCTTCCTTCTTGAGCTCTTCGCTCATCCACCTCCAACTCCTTCAGGGTCTGTCGCTTCTCCAAGTAACGAGTTGGTGGTAGATCTCTCTCCTCTGCAGGGGCCTCCCTCTGGAACAGCCTTCCTGCCTCCCTGAAACTTGAAGAGAACCATCTCCGGTTCTGGAAGCACCTCAAAACCTTTCTCTGTGCTTCTGCTTTTTCTCCCCCTCCCCCCTGCTAAACTCCTGGCTGACTCTGCACTGGCTACCTGGCCGCCCTTTGTGACCTTGGGCCCAGGCCCCGCCATTTGCACATCTGCACTGCCTCCCTGGCAACCCTCGCACTTGGGAACTGTATTCTGTATCCCTATAGTCCCCCACCAGCACTTATGCCTGCTCTTACCTTGCACTTGCAACCATCCGGCTGTTATTTATCCTAATATTCTACTATCCCACATACTGCACTTTCCCCTCCCCCATGTACTGCACTTTCCACCCTCCCTACCCCCTCGCACTTTCACCCTTCCCCTTCCCCCTGCACTTGCATGATCTGAATGACACCTGTCCTAGTAAGATCGTTATCTGTCTTCCCTCTGTTCCCCCTCCCTTGCCTCGTCGCGCCTCGAAACACTGTGTATAGGTGCGTTATAAATACCTTATCATATCATATCATATCATAGCTCAAAGAGGGATCAATACTTTTAGTAACATTTATTCCACAGAGGTCCATTGGAAGGATGCAGGATCCTGCAGGAGCTTGTTCAGATGATCTCTTTAAATGCTGCCCAGCCTTGTTTGAAACACAAAACGTCTTCAGCAGTTGATGGATCTCCAGTGTACGGGCAAGAATGTAAGCAGGTCCAGTCTTGTGATCGGTAAAGTCCAAAAGAGTTAAGTTCACCCAACGGTCAATGCCAGAGCCGCATTGTTGCAAGGCACTGAGGCTGTCAGCGAATCGTCCATAGATGGAGAGCCTGGTCCAATCACTTCTCTAGGTGGAGGCTGCACATTCACAGTGGACACATGCTTTGCTCAGGCTCTGCTATTATTGCACAGGGAACAAAAATGGCCCCAGGCGTTGCCTGCACATTGGAAACCACACATCATTGCATGGAAAGCCATGCTGTGGCAAGAGGGCATTGCCAATTTGTCAGCTGTGGCGTTATTTTAAATCCTTTGTATATTAGCTCTGCTGTGAATACAAGGCTGGTGCACTTGCCTGACACGTATGTCATTCTTTGGAAATTAACACTTTGCATGTGCACTCAGCATAAGTGCATGCACAAATACATCAAATGCAGCCCCACGGTTCTAATTAAGTAACAAAGAGAGGTAAGTGAGTTCGAAATTTAGACGAATGGTTGGAAAGAGTCTGGCTACTTTACAGAAAGCAATGCAAAATTGGGTGCTACCCTATTTTTTGTTTTTCGGGGGACCAGTTCAAAAGTGGGAAGACATTGAGCTAGCATATAACAAAACACTGCGCTTGTTACCCCTATCTTAGGTCTGCGCTATTATAATGCACCAACATTTACCTTCAGTGTGTATTATTTTTCACACTGTACTTTACCAAACACATTCGTATTTCAAATATATTTTATTCTAAGTCTGATTTTTTTTTTTTAAAACACATTCATACATTGAAACAATTTGTGACATACACACAACAAACAAAACGGATACTATTCACTTTTGCTGTTATTCCAAAAACATACAACAGATGTTTCTGTGATGGGGTTAGATACTTGTATATGTGTTCACTAATATTGAGGAACCTGGAAAGAGGAGCAACAGAAGGTCTACCTTTCTTCAAAATACCTCTTGATGGTAGATAGCAACACAAGAACACAGTCTTGTGTACACCATCGACATATGGTAATAGGCATTTCCACTTACGCCGCAGAATTATGGATAAGGTAAACTGCAAAGCCCAGACAGAGGCAACCAGCTCTGGGGCGACTACTCAAGTCCACATGCTCTAGAAATGGAGGTTAGTGACCTACATGTTAGAAGAATGACTCCCTAACCAAACATAGCATAGGGCCTCATTACAAGTTTGCCTGTCCGGCAACTACGGTACCAGTAAGCTTGCCGGTACCATAGTTCCCGGACTGGCAAACGACGAGTTGTGCTCCCAGCTGCCTCTCTGCCTGCCACGCCTGACCTGATGGACAGAGCGGCACCCGTGAGCACAGCATGTCGGATGCACCGGCTCCATTCTGAATGGTGCCGGTGCATCCGATCTCCCCATTCCCATTGAGCCCTATGGGGCTCAAATGTGAATGGGGAGCATTCCATTGCAGGGCCCGCGAATGGGCAATTCCCAGGTCCTGCAGGGCTGTAATGACCCGGTAATTGCCCATTCGCGGATGCCCTTATTTTTCAGAAGTTTGGCAGCAGCAAGGCTACCCCCAAACTTATAATGCAGCCCATAGTCTTTTTATTGATGTTATCTGGTTTTAATATAGATGTGTCAAGAAACGGAACATACTCACGGGGTTGTTGTGAAATCGCACCATAATGTTAAGAAATATCTTGTCCTGAAGAAGGCCCAGAAAATTATAGTCGATAGGCATTTTTAAGGGCCGAAACATATGTCAACTATCTGCAAGGCCACACTTAAGTGCCTTACTTGTTCGGAGGCCATACCATCAAGAGAAGCCTCCCATAAAAAATACTTGCTATTTTGTTGACTCTGTTCATGTGTTGCTATCTACCATCAAGAAGTATTTTGAAGAAAGGAAGATGTTCTGTTCCTTCTGTTTCCATGTTCATCAATAATAGTGAACATGATATACCAACTAGTCACTTACTAACCCCATCACAGATCCATCTGTTGTATGTTTTTGGTATAAGAGCAAAAGTGAATAGTATCCGTTTTGTTTGTTGTGTTGATGTCACAAATTGTTTCCATGTATGAATGTGTTTTTTTAAAAAAAATCACACTTAAGATAAAATATTTTTGAAATACGAATGTGTTTGGTAAAGTACAGTCTGAAAATAATAAATACACACTGCAGGTAAATGTTGGTTCATTATAATTGTGCAGACCAAAGAGAGGGGTAACCAGCTCACTCTTTTTTCATATACTTTACAGACAGAACATAAGTGTTGCAAATGGTTATTGTAATATCAAATGAAAAGTGGAGATACTGCTTTATTGTCTCAATAATACACACCAAATCAGTCACATAACTTCTAGAGTAAGGGCCGGCACATTTGCAATTAGGATTCTGGTAATTAAGCCCACATGTTATGAACCAGTCCCAACGACTCCCATACCAGCAAGGAAATACGTGAACTACGTTTCACGCCTACTGAATTCTGTTATGGTAGTCTCCCTAGTCACGCTTATATTACATGCTGATACGGGCTTTCATTTAAAAGTAAATATTTCCCAATTGTTGCATTAAATATTTACGATGGCAAATGCATTAATAATGAAAATGTGCGTTATACCTGACGAATCCTCACCTTCGTGATCAGCTTTGATATTTTTTTATATGTGCAAGATATAAACAATAAATATGTGGGCTGGTATCAGATATTACATTGCATATGTTTATTAGATGTTTGTTATAAGTGCCTCCCAACGCTGACTCCATGTCTGAAAGGAATAAAAAATGGAAAGGAAGAAAAATTAAAACTGCTGCCAGGGAATGTAAAGAATGGAGATTCATATTTGCGCTGTTGTTAGGACGATATAAATGTTGTTTATCTTTTTAGCAAGCATATTTGCCATTCGTATGGTCGTTAAGCATGTTCATCCATCTTACAGTGATGCACTATTCCATGCAGGAACTAGCAGATGTTAGTTTAGTTCAGGAGTTGCCAACTTGTCACTTCCCCATGTTTTGGACTACCAACCCCTGTCTGTATCTCTGTAACTGATGCATGCCCAGGCAGCAGAGGCATTTGTTTGTTGCAGTGACACTGCTGAGTTAAGATGTACGTTATATCACAGTGACCATCTCATAACATGTTCAGCCACAACTAGTTTGCACATCTGTCCTTCTTGCCACTGCCATGAAACACAGCACATTGAATGACACCATCAGACCATACTGAAGTCATAAACATTTGCCGAGAAATACATGTGAGCAGAGAAGTTTCAATTCTCAATAAATTACCACAAATGAGGTCTCACACGTCCTCATGTTGATGGCAGTGCTCGGTTTTCAGACTGAAGTGGAGGCCAATCACCATCGATCTTAGACTGTTAGTTATGTCATAACTAATTTACTCTGGAACTAGATTTTGAAAGTACATCCGAATTTGTATATTATATTGTATATTAAGTGGAATGGCACTGCTCTATCCCCACTGACTAGCGGTCTGGGCACTACTAAAATAACAATCTGAGCCATTGCTTATTTTTGGTGGCCTGGTGGACTGATGTCCAGGAGGTTAATCTTGTTAGAGTGAACAGAGTAACTGGGTGCTTAGCCAAACCAATAAAGGTACCATGGGCAAGGCTGAGTCTCAGAAGAGGTGAGTGTGGTAAGGGGCCCACAATGAGTCCAACACCGTAAGCAATTAAGGATTAAATTAAGACAGTTAAGTACAAAAGTACTTTTTATTACTGGCCAAAAACACACACTATGAAAAATGGCTAATAGATAGTAAAGTCACACAATAGTAAATAGTAAAATACATATATACAATCACAGTGAGTTAGTGTAAAACATTTGGTTCAACCCCAATACCTCCAAGGAAAGGTAAGGAAACAATGATTACACAAACAGTCCACAGGAATATCAGCCCTGACTTATAAAGTGCATACCTAAGTTGTATGAGGAATTGTGTCCTAAAGTTCCCAAGGTTTCCAATAGTTGTCCAATAGACACGAGCAGACTTGAAATCTTCAGCTGCAAAAAGGAAAGGACCAGTAAACAAGCCTTCTCTGCCTACGCCCCAAGACTATGGAACCTCCTCCCCATCAGCATCAGCATTAGACTCACTGCGCTCCTACAATTCAGAAAATAACTCAAGGCCCACCTCTTCAGGCAGTCTCTCCTCCTCAACACATAGGCCATCATGTCGCCTCTCATGCCACCTGACTCGCTAGATGCCACCCATCCCTCTCCTCCTGCTTCCCGGTACAGATGTGCCCCTCTGTATCCTATCTCTGCTGTATATCTGTTCTGTTACCTCTGGAAAACACTCCTTTGTGTATCAGTATTGTTATATACCTCTTTTAAAATGCTCTGTTACTTCTCGAGGCTAGATCTGCACTCGATAAATACAATAAAAATAATAATAATAGTTTTAGAGGGTGGGAAAAAGTTAGGAGGCTGGTCCTGTGGATGTGAGGAAGGTTCCAAAAGTCAGAAGAAGAAATATTCTGGTGACTCAGACTGCTCCCAGTTTTTGGAGGGATTTTGCCAAAGCCAAACAGTTGTAAAACAATTAAAAAGTTATCAAACTTTTAAAAGGACAGAGATAGGGGAGGAAGTAAGTACCACTGTAACTTACCGCCGTGCTCCAATTTTTCTACAGACTTTGCAGGTTGTTGGAGGGTCGAAGAAGCCCAAGAGCTGAGGGTGCAAGAAGAGTTCCGGTCGTGTCCAGGAGCTTTGTGCACCATTTCACGACTCTTCAGGATGGTTGACCGGATGCAGGAAAGCAATTTTTTGGGATGGTCACTGTTGAACGGTGACAGCAGGGGACACAGATGTTTTGGTGAAAGTCTGTCCATCTCAGGCTCTGTCAATACTAGGACTTTCAGGACAATCTAATGATTCAGTGAGTTCCAAGCTGAAACGCAGAACAACAACTCTTCTGCCGTAGTAGCCCAATTTGGACTTGGTCAGCCCACTGGATGGTCCAGGAACACTTCCAAAGACTCCAAGTCGACAGGCACCTACAAGAAGTCGTGAATGGTTATTCCCACCACTGCTACAAGTCAAAGCACTGAAGAATGTCTTCTAAAATCACCAGCCAGACATGACTCCACCGGGACTGCAGCAATTGTTGGTCGCCAGGATTTCTTAAGATCGGTCCGTGGGTCTTCTGAAGTCTTCATGGCTATGCAGGATACTTGGATCCTCACATGATCTATGGGGAACAGCTGTAGGACTCCTCTTCTTATGGAAAAACTGAGGTGAGCACTGAAACTCAGCCCAACCAATGAATATCAGCCCCTCACACACACCCTAGCAGTGGTCCAATAAGGGACTACTGGTGGTGAAATGCATGCATACACTCCAGACATACAGAAACTAGTTGGTGCATTGGGATCAGCCAGTCCAAACCCATGTCCTGGCTTCCAACACACACGCCCTGCCCTAGTCTGCGAAAAGCACAGCTTTCCCGGGCAAATACATGCCCATAAAAGGATTTTCCTAACCTGAGAAGGTAGGAAGAAGGCAAAAAGACAGGATGGCCAAAGGGCATGTAAAAAGTATTGTGGCATGGCCATGTTAAGACAGTAGCCACAGTTAGTGGCCAAATGCCGTAAACGTGAGAGAGATCAAATATAAAACAATAGTAATAGGGAAACTGCTGCCACCAGCTTATCTTTAGGCACATCAAAAAATCCTCTGCGTGTAGTCTAGGGTGATACAAAAGTATCCCCATTGCACTGCATTCGGAGATGCTGTGCGCAATTATAGAAAGTTACCCAAAATAGAAAACAAGTCAAAGAGTAAGGAACATAGTTTCCCAGTACTGACAATCTGACGGACTAGTCAGATTCCCCATAACGTGTGAGCAAAAGGCCAGTGGAGTGAAGCTGAAGGATTCACTTCACTGCAAAAAGTCAGGACAAAGTGCAAAAGCAAAACGTTTGGGGTCCATATGATACAGAGGAAACGCTGCTTCAAGAGAACACTTTCCAAAAACAATACAAGTTGCTAGCATGTCAAAAGATCTTAAGGCAGAAGCAATCCATCTGGTTTGTTGTACATGCTAGAGGAGGGGCATTTGTGACACTTTTTTGCTGATCTATGGTTCGCGGCAGGCATGTGTTATGCCCCTTTTGCTATTTAATCTCTAAAGCAATGGGCTGGAAAAAGAATGATTCAAGCTAAGAACACAGGACCCATGATGAGGTTGTAGGTACCTGCCTCAACTCTGTTATGCAGACAATATTTATCTAAAAGGTTGTAGCCCAAAATGTTTTGGAGAAATTGATTTATAACTAATATTTATGCATGAACCATCAATGTTAGTGATTCAGAACCTCATGTACCTGCTCTAAACAAGCTCCAGCACGCCTACCCTTTATGGAAGACATGGACCTATTTGGGGTTGGCATTTTAACTATTTTGTTGCAAATGTCTATAATGCACTTTTTTGGAGAAATCTGTTGTCTAAACTGGGAAGTCTGTGCTTTGATCCAGACTTTTATTTTCACTTAAATTGCCCATTCTATTTCCATCTATGAGGGCTCCAATACCATATATGCATGCACTTGTATTTAACCCGCTCTCATCTATGCGTACCTTTGCTATCTCTCTGTTCTAGGTCTCTTATTTTGAGTGAAATGTGTGCCTGTAACTTTTCACTGAATTTTGGTAAATATGTATACAATCTGTAGGGCTAATGAATCAGGATAATTCTATCATTCATAGTTGATTTACTGCTTATGGGGTTACAGTATGAAACTAAAACCTCTAGTTTTGGATGACATGCAGCAAACATTTGGGAGCCATACAAAATCTACAGAAATAAGTAAGGTGAAAAGTACATACTTAAAATCAGTTCTGTGCTTAACGATCTCAACAGCTTAATCACGGACCCCACTACCTCTTTGCCTGTTTGATTTCCCATTATGTTTCCACTACATTCACCATTGTTCATCGTCAGGCTGACTCTGTCACCTCTGACAGTTGTGCAAGGCAGTCCCAGGAGTGACACCCTATGTTTAGTCTGGGGAGGATTACAAGATCCTGGAAAAAAAATCCTCCTCACTCCAGGGATGCACTTGAGCACGGTTCTATGTGATTATAGAGAATATATAACAGAAAATGCTTTTCCACCCCAAACTCCCTGTTTCTTTCTGTGCTTAAACCAACCCCAACCCCACCCATTTTACCCCATACTCTAACCCCACATCTTTTTTTTTAAGTCAATGCTTTTTTCTCTGTTTTTGTTTTTCTGTTATAGCATTCTCTGTAATTGTATTCTCTATTATCACTGGATACCCTTTAGTACATCTCAAGCTCATCAGCTATCAACTCACCCTCTATGATGAGTGCCAATAACCCAGTATTAAGAAACTGTTCTCACTGCAATATGTCCTTTTTATCACAGGTATCATTACCCTCTATTATGACATGATATGATAGTTTATTTATATAACGCCCATACACAATGTGTTTCAAAGCGCTTAAAGGCAAGGGAGGGAATAAGGGAAAATACAATGGGCCTCATTAGGACCCAGGCGGTAAGGGGTTTACGGCGGCGTAAACAGCGCCGACCCTTACCGCCTGATTCCGAGGTCCCTTAGCGCCATGGAGCTTTTAACACCTGCTTTTAGCAGGTGTTAAAATCCATGGCGCTAAGGGACCTTGATGTTAATTACGCCACCGTAATTTACGGTGACGTAATTAACGCCTTCCCCACTCCCATTATGCCCTATGGGGCAAAAATGGGAATGGGGAAGGGTAAATGGGGATTGGGGACTTACCGCCCCGCCAACCTCGGAATGGGGCGGTAAGTCCGCCAACCACCATGGCGTAAACGTAGTTTACGCCATGGTGGTAAAGGTACGACCCAGGCGGTAACTTACCGCCTGGGTCGTAATGAGGCCCAATGACATTCTTACAGGCCATGAACAGTAAGGATGTGAAATTAACTATTATACTCAGCCTGACAACATTTCAGATAGTGCAAGAGCTAAGACATAGATAGGGAAGGGAGGCGGAGAGTGGGAAGGAAATGGAAACAGACAGGAGACTACCGTACTAGGCCTAACGACAAATCTGGTAGAGCCGGAGAAAAACAAAAGGTGAGGGAGAGGGGTGTAGAAAGGCAGAGGAGGAACAAAACAAGCGACTATCATACTAGGCCTGACGACATTTCAGATAGTGCTGGAGGGGATGTGGAGGAAAAAAACATTAATGGGAGGGGGGAGGAGACAGACGAGGTTGCTATCATACTAGGTCCAGGGACAATTCTGATAGAGTAAGTGCATAGAAGAAAGTAAGGGGAGGAGATAGGAAAAGGGAGAAGGGAAAGGAGGAGAGAACAGAGAGTTAGCAGTCAAAAGAGTGGAGAAGCAAGAGGGGAGAGAGAATACAATTGCAGAAGTCAGTAGTAACACATAATGTTGCTAGCCAGGATACAAGATGAAGATGGGAACAGCATGATTCAGGGCCACCAGTTCAACAAGATGCAAAGGAAGTTTAGCATGAGAGTTGAGAAAGGGAGACGCACCGTGAATGAATGAAGTCCATAAAAGTCAAATCCAGCATTGGCCACAAGACGGTGATGGGGAAACCAGAATTTATCAGGACAGACTCCTGCAGAAGTAGGCTTGAGAGGGGTGAGGGGGGAACAGGGCAGAATAATCAAGAAAAACAGGCAACACCTGTGTGCAAGAATGGTGGGGGCACAAGGGAACATCACGGGGGGACCAAAGGGGGTGAGGATGGCCTGAGGGGACAGAGGGAGTAACACATGTTGGTGCATGCGTACCTGCTGTCTGAGCAGGGGGGCGGGCCCTGGTTCCTCCTGGTCCAAACAGGTCCAAACAGGAATTGCCCTTTTTTCATCTGCCCTTCACTTAGGACGCCCGGGCGAGAGACACCCTTGACTTAATAGTTAAGAGCAGTAAGGAAGAGGCAGGGCTAAGAAGGGGGGTGGTACTTAGGCCAGGTGACCTTGTGGGATGTACCAACCCACTCAACCAAGCCCTGCAACATCACTGTGCATTGCTGGCAGCAGAAACATCATAATGGCCACTGGAAAGCATGCTGTTCGCTAGAAATACATTGCGCAGTGAAAACCTGAAAAATCAGCCACCATCTACTTTTGCCTATCTTAGTGAGCACAGGAGATCAATGCCAAAAACCACCATGGGGCTACCCACAAAGTAGCCTGAAACTACTTGGAAAAAGCAATGCTGATTGCCAAAAGAAATACAGAGCTGTTTGGGAATCTGTTTCTTGATTGTCAAAAATGTGCTAAAATCATGGCTCACAAAACCACCAAAAAGATCCAACCTCTTTATTGGGTGTTCCACATCATTTACTGCAAGAATCCACATCAATATAATGTCAGCAAAAAATCATATGTTCTCAGAACAAAATCCTATTTTAAAGATACTTGATGGAAAGGCAGCTGTCAAAAATGGGTGTAATACCGTTGCTCACCTCTGCCAGAAAGCTGGCGTTTTAAAACCATTTGTGTAAAGTTGAACAACTGAACCCAAACTATGCCAAAAGAAGAGAATTCCATCAAAATGCCATATAGAGTGCCGCACAGGGATTTAATGTGGAAAAAGACTGGATTTAAAGATATGTTACTTATTTTAAATGTATAAATGTATTTTTTTTACAAGGAACTATGTTGCAATTGACCAGAGGGTAATCTGATTTAGTTAAAACTCCAAAAGGCTTGCTTCCCCTGAGAACCCTTCACACCTTGGGCTTTCCCACCAAAAGGGAGGATGTCACATGGACATATTAATCAGATGGGGAGGGGATTTTCTCTGCTGGCAGGAGAAAGGGACAATAAAGCCTTTCAACTGAATAGGGAATGCTAATTTCGGGTGTGACTGACCTCAAACTGCTAGCAGGAATCAAGACATGTGACCATCTGAGTCAGCCAGCTCCAGGAGGCGGAGACAAACCATTGTGTGAATTGAATTGAAAGCAAATGGATGTTTTATAAAAATGCTTATAACAAATTGTACCAAGCTGACAGAAATGGGAAACTTTGAGGTTTATAAAATGAAAAATTCCCTCATGATTTAAGACTAAGCTGGACACCGTGTGATGTTCTGAGACCAAACCCCGGAATTTATTAATATTGCAGCTGCAGTGTTTTTGCTATGAACATAAGAAATTACAGAGATATGCTCAGATGGAGTGTGAATGCCTGTGTTCAATTTGGTGCAGAACCAATGTTGGGAAACCCACCAAAAGTGCGAATAAGTGGTCATTTCTGAACCCAAGCTCGTAGGAACATGGGACTTGAACAGAGACATGCCTTAATTAATCCGTGATGTGTATATGTATTATGAACAATGTGTGTATCTGGGAAATAAGTGTTTTGGGAAAAATTGATTTTCTATGTAAAAGCAAAGGGGACAGGAAATTCTCTGACCTATCAGGATCCTTAGAGGGTTGGGCCTAGAGAGTCAGCCTCCCCACCCACTTTGGAAACACATAAATAGGGAGTGCTGAGACCCAGAGACACACTTTTTTCCACTCATCATCCGATTTCTTGGCGAAGCACCCTGCAGGACTCCAGAACTTAGACTCCAGACTCCAGATAGATCCAGAACCAAACTCTAGAACCCAAACTCTAGAATCTTGAAGCAGAGAGGCCTAACCCATAAGCTGAACCCTTGTCAGCAGGCTTCAGAATCTTTTGCAAACCTGATTCTAACCCCTAAACTTCCACAGGCATAACCAAACCATTCAACAGTCTGACTGAGCCGTTGCTTCTAGCTAAGAACCCTGTGCTAGAACCAAGATGCAGACCCAGAGAGAGCAGTGCTGTAACCTAGAACCAGTTCGATCCAGTCCGGGAGAACGAGCAGACCAGAGGCCGTGCTGTGAGCAAAACCCAGTGCCTGAGACCTGTCCGGTGGCGAGTGAAGCCAAACCCATGACCAGATCTTTGACGAGGCCCATCAATTCTAAAGCCTAGGAATGAGTATCTAGTCTAGGACTGTGCATAGTAATCTCTTAGTTTAAAGTAATACTATTCCAACCATCTCAGCATGTCCAGAACTGCATTACAGAACCTCTTTTGTCTATCCTAAATTCTTCTCTCCCCCACATAATTCTTGATAATTGTAGCAATGATCATCTTTGCGCTGATATTTCTGAAGAGGGACAAGTGTTTTGACGGATAGAGATCAGAGTGGTGGCACCGCGGTTCTGGTGGCTTCCTGTTGAGTGTCTTGCTTCTTCATAGCCCCTTAGTTTAAGTCCATATTGGTTTCCGAATCTTTAAAGCGCATCTGTCATTTTGAAATCTTGACTTTATTTCTTCACAAAAACATCTGTAACTTTTGAACCGCACGTTCTAGAACCGGAGTTTACCTCTAATTTTTAAGCTAAGGTCCTAAGCTTTCCAACAAACCATAAACGACATTCCAATTCAGTATAGTTTTCCCATAATTGCGTTTCATGCATGCAGAAAAATTGCCACGAATTGCAATTTAGCTTCATTTCACTACATGTCGAAATAGCTGTTTATTGTTTACAATTGCTGAATTCCGTTTTCAATCTGATAATCATTCATGAATCATTGCTAGTGTTGACCTGAACCAATCCAAAGTAAGTATCATTTATCCTGAATCTCCTTTAGTGAATTAAAATCATTTTAGCATAGTTTTCACATTCATTGCACTCACATTCAAAGTATTTTTGCCTGTTTTAAAATCATACCTGTTTTCTCTAAGCGTGCTGGGGGAACTGGGATTGAACTGCATTACTGATTGTATTCCTGAAACCTGTGTGCCCTCATTTTCACCTCTTCATATTGCATACTGGGGGGAGTGAGTAGTCACAGGGGAAAGCGTGATCATATTATCTTGTTATTGAAATCATATCAAGTTTATTTCTGTGTTGCATTCTTTCCTATTATTGCCTTTCCTTGAACCATATAAAGTATTTTCTGCTATCTTATCCTTCCTATTTCTACTCCTTACTGATTAAAGAGATTGTTGATATTGTAATATTATCCATTGCTGGTCATTGTTCATATTCATCAGTGTCCTATTCAGATATTGTTCTATTCATAAAAGTGTGATATATAGTGTTCCATTCTTCAAATAAACCTTTTAATTTGCAAAACAAACCTACTTCTTAGCTCAGTAAGGTCGGGAGATTCAAAGAAAGGGGCATTATATAAGGGTTCATCATCCAGATTTAAAGAAAATTGACATAAAAATATATAAATGAGGGCTTCCATTGGTCATCCCATCCTAAGCATTGACTTAGTTGGAATGCTGGATTGAAGTCACTTACAACCTAGATCCACTTGCACCTGCTCCCCATCTGCAACGGAAAATAGGCTTGAGGGCTCCTTAAGTAGGGAAAAAGAGCGGCAAGCAGAAAGGCACCAGGTGGGCGGTGCTTGCTAAGTGGTGAAAAAGAGTGGCAAGCAGAAAGGCACCAGGTGGGCGGGGCTTGCTGAGTGGTGAAAAAGAGCGAGAAGCAGGAAGGCACCAGGTGGGCGGGGCTTGCTAAGTGGTGAAAAAGAGAGGCAGGCAGGAAGGCACCTGGTGGGCGGGGCTTAGGCCAGGTGACCTAGATTCACTTGCACCTGCTCCCCATCTGCAAAGGAAAAGATGCTGGAGGGCTCCTTAAGTAGGGAAAAAGAGCGGCAAACAAGAAGGCACCAGGTAGGCGGGGCTTGCTAAGTGGTGAAAAAGAGCGGCAAGCAGGAAGGCACCAGGTGGGCAGGACTTGCTAAGTGGTGAAAAAGAGCGGCAGGCAGGAAGGCACCAGGTGGGCGGGGCTTAGGCCAGGTGACCCAGATCCACTTGCACCTGCTCCCCATTTACCCATTATGGCGCACTCCTCTTCTGATTTAGCTTTTCTGGGTCCTCATCCAGACAAGCTAGCATAATCACCATTCCTGTCCCTTTACTACCTTATAAATCACTCAGTACTGTGTGTTGGTCTAACCTTCTCCTTCTTCCTCCTTCCTCTACCCATCCGCTCCTCTCCTTTTCTTTTTCACCACAGACCACAAACTGGATATGCCACTCAGCATTACAAGACGCCACACTTCAGACAAGCCTTGGTGGTGTGAGTCCAATATGGTGGTAGTTGGGTACATTACAAAAGCTTTTATACATTACATAGCACAACACAGAAGAAACACATCTGATTAATAAACGATCACCAGCCACTGCAAGCTCATTGGAGCATCTATGTTAGAATTTGTTAAGAAAGGTGAAACGGATGTGTTCTCAACTTCACTTCATCAGCTACAACATGTTTACGCCACTACAGCCCTGCCAAGGGTTGGATTTCAAACCCATAACTCTTTACTATTCAGTTAATCTAGTGGCTGTTTCTGGACTCTTTGCCTCAGAACCATTTTAATGTCCTTATCTTTTTGCCCTGTCTCTGTTACTTTTCTGCATCTAGCTGCGTAATATCATTTTAATATATGTATGTCTTTGCCTTGTCTCCCTTACTCTTCTAAATGTAGATCTATACTATCCAATAGCACACGGGGGAGCATAACCTCTACTCCTCTGTTGCAGATGGGTCTCGACCTGTTGATCACCATCGAAAATTCAGTACCAGTCAGTAGACTCTGGGCCTAAATATCCCATATAAAACCTTATTGTAAATCAGTCCCACTATATCTTCAATTTTATCTTCAAGTCTGGTCACAAACTCCATGAAATAAACAGAACTACACATCCTGAAAACTAAAACCAGCAACAGTATTAGCAGTGACTAAAATATATACAACCCCTCAGCTGGAAAAGTTTCACAAGGGCAAAAAGACTCAGAGACAAAATGTCACAAATATAACAGCTGATGCAAAGATCATTTCTTTGGCCAGCACATACAACCATTTCCTCTGCCCACTGTCTCCCACCGCCAGCACACCACAGCTAGACTGGGGACTAGAATAACACATTTCCCTTTCTCTTCCCAATAGTCCTATAGTTCACTTTCCTAACTTCTGATCAAATTCTATGGCACTTTCAGTCCTCTATCGTTGCGTTAGTTGGTTTATACATATTGAATTGAACAAAGCTGCTTTACACATGGAAATCACTGCAAATACGTTTCCCAAAAGATTATTGCTGAATCCTAGGACAGAAAGGATTTCTGAGAGTGGTCACTGGGTCACTGGCTTTTATGGATTAGGCTATGGACTTTACAGTTTTGCTGTAGGCTGTAGCATAGGGTGTATTGAGCTAAAGAAGTATTGGATAAAGGAGGGATCCCATTTATCATAGGGCAGAGGGCAGTGAGGGCAAGGATCATGTTTAAAGAAAGAGCTAACAAGGTTGTTCTGTGGTAGCTGAGGAAGAAAGAACATTAAAGAACGGAAGAGATGGAAAATCTATTTTTCCCTCAGCAGGACTTCCAGACCGTAGTGTAGGCCCTTGTGGTCTCACACATTGATGGTGAAATTCTCTCCTGACAGGGCTCCCATCTGCTCACTTGGCTCCCCTAAAAACAGTCCACCACGCTGCAGCATGTCTTATTACGGGAGCACGGAAACCGGACCAAATTATCCCCATCCTACACCAACTACATTGACTTCCACTCCAAGCCAGGATTCAGTTAGAAAATGCATGTATCATCTACAAAGCACTCACAAGTAACACACCAGCATATGTGGTGGCTAAGCGCCACATATCTGGTGGCACAGGCTCCTAATGCAGTAAATCAACAGACCTGCTTGAATCACAACTCGTCTGCAAAGAGAGGACCCGCAAACAATCCTTCTCTTGTTATGCACCCACCCACTGGAACTCGATCCCAGTGTCGGCTCGGAATGCCCCCACAATTCTCCATTGTCACAAATCTCTCAAAACATGGCTCTTTCAACAACACCTGACTGAGGGCTAATTCCAATGGACGCACATACTGGCACACAGACCTCACAGTACTGAGCTACTGTTAAAAGATGCTAGCACAAATGTTATCTACCCACACTCAGTATAGCGCCCTGCTGCTCTCAAGCTAGGTTTGTGCTTTAAACAATAAAATAAGAAAATAAAAACAAATACATTTAAGAAGGGTAGAAAAAGGAATCTGCATTGGGGACTCAAAAAAATGGGGAAAGGGAAGTAGGAACTGACACAAAGAAGAAGGGAAAAAAAACACCAATCACAGTGGCAATGCGAATCATACACAGAGAAGAAGGGAACATGGGTGAACACAGTAAAAAGATACATGCATTGGGAAATAGAGGATGGGTAACTGGTATCAGGTGCAAACCGAGGAGGAAAAACCACTTGCTGAAAGGGAACTTGCAGTCATTTGTTGCATCAGTTGGGTGTCCATGTGCAATAAGAGTAGTTTCAGTCTACCACAGCACCCACTGCAACCTTCAGCTTCATCCACCAATGAGGCCAGAAAATCTATTGTAATGACATTAGACCTTTACTGTGGCTATTTAACCAAATCCTCTTCACATGTGGTTTATTGTTTTTTAACATTTTTATTTTTGGATTATTTTTATTTTTTATTTAAGTGTTTTGGTTAATAAATATAGCCCTTTACACCATTAATACAAAATAATATATACAAATATTTCATATTGCACAATCAGTATATAAAACATCTTCTGGCATAAAAACATGAAGTATAAAATAGAATTACGTTAACATCTTTCATACCATAGAAAAACATCAATATATATCACCCTATTTGAGACACAGAATACACAAAACTAATCACAACTAGCAACCCTTTATGTAATAAAATGTGTAAGTAATACAAATCCCAAAGAGGAGCTAGATGTTGTATAGCTTCAACATAGGTAAAAGTACCTTATTCAGCTATTAGCATTTCCACCTGTTGCCAAATATGAAAAGCAGGGGCTGTCAAAATAAGGGGATTGCTCAAAAATAAATAGTACCATAATTGATCTAGCTATATATTATTTAAATTGCAGACACATTTTAAATAGGCTGCCTCCTAAAACTTCATTAAGTGGCTACTCTGAGTCAACAGATGGCAAGCTGTTTTATAGATCAAGGTAACAGATCTGACAAATTCTGTCATTAATTGGCCTTTGTCTCCAAGTTCCAATTACCATCAAAGTCGAAGTATGTCAAATATTGGATGCATTAGAAATATTTGCAATGACTGATCATGACTCGTAATAATATACTTGAAAGGATTTAAATGCGAAAAAACACGTCTTACATATTCTTGAAAGTTACTTTTTTTAGTCAAATATTCAATATTATTTACATGATCCCAATCCAGAACTTTGTTATTAATTTCCTTTCTTGCAGTCCCATAGTTTAGACAAGTTTCATCAGACCAGTTAATGTATTTATAAAGGTTTTTACACGGTTGCATAAATTCTTTGCCTAAATGTTGTTCTCTTTATCTTTATTACCATCTTACATTTTAATTTTCAATAACAAGTTGCTGTGTTTAATCTTCCATAAGGTAAGAAGAAAGGTCAAACCCAATTTGCTTCCTATAGTCTGAATAGGAACTGAGTTCAGAAGACCTAAAGTGGATCGCCAGATAGGGATATCATTTAACCAAAATGCCTGGGGTAGTGGAAGTGACATCATCTGACCTTTGATCTCTGATGACATCACAGGAAGTGATGTCATTTGTCCCCCCACCACTAGCTCCTTGAAGTGACATCACGGGAAGCGATGGAACATGACCTTGGACCCCTTGACAAAACAGGAAGTGACATCACATATTGTGCCTAAGTACACTACAAAAAATATGGTTGCAATATCACCAAAAAGTGATATACATTTCAAACAATAAGGAATCACCATATGTATCATTAATATCACTGTGGATAGGCCCAAATTACTAAGATTACTGTGAGTGCAAGCAGACATCCAAGGCCAAATGATAATGATATGATATGATATAGCACTTACCCTTAAGTGCTTTATATATAACTAATATACATACAATATCACCCAACCTGTGTTGGTAGTTATTTATTGACCTCAGAAGGGTTAAAGGCTGTGTTGAGATGTTTTAAGAACAGACTAAATCATGACTGACCCTCTGAGGTGTGCCTGGAAATAAACCTTCATGAGTCTAGCATATATTGTAAAGAATTCCAGAAAGACAAATTATGCATTATTCTTCTTCTTTCTTATTTAGTGTCACTGTTCAAAGTGTTACACTTGTGAAACACCCTGTTTGCTAAGAGGCCTGAACAAGAAAGTCAGCCATTCCAAAAATTATGATTTGTTTCCTAGGGGTAGCAAGGGAGACCACAAGGGTAGCAAGGTAGACCTCAGGTGACCCCCAAATTACCCTGTCGCCAGAGTTTTCCCTAAAGGGTGCACAACCAACTTATCGGCTTTCCAGTGCAGCACTCCAATCCATACATAATACCCATATAAATCTTAATTAGGTCTTCAATAGAACAGCCCCTTTTGCATTAATACAAAATGTAACTGCACCAAATTTCTTGGTATAATATAATTTTCAAAATGTTTATCCCCTAGTGTGGCAGCAATGAGAATGCCCAAACATATATCATTAGCTAACACGTTAATCTTAGTATTATCGTTCCTCCAGGTGTTATTTGTGCAGCACTTCACTGTTTGCCTGTCATCATTATTTTGGTCTTTGAATAGTTAATGAGTTTAGTTGGTGTACCTTAGAATAGTTATCCAAGGCAAGTAAAGATCTTTGAAGACCAACCGAAGAAGAGTATAATAGGACAGTATCAGATGTGTAGGAATAGCAGCCAATGCTTGTCCATACAAGTTAGGCAGAACATTATTACATCCTTTCAGGGTCCCATGCAGATCTGTCACATAAAGATTGTACAAAAGAGTGGCAAGAGCACAGCCTTGTTTAAAAAATAAAATGAGTGCCAATGGATGTGGAGAGTGTGCCTACAGCATCAAGTCAAATCACTGCAGAAGTAGATTGACATATCAATTTGATGATGTGTGAAGGGCAAGTGGAAAAATCCCCATTTGCAACTTTGCCCACACTCTATTATGATCTATAATATCAAGCTCTCTAGAGCAGTCTACAAAGGCAAGATAAAGATTAGTATCAGGAGTACATAGGATTGTATGTATTACACATGGAAGGCTCCAGATAGTATAAGAGATACTCAAGCCCTGACAGAAACCTGTTTGCTGCATATTCATAGTTTTATTTTGAGTGGCCCAAAAATGTAAATCCTCTAGTAGTATATTGCAATCAATTTTGCAAGAGAGTTCTGACACAGCCAATACACGATAATTGGTCAGTAATGATTGTGGAGCCTTTTTAGGAACTGGAATAACAATTGATTCTGCCATGATGCCAGAATAATACCCTCCTTACATAGTTCAGTGAATAGTATAAGTAGCATACTTGCCCAGAAAAATTGAGCTTTTTTTATGACTGGATTTGCAATGCTGTTGGGTCTAGGAGCCCTATAGGATTTAAGCTGCTTGATAATCTGGTAAATATAATGGTCACTTTTGTTATAATTGTAGGGAGGATACAGCCATTCATAAGAAGAAGGTTCAATGGTTATACCATTTTCCACATAATACAATGATCTAATGTTGTCAGTCCAAACAGGCTCAGTTATGATGTTAATCTCACTCTTGACAAGTACACAAGTGGGTTTTTGATATAGTTGCAATAATTTGTCATTATCATTATGATGCATAAATAAAAGCTGCCATTGAGCATTAAACAAAGAATATTTAAGAGTTCCTATCCAAATTTCATATCTGGTCTTCACTTTAATCCCTATAGTATGTTTAGATATTGTATTGAAAGTTTCAATTTATTTATAGTGTTTATGTTGCTATTGTTATTTCTATTTTTTCAGCAATAGCAGCATCATACATTTTACACTTGCCTTATCTAAATAGTTGTTTGTGTTATAAGTAACTATCATTTCCTATGTCTGTTTAAAAAATCCTCTAGTAGTGACTTGTTTTCCATTAACTTGTTGCTAAATCTATGCATATTCAGTTAATTCCAGGTAACTCGGTTTCCTCGCAAGCTGACAGAATAGTTATCCAACAATTTAGTATGAGAAAAATAAAATGTAAATATAATGTAAATTTAAAAATTGCATGATCACTTAAAGTGTGTAAAGTTTTTTTTAGGAAAGAATTTGGTTCCTAAAATACTGTGAAGTGAATGTTTAATCAATCATGCTGAAGGAGTTCCCCTTGGCCCAAGTATAATTATAATCCTGATCTATGATTTCTTCATTATCTATAAAATAGAGATTATAACCTTAATGCAATATTAACCATTTAGCCCCTGATTTAATTTGAGGTATTTTAGGCCATTTTCCATTAACCCAATTGCCTATGTTAAAATCTTTTCTATATTTTCTATCTATATCACAATAGGAATTAAAGTCCCTGTGATAAATGCACAATCGCTAGAGAAAGACTGATTCCATTCCATCAGGATTATAGTTCAAGTATCCATGATAGATGAAATGTGAGTACATCCAGGGGATCGTAAACATTGATTATCAATACATTATGCGTATTGTATTGTTTATTGGTACATAATCTAACACATATATGGTGAACAGATATTAGGAATAAATTCAATTACTTGAAAATGAGATTTGACAGTAATCATGAGGCACCCAGTCGTTCTACCCTTTGCAACTTTTATCTCCACTCCATTAATAGGGGTAAAACCATCAATCATCCAATGATTGCAGAGCCACATATCTTGTAAAATAAACAAATCCCACAAATTAAGAATATGATACCCAATAGGGTTATAAATGAGGTTATAAAAACCTTTAGCATTCAACATTATTATAGAGGACTGTGATTTTCAGGCAGCTTATTTCAATTATTTCTATTTACACTGTAGAGAGTGTAGGGATATATTTGGGGATGTTAGTGGCAGTATGCCATATACAGTATGGAAATGCAGCCATTTCGAAATGGGTGCCAGGCACAGTTTTTCAGCAAGCACTATCTTTTTTAAAGCATTGACCAAAACGTTTTAGAAACATGCCAGTCATTTTAAAGTGCAGAAGTGAAAATTGGATGTTTTCATGTGCGTAAAACTGCATTAGAAATACATCATTAATTAACCAACCCTATACTAATTGTATTACTAATATATTAACTGCCCCACTCCCTATAACATTGTAATGCAGTTCGCGAGTACAGTGAGATGCATTCAATTTTTTTCATGAAGAGCAGAAACATGTGCGACAGGAAGGCGAATAGATACTTTTGCCTGAAGCTTTCATTGTTGTGGAACAGAGAGAGTTTTTTACAAAACATTCTTGCACAATGATTGGTAGGAATAGAGAGGTGGTACAGCTGATGCAATTGCAGTTGATAGACAGGGAGAGTTTTTTTAATGGGCAAAGTGAGATGAAGAGTTCAAAGCTGTTCGGGACTTGAGTGTGAACGGTGACTTCCAGGAATGGGAGATCCGTGGCTGCAGTCTTGAAGACAAAAGAGAGTGGGAGAGCTGCCTGACTTTGAACAATTTCAAGGCAGTACAAGGCAGTGTTCCCGTTGCGCGAGGGAGGTTCACATAGATAAGGCTACAGTGACAAGTGCTTCAGAATTTGCCCATTTTGGTGAGTCAGTTCAAAGATGAGGAGCATGGGCATGTATGAGATGTGAAAGACAGTGTAAGGAGGTAACTTTAAAAAAGAAAAATATGTTTCACTAAGCATGTTTGAACTGGCTAAAAAAAATGATGCACACTGAGTTCATTTGCGATGTGTTTTATTTTGATATCTTTTTGATGCATTTATTCTAAAAAGAATTGAATACAAGATTTTTCTTTTTTCCATGTTGCTATATGCTTGTTCTCTTCACTGTGTTTTGTTTTAGGAGACAAGGTTATGCTCGCTGTTGGTGAGCTGAATTGTGTATAACATAAACATATTATAACAAAAAGCAAAGCTGGAACAATTTTATTTGTTTTATTTTATGTCTCCCATGTTTACGGTGTTAGGGGAAAGAGTCAATGAGTAATTATAATGTTATACCAATGTGGTAAAGAATTGTGATTCCTCATTTACCCTTTGGGACAAGTCTAGAATAAGAGTAAACATATATAAATAAGCAAGACAGAAGGGTGTGTGGGTGTGAATGAGTCCTTATTTGCATGCGGAAAAGAAGGAAGGGTCAGATAAGACACATAGGTTACTGGATGTAAATAAGCCAGTAATACAAGCCACATACCATAGGTGGCTTTCTGAATAAACTCACTGTGTTCCCTGAAAGTGTGATAGGTTTGGGGAGTTCTCTACAGGCGACTAAGAGATATTCCAATAGAGAGGAAAGGTTTGTTTTATGATGGGGCGGTAGTATAAATAAGATACGCTCACCACTATACCACAAAAATATGGTAATTGTGAAAATAACACAAAAGCAAGATATCACTAAAAAAATACCGCCAACACAAGCTAACAGTATATTATCACCAAAAAAGGGCAATACTGAACTATCTCTAGTGGTGAAGAAAGTTTACCACCAGTTTACCACCAAAATATCATGGTAACAAAATACTGCCAAATTCTGAATTTACCCCAAAAAGACAAAACCTCCTACAAGAGCTAAAGGGAGCCAAGCCCATTTGTCAGCTGTGCCAGAATTCTGCTTTAGTGTAAGTTTTGAATCCAGGTTTTGTACAGTATGTTTTTTTATATTAGCCACAATCTTTAAATTCCTGATATAATTGTTGCCAGTAGTCATTGCTCGAGAGGGTACATACGAAATAGTCGTGTCCATTGACATTTCATATCCAAATTTTAGAAATGATTGAACATATGGGTCAATAAAAACCACTATTAATGGTGATCAGAAGTGGACTAATGTCCAATTTACTTCTCGATCTAAAGTAGGAATTTCTACTAAACCAATGTCTTTAGTCATGATAACTCCCAACTGCGGTATGGAGTGTAGTAGTTCAAAGACTCTATACCTACTAAGAAATGTATTCCCACTGTAGCAAATAATTTTAAAACTTTGAGCGCGCAGTTAGACTTTTTATGAGCTTTGTCCATAGGTAGGATATGGAGTGATGAAGGGTTGGGCTTAGTTGGTTTGCAAGATATAGAGGCAATGGCATTAGGTGTAATAAATGATGTCTCATGGAGTTTTGATAATTTGTTGGCGATGGAGCCTTAATTTGGTAAGGATGGCACTCATTACATGGCATCTTGCAGGTCTTCTACCACTGAATCAAAAATAATTCCTGAAACATGGGAAGATGTAACAATCATTGGAGAGTCAATAGCAGAAATAGATTCTGTTCATTTGTCATGATCAGTGTTCCGTTGAAGGCAAGTATCCAACGCGCCCATGTTCTTTGTGGGCCCACAACGACTGCTCTTATTTCTTTTGGGAGGACTGAGGTGTTCTATTATGTTAAATGAATGCGCAGGTGTAAAACACTTAGGGCCTCATTACGAGGTTGGAGGTAAGGGAAAAACGATGCCGGTAAAGAATTACCAGCATCGCTTACCGCTCCAGTCTATTATGACCCGCCAACCTGCTATTAGCGCCATCCTAAATAACGGTGCCTCTAATAGCGGCATGGGCGCGAACAGGCGCACCTTCGGGGAGCAAATACCGCCATGCCTGGAATAGGAGTACATCACAACCCACGCGGACATGCAAATACCGGCATCCCGAAGGCGGTAATCAGGGGCTGCACGATGCCGGCCATACAGGCATCGCGGACCACCCGCAAACAGCAATCAGCAATCAAGCCAACTGCCACAGGTGTACACAATCACCACAGGTGGAGTCAATGGAGGCTGGGCCAGTATTAAATGAGTACACCCACACACCACACCCCTTCCTACACCAAAATGCTACCACTAGCTGTTGCAATCATGGCACTGGAGGACATGCCTATACTGCTACAACTACAGCAACAACACCAACTACAACAACTACAGCAGCAACCACAGGCAGCACAGAGGAGACGCAGGAGGAGAAGGAGGGCGAGACAGGGCCAGCAATTACCACCAGCGCTGCCAGCAGTGCCTCGTATGCAGCCACCAATCCCTCGCATCAGACCCAGTCCATTCAATGTAACCCCTGAGCAGAACCACACCCTGTACCGGTTGGACCGGGACACCATTACCACCATAGTGGACATGATACACAACAACATTGGCATCCTCATAGAAATACGCACTGCCATCCCCCCGCTACTAAAGGTGGTGTATGTGCTCATATCCCTGGCCACAGGCACCTATCAACACACACTGGGGCAGATGCATGGCATTTCGCAACCACTATTTTCACAAATGCTGAACCAAGTGCTGGATGGCCTCCTGAAGCACGCAAGCACCCACATATCCCTACCACGGACTGCCCAGGAGATAGCCGACACCAAAGTAGGTTTCTGTGCACTGGCAGGCATGCCCAATTGTGTTGGTGTCCTGGACTGCACCCATGTGGAATTGGTAGTCCCCCAGGCCATAGAGGCGGTGTACCACAATCGCAAGCAATACCATTCCATCAATGTGCAAATGGCATGTGACTCCGGCAAGATCATCACACAATGCTGCTCCCGATTTCCCAGATCAACACATGATGCCATGGTGCTGCGTAACTCCATGCTACCCCGTCACATGGAGCAACATGCTGGACCACGTACATGGCTACTTGGTGAGTTGCCTGAGTGGGCCATGGTAGTGCAATGGGCTACTGATGTGTAGGTATGCATACTCCACCTGGGTGGGAAAGGGGGGGAAACATACTCCACCTGTGTGTGAAAGGGGGGGTGGGGTGGCAATTGACGGTGATTGGAGAATGCGTGCAGAGCTAGACACTCCTGACCTGAATCTCCCAAACCCAAAATGACACATCACTGGCACACATTTTAACAATTATGCATATTGATGAGAAGTAAGAGGCACAACCATGCCCCCATGGGTATGTCAAGCAATGAATGACTGAACAGGATTGCAACTGTGGCAATGTGGCTGGTGTGACCATGCACAGTGTATAATACACAGCATAAATGTTACCCTGCATCATCTATTGAACGCCATCCAGACTATCACACCTCATAGCAGTATAGTATGCATCTAGTTAACATTCTTGCACACGTACAGGGACATGTGCATATCCACACCAAATAGCAGCGGCCATGACTGTGCCTCCTGAAGGTGGCAGCTCAGAGTGACACACACCTATTTGTATTCGCTTGCAGGTGATGGAGGATATCCCTTGAGGCCGTGGCTACTTACCCCTGTGCGGAACCCGCAGAACAGCCATGAAGAGGAGTACAATCGTGTTCACACCTGTACCCGTGTTGTGATTGAGCAGACCTTTGGCCTGTTGAAGGCGCGTTTCCGCTGCCTAAGCAGGTCTGGTGGGGCACACCTTTATAGGCCTGAGAAGGTGGCAAAGATCACCATGGTCTTTGTCATGCTGCACAACATGTACGTCCGGAGAAAAGTACCACTGCCACCTGACATTGACATGCATGCACCGGGTGAGGATGATGAGGATGGAGAAGGAGGTGAAGTAGCCCCCCTGCCAGTACGTGATGCATGGGATGGCCATGCAGTATGCCAAGCACTGAATCATGAATACTTCTGAACCACAGGGACTATGATAGACATGTGTCAGTGACACACTGGGTCCATGTGGACATGCACACAGAGATTGTTGGGAGTTGGCCACTGAACAACGTCACACATTAAATGGATACACACAAAATGAACAAAGTCCAGCCATTGAATGTTTTTTCACACAACGGGTGTATTAGTTTAAACAGCAAAAATGTGACCACTCTCCCCCAACCCCCAGTGAACTCCCAAACCCACCCAACAAACCCCAAAAACCCCCAGTGAACTCCCAAACCCACCCAACAAACCCCAAATCTCCCCCAATATACTCAATTAATTGCTTCTTCACACCCAACCATTGTACCACTCCCATTGTCTACCCACACTACTTCCGGGACTTTTTGCTGTCCGGGGCCGGCATCTCGGAGTGCCGTGCACTCCTTTGGGTCTAGCGCACAGGGCTGGCGGGGACTGAGGATGCAGGTGTGGTGGCTGTTGAAGAGTCGGAGGCAGGTTTCACGCCTGCTCCAAGGCATGGCCGCTGCATGTGGGGCAGGATTGAAGTGAGTACTTGTTTTACTACTCCCAGACAGTCCCTCATCAGCACAGCTGACGCATTCACAGCGGCTGTGTTTGCTGCAATGGCCGCTGTGGTCCCCGCAATGGCAGTGGCGATTCCCCGCCTGTGTCCTCTCCATCAGCAATCTACTGCCGCAGGAGCTCCAACATGGCCTCCTGTCGAGCCTCCACCCTCGACAGACGTGATTCCAGGGTGTTGGTGTGAGCTGGAGTGGTGAGTGGTGCACTCACAGGGCCTGCATTCTGGGTGCTTTCCTCCTCGATGGTGCTCAGGTCAGAATCATGGAGGCAGGGATCAGCACTGCTGTAGGTGGGTGAGTGCTCGATATGGGGCGGGGGTGGACAGGGGGCTTGGGCTGGGTGGACATGTCACTTCTGTGACTCCCTCCTGGTCCTCATTGCCATCCATGTCATCCTCAGTGGTGGCTGGCACATGTAGGGACTCCCCTCCAACTGATGTGGGTGTGGGCTGCTGGGTCTGACTTGTGTCCGGCACACTGGCAGCAGGTGTTGTTGGCTGTGTGTTGGCTCGGTCAGGCACATTGGCTGTGGGTGTGGCCTGCTTGGCTGCCGTGGTGGTGGCGGTAGCCCTTTTCTTTGTGTGGGACGTGGATGCCCTTGCGGTGTTGTCTTCCCTGGCATCTTCCTCATCGATGCCTGGGGGGTAGAAAAGATGCAGGGCATCAGTAATGGTGTTACATGCCAGAAGCATACAATTGTGCTGTTCAATATTTATTCAATCATGCAATCATGTCTTACAGGTGTGTCACACAGGGTGTTCTGAGGGGGCATTTTGGCATTCTCTGCATGGCAGGTAGCATGCCATTGATTTGGGGTTTGTGTGATGTGTTACATGGGCACCATCCAGGTGTGTTGGCCGTGTGTTGGTTATGGGATTGGCAATCAGCATGCATTTCTGTCTGGCAGGGTTTGGCCCGCAATCTGGACTTGGATATGTTAATGTGGGTGGTGGGACATGCATTGCCTTGCCTAGACTCTCTTCCACATCACTTGTGCTATGTCATGGTTTCCCCTACAGGCATCTACAGGGTCACTCACCTCCTTCTGGGGATTATGCTGCACCCATCTCCATCTCTCCGAATCCCTCGATGGACTCTGGATTGATGAAGCTGCTTGCGGTCTCCTCCCAGGGCATCATTTTTGCAGGAGAGTGGGGACCCCCGCCTCTGGCCATGGCCGCCCTCCTGTTGCTTGCCATGATGTTGCGGACCCTCAATCGGAGGTTGTCCCACCTCTTGCGGCAGTCCCTGACAGTACGTGGGGTGGTCCCCACAGCCGACACCTTGCGGGCAACCTCCTGCCAGATGTCCTATTTCTTCTGCTGTACCTCACGCTTCATGTCATGGGATTTCATGAGGTCTGCATGTGCAGCAAGAGTGTCCGCTAACATATTCAATTCAGCATCGGAGAAATGCTGTTTCTGCAGCCGGGGGGTGGTCTTCCGGGTAGTCTTGGACATCCTCAAAGTATTGCCACAGTGCTCAACAGGAAACGACTGGTGGTTTGGGAGGATTGCAATGGATTGTGTTTTTAAAGATGGCCTCCAGCCCATTTCCCGTTCCGACGCAATGACGTTATTTCCGGGTCCGGTTTTACGAGCCCGGTATTAGCATGTTGGTATTACCGGGTCGGTATTAAGGGGTTTCTACTAGGCGGTGGCGGTATTGTCGGGTCCCGTGATGGCGCTATCAGGGGGTTGGAGGGCCTTTTGCGGCATGCCGGTATGGCCATTACGGGCATGGTGGTTCACGCGTGCTCACGCACTCGTAATCACCCGCTATTAGCGGCATCAAACGAGCACGGACCCGCTTGTTCCGTCATGCTGGTAATGACCCCATTTTCACCGTGCTACTCGTAATGAGGCCCTTAATCTTTCAGTTAGTGATGGCTGCTAACTAGCCTGAGTTTTTTTAGGTGGACCTTGAATTCTGTTTAACCATGAAATGATCACACTTTCTTTTTTAATTCATTTTCTTGCCTCCTTTTTTCTGTCTTTTCTGCTTCCCAATTAAGGCCAAAGATTCTCTTGAGGGTACCACAATCTTAGGAACAGGCACACAACTGATAACAATTGGGACAAATACCCCTTATAAAACTGTGCCCTCAACCATTTTTCACCACTAGAAGAAGAATGAGAAACATGCATGGGTGACGCAATAGCTGAGTCACATCCACCTACCACCTCCTTTATATCTTCATCCTGAGAGAGGGGTAAGGCGTTGTTTGTTAACACCAAGTCCACCAGTGTACCTATTACCAAGTTCTGTTCCTTTTAAATCTTAAGAGTATTGGGGCATGTCGAAAGAACCAGAACCGTTTTTAATGACATAGTATTTGTATGTAAGTCATAAAGTTCATGTTTTGAGCTGGACTCACTACTGATTGAGGAGTCATGCAACATATCTGCCTACTTGGTGGTTATCTTTTTGGTATCAGCCAATTACTGAGCAGACCAAAAAGTTGAATCTAAAAATGCAGAATTTCGATGGGCACATTACCCCACAATTATATCTGGGAGGGTTAGGGTTATAAAAAATATTAGGGGTGTAAGGAGGGACTGAGTGGGTCTCCCCCCACAAATAAATGTGTGGAAATGTGCACATTAAAAAAAAAAATCAGCATTTTTGGATTTTACATTTTCGACTTACAGTATTCACATAGATCCATCTGTTCCAGGTCAGTAGATTTCGAAACCTATAATGTTAATAATAGGATTAGGGTCAGGTGTGGTAGGACCCACAGGTATACTTCCATACGTTTCTTGCTGCAAGCTGTAGCAAACATTTAACAGTAAGTAATTATCTATTGAAATTGAGTCGGTAGATCTATTGTGGAATAGCCATATCATTCTTATTAGCCAGAGCTGTTTCCAATATAGGAGCAAGGCCTGAGTTATTAAATGGCGGACCAATTCAGTAAATTTACCCCAGACCAAGCTCTGGCTCATTGGATTCTTTTATGCAAGTAGTACCATTATCCAATAAGACACAGTAGTCCTTCTGTTGGCATTTAGTAGTCCTCGACTGGATATTCGCACAGCCACCATGCCACGCGTTAAGGAGATGGTATGCTTTCTTCTTTCCAGGCATCGTAACACTGATCAAGCGCCATTCTCAGCTAATGAGTTTACCAGTTAAGACTCATGTGCTCGACTGCTTAAGAATGAAATACCTTATGAACATTATTGATTTGATAAAATGGTCTGAGGAGGACAATCTGTGGAGACGTTGTCTCAGCGGTGTAACAAACTCTGTTTGCCTGGCGGTTATTGCTTTTTTAGTTCTATGCATTTAGGGAATATATGAGTTAATGACATTTTGTATTCGTAACCAAATTCTTTTATTTTGTAAATTATAATAGGATGATGATGAATTTAATGAAGGTTCTATGTAAGTCTGATATTATTGATCTTTGAGATGATGACACATTGGGCCTCATTACACGGACGGCGGTGAACCAAGGTGCTATTAGCACCTTGGTCCATGCCGGTAAAATACCGGCACCGCCTTGGAGGAAAGGGGAATTACCGCCCTATTCCAAGGTTGGTGGGGCAGTAATTCCCCATTCCCCCATTGCCCTTCCCCATTCTGATTTTTGCCCCATAGGGCATAATGGGAATGGGGAAGGTGCTAATTACGGCACCGCAAATTGCGGTACCATAATTAGCTCCCTGGTCCCTTTGCGGGTTGGTTTTTAACGCCTGCAAAAAGCAGGCGTTAAAGTCTCCAACCCACGAAGGGACCTCGTAGTAAGGCGGTAAGGGTTAATATTCACCGGTACCATTAACGGTGACCGTTAACCCTTACTGCCGTCCATGTAATGAGGCCCATTGTATAATGTGTGTTCTTATTAATGTGATGCATTGTATTGTATTCTAATAATTCAGTTTTTTGTCAATGATTTTTAATCATATACAATAAAAACATTTTTTTTAAATGAGCATTCTTAAACGCCCCAATGCCTCCAGCTGGCACTTAAACACACTTGGCTTTGCACGCACGCTTCATGCGCCCCTCCTCCTTTTAGGCTGGTAAAAGTTGAGGGGGAGGAGCCAGAGAAATGCCACCCATTTTGCATGGCAGTAATCCAGAGAGCAACAAAGTAACCATGCAGCCGACAAAACCTGGGCACTTGTGCACTTGATTTGTGTCAGCTTCGCACGCGACTCCTCCTTTTATGCTTGTAAAAGTTGATCGAGGAGGAGCCAGAGAAACACCATATGTTGTTTGTGGCAGTAATCCAGAGAACAGAAAAGTAACCACGCAGCCGACAGCACAAGAATGCACTTGGCTTTGCACCTTTTTATTTTTTTATTTTACAACAGATACATATAAACAAATGCTAACTAGTAACTGGTCATCATGAACGTAACTCGAGTTTAAGTCTATCCAAGTTACAATCAAACCCTTTAGTGACTTAAACTGTCAGTGCCTATAAAACCGTCACAGGGGGCTCTACATGACTTCATCAAAGTATATTACCCTGTGGTAATTTACTTGGCTGAACTTATCTAGTGGCAATTTTTGTTTTGTGTTTTTTCATTTAACTAGGGGGTTTCCCCCTTGTTCCACATAACCAACCCCACCCTACCTTTCTTATACCTCCTGCTCCTATACATACCTCTTTTTACCACCACAAAGTATTTTTGGCAAAGTAAATGACTACGTTGTAATGCACTTTTATGATACAGCATTGTATGGTCACAGGGTGTGCCTATCAAAAGACGCGCTAATCTGGAAACACCTATGACAGCAGGAAGCAGGCGTATGTGGACCCGCGCAGCATAAAAGTGCGCGCAAACAACAAACAAGCTCAGACGCCAAGATGAATATACCATTCCTAGCAGCAGTGGTCGTGGGATACCGCAGGAGGAGGAGGAGGATAGTCAGGCCCAGAATTTTCACACCCTGAACCAGCCTTTTTCGGATGCCTGATGACCAGGTGTATGGGAGGTACAGGTTTCCACCTCACATAATACTCGACCTGGTGAGTGAGTGGGAGGATGACCTCACATTACCCACCCTGTGCTCCCAAGCACTCAGCCCCCTGGAGAATGTCCTCAATGTACTGCACTTCTTGGCCACTGGATCATTTCGGCGGACAAGTGCTATAGTGGGGGGGGTGTCACAGGCCATGCAGTCACGCTGCCTACACCAGGTGTTGGCCATCATAACTGCATGCCCATCAGTCCGCAGGCACATTTACCTGCCCAGAACACCTGCAGAAAGGCAGGCTGCCGTCCAGGATTTCTATGGGGTGGCACAATTCCCCAAAGTGCTAGGTGCCATTGATTGCACCCATGTGGCTATACGTCCCCCCAGGGCATCTGAGCACATTTATAGAAACCGCAAGCACTGGCATTCCATCAACGTGCAGGTAGTATGTGATGCCAAGGGAATCATCACCTCAGTATATGCCAACTATCCAGGGTCCACCCACGACAGTTTCATTTACAGAATGTCAACCCTAAACCGGGACCTAGAAGCTGGGCGGCATGGCGATACATGGCTGCTTGGTGAGTATAAATGCCACTGCACATGCATGCATGTCAGATACTGAGTAATGTCACAACCCCACTAATGATACCCATCACCACCTCCCCAGGGGACAGTGCCTACCCTCTGAGCACCCACATGATGACGCTAATTCGGAACCCCACCACGCCACCTGAGGTAAGATACAACACAGCCCATATTGCAACCTGGGTCATAGTGGAGCGCACATTCGGAGTGCTCAAGTCACACTTTCGCTCCCTTGACCGCTCTGGTGGGCAGCTGTTATACGCTCCCCCAGTAGTGTGCAGGATCAAAGTGGCAGCATGTGTCCTGCACAACATTGCAACACGCCGGGGCCTGCCGGTGGACATGGTGGTGCCCCCACATCCCCAACCACATGCATGCCCGCTGCGCATCGGAGGGGAAAGGGCACGTGGTGAGGCAGCCCGTACACAGCTGGTGGCTAATTACTTCACATAAAATCACACCCCTGTGGAGTGCACACAGCCCAGACACATACCAGCTGACAATCAATGATGATGACATAAGGGACACTCAACTGTCACAACCATACCATCCTGAGATTGGTCACCTGGAAGTGTTACATTGTGTGCATCCCTACCTACCCAAACACCACCAATGCTGTGTCATCAAAACACATACATCTATGCTGCTAAATTCATTACCCCCTTGTTAAATACAACATGAGGACAGCGCCATGTCACCCAACCCCTCCCCAGCTCCACCACCAAACACACCATGGCATGTCATGCAATGTGAAAGCAAACAAAGCAATGCACAAGACCTGACACAAGTGTCACAAAGTACACTGTGCCTAACGGAAACTGCCCACACACAATATGCTCCCAGTAATGTATAACTAACAGCACACATTACCAAATACTTACCACCAACACAATGCTGCAACACACCATGGAAAAATGCAAAAACATGACAGTACTAAGTTCAAGCAGTGGTAGTCTTACAACCTGAATACGCCAGCACATTGACCCCTTCCAACTGTAGAGTGTTGCTGCCACGCAAATGTCTCAGTGTACTGCATACAACATGAACTGCGTCTGAAAAGTAGACGGCCTTGTGAAGACATGAGGAAGGAACCTGCAGATTAGAAGGAAGACATGGATGCACAAGCACATATCAATACACCATGCAGTGTACAATACAACAAAAATATCCACTAGGGATGTCTACACAGTATTGACTACATACTGCCCACACAGCTCATGGGAGCCCAACATCACTGTGTAATTCACTGTCACTTAGTCACACCCTTTGCAAGCCCATGGAAACGGGAAGCAGGAGGGGTGTATATCTCACGAACCCAAGCATCTAACCCAAACTCAGGACAAGCCTGCATGTGCCCAGCCGGAATACAGTGGATGCCCATGAGAGCCACACAAGGCAACACACTGTAAAAGAAAAAATCAAAAATGGCCATGTGGGAGCCAGGGGGGTGAGGGAGGCCACCCAGGAGGTTCGAGGACAGGGGGCACACCAACACCCACCTGCGTGGATGTTGCAAAAAAAACAACCTCCTTGGGCTCATGGCCTGCACGGCTATGCCATTGTGGGAAAACTGCTGTCACTCTGCTCATCCTCTGCTGCTGCATCAGGAGGCGTGGCACTATGGGAGGCAGCCCATGCAAAGCCCTGGTATGGTCCTCCATGGCAGCAAGCATGCAGGTCTGGAAGGTCTGATTCTGGAGGATTAAAGTGCAGAGATCCCCATGCAGCACATCACGGGTTGCCTGCATTTCTGCACGTATGGCCTCGTGTGATGCCCGGATCTTCTCACGTGTTGCATGCAGCTCAGCTGAGAGCGAACGTGTGAGCTGCTCCAGCTGCTGTTCTGCCCTTAAATTACTGGAAGCCTCAAGTGCAACCAGAGTCTGCCTGAGGTTATGTAGTTCTACCCTCAGGGCTTCCCTGTGGCCCTGGGACTCTATTGATATGGATTCGCGCAGAGTCTCCAGTGCCGCCCGTCTGTCCCTGTTGGACACCAACATGTCTTCCCTGTGTGATTGGCAAATGGAGTCTTTTGCCTGCTGTTATTGCTCCATCTGCCTTTCAGGGGGGATAATGGAAGTGGCCACCCTCTCCATTGCCTGAGCCATCATTTCTACTGATGCTGCCTGTTGGGTTGCCATACCGTACATGGAGTTTTCCCATAGAGTATTGCCTGGTGGGGCATGGCCACCGCGTTGACGGGCACCACACATGTTTGGGGCAAGGCGATCTGCACCTTGCTGTGCTGGCACTGCCTGAGGCAGCAGGACTGCATTCCCCCTCTGATCTGCTGGCCCAGGAACAGGATGAGATGCTGTGGAGTGTGACCCTGCATCCGTAACCGCAAAAGGCGGACTTGCCAAAACTGACATCCCCATAGAGGGTTCTACCCCTGGTCCAGGTGGGTTGGACAGAACAGAATCCCTGCCAGAAACACTTACCTGTGACGGCACATAAGTCTCATCATCTGACTCAGCACCTGAATAGAGGTCTTGGGAGGTGCACCCAGAGACACCCCTGGACAGTATGGTCTGCAGTAACATTGGGTTTTCAAGCACCACCACACCATGTCCCCCACTGGTGCCCGGTCGTGCCTAAGAGTCCTCCTGGGTCTGCACCATCTCCTCAACCTCAACAGCACCAAGAGCTGCAAAACACCTGCAAAAACATGAAAGACAACAAATGGAAACAGGCATGAGCACCATAGCACACACATAGGCCGTGACAAGCCAGAGATCCAGTACATGATTTACACATGTCCCACATGACTATAACCCTGACATGCATGCACTGTCAAAGAGTTGGAAGTGGAGTCAAAAAGGCAGACACTGGGGAGAGCAAGATGGAAAAGCAACACATTTGCAGCATGTTGGTTAGCCCTGGTATCACACATCAGGCTGTGAGTGGCATGTCCAATACACATACATGACACATGCTGCCACACAGATGTCATGTAGCATAGCCACGGTAAATTACTAAACTACAGCAATATGTCAGTGAATGAGTACTGTCACGCATCCATGTCACATCGACATGATGCGAAGATTGATGCTGAATAGTGTTGCAAAATATGCATGTGCCACACACTGAAACACATCCAGTGTCCGATAAAACAGTAATTGGGGGCTGATCAATGGTTGGTCACTTTAACATTACAGGAAACATCTGTCATCTTCCACATGCAAGCAGGCCCTAATAAAAAATGTCTGCAGCCCAATACTCCATCGGCCTGAATGGTGTAATCATTAACATAACCAGGTAAAAATAGTGGCCCAGGTTGGGCTGTAAACAATGACCGAAGCATATCACATATGTTGCAATAGGGCAGAATAATCCGTAGCAAAAATGGGAGAGTGGAAACATCAGCCTGAATGAACACTTCCAAAATGTGAACAATGAAGTTGCAAGATGACAGTTCAAGGTAAAGTGCACTAATGTGGGCCTAATTGGCAACTGTGGGCAGAAGGGATACAGTCATACCCAAATCCAAGGCACGTGAATGTATGGGAGGAAGCAAATGGGTGACCCATAACACTCAGGAGTACACACCCTCACCTGGCACTCAATCAGAACCCATCACCCAAACAACATACACATGGATTACACACACACGCATGGGCACTCACCGGACAATGAGTCGTAATCAGGTAGATCTTCCACACTTTGGATCTGTTCCTCTGTGACGAAGGTCCCAGCAACAGACTCATGTTCAGTGAGTTTGTTGTCCTCTTGTGGAGACCCACCACCAGTCACCAGAGTAGCGGCATGATTTGAGGCCAGCTTGTTCTTTGCTCTGCGTTTCAGGTCATTCCACCGCTTGTAGCAATCATCAGCTGTGCGCCTCACAAATCCAAGGGTACTTATGCGGTCCGCGATGGTCTGCCAGTGTGCCCTACGTTGACCAGGTGTGGTCTTGCACCCTGCAGTCACCAACATTTCACGGCTATGTGCCGACACATAGCTCACAAGTGCATCAAGTTCGCTGTCATTAAAGCTAGGCTTCCTTGACGTGCCGGACTGTGTAGCTGTGTCTGGGGTCTCAGCCTGTAGTGCCAGAGCTCCCTTCTTCCTCTTCCTCAAAGGTGGAGCTGAGCCTGAGTGGCTTGCGCCGCTCTGGTCAGTAGGGGCAGAAGCGCAGGTGGACTGGGTACTGGGAGTGTGCGAAGGCACAATGACCATAGGTCTTGGTGCAGGCATTGGCTGAAGTGTGATGTTGGCAAGGGCAACGTCAGTTTGATGGACCAGGACCAACACTGTCCCGGCTGGGAGACTCAGAGCTGGGGTGGATAGAGCTGCAGCTGCCCCTGCAGCCTCCCCACCCTGCCTACTTGGGGCAGCAGATGACATCGCTGCCCCAGATCCACGTGGCCTGGTGACAGCAACTTGCACCGCCACACATGGCTTAGACTTGCTGACCTGGAAGTCAGCCTGGGAGTCATCCTCTGCCGGCTCAGGTGCCACAATGGGCTGGTCCAACAAGGGCTGAGCTGGGATGGTGTCAGCCATGTTTCCCTCAACCATGGGGGGGGCATGTGTGTCCCTGATTGGTCCTCCACACATGGGGGTCTAGGGGCACCCTGCAAATCCTGGCCACGTCCCCGACGGCACCCACCACGCCCACCTTTTTTAGGTCAGCCACCTTTGCCTCCCTTACCGCTAGGTCGCCTCCCAACCATGGCACTGATGTTGTTGTGCGTATGGGAGTTGCAGTAAACAATTGTCCTGGGCAATTGGGGGTGAAAGGGGTAGGGTACGAGATGGAATTCATACCCTAGTGATCTAGCAAGGCTGTCTGTGACCCCTGGGGGAAGATGACGGGTCAAGCAACGCACAGGCACCCCAAAAACAAAAGGTAACATTCACAAAATCCCTCGTAGACCACGTGCGTGGAAAAATAAACCCGCACTATGCTGTGGCACCTAGAAACACAAAAACAGGCGTACGTGTGTTACACGCAGCCTACAATGACCTCTGAAGGGGTACGCAACACATGCGGCAAGCACAGTTGGTAAATGCGTGCGCGACTCACCATCTGCCTGGCAAAAGAACTTTAAAAAACGTGCGCGTAGGCAACACCCCCGCCAAAAGAAGAACTGTACGCTGTCTAAGGAGACAGGACAAAAGAAGAAGTGAATGCTGTTTGAAGAAACAGGCCCAAAAAAAATAAAGAACACTGTCAGAGGTAACAGGGAGTGCAAACTTGAAACACTGTGAAGTAATCGCGCTCCCACCTGCCATCTGCTGCTGCCTGCCTGCCTGCTGACCATGTGCCCTGCTATTTGGTGCCTGCACGTCAGCCAGGGTTCCAGTTGCTTTGTCCACCCCTACTGGAACAGAAGACTCCCAACTCGGATACCATCGCTCCACAGCCCAGCCCCAGGACCCAGTTGCCCACCAACGCCTGCCTCGGGGGTCGCCATGTCGGGGCAAACACCATCTGAGACCACTGGCGACCCACAGCCAGAGAGGCAGAGGGCCACCAGCTTCAGTGTGAAGGAAGTTGGTGTCCTGGTGGAGCATGTTCTGGGGCATTTTGATGCCCTCTTCGGAATATCACGCACCAACAAGGAAGGACGGGAGAGGATCTGGGACGACATAGTGGTTGCCATCAACGTGGAGGGGGTGGCAACCTGTGACATCAAGCTCGTCAAGAAGCGCTGGGAGGACTTGAGGGCCAGGACCCTCTACAAGGCCCGGTGCCTCGCAGAGGGGGGCCAGGTCAGCATGAGTGACAACCAGATGAGGGTCCTGGAACGCGTAGGCCCAGTGCTCCACGCCCAGATCCTGCAGAGGAAGACCCGTCTGGAGTTGAGCAGTAAGTGGCCAAGCATTGGTGTGTGGGACAGGGCATGTTGCAGTGTGCTGGTAGTCTGATACTTGCCTGTATGTGTGACATAGGCCATTTATGGATGTGTGTGTGCAGGGACATCATGGTCATGCATGTGAGACCAGTAATGTGTGAACCACATGGTTAGTGCATGAGTTACAATGCAACATGGGTAGCTGTATGGCAAATGCACACATGAACGCATTCCAGTGTCTGTTCTTGCACATGGTGGGGGTGTGAGGGATGGGTGCTGCTGTCATGTACATGTATGGTGCACATGTGTGTGTGTCTGAGAAGTGTGTGTGTGACTTAGGTACGCCATGGACTCATGACACATGTCTGTGATGATGTGTACATTCACTCATGCAGTGCGGTCACCATTGTATGCACTGTGTCTATCCACTGTGTCTGTGGTGTGCAAGCCATGATGCATGACCCTCCGGTGATGTGTGTGCATGTGATCAGTGTGAGCCATTATGCATGTGAGTTTGAAGGCAACATTTTGGTTAATAGAGTCATACACGTACCCTGCTCCAATCGCGTCTGAAACTTCCCGCATACCCCCAAAATACACATACCCCACTTGCACAGGTCCTATCGCATGTGAAACTTCCCGCGCACCACCGGAATACATGTACCCTGCTCCAATCGTGTGTGAAACTGCCCGTGTACCCCCAAAATACACGTACCCCACTCGCACAGGGCCTATCACGTGTGAAACTTCCCACACACCCCCAAAATACACGTACCCCACTGGCACAGGGCCTATTGCATGTGAAACTTCCGGCGAACCCCAGTTATACACATACCCTGCTCCAATCGCGTGTGAAACTTCCTGCGCACCCTGGAATACACGTACCCTGCTCCAATTGCGTGTGAAACTTCCCGCGAACCCCAGTTATACACGTACCCTGCTCCAATCGCGTGTGAAACTTTCCGCGTACCCCCAAAATACACGTACCCCACTCGCACAGGGCCTATCATGTGTGAAACTTCCTGCGCACCCCTGAAATACACGTACCCCACTGGCACAGGGCCTATCGCGTGTGAAACTTCCCGCGAACCCCAGTTATACACATACCCTGCTCCAATCGCGTCTGAAACTTCCCGCGTACCCCCAAAATACACATACCCCACTCGCACACGGCCTATCGCATGTGAAACTTCCCGCGCACCCCCGGAATACATCTACCCTGCTCCAATCGCGTGTGAAACTTCCTGCGTACCCCCAAAATACACGTACCCCACTCACACAGGCCTATCGCATGTGAAACTTCCCGCGCATGCCTGAAATACAAGTACCCTGCTCTAATCGCATGTGAAACTTCCCACGTACCCCCAAAATACACGTACCCCATTCGCACAGGGCCTATCGGGTGTGAAACTTCCTGCGCACTCCTGAAATACACGTACCCTGCTCCAATCGCGTGTGAAACTTCCCGCGTACCCCCAAAATACACATTCCCCACTCGCACAGGGCCTATCGCGTGTGAAACTTCCCACGCACCCCTGAAATACACATACCCCACTCGCACAGGGCCTATCGCGTGTGAAACTTCCCGCGCACCCGCGAAATACATGTACCCCAGTCGCACAGGGCCTATCGCGTGTGAATCTTCCTGCGAACCCGTTTTACACGTACCCTGCTCCAATCGCGTGTGAAACTTTCCGTGTACCCCCAAAATACACATACCCCACTCGCACAGGGCCTATCACGTGTGACACTTCCCGCGCACCCCTGAAATAAACGCACCCCACTCACGCAGGGCCTATCGCAGTTGAAACTTCCCGCAAACCCCAGTTATACACGTACCCTGCTCCAATCGCGTCTGAAAATTCCCGCGTACCCCCAAAATACACGTACCCCACTCACACAGGGCCTATCGCGTGTGAAACTTCCCACGCGCCCCCGGAATACATGTACCCTGCTCCAATCGCGTGTGAAACTTCCCACACACCCCCGAAATACACGTACCCCACTCGCACAGGGCCTATTGCATGTGAAACTTCCCACGAACCCCAGTTATACACGTACCCTGCGCCAATCACATGTGAAACTTCCCGCACACACCCGGAATACAAGTACCCTGCTTCAAACGCGTGTGAAACTTCCCGCGTACCCCCAAAATACACATACCCCACTCGCACAGGGCCTATCGCGTGTGAAACTTCCCGCGCACCCACGAAATACACGTACCCCATTCGCACAGGGCCTATCGCGTGTGAAACTTCCCGCGAACCCCAGTTATACATGTACCCTTCTCCAATCGCATGTGAAAGTTTCGGCGTAGCCCCAAAATACACGTACCCCACTCGCACAGGGCCTATCACGTGTGAAACTTCCCGCGCACCCCTGAAATACACGTACCCCACTCGCACAGGGCCTATCACGTGTGAAACTTCCCGCGAACCCCAGTTATACACGTACCCTGCTCCAATAGCGTCTGAAACTTCCCACGTACCCCAAAAATACACGTACCGCACTCGCACAGGGCCTATCCCATGTGAAACTTCCTGCGAACCCCAGACATACACGTACCCTGCCCCAATCGCATGTGAAACTTCCCGCATACCCCCAAATTACACGTACCCCGCTCGCACATGGCCTATCGCGTGTGAAACTTCCTGCGCACCCCCGGAATACATGTACCCTGCTCCAATCGTGTGTGAAACTTCCTGCGTACCCCCAAAATACACGTACCCCACTCACACAGGGCCTATCGCGTGTGAAACTTCCCGCGCACCCCTGAAATACAAGTACCCTGCTCCAATCACATGTGAAACTTCAGCGTACCCCAAAATACACGTACCCCACACGCACAGGGCCTATCGGGTGTGAAACTTCCCGCTCACCCCTGAAAACACGTACCCTGCTCCAATCACGTGTGAAACTTCCCGCATACCCCCAAAATACACATACCCCACTCGCACAGGGCCTATCGCGTGTGAAACTTCCCGCGCACCCCCGAAATATACGTACCCCACTCGCACAGGGCCTATCGCATGTGAAACTTCCCGCGCACCCCCGAAATACACGTACCCCATTCGCACAGGGCCTATCGCGTGTGAAACTTCCCGCGAACCCCAGTTATACACGTACCCTGCTCCAATCGCGTGTGAAACTTTCCGCCTATCCCCAAAATACACGTACCCACTCGCACAGGGCCTATCACGTGAGAAACTTCCCGCGCACCCGTGAAATACACACACCCGACTCGCACAGGGCCTATCGCGGTTGAAACTTCCCGCGAACCCCAGTTATACACGTACCCTGCGCCAATCGCGTCTGAAACTTCCTGCGTACCCCCAAAATACACGTACCCCACTCGCACAGGGCCTATCGCGTGTGAAACTTCCCGCGCACCCCAAGAATACATTTACCCTGCTCCAATCGCGTGTGAAACTTCCTGCGTACCCCCCAAAATACATGTACCCCACTCACACATCGCCTATCGCGTGTGAAACTTCCTGCGCACCCCTGAAACACAAGTACCCTGCTCCAATCACGTTTGAAATTTCCTGCATACCCCCAAAATACACGTACCCCACTCGCACAGGGCCTATCGCGTGTGAAACTTCCTGCGTACCCCCGGAATACATGTACCCTGCTCCAATCGCCTGTGAAACTTCCTGCGTACCCCCAAAATACACGTACCCCACTCACACAGGGCCTATCGCGTGTGAAACTTCCCGCGCACCCCCAGAATACATTTACCCTCCTCCAATCGCGTGTGAAACTTCCTGCGTACCCCCCAAAATACATGTACCCCACTCACAGAGGGCCTATCGCGTGTGAAACTTCCTGCGCACCCCTGAAACACAAGTACCCTGCTCCAATCGCATGTGAAATTTCCCGCATACCCCCAAAATACACGTACCCCACTCGCACAGGGCCTATCACGTGTGAAACTTCCCGCGCACCCCTGAAATACACGTACCCCACTCGCACAGGGTCTATCGCGTGTGAAACTTCCCGCGAACCCCACTTATACACGTACCCTGCTCCAATCGCGTCTGAAACTTCCCGCGTACCCCCAAAATACACGTACCCCACTCGCACAGGGCCTATCGCGTGTGAAACTTCCCGCGCACCCCCGGAATACATGTACCCTGTTCCAATCGTTTGTGAAACTTCCTGCGTACCCCCAAAATACCCGTACCCCACTCACACAGGGCCTATCGCGTGTGAAACTTCCCGCGCACCCCTGAAATACAAGTACCCTGCTCCAATCGCATGTGAAACTTCAGCGTACCCCCAAAATACACGTACCCCACTCGCACAGGGCCTATCGGGTGTGAAACTTCCCGCTCACCCCTGAAAACACATACCCTGCTCCAATCACGTGTGAAACTTCCTGCTTACCCCCAAAATACACATACCCCACTCGCACAGTACTTATCGCGTGTGAAACTTCCCACGCACCCCTGAAATATACGTACCCCACTCGCACAGGGCCTATCGCGTGTGAAACTTCCCGCGCACCCCGAAATACACGTACCCCATTCGCACAGGGCCTATCGCATGTGAAACTTCCAGCGAACCCCAGTTCTACACGTACCCTGCTCCAATCGCGTGTGAAACTTTACACGTAGCCCCAAAATACACGTACCCCACTCGCACAGGGCCTATCACGTGAGAAACTTCCCGCGCACCCCTGAAATACACGCACCCCACTCGCACAGGGCCTATCGCGGTTAAAACTTCCCGCGAACCCCAGTTATACCCGTACCCTGCTCCAATCGCGTCTGAAACTTCCCGCGTACCCCCAAAATACACGTACCCCACTCGCACAGGGCCTATCGCGTGTAAAACTTCCCGCGCACCCCCGGAATACATGTACCCTGCTCCAATCGCGTGTGAAACTTCCTGCGTACCCCCAAAATACATGTACCCCACTCACACAGGGCCTCTCGCGTGTGAAACTTCCTGCGCACCCCTGAAACACAAGTACCCTGCTCCAATCGCATGTGAAACTTCCCGCATACCCCCAAAATACACGTACCCCACTCGCACAGGGCCTATCGCATGTGAAACTTCCTGCGTACCCCCGGAATACATGTACCCTGCTCCAATCGCGTGTGAAACTTCCCGCGTACCCCCAAAATAAACATACCCCACTCGCACAGGGCCTATCGCGTGTTAAACTTCCCCCCACCCCCGAAATACACGTACCCTGCTCGAATCCCATGTGAAACTTCCCGTGTACCCCCAAAAGACACGTACACCACTCGCACAGGGCCTATCGCTTGTGAAACTTCCCGCACACCCCCAAAATACACGTACCCCACTCGCACAAGGCCTATCACGTGTGAAACTTCCCGCGAACCCCAGTTATACAGGTACCCTGCGCCAATCACGTGTGAAACTTCCCGCGCACCCCCGGAATACAAGTACCCTGCTTCAATCGCGTGTGAAACGTCCTGCGCACCCCAGAAATACCCGTACCCCATTCACACAGGGCCTATCGCGTGTGAAACTTCCCGCAAACCCCAGTTATACACGTACCCTGCTGCAATCGCGTGTGAAACTTTCCGCATACCCCCAAAATACATGTACCCCACTTGCACAGGGCCTATCACGTGTGAAACTTCCCGCGCACCCCTGAAATACACGTACCCCACTCGCACAGGGCCTATCGCGTGTGAAACTTCCCGCGAACCCCAGTTATACACGTACCCTGCTCCAATCGCGTCTGAAAATTCCCGCGTACCCCAAAAATACACGTATCCCACTCGCACAGGGCCTATCGCATGTGAAACTTCCTGCGAACCCCAGTCATACACGTACCCTGCTCCAATCGCGTGTGAAACTTCCCGCATACCCCCAAAATACACATACCCCACTCGCACAGGGCCTATCGCGTGTGAAACTTCCCGCGCACCTCCGGAATACATGTACCCTGCTCCAATCGTGTGTGAAACTTCCTGCATACCCCCAAAATACACATACCCCACTCACACAGGGCCTATTGCGTGTGAAACTTCCCGCGCACCCCTGAAATACAAGTACCCTGCTCCAATCGCATGTGAAACTTCAGCGTACCCCCAAAATACACGTACCCCACTCGCACAGGGCCTATCGGGTGTGAAACTTCCCGCTCACCCCTGAAAACACATACCCTGCTCCAATCACGTGTGAAACTTCCTGCTTACCCCCAAAATACACATACCCCACTCGCACAGTACTTATCGCGTGTGAAACTTCCCACGCACCCCTGAAATATACGTACCCCACTCGCACAGGGCCTATCGCGTGTGAAACTTCCCGCGCACCCCGAAATACACGTACCCCATTCGCACAGGGCCTATCGCATGTGAAACTTCCAGCGAACCCCAGTTCTACACGTACCCTGCTCCAATCGCGTGTGAAACTTTACACGTAGCCCCAAAATACACGTACCCCACTCGCACAGGGCCTATCACGTGAGAAACTTCCCGCGCACCCCTGAAATACACGCACCCCACTCGCACAGGGCCTATCGCGGTTAAAACTTCCCGCGAACCCCAGTTATACCCGTACCCTGCTCCAATCGCGTCTGAAACTTCCCGCGTACCCCCAAAATACACGTACCCCACTCGCACAGGGCCTATCGCGTGTGAAACTTCCCGCGCACCCCCGGAATACATGTACCCTGCTCCAATCGCGTGTGAAACTTCCTGCGTACCCCCAAAATACATGTACCCCACTCACACAGGGCCTCTCGCGTGTGAAACTTCCTGCGCACCCCTGAAACACAAGTACCCTGCTCCAATCGCATGTGAAACTTCCCGCATACCCCCAAAATACACGTACCCCACTCGCACAGGGCCTATCGCATGTGAAACTTCCTGCGTACCCCCGGAATACATGTACCCTGCTCCAATCGCGTGTGAAACTTCCCGCGTACCCCCAAAATAAACATACCCCACTCGCACAGGGCCTATCGCGTGTTAAACTTCCCCCCACCCCCGAAATACACGTACCCTGCTCGAATCGCATGTGAAACTTCCCGTGTACCCCCAAAAGACACGTACACCACTCGCACAGGGCCTATCGCTTGTGAAACTTCCCGCACACCCCCAAAATACACGTACCCCACTCGCACAAGGCCTATCACGTGTGAAACTTCCCGCGAACCCCAGTTATACAGGTACCCTGCGCCAATCACGTGTGAAACTTCCCGCGCACCCCCGGAATACAAGTACCCTGCTTCAATCGCGTGTGAAACTTCCTGCGCACCCCAGAAATACCCGTACCCCATTCACACAGGGCCTATCGCGTGTGAAACTTCCCGCGAACCCCAGTTATACACGTACCCTGCTGCAATCGCGTGTGAAACTTTCCGCATACCCCCAAAATACATGTACCCCACTCGCACAGGGCCTATCACGTGTGAAACTTCCCGCGCACCCCTGAAATACACATACCCCACTCGCACAGGGCCTATCGCGTGTGAAACTTCCCGCGAACCCCAGTTATACACGTACCCTGCTCCAATCATGTCTGAAAATTCCCGCGTACCCCAAAAATACACGTACCCCACTCGCACAGGGCCTATCGCATGTGAAACTTCCTGCGAACCCCAGTCATACACGTACCCTGCTCCAATCGCGTGTGAAACTTCCCGCATACCCCCAAAATACACATACCCCACTCGCACAGGGCCTATCGCGTGTGAAACTTCCCGCGCACCTCCGGAATACATGTACCCTGCTCCAATCGTGTGTGAAACTTCCTGCATACCCCCAAAATACACATACCCCACTCACACAGGGCCTATTGCGTGTGAAACTTCCCGCGCACCCCTGAAATACAAGTACCCTGCTCCAATCGCATGTGAAACTTCCCGTGTACCCCCAAAATACACGTACCCCACTCGCACAGGGCCTATCGCGTGTGAAACTTCCTACACACCCCCGAGATACACGTACCCCACTCGCACAGGGCCTATTGCATGTGAAACTTCCGGCGAACCCCAGTTATACACGTACCCTGCTCCAATCGCGTGTGAAACTTCCTGCGCACCCTGTAATACACGTACCCTGCTCCAATCGCGTGTGAAACTTCCCGCGAACCCCAGTTATACACGTACCCTGCTCCAATCGCGTGTGAAACTTTCCGCGTACCCCCAAAATACACGTACCCCACTCGCACAGGGCCTATCATGTGTGAAACTTCCCGCGCACCCCCGGAATACATCTACCCTGCTCCAATCGCGTGTGAAACTTCCTGCGTACCCCCAAAATACACGTACCCCACTCACACAGGGCCTATCGCATGTGAAACTTCCCGCGCATGCCTGAAATACAAGTACCCTGCTCTAATCGCATGTGAAATATCCCGCGTACTCCCAAAATACACGTACCCCACTCGCACAGGGCCTATCGGGTGTGAAACTTCCCGTGCACCCCTGAAATACACGTACCCTGCTCCAATCGCGTGTGAAACTTCCCGCGTACCCCTAAAATACACATACCCCACTCGCACAGGGCCTATCGCGTGTGAAACTTCCCGCGCACCCCCCGAAACACACATACCCCACTCGCACAGGGCCTATCGCGTTTGAATCTTCCGGCGAACCCCAGTTTTACACGTACCCTGCTCCAATCGCGTGTGAAACTTTCCGTGTACACCCAAAATACACATACCCCACTCGCACAGGCCCTATCATGTGTGACACTTCCCGCGCACCCCTGAAATACACGCACCCCACTCACACAGGGCCTATCGCGGTTGAAACTTCCCGCGAACCCCAGTTATACACGTACCCTGCTCCAATCGCGTCTGAAACTTCCTGCGTACCCCCAAAATACACGTACCCCACTCACACAGGGCCTATCACGTGTGAAACTTCCCACGCACCCCCGGAATACATGTACCCTGCTCCAATCGCGTGTGAAACTTCCCGCATACCCCCAAAATACACGTTACTCACTCGCACAGGGCCTATCGCGTGTGAAACTTCCCAAACACCCCCGAAATACACGTACCCCACTCCCACAGGCCCTATCGCGTGTGAAACTTCCCGCGAACCCCAGTTATACACGTACCCTCCTCCAATTGCGTGTGAAACTTCCTGCGCAACCTGGAATACACGTACCCTGCTCCAATCGTGTGTGAAACTTCCCGCGTATCCCCAAAATACACATACCCCACTCGCACAGGGCCTATCGCATGTGAAACTTCTCGCGCACCCCTGAAATACACGTACTCTGCTCCAATCACGTGTGAAACTTCCGGCGTACCCCCAAAATACACATACCCCACTCCCACAGGGCCTATCGCGTGTTAAACTTCTCCCGCGCCCCCGAAATACACGTACCCTGCTCCAATCGCATGTGAAACTTCCCGCGTACCCCCAAAATACACGTACACCACTCGCACAGGGCCTATCTCTTGTGAAACTTCCCGCACACCCCTAAAATACACGTACCCCACTCGCACAAGGCCTATCACGTGTGAAACTTCCCGCGAACACCTGTTATACACGTACCCTGCGCCAATCACGTGTGAAACTTCCCGCGCACCCTCGGAATACAAGTACCCTGCTTCAATCGTGTGTGAAACTTCCCGCGTACCCCCAAAATACACGTACCCCACTCGCACAGGGCCTATCGCGTGTGAAACTTCCCGCGCACCCCAGAAATACACGTACCCCATTCACACAGGGCCTATTGCGTGTGAAACTTCCCGCGAACCCCAGTTATACACGTACCCTGCTGAAATCGCGTGTGAAACTTTCCGCATACCCCCAAAATACATGTACCCCACTCGCACAGGGCCTATCACGTGTGAAACATCCCGCGCACCCCTGAAATACACGTACCCTACTCGCACAGGGCCTATCGCGTGTGAAACTTCCCACAAACCCCAGTTATACACGTACCCTGCTCCAATCGCGTCTGAAACTTCCCGCGTACCCCCAAAATACACGTACCTCCCTCGCACAGGGCCTATCGCATGTGAAACTTCCTGCAAACCCCAGTCATACACATACCCTGCTCCAATCGTGTGTGAAACTTCCTGCATACCCCCAAAATACACGTACCCCACTCACACAGGGCCTATCGCGTGTGAAACTTCCCGCGCATCCCTGAAATACAAGTACCCTGCTCCAATCGCATGTGAAACTTCCCGTGTACCCCCAAAATACACGTACCCCACTCGCACAGGGCCTATCGCGTGTGAAACTTCCCACACACCCCCGAAATACACGTACCCCACTCGCACAGGGCCTATTGCATGTGAAACTTCCGGCGAACCCCAGTTATACACGTACCCTGCTCCAATCGTGTGTGAAACTTCCTGCGCACCCTGGAATACACGTACCCTGCTCCAATTGCGTGTGAAACTTCCCGCGAACCCCAGTTATACACGTACCCTGCTCCAATCGCGTGTGAAACTTTCCGCGTACCCCCAAAATACACGTACCCCACTCGCACAGGGCCTATCATGTGTGAAACTTCCCGCGCACCCCTGAAATACACGTACCCCACTCGCACAGGGCCTATCGCGTTTGAAACTTCCCGCGAACCCCAGTTATACACATACCCTGCTCCAATCGCGTCTGAAACTTCCCGCGTACCCCCAAAATACACATACCCCACTCGCACAGGGCCTATCGCGTGTGAAACTTCCCGCACACCCCCGGAATACATCTACCCTGCTCCAATCGCGTGTGAAACTTCCTGCGTACCCCCAAAATACACGTACCCCACTCACACAGGGCCTATCGCATGTGAAACTTCCCGCGCATGCCTGAAAAACAAGTACCCTGCTCTAATCGCATGTGAAACTTCCCGCGCACCCCTGAAATACACGTACCCTGCTCCAATCGCGTGTGAAACTTCCCGCGTACCCCCAAAATACACATACCCCACTCGCACAGGGCCTATCGCGTGTGAAACTTCCCGCGCACCCCCGAAATACACATACCCCACTCGCACAGGGCCTATCGCGTGTGAAACTTCCCGCGCACCCGCGAAATACACGTACCCCATTCGCACAGAGCCTATCGCGTGTGAATCTTTCCGCGAACCCCAGTTTTACACGTACCCTGCTCCAATCGCATGTGAAACTTTCCGTGTACCCCCAAAATACACATACCCCACTCGCACAGGGCCTATCACGTGTGACACTTCCCGCGCACCCCTGAAATACACGCACCCCACTCGCACAGGGCCTATCGCGGTTGAAACTTCCTGCGAACCCCAGTTATACACGTACCCTGCTCCAATCGTGGCTGAAACTTCCTGCGTACCCCCAAAATACACGTACCCCACTCACACAGGGCCTATCACGTGTGAAACTTCCCACGCACCCCCGGAATACATATACCCTGCTCCAATCGCGTGTGAAACTTCCCACATACCCCCAAAATACACGTTACCCACTCGCACAGGGCCTATCGCGTGTGAAACTTCCCACACACCCCCGAAATACACGTACCCCACTCGCACAGGGCCTATTGCATGTGAAACTTCCCGCGAACCCCAGTTATACACGAACCCTGCGCCAATCACGTGTGAAACTTCCAGCGCACACCCGGAATACAAGTACCCTGCTTCAATCGCGTGTGAAACTTCCCGCGTACCCCCAAAATACACATAACCCACTCGCACAGGGCCTATCGCGTGTGAAACTTCCCGCGCACCCCCGAAATATATGTACCCCATTCGCACAGGGCCTATCGCGTGTGAAACTTCCCGCGAACCCCAGTTATACACGTACCTCGCTCCAATCGCGTGTGAAACTTTCGGCGTAGCCCCAAAATACATGTACACCACTCGCACAGGGCCTATCACGTGTGAAACTTCCCGCGCACCCCTGAAATACACGTACCCCACTCCCACAGGGCCTATCGCATGTGAAACTTCCCGCGAACCCCAGTTATACACGTACCCTGTTCCAATCGCGTCTGAAACTTCCCGCGTACCCCCAAAATACACGTACCCCAGTCGCACTGGGCCTATCCCATGTGAAACTTCCTGCGAACCCCAGACATACACGCACCCTGCCCCAATCGCATGTGAAACTTCCCGCATACCCCCAAATTACACGTACCCCACTCGCACAGGGCCTATCGCGTGTGAAACTTCCCGCGCACCCCCGGAATACATGTACCCTGCTCCAATCGTGTGTGAAACTTCCTGCGTACCCCCAAAATACACGTACCCCACTCACACAAGGCCTATCGCGTGTGAAACTTCCCGCGCACCCCTGAAATACAAGTACCCTGCTCCAATCGCATGTGAAACTTCAGCGTACCCCCAAAATACACGTACCCCACTCGCACAGGGCCTATCGGGTGTGAAACTTCCCGCTCACGCCTGAAAACACGTACCCTGCTCCAATCACGTGTGAAACTTCCCGCGCACCCCCGAAATATACGTACCCCACTCGCACAGGGTCTATCGCGTGTGAAACTTACCGCGCACCCCCGAAATACACGTACCCCTTTCGCACAGGGCCTATCGCGGTTGAAACTTCCCGCGAACCCCAGTTATACACGTACCCTGCTCCAATCGCGTCTGAAACTTCCCGCGTACCCCCAAAATACATGTACCCCACCCGCACAGGGCCTATCGCGTGTGAAACTTCCCGCGCACCCTCGAAATACACGTACCCTGCTCCAATCGCGTGCGAAACTTCCTGTGTACCCCCAAAATACACGTACCCCACTCGCACAGGGCATATCGCGTGTGAAACTTTGCGCGCACCCTCGAAATACACGTACCCCACTCGCACAGGGCCTATCGCGTGTGAAACTTCCCGCGCACCCCCAGAATACATTTACCCTGCTCCAATCGCGTGTGAAACTTCCTGCGTACCCCCCAAAATACATGTACTCCACTCACACATGGCCTATCGCGTGTGAAACTTCCTGCGCACCCCTGAAACACAAGTACCCTGCTCCAATCGCATTTGAAATTTCCTGCATACCGCCAAAATACACGTACCCCACTCGCACAGGGCCTATCGCGTGTGAAACTTCCTGCGTACCCCCGGAATACATGTACCCTGCTCCAATCGCCTGTGAAACTTCCTGCGTATCCCCAAAATACACGTACCCCACTCACACAGGGCCTATCGCGTGTGAAACTTCCCGCGCACCCCCAGAATACATTTACCCTGCTCCAATCGCGTGTTAAACTTCCTGCGTACCCCCCAAAATACATGTACCCCACTCACAGAGGGCCTATCGCGTGTGAAACTTCTTGCGCACCCCTGAAACACAAGTACCCTGCTCCAATCGCATGTGAAATTTCCCGCATACCCCCAAAATACACGTACCCCACTCGCACAGGGCCTATCACGTGTGAAACTTCCCGCGCACCCCTGAAATACACGTACCCCACTCGCACAGGGTCTATCGCGTGTGAAACTTCCCGCGAACCCCACTTATACACGTACCCTGCTCCAATCGCCTCTGAAACTTCCCGCGTACCCCCAAAATACACGTACCCCACTCGCACAGGGCCTATCGCGTGTGAAACTTCCCGCGCACCCCCGGAATACATGTACCCTGTTCCAATTGTTTGTGAAACTTCCTGCGTACCCCCAAAATACCCGTACCCCACTCACACAGGGCCTATCGCGTGTGAAACTGCCCGCGCACCCCTGAAATACAAGTACCCTGCTCCAATCGCATGTGAAACTTCAGCGTACCCCCAAAATACCCGTACCCCACTCGCACAGGGCCTATCGGGTGTGAAACTTCCCGCTCACCCCTGAAAACACATACCCTGCTCCAATCACGTGTGAAACTTCCTGCTTGCCCTCAAAATACACATACCCCACTTGCACAGTACTTATCGCGTGTGAAACTTCCCACGCACCCCTGAAATATACGTACCCCACTCGCACAGGGCCTATCGCGTGTGAAACTTCCCGCGCACCCCAGTTCTACACGTACCCTGCTCCAATCGCGTGTGAAACTTTACACGTACCCCCAAAATACACGTACCCCACTCGCACAGGGCCTATCACGTGAGAAACTTCCCGCGCACCCCTGAAATACACGCACCCCACTCGCACAGGGCGTATCGCGGTTAAAACTTCCCGCGAACCCCAGTTATACCCGTACCCTGCTCCAATCGCGTCTGAAACTTCCCGCGTACCCCCAAAATACACATACCCCACTCGCACAGGGCCTATCGCGTGTGAAACTTCCCGCGCACCCCCGGAATACATGTACCCTGCTCCAATCGCGTGTGAAACTTCCTGCGTACCCCCAAAATACATGTACCCCACTCACACAGGGCCTCTCGCGTGTGAAACTTCCTGCGCACCCCTGAAACACAAGTACCCTGCTCCAATCGCATGTGAAACTTCCCGCGTACCCCCAAAATAAACATACCCCACTCGCACAGGGCCTATCGCGTGTTAAACTTCCCCCCCACCCCCGAAATACACGTACCCTGCTCGAATCGCATGTGAAACTTCCCGTGTACCCCCAAAATACACGTACACCACTCGCACAGGGCCTATCGCTTGTGAAACTTCTCGCACACCGCCAAAATACACGTACCCCACTCGCACAAGGCCTATCACGTGTGAAACTTCCTGCGAACCCCAGTTATACAGGTACCCTGCGCCAATCACGTGTGAAACTTCCCGCGCACCCCCGGAATACAAGTACCCTGCTTCAATCGCGTGTGAAACTTCCTGCGCACCCCAGAAATACCCGTACCCCATTCACACTCGGCCTATCGCGTGTGAAACTTCCCGCGAACCCCAGTTATACACGTACCCTGCTGCAATCGCGTGTGAAACTTTCCGCATACCCCCAAAATACATGTACCCCACTCGCACAGGGCCTATCACGTGTGAAACTTCCCGCGCACCCCTGAAATACACGTACCCCACTCGCACAGGGCCTATCGCGTGTGAAACTTCCCGCGAACCCCAGTTATACACGTACCCTGCTCCAATCGCGTCTGAAACTTCCCGCGTACCCCCAAAATACACGTACCCCACTCGCACAGGGCCTATCGCATGTGAAACTTCCTACGAACCCCAGTCATACACGTACCCTGCTCCAATCGCGTGTGAAACTTCCCGCATACCCCCAAAATACACATACCCACTCGCACAGGGCCTATCGCGTGTGAAACTTCCCGCGCACCTCCGGAATACAGGTACCCTGCTCCAATCGTGTGTGAAACTTCCTGCATACCCCCAAAATACACATACCCCACTCACACAGGGCCTATCGCGTGTGAAACCTCCTGCGCACCCCTGAAATACAAGTACCCTGCTCCAATCGCATGTGAAACTTCCCGTGTACCCCCAAAATACACGTACCCCACTCGCACAGGGCCTATCGCGTGTGAAACTTCCTACACACCCCCGAGATACACATACCCCACTCGCACAGGGCCTATTGCATGTGAAACTTCCGGCGAACCCCAGTTATACACGTACCCTGCTCCAATCGCGTGTGAAACTTCCTGCGCACCCTGTAATACACGTACCCTGCTCCAATCCCGTGTGAAACTTCCCGCGAACCCCAGTTATACACGTACCCTGCTCCAATCGCGTGTGAAACTTTCTGCGTACCCCCAAAATACACGTACCCCACTCGCACAGGGCCTATCATGTGTGAAACTTCCCGCGCACCCCCGGAATACATCTACCCTGCTCCAATCGCGTGTGAAACTTCCTGCGTACCCCCAAAATACACGTACCCCACTCACACAGGGCCTATCGCATGTGAAACTTCCCACGCATGCCTGAAATACAAGTACCCTGCTCTAATCGCACGTGAAATTTCCCGCGTACCCCCAAAATACACGTACCCCACTCGCACAGGGCCTATCGGGTGTGAAACTTCCCGTGCACCCCTGAAATACACGTACCCTGCTCCAATCGCGTGTGAAACTTCCCGCGTACCCCTAAAATACATATACCCCACTCGCACAGGGCCTATCGCGTGTGAAACTTCCCGCGCACCCCCCGAAACACACATACCCCACTCGCACAGGGCCTATCGCGTTTGAATCTTCCGGCGAACCCCAGTTTTACACGTACCCTGCTCCAATCGCGTGTGAAACTTTCTGTGTACCCCCAAAATACACATACCCCACTCGCACAGGCCCTATCACGTGTGACACTTCCCGCACACCCCTGAAATACATGCACCCCACTCGCACAGGGCCTATCGCGGTTGAAACTTCCCGCGAACCCCAGTTATACACGTACCCTGCTCCAATCGCATCTGAAACTTCCTGCGTACCCCCAAAATACACGTACCCCACTCACACAGGGCCTATCACGTGTGAAACTTCCCACGCACCCCCGGAATACATGTACCCTGCTCCAATCGCGTGTGAAACTTCCCGCATACCCCCAAAATACACGTTACTCACTCGCACAGGGCCTATCGCGTGTGAAACTTCCCACACACCCCCGAAATACACGTACCCCACTCCCACAGGGCCTATCGCGTGTGAAACTTCCCGCGAACCCCAGTTATACACGTACCCTCCTCCAATCGCGTGTGAAACTTCCTGCGCAACCTGGAATACACGTACCCTGCTCCAATCGTGTGTGAAACTTCCCGCGTATCCCCAAAATACACATACCCCACTCGCACAGGGCCTATCGCATGTGAAACTTCTCGCGCACCACTGAAATACACGTACTCTGCTCCAATCGCGTGTGAAACTTCCGGCGTACCCCCAAAATACACATACCCCACTCCCACAGGGCCTATCACGTGTTAAACTTCCCCCGCGTCCCCGAAATACACGTACCCTGCTCCAATCGCATGTGAAACTTCCCGCGTACCCCCAAAATACACGTACACCACTCGCACAGGGCCTATCTCTTGTGAAACTTCCCGCACACCCCTAAAATAACGTACCCCACTCGCACAAGGCCTATCACGTGTGAAACTTCCCGCGCACCCCAGAAATACACGTACCCCATTCACACAGGGCCTATCGCGTGTGAAACTTCCCGCGAACCCCAGTTATACACGTACCCTGTGCAATCGCGTGTGAAACTTCCCGCGTACCCCCAAAATACACGTACCCCACTCGCACAGGGCCTATCGCGTGTGAAACTTCCTGCGCACCCCAGAAATACACGTACCCCATTCACACAGGGCCTATCGCGTGTGAAACTTCCCGCGAACCCCAGTTATACACGTACCCTGCTGCAATCGCGTGTGAAACTTTCCGCATACCCCCAAAATACATGTACCCCACTCGCACAGGGCCTATCACGTGTGAAACATCCCGCACACCCCTGAAATACACGTACCCCACTCGCATAGGGCCTATCGCGTGTGAAACTTCCCGCGAACCCCAGTTATACACGTACCCTGCTCCAATCGCGTCTGAAACTTCCCGCGTACCCCCAAAATACACGTACCTCACTCGCACAGGGCCTATCGCATGTGAAACTTCCTGCAAACCCCAGTCATACACATACCCTGCTCCAATCGTGTGTGAAACTTCCTGCATACCCCCAAAATACACGTACCCCACTCACACAGGGCCTATCGCGTGTGAAACTTCCCGCGCACCCCTGAAATACAAGTACCCTGCTCCAATCGCATGTGAAGCTTCCCGTGTACCCCCAAAATACACGTACCCCACTCGCACAGGGCCTATCGCGTGTGAAACTTCCCACACACCCCCGAAATACACGTACCCCACTCGCACAGGGCCTATTGCATGTGAAACTTCCGGCGAACCCCAGTTATACACGTACCCTGCTCCAATCATGTGTGAAACTTCCTGCGCACCCTGGAATACACGTACCCTGCTCCAATTGCGTGTGAAACTTCCCGCGAACCCCAGTTATACACGTACCCTGCTCCAATCGCGTGTGAAACTTTCCGCGTACCCCCAAAATACACGTACCCCACTCGCACAGGGCCTATCATGTGTGAAACTTCCCGCGCACCCCTGAAATACACGTACCCCACTCGCACAGGGCCTATCGCGTTTGAAACTTCCCGCGAACCCCAGTTATACACATACCCTGCTCCAATCGCGTCTGAAACTTCCCGCGTACCCCCAAAATACACATACCCCACTCGCACAGGGCCTATCGCTTGTGAAACTTCCCGCACACCCCCGGAATACATCTACCCTGCTCCAATCGCGTGTGAAACTTCCTGCGTACCCCCAAAATACACGTACCCCACTCACACAGGGCCTATCGCATGTGAAACTTCCCGCGCATGCCTGAAAAACAAGTACCCTGCTCTAATCGCATGTGAAACTTCCCGCGCACCCCTGAAATACACGTACCCTGCTCCAATCGCGTGTGAAACTTCCCGCGTACCCCCAAAATACACATACCCCACTCGCACAGGGCCTATCGCGTGTGAAACTTCCCGCGCACCCCCGAAATACACATACCCCACTCGCACAGGGCCTATCGCGTGTGAAACTTCCCGCGCACCCGCGAAATACACGTACCCCATTCGCACAGAGCCTATCGCGTGTGAATCTTTCCGCGAACCCCAGTTTTACACGTACCCTGCTCCAATCGCATGTGAAACTTTCCGTGTACCCCCAAAATACACATACCCCACTCGCACAGGGCCTATCACGTGTGACACTTCCCGCGCACCCCTGAAATACACGCACCCCACTCGCACAGGGCCTATCGCGGTTGAAACTTCCTGCGAACCCCAGTTATACACGTACCCTGCTCCAATCGCGGCTGAAACTTCCTGCGTACCCCCAAAATACACGTACCCCACTCACACAGGGCCTATCACGTGTGAAACTTCCCACGCACCCCCAGAATACATATACCCTGCTCCAATCGCGTGTGAAACTTCCCACATACCCCCAAAATACACGTTACCCACTCGCACAGGGCCTATCGCGTGTGAAACTTCCCACACACCCCCGAAATACACGTACCCCACTCGCACAGGGCCTATTGCATGTGAAACTTCCCGCGAACCCCAGTTATACACAAACCCTGCGCCAATCACGTGTGAAACTTCCAGCGCACACCCGGAATACAAGTACCCTGCTTCAATCGCGTGTGAAACTTCTCGCGTACCCCCAAAATACACATAACCCACTCGCACAGGGCCTATCGCGTGTGAAACTTCCCGCGCACCCCCGAAATATATGTACCCCATTAGCACAGGGCCTATCGCGTGTGAAACTTCCCGTGAACCCCAGTTATACACGTACCTCGCTCCAATCGCGTGTGAAACTTTCGGCGTAGCCCCAAAATACATGTACACCACTCGCACAGGGCCTATCACGTGTGAAACTTCCCACGCACCCCTGAAATAGACGTACCCCACTCGCACAGGACCTATCGCGTGTGAAACTTCCCACGAACCCCAGTTATACACGTACCCTGTTCCAATCGCGTCTGAAACTTCCCGCGTACCCCCAAAATACACGTACCCCAGTCGCACTGGGCCTATCCCATGTGAAACTTCCTGCGAACCCCAGACATACACGCACCCTGCCCCAATCGCATGTGAAACTTCCCGCATACCCCCAAATTACACGTACCCCACTCGCACAGGGCCTATCGCGTGTGAAACTTCCCGCGCACCCCCGGAATGCATGTACCCTGCTCCAATCGTGTGTGAAACTTCCTGCGTACCCCCAAAATACACGTACCCCACTCACACAAGGCCTATCGCGTGTGAAACTTCCTGCGCACCCCTGAAATACAAGTACCCTGCTCCAATCGCATGTGAAACTTCAGCGTACCCCCAAAATACACGTACCCCACTCGCACAGGGCCTATCGCATGTGAAACTACCCGCGCATGCCTGAAAAACAAGTACCCTGCTCTAATCACATGTGAAACTTCCCGCGCACCCCTGAAATACACGTACCCTGCTCCAATCGCGTGTGAAACTTCCCGCGTACCCCCAAAATACACATACCCCACTCGCACAGGGCCTATCGCGTGTGAAACTTCCCGCGCACCCCCGAAATACACATACCCCACTCGCACAGGGCCTATCGCGTGTGAAACTTCCCGCGCACCCGCGAAATACACGTACCCCATTCGCACAGAGCCTATCGCGTGTGAATCTTTCCGCGAACCCCAGTTTTACACGTACCCTGCTCCAATCGCATGTGAAACTTTCCGTGTACCTCCAAAATACACATACCCCACTCGCACAGGGCCTATCACGTGTGACACTTCCCGCGCACCCCTGAAATACACGCACCCCACTCGCACAGGGCCTATCGCGGTTGAAACTTCCTGCGAACCCCAGTTATACACGTACCCTGCTCCAATCGCGGCTGAAACTTCCTGCGTACCCCCAAAATACACGTACCCCACTCACACAGGGCCTATCACGTGTGAAACTTCCCACGCACCCCCGGAATACATATACCCTGCTCCAATCGCGTGTGAAACTTCCCACATACCCCCAAAATACACGTTACCCACTCGCACAGGGCCTATCGCGTGTGAAACTTCCCACACACCCCCAAAATACACGTACCCCACTCGCACAGGGCCTATTGCATGTGAAACTTCCCGCGAACCCCAGTTATACACGAACCCTGCGCCAATCACGTGTGAAACTTCCAGCGCACACCCGGAATACAAGTACCCTGCTTCAATCGCGTGTGAAACTTCCCGCGTACCCCCAAAATACACATAACCCACTCGCACAGGGCCTATCGCGTGTGAAACTTCCCGCGCACCCCCGAAATATATGTACCCCATTCGCACAGGGCCTATCGCGTGTGAAACTTCCCATGAACCCCAGTTATACACGTACCTCGCTCCAATCGCGTGTGAAACTTTCGGCGTAGCCCCAAAATACATGTACACCACTCGCACAGGGCCTATCACGTGTGAAACTTCCCACGCACCCCTGAAATAGACGTACCCCACTCGCACAGGACCTATCGCGTGTGAAACTTCCCACGAACCCCAGTTATACACGTACCCTGTTCCAATCGCGTCTGAAACTTCCCGCGTACCCCCAAAATACACGTACCCCAGTCGCACTGGGCCTATCCCATGTGAAACTTCCTGCGAACCCCAGACATACACGCACCCTGCCCCAATCGCATGTGAAACTTCCCGCATACCCCCAAATTACACGTACCCCACTCGCACAGGGCCTATCGCGTGTGAAACTTCCCGCGCACCCCCGGAATACATGTACCCTGCTCCAATCGTGTGTGAAACTTCCTGCGTACCCCCAAAATACACATACCCCACTCACACAAGGCCTATCGCGTGTGAAACTTCCCGCGCACCCCTGAAATATAAGTACCCTGCTCCAATCGCATGTGAAACTTCAGCGTACCCCCAAAATACACGTACACCACTCGCACAGGGCCTATCGGGTGTGAAACTTCCCGCTCACCCCTGAAAACACGTACCCTGCTCCAATCACGTGTGAAACTTCCCGCGCACCCCCGAAATATACGTACCCCACTCGCACAGGGTCTATCGCGTGTGAAACTTACCGCGCACCCCCGAAATACACGTACCCCTTTCGCACAGGGCCTATCGCGGTTGAAACTTCCCGCGAACCCCAGTTATACACGTACCCTGCTCCAATCGCGTCTGAAACTTCCCGCGTACCCCCAAAATACATGTACCCCACTCGCACAGGGCCTATCGCGTGTGAAACTTCCCGCGCACCCTCGAAATACACGTACCCTGCTCCAATCGCGTGCGAAACTTCCTGTGTACCCCCAAAATACACGTACCCCACTCTCACAGGGCATATCGCGTGTGAAACTTCGCGCGCACCATCGAAATACACGTACCCCACTCGCACAGGGCCTATCGCATGTGAAACTTCCCATGAACCCCAGTTATACACGTACCCTGCTCCAATCGCGTGTGAAACTTCCCGCGTACCCCCAAAATACACGTACCCCACTCGCACAGGGCCTATCGTGAGTGATACTTCCCGCACACCCCCGAAATACACGTACCCTGCTTCAATTGCGTGTGAAACTTCCCGCATACCCCAAAATACACTTACCCCACTCGCACAGAGCCTATCGCGTGTGAAACTACCCGTTCACTCCCGAAATACATGTACCCCACTCGCACAGGGCATATCGCGTGTGAAACTTCCCGCCCACCCCTGAAATACACGTACCCTGCTCCAATCGCGTGTGAAACTTCCCGCGTACCCCCAAAATACACATACCCACTCGCACAGGGCCTATCGCGTGTGAAACTTCCCACGCACCCCCGAAATACACGTACCCCACTCGCACAGGGCCTATCGCGTGTGAAACTTCCTGTGAACCCTAGTTATACACGTACCCTGCTCCAATCGCGTGTGAAACTTCCCACGTACCCCAAAATACACTTACCCCAACCGCACAGGGCTTATTGCGTGTGAAACTTCCCGCGTACCCCCAAAATACACGTACCCCACTCGCACAGGGCCTATCGTGAGTGATACTTCCCGCACACCCCCGAAATACACGTACCCTGCTTCAATTGCGTGTGAAACTTCCCGCATACCCCAAAATACACTTACCCCACTCGCACAGAGCCTATCGCGTGTGAAACTACCCGTTCACTCCCGAAATACATGTACCCCACTCGCACAGGGCATATCGCGTGTGAAACTTCCCGCCCACCCCTGAAATACACGTACCCTGCTCCAATCGCGTGTGAAACTTCCCGCGTACCCCCAAAATACACATACCCACTCGCACAGGGCCTATCGCGTGTGAAACTTCCCACGCACCCCCGAAATACACGTACCCCACTCGCACAGGGCCTATCGCGTGTGAAACTTCCTGTGAACCCTAGTTATACACGTACCCTGCTCCAATCGCGTGTGAAACTTCCCACGTACCCCAAAATACACTTACCCCAACCGCACAGGGCTTATTGCGTGTGAAACTTCCCGCGCACCCCCGAAATACACATACCCTGCTCCAATCGCATGTGAAACTTCCCGAGTACCCCCAAAATACACGTACCCCACTCGCACAGGGCCTATCGCGTGTGAAACTTCCCGCGCACCCCCGGAATACATGTACCCTGCTCCAATCGTGTGTGAAACTTCCTGCGTACCCCCAAAATACACGTACCCCACTCACACAAGGCCTATCGCGTGTGAAACGTCCCGCGCACCCCTGAAATACAAGTACCCTGCTCCAATCGCATGTGAAACTTCAGCGTACCCCCAAAATACACGTACCCCACTCGCACAGAGCCTATCGGGTGTGAAACTTCCTGCTCACCCCTGAAAACACGTACCCTGCTCCAATCACGTGTGAAACTTCCCGCGCACCCCCAAAATATACGTACCCCACTCGCACAGGGTCTATCGCGTGTGAAACTTCCCGCGCACCCCCGAAATACACGTACCCCTTTCGCACAGGGCCTATCGCGGTTGAAACTTCCCGCGAACCCCAGTTATACACGTACCCTGCTCCAATCGCGTCTGAAACTTCCCGCGTACCCCCAAAATACATGTACCCCACTCGCACAGGGCCTATCGCGTGTGAAACTTCCCGCGCACCCCCGAAATACACGTACCCTGCTCCAATCGCGTGCGAAACTTCCTGAGTACCCCCAAAATACACGTACCCCACTCGCACAGGGCATATCGCGTGTGAAACTTCGCGCGCACCCTCGAAATACACGTACCCCACTCGCACAGGGCCTATCGCGTGTAAAACCTCCCATGAACACCAGTTATACACGTACCCTGCTCCAATCGCGTGTGAAACTTCCCGCGTACCCCCAAAATACACGTACCCCACTCGCACAGGGCCTATCGTGAGTGATACTTCCCGCACACCCCCGAAATACACGTACCCTGCTTCAATTGCGTGTGAAACTTCCCGCATACCTCCAAAATACACTTACCCCACTCGCACAGAGCCTATCGCGTGTGAAACTTCCCGTTCACTCCCGAAATACATGTACCCCACTCGCACAGGGCATATCGCGTGTGAAACTTCCCGCGCACCCCTGAAATACACGTACCCTGCTACAATCGCGTGTGAAACTTCCCGCGTAACCCCAAAATACACATACCCACTCGCACAGGGCCTATCGCGTGTGAAACTTCCCACGCACCCCCGAAATACACGTACCCCACTCGCACAGGGCCTATCGCGTGTGAAACTTCCTGTGAACCCTAGTTATACACGTACCCTGCTCCAATTGCGTGTGAAACTTCCCACGTACCCCCAAAATACACTTACCCCACTCGCACAGGGCTTATTGCGTGTGAAACTTCCCGCGCACCCCCGAAATACACGTACCCTGCTCCAATCGCATGTGAAACTTCCCGAGTACCCCCAAAATACACGTACCCCACTCGCACAGGGCCTGTCGCGTGTGAAACTTCGCGCGCACCCTCGAAATACACGTATTCCACTCGCACAGGGCCTATCGCGTGTGAAACTTCCCACGAACCCAAGTTATACACGTACCCTGCTCCAATCGCGTGTGAAACTTCCCACGTACCCCAAAATACACATACCCCACTCGCACAGGGCCTATCATGAGTGATACTTCCCGCGCACCCCCCGGAATACACGTACCCTGCTCCAATCACGGGTGAAACTTCTTGCGTACCCCCAAAATACACGTACTCCACTCGCACAAGGCTTATTGCATGTGAAACTTCCCGCACACCCCCGAAATACACGTACCCTGCTTCAAATGCGTGTGAAACTTCCCCCATACCCCCAAAATACACTTACCCCACTCGCACAGGGCCTATCGCGTTTGAAACTTCCCGTGCACTCCCGAAATACATGTACCCCACTCGCACAGGGCCTATCGCGTGTTGAACTTCCCACGAACCCCAGTTATACACGTACCCTGCTCCAATCGCGTGTGAAACTTCCCGCGTACCCCCAAAATACACGTACCCCACTCGCACAGGGCCTATCGTGAGTGATACTTCCCGCGCACCCCCCGGAATACACGTACCCTGCTCCAATCACATGTGAAACTTCTCGTGTACCCCCAAAATACACGTACCCCACTCGCACAAGGCTTATTGCATGTGAAACTTCCCGCAAACCCCCGAAATACACATACCCTGCTTCAATTGCGTGTGAAACTTCACGCATACCCCCAAAATACACTTACCCCACTCGCACAGGGCCTATCGCGTGTGAAACTTCCTGTGCACTCCCGAAATACATGTACCCCACTCGCACAGGGCCTATCGCGTGTGAAACTTCCCGCGAACCCCAGTTATACACATACCCTCCTCCAATCGCGTGTGAAACTTCCTGCGCAACCTGGAATACACGTACCCTGCTCCAATCGCGTGTGAAACTTCCCGCGTACCCCCAAAATACACGTACCCCACTCGCACAGGGCCTATTGCATGTGAAACTTCCCGCGCACCCCTGAAATACACGTACTCTGGTCCAATTGCGTGTGAAACTTCCCACGTACCCCCAAAATACACATACCCCACTCGCACAGGGCCTATCGCGTGTTAAACTTCCCCCGCACCCCCGAAATACACGTACTCTGCTCCAATCGTGTGTGAAACTTCCCGCGTACCCCCAAAATACACGTACCCCACTCGCACAGGGCCTATTGGGTGTGAAACTTCCCACACACCCCCGAAATACACGTACCCTGCTCCAATCACATGTGAAACTTCCTGCGTACCCCCAAAATACACGTACCCCACTCACACAGGGCCTATCGTGTGTGAAACTTCCCGCGCACCCCTGAAATACACGTACCCTACTCCAATCGCATGTGAAACTTCCCGCGTACCACCAAAATACACGTACCCCACTCGCACAGGGCCTATTGGGCGTGAAACTTCCCGCACACCCCCGAAATACACGTACCCTGCTCCAATCGCGTGTGAAACTTCCTGCGTACCCCCAAAATACACATACCCCACTCGCACAGGGCCTATCGCGTGTGAAACTTCCCGCGCACCCCCGGAATACACGTACCCTGCTCCAATCGCGTGTGAAACTTCCTGCATACCCCCAAAATACACATACCCCACTCGCACAGGGCCTATCGCGTGTGAAATTTCCCGCGAACCCCAGTTATACACGTACCCGGCTCCAATCGAGTGTGAAACTTCCCGCGTACCCCCAAAATACATGTACCCTGCTCCAATCGCGTGTGAAACTTCCCGTGCACCCCCGAAATACATGTACCCTGCTCCAATCACGTGTGAAACTTCCCGCGTACCCCCAAAATACATGTACCCCACTCGCACAGGGCCTATCGCATGTAAAACTTCCCGTGCACCTTCGAAATACACGTACCCCACTCGCACAGGGCCTATCGCGTGTGAAACTTCCCACGAACCCCAGTTATACACGTACCCTGCTCCAATCGCATGTGAAGCTTCCCGCGTACCCCCAAAATACACGTACCCCGCTCACACAGGGCCTATCGCATGTGAAACTTCCCACAAACCCCAGTTATTCACGTACCCTGCTCCAATCGCGTGTGAAACTTCCCGCATACCCCCAAAATACACGTACCACACTCGCACAGGGCCTTTCGCGTGTGAAACTTCCCGCGCACCCCCGGAATACATGTACCCTGCTCCAATCGCGTGTGAAACTTCCTGCGTACCCCCAAAATACACGTACCCCACTCACACAGGGCCTATCGTGTGTGAAACTTCCCGCGCACCCCTGAAATACACGTACCCTACTCCAATCGCATGTGAAACTTCCCGCGTACCCCCAAAATACACGTACCCCACTCGCACAGGGCCTATTGGGCGTGAAACTTCCCGCACACCCCCGAAATACACGTACCCTGCTCCAATCGCATGTGAAACTTCCTGCGTACCCCCAAAATACACATACACCACTCGCACAGGGCCTATCGCGTGTGAAACTTCCCGCGAACCCCAGTTATACACGTACCCTGCTCCAATCAAGTGTGAAACTTCCCGCGTACCCCCAAAATACACGTACCCCACTCGCACAGGGCCTATCACGTGTGAAACTTCCCGCGCACCCCCGAAATACACGTACCCTGCTCCAATCGCGTGTGAAACTTCCCGCGTACCCCCAAAATACACGTACCCCACTTGCACAAGGCCTATCGCGTGTAAAACTTCCCGCGCACCTTCGAAATACACGTACCCCACTCGCACAGGGCCTATCGCGTGTGACACTTCCCACGAACCCCAGTTATACACGTACCCTGCTCCAATCACGTGCGAAACTTCCTGCGTACCCCCAAAATACACGTACCCCACTCGCACAGGGCCTATCGCGAGTGATACTTCCCATGCACCCCTGGAATACACGTACCCTGCTCCAATCACGTGTGAAACTTCCCGCGTACCCCTAAAATACACGTACCCCACTCGCATAAGGCTTATTGCGTGTGAAACTTCCCGTGCACCCTCGAAATACACGTACGCCACTCGCACAGGGCCTATCGCGTGTGAAACTTCCCGCGAACCCCAGTTATACACGTACCCTGCTCCAATTGCATGTGAAACTTCCCACGTACCCCCAAAATACACGTACCCAACTCGAACAGGACCTATCGCGTGTGAAACATCCCGCGCACTCCAGAAATACACATACCCTGCTCCAATTGTATGTGAAACTTCCCACGTAGCCCCAAAATACACTTACCCCACTCGCACGGGGCCTATCGCGTGTGAAACTTCCCGCGCACCCCCGAAATACATGTACCCCACTCGCACAGGGCCTATCGTGTATGAAACTTCCCGTGAACCCCAGTTATACACGTACCTTGCTCCAATCGCGTGTGAAACTTCCTGCGCACCCTGGAATACACGTACCCAGCTCTAATCGCATGTGAAACTTCCCGCGTACCCCCAAAATATACGTACCCCACTCGCACAGGGCCTATCGCGTGTGAAACTTCCCGCACACCCCAATTATACACGTACCCTGCTCCAGTCACGTGTGAAACTTCCCGCGTACCCCCAAAATGCACGTACCCCACTCGCACAGGGCCTATCGCGAGTGATACTTCCCGCGCACCCCCGGAATACACGTACCCTGCTCCAATCACGTGTGAAACTTCCTGCGTACCCCCAAAATACACGTACCCCACTCACACAAGGCCTATCGCGTGTGAAACTTCCCGCGCACCCCTGAAATACAAGTACCCTGCTCCAATCGCGTGTGAAACTTCCCGCGTACCCCCAAAATACACATACCCACTCGCACAGGGCCTATCGCGTGTGAAACTTCCTGTGAACCCTAGTTATACACGTACCCTGCTCCAATCGCGTGTGAAACTTCCCACGTACCCCCAAAATACACTTACCCCACTCGCACAGGGCTTATTGCGTGTGAAACTTCCCGCGCACCCCCGAAATACACGTACCCTGCTCCAATCGCATGTGAAACTTCCTGAGTACCCCCAAAATACACGTACCCCACTCGCACAGGGCCTATCGCGTGTGAAACTTCCTGCGCACCCCCGGAATACATGTACCCTGCTCCAATCGTGTGTGAAACTTCCTGCGTACCCCCAAAATACACGTACCCCACTCACACAAGGCCTATCGCGTGTGAAACGTCCCGCGCACCCCTGAAATACAAGTACCCTGCTCCAATCGCATGTGAAACTTCAGCGTACCCCCAAAATACACGTACCCCACTCGCACAGGGCCTATCGGGTGTGAAACTTCCCGCTCACCCCTGAAAACACGTACCCTGCTCCAATCACGTGTGAAACTTCCCGCGCACCCCCGAAATACACGTACCCCTTTCGCACAGGGCCTATCGCGGTTGAAACTTCCCGCGAACCCCAGTTATACACGTACCCTGCTCCAATCGCGTCTGAAACTTCCCGCGTACCCCCAAAATACATGTACCCCACTCGCACAGGGCCTATCGCGTGTGAAACTTCCCGCGCACCCCCGAAATACACGTACCCTGCTCCAATCGCGTGCGAAACTTCCTGAGTACCCCCAAAATACACGTACCCCACTCGCACAGGGCATATCGCGTGTGAAACTTCGCGCGCACCCTCGAAATACACGTACCCCACTCGCACAGGGCCTATCGCGTTTGAAACTTCCCATGAACACCAGTTATACACGTACCCTGCGCCAATCGCGTGTGAAACTTCCCGCGTACCCCCAAAATACACGTACCCCACTCGCACAGGGCCTATCGTGAGTGATACTTCCCGCACACCCCCGAAATACACGTACCCTGCTTCAATTGCGTGTGAAACTTCCCGCATACCCCAAAATACACTTACCCCACTTGCACAGAGCCTATCGCGTGTGAAACTTCCCGTTCATCCCGAAATACATGTACCCCACTCGCACAGGGCATATCGCGTGTGAAACTTCCCGCGCACCCCTGAAATACACGTACCCTGCTCCAATCGCGTGTGAAACTTCCCGCGTACCCCCAAAATACACATACCCACTCGCACAGGGCTTATTGCGTGTGAAACTTCCCGCGCACCCCCGAAATACACGTACCCTGCTCCAATCGCATGTGAAACTTCCCGAGTACCCCCAAAATACACGTACCCCACTCGCACAGGGCCTGTCGCGTGTGAAACTTCGCGCGCACCCTCGAAATACACGTACCCCACTCGCACATGGCCTATCGCGTGTGAAACTTCCCACGAACCCAAGTTATACACGTACCCTGCTCCAATCGCGTGTGAAACTTCCCACGTACCCCAAAATACACATACCCCACTCGCACAGGGCCTATCATGAGTGATACTTCCCGCGCACCCCCCGGAATACACGTACCCTGCTCCAATCACGGGTGAAACTTCTTGCGTACCCCCAAAGTACACGTACTCCACTCGCACAAGGCTTATTGCATGTGAAACTTCCCGCACACCCCCGAAATACACGTACCCTGCCTCAATTGCGTGTGAAACTTCCCCCATACCCCCAAAATACACTTACCCCACTCGCACAGGGCCTATCGCGTTTGAAACTTCCCGTGCACTCCCGAAATACATGTACCCCACTCGCACAGGGCCTATCGCGTGTTGAACTTCCCACGAACCCCAGTTATACACGTACCCTGCTCCAATCGCGTGTGAAACTTCCCGCGTACCCCCAAAATACACGTAGCCCACTCGCACAGGGCCTATCGTGAGTGATACTTCCCGCGCACCCCCCGGAATACACGTACCCTGCTTCAATTGCGTGTGAAACTTCACGCATACCCCCAAAATACACTTACCCCACTCGCACAGGGCCTATCGTGAGTGATACTTCCCGCACACCCCCCGGAATACACGTACCCTCCTCCAATCGCGTGTGAAACTTCCTGCGCAACCTGGAATACACGTCCCCTGCTCCAATCACATGTGAAACTTCTCGTGTACCCCCAAAATACACGTACCCCACTCGCACAAGGCTTATTGCATGTGAAACTTCCCGCACACCCCCGAAATACACATACCCTGCTTCAATTGCGTGTGAAACTTCACGCATACCCCCAAAATACACTTACCCCACTCGCACAGGGCCTATCGCGTGTGAAACTTCCTGTGCACTCCCGAAATACATGTACCCCACTCGCACAGGGCCTATCGCGTGTGAAACTTCCCGCGAACCCCAGTTATACACGTACCCTCCTCCAATCGCGTGTGAAACTTCCTGCGCAACCTGGAATACACGTACCCTGCTCCAATCGCGTGTGAAACTTCCCGCGTACCCCCAAAATACACGTACCCCACTCGCACAGGGCCTATTGCATGTGAAACTTCCCGCGCACCCCTGAAATACACGTACTCTGGTCCAATTGCGTGTGAAACTTCCCACGTACCCCCAAAATACACATACCCCACTCGCACAGGGCCTATCGCGTGTTAAACTTCCCCCGCACTCCCGAAATACACGTACTCTGCTCCAATCGTGTGTGAAACTTCCCGCGTACCCCCAAAATACACTTACCCCACTCGCACAGGGCCTATTGGGTGTGAAACTTCCCACACACCCCCGAAATACACGTACCCTGCTCCAATCGCATGTGAAACTTCCTGCATACCCCCAAAATACACATACCCCACTCGCACAGGGCCTATCGCGTGTGAAACTTCCCGCGCACCCCCGGAATACACGTACCCTGCTCCAATCGCGTGTGAAACTTCCTGCATACCCCCAAAATACACATACCCCAGTCGCACAGGGCCTATCGCGTGTGAAATTTCCCGCGAACCCCAGTTATACACGTACCCGGCTCCAATCGAGTGTGAAACTTCCCGCGTACCCCCAAAATACATGTACCCTGCTCCAATCGCGTGTGAAACTTCCCGTGCACCCCCGAAATACATGTACCCTGCTCCAATCGCGTGTGAAACTTCCCGCGTACCCCCAAAATACATGTACCCCACTCGCACAGGGCCTATCGCATGTAAAACTTCCCGTGCACCTTCGAAATACACGTACCCCACTCGCACAGGGCCTATCGCGTGTGAAACTTCCCACGAACCCCAGTTATACACGTACCCTGCTCCAATCGCATGTGAAGCTTCCCGCGTACCCCCAAAATACATGTACCCCGCTCACACAGGGCCTATCGCATGTGAAACTTCCCACAAACCCCAGTTATTGACGTACCCTGCTCCAATCGCGTGTGAAACTTCCCGCATACCCCCAAAATACACGTACCACACTCGCACAGGGCCTATCGCGTGTGAAACTTCCCGCGCTCCCCCGGAATACATGTACCCTGCTCCAATCGCGTGTGAAACTTCCTGCGTACCCCCAAAATACACGTACCCCACTCACACAGGGCCTATCGTGTGTGAAACTTCCCGCGCACCCCTGAAATACACGTACCCTACTCCAATCGCATGTGAAACTTCCCGCGTACCCCCAAAATACATGTACCCCACTCGCACAGGGCCTATTGGGCGTGAAACTTCCCGCACACCCCCGAAATACACGTACCCTGCTCCAATCGCGTGTGAAACTTCCTGCGTACCCCCAAAATACACATACCCCACTCGCACAGGGCCTATCGCGTGTGAAACTTCCCGCGCACCCCCGGAATACACGTACCCTGCTCCAATCGCGTGTGAAACTTCCTGCATACCCCCAAAATACACATATCCCATTCGCACAGGGCCTATCGCGTGTGAAATTTCCCACGAACCCCAGTTATACACGTACCCGGCTCCAATCGAGTGTGAAACTTCCCGCGTACCCCCAAAATACATGTACCCTGCTCCAATCGCGTGTGAAACTTCCTGTGCATCCCCGAAATACATGTACCCTGCTCCAATCGCGTGTGAAACTTCCCGCGTACCCCCAAAATACAGGTACCCCACTCGCACAGGGCCTATCGCATGTAAAACTTCCCGTGCACCTTCGAAATACACGTACCCCACTCGCACAGGGCCTATCGCGTGTGAAACTTCCCACGAACCCCAGTTATACACGGACCCTGCTCCAATCGCATGTGAAGCTTCCCGCGTACCCCCAAAATACACGTACCCCGCTCACACAGGGCCTATCGCATGTGAAACTTCCCACAAACCCCAGTTATTCACGTACCCTGCTCCAATCGCGTGTGAAACTTCCCGCATACCCCCAAAATACACGTACCACACTCGCACAGGGCCTATCGCGTGTGAAACTTCCCGCGCACCCCCGGAATACATGTACCCTGCTCCAATCGCGTGTGAAACTTCCTGCGTACCCCCAAAATACACGTACCCCACTCACACAGGGCCTATCGTGTGTGAAACTTCCCGCGCACCCCTGAAATACACGTACCCTACTCCAATCGCATGTGAAACTTCCCGCGTACCCCCAAAATACACGTACCCCACTCGCACAGGGCCTATTGGGCGTGAAACTTCCCGCACACCCCCGAAATACACGTACCCTGCTCCAATCGCGTGTGAAACTTCCTGCGTACCCCCAAAATACACATACACCACTCGCACAGGGCCTATCGTGTGTGAAACTTCCCGCGAACCCCAGTTATACACGTACCCTGCTCCAATCAAGTGTGAAACTTCCCGCGTACCCCCAAAATACACGTACCCCACTCGCACAGGGTCTATCACGTGTGAAACTTCCCGCGCACCCCCGAAATACACGTACCTTGCTCCAATCGCGTGTGAAACTTCCCGCGTACCCCCAAAATACACGTACCCCACTTGCACAAGGCCTATCGCGTGTAAAACTTCCCGCGCACCTTCGAAATACACGTACCCCACTCGCACAGGGCCTATCGCGTGTGACACTTCCCACGAACCCCAGTTATACACGTACCCTGCTCCAATCACGTGTGAAACTTCCTGCGTACCCCCAAAATACACGTACCCCACTCGCACAGGGCCTATCGCGAGTGATACTTCCCGCGCACCCCTGGAATACACGTACCCTGCTCCAATCACGTGTGAAACTTCCCGCGTACCCCTAAAATACACGTACCCCACTCGCATAAGGCTTATTGCGTGTGAAACTTCCCGTGCACCCTCGAAATACACGTACGCCACTCGCACAGGGCCTATCGCGTGTGAAACTTACCGCGAACCCCAGTTATACACGTACCCTGCTCCAATTGCATCTGAAACTTCCCACGTACCCCCAAAATACACGTACCCAACTCGAACAGGGCCTATCGCGTGTGAAACATCCCGCGCACTCCAGAAATACACATACCCTGCTCCAATTGTATGTGAAACTTCCCACTTAGCCCCAAAATACACTTACCCCACTCGCACGGGGCCTATCGCGTGTGAAACTTCCCGCGCACCCCCGAAATACATGTACCCCACTCGCACAGGGCCTATCGTGTATGAAACTTCCCGTGAACCCCAGTTATACACGTACCTTGCTCCAATCGCGTGTGAAACTTCCTGCGCACCCTGGAATACACGTACCCAGCTCCAATCGCATGTGAAACTTCCCGCGTACCCCCAAAATATACGTACCCCACTCGCACAGGGCCTATCGCGTGTGAAACTTCCCGCACACCCCAATTATACACGTACCCTGCTCCAGTCACGTGTGAAACTTCCCGCGTACCCCCAAAATACACGCACCCCACTCGCACAGGGCCTATCGCGAGTGATACTTCCCGCGCACCCCCGGAATACACGTACCCTGCTCCAATCACGTGTGAAACTTCCTGCGTACCCCCAAAAGACACGTACCCCACTTGCACAAGGCTTATTGCATGTGAAACTTCCCGCGCACCCCCGAAATTTACGTACCCCACTCGCACAGGGCCTATCGCGTGTGAAACTTCCCGCGAACCCCAGTTATACACGTACCCTTCTCCAATCGCGTGTGAATCTTCACGCGTACCCCCAAAATACACATACCCCACTCGCACAGGGCCTATCATGTGTGAAACTTCCCGCGCACCCCTGAAATACACATACCCCACTCGCACAGGGCCTATCGCGTGTGAAACTTCCCGCGAACCCCACTTATACACGTACCCTGCTCCAATCGCGTCTGAAACTTCCCACGTGCCCCCAAAATACACGTACCCCACTCGCACAGGGCCTATCGCATGTGAAATTCCCGCGCACCCCCGGAATACATGTACCCTGCTCCAATCGTGTGTGAAACTTCCTGCGTACCCCCAAAATACCTGTACCCCACTCACACAGGGCCTATCGCGTGTGAAACTTCCTGCGCACCCCTGAAATACAAGTACCCTGCTCCAATTGCATGTGAAACTTCAGCGTACCCCCAAAATACACGTACCCCACTCGCACAGGGCCTATTGGGTGTGAAACTTCCCGCTCACCCCTGAAAACACATACCCTGCTCCAATCATGTGTGAAACTTCCCGCGTACCCCCAAAATACACATACCCCACTCGCACAGGGCTTATCGCGTGTGAAACTTCCCACGCACCCCTGAAATATACGTACCCCACTCGCACAGGGCCTATCGCATGTGAAACTTCCCGCGCACCCCGAAATACACATACCCCATTTGCACAGGGCCTATCGCGTGTGAAACTTCCCGCGAACCCCAGTTCTACACATACCCTGCTCCAATCGCGTGTGAAACTTCCCGCGTACCCCCAAAATACACTTACCCCACTCGCACAGGGCTTATTGCGTGTGAAACTTTGCGCGCACCCCCGAAATACACGTACCCTGCTCCAATCGCGTGTGAAACTTCCCGAGTACCCCCAAAATACACGTACCCCACTCGCACAGGGCCTGTCGCGTGTGAAACTTTGCGCGCACCCTCGAAATACACGTACCCCACTCGCACAGGGCCTATCGCGTGTGAAACTTCCCACGAACCCAAGTTATACACGTACCCTGCACCAATCGCGTGTGAAACTTCCCACGTTCCCCAAAATACACGTACCCCACTCGCACAGGGCCTATCATGCGTAATACTTCCCGCGCACCCCCCGGAATACACGTACCCTGCTCCAATCACGGGTGAAACTTCTTGCGTACCCCCAAAATACACGTACCCCACTCGCGCAAGGCTTATTGCATGTGAAACTTCCCGCACACCCCCGAAATACACGTACCCTGCTTCAATTGCGTGTGAAACTTCCCCCATACCCCCAAAAATACACTTACCCCACTCGCACAGGGCCTATCGCGTTTGAAACTTCCCGTGCACTCCCGAAATACATGTACCCCACTCGCACAGGGCCTATCGCGTGTGAAACTTCCCGCGAACCCCAGTTATACACGTACCCTCCTCCAATCGCGTGTGAAACTTCCTGCGCAACCTGGAATACACGTACCCTGCTCCAATCGCGTGTGAAACTTCCCGCGTACCCCAAAATACACGTACCCTCCTCCAATCGCGTGTGAAACTTCCTGCGCAACCTGGAATACACGTACCCTGCTCCAATCGCGTGTGAAACTTCAGCGTACCCCCAAAATACACGTACCCCACTCGCACAGGGCCTATCGGGTGTGAAACTTCCCGCTCACCCCTGAAAACACTTACCCTGCTCCAATCACGTGTGAAACTTCTCGCGCACCCCCGAAATATACGTACCCCACTCGCACAGGGTCTATCGCGTGTGAAACTTCCCGCGCACCCCCGAAATACACGTACCCCTTTCGCACAGGGCCTATCGCGGTTGAAACTTCCCGCGAACCCCAGTTATACACGTACCCTGCTCCAATCGCGTCTGAAACTTCCCGCGTACCCCCAAAATACATGTACCCCACTCGCACAGGGCCTATCGCGTGTGAAACTTCCCGCGCACCCCCGAAATACACGTACCCTGCTCCAATCGCTTGCGAAACTTCCTGAGTACCCCCAAAATCCACGTACCCCACTCGCACAGGGCATATCGCGTGTGAAACTTCGCGCGCACCCTCGAAATACACGTACCCCACTCGCACAGGGCCTATCGCGTGTGAAACTTCCCATGAACACCAGTTATACACGTACCCTGCTCCAATCGCGTGTGAAACTTCCCGCGTACCCCCAAAATACACGTACCCCACTCGCACAGGGCCTATCGTGAGTGATACTTCCCGCACACCCCCGAAATACACGTACCCTGCTTCAATTGCGTGTGAAACTTCCCGCATACCCCAAAATACACTTACCCCACTCGCACAGAGCCTATCGCGTGTGAAACTTCCCGTTCACTCCCGAAATACATGTACCCCACTCGCACAGGGCATATCGCGTGTGAAACTTCCCGCGCACCCCTGAAATACACGTACCCTGCTCCAATCGCGTGTGAAACTTCCCACGTACCCCCAAAATACACATACCCACTCGCACAGGGCCTATCGCGTGTGAAACTTCCCACGCACCCCCGAAATACACGTACCCCACTCGCACAGGGCCTATCGCGTGTGAAACTTCCTGTGAACCCTAGTTATACACGTACCCTGCTCCAATCGCGTGTGAAACTTCCCACGTACCCCCAAAATACACTTACCCCACTCGCACAGGGCTTATTGCGTGTGAAACTTCCCACGCACCCCCGAAATACATGTACCCTGCTCCAATCGCATGTGAAACGTCCCGAGTACCCCCAAAATACACGTACCCCACTCGCACAGGGCCTGTCGCGTGTGAAACTTCGCGCGCACCCTCGAAATACACGTACCCCACTCGCACAGGGCCTATCGCGTGTGAAACTTCCCACGAACCCAAGTTATACACGTACCCTGCTCCAATCGCGTGTGAAACTTCCCACGTACCCCAAAATACACATACCCCACTCGCACAGGGCCTATCATGAGTGATACTTCCCGCGCACCCCCCGGAATACACGTACCCTGCTCCAATCACGGGTGAAACTTCTTTCGTACCCCCAAAATACACGTACTCCACTCGCACAAGGCTTATTGCATGTGAAACTTCCCGCACACCCCCGAAATACACGTACCATGCTTCAATTGCGTGTGAAACTTCCCCCATACCCCCAAAATACACTTACCCCACTCGCACAGGGCCTCTATCGCGTTTGAAACTTCCCGTGCACTCCCGAAATACATGTACCCCACTCGCACAGGGCCTATCGCGTGTTGAACTTCCCACGGACCCCAGTTATACACGTACCCTGCTCCAATCGCGTGTGAAACTTCCCGCGTACTCCCAAAATACACGTACCCCACTCGCACAGGGCCTATCGTGAGTGATACTTCCCGCGCACCCCCCGGAATACACGTACCCTGCTCCAATCACATGTGAAACTTCTTGTGTACCCCCAAAATACACGTACCCCACTCGCACAAGGCTTATTGCATGTGAAACTTCCCGCACACCCCCGAAATACACATACCCTGCTTCAATTGCGTGTGAAACTTCACGCATACCCCCAAAATACACTTACCCCACTCGCACAGGGCCTATCGCGTGTGAAACTTCCTGTGCACTCCCGAAATACATGTACCCCACTCGCACAGGGCCTATCGCGTGTGAAACTTCCCGCGAACCCCAGTTATACACGTACCCTCCTCCAATCGCGTGTGAAACTTCCTGCGCAACCTGGAATACACGTACCCTGCTCCAATCGCGTGTGAAACTTCCCGCGTACCCCCAAAATACACGTACCCCACTTGCACAGGGCCTATTGCATGTGAAACTTCCCGCGCACCCCTGAAATACACGTACTCTGGTCCAATTGCATGTGAAACTTCCCACGTACCCCCAAAATACACATACCCCACTCGCACAGGGCCTATCGCGTGTTAAACTTCCCCCGCACCCCCGAAATACACGTACTCTGCTCCAATCGTGTGTGAAACTTCCCGCGTACCCCCAAAATACACGTACCCCACTCGCACAGGGCCTATTGGGTGTGAAACTTCCCACACACCCCCGAAATACACGTACCCTGCTCCAATCGCATGTGAAACTTCCTGCATACCCCCAAAATACACATACCCCACTCGCACAGGGCCTATCGCGTGTGAAACTTCCCGCGCACCCCCGGAATACACGTACCCTGCTCCAATCGCGTGTGAAACTTCCTGCATACCCCCAAAATACACATACCCCACTCGCACAGGGCCTATCGCGTGTGAAATTTCCCGCAAACCCCAGTTATACACGTACCCGGCTCCAATCGAGTGTGAAACTTCCCGCGTACCCCCAAAATACATGTACCCTGCTCCAATCGCGTGTGAAACTTCCCGTGCACCCCCGAAATACATGTACCCTGCTCCAATCGCGTGTGAAACTTCCTGCGCAACCTGGAATACACGTACCCTGCTCCAATCGTGTGTGAAACTTCCTGCGCAACCTGGAATACACGTACCCTGCTCCAATCGTGTGTGAAACTTCCCGCGTACCCCTGAAATACACGTACTCTGCTCCAATCGCGTGTGAAACTTCCCGCGTACCCCCAAAATACACATACCCCACTCCCACAGGGCCTATCGCGTGTTAAACTTCCCCCGCGCCCCCGAAATACACGTACCCTGCTCCAATTGCATGTGAAACTTCCCGCTTACCCCCAAAATACATGTACACCACTCGCACAGGGCCTATCTCTTGTGAAACTTCCCGCACACCCCTAAAATACACATACCCCACTCGCACAAGGCCTATCGCGTGTGAAACTTCCCGCGAACACCAGTTATACACGTACCCTGCGCCAATCACGTGTGAACCTTCCCGCGCACCCCCGGAATACAAGTACCCTGCTTCAATCGTGTGTGAAACTTCCCGCGTACCCCCAAAATACACGTACCCCACTCGCACAGGGCCTATCGCGTGTGAAACTTCCCGCGCACCCCAGAAATACACGTACCCCATTCAGACAGGGCCTATCGCGTGTGAAACTTCCCGCGAACCCCAGTTATACACGTACCCTGCTGCAATCGCGTGTGAAACTTTCCGCATACCCCCAAAATACATGTACCCCACTCGCACAGGGCCTATCACGTGTGAAACATCCCGCGCACCCCTGAAATACACGTACCCCACTCGCACAGGGCCTATCGTGTGTGAAACTTCCCGTGAACCCCAGTTATACACGTACCCTGCTCCAATCGCGTCTGAAACTTCCCGCGTACCCCCAAAATACACGTACCTCACTCGCACAGGGCCTATCGCATGTGAAACTTCCTGCGAACCCCAGTCATACACATACCCTGCTCCAATCGTGTGTGAAACTTCCTGCATACCCCCAAAATACACGTACCCCACTCACACAGGGCCTATCGCGTGTGAAACTTCCCGCGCACCCCTGAAATACAAGTACCCTGCTCCAATCACATGTGAAACTTCCCGTGTACCCCCAAAATACACGTACCCCACTCGCACAGGGCCTATCGCATGTGAAACTTCCCACATACCCCCGAAATACACGTACCCCACTCGCACAGGGCCTATTGCATGTGAAACTTCCGGCGAACCCCAGTTATACACGTACCCTGCTCCAATCGTGTGTGAAACTTCCTGCGCACCCTGGAATACACGTACCCTGCTCCAATCGCGTGTGAAACTTCCGGCGAACCCCAGTTATACACGTACCCTGCTCCAATCGTGTGTGAAACTTCCTGCGCACCCTGGAATACACGTACCCTGCTCCAATCGCGTGTGAAACTTCCCGCGAACCCCAGTTATACACGTACCCTGCTCCAATCGCGTGTGAAACTTCCCGCGTACCCCCAAAATACACATACCCCACTCGCACAGGGCCTATCGCGTGTGAAACTTCCCGCACACCCCCGGAATACATCTACCCTGCTCCAATCGCGTGTGAAACTTCCTGCGTACCCCCAAAATACACGTACCCCACTCACACAGGGCCTATCGCATGTGAAACTTCCCGCGCATGCCTGAAAAACAAGTACCCTGCTCTAATCGCATGTGAAACTTCCCGCGCACCCCTGAAATACACGTACCCTGCTCCAATCGCGTGTGAAACTTCCCGTGTACCCCCAAAATACACATACCCCACTCGCACAGGGCCTATCGCGTGTGAAACTTCCCGCGCCCCCGCGAAATACACGTACCCCATTCGCACAGGGCCTATCGCGTGTGAATCTTTCCGCGAACCCCAGTTTTACACGTACCCTGCTCCAATCGCATGTGAAACTTTCCGCGTACCCCCAAAATACACGTACCCCACTCGCACAGGGCCTATCATGTGTGAAACTTCCCGCGCATCCCTGAAATACACGTACCCCACTCGCACAGGGCCTATCGCGTTTGAAACAACCCGCGAACCCCAGTTATACACATACCCTGCTCCAATCGCGTCTGAAACTTCCCGCGTACCCCCAAAATACACATACCCCACTCGCACAGGGCCTATCGCGTGTGAAACTTCCCGCACACCCCCGGAATACATCTACCCTGCTCCAATCGCGTGTGAAACGTCCTGCGTACCCCCAAAATACACGTACCCCACTCACACAGGGCCTATCGCATGTGAAACTTCCCGCGCATGCCTGAAAAACAAGTACCCTGCTCTAATCGCATGTGAAACTTCCCGCGCACCCCTGAAATACACGTACCCTGCTCCAATCGCATGTGAAACTTCCCGCGTACCCCCAAAATACACATACCCCACTCGCACAGGGCCTATCACGTGTGAAACTTCCCGCGCACCCGTGAAATACACGTACCCCATTCGCACAGGGCCTATCGCGTGTGAATCTTTCCGCGAACCCCAGTTTTACACGTACCCTGCTCCAATCGCATGTGAAACTTTCCGTGTACCCCCAAAATACACATACCCCACTCGCACAGGGCCTATCACGTGTGACACTTCCCGCGCACCTCTGAAATACACGCACCCCACTCGCACAGGGCCTATCGCGGTTGAAACTTCCTGCGAACCCCAGTTATACACGTACCCTGCTCCAATCGCGGCTGAAACTTCCTGCGTACCCCCAAAATACACGTACCCCACTCACACAGGGCCTATCACGTGTGAAACTTCCCACGCACCCTCGGAATACATGTCCCCTGCTCCAATCGCGTGTGAAACTTCCCGCATACCCCCAACATACACGTTACCCACTCGCACAGGGCCTATCGCATGTGAAACTTCCCACACACCCCCGAAATACACGTACCCCACTCGCACAGGGCCTATTGCATGTGAAACTTCCCGCGAACCCCAGTTATACACGAACCCTGCGCCAATCACGTGTGAAACTTCCAGCGCACACCCGGAATACAAGTACCCTGCTTCAATCGCGTATGAAACTTCCCGCGTACCCCCAAAATACACATAACCCACTCGCACAGGGCCTATCGCGTGTGAAACTTCCCGCGCACCCCCGAAATATATGTACCCCATTCGCACAGGGCCTATCGCGTGTGAAACTTCCCGCGAACCCCAGTTATACACGTACCTCGCTCCAATCGCGTGTGAAACTTTCGGCGTAGCCCCAAAATACATGTACACCACTCGCACAGGGCCTATCACGTGTGAAACATCCCGCGCACCCCTGAAATACACGTACCCCACTCGCACAGGGCCTATCGCGTGTGAAACTTCCCGCGACCCCCAGTTATTCACGTACCCTGCTCCAATCGCATCTGAAACTTCCCGCGTACCCCCAAAATACACGTACCTCACTCGCACAGGGCCTATCGCGTGTGAAACTTCCCGCGAACCCCAGTTATACACATACCCTGCTCCAATCGTGTGTGAAACTTCCTGCATACCCCCAAAATACACGTACCCCACTCACACAGGGCCTATCGCGTGTGAAACTTCCCGCGCACCCCTGAAATACAAGTACCCTGCTCCAATCGCATGTGCAACTTCCAGTGTACCCCCAAAATACACGTACCCCACTCGCACAGGGCCTATCGCGTGTGAAACTTCCCACACACCCCCGAAATACACGTACCCCACTCGCACAGGGCCTATTGCATGTGAAACTTCCGGCGAACCCCAGTTATACACGTACCCTGCTCCAATCGTGTGTGAAACTTCCTGCGCACCCTGGAATACACGTACCCTGCTCCAATCGCGTGTGAAACTTCCCGCGAACCCCAGTTATACACGTACCCTGCTCCAATCACGTGTGAAACTTTCCGCGTACCCCCAAAATACACGTACCCCACTCGCACAGGGCCTATCATGTGTGAAACTTCCCGCGCACCCCTGAAATACACGTACCCCACTCGCACAGGGCCTATCCCGTTTGAAACTTCCCGCGAACCCCAGTTATACAGATACCCTGCTCCAATCGCGTCTGAAACTTCCCGCGTATCCCCAAAATACACATACCCCACTCGCACAGGGCCTATCGCGTGTGAAACTTCCCGCACACCCCCGGAATACATCTACCCTGCTCCAATCGCGTGTGAAACTTCCTGCGTACCCCCAAAATACACGTACCCCACTCACACAGGCCTATCGCATGTGAAACTTCCCGCGCATGCCTGAAAAACAAGTACCCTGCTATAATCGCATGTGAAACTTCCCGCGCACCCCTGAAATACACGTACCCTGCTCCAATCGCGTGTGAAACTTCCCGCGTACCCCCAAAATACACATACCCCACTCGCACAGGGCCTATCGCGTGTGAAACTTCCCGCGGACCCCCAAAATACACATACCCCACTCGCACAGGGCCTATCACGTGTGAAACTTCCCACGCACCCTCGGAATACATGTCCCCTGCTCCAATCGCGTGTGAAACTTCCCGCATACCCCCAAAATACATGTTACCCACTCGCACAGGGCCTATCGCGTGTGAAACTTCCCACACACCCCCGAAATACACGTACCCCACTCGCACAGGGCCTATTGCATGTGAAACTTCCCGCGAACCCCAGTTATACACGAACCCTGCGCCAATCACGTGTGAAACTTCCAGCGCACACCCGGAATACAAGTACCCTGCTTCAATCGCATGTGAAACTTCCCGCGTACCCCCAAAATACACATAACCCACTCGCACAGGGCCCATCGCGTGTGAAACTTCCCGCGCACCCCCGAAATATATGTACCCCATTCGCACAGGGCCTATCGCGTGTGAAACTTCCCGCGAACCCCAGTTATACACGTACCTCGCTCCAATCGCGTGTGAAACTTTCGGCGTAGCCCCAAAATACATGTACACCACTCGCACAGGGCCTATCACGTGTGAAACTTCCCGCGCACCCCTGAAATACACGTACCCCACTCGCACAGGGCCTATCGCGTGTGAAACTTCCCGCGAACCCCAATTATACACGTACCCTGTTCCAATCGCGTCTGAAACTTCCCACGTACCCCCAAAATACACGTACCCCAGTCGCACTGGGCCTATCCCATGTGAAACTTCCTCCGAACCCCAGACATACACGCACCCTGCCCCAATCGCATGTGAAACTTCCCGCATACCCCCAAATTACACGTACCCCACTCGCACAGGGCCTATCGCGTGTGAAACTTCCCGCGCACCCCCGGAATACATGTACCCTGCTCCAATCGTGTGTGAAACTTCCTGCGTACCCCCAAAATACACGTACCCCACTCGCACAGGGCCTATCGGGTGTGAAACTTCCCGCTCACCCCTGAAAACACATACCCTGCTCCAATCACGTGTGAAACTTCCCGCGCACCCCCGAAATATACGTACCCCACTCGCACAGGGTCTATCGCGTGTGAAACTTCCCGCGCACCCCCGAAATACACGTACCCCTTTCGCACAGGGCCTATCGCGGTTGAAACTTCCCGCGAACCCCAGTTATAGACGTACCCTGCTCCAATCGCGTCTGAAACTTCCCGCGTACCCCCAAAATACATGTACCCCACTCGCACAGGGCCTATCGCGTGTGAAACTTCCCGCGCACCGCCGAAATACACGTACCCTGCTCCAATCGCGTGCGAAACTTCCTGAGTACCCCCAAAATACACGTACCCCACTCGCACAGGGCATATCGCGTGTGAAACTTCGCGCGCACCCTCGAAATACACGTACCCCACTCGCACAGGGCCTATCGCGTGTGAAACTTCCCATGAACCCCAGTCATACACGTACCCTGCTCCAATCGCGTGTGAAACTTCCCGCGTACCCCCAAAATACACGTACCCCACTCGCACAGGGCCTATCGTGAGTGATACTTCCCGCACACCCCCGAAATACACGTACCCTGCTTCAATTGCGTGTGAAACTTCCCGCATACCCCAAAATACACTTACCCCACTCGCACAGAGCCTAAAGCGTGTGAAACTTCCCGTTCACTCCCGAAATACATGTACCCCACTCGCACAGGGCATATCGCGTGTGAAACTTCCCGCGCACCCCTGAAATACACGTACCCTGCTCCAATCGCGTGTGAAACTTCCCGCGTACCCCCAAAATACACATACCCACTCGCACAGGGCCTATCGCGTGTGAAACTTCCCACGCACCCCCGAAATACACGTACCCCACGCGCACAGGGCCTATCGCGTGTGAAACTTCCTGTGAACCCTAGTTATACACGTACCCTGCTCCAATCGCGTGTGAAACTTCCCACGTACCCCCAAAATACACTTACCCCACTCGCACAGGGCTTATTGCGTGTGAAACTTCCCGCGCACCCCCGAAATACACGTACCCTGCTCCAATCGCATGTGAAACTTCCCGAGTTCCCCCAAAATACACGTACCCCACTCGCACAGGGCCTATCGCGTGTGAAACTTCCCGCGCACCCCCGGAATACAGGTACCCTGCTCCAATCGTGTGTGAAACTTCCTGCGTACCCCCAAAATACACGTACCCCACTCACACAGAGCCTATCGCGTGTGAAACTTCCCGTTCACTCCCGAAATACATGTACCCCACTCTCACAGGGCATATCGCGTGTGAAACTTCCCGCGCACCCCTGAAATACACGTACCCTGCTCCAATCGCGTGTAAAACTTCCCGCGTACCCCCAAAATACACATACCCACTCGCACAGGGCCTATCGCGTGTGAAACTTCCCACGCACCCCCGAAATACACGTACCCCACTCGCACAGGGCCTATCGCGTGTGAAACTTCCTGTGAACCCTAGTTATACACGTACCCTGCTCCAATCGCGTGTGAAACTTCCCACGTACCCCCAAAATACACTTACCCCACTCGCACAGGGCTTATTGCGTGTGAAACTTCCCGCGCACCCCCGAAAAAACACGTACCCTGCTCCAATCGCATGTGAAACTTCCCGAGTACCCCCAAAATACACGTACCCAACTCGCGCAGGGCCTGTCGCGTGTGAAACTTCGCCCGCACCCTCGAAATACACGTACCCCACTCGCACAGGGCCTATCGCGTGTGAAACTTCCCACGAACCCAAGTTATACACGTACCCTGCTCCAATCGCTTGTGAAACTTCCCACGTACCCCAAAATACACATACCCCACTCGCACAGGGCCTATCATGAGTGATACTTCCCGCGCACCCCCCGGAATACACGTACCCTGCTCCAATCACGGGTGAAACTTCTTGCGTACCCCCAAAATACACGTACCCCACTCGCACAAGGCTTATTGCATGTGAAACTTCCCGCACACCCCCGAAATACACGTACCCTGCTTCAATTACGTGTGAAACTTCCCCCATACCCCCAAAATACACTTACCCCACTCGCACAGGGCCTATCGCGTTTGAAACTTCCCGTGCACTCCCGAAATACATGTACCCCACTCGCACAGGGCCTATCGCGTGTTGAACTTCCCACGAACCCCAGTTATACACGTACCCTGCTCCAATCGCGTGTGAAACTTCCCGCGTACCCCCAAAATACACGTACCCCACTCGCACAAGGCCTATCGTGAGTGATACTTCCCGCGCACCCCCCGGAATACACGTACCCTGCTCCAATCACATGTGAAACTTCTCGTGTACCCCCAAAATACACGTACCCCACTCGCACAAGGCTTATTGCATGTGAAACTTCCCGCACACCCCCGAAATACACATACCCTGCTTCAATTGCGTGTGAAACTTCACGCATACCCCCAAAATACACTTACCCCACTCGCACAGGGCCTATCGCGTGTGAAACTTCCTGTGCACTCCCGAAATACATGTACCCCACTCGCACAGGGCCTATCGCATGTGAAACTTCCCGCGCATGCCTGAAAAACAAGTACCCTGCTCTAATCGCATGTGAAACTTCCCGCGCACCCCTGAAATACACGTACCCTGCTCCAATCGCATGTGAAACTTCCCGCGTACCCCCAAAATACACATACCCCACTCGCACAGGGCCTATCACGTGTGAAACTTCCCGCGCACCCGCGAAATACACGTACCCCATTCGCACAGGGCCTATCGCGTGTGAATCTTTCCGCGAACCCCAGTTTTACACGTACCCTGCTCCAATCGCATGTGAAACTTTCCGTGTACCCCCAAAATACACATACCCCACTCGCACAGGGCCTATCACGTGTGACACTTCCCGCGCACCTCTGAAATACACGCACCCCACTCGCACAGGGCCTATCGCGGTTGAAACTTCCTGCGAACCCCAGTTATACACGTACCCTGCTCCAATCGCGGCTGAAACTTCCTGCGTACCCCCAAAATACACGTACCCCACTCACACAGGGCCTATCACGTGTGAAACTTCCCACGCACCCTCGGAATACATGTCCCCTGCTCCAATCGCGTGTGAAACTTCCCGCATACCCCCAACATACACGTTACCCACTCGCACAGGGCCTATTGCGTGTGAAACTTCCCACACACCCCCGAAATACACGTACCCCACTCGCACAGGGCCTATTGCATGTGAAACTTCCCGCGAACCCCAGTTATACACGAACCCTGCGCCAATCACGTGTGAAACTTCCAGCGCACACCCGGAATACAAGTACCCTGCTTCAATCGCGTATGAAACTTCCCGCGTACCCCCAAAATACACATAACCCACTCGCACAGGGCCTATCGCGTGTGAAACTTCCCGCGCACCCCCGAAATATATGTACCCCATTCGCACAGGGCCTATCGCGTGTGAAACTTCCCGCGAACCCCAGTTATACACGTACCTCGCTCCAATCGTGTGTGAAACTTTCGGCGTAGCCCCAAAATACATGTACACCACTCGCACAGGGCCTATCACGTGTGAAACATCCCGCGCACCCCTGAAATACACGTACCCCACTCGCACAGGGCCTATCGCGTGTGAAACTTCCCGCGAACCCCAGTTATTCACGTACCCTGCTCCAATCGCATCTGAAACTTCCCGCGTACCCCCAAAATACAGGTACCTCACTCGCACAGGGCCTATCGCGTGTGAAACTTCCAGCGAACCCCAGTTATACACATACCCTGCTCCAATCGTGTGTGAAACTTCCTGCATACCCCCAAAATACACGTACCCCACTCACACAGGGCCTATCGCGTGTGAAACTTCCCGCGCACCCCTGAAATACAAGTACCCTGCTCCAATCGCATGTGCAACTTCCCATGTACCCCCAAAATACACGTACCCCACTCGCACAGGGCCTATCGCGTGTGAAACTTCCCACACACCCCCGAAATACACGTACCCCACTCGCACAGGGCCTATTGCATGTGAAACTTCCGGCGAACCCCAGTTATACACGTACCCTGCTCCAATCGTGTGTGAAACTTCCTGCGCACCCTGGAATACACGTACCCTGCTCCAATCGCGTGTGAAACTTCCCGCGAACCCCAGTTATACACGTACCCTGCTCCAATCACGTGTGAAACTTTCCGCGTACCCCCAAAATACACGTACCCCACTCGCACAGGGCCTATCATGTGTGAAACTTCCCGCGCACCCCTGAAATACACGTACCCCACTCGCACAGGGCCTATCCCGTTTGAAACTTCCCGCGAACCCCAGTTATACAGATACCCTGCTCCAATCGCGTCTGAAACTTCCCGCGTATCCCCAAAATACACATACCCCACTCGCACAGGGCCTATCGCGTGTGAAACTTCCCGCACACCCCCGGAATACATCTACCCTGCTCCAATCGCGTGTGAAACTTCCTGCGTACCCCCAAAATACACGTACCCCACTCACACAGGCCTATCGCATGTGAAACTTCCCGCGCATGCCTGAAAAACAAGTACCCTGCTATAATCGCATGTGAAACTTCCCGCGCACCCCTGAAATACACGTACCCTGCTCCAATCGCGTGTGAAACTTCCCGCGTACCCCCAAAATACACATACCCCACTCGCACAGGGCCTATCGCGTGTGAAACTTCCTGCGGACCCCCAAAATACACATACCCCACTCGCACAGGGCCTATCGCGTGTGAAACTTCCCGCGCACCCGCGAAATATACGTACCCCACTCGCACAGGGCCTATCGCGTGTGAAACTTCCTGCGGACCCCCAAAATACACATACCCCACTCGCACAGGGCCTATCACGTGTGACACTTCCCGTGCACCTCTGAAATACACGCACCCCACTCGCATAGGGCCTATCGCGGTTGAAACTTCCTGCGAACCCCAGTTATACACGTACCCTGCTCCAATCGCGGCTGAAACTTCCTGCGTACCCCCAAAATACACGTACCCCACTCACACAGGGCCTATCACGTGTGAAACTTCCCACGCACCCTCGGAATACATGTCCCCTGCTCCAATCGCGTGTGAAACTTCCCGCATACCCCCAAAATACACGTTACCCACTCGCACAGGGCCTATCGCGTGTGAAACTTCCCACACACCCCCGAAATACACGTACCCCACTCGCACAGGGCCTATTGCATGTGAAACTTCCTGCGAACCCCAGTTATACACGAACCCTGCGCCAATCACGTGTGAAACTTCCAGCGCACACCCGGAATACAAGTACCCTGCTTCAATCGCATGTGAAACTTCCCGCGTACCCCCAAAATACACATAACCCACTCGCACAGGGCCCATCGCGTGTGAAACTTCCCGCGCACCCCCGAAATATATGTACCCCATTCGCACAGGGCCTATCGCGTGTGAAACTTCCCGCGAACCCCAGTTATTCACGTACCTCGCTCCAATCGCGTGTGAAACTTTCGGCGTAGCCCCAAAATACATGTACACCACTCGCACAGGGCCTATCACGTGTGAAACTTCCCGCGCACCCCTGAAATACACGTACCCCACTCGCACAGGGCCTATCGCGTGTGAAACTTCCCGCGAACCCCAATTATACACGTACCCTGTTCCAATCGCGTCTGAAACTTCCCACGTACCCCCAAAATACACGTACCCCAGTCGCACTGGGCCTATCCCATGTGAAACTTCCTCCGAACCCCAGACATACACGCACCCTGCCCCAATCGCATGTGAAACTTCCCGCATACCCCCAAATTACACGTACCCCACTCGCACAGGGCCTATCGCGTGTGAAACTTCCCGCGCACCCCCGGAATACATGGACCCTGCTCCAATCGTGTGTGAAACTTCCTGCGTACCCCCAAAATACACGTACCCCACTCGCACAGGGCCTATCGGGTGTGAAACTTCCCGCTCACCCCTGAAAACACATACCCTGCTCCAATCACGTGTGAAACTTCCCGCACACCCCCGAAATATACGTACCCCACTCGCACAGGGTCTATCGCGTGTGAAACTTCCCGCGCACCCCCGAAATACACGTACCCCTTTCGCACAGGGCCTATCGCGGTTGAAACTTCCCGCGAACCCCAGTTATAGACGTACCCTGCTCCAATCGCGTCTGAAACTTCCCGCGTACCCCCAAAATACATGTACCCCACTCGCACAGGGCCTATCGCGTGTGAAACTTCCCGCGCACCCCCGAAATACACGTACCCTGCTCCAATCGCGTGCGAAACTTCCTGAGTACCCCCAAAATACACGTACCCCACTCGCACAGGGCATATCGCGTGTGAAACTTCGCGCGCACCCTCGAAATACACGTACCCCACTCGCACAGGGCCTATCGCGTGTGAAACTTCCCATGAACCCCAGTCATACACGTACCCTGCTCCAATCGCGTGTGAAACTTCCCGCGTACCCCCAAAATACATGTACCCCACTCGCACAGGGCCTATCGTGAGTGATACTTCCCGCACACCCCCGAAATACACGTACCCTGCTTCAATTGCGTGTGAAACTTCCCGCATACCCCAAAATACACTTACCCCACTCGCACAGAGCCTATCGCGTGTGAAACTTCCCGTTCACTCCCGAAATACATGTACCCCACTCGAAACAGGGCATATCGCGTGTGAAAGTTCCCGCGCACCCCTGAAATACACGTACCCTGCTCCAATCGCGTGTGAAACTTCCCGCGTACCCCCAAAATACACATACCCACTCGCACAGGGCCTATCGCGTGTGAAACTTCCCACGCACCCCCGAAATACACGTACCCCACTCGCACAGGGCTTATTGCGTGTGAAACTTCCCGCGCACCCCCGAAATACACGTACCCTGCTCCAATCGCATGTGAAACTTCCCGAGTACCCCCAAAATACACGTACCCCACTCGCACAGGGCCTATCGCGTGTGAAACTTCCCGCGCACACCCGGAATACATGTACCCTGCTCCAATCGTGTGTGAAACTTCCTGCGTACCCCCAAAATACATGTACCCCACTCACACAGAGCCTATCGCGTGTGAAACTTCCCGTTCACTCCCGAAATACATGTACCCCACTCTCACAGGGCATATCGCGTGTGAAACTTCCCGCGCACCCCTGAAATACACGTACCCTGCTCCAATCGCGTGTAAAACTTCCCGCGTACTCCCAAAATACACATACCCACTCGCACAGGGCCTATCGCGTGTGAAACTTCCCACGCACCCCCGAAATACACGTACCCCACTCGCACAGGGCCTATCGCGTGTGAAACTTCCTGTGAACCCTAGTTATACACGTACCCTGCTCCAATCGCGTGTGAAACTTCCCACGTACCCCCAAAATACACTTACCCCACTCGCACAGGGCTTATTGCGTGTGAAACTTCCCGCGCACCCCCGAAATACACGTACCCTGCTCCAATCGCATGTGAAACTTCCCGAGTACCCCCAAAATACACGTACCCAACTCGCGCAGGGCCTGTCGCGTGTGAAACTTCGCCCGCACCCTCGAAATACACGTACCCCACTCGCACAGGGCCTATCGCGTGTGAAACTTCCCACGAACCCAAGTTATACACGTACCCTGCTCCAATCGCTTTTGAAACTTCCCACGTACCCCAAAATACACATACCCCACTCGCACAGGGCCTATCATGAGTGATACTTCCCGCGCACCCCCCGGAATACACGTACCCTGCTCCAATCACTGGTGAAACTTCTTGCGTACCCCCAAAATACACGTACCCCACTCGCACAAGGCTTATTGCATGTGAAACTTCCCGCACACCCCCGAAATACACGTACCCTGCTTCAATTACGTGTGAAACTTCCCCCATACCCCCAAAATACACTTACCCCACTCGCACAGGGCCTATCGCGTTTGAAACTTCCCGTGCACTCCCGAAATACATGTACCCCACTCGCACAGGGCCTATCGCGGGTTGAACTTCCCACGAACCCCAGTTATACACGTACCCTGCTCCAATCGCGTGTGAAACTTCCCGCGTACCCCCAAAATACACGTACCCCACTCGCACAAGGCCTATCGTGAGTGATACTTCCCGCGCACCCCCCGGAATACACGTACCCTGCTCCAATCACATGTGAAACTTCTCGTGTACCCCCAAAATACACGTACCCCACTAGCACAAGGCTTATTGCATGTGAAACTTCCCGCACACCCCCGAAATACACATACCCTGCTTCAATTGCGTGTGAAACTTCACGCATACCCCCAAAATACACTTACCCCACTCGCACAGGGCCTATCGCGTGTGAAACTTCCTGTGCACTCCCGAAATACATGTAACCCACTCGCACAGGGCCTATCGCGTGTGAAACTTCCCACGAACCCCAGTTATACAGGTACCCTCCTCCAATCGCGTGTGAAACTTCCTGCGCAACCTGGAATACACGTACCCTGCTGTAATCGCGTGTGAAACTTCCCGCGTACCCCCAAAATACACGTACCCCACTCGCACAGGGCCTATTGCATGTGAAACTTCCCGCGCACCCCTGAAATACACGTACTCTGCTCCAATTGCGTGTGAAACTTCCCGCGTACCCCCAAAATACACATACCCCACTCGCATAGGGCCTATCGCGTGTTAAACTTCCCCCGCACCCCCGAAATACACGTACTCTGCTCCAATCGTGTGTGAAACTTCCCACGTACCCCCAAAATACACGTACCCCACTCGCACAGGGCCTATTGGGTGTGAAACTTCCCACGCACCCCCGAAATACACGTACCCTGCTCCAATCGCGTGTGAAACTTCCTGCATACCCCCAAAATACACATACCCCACTCGCACAGGGACTATCGCGTGTGAAATTTCCCTCGAACCCCAGTTATACACGTACCTGGCTCCAATCGAGTGTGAAACTTCCCGCGTACCCCCAAAATACATGTACCCTGCTCCAATCGCGTGTGAAACTTCCCACGTACCCCCAAAATACACTTACCCCACTCGCACAGGGCTTATTGCGTGTGAAACTTCCCGCGCACCCCCGAAATACACGTACCCTGCTCCAATCGCATGTGAAACTTCCCGAGTACCCCCAAAATACACGTACCCAACTCGCGCAGGGCCTGTCGCGTGTGAAACTTCGCCCGCACCCTCGAAATACACGTACCCCACTCGCACAGGGCCTATCGCGTGTGAAACTTCCCACGAACCCAAGTTATACACGTACCCTGCTCCAATCGCTTGTGAAACTTCCCACGTACCCCAAAATACACATACCCCACTCGCACAGGGCCTATCATGAGTGATACTTCCCGCGCACCTCCCGGAATACACGTACCCTGCTCCAATCACGGGTGAAACTTCTTGCGTACCCCCAAAATACACGTACCCCACTCGCACAAGGCTTATTGCATGTGAAACTTCCCGCACACCCCCGAAATACACGTACCCTGCTTCAATTACTTGTGAAACTTCCCCCAAACCCCAAAATACACTTACCCCACTCGCACAGGGCCTATCGCGTTTGAAACTTCCTGTGCACTCCCGAAATACATGTACCCCACTCGCACAGGGCCTATCGCGGGTTGAACTTCCCACGAACCCCAGTTATACACGTACCCTGCTCCAATCGCGTGTGAAACTTCCCGCGTACCCCCAAAATACACGTACCCCACTCGCACAAGGCCTATCATGAGTGATACTTCCCGCGCACCCCCCGGAATACACGTACCCTGCTCCAATCACATGTGAAACTTCTCGTGTACCCCCAAAATACACGTACCCCACTCGCACAAGGCTTATTGCATGTGAAACTTCCCGCACACCCCCGAAATACACATACCCTGCTTCAATTGCGTGTGAAACTTCACGCATACCCCCAAAATACACTCACCCCACTCGCACAGGGCCTATCGCGTGTGAAACTTCCTGTGCACTCCCGAAATACATGTAACCCACTCGCACAGGGCCTATCGCGTGTGATACTTCCCACGAACCCCAGTTATACAGGTACCCTCCTCCAATCGCGTGTGAAACTTCCTGCGCAACCTGGAATACACGTACCCTGCTGTAATCGCGTGTGAAACTTCCCGCGTACCCCCAAAATACACGTACCCCACTCGCACAGGGCCTATTGCATGTGAAACTTCCCGCGCACCCCTGAAATACACGTACTCTGCTCCAATTGCGTGTGAAACTTCCCGCGTACCCCCAAAATACACATACCCCACTCGCATAGGGCCTATCGCGTGTTAAACTTCCCCCGCACCCCCGAAATACACGTACTCTGCTCCAATCGTGTGTGAAACTTCCCACGTACCCCCAAAATACACGTACCCCACTCGCACAAGGCTTATTGCATGTGAAACTTCCCGCACACCCCCGAAATACACGTACCCTGCTTCAATTACGTGTGAAACTTCCCCCATACCCCCAAAATACACTTACCCCACTCGCACAGGGCCTATCGCGTTTGAAACTTCCCGTGTACTCCCGAAATACATGTACCCCACTCGCACAGGGCCTATCGCGGGTTGAACTTCCCACGAACCCCAGTTATACACGTACCCTGCTCCAATCGCGTGTGAAACTTCCCGCGTACCCCCAAAATACACGTACCCCACTCGCACAAGGCCTATCGTGAGTGATACTTCCCGCGCACCCCCCGGAATACACGTACCCTGCTCCAATCACATGTGAAACTTCTCGTGTACCCCCAAAATACACGTACCCCACTCGCACAAGGCTTATTGCATGTGAAACTTCCCGCACACCCCCGAAATACACATACCCTGCTTCAATTGCGTGTGAAACTTCACGCATACCCCCAAAATACACTTACCCCACTCGCACAGGGCCTATCGCGTGTGAAACTTCCTGTGCACTCCCGAAATACATGTAACCCACTCGCACAGGGCCTATCGCGTGTGAAACTTCCCACGAACCCCAGTTATACAGGTACCCTCCTCCAATCGCGTGTGAAACTTCCTGCGCAACCTGGAATACACGTACCCTGCTGTAATCGCGTGTGAAACTTCCCGCGTACCCCCAAAATACACGTACCCCACTCGCACAGGGCCTATTGCATGTGAAACTTCCCGCGCACCCCTGAAATACACGTACTCTGCTCCAATTGCGTGTGAAACTTCCCGCGTACCCCCAAAATACACATACCCCACTCGCATAGGGCCTATCGCGTGTTAAACTTCCCCCGCACCCCCGAAATACACGTACTCTGCTCCAATCGTGTGTGAAACTTCCCACGTACCCCCAAAATACACGTACCCCACTCGCACAGGGCCTATTGGGTGTGAAACTTCCCACGCACCCCCGAAATACACGTACCCTGCTCCAATCGCGTGTGAAACTTCCTGCATACCCCCAAAATACACATACCCCACTCGCACAGGGACTATCGCGTGTGAAATTTCCCTCGAACCCCAGTTATACACGTACCTGGCTCCAATCGAGTGTGAAACTTCCCGCGTACCCCCAAAATACATGTACCCTGCTCCAATCGCGTGTGAAACTTCCCACGTACCCCCAAAATACACTTACCCCACTCGCACAGGGCTTATTGCGTGTGAAACTTCCCGCGCACCCCCGAAATACACGTACCCTGCTCCAATCGCATGTGAAACTTCCCGAGTACCCCCAAAATACACGTACCCAACTCGCGCAGGGCCTGTCGCGTGTGAAACTTCGCCCGCACCCTCGAAATACACGTACCCCACTCGCACAGGGCCTATCGCGTGTGAAACTTTCCACGAACCCAAGTTATACACGTACCCTGCTCCAATCGCTTGTGAAACTTCCCACGTACCCCAAAATACACATACCCCACTCGCACAGGGCCTATCATGAGTGATACTTCCCGCGCACCCCCCGGAATACACGTACCCTGCTCCAATCACGGGTGAAACTTCTTGCGTACCCCCAAAATACACGTACCCCACTCGCACAAGGCTTATTGCATGTGAAACTTCCCGCACACCCCCGAAATACACGTACCCTGCTTCAATTACGTGTGAAACTTCCCCCATACCCCCAAAATACACTTACCCCACTCGCACAGGGCCTATCGCGTTTGAAACTTCCTGTGCACTCCCGAAATACATGTACCCCACTCGCACAGGGCCTATCGCGGGTTGAACTTCCCACGAACCCCAGTTATACACGTACCCTGCTCCAATCGCGTGTGAAACTTCCCGCGTACCCCCAAAATACACGTACCCCACTCGCACAAGGCCTATCATGAGTGATACTTCCCGCGCACCCCCCGGAATACACGTACCCTGCTCCAATCACATGTGAAACTTCTCGTGTACCCCCAAAATACACGTACCCCACTCGCACAAGGCTTATTGCATGTGAAACTTCCCGCACACCCCCGAAATACACATACCCTGCTTCAATTGCGTGTGAAACTTCACGCATACCCCCAAAATACACTTACCCCACTCGCACAGGGCCTATCGCGTGTGAAACTTCCTGTGCACTCCCGAAATACATGTAACCCACTCGCACAGGGCCTATCGCGTGTGATACTTCCCACGAACCCCAGTTATACAGGTACCCTCCTCCAATCGCGTGTGAAACTTCCTGCGCAACCTGGAATACACGTACCCTGCTGTAATCGCGTGTGAAACTTCCCGCGTACCCCCAAAATACACGTACCCCACTCGCACAGGGCCTATTGCATGTGAAACTTCCCGCGCACCCCTGAAATACACGTACTCTGCTCCAATTGCGTGTGAAACTTCCCGCGTACCCCCAAAATACACATACCCCACTCGCATAGGGCCTATCGCGTGTTAAACTTCCCCCGCACCCCCGAAATACACGTACTCTGCTCCAATCGTGTGTGAAACTTCCCACGTACCCCCAAAATACACGTACCCCACTCGCACAGGGCCTATTGGGTGTGAAACTTCCCACGCACCCCCGAAATACACGTACCCTGCTCCAATCGCGTGTGAAACTTCCTGCATACCCCCAAAATACACATACCCCACTCGCACAGGGCCTATCGCGTGTGAAATTTCCCTCGAACCCCAGTTATACACGTACCTGGCTCCAATCGAGTGTGAAACTTCCCGCGTACCCCCAAAATACATGTACCCTGCTCCAATCGCGTGTGAAACTTCCCGTGCACCCCCGAAATACACGTACCCTGCTCCAATCGCGTGTGAAACTTCCCGCGTACCCCCAAAATACATGTACCCCACTCGCACAGGGCCTATCGCATGTAAAACTTCCTGTGCACCTTCGAAATACACGTACCCCACTCGCACAGGGCCTATCGCGTTCGAAACTTCCCACAAACCCCAGTTATACACGTACCCTGCTCCAATCGCATGTGAAGCTTCCCGCGTACCCCCAAAATACACGTACCCCACTCACACAGGGCCTATCATGTGTGAAACTTCCCACGCACCCCTGAAATACATGTACCCTACTCCAATCGCATGTGAAACTTCCAGCGTACCCCCAAAATACACGTACCCCACTCGCACAGGGCCTATTGGGCGTGAAACTTCCCGCACACCCCCGAAATACACGTACCCTGCTCCAATCACGTGTGAAACTTCCTGCGTACCCCCAAAATACACATACACCACTCGCACAGGGCCTATCGCGTGTGAAACTTCCCACGAACCCAAGTTATACACGTACCCTGCTCCAATCGCTTGTGAAACTTCCCACGTACCCCAAAATACACATACCCCACTCGCACAGGGCCTATCATGAGTGATACTTCCCGCGCACCCCCCGGAATACACGTACCCTGCTCCAATCACGGGTGAAACTTCTTGCGTACCCCCAAAATACACGTACCCCACTCGCACAAGGCTTATTGCATGTGAAACTTCCCGCACACCCCCGAAATACACGTACCCTGCTTCAATTACGTGTGAAACTTCCCCCATACCCCCAAAATACACTTACCCCACTCGCACAGGGCCTATCGCGTTTGAAACTTCCCGTGCACTCCCGAAATACATGTACCCCACTCGCACAGGGCCTATCGCGTGTTGAACTTCCCACGAACCCCAGTTATACACGTACCCTGCTCCAATCGCGTGTGAAACTTCCCGCGTACCCCCAAAATACACGTACCCCACTCGCACAAGGCCTATCGTGAGTGATACTTCCCGCGCACCCCCCGGAATACACGTACCCTGCTCCAATCACATGTGAAACTTCTCGTGTACCCCCAAAATACACGTACCCCACTCGCACAAGGCTTATTGCATGTGAAACTTCCCGCACACCCCCGAAATACACATACCCTGCTTCAATTGCGTGTGAAACTTCACGCATACCCCCAAAATACACTTACCCCACTCGCACAGGGCCTATCGCGTGTGAAACTTCCTGTGCACTCCCGAAATACATGTAACCCACTCGCACAGGGCCTATCGCGTGTGAAACTTCCCACGAACCCCAGTTATACAGGTACCCTCCTCCAATCGCGTGTGAAACTTCCTGCGCAACCTGGAATACACGTACCCTGCTGTAATCGCGTGTGAAACTTCCCGCGTACCCCCAAAATACACGTACCCCACTCGCACAGGGCCTATTGCATGTGAAACTTCCCGCGCACCCCTGAAATACACGTACTCTGCTCCAATTGCGTGTGAAACTTCCCGCGTACCCCCAAAATACACATACCCCACTCGCAAAGGGCCTATCGCGTGTTAAACTTCCCCCGCACCCCCGAAATACACGTACTCTGCTCCAATCGTGTGTGAAACGTCCCACGTACCCCCAAAATACACGTACCCCACTCGCACAGGGCCTATTGGGTGTGAAACTTCCCACGCACCCCCGAAATACACGTACCCTGCTCCAATCGCGTGTGAAACTTCCTGCATACCCCCAAAATACACATACCCCACTCGCACAGGGCCTATCGCGTGTGAAATTTCCCTCGAACCCCAGTTATACACGTACCTGGCTCCAATCGAGTGTGAAACTTCCCGCGTACCCCCATAATACATGTACCCTGCTCCAATCGCGTGTGAAACTTCCCGTGCACCCCCGAAATACACGTACCCTGCTCCAATCGCGTGTGAAACTTCCCGCGTACCCCCAAAATACATGTACCCCACTCGCACAGGGCCTATCGCATGTAAAACTTCCTGTGCACCTTCGAAATACACGTACCCCACTCGCACAGGGCCTATCGCGTGTGAAACTTCCCACAAACCCCAGTTATACACGTACCCTGCTCCAATCGCATGTGAAGCTTCCCGCGTACCCCCAAAATACACGTACCCCACTCACACAGGGCCTATCATGTGTGAAACTTCCCACGCACCCCTGAAATACATGTACCCTACTCCAATCGCATGTGAAACTTCCAGCGTACCCCCAAAATACACGTACCCCACTCGCACAGGGCCTATTGGGCGTGAAACTTCCTGCACACCCCCGAAATACACGTACCCTGCTCCAATCACGTGTGAAACTTCCTGCGTACCCCCAAAATACACATACACCACTCGCACAGGGCCTATCGCGTGTGAAACTTCCCGCGAACCCCAGTTATACATGTACCCTGCTCCAATCGAGTGTGAAACTTCCTGCGTACCCCCAAAATACACGTACCCCACTCGCACAGGGCCTATCGCGTGTGAAACTTCCCGCGCACCCCCGAAATACACAAACCCTGCTCCAATCGCGTGTGAAACTTCCCGCGTACCCCCAAAATACACGTACCCCACTCGCACAGGGCTTATCACGTGTAAAACTTACCGCGCACCTTCGAAATACACGTACCCCACTCGCACAGGGCCTATCGCGTGTGACACTTCCCACGAACCCCAGTTATACACGTACCCTGCTCCAATCACGTGTGAAACTTCCTGCGTACCCCCAAAATACACATACCCCACTCGCACAGGGCCTATCACGAGTGATACTTCCCGCGCACCCCTGGAATACACGTACCCTTCTCCAATCACGTGTGAAACTTCCCGCGTACCCCCAAAATACATGTACCCCACTCGCATAAGGCTTATTCCGTGTGAAACTTCCCGTGCACCCTCGAAATACACGTACGCCACTCACACAGGGCCTATCGCGTGTGAAACTTCCCACGAACCCCAGTTATACACGTACCCTGCTCCAATTGCATGTGAAACTTCCCGCGTACCCCCAAAATACACGTACCCAACTCGAACAGGGCCTATCGCGTGTGAAACATCCCGCGCACTCCAGAAATACACATACCCTGCTCCAATTGTATGTGAAACTTCCCACGTAGCCCCAAAATACACTTACCCCACTCGCACAGGGCCATTCGCGTGTGAAACTTCCCGCGCACCCCCAAAATACATGTACCCCACTCACACAGGGCCTATCGTGTATGAAACTTCCCGAGAACCCCAGTTATACACGTACCTTGCTCCAATCGCGTGTGAAACTTCCTGCGCACCCTGGAATACACGTACCCAGCTCCAATCTCATGTGAAACTTCCCGCGTACCCCCAAAATATACATACCCCACTCGCACAGGGCCTATCGCGTGTGAAACTTCCCGCACACCCCAATTATACACGTACCCTGCTCCAATCACGTGTGAAACTTCCCGCGTACCCCCAAAATACACATACCCCACTCACACAGGGCCTATCGCGAGTGATACTTCCCGTGCACCCCCGGAATACACGTACCCTGCTCCAATCACGTGTGAAACTTCCTGCGTACGCCCAAAAGACACGTACCCCACTTGCACAGGGCCTATCGCGTGTGAAACTTCCCGCGAACCCCAGTTATACACGTACCCTTCTCAAATCGCGTGTGAATCTTCCCGCGTACCCCCAAAATACCTGTACCCCACTCACACAGGGCCTATCGCGTGTGAAACTTCCCGCGCACCCCTGAAATACAAGTACCCTGCTCCAATCGCATGTGAAACTTCAGAATACCCCCAAAATACACGTACCCAACTCGCACAGGGCTTATCGCGTGTGAAACTTCCCACGCACCCCTGAAATATACGTACCCCACTCGCACAGGGCCTATCGCGTGTGAAACTTCCCGCGCACCCCGAAATACACGTACCCCATTTGCACAGGGCCTATCGCCTGTGAAACTTCCCGCGAACCCCAGTTCTACACGTACCCTGCTCCAATCGCGTGTGAAACTTCCCGCGTACCCCCAAAATACACTTACCCCACTCGCACAGGGCTTATTGCGTGTGAAACTTCCCACGCACCCCCGAAATACACGTACCCTGCTCCAATCGCGTGTGAAACTTCCCGAGTACACCCAAAATACACGTACCCCACTCGCACAGGGCCTGTCGCATGTGAAACTTCACGCGCACCCTCGAAATACACGTACCCCACTCACACAGGGCCTATCGCGTGTGAAACTTCCCACGAACCCAAGTCATACACGTACCCTGCTCCAATCGCGTGTGAAACTTCCCACGTACCCCAAAATACACGTACCCCACTCGCACAGGGCCTATCATGAGTAATACTTCCCGCGCACCCCCCGGAATACACGTACCCTGCTCCAATCACGGGTGAAACTTCTTGCGTACCCCCAAAATACACGTACCCCACTCGCACAAGGCTTATTGCATGTGAAACTTCCTGCACACCCCCGAAATACACGTACCCTGCTTCAACTGCATGTGAAACTTCCCCCATACCCCCAAAATACACTTACCCCACTCGCACAGGGCCTATCGCGTTTGAAACTTCCCGTGCACTCCCGAAATACATGTACCCCACTCGCACAGGGCCTATCGCGTGTTGAACTTCCCACGAACCCCAGTTATACACGTACCCTGCTCCAATCGCGTGTGAAACTTCCCGCGTACCCCCAAAATACACGTACCCCACTCGCACAAGGCTTATTGCATGTGAAACTTCCCGCACACCCCCGAAATACACGTACCCTGCTCCAATCACATGTGAAACTTCTTGTGTACCCCCAAAATACACGTACCCCACTCGCACAAGGCTTATTGCATGTGAAACTTCCCGCACACCCCCGAAATACACATACCCTGCTTCAATTGCGTGTGAAACTTCACGCATACCCCCAAAATACACTTACCCCACTCGCACAGTGCCTATTGCATGTGAAACTTCCTGTGCACTCCCGAAATACATGTACCCCACTCGCACAGGGCCTATCGCGTGTGAAACTTCCCGCGAACCCCAGTTATACACGTACCCTCCTCCAATCGCGTGTGAAACTTCCTGCGCAACCTGGAATACACGTACCCTGCTCCAATCGCGTGTGAAACTTCCCGCGTACCCCCAAAATACACGTGCCCCACTCGCACAGGGCCTATTGCATGTGAAACTTCCCGCGCACCCCTGAAATACACATACTCTGCTCCAATTGCGTGTGAAACTTCCCGCGTACCCCCAAAATACACATACCCCACTCGCACAGGGCCTATCGCGTGTTAAACTTCCCCCGCACCACCGAAATACACGTACTCTGCTCCAATCGTGTGTGAAACTTCCCGCGTACCCCAAAATACACATACCCCACTCGCACAGGGCCTATCGCGTGTGAAATTTCCCGCGAACCCCAGTTATACACGTACCCGGCTCCAATCGAGTGTGAAACTTCCCGCGTACCCCCAAAATACATGTACCCTGCTCCAATCGCGTGTGAAACTTCCCGTGCACCCCCGAAATACACGTACCCTGCTCCAATCGCGTGTGAAACTTCCCGCGTACCCCCAAAATACACGTACCCCACTCGCACAGGGCCTATCGCGTGTGAAATTTCCCGCGAACCCCAGTTATACACGTACCCGGCTCCAATCGAGTGTGAAACTTCCCGCGTACCCCCAAAATACATGTACCCTGCTCCAATCGCGTGTGAAACTTCCCGTGCACCCCCGAAATACACGTACCCTGCTCCAATCGCGTGTGAAACTTCCCGCATACCCCCAAAATACCCGTACCCCACTCGCACAGGGCCTATAGCGTGTAAAACTTCCCGTGCACCTTCGTAATACACGTACCCCACTCGCACAGGGCCTATCGCGTGTGAAACTTCCCACGAACCCCAGTTATACACGTACCCTGCTCCAATCGCATGTGAAGCTTCCCGCATACCCCCAAAATACACGTACCCCACTCACACAGGGCCTATCGCATGTGAAACTTCCCGCGAACCCCAGTTATTCACATACCCTGCTCCAATCGCGTGTGAAACTTCCCTCGTACCCCAAAAATACACGTACCCCACTCGCACAGGGCCTATCCCATGTGAAACTTCCTGCGAACCCCAGACATACACGTACCCTGCCCCAATCGCATGTGAAACTTCCTGCGTACCCCCAAAATACACGTACCCCACTCACACAGGGCCTATCGTGTGTGAAACTTCCCGCGCACCCCTGAAATACACGTACCCTACTCCAATTGCATGTGAAACTTCCCGCGTACCCCCAAAATACACGTACCCCACTCGCACAGGGCCTATTGGGTGTGAAACTTCCCGCACACCCCCGAAATACACGTACCCTGCTCCAATCGCGTGTGAAACTTCCTGCGTACCCCCAAAATACACATACACCACTCGCACAGGGCCTATCGCGTGTGAAACTTCCCGCGAACCCCAGTTATACACATACCCTGCTCCAATCGAGTGTGAAACTTCCCGCGTACCCCCAAAATACACGTACCCCACTCGCACAGGGCCTATCGCGTGTGAAACTTCCCGCGCACCCCCGAAATACACGTACCCTGCTCCAATCGTGTGTGAAACTTCCCGCGTACCCCCAAAATACACGTACCCCACTCGCACAGGGCCTATCACGTGTAAAACTTCCCGCGCACCCCCAAAATACACGTACCCCACTCGCACAGGGCCTATCGCGAGTGATACTTCCCGCGTACCCCCAAAATACACGTACCCCACTCGCATAAGGCTTATTGCGTGTGAAACTTCCCGTGCACCCCCAAAATACACGTACCCAACTCGAACAGGGCCTATCACGTGTGAAACATCCCGCGCACTCCCGAAATACACGTTCCCTGCTCCAATTGTATGTGAAACTTCCCACATAGCCCCAAAATATACTTACCCCACTCGCACAGGGCCTATCGCGTGTGAAACTTCCCGCGCACCCCCGAAATAAATGTACCCCACTCGCACAGGGCCTATTGTGTATGAAACTTCCCGTGAACCCCAGTTATACACGTACCCAGCTCCAATCGCATGTGAAACTTCCCGCGCACCCCCAAAATATACGTACCCCACTCGCACAGAGCCTATCGCGTGTGAAACTTCCCGCACACCCCAATTATACACGGACCCTGCTCCAATCACGTGTGAAACTTCCCGCGTACCCCCAAAATACACGTACCCCACTCGCACAGGGCCTATCGCGAGTGATACTTCCCGCGCACCCCCGGAATACACGTACCCTGCTCCAATCACGTGTGAAACTTCCTGCGTACCCCCAAAAGACACGTACCCCACTTGCACAAGGCTTATTGCATGTGAAACTTCCCGCGCACCCCCGAAATTTACGTACCCCACTAGCACAGGGCCTATCGCGTGTGAAACTTCCCGCGAACCCCAGTTATACACGTACCCTTCTCCAATCGCATGTGAATCTTCCCGCGTACCCCCAAAATACACATACCCCACTCGCACAGGGCCTATCACGTGTGAAACTTCCCGCGCACCCCTGAAATACACGTACCCCACTCGCACAGGGCCTATCGCGTGTGAAACTTCCCGCGAACCCCACTTATACACGTACCCTGCTCCAATCGCGTCTGAAACTTCCCGCGTACCCCCAAAATACACTTACCCCACTCGCACAGGGCCTATCGCGTGTGAAACTTCCCGCGCACCCCCGGAATACATGTACCCTGCTCCAATCGTGTGTGAAACTTCCTGCGTACCCCCAAAATACCTGTACCCCACTCACACAAGGCCTATCGCGTGTGAAACTTACCGCGCACCCCTGAAATACAAGTGTCCTGCTCCAATCGCATGTGAAACTTCAGCGTACCCCCAAAATACACGTACCCCACTCGTACAGGGCCTATCGGGTGTGAAACTTCCTGCTCACCCCTGAAAACACGTACCCTGCTCCAATCACGTGTGAAACTTCCCGCGTACCCCCAAAATACACATACCCCACTCGCACAGGGCTTATCGCGTGTGAAACTTCCCACGCACCCCTGAAATATACGTACCCCACTCGCACAGGGCCTATCGCGTGTGAAACTTCCCGCGCACCCCGAAATACACGTACCCCATTTGCACAGGGCCTATCGCGTGTGAAACTTCCCGCGAACCCCAGTTCTACACGTACCCTGCTCCAATCGCGTGTGAAACTTTCCGCGTACCCCCAAAATACACGTACCCCACTCGCACAGGGCCTATCGCGTGTGAAACTTCCCGCGCACCCCTGAAATACACGTACCCCACTCGCACAGGGCCTATCGCGTGTGAAACTTCCCGCGAACCCCACTTATACACGTACCCTGCTCCAATCGCGTCTGAAACTTCCCGCGTACCCCCAAAATACACTTACCCCACTCGCACAGGGCCTATCGCGAGTGATACTTCCCGCGCACCCCTGGAATACACGTACCCTGCTCCAATCACGTGTGAAACTTCCCGCGTACCCCCAAAATACACGTACCCCACTCGCATAAGGCTTATTGCGTGTGAAACTTCCCGTGCACCCCCAAAATACACGTACCCAACTCGAACAGGGCCTATCACGTGTGAAACATCCCGCGCACTCCCGAAATACACGTTCCCTGCTCCAATTGTATGTGAAACTTCCCACATAGCCCCAAAATACACTTACCCCACTCGCACAGGGCCTATCGCGTGTGAAACTTCCCGCGCACCCCCGAAATACATGTACCCCACTCGCACAGGGCCTATTGTGTTTGAAACTTCCCGTGAACCCCAGTTATACACGTACCCAGCTCCAATCGCATGTGAAACTTCCCGCGCACCCCCAAAATATACGTACCCCACTCGCACAGGGCCTATCGCATGTGAAACTTCCCGCACACCCCAATTATACACGGACCCTGCTCCAATCACGTGTGAAACTTCCCGCGTACCCCCAAAATACACGTACCCCACTCGCACAGGGCCTATCGCGAGTGATACTTCCCGCGCACCCCCGGAATACACGTACCCTGCTCCAATCACGTGTGAAACTTCCTGCGTACCCCCAAAAGACACGTACCCCACTTGCACAAGGCTTATTGCATGTGAAACTTCCCGCGCACCCCCGAAATTTACATACCCCACTCGCACAGGGCCTATCGCGTGTGAAACTTCCCGCGAACCCCAGTTATACACGTATGTGAAACTTCCCGCGAACCCCAGTTATACACGTACCCTTCTCCAATCGCGTGTGAATCTTCCCGCGTACCCCCAAAATACACATAACCCACTCGCACAGGGCCTATCACGTGTGAAGCTTCCCGCGCACCCCTGAAATACACGTACCCCACTCGCACAGGGCCTATCGCGTGTGAAACTTCCCGCGAACCCCACTTATACACGTACCCTGCTCCAATCGCGTCTGAAACTTCCCGCGTACCCCCAAAATACACTTACCCCACTCGCACAGGGCCTATCGCGTGTGAAACTTCCCGCGCACCCCCGGAATACATGTACCCTGCTCCAATCGTGTGTGAAACTTCCTGCGTACCCCCAAAATACCTGTACCCCACTCACACAAGGCCTATCGCGTGTGAAACTTCCCGCGCACCCCTGAAATACAAGTGCCCTGCTCCAATCGCATGTGAAACTTCAGCGTACCCCCAAAATACACGTACCCCACTCGTACAGGGCCTATCGGGTGTGAAACTTCCCGCTCTCCCCTGAAAACACGTACCCTGCTCCAATCACGTGTGAAACTTCCCGCATACCCCCAAAATACACATACCCCACTCGCACAGGGCTTATCGCGTGTGAAACTTCCCACGCACCCCTGAAATATACGTACCCCACTCGCACAGGGCCTATCGCGTGTGAAACTTCCCGCGCACCCCGAAATACACGTACCCCATTTGCACAGGGCCTATCGCGTGTGAAACTTCCCGCGAACCCCAGTTCTACACGTACCCTGCTCCAATCGCGTGTGAAACTTTCCGCGTACCCCCAAAATACACGTACCCCACTCGCACAGGGCCTATCGCGTGTGAAACTTCCCGCGCACCCCTGAAATACACGTACCCCACTCGCACAGGGCCTATCGCGTGTGAAACTTCCCGCGAACCCCACTTATACACGTACCCTGCTCCAATCGCGTCTGAAACTTCCCGCGTACCCCCAAAATACACTTACCCCACTCGCACAGGGCCTATCGCGTGTGAAAGTTCCCGCGCACCCCCGGAATACATGTACCCTGCTCCAATCGTGTGTGAAACTTCCTGCATACCCCCAAAATACCTGTACCCCACTCACACAAGGCCTATCGCGTGTGAAACTTCCCGCGCACCCCTGAAATACAAGTGCCCTGCTCCAATCGCATGTGAAACTTCAGCGTACCCCCAAAATACACGTACCCCACTCGTACAGGGCCTATCGGGTGTGAAACTTCCCGCTCACCCCTGAAAACACGTACCCTGCTCCAATCACGTGTGAAACTTCCCGCGTACCCCCAAAATACACATACCCCACTCGCACAGGGCTTATCGCGTGTGAAACTTCCCACGCACCCCTGAAATATACGTACCCCACTCGCACAGGGCCTATCGCGTGTGAAACTTCCCGCGCACCCCGAAATACACGTACCCCATTTGCACAGGGCCTATCGCGTGTGAAACTTCCCGCGAACCCCAGTTCTACACGTACCCTGCTCCAATCGCGTGTGAAACTTTCCGCGTACCCCCAAAATACACGTACCCCACTCGCACAGGGCCTATCGCGTGTGAAACTTCCCGCGCACCCCCGGAATACATGTACCCTGCTCCAATCGCGTGTGAAACTTCCTGCGTACCCCCACCCCCAAAATACATGTACCCCACTCACACAGGGCTTCTCGCGTGTGAAACTTCCTGCGCACCCCTGAAACACAAGTACCCTGCTCCAATCGCATGTGAAACTTCCTGCATACCCCCAAAATACACGTACCCCACTTGCACAGGACCTATCGCGTGTGAAACTTCCTGTGTACCCCCGGAATACATGTACCCTGCTCCAATCGCGTGTGAAACTTCCTGCGTACCCCCAAAATACACGTACCCCACTCACACAGGGATTATCGCGTGTGAAACTTCCTGCGCACCCCTGAAATACAAGTACCCTGCTCCAATCGCATGTGAAACTTCCCGCGTACCCCCAAAATACACGTACCCCACTCGCACAGGGCCTATCGGGTGTGAAACTTCCCCCGCACCCCTGAAATACACGTACCCTTCTCCAAACGCGTGTGAAACTTCCCGCGTACCCCCAAAATAAACATACCCCACTCGCACAGGGCCTATCGCGTGTGAAATTTCCCACGCACCCCCGAAATACACGTACCCCACTCGCACAGGGCCTATCGCGTGTGAAACTTCCTGTGAACCCAAGTTATACACGTACCCTGCTCCAATCGCGTGTGAAACTTCCCGCGTACCCCCAAAATACACGTACCCCACTCGCACAGGGCTTATTGCGTGTGAAACTTCCCGCGCACCCCCGAAATACACGTACCCTGCTCCAATCGCGTGTGAAACTTCCAGAGTACCCCCAAAATACACCTACCCCACTCGCACAGGGCCTATCGCGTGTGAAACTTCGCGCGCACCCTCGAAATACACGTACCCCACTCGCATTGGGCATTTCACGTGTGAAACTTCCCACGAACCCCAGTTATACACGTACCCTGCTCCAATCGCGTCTGAAACTTCCCGCGTACCCCCAAAATACACGTACCCCACTCGCACAGGGCCTATCGTGAGTGATACTTCCCGCGCACCCCCCGGAATACACATACCCTGCTCCAATCACGTGTGAAACTTCCCGCGTACCCCCAAAATACACGTACCCCACTTGCACAAGGCTTATTGCATGTGAAACTTCCTGCAAACCCCTGAAATACACGTACCCTGCTTCAATTGCGTGTGAAACTTCCCGCATACCCCCAAAATACACTGACCCCACTCGCAAAGGGCCTAACGCGTGTGAAACTTCCCGTGCACTCCCGAAATACATGTACCCCACTCGCACAGGGCCTATCGCGTGTGAAACTTCCCGCAAACCCCAGTTATACACGTACCCTCCTCCAATCGCGTGTGAAACTTCCTGCGCAACCTGGAATACACGTACCCTGCTCCAATCGTGTGTGAAACTTCGCGCGTACCCCCAAAATACACGTACCCCACTCGCACAGGGCCTATCGCATGTGAAACTTCTCGCGCACCCCTGAAATACACATACTCTGCTCCAATCGCGTGTGAAACTTCCCGCGCACCCCCGGAATACAAGTACCCTGCTTCAATCGTGTGTGAAACTTCCCGTGTACCCCCAAAATACACGTACCCCACTCGCACCGGGCCTATCGCATGTGAAACTTCCCGCGCACCCCAGAAATACACGTACCCCATTCACACAGGGCCTATCGCGTGTGAAACTTCCCGCGAACCCCAGTTATACACGTACCCTCCTCCAATCGCGTGTGAAACTTCCTGCGCAACCTGGAATACACGTACCCTGCTCCAATCGTGTGTGATACTTCGCGCGTACCCCCAAAATACACGTACCCCACTCGCACAGGGCCTATCGCATGTGAAACTTCCCCCGCACCCCGAAATACAAGTACCCTGCTCCAATCGCATGTGAAACTTCCCGCGTACCCCCAAAATACACGTACACCACTCGCACAGGGCCTATCGCTTGTGAAACTTCCCGCACACCCCCAAAATACACGTACCCCACTCGCACAAGGCCTATCGCGTGTGAAACTTCCCGCGAACCCCAGTTATACACGTACCCTGCGCCAATCACGTGTGAAACTTCCCGCGCACCCCCGGAATACAAGTACCCTGCTTCAATCGTGTGTGAAACTTCCCGTGTACCCCCAAAATACACGTACCCCACTCGCACCGGGCCTATCGCGTGTGAAACTTCCCGCGCACCCCAGAAATACACGTACTCCATTCACACAGGGCCTATCGCGTGTGAAACTTCCCGCGAACCCCAGTTATACACGTACCCTGCTGCAATCGCGTGTGAAACTTTCCGCATACCCCCAAAATACATGTACCCCACTCGCACAGGGCCTATCACGTGTGAAACTTCCCGCGCACCCCTGAAATCCACCTACCCCACTCGCACAGGGCCTATCGCGTGTGAAACTTCCCGCGAACCCCAGTTATACCCGTACCCTGCTCCAATCGCGTCTGAAACTTCCCACGTACCCCCAAAATACACGTACCCCACTCGCACAGGGCCTATCGCATGTGAAACTTCCTGCGAACCCCAGTCATACACGTACCCTGCTCCAATCGCGTGTGAAACTTCCCGCATACCCCCAAAATACACGTACCCCACTCGCACAGGGCCTATCGCATGTGAAACTTCCCGCGCACCCCTGAAATACAAGTACCCTGCTCCAATCGCATGTGAAACTTCCCGTGTACCCCCAAAACACGTACCCCACTCGCACAGGGCCTATTGCATGTGAAACTTCCAGCGAACCCCAGTTATACACGTACCCTGCTCCAATCGCGTGTGAAACTTCCTGCGCACCCTGGAATACACGTACCCTGCTCCAATCGCGTGTGAAACTTCCCGCGAACCCCAGTTATACACGTACCCTGCTCCAAACGCGTGTGAAACATTTTTCGCGTACCCCCAAAATACATATACCCCACTCGCACAGGGCCTATCATGTGTGAAACTTCCCGCGCACCCCTGAAATACACGTACCCCACTCGCACAGGGCCTATCGCATGTGAAACTTCCCACGAACCCCAGTTATACACATACCCTGCTCCAATCGCGTCTGAAACTTCCCGCGTACCCCCAAAATACACATACCCCACTCGCACAGGGCCTATTGCATGTGAAACTTCCCGCGCACCCCCGGAATACACATACCCCACTCGCACAGGGCCTATCGCGTGTGAAACTTCCCGCGCATACCTGAAATACAAGTACCCTGCTCTAATCGCATGTGAAACTTCCCGCGTACCCCCAAAATACACATACCCCACTCGCACAGGGCCTATCGCGTGTGAAACTTCCCGCGCACCCCCGAAATACACATACCCCACTCGCACAGGGCCTATCGCGTGTGAAACTTCCCGCGCACCCGCGAAATACACGTACCCCATTCGCACAGGGCCTATCGTGTGTGAATCTTCCCGCGCACCCCCTGAATACATCTACCCTGCTCCAATCGCGTGTGAAACTTCCCGCGTACCCCCAAAATACACGTACCCCACTCGCACAGGGCCTATCGGGTGTGAAACTTCCCGCGCACCCCTGAAATACATGGACCCTGCTCCAATCGCGTGTGAAACTTCCCGCGTACCCCCAAAATACACATACCCCACTCGCACAAGGCCTATCGCGTGTTAAACTTCCCCCGCATCCCCGAAATACACGTACCCTGCTCCAATCGCATGTGAAACTTCCCGCGTACCCCCAAAATACACGTACACCACTCGCACAGGGCCTATCGCTTGTGAAACTTCCCGCACACCCCCAAAATACACGTACCCCACTCGCACAAGGCCTATCGTGTGTGAAACTTCCCGCGAACCCCAGTTATACACGGACCCTGCGCCAATCACGTGTGAAACTTCCCGCGCACCCCCGGAATACAAGTACCCTGCTTCAATCGTGTGTGAAACTTCCCGTGTACCCCCAAAATACACATACCCCATTCACACAGGGCCTATCGCGTGTGAAACTTCCCACGAACCCCAGTTATACACGTACCCTGCTGCAATCGCGTCTGAAACTTCCCGTGTACCCCCAAAATACACGTACCCCATTCGCACAGGGCCTATCACGTGTGAAACTTCCCACACATCCCCGAAATACACGTACCCCACTCGCACAGGGCCTATTGCATGTGAAACTTCCGGCGAACCCCAGTTATACACGTACCCTGCTCCAATCGCGTGTGAAACTTCCTGCGCACCCTGGAATACACGTACCCTGCTCCAATCGCGTGTGAAACTTCCCGCGAACCCCAGTTATACACGTACCCTGCTCCAATCGCGTGTGAAACTTTCAGCGTACCCCCAAAATACACGTACCCCACTCGCACAGGGCCTATCATGTGTGAAACTTCCCGCGCACCCCTGAAATACACATACCCCACTTGCACAGGGCCTATCGCGTGTGAAACTTCCCACGAACCCCAGTTATACACATACCCTGCTCCAATCGCGTCTGAAACTTCCCGCGTACCCCCAAAATACACATACCCCACTCGCACAGGGCCTATCGCATGTGAAACTTCCCGCGCACCCCCGGAATACATCTACCCTGCTCCAATCGCGTGTGTAACTTCCTGCGTACCCCCAAAATACACGTACCCCACTCACACAGGGCCTATCGCATGTGAAACTTCCAGCGCATACCTGAAATACAAGTACCCTGCTCTAATCGCATGTGAAACTTCCCGCGTACCCCCAAAATACACATACCCCACTCGCACAGGGCCTATTGCGTGTGAAACTTCCCGCGCACCCCCGAAATACACATACCCCACTCGCACAGGGCCTATCGCGTGTGAAACTTCCCGCGCACCCGCGAAATACACGTACCCCATTCGCACAGGGCCTATCGCGTGTGAATCTTCCCGCGCACCCCCGGAATACATCTACCCTGCTCCAATCGCGTGTGAAACTTTCCGCATACCCCCAAAATACATGTACCCCACTCGCACAGGGCCTATCACGTGTGAAACTTCCCGCGCACCCCTGAAATCCACCTACCCCACTCGCACAGGGCCTATCGCGTGTGAAACTTCCCGCGAACCCCAGTTATACCCGTACCCTGCTCCAATCGCGTCTGAAACTTCCCACGTACCCCCAAAATACACGTACCCCACTCGCACAGGGCCTATCGCATGTGAAACTTCCTGCGAACCCCAGTCATACACGTACCCTGCTCCAATCGCGTGTGAAACTTCCCGCATACCCCCAAAATACACGTACCCCACTCGCACAGGGCCTATCGCATGTGAAACTTCCCGCGCACCCCTGAAATACAAGTACCCTGCTCCAATCGCATGTGAAACTTCCCGTGTACCCCCAAAACACGTACCCCACTCGCACAGGGCCTATTGCATGTGAAACTTCCAGCGAACCCCAGTTATACACGTACCCTGCTCCAATCGCGTGTGAAATTTCCTGCGCACCCTGGAATACACGTACCCTGCTCCAATCGCGTGTGAAACTTCCCGCGAACCCCAGTTATACACGTACCCTGCTCCAATCGCGTGTGAAACATTTTTCGCGTACCCCCAAAATACATGTACCCCACTCGCACAGGGCCTATCATTTGTGAAACTTCCCGCGCACCCCTGAAATACACGTACCCCACTCGCACAGGGCCTATCGCGTGTGAAACTTCCCACGAACCCCAGTTATACACATACCCTGCTCCAATCGCGTCTGAAACTTCCCGCGTACCCCCAAAATACACATACCCCACTCGCACAGGGCCTATTGCATGTGAAACTTCCCGCGCACCCCCGGAATACACATACCCCACTCGCACAGGGCCTATCGCGTGTGAAACTTCCCGCGCATACCTGAAATACAAGTACCCTGCTCTAATCGCATGTGAAACTTCCCGCGTACCCCCAAAATACACATACCCCACTCGCACAGGGCCTATCGCGTGTGAAACTTCCCGCGCACCCCCGAAATACACATACCCCACTCGCACAGGGCCTATCGCGTGTGAAACTTCCCGCGCACCCGCGAAATACACGTACCCCATTCGCACAGGGCCTATCGTGTGTGAATCTTCCCGCGCACCCCCTGAATACATCTACCCTGCTCCAATCGCGTGTGAAACTTCCCGCGTACCCCCAAAATACACGTACCCCACTCGCACAGGGCCTATCGGGTGTGAAACTTCCCGCGCACCCCTGAAATACATGTACCCTGCTCCAATCGCGTGTGAAACTTCCCGCGTACCCCCAAAATACACATACCCCACTCGCACAAGGCCTATCGCGTGTTAAACTTCCCCCGCATCCCCGAAATACACGTACCCTGCTCCAATCGCATGTGAAACTTCCCGCGTACCCCCAAAATACACGTACACCACTCGCACAGGGCCTATCGCTTGTGAAACTTCCCGCACACCCCCAAAATACACGTACCCCACTCGCACAAGGCCTATCGTGTGTGAAACTTCCCGCGAACCCCAGTTATACACGGACCCTGCGCCAATCACGTGTGAAACTTCCCGCGCACCCCCGGAATACAAGTACCCGGCTTCAATCGTGTGTGAAACTTCCGGTGTACCCCAACAATACACATACCCCATTCACACAGGGCCTATCGCGTGTGAAACTTCCCACGAACCCCAGTTATACACGTACCCTGCTGCAATCGCGTCTGAAACTTCCCGTGTACCCCCAAAATACACGTACCCCATTCGCACAGGGCCTATCACGTGTGAAACTTCCCACACATCCCCGAAATACCCGTACCCCACTCGCACAGGGCCTATTGCATGTGAAACTTCCGGCGAACCCCAGTTATACACGTACCCTGCTCCAATCGCGTGTGAAACTTCCTGCGCACCCTGGAATACACGTACCCTGCTCCAATCGCGTGTGAAACTTCCCGCGAACCCCAGTTATACACGTACCCTGCTCCAATCGCGTGTGAAACTTTCAGCGTACCCCCAAAATACACGTACCCCACTCGCACAGGGCCTATCATGTGTGAAACTTCCCGCGCACCCCTGAAATACACATACCCCACTCGCACAGGGCCTATCGCGTGTGAAACTTCCCACGAACCCCAGTTATACACATACCCTGCTCCAATCGCGTCTGAAACTTCCCGCGTACCCCCAAAATACACATACCCCACTCGCACAGGGCCTATCGCATGTGAAACTTCCCGCGCACCCCCGGAATACATCTACCCTGCTCCAATCGCGTGTGTAACTTCCTGCGTACCCCCAAAATACACGTACCCCACTCACACAGGGCCTATCGCATGTGAAACTTCCAGCGCATACCTGAAATACAAGTACCCTGCTCTAATCGCATGTGAAACTTCCCGCGTACCCCCAAAATACACATACCCCACTCGCACAGGGCCTATTGCGTGTGAAACTTCCCGCGCACCCCCGAAATACACATACCCCACTCGCACAGGGCCTATCGCGTGTGAAACTTCCCGCGCACCCGCGAAATACACGTACCCCATTCGCACAGGGCCTATCGCGTGTGAATCTTCCCGCGCACCCCCGGAATACATCTACCCTGCTCCAATCGCGTGTGAAACTTCCCGTGTACCCCCAAAATACACATACCCCACTCGCACAGGGCCTATCGGGTGTGAAACTTCCCGTGCACCCCTGAAATACACGTACCCTGCTCCAATCGCGTGTGAAACTTCCTGCGTACCCCCAAAATACACATACCCCACTCGCACAGGGCCTATCGCATGTGAAACTTCCCGCGCACCCCCGGAATACATCTACCCTGCTCCAATTGCGTGTGAAACTTCCCGCATACCCCCAAAATACACGTACCCCACTCGCACAGGGCCTATCGGGTGTGAAACTTCCCGCGCACCCCTGAAATACATGTACCCTGCTCCAATCGCGTGTGAAACTTCCTGCGTACCCCCAAAATACACATACCCCACACGCACAGGGCCTATCGCGTGTGAAACTTCCCGCGCACCCCCGAAATACACATACCCCACTCGCACAGGGCCTATCGCATGTGAAACTTCCCGCGCACCCCCGGAATACATCTACCCTGCTCCAATCGCGTGTGAAACTTCCCGCATACCCCCAAAATACACGTACCCCACTTGCACAGGGCCTATCGGGTGTGAAACTTCCCGCGCACCCCTGAAATACACGTACGCTGCTCCAATCGCGTGTGAAACTTCCTGCGCACCCGCAAAATACACGTACCCCATTCGCACAGGGCCTATCGCGTGTGAATCTTCCCGCGAACCCCAGTTTTACACGTACCCTGCTCCAATTGCGTGTGAAACTTTCCGTGTACCCCCAAAATACACATACCCCACTCGCACAGGGCCTATTACGTGTGACACTTCCCGCGCACCCCTGAAATACACGCACCCCACTCGCACAGGGGCTATCGCGGTTGAAACTTCCCGCGAACCCCAGTTATACACGTACCCTGCTCCAATCGCGTCTGAAACTTCCCGCGTACCCCCACAATACACGTACCCCACTCACACAGGGCCTATCGCGTGTGAAACTTCCCACGCAAACCCGGAATACATGTACCCTGCTCCAATCGCGTGTGATACTTCCCGCATACCCCCAAAACACACGTTCCCCACTCGCACAGGGCCTATCGCATGTGAAACTTCCCACACACCCCCGAAATACACGTACCCCACTCGCACAGGGCCTATTGCATGTGAAACTTCTCGCGAACCCCAGTTATACATGAACCCTGCGCCAATCACGTGTGAAACTTCCCGCGCACACCTGGAATACAAGTACCCTGCTTCAATCGCGTGTCAAACTTCCCGCATACCCCCAAAATACACGTAACCCACTCGCACAGGGCCTATCACGTGTGAAACTTCCCACGCACCCCTGAAATACACGTACCCCACTCGCACAGGGCCTATCGCGTGTGAAACTTCCCGCGAACCCCAGTTATACACGTACCCTGTTCCAATCGCGTCTGAAACTTCCCGCGTACCCCCAAAATACACGTACCCCAGTCGCACAGTGCCTATCCCATGTGAAACTTCCTGCGAACCCCAGACATACACGTACCCTGCCCCAATCACATGTGAAACTTCCCGCATACCCCCAAATTACACGTACCCCACTCGCACAGGGCCTATCGCGTGTGAAACTTCCCGCGCACCCCCGGAATACATGTACTCTGCTCCAATCGTGTGTGAAACTTCCTGCGTACCCCCAAAATACACGTACCCCACTCACACAGGGCCTATCGCGTGTGAAACTTCCCGCTCACCCCTGAAAACACGTACCCTGCTCCAATCACGTGTGAAACTTCCCGCGTACACCCAAAATACACATACCCCACTCACACAGGGCCTATCGCGTGTGAAACTTCCCGCGCACCCCCGAAATATACGTACCCCACTCGCACAGGGTCTATCGCGTGTGAAACTTCCCGCGCACCCCCGAAATACACGTACCCCTTTCGCACAGGGCCTATCGCGTGTGAAACTTCCTGCGTACCCCCGGAATACATGTACCCTGCTCCAATCGCATGTGAAACTTCCTGCGTACCCCTGAAGTACAAGTACCCTGCTCCAATCGCATGTGAAACTTCCCGCGTACCCCTAAAATACACGTACCCCACTCACACAAGGCCTATCGCGTGTGAAACTTCCCGCGCACCCCTGAAGTACAAGTACCCTGCTCCAATCGCATGTGAAACTTCCCGCGTACCCCTAAAATACACGTACCCCACTCGCACAGGGCCTATGGGGTGTGAAACTTCCCGCGCACCCCTGAAATACACGTACCCTGCTCCAATCGCGTGTGAAACTTCCCGCGTACCCCCAAAATACACATACCCCACTCGCACAGGGCCTATCGCGTGTGAAACTTCCCGCGCACCCCCGAAATATACGTACCCCACTCGCACAGGGTCTATCGCGTGTGAAACTTCCCGCGCACCCCCGAAATACACACACCCCACTCGCACAGGGCCTATCGCGGTTGAAACTTTCCGCGAACCCCAGTTATACACGTACCCTGCTCCAATCGCGTCTGAAACTTCCCGCGTACCCCCAAAATACATGTACCCCACTCGCACAGGGCCTATCGCATGTGAAACTTCCCGCGCACCCCTGAAATACAAGTACCCTGCTCCAATCGCATGTGAAACTTCCTGCGTACCCCCAAAATACACGTACCCCACTCGCACAGGGCCTATCGGGTGTGAAACTTCCCGCGCACCCCTGAAATACACGTACCCTGCTCCAATCGCGTGTGAAACTTCCCGCGTACCCCCAAAATACACATACCCCACTCGCAAAGGGCCTATCGCGTGTGAAACTTCCCACGCACCCCCGAAATACACGTACCCCACTCGCACAGGGCCTATCGCGTGTGAAACTTCCTGTGAACCCCAGTTATACACGTACCCTGCTCCAATCGCGTGTGAAACTTCCAGTGTACCCCCAAAATACACGTACCCCACTCGCACAGGGCTTATTGCGTGTGAAACTTCCCGCGCACCCCAGAAATACACGTACCCTGCTCCAATCGCGTGTGAAACTTCCCGAGTACCCCCAAAATACACGTACCCCACTCGCACAGGGCATATCGCGTGTGAAACTTCGCGCGCATCTTCGAAATACACGTACCCCACTCGCACAGGGCTTATCGCGTGTGAAACATCCAATGAACCCCAGTTATACACGTACCCTGCTCCAATCGCGTGTGAAACTTCCCGCGTACCCCCAAAATACACGTACCCCACTCACACAGGGCCTATCGTGAGTGATACTTCCCGCGCACCCCCCGGAATACACGTATCCTGCTCCAATCACGTGTGAAACGTCTCGTGTACCCCCAAAATACACGTACCCCACTCGCACAAGGCTTATTGCATGTGAAACTTCCCGCACACCCCCGAAATACACGTACCCTGCTTCAATTGCGTGTGAAACTTCCCGCATACCCCCAAAATACACTTACCCCACTCGCACAGGGCCTATCGCGTGTGAAACTTCCCGTGCACTCCCGAAATACATGTACCCCACTCGCACAGGGCATATCGCGTGTGAAACTTCCCGCGCACCCCTGTAATACACGTACCCTGCTCCAATTGCGTGTGAAACTTCCCGCGTACCCCCAAAATACACATACCCCATTCGCACAGGGCCTATCGCGTGTGAAACTTCCCACGCACCCCCGAAATACACGTACCCCACTCGCACAGGGCCTATCGCGTGTGAAACTTCCTGTGAACCCTAGTTATACACGTACCCTCCTCCAATCGCGTGTGAAACTTCCTGCGCAACCTGGAATACACGTACCCTGCTCCAATCGCGTGTGAAACTTCCCGCGTACCCCCAAAATACACGTACCCCACTCGCACAGGGCCTATTGCATGTGAAACTTCCCGCGCACCCCTGAAATACACGTACTCTGCTCCAATTGCGTGTGAAACTTCCCGCGTAACCCCAAAATACACATACCCCACTCGCACAGGGCCTATCGCGTGTTAAACTTCCCCCGCACCCCCGAAATACACGTACTCTGCTCCAATCGTGTGTGAAACTTCCCGCGTACCCCCAAAATACACGTACCCCACTCGCACAGGGCCTATTGGGTGTGAAACTTCCCGCGCACCCCCGAAATACACGTACCCTGCTCCAATCGCGTGTGAAACTTCCTGCGTACCCCCAAAATACACATACCCCACTCGCACAGGGCCTATCGCGTGTGAAACTTCCCGCGAACCCCAGTTATACACGTACCCTGCTCCAATCGATTGTGAAACTTCCCGCGTACCCCCAAAATACACGTACCCTGCTCCAATCGCGTGTGAAACTTCCCGCGCACCCCCGAAATACACGTACCCTGCTCCTATCGTGTGTGAAACTTCCCGCGTACCCCCAAAATACACGTACCCCACTCGCACAGGGCCTATCGCATGTAAAACTTCCCGCGCACCTTCAAAATACACGTACCCCACTCGCACAGGGCCTATCGCGTGTGAAACTTCCCACGAACCCCAGTTATACACGTACCCTGCTCCAATCGCATGTGAAGCTTCCCGCGTACCCCCAAAATACACGTACCCCACTCACACAGGGCCTATCGCATGTGAAACTTCCCGCGAACCCCAGTTATACACGTACCCTGCTCCAATCGCGTGTGAAACTTCCCGCATACCCCCAAAATACACGTACCACACTCGCACAGGGCCTATCGCGTGTGAAACTTCCAGCGCACCCCCGGAATACATGTACCCTGCTCCAATCGCGTGTGAAACGTCCTGCGTACCCCCAAAATACACGTACCCCACTCACACAGGGCCTATCGTGTGTGAAACTTCCCGCGCACCCCTGAAATACACGTACCCTACTCCAATCGCATGTGAAACTTCCCGCGTACCCCCAAAATACACGTACCCCACTCGCACAGGGCCTATTGGGTGTGAAACTTCCCGCGGACCCCCGAAATACACGTACCCTGCTCCAATCGCGTGTGAAACTTCCTGCGTACCCCCAAAATACACATACCCCACTCGCACAGGGCCTATCGCGTGTGAAACTTCCCGCGAACCCGTTATACACGTACCCTGCTCCAATCGAGTGTGATACTTCCCGCGTACCCCCAAAATACAGGTACCCCACTCGCACAGGGCCTATCGCGTGTGAAACTTCCCGCGCACCCCCGAAATACACGTACCCTGCTCCAATCGCGTGTGAAACTTCCCACGTACCCCCAAAATACACGTACCCCACTAGCACATGGCCTATCGCGTGTAAAACTTCCCGCGCACCTTCGAAATACACGTACCCCACTCGCACAGGGCCTATCGCGTGCGACACTTCCCACAAACCCCAGTTATACACGTACCCTGCTCCAATCACGTGCGAAACTTCCCGCGTACCCCCAAAATACAGGTACCCCACTAGCACAGGGCCTATCGCGAGTGATACTTCCCGCGCACCCCCGGAATACACGTACCCTGCTCCAATCACGTGTGAAACTTCCCGCGTACCCCCAAAATACACGTACCCCACTCGCATAAGGCTTATTGCGTGTGAAACTTCCCGTGCACCCTCGAAATACACGTACCCCACTCGCACAGGGCCTATCGCGTGTGAAACTTCCCGCGAACCCCCAAAATACACGTACCCAACTCGAACAGGGCCTATCGCGTGTGAAACATCCCGCGCACTCCCGAAATACACGTACCCTGCTCCAATTGCATGTGAAACTTCCCACGTAGCCCCAAAATACACTTACCCCACTCGCACAGGGCCTATCGCGTGTGAAACTTCCTGCGCACCCCCGAAATACATGTACCCCACTCGCACAAGGCCTATCGCGTGTGAAACTTCCCGCGCACCCCAATTATACACGTACCCTGCTCCAATCACGTGTGAAACTTCCCGCGTACCCACAAAATACACGTACCCCGCTCGCACAGGGCCTATCGCGAGTGATGCTTCCCGCGCACCCCCGGAATACACGTACCCTGCTCCAATCACGTGTGAAACTTCCTGCGTACCCCCAAAAGACACGTACCCCACTTGCACAAGGCTTATTGCATGTGAAACTTCCCACGCACCCCCGAAATTTACGTACCCCACTTGCACAGGGCCTATCGCGTGTGAAACTTCCCGCGAACCCCAGTTATACACGTACCCTTCTCCAATCGCGTGTGAAACTTCCCGCGTACCCCCAAAATACACGTACCCCACTCGCACAGGGCTTATTGCGTGTGAAACTTCCCGCACACCCCCGAAATACACGAACCCTGCTCCAATCGCTTGTGAAACTTCCCGAGTACCCCCAAAATACACGTACCCCACTCGCACAGGGCCTATCGCGTGTGAAACTTCGCGCGCACCCTCGAAATACACATACCCCACTCGCACAGGGCCTATCGCGTGTGAAACTTCCCACGAACCCCAGTTATACACGTACCCTGCTCCAATCATGTGTGAAACTTCCCGTGTACCCCCAAAATACACGTACCCCACTCGCACAGGGCCTATCGTGAGTGATACTTCCCGCGCACCCCCCGGAATACACGTACCCTGCTCCAATCAGGTGTGAAACTTCTTGCGTCCCCCCAAAATACACATACCCCACTCGCACAAGGCTTATTGCATGAAAAACTTCCCGCACACCCCCAAAATACACGTACCCTGCTTCAATTGCGTGTGAAACTTCCCGCATACCCCCAAAATACACTTACCCCACTCGCACAGGGCCTATCGCGTGTGAAACTTCCCGTGCACTCCCGAAATACATGTACCCCACTCGCACAGGGCCTATCGCGTGTGAAACTTCCCGCGAACCCGTTATACACGTACCCTCCTCCAATCGCATGTAAAACTTCCTGCGTAACCTGGAATACACGTACCCCGCTCCAATCGTGTGTGAAACTTCCCGCGTACCCCCAAAATACACGTACCCCACTCGCACAGGGCCTATTGCATGTGAAACTTCCCGCGCACCCCTGAAATACACGTACTCTGCTCCAATCGCGTGTGAAACTTCCCGCGTACCCCCAAAATACACATACCCCACTCGCACAGGGCCTATCCGTGTTAAACTTCCCCCGCACCTCCGAAATACACATACTCTGCTCCAATCGCGTGTGAAACTTCCCGCGTACCCCCAAAATACACGTACCCCACTCGCACAGGGCCTATTGGGTGTGAAACTTCCCGCGCACCCCCGAAATACACGTACCCTGCTCCAATCGCGTGTGAAACTTCCTGCGTACCCCCAAAATACACATACCCCACTCGCACAGGGCCTATCGCGTGTGAAACTTCCCGCGAACCCCAGTTATACACGTACCCTGCTCCAATCGAGTGTGAAACTTCCCGCGTACCCCCAAAATACACCTACCCCACTCGCACAGGGCCTATCGCGTGTGAAACTTCCCGCGCACCCCCGAAATACACGTACCCTGCTCCAATCGCGTGTGAAACTTCCTGTGTACCCCCAAAATACACGTACCCCACTCACACAGGGCCTATCGCATGTAAAACTTCCTGTGCACCTTCGAAATACACGTACCCCACTCGCACAGGGCCTGTCGCGTGTGAAACTTCCCACGAACCCCAGTTATACACGTACCCTGCTCCAATCGCGTGTGAAACTTCCCGCATACCCCCAAAATACACGTACCACACTCGCACAGGGCCTATCGCGTGTGAAACTTCCCGCCCACCCCCGGAATACATGTACCCTGCTCCAATCGCGTGTGAAACTTCCTGCGTACCCCCAGAATACACGTACCCCACTCACACAGGGCCTATCGTGTGTGAAACTTCCTGCGCACCCCTGAAATACACGTACCCTACTCCAATCGCATGTGAAACTTCCCGCGTACCCCCAAAATACACGTACCCCACTCGCACAGGGCCTATTGAGTGTGAAACTTCCCGCGCACCCCCGAAATACACGTACCCTGCTCCAATCGCGTGTGAAACTTCCTGCGTACCCCCAAAATACACATACCCCACTCGCACAGGGCCTATCGCGAGTGAAACTTCCCGCGAACCCCAGTTATACACATACCCTGCTCCAATCGAGTGTGAAACTTCCCGCGTACCCCCAAAATACACCTACCCCACTCGCACAGGGCCTATCGTGTGTGAAACTTCCCGCGCACCCCCGAAATACACGTACCCTGCTCTAATGGCGTGTGAAACTTCCCGCGTACCCCCAAAATACACGTACACCACTCGCACAGGGCCTATCGCGTGTAAAACTTCCCGCGCATCTTCGAAATACACGTACCCCACTCGCACAGGGCCTATCGCGTGTGAAACTTCCCACGAACCCCAGTTATACACGTACCCTGCTACAATCACGTGTGAAACTTCCCGCGTACCCCCAAAATACACGTACCCCACTCGCACAGGGCCTATCGCGAGTGGTACTTCCCGCGCACCCCCGGAATACACGTACCCTGCTCCAATCACATGTGAAACTTCCTGCGTACCCCCAAAATACACGTACCCCACTCGCATAAGGCTTATTGCGTGTGAAACTTCCTGCGCACCCTCGAAATACACGTACCCCACTCGCACAGGGCCTATCGCGTGTGAAACTTCCCGCGCACCCCTGAAATACACGTACTCTGCTCCAATTGCGTGTGAAACTTCCCGCGTACCCCCAAAATACACATACCCCACTCGCACAGGGCCTATCGCGTGTTAAACTTCCCCCGCACCACCGAAATACACGTACTCTGCTCCAATCGTGTGTGAAACTTCCCGCGTACCCCCAAAATAAACGTAACCCACTCGCACAGGGCCTATTGGGTGTGAAACTTCCCACGCACCCCCGGAATACACGTACCCTGCTCCAATCGCGTGTGAAACTTCCTGCGTACCCCCAAAATACACATACACCACTCGCACAGCGCCTATCGCGTGTGAAACTTCCCGCGAACCCCAGTTATACACGTACCCGGCTCCAATCGAGTGTGAAACTTCCCGTGTACCCCCAAAATACATGTACCCTGCTCCAATCGCGTGTGAAACTTCCCGTGCACCCCCGAAATACACGTACCCTGCTCCAATCGCGTGTGAAACTTCCCGCGTACCCCCAAAATACACGTACCCCACTCGCACAGGGCCTATAGCATGTAAAACTTCCCGTGCACCTTCGTAATACACGTACCCCACTCGCACAGGACCTATCGCGTGTGAAACTTCCCACGAACCCCAGTTATACACGTACCCTGCTCCAATCGCATGTGAAGCTTCCCGCGTACCCCCAAAATACACGTACCCCACTCACACAGGGCCTATCGCATGTGAAACTTCCCGCGAACCCCAGTTATTCACATACCCTGCTCCAATCGCGTGTGAAACTTCCCGCGTACCCCAAAAATACACGTACCCCACTCGCACAGGGCCTATCCCATGTGAAACTTCCTGCGAACCCCAGACATACACGTACCCTGCCCCAATCGCATGTGAAACTACCTGCGTACCCCCAAAATACACGTACCCCACTCACACAGGGCCTATCGTGTGTGAAACTTCCCGCGCACCCCTGAAATACACGTACCCTACTCCAATCGCATGTGAAACTTCCTGCGTACCCCCAAAATACACGTACCCCACTCGCACAGGGCCTATTGGGTGTGAAACTTCCCGCACACCCCCGAAATACACGTACCCTGCTCCAATCGCGTGTGAAACTTCCTGCGTACCCCCAAAATACACATACACCACTCGCACAGCGCCTATCGCGTGTGAAACTTCCCGCGAACCCCAGTTATACACGTACCCTGCTCCAATCGAGTGTGAAACTTCCCGCGTACCCCCAAAATACACGTACCCCACTCGCACAGGGCCTATCGCGTGTGAAACTTCCTGCGCACCCCCGAAATACATGTACCCCACTCGCACAAGGCCTATCGCGTGTGAAACTTCCCGCGCACCCCAATTATACACGTACCCTGCTCCAATCACGTGTGAAACTTCCCGCGTACCCACAAAATACACGTACCCCACTCGCACAGGGCCTATCGCGAGTGATGCTTCCCGCGCACCCCCGGAATACACGTACCCTGCTCCAATCACGTGTGAAACTTCCTGCGTACCCCCAAAAGACACGTACCCCACTTGCACAAGGCTTATTGCATGTGAAACTTCCCACGCACCCCCGAAATTTACGTACCCCACTTGCACAGGGCCTATCGCGTGTGAAACTTCCCGCGAACCCCAGTTATACACGTACCCTTCTCCAATCGCGTGTGAAACTTCCCGCGTACCCCCAAAATACACGTACCCCACTCGCACAGGGCTTATTGCGTGTGAAACTTCCCGCACACCCCCGAAATACACGAACCCTGCTCCAATCGCTTGTGAAACTTCCCGAGTACCCCCAAAATACACGTACCCCACTCGCACAGGGCCTATCGCGTGTGAAACTTCGCGCGCACCCTCGAAATACACATACCCCACTCGCACAGGGCCTATCGCGTGTGAAACTTCCCACGAACCCCAGTTATACACGTACCCTGCTCCAATCATGTGTGAAACTTCCCGTGTACCCCCAAAATACACGTACCCCACTCGCACAGGGCCTATCGTGAGTGATACTTCCCGCGCACCCCCCGGAATACACGTACCCTGCTCAAATCAGGTGTGAAACTTCTTGCGTCCCCCCAAAATACACATACCCCACTCGCACAAGGCTTATTGCATGAAAAACTTCCCGCACACCCCCAAAATACACGTACCCTGCTTCAATTGCGTGTGAAACTTCCCGCATACCCCCAAAATACACTTACCCCACTCGCACAGGGCCTATCGCGTGTGAAACTTCCCGTGCACTCCCGAAATACATGTACCCCACTCGCACAGGGCCTATCGCGTGTGAAACTTCCCGCGAACCCGTTATACACGTACCCTCCTCCAATCGCATGTAAAACTTCCTGCGTAACCTGGAATACACGTACCCCGCTCCAATCGTGTGTGAAACTTCCCGCGTACCCCCAAAATACACGTACCCCACTCGCACAGGGCCTATTGCATGTGAAACTTCCCGCGCACCCCTGAAATACACGTACTCTGCTCCAATCGCGTGTGAAACTTCCCGCGTACCCCCAAAATACACATACCCCACTCGCACAGGGCCTATCCGTGTTAAACTTCCCCCGCACCTCCGAAATACACATACTCTGCTCCAATCGCGTGTGAAACTTCCCGCGTACCCCCAAAATACACGTACCCCACTCGCACAGGGCCTATTGGGTGTGAAACTTCCCGCGCACCCCCGAAATACACGTACCCTGCTCCAATCGCGTGTGAAACTTCCTGCGTACCGCCAAAATACACATACCCCACTCGCACAGGGCCTATCGCGTGTGAAACTTCCCGCGAACCCCAGTTATACACGTACCCTGCTCCAATCGAGTGTGAAACTTCCCGCGTACCCCCAAAATACACCTACCCCACTCGCACAGGGCCTATCGCGTGTGAAACTTCGCGCGCACCCTCGAAATACACATACCCCACTCGCACAGGGCCTATCGCGTGTGAAACTTCCCACGAACCCCAGTTATACACGTACCCTGCTCCAATCATGTGTGAAACTTCCCGTGTACCCCCAAAATACGCGTACCCCACTCGCACAGGGCCTATCGTGAGTGATACTTCCCGCGCACCCCCCGGAATACACGTACCCTGCTCCAATCAGGCGTGAAACTTCTTGCGTCCCCCCAAAATACACATACCCCACTCGCACAAGGCTTATTGCATGAAAAACTTCCCGCACACCCCCAAAATACACGTACCCTGCTTCAATTGCGTGTGAAACTTCCCGCATACCCCCAAAATACACTTACCCCACTCGCACAGGGCCTATCGCGTGTGAAACTTCCCGTGCACTCCCGAAATACATGTACCCCACTCGCACAGGGCCTATCGCGTGTGAAACTTCCCGCGAACCCGTTATACACGTACCCTCCTCCAATCGCATGTAAAACTTCCTGCGTAACCTGGAATACACGTACCCCGCTCCAATCGTGTGTGAAACTTCCCGCGTACCCCCAAAATACACGTACCCCACTCGCACAGGGCCTATTGCATGTGAAACTTCCCGCGCACCCCTGAAATACACGTACTCTGCTCCAATCGCGTGTGAAACTTCCCGCGTACCCCCAAAATACACATACCCCACTCGCACAGGGCCTATCCGTGTTAAACTTCCCCCGCACCTCCGAAATACACATACTCTGCTCCAATCGCGTGTGAAACTTCCCGCGTACCCCCAAAATACACGTACCCCACTCGCACAGGGCCTATTGGGTGTGAAACTTCCCGCGCACCCCCGAAATACACGTACCCTGCTCCAATCGCGTGTGAAACTTCCTGCGTACCGCCAAAATACACATACCCCACTCGCACAGGGCCTATCGCGTGTGAAACTTCCCGCGAACCCCAGTTATACACGTACCCTGCTCCAATCGAGTGTGAAACTTCCCGCGTACCCCCAAAATACACCTACCCCACTCGCACAGGGCCTATCGCGTGTGAAACTTCCCGCGCACCCCCGAAATACACGTACCCTGCTCCAATCGCGTGTGAAACTTCCTGTGTACCCCCAAAATACACGTACCCCACTCACACAGGGCCTATCGCATGTAAAACTTCCTGTGCACCTTCGAAATACACGTACCCCACTCGCACAGGGCCTGTCGCGTGTGAAACTTCCCACGAACCCCAGTTATACACGTACCCTGCTCCAATCGCGTGTGAAACTTCCCGCATACCCCCAAAATACACGTACCACACTCGCACAGGGCCTATCGCGTGTGAAACTTCCCGCCCACCCCCGGAATACATGTACCCTGCTCCAATCGCGTGTGAAACTTCCTGCGTACCCCCAGAATACACGTACCCCACTCACACAGGGCCTATCGTGTGTGAAACTTCCTGCGCACCCCTGAAATACACGTACCCTACTCCAATCGCATGTGAAACTTCCCGCGTACCCCCAAAATACACGTACCCCACTCGCACAGGGCCTATTGAGTGTGAAACTTCCCGCGCACCCCCGAAATACACGTACCCTGCTCCAATCGCGTGTGAAACTTCCTGCGTACCCCCAAAATACACATACCCCACTCGCACAGGGCCTATCGCGAGTGAAACTTCCCGCGAACCCCAGTTATACACATACCCTGCTCCAATCGAGTGTGAAACTTCCCGCGTACCCCCAAAATACACCTACCCCACTCGCACAGGGCCTATCGTGTGTGAAACTTCCCGCGCACCCCCGAAATACACGTACCCTGCTCTAATGGCGTGTGAAACTTCCCGCGTACCCCCAAAATACACGTACACCACTCGCACAGGGCCTATCGCGTGTAAAACTTCCCGCGCATCTTCGAAATACACGTACCCCACTCGCACAGGGCCTATCGCGTGTGAAACTTCCCACGAACCCCAGTTATACACGTACCCTGCTACAATCACGTGTGAAACTTCCCGCGTACCCCCAAAATACACGTACCCCACTCGCACAGGGCCTATCGCGAGTGGTACTTCCCGCGCACCCCCGGAATACACGTACCCTGCTCCAATCACATGTGAAACTTCCTGCGTACCCCCAAAATACACGTACCCCACTCGCATAAGGCTTATTGCGTGTGAAACTTCCTGCGCACCCTCGAAATACACGTACCCCACTCGCACAGGGCCTATCGCGTGTGAAACTTCCCGCGCACCCCTGAAATACACGTACTCTGCTCCAATTGCGTGTGAAACTTCCCGCGTACCCCCAAAATACACATACCCCACTCGCACAGGGCCTATCGCGTGTTAAACTTCCCCCGCACCACCGAAATACACGTACTCTGCTCCAATCGTGTGTGAAACTTCCCGCGTACCCCCAAAATAAACGTAACCCACTCGCACAGGGCCTATTGGGTGTGAAACTTCCCACGCACCCCCGGAATACACGTACCCTGCTCCAATCGCGTGTGAAACTTCCTGCGTACCCCCAAAATACACATACACCACTCGCACAGCGCCTATCGCGTGTGAAACTTCCCGCGAACCCCAGTTATACACGTACCCGGCTCCAATCGAGTGTGAAACTTCCCGTGTACCCCCAAAATACATGTACCCTGCTCCAATCGCGTGTGAAACTTCCCGTGCACCCCCGAAATACACGTACCCTGCTCCAATCGCGTGTGAAACTTCCCGCGTACCCCCAAAATACACGTACCCCACTCGCACAGGGCTTATAGCATGTAAAACTTCCCGTGCACCTTCGTAATACACGTACCCCACTCGCACAGGACCTATCGCGTGTGAAACTTCCCACGAACCCCAGTTATACACGTACCCTGCTCCAATCGCATGTGAAGCTTCCCGCGTACCCCCAAAATACACGTACCCCACTCACACAGGGCCTATCGCATGTGAAACTTCCCGCGAACCCCAGTTATTCACATACCCTGCTCCAATCGCGTGTGAAACTTCCCGCGTACCCCAAAAATACACGTACCCCACTCGCACAGGGCCTATCCCATGTGAAACTTCCTGCGAACCCCAGACATACACGTACCCTGCCCCAATCGCATGTGAAACTACCTGCGTACCCCCAAAATACACGTACCCCACTCACACAGGGCCTATCGTGTGTGAAACTTCCCGCGCACCCCTGAAATACACGTACCCTACTCCAATCGCATGTGAAACTTCCCGCGTACCCCCAAAATACACGTACCCCACTCGCACAGGGCCTATTGGGTGTGAAACTTCCCGCACACCCCCGAAATACACGTACCCTGCTCCAATCGCATGTGAAACTTCCTGCGTACCCCCAAAATACACATACACCACTCGCACAGCGCCTATCGCGTGTGAAACTTCCCGCGAACCCCAGTTATACACGTACCCTGCTCCAATCGAGTGTGAAACTTCCCGCGTACCCCCAAAATACACGTACCCCACTCGCACAGGGCCTATCGCGTGTGAAACTTCCCGCGCACCCCCGAAATACACGTACCCTGCTCCAATCGCGTGTGAAACTTCCCGCGTACCCCCAAAATACACGTACCCCACTCGCACAGGGCCTATCACGTGTAAAACTTCCCGCGCACCTTCGAAATACACGTACCCCACTCGCACAGGGCCTATCGCGTGTGACACTTCCCACGAACCCCAGTTATACACGTACCCTGCTCCAATCACGTGTGAAACTTCCTGCGTACCCCCAAAATACACGTACCCCACTCGCACAGGGCCTATCGCGAGTGATACTTCCCGCGCACCCCTGGAATACACGTACCCTGCTCCAATCACGTGTGAAACTTCTCGCGTACCCCCAAAATACACGTACCCCACTCGCATAAGGCTTATTGCGTGTGAAACTTCCCGTGCTCCCCCAAAATACACGTACCCAACTCGAACAGGGCCTATCGCGTGTGAAACATCCCGCGCACTCCCGAAATACACGTTCCCTGCTCCAATTGTATGTGAAACTTCCCACGTAGCCCCAAAATACACTTATCCCACTCGCACAGGGCCTATCGCGTGTGAAACTTCCCGCGCACCCCCGAAATACATGTACCCCACTCGCACAGGGCCTATCGTGTATGAAACTTCCCGTGAACCCCAGTTTAAACGTACCCAGCTCCAATCGCATGTGAAACTTCCCGCGCACCCCCAAAATATACGTACCCCACTTGCATAGGGCCTATCGCGTGTGAAACTTCCCGCACACCCCAATTATACACGGACCCTGCTCCAATCACGTGTGAAACTTCCCGCGTACCCCCAAAATACACGTACCCCACTCGCACAGGGCCTATCGCGAGTGATACTTCCCGCGCACCCCCGGAATACACGTACCCTGCTCCAATCACGTGTGAAACTTCCTGCGTACTCCCAAAAGACACGTACCCCACTTGCACAAGTCTTATTGCATGTGAAACTTCCCGCGCACCCCCGAAATTTACGTACCCCACTCGCACAGGGCCTATCGCGTGTGAAACTTCCCGCGAACCCCAGTTATACACGTACCCTTCTCCAATCGCGTGTGAATCTTCCCGCGTACCCCCAAAATACACATACCCCACTCGCACAGGGCCTATCACGTGTGAAACTTCCCACGCACCCCTGAAATATACGTACCCCACTCGCACAGGGCCTATCGCGTGTGAAACTTCCCGCGAACCCCACTTATACACGTACCCTGCTCCAATCGCATCTGAAACTTCCCGCGTACCCCCAAAATACACTTACCCCACTCGCACAGGGCCTATCGCGTGTGAAACTTCCCGCGCACCCCCGGAATACATGTACCCTGCTCCAATCGTGTGTGAAACTTCCTGCGTACCCCCAAAATACCTGTACCCCACTCACACAGGGCCTATCGCGTGTGAAACTTCCCGCGCACCACTGAAATACAAGTACCCTGCTCCAATCGCATGTGAAACTTCAGCGTACCCCCAAAATACACGTACCCCACTCGCACAGGGCCTATCGGGTGTATAACTTCCCGCTCACCCCTGAAAACACGTACCCTGCTCCAATCACGTGTGAACCTTCCCGCGTACCCCCAAAATACACATACCCCACTCGCTCAGGGCTTATCGCGTGTGAAACTTCCCACGCACCCCTGAAATATACGTACCCCACTCGCACAGGGCCTATCGCGTGTGAAACTTCCCGCGCACCCCGAAATACATGTACCCCATTTGCACAGGGCCTATCGCGTGTGAAACTTCCCGTGAACCCCAGTTCTACACGTACCCTGCTCCAATCGCGTGTGAAACTCTCCGCGTACCCCCAAAATACACGTACCCCACTCGCACAGGGTCTATCGCGTGTGAAACTTCCCGCGCACTCCCGGAATACATGTACCCTGCTCCAATCGCGTGTGAAACTTCCTGCGTACCCCCAAAATACACGTACCCCACTCACACAGGGATTATCGCGTGTGAAACTTCCCGTGCACCCCTGAAATACAAGTACCCTGCTCCAATCGCATGTGAAACTTCCCGCGTACCCCCAAAATACACGTACCCCACTCGCACAGGGCCTATCGGGTGTGAAACTTCCCCCGCACCCCTGAAATACACGTACCCTTCTCCAAACGCGTGTGAAACTTCCCGCGTACCCCCAAAATACACATACCCCACTCGCACAGGGCCTATCGCATGTGAAATTTCCCTCGCACCCCCGAAATACACGTACCCCACTCGCACAGGGCCTATCGCGTGTGAAACTTCCTGTGAACCCCAGTTATACACGTACCCTGCTCCAATCGAGTGTGAAACTTCCCGCGTACCCCCAAAATACACGTACCCCACTCGCACAGGGCCTATCGCGTGTGAAACTTCCTGCGCACCCCCGAAATACATGTACCCCACTCGCACAAGGCCTATCGCGTGTGAAACTTCCCGCGCACCCCAATTATACACGTACCCTGCTCCAATCACGTGTGAAACTTCCCGCGTACCCACAAAATACACGTACCCCACTCGCACAGGGCCTATCGCGAGTGATGCTTCCCGCGCACCCCCGGAATACACGTACCCTGCTCCAATCACGTGTGAAACTTCCTGCGTACCCCCAAAAGACACGTACCCCACTTGCACAAGGCTTATTGCATGTGAAACTTCCCACGCACCCCCGAAATTTACGTACCCCACTTGCACAGGGCCTATCGCGTGTGAAACTTCCCGCGAACCCCAGTTATACACGTACCCTTCTCCAATCGCGTGTGAAACTTCCCGCGTACCCCCAAAATACACGTACCCCACTCGCACAGGGCTTATTGCGTGTGAAACTTCCCGCACACCCCCGAAATACACGAACCCTGCTCCAATCGCTTGTGAAACTTCCCGAGTACCCCCAAAATACACGTACCCCACTCGCACAGGGCCTATCGCGTGTGAAACTTCGCGCGCACCCTCGAAATACACATACCCCACTCGCACAGGGCCTATCGCGTGTGAAACTTCCCACGAACCCCAGTTATACACGTACCCTGCTCCAATCATGTGTGAAACTTCCCGTGTACCCCCAAAATACACGTACCCCACTCGCACAGGGCCTATCGTGAGTGATACTTCCCGCGCACCCCCCGGAATACACGTACCCTGCTCCAATCAGGTGTGAAACTTCTTGCGTCCCCCCAAAATACACATACCCCACTCGCACAAGGCTTATTGCATGAAAAACTTCCCGCACACCCCCAAAATACACGTACCCTGCTTCAATTGCGTGTGAAACTTCCCGCATACCCCCAAAATACACTTACCCCACTCGCACAGGGCCTATCGCGTGTGAAACTTCCCGTGCACTCCCGAAATACATGTACCCCACTCGCACAGGGCCTATCGCGTGTGAAACTTCCCGCGAACCCGTTATACACGTACCCTCCTCCAATCGCATGTAAAACTTCCTGCGTAACCTGGAATACACGTACCCCGCTCCAATCGTGTGTGAAACTTCCCGCGTACCCCCAAAATACACGTACCCCACTCGCACAGGGCCTATTGCATGTGAAACTTCCCGCGCACCCCTGAAATACACGTACTCTGCTCCAATCGCGTGTGAAACTTCCCGCGTACCCCCAAAATACACATACCCCACTCGCACAGGGCCTATCCGTGTTAAACTTCCCCCGCACCTCCGAAATACACATACTCTGCTCCAATCGCGTGTGAAACTTCCCGCGTACCCCCAAAATACACGTACCCCACTCGCACAGGGCCTATTGGGTGTGAAACTTCCCGCGCACCCCCGAAATACACGTACCCTGCTCCAATCGCGTGTGAAACTTCCTGCGTACCGCCAAAATACACATACCCCACTCGCACAGGGCCTATCGCGTGTGAAACTTCCCGCGAACCCCAGTTATACACGTACCCTGCTCCAATCGAGTGTGAAACTTCCCGCGTACCCCCAAAATACACCTACCCCACTCGCACAGGGCCTATCGCGTGTGAAACTTCCCGCGCACCCCCGAAATACACGTACCCTGCTCCAATCGCGTGTGAAACTTCCCGCGTACCCCCAAAATACACGTACCCCACTCGCACAGGGCCTATCACGTGTAAAACTTCCCGCGCACCTTCGAAATACACGTACCCCACTCGCACAGGGCCTATCGCGTGTGACACTTCCCACGAACCCCAGTTATACACGTACCCTGCTCCAATCACGTGTGAAACTTCCTGCGTACCCCCAAAATACACGTACCCCACTCGCACAGGGCCTATCGCGAGTGATACTTCCCGCGCACCCCTGGAATACACGTACCCTGCTCCAATCACGTGTGAAACTTCTCGCGTACCCCCAAAATACACGTACCCCACTCGCATAAGGCTTATTGCGTGTGAAACTTCCCGTGCACCCCCAAAATACACGTACCCAACTCGAACAGGGCCTATCGCGTGTGAAACATCCCGCGCACTCCCGAAATACACGTTCCCTGCTCCAATTGTATGTGAAACTTCCCACGTAGCCCCAAAATACACTTATCCCACTCGCACAGGGCCTATCGCGTGTGAAACTTCCCGCGCACCCCCGAAATACATGTACCCCACTCGCACAGGGCCTATCGTGTATGAAACTTCCCGTGAACCCCAGTTTAAACGTACCCAGCTCCAATCGCATGTGAAACTTCCCGCGCACCCCCAAAATATACGTACCCCACTTGCATAGGGCCTATCGCGTGTGAAACTTCCCGCACACCCCAATTATACACGGACCCTGCTCCAATCACGTGTGAAACTTCCCGCGTACCCCCAAAATACACGTACCCCACTCGCACAGGGCCTATCGCGAGTGATACTTCCCGCGCACCCCCGGAATACACGTACCCTGCTCCAATCACGTGTGAAACTTCCTGCGTACTCCCAAAAGACACGTACCCCACTTGCACAAGTCTTATTGCATGTGAAACTTCCCGCGCACCCCCGAAATTTACGTACCCCACTCGCACAGGGCCTATCGCGTGTGAAACTTCCCGCGAACCCCAGTTATACACGTACCCTTCTCCAATCGCGTGTGAATCTTCCCGCGTACCCCCAAAATACACATACCCCACTCGCACAGGGCCTATCACGTGTGAAACTTCCCACGCACCCCTGAAATATACGTACCCCACTCGCACAGGGCCTATCGCGTGTGAAACTTCCCGCGAACCCCACTTATACACGTACCCTGCTCCAATCGCATCTGAAACTTCCCGCGTACCCCCAAAATACACTTACCCCACTCGCACAGGGCCTATCGCGTGTGAAACTTCCCGCGCACCCCCGGAATACATGTACCCTGCTCCAATCGTGTGTGAAACTTCCTGCGTACCCCCAAAATACCTGTACCCCACTCACACAGGGCCTATCGCGTGTGAAACTTCCCGCGCACCACTGAAATACAAGTACCCTGCTCCAATCGCATGTGAAACTTCAGCGTACCCCCAAAATACACGTACCCCACTCGCACAGGGCCTATCGGGTGTATAACTTCCCGCTCACCCCTGAAAACACGTACCCTGCTCCAATCACGTGTGAACCTTCCCGCGTACCCCCAAAATACACATACCCCACTCGCTCAGGGCTTATCGCGTGTGAAACTTCCCACGCACCCCTGAAATATACGTACCCCACTCGCACAGGGCCTATCGCGTGTGAAACTTCCCGCGCACCCCGAAATACATGTACCCCATTTGCACAGGGCCTATCGCGTGTGAAACTTCCCGTGAACCCCAGTTCTACACGTACCCTGCTCCAATAGCGTGTGAAACTCTCCGCGTACCCCCAAAATACACGTACCCCACTCGCACAGGGCCTATCGCGTGTGAAACTTCCCGCGCACTCCCGGAATACATGTACCCTGCTCCAATCGCGTGTGAAACTTCCTGCGTACCCCCAAAATACACGTACCCCACTCACACAGGGATTATCGCGTGTGAAACTTCCCGTGCACCCCTGAAATACAAGTACCCTGCTCCAATCGCATGTGAAACTTCCCGCGTACCCCCAAAATACACGTACCCCACTCGCACAGGGCCTATCGGGTGTGAAACTTCCCCCGCACCCCTGAAATACACGTACCCTTCTCCAAACGCGTGTGAAACTTCCCGCGTACCCCCAAAATACACATACCCCACTCGCACAGGGCCTATCGCATGTGAAATTTCCCACGCACCCCCGAAATACACGTACCCCACTCGCACAGGGCCTATCGCGTGTGAAACTTCCTGTGAACCCCAGTTATACACGTACCCTGCTCCAATCGAGTGTGAAACTTCCCGCGTACCCCCAAAATACACGTACCCCACTCGCACAGGGCCTATCGCGTGTGAAACTTCCTGCGCACCCCCGAAATACATGTACCCCACTCGCACAAGGCCTATCGCGTGTGAAACTTCCCGCGCACCCCAATTATACACGTACCCTGCTCCAATCACGTGTGAAACTTCCCGCGTACCCACAAAATACACGTACCCCACTCGCACAGGGCCTATCGCGAGTGATGCTTCCCGCGCACCCCCGGAATACACGTACCCTGCTCCAATCACGTGTGAAACTTCCTGCGTACCCCCAAAAGACACGTACCCCACTTGCACAAGGCTTATTGCATGTGAAACTTCCCACGCACCCCCGAAATTTACGTACCCCACTTGCACAGGGCCTATCGCGTGTGAAACTTCCCGCGAACCCCAGTTATACACGTACCCTTCTCCAATCGCGTGTGAAACTTCCCGCGTACCCCCAAAATACACGTACCCCACTCGCACAGGGCTTATTGCGTGTGAAACTTCCCGCACACCCCCGAAATACACGAACCCTGCTCCAATCGCTTGTGAAACTTCCCGAGTACCCCCAAAATACACGTACCCCACTCGCACAGGGCCTATCGCGTGTGAAACTTCGCGCGCACCCTCGAAATACACATACCCCACTCGCACAGGGCCTATCGCGTGTGAAACTTCCCACGAACCCCAGTTATACACGTACCCTGCTCCAATCATGTGTGAAACTTCCCGTGTACCCCCAAAATACACGTACCCCACTCGCACAGGGCCTATCGTGAGTGATACTTCCCGCCCACCCCCCGGAATACACGTACCCTGCTCCAATCAGGTGTGAAACTTCTTGCGTCCCCCCAAAATACACATACCCCACTCGCACAAGGCTTATTGCATGAAAAACTTCCCGCACACCCCCAAAATACACGTACCCTGCTTCAATTGCGTGTGAAACTTCCCGCATACCCCCAAAATACACTTACCCCACTCGCACAGGGCCTATCGCGTGTGAAACTTCCCGTGCACTCCCGAAATACATGTACCCCACTCGCACAGGGCCTATCGCGTGTGAAACTTCCCGCGAACCCGTTATACACGTACCCTCCTCCAATCGCATGTAAAACTTCCTGCGTAACCTGGAATACACGTACCCCGCTCCAATCGTGTGTGAAACTTCCCGCGTACCCCCAAAATACACGTACCCCACTCGCACAGGGCCTATTGCATGTGAAACTTCCCGCGCACCCCTGAAATACACGTACTCTGCTCCAATCGCATGTGAAACTTCCCGCGTACCCCCAAAATACACATACCCCACTCGCACAGGGCCTATCCGTGTTAAACTTCCCCCGCACCTCCGAAATACACATACTCTGCTCCAATCGCGTGTGAAACTTCCCGCGTACCCCCAAAATACACGTACCCCACTCGCACAGGGCCTATTGGGTGTGAAACTTCCCGCGCACCCCCGAAATACACGTACCCTGCTCCAATCGCGTGTGAAACTTCCTGCGTACCGCCAAAATACACATACCCCACTCGCACAGGGCCTATCGCGTGTGAAACTTCCCGCGAACCCCAGTTATACACGTACCCTGCTCCAATCGAGTGTGAAACTTCCCGCGTACCCCCAAAATACACCTACCCCACTCGCACAGGGCCTATCGCGTGTGAAACTTCCCGCGCACCCCCGAAATACACGTACCCTGCTCCAATCGCGTGTGAAACTTCCTGTGTACCCCCAAAATACACGTACCCCACTCACACAGGGCCTATCGCATGTAAAACTTCCTGTGCACCTTCGAAATACACGTACCCCACTCGCACAGGGCCTGTCGCGTGTGAAACTTCCCACGAACCCCAGTTATACACGTACCCTGCTCCAATCGCGTGTGAAACTTCCCGCATACCCCCAAAATACACGTACCACACTCGCACAGGGCCTATCGCGTGTGAAACTTCCCGCCCACCCCCGGAATACATGTACCCTGCTCCAATCGCGTGTGAAACTTCCTGCGTACCCCCAGAATACACGTACCCCACTCACACAGGGCCTATCGTGTGTGAAACTTCCTGCGCACCCCTGAAATACACGTACCCTACTCCAATCGCATGTGAAACTTCCCGCGTACCCCCAAAATACACGTACCCCACTCGCACAGGGCCTATTGAGTGTGAAACTTCCCGCGCACCCCCGAAATACACGTACCCTGCTCCAATCGCGTGTGAAACTTCCTGCGTACCCCCAAAATACACATACCCCACTCGCACAGGGCCTATCGCGAGTGAAACTTCCCGCGAACCCCAGTTATACACATACCCTGCTCCAATCGAGTGTGAAACTTCCCGCGTACCCCCAAAATACACCTACCCCACTCGCACAGGGCCTATCGTGTGTGAAACTTCCCGCGCACCCCCGAAATACACGTACCCTGCTCTAATGGCGTGTGAAACTTCCCGCGTACCCCCAAAATACACGTACACCACTCGCACAGGGCCTATCGCGTGTAAAACTTCCCGCGCATCTTCGAAATACACGTACCCCACTCGCACAGGGCATATCGCGTGTGAAACTTCCCACGAACCCCAGTTATACACGTACCCTGCTACAATCACGTGTGAAACTTCCCGCGTACCCCCAAAATACACGTACCCCACTCGCACAGGGCCTATCGCGAGTGGTACTTCCCGCGCACCCCCGGAATACACGTACCCTGCTCCAATCACATGTGAAACTTCCTGCGTACCCCCAAAATACACGTACCCCACTCGCATAAGGCTTATTGCGTGTGAAACTTCCTGCGCACCCTCGAAATACACGTACCCCACTCGCACAGGGCCTATCGCGTGTGAAACTTCCCGCGCACCCCTGAAATACACGTACTCTGCTCCAATTGCGTGTGAAACTTCCCGCGTACCCCCAAAATACACATACCCCACTCGCACAGGGCCTATCGCGTGTTAAACTTCCCCCGCACCACCGAAATACACGTACACTGCTCCAATCGTGTGTGAAACTTCCCGCGTACCCCCAAAATAAACGTAACCCACTCGCACAGGGCCTATTGGGTGTGAAACTTCCCACGCACCCCCGGAATACACGTACCCTGCTCCAATCGCGTGTGAAACTTCCTGCGTACCCCCAAAATACACATACACCACTCGCACAGCGCCTATCGCGTGTGAAACTTCCCGCGAACCCCAGTTATACACGTACCCGGCTCCAATCGAGTGTGAAACTTCCCGTGTACCCCCAAAATACATGTACCCTGCTCCAATCGCGTGTGAAACTTCCCGTGCACCCCCGAAATACACGTACCCTGCTCCAATCGCGTGTGAAACTTCCCGCGTACCCCCAAAATACACGTACCCCACTCGCACAGGGCCTATAGCATGTAAAACTTCCCGTGCACCTTCGTAATACACGTACCCCACTCGCACAGGACCTATCGCGTGTGAAACTTCCCACGAACCCCAGTTATACACGTACCCTGCTCCAATCGCATGTGAAGCTTCCCGCGTACCCCCAAAATACACGTACCCCACTCACACAGGGCCTATCGCATGTGAAACTTCCCGCGAACCCCAGTTATTCACATACCCTGCTCCAATCGCGTGTGAAACTTCCCGCGTACCCCAAAAATACACGTACCCCACTCGCACAGGGCCTATCCCATGTGAAACTTCCTGCGAACCCCAGACATACACGTACCCTGCCCCAATCGCATGTGAAACTACCTGCGTACCCCCAAAATACACGTACCCCACTCACACAGGGCCTATCGTGTGTGAAACTTCCCGCGCACCCCTGAAATACACGTACCCTACTCCAATCGCATGTGAAACTTCCCGCATACCCCCAAAATACACGTACCCCACTCGCACAGGGCCTATTGGGTGTGAAACTTCCCGCACACCCCCGAAATACACGTACCCTGCTCCAATCGCGTGTGAAACTTCCTGCGTACCCCCAAAATACACATACACCACTCGCACAGCGCCTATCGCGTGTGAAACTTCCCGCGAACCCCAGTTATACACGTACCCTGCTCCAATCGAGTGTGAAACTTCCCGCGTACCCCCAAAATACACGTACCCCACTCGCACAGGGCCTATCGCGTGTGAAACTTCCCGCGCACCCCCGAAATACACGTACCCTGCTCCAATCGCGTGTGAAACTTCCCGCGTACCCCCAAAATACACGTACCCCACTCGCACAGGGCCTATCACGTGTAAAACTTCCCGCGCACCTTCGAAATACACGTACCCCACTCGCACAGGGCCTATCGCGTGTGACACTTCCCACGAACCCCAGTTATACACGTACCCTGCTCCAATCACGTGTGAAACTTCCTGCGTACCCCCAAAATACACGTACCCCACTCGCACAGGGCCTATCGCGAGTGATACTTCCCGCGCACCCCTGGAATACACGTACCCTGCTCCAATCACGTGTGAAACTTCTCGCGTACCCCCAAAATACACGTACCCCACTCGCATAAGGCTTATTGCGTGTGAAACTTCCCGTGCACCCCCAAAATACACGTACCCAACTCGAACAGGGCCTATCGCGTGTGAAACATCCCGCGCACTCCCGAAATACACGTTCCCTGCTCCAATTGTATGTGAAACTTCCCACGTAGCCCCAAAATACACTTATCCCACTCGCACAGGGCCTATCGCGTGTGAAACTTCCCGCGCACCCCCGAAATACATGTACCCCACTCGCACAGGGCCTATCGTGTATGAAACTTCCCGTGAACCCCAGTTTAAACGTACCCAGCTCCAATCGCATGTGAAACTTCCCGCGCACCCCCAAAATATACGTACCCCACTTGCATAGGGCCTATCGCGTGTGAAACTTCCCGCACACCCCAATTATACACGGACCCTGCTCCAATCACGTGTGAAACTTCCCGCGTACCCCCAAAATACACGTACCCCACTCGCACAGGGCCTATCGCGAGTGATACTTCCCGCGCACCCCCGGAATACACGTACCCTGCTCCAATCACGTGTGAAACTTCCTGCGTACTCCCAAAAGACACGTACCCCACTTGCACAAGTCTTATTGCATGTGAAACTTCCCGCGCACCCCCGAAATTTACGTACCCCACTCGCACAGGGCCTATCGCGTGTGAAACTTCCCGCGAACCCCAGTTATACACGTACCCTTCTCCAATCGCGTGTGAATCTTCCCGCGTACCCCCAAAATACACATACCCCACTCGCACAGGGCCTATCACGTGTGAAACTTCCCACGCACCCCTGAAATATACGTACCCCACTCGCACAGGGCCTATCGCGTGTGAAACTTCCCGCGAACCCCACTTATACACGTACCCTGCTCCAATCGCATCTGAAACTTCCCGCGTACCCCCAAAATACACTTACCCCACTCACACAGGGCCTATCGCGTGTGAAACTTCCCGCGCACCCCCGGAATACATGTACCCTGCTCCAATCGTGTGTGAAACTTCCTGCGTACCCCCAAAATACCTGTACCCCACTCACACAGGGCCTATCGCGTGTGAAACTTCCCGCGCACCACTGAAATACAAGTACCCTGCTCCAATCGCATGTGAAACTTCAGCGTACCCCCAAAATACACGTACCCCACTCGCACAGGGCCTATCGGGTGTATAACTTCCCGCTCACCCCTGAAAACACGTACCCTGCTCCAATCACGTGTGAACCTTCCCGCGTACCCCCAAAATACACATACCCCACTCGCTCAGGGCTTATCGCGTGTGAAACTTCCCACGCACCCCTGAAATATACGTACCCCACTCGCACAGGGCCTATCGCGTGTGAAACTTCCCGCGCACCCCGAAATACATGTACCCCATTTGCACAGGGCCTATCGCGTGTGAAACTTCCCGTGAACCCCAGTTCTACACGTACCCTGCTCCAATCGCGTGTGAAACTCTCCGCGTACCCCCAAAATACACGTACCCCACTCGCACAGGGCCTATCGCGTGTGAAACTTCCCGCGCACTCCCGGAATACATGTACCCTGCTCCAATCGCGTGTGAAACTTCCTGCGTACCCCCAAAATACACGTACCCCACTCACACAGGGATTATCGCGTGTGAAACTTCCCGTGCACCCCTGAAATACAAGTACCCTGCTCCAATCGCATGTGAAACTTCCCGCGTACCCCCAAAATACACGTACCCCACTCGCACAGGGCCTATCGGGTGTGAAACTTCCCCCGCACCCCTGAAATACACGTACCCTTCTCCAAACGCGTGTGAAACTTCCCGCGTACCCCCAAAATACACATACCCCACTCGCACAGGGCCTATCGCATGTGAAATTTCCCACGCACCCCCGAAATACACGTACCCCACTCGCACAGGGCCTATCGCGTGTGAAACTTCCTGTGAACCCCAGTTATACACGTACCCTGCTCCAATCGCGTGTGAAACTTCCCGCCTACCCCCAAAATACACGTACCCCACTCGCACAGGGCTTATTGCGTGTGAAACTTCCCGCGCACCCGCGAAATACACGTACCCTGCTCCAATCGCGTGTGAAACTTCCAGAGTACCCCCAAAATACACCTACCCCACTCGCACAGGGCCTATCGCGTGTGAAACTTCGCGCGCACCCTCGAAATACACGTACCCCACTCGCAATGGGCCTTTCACGTGTGAAACTTCCCACCAACCCCAGTTATACACGTACCCTGCTCCAATCGCGTCTGAAACTTCCCGCGTACCCCCAAAATACACGTACCCCACTCGCACAGGGCCTATCGTGAGTGATACTTCCCGCGCACCCCCCGGAATACACATACCCTGCTCCAATCACGTGTGAAACTTCCCGCGTACCCCCAAAATACACGTACCCCACTTGCACAAGGCTTATTGCATGTGAAACTTCCTGCAAACCCCTCAAATACACGTACCCTGCTTCAATTGCGTGTGAAACTTCCCGCATACCCCCAAAATACACTTACCCCACTCGCAAAGGGCCTATCGTGTGTGAAACTTCCCGTGCACTCCCGAAATACATGTACCCCACTCGCACAGGGCCTATCACGTGTGAAACTTCCCGCAAACCCCAGTTATACACGTACCCTCCTCCAATCGAGTGTGAAACTTCCTGCGCAACCTGGAATACACGTACCCTGCTCCAATCGTGTGTGAAACTTCGCGCGTACCCCCAAAATACACGTACCCCACTCGCACAGGGCCTATCGCATGTGAAACTTCTCGCGCACCCCAGAAATACACATACTCTGTTCCAATCGCGTGTGAAACTTCCTGCGTACCCCCAAAATACACGTACACCACTCGCACAGGCCCTATCGCTTGTGAAACTTCCCGCACACCCCCAAAATACACGTACCCCACTCGCACAAGGCCTATCGCGTGTGAAACTTCCCGCGAACCCCAGTTATACACGTACCCTGCGCCAATCACGTGTGAAACTTCCCGCGCACCCCCGGAATACAAGTACCCTGCTTCAATCGTGTGTGAAACTTCACGTGTACCCCCAAAATACACGTACCCCACTCGCACCAGGCCTATCGCGTGTGAAACTTCCCGCGCACCCCAGAAATACACGTACCCCATTCACACAGGGCCTATCGCGTGTGAAACTTCCCGCGAACCCCAGTTATACACGTACCCTGCTGCAATCGCGTGTGAAACTTTCTGCATACCCCCAAAATACATGTACCCCACTCGCACAGGGCCTATCACGTGTGAAACTTCCCGCGCACCCCTGAAATACACGTACCCCACTCGCACAGGGCCTATCGCATGTGAAACTTCCCACGAACCCCAGTTATACCCGTACCCTGCTCCAATCGCGTCTGAAACTTCCCGCGTACCCCCAAAATACACGTACCCCACTCGCACAGGGCCTATCGCATGTGAAACTTCCTGCGAACCCCAGTCATACACGTACCCTGCTCCAATCGCGTGTGAAACTTCCCGCATACCCCCAAAATACACGTACCCCACTCGCACAGGGCCTATCGCGTGTGAAACTTCCCGCGCACCCCTGAAATACAAGTACCCTGCTCCAATCGCATGTGAAACTTCCCGTGTACCCCCAAAATACACGTACCCCACTCGCACAGGGCCTATTGCATGTGAAACTTCCAGCGAACCCCAGTTATACACGTACCCTGCTCCAATCGTGTGTGAAACTTCCTGCGCACCCTGGAATACACGTACCCTGCTCCAATCGCGTATGAAACTTCCCACGAACCCCAGTTATACACGTACCCTGCTCCAATCACGTGTGAAACATTTTTCGCGTACCCCCAAAATACACGTACCCCACTCACACAGGGCCTATCATGTGTGAAACTTCCCGCGCACCCCTGAAATACACGTACCCCACTCGCACAGTGCCTATCGCGTGTGAAACTTCCCGCGCAGCCCTGAAATACAAGTACCCTGCTCCAATCGCATGTGAAACTTCCCGTGTACCCCCAAAATACACGTACCCCACTCGCACAGGGCCTATTGCATGTGAAACTTCCAGCGAACCCCAGTTATACACGTACCCTGCTCCAATCGCGTGTGAAACTTCCTGCGCACCCTGGAATACACGTACCCTGCTCCAATCGCGTGTGAAACTTCCCACGAACCCCAGTTATACACATACCCTGCTCCAATCGCGTCTGAAACTTCCCGCGTACCCCCAAAATACACATACCCCACTCGCACAGGGCCTATCGCATGTGAAACTTCCCGCGCACCCCCGGAATACATCTACCCTGCTCCAATCGCGTGTGAAACTTCCTGCGTACCCCCAAAATACACGTACCCCACTCACACAGGGCGTATTGCATGTGAAACTTCCCGCGCATACCTGAAATACAAGTACCCTGCTCTAATCGCATGTGAAACTTCCTGCGTACCCCCGAAATACACATACCCCACTCGCACAGGGCCTATCGCGTGTGAAACTTCCCACGCACCCGCAAAATACACGTACCCCATTCGCACAGGGCCTATCGTGTGTGAATCTTCCCGCGCACCCCCTGAATACATCTACCCTGCTCCAATCGCGTGTGAAACTTGCCGCGTACCCCCAAAATACACGTACCCCACTCGCACAGGGCCTATCGGGTGTGAAACTTCCCGCACACCCCTGAAATACACGTACCCTGCTCCAATCGCGTGTGAAACTTCCCGCTTACCCCCAAAATACACATACCCCACTCGCACAAGGCCTATCGCGTGTTAAACTTCCCCCGCACCCCCGAAATACACGTACCCTGCTCCAATCGCATGTGAAACTTCCCGCGTAACCCCAAAATACACGTACACCACTCGCACAGGGCCTATCGCTTGTGAAACTTCCCGCACACCCCCAAAATACACGTACCCCACTCGCACAAGGCCTATCGCGTGTGAAACTTCCCGCGAACCCCAGTTATACACGTACCCTGCGCCAATCACGTGTGAAACTTCCCGCGCACCCCCAGAATACAAGTACCCTGCTTCAATCGTGTGTGAAACTTCCCGTGTACCCCCAAAATACACATACCCCATTCACACAGGGCCTATCACGTGTGAAACTTCCCGCGAACCCCAGTTATACACGTACCCTGCTGCAATCGCGTGTGAAACTTTCCGCATACCCCCAAAATACATGTACCCCACTCGCACAGGGCCTATCACGTGTGAAACTTCCCGCGCACCCCTGAAATACACGTACCCCACTCGCACAGGGCCTATCGCGTGTGAAACTTCCCGCGAACCCCAGTTATACACGTACCCTGCTCCAATCGCGTCTGAAACTTCCCGTGTACCCCCAAAATACACGTACCCCATTCGCACAGGGCCTATCGCGTGTGAAACTTCCCACACACCCCCGAAATACACGTACCCCACTCGCACAGGGCCTATTGCATATGAAACTTCCGGCGAACCCCAGTTATACACGTACCCTGCTCCAATCGCGTGTGAAACTTCCTGCGCACCCTGGAATACACGTACCCTGCTCCAATCGCGTGTGAAACTTCCCGCGAACCCCAGTTATACACGTACCCTGCTCCAATCGCGTGTGAAACTTTCCGCGTACCCCCAAAATACACGTACCCCACTCGCACAGGGCCTATCATGTGTGAAACTTCCCGCGCACCCCTGAAATACACATACCCCACTCGCACAGGGCCTATCGCGTGTGAAACTTCCCACAAACCCCAGTTATACACATACCCTGCTCCAATCGCGTCTGAAACTTCCCGCGTACCCCCAAAATACACATACCCCACTCGCACAGGGCCTATCGCATGTGAAACTTCCCGCGCACCCCCGGAATACATCTACCCTGCTCCAATCGCGTGTGAAACTTCCTGCGTACCCCCAAAATACACGTACCCCACTCACACAGGGCCTATCGCATGTGAAACTTCCAGCGCATACCTGAAATACAAGTACCCTGCTCTAATCGCATGTGAAACTTCCCGCGTACCCCCAAAATACACATACCCCACTCGCATAGGGCCTATTGCGTGTGAAACTTCCCGCGCACCCCCGAAATACACATACCCCACTCGCACAGGGCCTATCGCGTGTGAAACTTCCCGCGCACCCGCGAAATACACGTACCCCATTCGCACAGGGCCTATCGCGTGTGAATCTTCCCGCGCACCCCCGGAATACATCTACCCTGCTCCAATCGCGTGTGAAACTTCCCGTGTACCCCAAAAATACACGTACCCCACTCGCACAGGGCCTATCGGGTGTGAAACTTCCCGCGCACCCCTGAAATACACGTACCCTGCTCCAATCGCGTGTGAAACTTCCTGCGTACCCCCAAAATACACATACCCCACTCGCACAGGGCCTATCGCATGTGAAACTTCCCGCGCACCCCCGGAATACATCTACCCTGCTCCAATCGCGTGTGAAACTTCCCGCGTACCCCCAAAATACACGTACCCCACTCGCACAGGGCCTATCGGGTGTGAAACTTCCCGCGCACCCCTGAAATACACGTACCCTGCTCCAATCGCGTGTGAAACTTCCTGCGTACCCCCAAAATACACATACCCCACTCGCACAGGGCCTATCGCATGTGAAACTTCCCGCGCACCCCCGAAATACACATGCCCCACTCGCACAGGGCCTATCGCATGTGAAACTTCCCGCGCACCACCGGAATACATCTACCCTGCTCCAATCGCATGTGAAACTTCCCGCGTACCCCCAAAATACACGTACCCCACTCGCACAGGGCCTATCGGGTGTGAAACTTCCCGCGCACCCCTGAAATACACGTACCCTGCTCCAATCGCGTGTGAAACTTCCTGCGCACCCGCAAAATACACGTACCCCATTAGCACAGGGCCTATCGCGTGTGAATCTTCCCGCGAACCCCAGTTTTACACGTACCCTGCTCCAATTGCGTGTGAAACTTTCCGTGTACCCCCAAAATACACATACCCCACTCGCACAGGGCCTATCACGTGTGAAACTTCCCGCGCACCCCTGAAATACACGTACCCCACTCGCACAGGGCCTATCGCGTGTGATCCTTCCCGCGAACCCCAGTTATACACGTACCCTGCTCCAATCGCGTCTGAAACTTCCCGTGTACCCCCAAAATACACGTACCCCATTCGCACAGGGCCTATCGCGTGTGAAACTTCCCACACACCCCCGAAATACACGTACCCCACTCGCACAGGGCCTATTGCATATGAAACTTCCGGCGAACCCCAGTTATACACGTACCCTGCTCCAATCGCGTGTGAAACTTCCTGCGCACCCTGGAATACACGTACCCTGCTCCAATCGCGTGTGAAACTTCCCGCGAACCCCAGTTATACACGTACCCTGCTCCAATCGCGTGTGAAACTTTCCGCGTACCCCCAGAATACACGTACCCCACTCGCACAGGGCCTATCATGTGTGAAACTTCCCGCGCACCCCTGAAATACACATACCCCACTCGCACAGGGCCTATCGCGTGTGAAACTTCCCACAAACCCCAGTTATACACATACCCTGCTCCAATCGCGTCTGAAACTTCCCGCGTACCCCCAAAATACACATACCCCACTCGCACAGGGCCTATCACATGTGAAACTTCCCGCGCACCCCCGGAATACATCTACCCTGCTCCAATCGCGTGTGAAACTTCCTGCGTACCCCCAAAATACACGTACCCCACTCACACAGGGCCTATCGCATGTGAAACTTCCAGCGCATACCTGAAATACAAGTACCCTGCTCTAATCGCATGTGAAACTTCCCGCGTACCCCCAAAATACACATACCCCACTCGCATAGGGCCTATTGCGTGTGAAACTTCCCGCGCACCCCCGAAATACACATACCCCACTCGCACAGGGCCTATCGCGTGTGAAACTTCCCGCGCACCCGCGAAATACACGTACCCCATTCGCACAGGGCCTATCGCGTGTGAATCTTCCCGCGCACCCCCGGAATACATCTACCCTGCTCCAATCGCGTGTGAAACTTCCCGTGTACCCCAAAAATACACGTACCCCACTCGCACAGGGCCTATCGGGTGTGAAACTTCCCGCGCACCCCTGAAATACACGTACCCTGCTCCAATCGCGTGTGAAACTTCCTGCGTACCCCCAAAATACACATACCCCACTCGCACAGGGCCTATCGCATGTGAAACTTCCCGCGCACCCCCGGAATACATCTACCCTGCTCCAATCGCGTGTGAAACTTCCCGCGTACCCCCAAAATACACGTACCCCACTCGCACAGGGCCTATCGGGTGTGAAACTTCCCGCGCACAACTGAAATACACGTACCCTGCTCCAATCGCGTGTGAAACTTCCTGCGTACCCCCAAAATACACATACCCCACTCGCACAGGGCCTATCGCATGTGAAACTTCCCGCGCACCCCCGAAATACACATACCCCACTCGCACAGGGCCTATCGCATGTGAAACTTCCCGCGCACCACCGGAATACATCTACCCTGCTCCAATCGCATGTGAAACTTCCCGCGTACCCCCAAAATACACGTACCCCACTCGCACAGGGCCTATTGGGTGTGAAACTTCCCGCGCACCCCTGAAATACACGTACCCTGCTCCAATCGCGTGTGAAACTTCCTGCGCACCCGCAAAATACACGTACCCCATTCGCACAGGGCCTATCGCGTGTGAATCTTCCCGCGAACCCCAGTTTTACACGTACCCTGCTCCAATTGCGTGTGAAACTTTCCGTGTACCCCCAAAATACACATACCCCACTCGCACAGGGCCTATCACGTGTGACACTTCCCGCGCACCCCTGAAATACACGCACCCCACTCGCACAGGGGCTATCGCGGTTGAAACTTCCCGCGAACCCCAGTTATACACGTACCCTGCTCCAATCGCGTCTGAAACTTCCCGCGTACCCCCAAAATACACGTACCCCACTCACACAGGGCCTATCGCGTGTGAAACTTCCCACGCAAACCCGGAATACATGTACCCTGCTCCAATCGCGTGTGAAACTTCCCGCATACCCCCAAAACACACGTTCCCCACTCGCATAGGGCCTATCGCATGTGAAACTTCCCACACACCCCCGAAATACACGTACCCCACTCGCACAGGGCCTATTGCATGTGAAACTTCCCGCGAACCCCAGTTATACATGAACCCTGCGCCAATCACGTGTGAAACTTCCCGCGCACACCCGGAATACAAGTACCCTGCTTCAATCGCGTGTCAAACTTCCCGCGTACCCCCAAAATACATGTAACCCACTCGCACAGGGCCTATCACGTGTGAAACTTCCCGTGCACCCCTGAAATACACGTACCCCACTCGCACAGGGCCTATCGCGTGTGAAACTTCCCGCGAACCCCAGTTATACACGTACCCTGCTCCAATCGAGGGTGAAACTTCCCGCGTACCCCCAAAATACACCTACCCCACTCGCACAGGGCCTATCGCGTGTGAAACTTCCCGCGCACCCCCGAAATACACGTACCCTGCTCCAATCGCGTGTGAAACTTCCCGCGTACCCCCAAAATACACGTACCCCTCTCGCACAGGGCCTATCGCATGTAAAACTTCCCGTGCACCTTCGAAATACACGTACCCCACTCGCACAGGGCCTATCGCGTGTGAAACTTCCCACGAACCCCAGTTATACACGTACCCTGCTCCAATCGCATGTGAAGCTTCCCGCGTACCCCCAAAAATACACGTACCCCACTCACACAGGGCCTATCACATGTGAAACTTCCCGCAAACCCCAGTTTTACACGTACCCTGCTCCAATCGCGTGTGAAACTTCCTGCATACCCCCAAAATACACGTACCACACTCGCACAGGGCCTATTGCGTGTGAAACAACCCGCCCACCCCCGGAATACATGTACCCTGCTCCAATCGCGTGTGAAACTTCCTGCGTACCCCCAGAATACACGTACCCCACTCACACAGGGCCTATCGTGTGTGAAACTTCCTGCGCACCCCTGAAATACACGTACCCTACTCCAATCGCATGTGAAACTTCCCGCGTACCCCCAAAATACACGTACCCCACTCGCACAGGGCCTATTGAGTGTGAAACTTCCCGCGCACCCCCGAAATACACGTACCCTGCTCCAATCGCGTGTGAAACTTCCTGCGTACCCCCAAAATACACATACCCCACTCGCACAGGGCCTATCGCGAGTGAAACTTCCCGCGAACCCCAGTTATACACATACCCTGCTCCAATCGAGTGTGAAACTTCCCGCGTACCCCCAAAATACACGTACCCCACTCGCACAGGGCCTATCGTGTGTGAAACTTCCCGCGCACCCCCGAAATACACGTACCCTGCTACAATGGCGTGTGAAACTTCCTGTGTACCCCCAAAATACACGTACACCACTCGCACAGGGCCTATCGCGTGTAAAACTTCCCGCGCACCTTCGAAATACACGTACCCCACTCGCACAGGGCCTATCGCGTGTGAAACTTCCCATGAACCCCAGTTATACACGTACCCTGCTCCAATCACGTGTGAAACTTCCCGCGTACCCCCAAAATACACGTACCCCACTCGCACAGGGCCTATCGCGAGTGGTACTTCCCGCGCACCCCCGGAATACACGTACCCTGCTCCAATCACGTGTGAAACTTCCTGCGTACCCCCAAATTACACATACCCCACTCGCATAAGGCTTATTGCGTGTGAAACTTCCCGCGCACCCTCGAAATACACGTACCCCACTCGCACAGGGCCTATCGCGTGTGAAACTTCCCGCGAACCCCAGTTATACACGTACCCTGCTCCAATTGCATGTGAAACTTCCCGCGTACCCCCAAAATACACGTACCCCACTCGAACAGGGCCTATCGCGTGTGAAACATCCCGCGCACCCCCGAAATACACGTACCCTGCTCCAATTGCATGTGAAACTTCCCGCGTAGCCCCAAAATACACTTACCTCACTCGCACAGGGCCTATCGTGTGAAACTTCCCGCGCACCCCCGAAATACATGTACCCCACTCGCACAGGGCCTATCGTGTGTGAAACTTCCCGTGAACCCCAGTTATACACGTACCTTACTCCAATCGCATGTGAAACTTCCCGCGCACCCTGGAATACACGTACCCTGCTCCAATCGCATGTGAAACTTCCCGCGTACCCCCAAAATACACGTACCCCACTCGCACAGGGCCTATCGCGTGTGAAACTTCCTGCGCACCCCAATTATACACGTACCCTGCTCCAATCACGTATGAAACTTCCCGCGTACCCCCAAAATACACGGACCCCACTCGTACAGGGCCTATCGCGAGTGATACTTCCCGCGCACACCCGGAATACACGTACCCTGCTCCAATCACGTGTGAAACTTCCTGCGTACCCCCAAAAGACACGTACCCCACTTGCACAAGGCTTATTGCATGTGAAACTTCCCGCGCACCCCCGAAATATACGTACCCCACTCGCACAGGGCCTATCACGTGTGAAACTTCCCGCGAACCCCAGTTATACACGTACCCTTCTCCAATTGCGTGTGAAACTTCCCGCATACCCCCAAAATACACGTACCCCACTACAACAGGGCCTATCGCGTGTGAAACATCCCGCGCACCCCCGAAATACACATACCCTGCTCCAATTGCGTGTGAAACTTCCCGCGTAGCCCCAAAATACACTTACCCCACTCGCACAGGGCCTATCGCGTGTGAAACTTCCCGCGCACCCCCGAAATACATGTACCCCACTCGCACAGGGCCTATCGCTTGTGAAACTTCCTGCGAACCCCAGTTATACACGTACCCTGCTCCAATCGCGTGTGAAACTTCCTGCGCACCCTGGAATACACGTACCCTGCTCCAATCGCGTGTGAAACTTCCCGCGTACCCCCAAAATACACATACCCCACTCGCACAGGGCCTATCGCGTGTGAAACTTCCCGCGCACCCCTGAAATACACGTACCCTGCTCCAATCGCGTGTGAAACTTCCCGCGTACCCCCAAAATACACATACCCCACTCGCACAGAGCATATCGCGTGTGAAACTTCCCGTGCACCCCCGAAATACACGTACCCTCTCCAATCGCGTGTGAAACTTCCCGCATACCCCCAAAATACACGTACCCCACTCGCACAGGGCCTATCGCGTGTGAAACTTCCTGCGAACCCCAGTTATACACGTACCCCGCTCCAATCGCGTGTGAGACTCCCCGTGCAGCGGGGTACGTGTATTCGGAGGGGTGCGCAGGGAGTTTAACAGGCATTTTCGTGGTTGGGGACTTGTGCGCCATGTACGGGATTTGTGCGCTGTGCATGGCGCATGGGCAGTGGTTGGGGGCGTAAGTGGCGCTGCTGCAGGGTCTCTGCGCCACTCTGCGCCACGGCTGGTTTTGGAAGCTAAAATCCATGAATACGCTGTGCGCAGGAATGGATTTTAGCGCACGGGCCTGGCGCAGAATGTCGCACGCGCACACTGTGCGCCTAGCTGTGTGCACCACTTGTGCTCTGAATTCTATGAATTACCCCCTAAATCTCCGTGCACCTACCATTTTCAACCAAAGTATTTCGCATTGCACAGGGCTATCCAAGCATAATCATTATTGTTTTACTACAATTTCCTTCGAGAGAATAAAACAAAATCAAATCATACATAACAATATAAATGAATACCATTTTTTATTGTATCCCGGTGCAGCATTCTTTTTAGGGACCATCGGTATAAATACAAATAGTTCTTACAGAAAGAAGGATTAAAAATGGCGTCGCACAAATTGTTCTTAAAGAAGGAAAGATCAAATAATGTCGCACAAATAGTGCTTAGAGAAAGAAGGATTAAATAATGTCGTCGCTCGAGGAGGTATGGCCCTATTGAAATTCGTGGTCGCATTTTGTGGTTCACGTGTTTATATGCCGGATGATGAAAGCAGCTCCTCTTGCTGTGGCCAGCAGGTTGGGTGCTATATTTAACCTATAACTTCTCACACTGTGATAGTAATTAGACTCTTTATGTCTAATTTCGGCTCTGAGAGCACATTACACCAGGGCTGTGACTGGGAGGTGATACATGCTGCCTTCGCACCTTCACACTGCCTAATTCACATCTCAGGCCCTGGAGAAAGCATGCAAAAACTGCCAGCGAGCTCCACTGCTTTGCTATTTAAAGCTGGCAACCCATTTTAAAAGTAGCAGTTTCCATGACCTTACATCAGTTTTATTTGTATGAATTAATGTACTTTCACATCAGATGAGCATTGGCTCGGCAAGTGATTTAGAAAGGACCATGCATTGATCCACGCGAATCTATTGGCTCTCACATTGTTCTGCAACCCCGTTACGCTTTCCCTCTTTCTAGGCCAGCTCTCAAGATTTTTCTTTGTTATCCCCATTCTTCTGGAACACATAAGGAGGCCCTACACTTCACAGTCTGGCCCTGATTCACAGTAGTTTTATAATGGCATAATCCCACTGAAAAACGTTCGGTAGATCAGGCCCAGTGCATTTGATTTCAACAACGTGTTCCAAGGAAACAAGGAAACCTGGCAGCGCAAAACTAAACATTATTTAGTCATTGTGCACAGGGTCGGCTTTAGGCCCAGGCGACCTGGGCGGTTGACCGGCGAGCCACATTAGCCGCCCACAATGTGAACTTGGGGGGAGTCTTTCAGGTGCTCCACCGAGCTGCCGTGGTGGGTGAAGGCGTCCTATTAAAAGGAAAAGCTCCCCGACTCGCCAGCGGGGTGTATTTCCTTTCGATACGACGCTGATGCTAAAGCAGCGCGGGCCAGCCATTGAATGGTTGTCCCGTGCTGGTTTAGCATCGGCGCCCTACCTACATGATTAAAGGATAGTTCCGGGACTTTTTTTTTATTGTTCCTATGGTTCGGCCATGTGTTTTTAAGCATAAATCGGTAGATCGTAGAAAACTTTCCTATGGACCTTACCCGACTTTTCGTCCATTAACGCACTCGAAAACATCCGCCATTTTATGATAATCCTATCATTTCCCCCCTTCGCCCTGGCTCACCTGCTTTTGCGGCACTAAATCAAATCCCCCGCCCCTGAGCCTGACATCAGCAGACGCGTACCGCCCATTTCCCGTTTCGTGTCAACAATCGCTGCGCCTCAGCTAATGAAGTGTTGCCATGGAAATGACAGGACGCCTCTTTCCTCAATAAGTATAAACAGACCGTTTCACAACACACAGCAGCAGATTTTCGAATCCATTCCTCTCTCTGTGTTACTTTGAGTATTCTGTGACTCGTTTCTGTGCTCTGGTCAGCTACCTTCGTTGATTGTAGCCCGTGTGAACAGATACCAGTACCACCGCTATAAATTATTTTACTTTCTTTACCACATAATGGCTACAATAATGCCGTATATGTACGAGCCCGAGTACACCGAGGAAGAACTACTGGAAAGGCAAGCACGCGAAAACGATGGGGATTCGGACGGCAGTTGGGAGGACCAGTCAACGGATGAAGAGCCTGGACCATGTCGCATGGACGGCGTCTCCACCTGGTGCACGTGCAATCGGTGCGAGCTAATGCCAACTGAGGAGGAGAACTGCTGCTGCCGAGAAAACTCGGGATGCCTGGCCTACATTTCGGAAGGCGAGCAAAGTCTGCAGGAAGGCGAGCAAAGTCCGCAATGCATCACCGAGCTGCCAGAGTTCAGGGAAGCCTGCCTCTCACGGACCGTGTTGAGGATGATGATGGTGCTTATGCATGAACTTCGCGGCACTGTTCGTCCGTGTAATCCGAGTAACGAGTAAGTATACTCTGGTTGTGATGTCAGTGATGCCACTACTATGTCATGGTCGTCTCCCACATATAAAATTACATCTACATATCATTCGAATGCATGTAAATTGGTTCCATATTGTGCATTTTCTAGATAGAATTTTTTTCAAAGCAGAATGACATTTTTTACCTGAATCGACAGTGATAAGAAAGTTTTGTCATTTTAATACAGTTTGCATCTTTCATTTTCACAGGTGGTACAGGCTGGTGGCCTATCGTTGCTTCACTTGGTGGCTTCATGGGAGGCTCGGACACCGCGTTCGGAGAGTAATACCTGCCTGTGCGGTACTTGCCATTAGACAACATTTCCCCAGCGACAGTGGACAATACCGCGGATTTTCCCTGGATGTGCTGCAACCGCAAATTTACAATGTGTAATGTTTATTATTTATGTTCAATTGAAATTAAGATCCAAAATAAAACCCAATATATATTTTAACAATGGTTGTTTTGATTTGTTCAAGCGTTGGCAATAAAAGGAAGGCCGTTGTATTTTATTGATACAAAACATGGTTATAGGTAAATATGGTTGATCATAATAAATCATCCTTTTGGGCACCGGGTACAGAGATGACCACCTCTGGCCCGTGCCGCCTTGCCACCACAGGCCAGCCTGCTGCTGACTAACTGCCTAGGCATCCAGGGTCTCCAGGGTGAACTGCACCCATATATTCTCCTGGGAGGGTGAGGTATTTATAAACTCACCCCCCTGCCTTCCATGTACTAGATCCTGCAGCCAGCCTCTTACATGCAGTTAGATGGCCTCTCCTTGGTGAGGCCCTGCGGCAAACGAGTCTTGTCTGCACGACCACCGCCCCAATCCACCCCCCGCCCTATCAAAGGCAATTCGCACCGGGGTACTTGTGCTGGCAACTGGAGCAGTCAGGGAGCGATAAAGGCCAAGAGGTGCCAAAGACCATGTACACTTCAAAGTGGTCTATAGAGCATGGGTTGTTGTTCCCATGTCTACCTCCAGACCCCGTGTCTCCTGCCAAGCATCCCCCCTCACGCTGGACGGCCCCCTGCAATCCACATAAGTGTGTCTCCATTCACGAGTCTTCCTGTGTCTTGTCTGCACGACCACCGCCCTATCAAAGGCAGTCCGCACCGGGGTACTTGTGCTGGCAACTGGAGCAGTCAGGGAGCGATAAAGGCCAAGAGGTGCCAAAGACCATGTACACTTCAAAGTGGTCTATAGAGCATGGGTTGTTGTTCCCATGTCTACCTCCAGACCCCGTGTCTCCTGCCAAGCATCCCCCCTCACGCTGGACGGCCCCCTGCAATCCACATAAGTGTGTCTCCATTCACGAGTCTTCCTGTGTCTTGTCTGCACGACCACCGCCCTATCAAAGGCAGTTCGCACCGGGGTACTTGTGCTGGCAACTGGAGCAGTCAGGGAGCGATAAAGGCCAAGAGGTGCCAAAGACCATGTACACTTCAAAGTGGTCTATAGAGCATGGGTTGTTGTTCCCATGTCTACCTCCAGACCCCGTGTCTCCTGACAGGCATCCCCCCTCACGCTGGACGGCCCCCTGCAATCCACATAATGCCACGACATATACACGTCATTCATTCACAAACACACCCCTGTTTCGAATTCTTTATAACCCACTTCATATTTCTAATGAGCACTTCTTTGCGCTTTGCTAGTCAACCCGTGAAGGTGCTGGTTATCTGCTCTTCGTCTCTGTGAACTTCCGTGACCACTTCGAGGAAACTCGTCAGTTTGCAACCTGTGAACTGCTCCCTGTTCTACGACAAGAAACTACTCTGATCCCTGCATCTAACTGTTTGTTCGTCAAGGTAAGGCCATGTACCATAATCATTTTGCGTCCAATTTCTTTTCGTTCAAGACAGTACATGCAAGGAACTAGTCACATGTTCTGAGTTTACATTGGTATTCATAGAGAATTGTTGATCTTTTCTTTTCTGAACTTTCCACAATGCCTGCCTGTTCCATTGGCGGTTGCCCTTCGAAGACCCATAATAAATCAGAAGGTACTATAATGCATGTTTTCCCTAAGACAATAGATCAGATAAGAGAATGGGTCCGATATTGCGGATATCCACCGTCTGAGCTTGAAAGTAGAGTCCTAGAGGTCTTTGCGGACAAGAGGGGTGATCGATACCGCATCTGCAGCAGGCACTTTACCTCTGACATGTACTCCACATCATTGCTAATAAAGAAGAACACACCGCGAGCGAGGCGAAAATTGCTCTCAACCGCTATTCCCACTCTATTCGTCCACATCCCTCCACTGGTGAGTCAAGTTTACGTACTTATCTCTTGGCCTTGCGGTAGTGTGTAGCATTAGCTAACAATAATTTCCCCATTTATGTATCCACTCAATATGAAGGCGGAAGATTCTCCATCCGTGTCGTTATTGCAGTCATCAGCCACTTCAAGCGCCTATCGGGTAATCTTACTTGGCTATTCTGCCACTGACTTGTTTTAGGCATGTAAATCAATAGTTTTAATTTATCGTGTAATTATGTTACCTAATGGTACACCCTTGTACTCGTCCTCTAGTCTTTGTTTTCAGTTATAATTATTGTTATCCAAAATAACGCAAGTACTGTCTTTCAGGGAGATGCTGAGGAGTCCAACGTATTGACGACTACCGTTGATGTCACTCAGATGCTCGAGGTACGTTTCAGGACAGTTCCGTCGCCCTCCTATGTGTCTTCTTTTTTCAATTTTGTGTTCATTACTAATGAAAGTCCTATGTTTCAGGGAGTCGTTGGAGCATTAGTCCAAGAAGAAGGGGGAGCATGCAGTTACGGGTCGGCGCAACAGCTTGCAGAAGTGTGCACCGCAGTTACATCGTCCCTTGATGTTCTTATGCATTTCGAGGTATGGATACTGACAGTTCGATCAAGCCCTAGTAGTTGATGCAGATCTCTGGGTGGTGACACTTCCAACGATCAAGCAAATCGAATCATATTTACATATCCATTATTTATTTTAGACAACTGATCATTTGTGCAGGTCTATTTAGATGAGCCGTTAACGCCTGCACAAAGTTTCTGTTCTTTTTATCAAAATAGAAAACCATACTAATGCAATTACTGTGTTTCAGGGAGTTACTGAAGCATCATCTTCAATAATATCATCAATGGAAGTCTATGAGGAGCCCAAGGTATGGATCTTGACAGTTCCATCTAACTAGATCAACAATGCGTGAATAATTGTCGTTTGAATGTTCTACACAAAGCGTTCATTCGTGTTTTGCTATTGAGATGTACGTGGGTATTGGTCCCCAAGTACATTTTGTGTTTTCGATATTATTATACATACTAATGAAAGTTCTATGTTTCAGGGAGTTGATGGAGCGTCAGTGCGTGATGGATGTGCTTATCATGAAAATGTAGTCGTTGCAGCGCAAGAGGAAGTGGAGACATGCACACACGAGTCGGGGCAACAGCGTCCTGATGTTGAAGTTCGAGGCAAGAAAGTTTCAAAGAAAAGAAAGCAAAAGAAGGTTAGTGTCCTGGTCACTATATTATGTTATTTTTCACTGTTAATAGTTCAATACTGTAAGTTGTGTTTAAACTGAACATCCCTTTTCCAATCTGTCCTCTAGTTGCGAGTGGGTGTACGAACTAGATCTACACAGACAGTGAAGCGAACGAGAGATGTTGCTTGTCAAACCTTTTGGATTTTCAGCCAAGTACTGCACCTACCACTTTCAGGACATGGAAAGTAAGAAAATTGTGAGTTCGGTGGTCGTGCAGGTGTCACAAAGTACATCCTCAGTGGCCATGGAGAAAGTTGGCTTTTTAGCATCATTGCAAGAACTACAATCGCGGGGAATGGTGATCGACCTGATAGCCACGGACAGACATGTTTCAATTGCCAAGACAATGAGAGAAGAGTACAAAAATATAAATCACCAATTTGACGTTTGGCATCTTGCAAAAACAATCAATAAAAAATTGTCGGCTGCAGGTAAAAAAAAAGATATGCAAGGTATTTCACAGTGGTCCAAGTCAATCAGCAACCATCTTTGGTGGAGCTCAAAAACATGTGGAGGGTCGTTGGAAATTCTACTGGAAAAATGGCGGTCAGTAATGCTACACTGTACAAACGTGCACAGCTGGAACACGAACCAACATTTCCACAATTGTGAACATGGCCATTTGTCCACAGAGAAGGCACGGAAGAAGAAGTGGTTGATTCCTTCATCACCCACTCACAAAGCCATTGAAAAGATTGTATTTGATAAAACTATAACAAAAGCTTTGAGGGGACTCACGGAATTCTGCCACACAGGAGATTTGGAGGTGTTCCACAATATGTGCCTAAAGAACAGGCCAAAACGATTGCATTTTGGCATGGAGGGCATGATAAATCGGACTCTTTTAGCGGTCTTGGCACATAACCATAATGTCGGCCGTCAACAAAGTAGGACGACCGGAACTTTAGGGACGCTTCGCTACAATAAGGCCTTCACTAAAAGAAGTAAACAATGGGTGATCAAACCAGTGTTTGAGGATATGCAATATGAGTTTATTGAGAGACTTATTGTTGACGTCCTAGATAGGCACATAAATGGAGTTGTGAACGAACCTGTGCAGGTGACAACTGCATTGCCACCCAACATTGCCTCTGTTCCATGTCCACCTAAAGAAGAGCTCATTGAGAAATACACATCACGGTTTAAATGATTGCAATTTGATTGTCTGTTCTCTCGAGTCTCCTCATGTCGCAGGCCCATTGAATATGTTTATCTATCCAACCTTGTTCATTTGCGCATTAAATTAAACCAAACAGTAATATAAATGATTTTTCCAAAAATATAGAATGTCTCCGTATTTATGGTTCTGTGGGGCAGCAAAGCACGCAGACAAAATGCAAAGATGGAGCGTAAATTTCAAGTCCTGTAAGACGGCCTTACACTGAATGTAGCTAACTAGGAATGTGTGTTCGTTCAAAGTGAAGGTCAGCTGCTTTGATTTTTTCTCGGGTGCCAGAATGGCCCACGACTCAGTATAAGGTTCTATTGTTATTTGACCTTGACAGGCCGGGACCACGTAAGAAACGATAAAGAATATAATTTCAGAAACGAAAGCCATTTCATGTTCGTTCATTAGAAGAAATAAAACGTCGGCATAGAAGGAGTTGTATTTCGGGGCTGCCGTACGCACAGACACAATGGAAAATGCAAATATAATGTAAGTAACTCTTTAGATGAGTTTATACCGCAATTTAATTACTATACAGTAGCTTTAAAGACGGGTTAAGTTGTACTTGTTCATTCTATGTGGCATATTGTTTTGTACCGCGCACTATTTTGGGGAGAACCGTCTCCTTTTACGGAAGCACCTCCAAACCTTCCTCTTTGCTTCTGCTTTCTCTCTCCCTCTCCCCTGCTAGAACTTGTCCACTGTCTGCGACCTCGGTCCTGGGCCCTTCCACTCTCCACCTGCACTCCCTGTCAACCCCTGCACTGGGGGACTGTCTCAGTATCCTACAGCCCCCCCTTGACGTATAAAACCCAGTTGCACTGTCCTAGCTATGAAATAATTTCCAGACCTAATATATAAAATGAATAATTTTAATAAAGATCTGATGGTGAGACTAATTTCCTTTTTTTATGTTTTTCAAATAGATACATCGTCCATTATTGTCTGTGTCACGAGTACCAGACACCGGCGGATGGCTTCTATAGTCGCCAGTTGCTTCTCCGCATGAACAACGTTAGCACCCTGACCATTTTGTGGGACGATCGCCAAGTACAAGTATGCCCTTACGCGGTACTAACGGCTAGATGCAACATACAGGCCGTTGTGGTGCCCTAGTGCCTCGTTGTTGGAATAGCCATGCGATTATCAGTGCGACCGAAGAGCTTATTTTATCGTAAACCAACACCCTGTCTACTGCACATGAACATCGCTTGCCTCAAGACGAAATATTTTGGATCGAGAGCAAATAAAAATTCATTGATCTAAGACCCTGTGTACAGCAAAGGAACATCGTATGCCTCGAAACGAACTTTTCGGAACGTGAGCAAATAAAAATGCAAATCGCTGAATATTCTCAAAACATTTGATGTCAAATAAATGTACTTTGCCAAATGTACAATCTTGCCGTTTGCTTTTAAACCACTGTTTCATATTCCGAATTGTGGCGCTGTATTGTGAGATGATCTAAGACCCTGTGTACAGCAAAGGAACATTGTGTGCCTCGAAACAAACTTTTTGGAACGTGAGCAAATAAAAATGCTAATCGCTGAATATTCTCAAAACATTTGATGTCAAATAAATGTACTTTACCAAATTTACAATCTTGCGGTTTAATTTAAAAGTACAGTTTCATATTCCCAATTGTGGCGCGATGTGTTGTTTGAGCTCATCTGTGTTGATTTCCTGGTTCTGTGTGGAGTCGCGTAGAAGACGCCTGGGCGCGTTTGCCTACGCAGCTCAGTCACGTCACGGATAGAGGCGGGGAATATGAATGTTTTGATCAAGTCTGTTTCAGGGGCGGGGGATTTGATTTAGTGCCGCAAAAGCAGGTGAGCCAGGGCGATGCGGCAAGTGAGAGGATTATCATAAAATGGCGGATGTTTTCGAGTGCGTTAATGGACGAAAAGTCGGGTAAGGTCCATAGGAAAGTTTTCTACGATCTACCGATTTATGTTTAAAAACACATGGCCGAACCATAGGAACAATAAAAAAAAAGTCCCGGAACTATCCTTTAACTCCCCGCTTCAGCACGGGAGCACAGAGTTAATCACTTAAATAGAGCGCCACGGTGAGGCGCCCTCCACAAACGCACATTTATTTTCCTCACCCTGGGCATTGCCAGAGCTAAAGCTGGACCTGATTATGCTCAAATAAAAGTTGGGGGGTCTTAGCTCCTACATTTACATAGTTCCAGTGCTGATGTTAGGATTACTTTCTGCTGAGTAAAACAAAAGATAATTACAAAGTGATTTCCTCTTTTTAAATTGTAAATATGTCATGGGAACACTAGAGTGCTACCAGCCTCAGACATCCGAAATTACCTAAATGAAAATCCAGCGTATTTGCTCCACAGCAATAAACCCTCTGGCCTGCTTTATGCTATTTGCTCTCAACTGCTACGTTGCAAGCGGCTTGGGGCTCGGTGGACTACCTGAGAAAGACCTGATACCGGAGAACAAAAATTATTTCTCAAAACTTGAGTGAACATTGAAAACCTTGTGACAACTTTAGAACCTAATTGTTGGACAATACTTGTGATGTAATCACATTGCACACATGCACTTTTTATTTGCCTCATGTATGAAATGTTTCTTATCTTTGTGCCACTGTTTTTTTATCTATTGAATCGAACTTTGTACTGTTTTATGCATTTTTATTCTGTAATTGTTGTTTATGGATAACTTGTTTCCGAATAAACTCTTTGAATTTGAAAACCAAATGGATATAGTTCTACTTTTATAGCCAGTAATCAAGCATTTCAGAATTGTTGTCACTTTCGAAATTTGCAGAAGATGTGTGTTGTGATGCACACACAAAATCGCTGCATACTGGAAAGCCTGAGACTAACTTGTATCCAGTAGCACTTTCCCTTGAAAGATACACATTTGCTATCAAAGCACGGAGAACTTATTGGAAGTGTTTTCTCCCTTCGTCCTTTGACCTAATTATATATTTATTTAAGTTTTATATAACGCGGCCCTGCCATTTAAGGATCTCTTTGGAGCATCAGAGCCTGAGAAGATAAGGGAGAGAAGGGCCAGAGGAGGATGGAGACAGGGAGCAAAGTACAAATTAGATTGAAAATGAGAAAAAGCCTTGAGATTGTCAGGCGGAATCTATATTTTCTTCCTTGTGAAGATGGTGGGGCTGTGAGTTCCAGAGGATGGAAGATTAATCAACAAATCACTGTACTTCCATAATCTTGCAGTATTAATTTGCAAAGATTTATAATCCAGACTTTTGGTATGACTAATTACTTTATTTTTAAATAAATATTTTACATTTTATTGAATCAAAGCATATACAGTGGAGTACCAAGGCGAGTACAATGGATCCGGGAAACAACACAACTCGGTCTGGAAGAAGAAGAATGTGTTCATACACAAGATAAAGAACCATTGCCTTGACATTCAACAAGAACATATACTCCAAAAGTGCAATCCAGTGCCCCTTTTAAAGAACACATATGGATAGAAACACAAGGTGCAAGAAGGTCAAAGACAGACAGACGCGGGGCAGCTAAACCACAAAACTACAGGTATCAACCATAGTCATATGTACAGCCCATTGAAGGCCCTCCAAACAGGATTACATTTACCAGCATTTGCTGTGGTTCTTTGACCAAGAAACCGCTCTTCCATGTCAACCAATGCTGACCAGTCATGCTACAACCACTCCATCTAGTTAACTATTTCATCACCTTCACAGTTTCATGTGTTAATATCCCAGCAAAAATATTGCCATACTAAAATATCGCCATATATATGCAGCGATATTAAGGCATGGAACCTGTGGGCGACACCCCCGCAACTCCTGCATTATTTTTAAAGGAGCGGGGACACCCCCGCAACCCCTGCTCCCAAACTCCCCCAAAATTATCCCCACCAAAAATATCTCCTATGGCCGTTCCAGACGACCAGACGATACAGCGATACGGCGATATTTTTAGTGGGGATAATATGTAGTGATACCCACCTTCACCCACAATATTCGTTGGCTCAGCAATTTCCCATTTAATACCAGCTAGACCTGACGTTGATTGCTTTCTCCTTTGCTGTTCATCTGTGTTGCTCCACATTGCATTTCTTTAAGAAGTATTTACCAAAATCCCCAAAAATGATAAGCTGAAATTTACAAAGCATGTGACATGTACAATTTATTGGAAGATGGTCTTTCGATGCACAGACAGAGAACAATACTCTACCCAGGACAATCCTGCAGGTATGCACCTTGCAGAAGAAGTAAATGAATAATAGACTGTGAGCCAGGCTGCGATAAGTCAAAGGAGGGCCATTAACTGGGGGCATTGGAAGAACCAGAGCTTAGCAAATGCCTTAAATCAAATGTTGCCAAGTGATTTTAAACACATGTGGCCAGGCGTGCTCCTAAAAAGTAGCACACTTTACAGCTATGCAGCAGATCATGTAGCAAGCACTCTGAAATGGAGCAGCAGCCTCATGCAGTTCTGTAACTGTGTATGAGGCTGCTTGAGTATTGTGGAAGGGCCTAAAGACCCTCAAAAGGGTGGGTGCAATACTACATCTTTACACCCTAGCAGCGTCAGGGGGTCTCTCCCTAAATGTTATTTGCAGAGATTACATTGATAAATGCTATCAACCTTTCTGGACTCACACACAGCACTTGAACAGGTACCCCGGCTTCACATTTGGATGGGAATAGGGCTTCCGTAGGTTGGAGGCTTCACATACATGCCTGAGACCCTCCATTCGTTCTCACAAATTCACCTCCTAGATGGAAGGTCAGTCTGAAGATCCTAAATTCTAGGTTCTCTGCTATCTCACTGTGGATTCTTTGCACATCCACATGCTCTGATAATGGAAGCCAACAGTTTCATAAAATATATTCCTCCATTTACACAGGGAATGCCACCATGAACATGTGGGCTGCCGCCATGCTAGGTTGCTGCTTCAGAGGAGCCAGTACTTTACACATTCTCCTTTTCATCAAATTGTCAACTACTTAACTGATCGTCAATTATTGATAGAAATGATGGACAACTTTCAATTTCTATGGGATATTGTGCTTAGGAGAATATGACTCAAAGATTCTGACGTCACATAGATGCAAAAATGGAATGGCAGATTTACCTGTTAGAGATATTTATTTGAAAACATGAACAAGAAAAAAAAAAGAATCAAGAAAAGACCAACAGCAGTATGTTAGTTAAAGGTGCATCACGTTTCCTTGTCTGTACAGAATGTCTCCTTCCATGAAGTTGTAAAATTGAAAAGATGGAAAGGAAGAACGACTCAGTGGCTGGTTTCCCCTCTTGCCTTCTCTGGACAATTCAGATATTTTGCAGCCATCCAATCACTGCTACTATGCACACCCAACCTTAAACATATAAGCGTCTGAGGCGATTGCACAGTTTCCTCTACTGTCTGTGATTCGCCAACCTCTCCTTTGAGCCAGGCGAATTTCCACAATTATTTAGACTTTCAAGAAAATTGCTATAAATAGGTTTCCTTTCCACATTACAAATCCTTATTTTTCTGCATTAACTTAAATTTCTAAAATACAGAGAAGGTGCAGCATGCTGAATAACATGTGTTTGGGAAGGAATGACACACAGCATAAGCTAAATTTGATAATGCTTATTTCTTCCTGATTGGTCCGTTCATGGGCTTTACCGCTGTGTTAACGCTTGCTGTCTCAATGCATTAAACTGCCCTGATGTGGCTGCTGCCTGCTCCCCCACTCTGTCCCTTAAATTCTGACTCCACTGCCTTCCTCCATCACCAGCTTGTCCACCTCCACTGTCAGACTCCTGCACTTCTTGACTTGTGTCTCTCGACCAGCCCCATCTTGCACTCCAGCTCTCGCTGGCCTTCATGTGCTGCACTTCCAGAGTACTTTTTTCTTTTGCAGTCGACTTTGTTATTTCATTCTGCATACGTTCAGCCCACTTCTCCCCAAACTGGCCTGCATTACTACACTGAGATCCTCCATCAATGCCACTCATTATGAGGAACTAATCTATAAACCCTTCAATTTAAGGTGTTGCTTTACCTTGGGCTGCGAGTTGGCCTCAGGCTATTGCTGGCTGCTACAGCATTCCTCTGTGGTTATTGCTTGAACTTGATTCACACAATAATGGTGAAAATTTGGATGGTCTGTGGGAATGGTTGAACAGAAACATCACTAACTAAATATCACAAATAAAGGTAACCAGTGGACTTTACCCGTTGGTGCAAAGGATGGGGGACTGAGTTTTACAAAATGAGTCTGAATATTGTGTAGCCATGGATTGCTTTTAATGACATCTATTTATGGCATATTGTTACATTTCTAGTGGTTGATTCATTTAGAGAGAAGTGTCAATTATTCAATAGCCCCCACCAGGACAACACCCAACAATCTAGGACAAGGATCAGACTGAATACTTTGCTTTTTATTTAAAATAATAAATCAAGGAATTAAAAGTGTTTCACTAACATCCAAAGCTGGATAAGTCACCCTCCATATATCAAATAAAACCTGCATGATGTTGTCTCGCCAAGGTTTTCATTATAATTCACACAAACATCCACAATATAGACACTATTAGACATGAATTGTTTGGTTAAAAAAGATTACACAGTTCTTAGGATGAAGTTTGGAACAAAACCATTCATTTATTTTTCTCTGAGACCATTGAAAAGTATTTGGCCTCAGAAAAATATTGCCCCTAACTTATGACTCTATATTTCTAGGACTGGATTAAATCTAAAATGGTGCACAGTATCTTGTAGGGAAATCTATGCAAAATAAAAGGATGCAAAGAAAGAAAAGCACCATTTTGAAAAAAAAACATGTCAGCTGCAGCCTGCGCACAGCATCTGAACAATGACACATGCATACAGAGATATCAAAAATAAGTTGTGACAGGAGCTAGGTTGCCAAGAGAAAATTGTAATGTTGCCTGTTTTGTGGAAATATGACAGAAAGATGGGAAAAATAAAATGTCTTTTAAAGGCTGAATTTCTGAATCAAGCAGCAGCTTTGGACCTAGAAGGAAAAGGTGAAAACAGCCTCCAACAAGTTACAGGGTGTGGGAGATGCTTTCCGAGCAGACAAAAGTGGCTTTGAAAATCAACTATAAAAAAAATTCTTGGAGTTGGTTCTCAGGATACATTTTGGGTAATAAAAGCAAATCCTTCCCCTTACCACTTCCAGCTGTTACATGGTCTTGATAAAAGCGTCATAAATACATTGGGCCTCATTACACGGAAGGCGGTAACCATGGCGCTATTAGCGCCTTGGTTGCTGCCGGTAATTTACTGATCCCGCCATGATGAATGGCGGAATTACTGCCCCATTCCAAGGTTGGCGGGGCGGTGATTCCCCATTCACCATTGGCCCTTCCCCATTCACATTTGAGCCCCTATAGGGCTCAATGGAAATGGGGAAGGTGTCAATTACGGTACCGCAAATTGCGGTGAAGTAATTGCCTCCAAGGTCCCTTTGCGGGTCCCGTCCTTAACAGCTGGTAAAACCAGCCGTTAAGGTAGGGACCAGCAAAGGGACCTCGTAGTAGGGTGGTAAGGGATTACCGGCACCGGTGCCCTTACCGGTGCTGGTAATCCCTTACCGCCACCCGTGTAATGAGGCCCATTGAATTAAGTAGTGGTCTACTCTACAAATAATCACAGCTCACCATTAGCTAGGTCTTTACATAAAGATGCGGCTCATACCTTCGAAGACTGGATGTCTACCAAAGGGGCATCCAGATCCTGGGATCATTCAATGGGGTGGGACTGAAGTCATAAATGGCCCTGCCAGCTCTCTACTTCAAACAACTCCTGTTTTGGCGACCAGGCCTCTCTGAGTCAAAGAATGATCCCCAGCCTTCATCTGCAAGAGGAAATGACACCAGATACTTTGTTACCATGCAGAGAAAGTGGGGATGCTTTGACAAGAGACTTATCGACCAAATATTCTATCCACTTCCAAGCCCCTAAAGATGTCAAGTCCTGATGAGATTTTGGAACTATTCTGTGAACCATGTTACTAACCGACCACCTTATAGTCCTCCAACAGCCCGAACTTGAAACACTTAAAACAGTGTCGACAAGCCCTGATATGAGCCATACATTCAATCATAGCTCATCACGAAACATTATAATAACTGGATGCTTTTAGTACTGTAAAAACAAATGTTAACATCAAATCCTTTGTGATGTTTCAAATTCACAGTTTATCTTACCTCTGTTCACCAAATATTGTGGTCGCATTTTTAAACACAAATGTAATTGTCTAAATGTTCTCAATTTGTCTATTTTTCTACAATAAATTTGTTTTTACTCTATTTCTGTGCACTACTGGTGTATTCTAATTATGTTACACTAGGCTTTAGAATCTTGTCTACAACTGCCCCAGCGCTATCAGGGAGAGGTAGCCTTTGACACAGTTTCTATTCTATTGATACTGTCATAAGCCTCAAGAGTCGGGCCCCCGTTAACAAAAAAGAGGGCACTATAGCCTTTGTTTTTTGTCGAATTATCCAAGATGACATCACGTAAAATGGAAGGGAAACCGAGTATTGAAGTCACTCCCATTAGACTAACCTCTTTTATAAAATGACCAATGACTAAGATGGAGGTTGTTTAGAGTGATGTCAATTTTGGAACCCTGCCAAGCACATACATCTACCAATTACATTAGATAAATTATAAAGGGATATTTAAAAGGGATGAGCGAGCAGATCCGGCAAGCTATCGCCCAGTGGCACTACTAGACTCATGCTCAAAAATATTTTGTAAACTGTTTTTAAACAAACTAACTCGCTGGACTAATACATCTAAACGACTTTGTCCTCTTCATACTGGGTTTAAGCAGGGAGTGGGAACCTTAACGACCTGCACATCAGATATAGGTGGTCAATTTGGTAAATTGTTATATATAGCTTCAATTGATTTATCAACGGCCTTTGATGACATCTATATCTCACTTATTTAGCAGAAATGAACAAAGTGGGGCATTGATCAAGGGTTTCTGAAGCTGATTCAGCTATCATATACTGGAAACTCAGTTAAAGTTAGGTTAACCGTGCTGGGGGACTAATCAAGGGATAATACACTAGAAAAGGAGTGTGCCAAGGTTGTGTCCTTGCCCCTACCCTTTTCAACTTATATCTGTCTGATTAATAGGAGTCAAGCAGGCAATGGGTTAGTTATGTCCCGAAATGGACAGGGTTACAGGTGAACATAATAGCCTATGTGGATGATCTTGTATTGATAGATCATACTCTGGGGGGACTTCAACATGTATTGGATGGGGTCGAGGGATACCTGAAGGTTAACGACTTGATGCTAATTCCCGCTAAATACTACATTATGCATTGCATAACGAGGTTAAAGAAAAAAAGATGAACACATGAAGATTGAATAAGATCCCTATCAGTAAAGTGACTTCAATAAGTTCTTTGGGTTACATCATATCAATTTTATATTTGCATTTATAGCAGTGTACACAACCCCCAGGCATCTAGGCTCTAGTTACAGTAAGTGCGATGTGACAGTCTACAAAGTGCAAGACCACCCATAAAGGTTACAAAATATGGGTGGCTCTTGAAAGTATATACTGGCAGCACCACACCTCATGTTACGGGGGGCTACCGCAGTTATACAGGTAAGCATACATATAATTTTGGTTCGGGTGCACAATCTGGCAATGCCACGCCTTATGGTACGGGGGCTACTTTAGGTGTACATGTGAACATACAGACAACTTTGGTAAGGCTGCACAATCTGGCAAAGCCACACCTCATGGTACGGGGGCTTCTTCAGGTGTACAAGTGAGCATGCAGAAAACCTTGGTAAGGGTGCACACAAATTACATCACTTGTGAATTAACACAGACAGTGGTGAAGATTGTGAGTAGTCATAGGATAATACAGTGTGAAAATTACATTAATTTGATTTTGATTTTGAATATTTATACCGCACGCCGGATAGACTTAACTGTATAAAGGCGCAGATGACAACAGACCACAATAACATAGGAGTGGCCGACAGATGTGAATGAAACCTCCAGTAAGCTGACCTAGTCCTATTTAAACAGGAAGGTTTTAAGCGCCTTCCGGAACTGAAACAATGTCTGGCAGCCCCTAATCTCCAAAGGTAGCTCATTCCACATTCTAGGCTCGAAAACCCCAAATCTCCTCTCACCTCTGGAAACACACACTGTGCGAGGAACACTCAGCAATAGCTGCTGCCTGAGCGAAGAAACCTTGAAAGGTTATAACGACAAATTTTAGAGTGAAGGTACTCCAGGGCCATTCCGTTTAGACAATTGAAACCACTTACATTAATGATGATGCAAGCTAAAGGCTACATACAATGGATTGTTGACAGGCATAGAGTAGTAAAGTGCAAAACATGACATTACTGATGTGGGCTAAGGGCTACATGAAAAGGATAGTGTTTAGGCAAAGTGTAACAGGGGATTTACACATTGGTGGGGAAAAGTAAAGGTGCAGTAACATATTCCAGCAGAGCAGCAACAGAGTGGCTCAGGTATTGGACAATAAAACACAAGGGCAATAGAAGATAAGTAAATGGAAATATGGGTGCAGACAATGGTAGATGCAAAGAGCAGAGACAAAATAAAATCTCACGCCAGCAAGCTGTACCAGTGGGGCTGGGGAAACTTCAACTGTGCGCTAAGAGAGACTAGAGTTCAATCACACAATCAATTCCAGAATGTCAAGGTAGTCAGTTGCTAGATGGTAGATGGAGTGTAGAGAGCAGTGGATGCAAAGAGATGATTGGCCGCAAATTCGCACCAGGTGGCTGGGGGATACAGCATCCGATGGAATGGTTGGTATCAGGGAACATGGTTCGCATATTAGATGCGAGGAAGAGTGTACTGGATAGTAAATGCATGTGCTAACAGTACACCTGTTGGTAGAGCCACACCTAGCGTGATTGTAGGTTAAGTCAGCTATGCAGCATATTGGGGCATTGATTAGACATGGATAGGAAGTTTGTGGCTGCTGAGTCAATTTTGCAATCACTTTGGTCAGACAATTAAGAGAGGGTCAGACAAAATCAGTGTGGGCAACAAGAGGAGATGCGAGAATGAGGTTGACAAGTGGGAAGGGGATGTTGGAGAAACTGGTGAAAACAGGAATGATGGGTTATGCTGCATGAAGCTGTATTACCTGTCAAACAGGGAAGTGGTGGCGGAAATGTTAAAGCTGCATTGAGCCTTGGAGGTGGGTAAGAGCCAAGAGGGCCCATCAAAAGCCCAGAAAGGCCAAGACTTGGGTTCCAGGGGGATTCCAGGCAGCCTTAAATTGAGGCCTTTAGTCAGGGCCGGCTTCACCTTCTGGCTCAGCCAGCCCTTGCTATTCATTGATGCCCGTATTGAATGGAAGCTACATGTGCTCAGGGGTGACTGCTGGGCTTGCAAGCCCACAAGGACTTGCAAGGACAACGTGATGGCCATCTTTGCATGCAGCCTCGGTTCATCCAAGTGCTGCTGGCTTGCAGATGTGGGTGTTTGGGCCTCCACACAGAACTGCTATCCAGAGCAGTGATCCTCTTCACATGCCAAGACAGGGATTACAGGCAACCTTAAGTCTAGGCTAAAATAGAAATATATAAAGAACGATTGAAAGGAAAGCACCATCGTGCATTTCAGTGACTAAGGTCCTTAGACGGCAACTGTGTGCCTACTCTTTGCTTCCACTAATAGAGTATTATAAGGTAAAGGTGACAGCTATGATTATATTTGGGTGTTGATTAGTTACATTAAAGCACAGAAACATGTTTGACCAAATGGATGAGAAAATATTGAAATTAATACTGTCTCTCCCTAAATCACTTTCAATAAGCCTGATTAGATTGTAATTAAAGCAGGCAAATAAACCTGCATTGCGAGCCTATTTGTACAAAAACTTAACGAAATCCCCGGCTTCATGCCCTTTTTTAGTGCAGTTTCACAAGAGATGTTTAGACTTCCTATGGTAAATCGAGTGCAATGGGACAGAGTTTAACTATATAAGGAAGAGAAAGATAAGATACTGGGACGGATGGTCAGGCTTAAGAGATGTGAATATGTTGTAATGGTATAAAGAGAGAAAACAGTTCTATTTGCCTTCGGCTGCCTTCAGCTGCAACTCCTCAGAGGTGTTCTACCTCTTCTTACCTTCTCCCAGAGGCTCAATGTCTCCAGAGCCCTGGTTCTCTCCAGACTCGACTACAGAAACAGTCTCTTTCTCAATCTTCCTGCTTCTTCTCTACGACCTCGTCAACTTATCCAGAACAGAACCGCAAGACTTATCCTTGGCCTCAAGCCCATGGACCGCATCTCTCTGGCACTGAAATCGCTCAACTGGCTCCCAGTGGCTTCAAGGATCAAGGGCAAGTCCCTCTGCATAGTCCACAAGGCTTTCTGGGGTCGGGGCCCTTACTATCTACAACGCTCTCTTCCCAAATACTCTCCTTCTTGAGCCCTCCCCTCTGCCTCCTCCAACTCTCTGCGGGTGAACCGTTTTTCCAAACAGAGATTTGGGGTTAGACCCTTATCCTCTGCAGGTGCCTCCCTCTGGAACAGCCTCCCTGAGCCAGAACTCCTTAAATTCCGGATACTCCTCAAGGCCTTCCGATTCTCTTCAATCCTTTTTGCTCCCTCTCCCCTGCTAACCTCCTCTCCACTTGCCTCTTTCCCTCCTTCATTTCCTTCCCAACCTGCTCAGCTCACTGACTGGTTGCCTGGCGCACCTCCAGAGCCCTACATGTCCCAGGCACCCCGACCAGTCCTGCACTTGCCTCCGGGCCTCTGCACTTTGTTTGGCACTACTGCAATATGCTCCATGAGAGAGGCAAACACTCTGTACTTAACCCTGGTCCCTGCTGGACTGGGCACACTTGTCCCCCTCCCCCTCCCTTGCACTTCCTGACTCTGCGCATTTGGACAACCTTGAATGTATTAGGCCTAGCAAGTCTGTCCGTACAGTCTTCCCTCTGTCTCCCCTACATAGCTTTGTTGTGCGTGTAATACATTTGCACTGCAGCAATTCATATTTAAACCTGCTAAAATGGCCGCCGAGTGAAACCGGGCTTGTGTTTGCCCCATGTTGCCTGGACATCTTCAATTCCCATTGTATTGGCTGCCTGCTAGGCTTTTAGCCAAGCCACACTGCTAGGCCCTGAAGACCCTCGCGCATGGAAACAAGAACAATCACCATACACAAACTGATACGACAGACACGAGTTTCAATTCCAAAAATCTAGGGTTTATTGCAAAGCAAATATTCTCAGTCGGCCGACCGGGTCTCACGTCTCGCAATGTGTGTCACCCAGAACTCGTGAGATGCAAGAGAGCGAGCATTCTACAACAGTCTCATATATAAAAAAAAGACAATGGTACAATCTGTTTTTGACACATCAAAACCCGCCCATAATGTATCTTCTTGAGCTAGACTTTGGTGATTAACAATTATGACAAATATGACACGGTATTTCTTAATCTATATTACTTGGTTTAGCAACAGTTGCAATTTGCAGGGAGCAGACATGTTTCTTTCTTATGGAGAACATAAAAGACTTGTTTAGCGAGCAAACTGTGTTCTCTGGATGGACACATTCCAAAGCATGCTATCGTCTAGTTTCTATTCGTGAACTAGGGGTCAGCCTGATCTAAGACGGACCCAAAAGGGGGCCGCTAGAAAAGTATAATTCATGCCTTTAGCGGCCTGTTTCTGCAGTTTCAGTCGTGAATTTCCCCCGTCTCACCTGAGTCCGCTTCTTGTAGGATCCCGCGGGGAGATTCTTCTTGCGCACGGATCGGGTTTTATACAAGCCCGCTCAAGTCTCTTCTGACTCCAGCGTGCGTTCACTGTTCCAGGATCTCAGGGACGTCCAGGAAAGGAGGAAGCGTACACAAGGGGTACGTGGAATCCAGGAACAAGGTGAAGAGGAAATGGTGGAAGGAATGGGAATAAGGATCCAGGAACTTAGGATAAGGAATAGTTTGCAAGCTACGAGACACATGTCTAGTCACTACCTGATGATAGCATTGAGACGCGCGGGGCCGCAGTGGTGTGGCCTATTGGTAGGATGTACTACGTCCGCCGTGAAGGCTGGTGTGAGGCGTGCTGCGATAAGGACCAGGAAGTCCAGAAGGGGCACATTCTGTGATTCATGATAGCATTCCTCCTCCGAAAACCTGTTCCACCAGGTTTGCCCGGGTGTATGAGATGATATCTTCTGAGTAGTCGAGGAGTTTTCAGATTATATATTGGTTCCCAGGTTCTTTCACTTGGAGGGTATCCTTTCCACTCGACCAGATATTGAAGTTGTCCTCGTCTATACCTGGAATCGCATATTCTTGATACCTCATATTCCAGTTGATTGTCCACTAGCACGGGGTTGGGTCTGCAGAATTTCCGGGAAGATTGGACATAAGGTTTTGTAAGGAAGTGTGGAAAACTGGATGAATCTTCTTCCAGGAATCATTTAATTTGAGCCGGAAGGAGACTGGATTTATGTTCTCCTTTATGGAAAAGGGGCCATAGTAACGGGGGGCTAGTTTGTTTGGTCGTAAATGACGAGGCAGTAGTTTCGAGGACAACCAGACCTGATCACCGACGGCATAAGAGGGACCTGGCCTTTGTTTGATGTCCGCAAAATGGTTTGCGTGAGTCTGGGCTTCTTGTAGGTCTTCCTTGGCATCCTTGTGGACATTGATGAGAGTGTCAATCCTGGAATGAACTGTTGGTACATGTGTGGGCTGTGGTAGAATGGAAGGCAAGACTGAAGGGTGGAAGCGTTGGCTGCAGTAGAAGGGGCTGGTCTTAAGTGCCGAGTGATCAGAGTTGTTGTAAGCGAATTCTGCCACAGGTATAAGGAGCGACCAGTCATCTTGCACCTTGGTAGCGAAACAACAGAGGTACTGATCCAGGGTCTGGTTCACACGTTCCGTAGCTCCGTTAGTCTGTGGGTGATAACCCGATGAGAGAGCATGTTGCATTCCTAAAAGTCGACAGAGATGTTTCCAAAATTGAGAGATGTATTGAGGACCTCTATCAGAAAAGAGCTTGGAAGGAAGTACATGAACACGAAATATGTGCTCTAGGAAAATGCCAGCGAGTTCTGAGGAAGATGGCAATTTGCGCAATGGTGTGAAATGGGCCAGGTGAGTAAACAAATCTATGGTGAACATTATCCTCGCAAAGCCCCTAGACGGCGGCAATTCCACAATAAAGTCCATAGCTATGCACTCCCAGGGTCTAGAAGGTAGTGTAGGTTGCAGTAGGAGACCTGTCGGTTTCTTATTGTCATGTTTGTTCTGATTGCAGACTGCACAGGCTTGAATGTATCGTTGGACGTCAGTCTTCATCCTCGGCCACCAAAATTGTCTCTGTATGAGATGAAGGGTATTGGTAACACCACGATGTCCAGAATGCAGAGTGTCATGGCAGAGGTTGATAATCTTTAGTTGTAGTCTGTGTGTGGGAATGACCAAGGTCTTGGACTTGAACAAATATCCATCTCTAGAGTTAAGTTTCCATCGGTTCTTTCCTGTGAATTCTTTCCAGGTTTCAGAAGACTGGGTTTGCGTTCTAATCTCTTCCAAGAGACTGACTGCTTGGGCTACATAAATTGTATGGGGAAACATCCTTGGGTAAGCCCGATCTTCAGGAGTTTCATAGTCAGGATGCCGAGATAGGGTATCTGTGATTATGTTCTGTGATCCGGGAACATGATGGATGTGGAACTGGTACTGGGCGAAGAAAAAGGCCCAATGGGCTTGTCGGCTATTTCTACATTCCATAGATTGCAGCACTTGAACATTTCAATGGTCCGTATGGACCTGGACAGGATGTTTAGCACCCAGAAGTAGATGACACCATTCAGTGAAGGTTTGGCGGATCGCCAACAGTTCCTTTTCTAAGACAGAGTAATGGGTCTCTCTAGGAGTCAGGGTCCATGAGAGATAAGCAATAGGGTGTTCTAATTTATCTTCGAGTTCCTGCTTTAATACTGCTCAAATGGCGTTGTTAGAGGCGTCCGTCTCCACTAGGAATGGTTGATTAACATCAGGTTGAGCCAGGATAGGAGCTTGTGTGAATTCCTTCTTCAATCATTGAAAGGCTTGGTCTTGGGCTGAAGTCCAGAGGAAGGGTGTATCTTTCTTCAATAAGAGGATAATGGGTTGAACTATCTCAGAAAAAGATGGAATGAATTTCCGATAGAAATTGGCAAGCCCCAGAAAGGATTGAATTTGTTTTACAGAAGTGGGGGCAGGCCAAGATAGTATTGCTTTTACCTTAAAATGGTCCATTCCTATCCCTTCTGGACTAAGGACGAATCCTAGATAATGAACAGAGGTGACATGAAAAAGGCATTTCTTGGGTTTAGCCAGGAGTTTATGTTCACATAGTCATTGTAGAACCGCATTCACATGCTCTTCATGTTTTTGAGAGTCCTTGGAGTATATCAAGATATCGTCCAGGTAAACGATGATGAACAGAAACAGCATGTCAGAAAAGACCCTATCCATGAAGCGTTGGAAAACTGCGGGGGCATTTGCGAGCCCGAAGGGCATAACCAAGTATTCAAAGTGACCAAAGGGTGTTCTAAAGGCCGTCTTCCACTCGTCTCCTTCCCTGATACGGATCAGATGATAAGCTCCTCTGAGGTCCAACTTAGTGAAGATTACAGCTCCTCTCACCGCTTCCAAGATATCCGAGATTAAGGGAAAGGGGTAACAATCCTTGAGGGTGCATTGATTCAGCCCACAATAATCAAGACAAGGTCTAAGTTCTTTAGTGTCTTTTTTGGGAACGAAAAACAATGAGGCGCCAGCTGGAGATTTGGATGGTCTTATGGTGCCATTTTCCAGATTGGTGTCCAAGTATTCTTTAAGGGTCTTCTTTTCTGGTTCGGAGAGAATGAACATCCTCCCAAAGGGAATTACTGCCAAAGGTTCTGTATCTATTGCGCAGTCTTCAGGCCTGTGAGGGGGTAGGGCCTTGGCTATAGCAGTTGAAAATACATCAGCATAGCCCTGGTAGGCTTCAGGAACCTGTACGACGTTCAAAACCATAAGTGGGCCTTGTTGATCTGTTGGAGTGTTTTCTGATGGTATCAAGGAAGGATCCTGGGATAGACAACGTGACAGGCAAAACTCAGAGCCAAGAAACAAAGATCCTGCTGCCCAATTGATGTATGGATTGTGCTTCTGCAACCAGGGCATGCCTAGTACCATGGGGTATTGGGCTGATTTGATGATGTCAAGTTTGATCAATTCCTGGTGATGGTTTATTGAAAGTTGTATTTCCTTGGTCTGTAAGGATATGGGTCCTGAAGTGAGAGGTCTTCCATCAATTGCCTCCACAGGTTGCATTATACCCCGTGCTTCATATGGAATACGGTACTGAAAGACACAATCTTGATCAATGAATATTCCCATTGCCCCACAATCCACCAGGGCGAGGATGGGGTAAGTCTCATTCTTCGATAATGATAAGAAGGCTCATAGAACCACTAAGTTGTTCTGTCCAGGAGAGTTTAAGGATGGAATGGATGTGGAGCAAACATCTCTCTCTCGACACCTCGCTCCATCTAGGATCGGGAGCTGGCGTTTCCCGAATGCCGTGGAGGAGCTAGAGGACATTCTCTAACCAGGTGTTTATCTGAGGCACAATACATGCACAAACCCGTGGGGATCCTCCTCATCCTTTCTTGTGGGGATATGGGTCCGCGAAAGGCTCCTATTTGCATGGGTTTCTGGATTACAGTCAGGGGCTGGAGTAGGGAATTCTTCTGGAAGGGCACCTTAGTCTTCTTTCTCTCTGCCTTTCTTTCCTGGATACGAAAGTCTATCTGCATGGCTAGATCCATAAGAGCCTGGAATGAACTTGGACGAGCCACTCTGGCTAATTCGTCTTTTATTTCCTCATTTAGACCCCTGCGGAAGAGAGTGAAACTTGCTTCTGAGGACCAATCCGCTTCCTTGGCCAACTATTTGAATCTTGTGACATACGTTGGCATGTCCTAGTATCCTTGCCGAAAGTCAAGTAGGCGTTGCTGGGCACTATAAACCTGTTCTGGGCGGTCAAACATGGTATTGAGGGCCTGTATGAACCCGTCATAACCATCCAGGAGGGCATCTCCAGAGTTGACTTAGGGAGTAGACCAAGTCAATGCATTCCCGGTGAGGTGCAAGATTATAAAGCCCACCTTTGCCCTGGGAGTTGAAAAATAATAGGGTTTAAAGGTAAAATGAACCAAGCAGGAGTCCAGGAATCCACAAAGGGTTTTTACAGACCCATCGTACTTGTCTACAATGCCACCCAGTAAAACACTCTCTTTTGTTGCAAAATCGCGAGACAGAACAAGTTGCTTTAATGTGGCGTTCTCCGCCTTTAAATTCTGCACCTTGGTCATTAGTTCTTGCATGCCACGCATAAGATCCTGAGCAGCCTTTTCCATGTCGGTCGTTTGGCATCTCAGACTGTCCGCTTCTTGTAGGATTCCGCGGGGAGATTGTTCTTGCGCACGGATCGGGTTTTATACAAGCCCGCTCGAGTCTCTTCTGACTCCAGCGTGCGTTCAGCGTTCCCAGGTCTCAGAGATTCAGGACATCCAGGAAATGAGGAAGCGTACACAAGGGGTATGTGGAATCCAAGAACAAGGTGAAGAGGAAATGGTGGAAGGAATGGGAATAAGGATCCAGGAACTTAGGGTAAGGAATAGTTTGCAAGCTACGAGACACAAGTCTAGTCACTACCTGATGATAGCGTTGAGACGCGAGGGGCCGCAGGGGCATGCCCTATTTGTAGGACGTACTACGTCCGCCGTGAAGGCTGGCGTGAGGCGTGTCACGCGAGACGGCCATGTTGGGAGTATCAAGGAATGCAAGCCCCGCTGCGATAAGGACCAGGAAGTCCAGAAGGGGCGCATTCTGTGATTCAAGACAGTTTCAGCAAGACCTGCTGGCACGTGGCTTTGTGATTAAATGCCTCTCTGCTCGCCTTCAACGACCTGTGAGGGAGAAAAACAATGTAATTCTGTACTGCTTGGCATCGCTGTCTGGGCCGGTCTCTGAAAATGTAACTTGTGGCCTTGCTTTATATTAGAGAAGAATGAAATGAAATACATGTTGCAAAGCGTTTGAACAGAAAGGCAAGGAAAGCAAATGGTGGATCTAGAGACAAAATGGACGCTCTATGGTTATACTGATGATTCTGTTATTGGCGATGTAGGGCATATGATGCGATGGTTTACGGCCAACATAATATACCATCTATGCTTTGGTAGGGGTATTTCTAGACTCACAAACCCTCCTTTTGGCCATAAACCAAGAGCATCAAACATACATCGCGTCTTCCTCTGACCATGTGTATAGCTCTGAGCTATCTATACTACTATAATCGTCATCATCAATATTAATCGACATTAACTCTTTCATAGTTTGTGTTTCGTTGTTTGCATTCGTATCCAGTTTTGGAGTTCTTTTCTCTGTTACCATGTGTACGCATTCATCATTTATTTCAGAACACATAATTGGCAGGCAGTGTATGCAACAACAACATGTCATGAAGATTCCGAGTATCGTTACTAAAATTGCCATTAGTTTCCATCCCCAAGAGCGCAGTAACTCCCAAAACCAGGAGCTTATATTCAGTTCCTAACCACCTGTCGGGGTATGAAGGTCAGAGCTCAGAATGTGTAATTTCTTTATTGCCTCAAAAATTGTAGGGGAGGAGTCACTTACAAATACGCAGCACGCTGACCCCACAATTTTGCAAACAACTCCACAGTCGGCCAAAATTATATCAAGAGCCATTCTATTTTGAAGTGTCATTAATCTAACTTCCTTTCTTCTAGGGTCATATTATACAATATATCGGTCGTTCCATGTATCTTTTTTTCTAAAATTCTGGACAATCTTCTTATATTCCAGGAGTTTATTGCTTGGCCCCAAAATGGTATAAATGATTTTGCTATATCTTCCACAATTAATCCTGCTTCATCATCCCGCCGGTGCCTTGATCTAAATAGTTTTGATATAACTGATGTTCGGGAAAGGAATACCCCGGGGAAAACGATCCCTAAGTAACAGGTCCCAGCCCAATTTCTAGGCAACCAGGGATAAGCTCTTTCTCCACATACAAAATAAATGGGATCACCTACATATATTGGTTCTTCTTCTCTCTCAAGTACTGCAATATTCATGCATCTATCAAATGTCCCTACTGCATAGGAACCTTCTTTCTGTAGACAAAATGGGACAGTGCGAGGATTGTAATTTATTGTATACGAGGGGGGTACTACATCCTTGATCCCCACTGGGTTCATGTGAAACGTGATTATAGATGACTTATAAGGCATATACAGTCTGTCTACTGGCCTTACCACCACATGTTCTATCACTCTTGCTTTGTTAAATATGGAACAACCTACAGGATTCATTACCACTTTCTTGAATGTTTGTTCTGTCTAATTGACCTAAGTCACTCTTATTCCACTTTCCTTAGAATAGTGCACTTAGTGACACATAGCATGCTGTATTAAGGGGTAATGGCTGTACATACCAACCCATTCCTTTGCTGCCATGCTGGGGTAGATGGGTACAAACCCAGCAGTTTGTTCCGTTAAGGATGGAGTGTGTCATATTCATAATCAAAAGCAATGTGTTATTACTATAACCTTCCCTGTGTCTTTCTTCTATTGGGGGGAGAGTATAAGAGAGTACATGGACTGAACTGTGTGTGGCAGGTGCTATTGTGGCAGGCAAAGGGGAACTCAATGGATGCACGCTCTCCAAATACCATAATACTGGGATCAGTGTACATAGAATACACAGAAGTGTTGTAATCATAAGCATTGATTTCTTACAGCAACTCCTTCTAGATTTTGTTATGGTCTCTATATCTATCACATCATCAGCCTTGGTTCAGGAGGGAACAGAAGCAAGCATGGGCATTGTGTGCAATTCTTCTTCTCCAACAATGTTTGTTGTGAATAGTTCTCACAGCAGTGCCCATTCAAACACCAATATGTCAGAAGAGGTCAGCAGAGTGTCTGGGCCAGTTCTCGGCAGCCTTGATTGCTAAACATGTGGCAAGATTATCGTGCCTCTGCACATTGCTCAAAAGACTCCAGAGCAGACATCAATTGCCTTTGTACCATATGTGCCCCGCTTGTTCGAACACGGTGATCAACAAATTGATTTTTTCAAAGATAGCACCGGGAAGCCGCGTTCCAGAGCTCCCTGAATGATGCAGATTGGTACAGCCCCCACGCTCCACTTCCCTAGGCCTCTGATTCCCAATTAATCCGTAATGGGAATAGAGGCAAAAACAAAACACGTAGATTAGATCACTTTCCATTTTGAGAACATTCGTTGTACCTTATCGCTCCAGGTACTGTGTGATCAATGAACAGTGCAGGTGCACTTCCAGATGCAGGCTCAGTGTCAGCCTGTGATGCAGTAAGTGATGAAGCAGGCTTTATGTCAGCCTGTGATGATGCAGGTTCAGCTGGGCAAAGGTGGGGCACATTCACCCCTTTCTCCTCTTTGGCAATCTTCTCAGGCTTCCTCTCCGGCTCAGGCAGTATTTGTAGCAGAGAACTGGCGCTGGTGTCTTTCGAATCAAGGGCAGCTTTTTCTTTCTTGTTGTCTGGATCAGGAAGTTCTTTCAACGAAAATGGGATTCTTTTCATGTGGGTGGCATGGATCCACGCCTTACAACCATCCACATGCACTGCAGTCTGCTTTGCCAGGAGAACTTGATATGGGCCCCTCCACCTGGGTGGAAGCGAAGACTTCCTCTTGAAGATCTTGATTACCACCCAGTCTCCCGCCTGCAGACAATGCCCCAGGCCTGTGTATCTGACAGGAAGAGCCTCCTGCACCTGCTGATGAATAAAAACTGAGTTTCTGAGCTAACAGGTTACAATAAGTGCTGAGCAAAGGGTATTCAACTTCACCCAGGCGCCTAGGCTGTGGTGCACACCAAACATTCGCAGGTCTCCCCATTACAATTTCGTATAGGGAGAGCCCAGTCCTTGCTTGCACAGATGTGCGCATGCACAACAAAGCTAAGGGTAGCGCGTCCGGCAATTTCAATTGACTCCCTGAACAGATCTTACTTATTTTATTTTTCAAGATGACGTTTTGACATTCAACAATACCGGCACTCATCGGGTGCCTGGTGGAATGGAATCGTTTATCAATCTGAAGGCCTGCACAAATCTGCAATATCACGGCGGCAACAAAATGCGGGCCGTTGTCTGACCATATGACCCATGGCAGGCCGAATCTAGAGAAATATTCTTTAAGCATCACTTTTGCTGTGCTCATTGCTGTACAGTCCTTAAGCGGGTATGCTTCCACCCATTTACTGAATGCACACACTACCACCAAGATGTATTTTAGGTTCTGACATCTTTCCATTTCTATGTGGGATTAGTTGTTCCTTTTCCAATATTATGTTGTAAACAAGTCATACAATTCTGGACTAGCCTTTTGGCTGTTTTTCTAATGTGTGGATTCTGCCATACCGTGGCCAGATGATGAATCATTTGTTTAGCACATATGTGTGTGGGGCTGTGGGCCATGATGACCATCACAGTTACATAGGAGTTGGGCAGCATCCATTTTCTACTCTCTTTGTCTACCCAGCAACCCTCTAAATCTAATTCTGCGGAGCCCTCAGCCCACGTTTTTATTTCAGCTGCAGTTGCGTCTGTTTGTATCTCCTTGACTGTGGCAATCCCATTTTCTATCATACAGAGTACTTCTTCTGTTTGTGCTATGAATATTTTTGTATGTGGATCAGTGGCAGTTTGTTTCGCAATTTTGTCTGCAAAGCCGTTTCCTTTTCCAATGTTACACGTTACTTTCTTATGCGCCTCGCATTTCATTATTGCTAGTCGCTTTGGACACGTGAGTGCAGACAACAATCGTGCTATCAAAGGGCCATGTTGAATCTTAGTTCCATGTGATGTTAGGAAACCCCTCTCAGCCCAGAGTCGACCAAAATTGTGTACCACCCCAAATGCGTACTGTCAGTATATATGTTTACATTCAAATTTTCAGAAACTTTACATGCTCTTGTCAATGCTATTATCTCCGCAGCCTGTGCTGAACTGTATGGAATTCTTTTGCTCTCTACAATACTCTTCAGTGTTGTGATGGCTTATGCAGCAGTTGATATGCCATCGGGCAATTTAAAACAGGAACCGTCACAAAACAGTTCTCCGTCTGGCTCTTTCTGTGGGGTGTCTGTTAGGTCAATTCTCCATTTTGTTTCTTGTTCAGTAACCATTAAACAATCATGGGGTGGTGATTTCTTCTCACCCGCGTCTTCAAAGGGAGGGGGCATTAACTCTGCAGGATTCAAAGCGCAACATCTCTGAATTTGAATATGCGGTGCAAAGAGGACAATTTCGTATCTAGTCAGTCTAGCTGATGTAAGATGTTGCGTCTGCGTTCTATTTCAAAGAACGTCTACTGTGTGGGGCACCATCAAATTTAAGGCGTGACCCAAAACCATTCCCTCGGTTTGTTTTACTGATGCGGCAGCCGCAGCGACAGCTCGCAAACAGCGCAGCAAAGCGTATGCAACAGGATACTGCGCAGAAGAAAAATAACTGCATGGTCTATTTCTTCCTCCTTCTTCCTGAGTCAAAACAGCCAGCGCATAGCCATCATTTTCATGCACAAATAACTTAAAATCCTTCTCATAATTTGGTGTGCTCAAAACTGGAGCTGAGCACAACACAACTTTGAGCAGAACTGATGCATTCTGACATTCCTCACTCCATGGTAAAGGCAAAGCAACATCCTTCTTTGTCAATGCCACCATTGGTTTCACAATCATAGGGAAATTGGCAATCATCTGCCTGCAATATGAAGCCATGCCTATTATGGCTCTGACTTCCTTCAGTGTCTTTGGAATAGGCATACCAGAGATGTTTTCTATCCTTTCTGGTGTTAGTCTCCTTCCCTCTTTCTAAAGGAGGTAGCCCAAGTAGGCCACTTCCTTTTGACAATACTAGAATTCTTTCAATGACGCTTTATGTCCATGTGCAGCCAAATGTGTCAACAATTTAACAGTACTCTCTTTGAAAATCTCTTCTGTGTCTGCAGCAATCAACAGTTCATCGATGTATTGCAATAGTACACAACCTGTTGGTAGCTCTAGCATGTCTAGTTGTTCTTTTAATGCTCTGCTATAAATACTTGGGCTCTCAGTGTAACCTTTGGAATTCGTGTGAATGTGAAAGAACATCCACCTAGTGTGAAATCTAATAAATATCTGCTATCTGGATGTACTGGGATGCAAAAAAATGCATTCTTAAGATCTACGACACTAAAATATGAAGCAGAAGCTGGAATCATTGTCAAAATGGTAGTGACATCTGGGACCAATGGGAATTAGGGATCAACTATTGTATTCAATGCGCGTAAATCAATTATAAAAATAATTTAAAAAATCTCATTCCCTCCTTTTTTATAAACTGGGAGAATCTGACTATTGCAAGTACTACCAGTAATTTCTTCAATCATGTTTCGTTTAACCAATCAGAAACAATGCATTTGAATGCTTTCTCACCTTCCACCGAAATTGTATACTGTGGGATACACAGCAATGTAACTCCCTCTTTCAAAGCAATACTCACTGGCTCTATGTTTAAACAACCAACATTGTTGTTGCCAAAAACCCAGGAACAGAAAACATCTCTGAATGCAAATCATCAAGTTCAACTTTAAACTCAAATAGCCTGTCTATGTGTTCTTTTATTTCTACCTCACTTTCCCTCATACGTGAAAAAGCATTCAGATCCCGCAACTTCTGCGGCGCTACCATACCAAGTACTTGCCTCCATCTAACCATAAGATACTGTCCCATGCATTCTAACAGTACCTGTTTTTCACCGAGCTTCTTATAATCATACATTGCACTCAGCGTGGATCCCTCGTCATTTCCTTCAATATATACGTTTCTGTCCATTGTTCAAGTTCTTCTCTCCTCCTCCTGCTAACCGTACTACCGGTTACTCTGGTGCTTCCTCTCTGTGCAGGCCCCGCCTCTGCAGAGCTGCCTTCTCTGATAGCTGCTAATTCATACTTCGTCGGTGGAGGGGGAAATGTGATCTCATGCTCAGGAGGAGATGGTGCCACTGGAACAACAGGAATGGGGAGTGTCAACTGAGATGGAGCAATGGGTACTGGTGCAGTTATGTCAATCATGTTTTGAGGGCGTTCTTGTCTTTTTTCATTCAAAATCTTAGTTATTAGTTCATCTGATGCATGCAACTCTTGTTGTGAATATATTTTTTGTATGCCTAATTGGATGCTCCTATCCCCTCTTCTAATATCCTCATGCCATTTTAGTTCTTCTAGTTCCCTTGCTTTCTCTATGCTTGATTTGTGCCTTCGCGCATGTTTCTCTCTACTTTTTAAATGGAGGTTAGCTTCCTTCCTCCAGTTTCTAATGATGTCAAATGTCGCGGGGCGTGCTTTCTTGCGCAGCAGAACTCAAAAGTACCGTCTTTCGGCCATTGCAAATCTTCTACGTGTGAGGTCTGCCTATCCAAAGTTCATTAAACATTATTCCCCCTATTCCATATTTCACACACATTTCGAATGCTGGCGACCCTACGGGTGGCGCAGCCTGGCCAGTTTCCAAAGATTGTCTACCGCAGTGGAAAAATCCCACTAGACACGAAGACAATTTCCCAGGCATGTTTGATCTTATTTGTACCTTACCCTGGGCATTTGATCTTGAACGAGCAACTCTCAACCAATATCAGGGCTGTTAAGAATCGGGGCACGACTCACCTGATCAATCAGCTCGTCTCTCAAGACGCAATTCGTCCGTATACAGATGCAAACAAGGATCGTTGTGACTGCGCATCTGGTTCAATCTGCCTAGTTACGGGACCCTCACCTTCTTTCTCTCTGGCCGCTGCGTGTCGATCAGGGACTGGCTGTGTACAGATCAGCAAAGGAGTCTCTCATCACTTTCACAGGGGCACCCTGAACACCTTCCGATCCCGGCTTGACGGCATCGTCCTCGATTCGTTTTCGCCTTCTTCAAATTCAACATACACGATGGAGAAAATGGGGGAGGGACCCTATTCGGGCGCCATTTTTTTGCTAGACTCTGAAGACCCTTGCACATGGAAACAAGGCACAATCACCATACACAAACTGATACAACAGACACATGTTCAATTCCCAAAATCTAGTGTTTATTGCAAAGCAAATATTCCCAGTCAGCTGACCGGTTCTCACGTCTCGCAACGTGTGTCACCCAGACCTCGTGAGACGCAAGAGAGCGATCATTCTACAACAGTATCATATATACAAAAAGACAATGGTACAATCTGTTTGTGACACTTCAAAAACCGCCCATAATGTATCTTCTTGAGCTAGGCTTCGGTGATTGACCATTATGACAAATATGACACTCTATTTCTTAATCTATATTACTTGGTTTAGCAACAGTTGCAATTTGCAAGGAGCAGACATGTTTCTTTGTTATGGAGAACATAAAGCACTTGTTTAGCTAGCAAACTGTGTTCGTAGGAGAGACACATTCCAGAGCATGCGATCGTCTAGTTTCTATTCGTGAACTAGGGGTCAGTTTGATCTAAGACAGGCCCAAAAGGAGGGGGCACTAGAAAAGTATAATTCATGCCTTTAACGGCCTGTTTTTGCAGTTTCAGCAAGACCGGCTGGCACCTGGCTTGGTGATTAAATGCCCCTCTGTTCACCTTCAAGGACCTGTAAGGGAGAAAATCAATGTATTTCTGTACTGCTTGGCATCTCTGTCTGGGCCGGTCTCTCAACATTTAACTTGTGGCCTTGCTTTGTGTTAGAGCAGAATGAAATAAAATACATTTAGCAAAGCGTTTGATCAGAAAGGCAAGGAAAGCAAATGGCGGATCTAGAGACAAAATGGAGGCTCTATGGTTATACTGACGATTCTGTTATTGGCGATGTAGGCCATATGATGCGATTGGTTTACGGCCAACATATTATACCATCTATGCTTTGGTAGGGGTATTTCTAGACTCACAACACGACTGGCAGGCATAAGCCGGCCCCCAGCAAAGGCCCACGGCTAAGGCTCCTGTCACGAGCTTGACGGAGCCGGGAGGACCACAGGATTGCCCCAAAAACTCAGTTTCTTCTGCTATGAACTGCTATGAACTGCCTTTGCTTCAGTGCGCCATGGGAAGTATTTAACCTCACCACCACTCATACATGGTAATCCGTTCGACACATTATTTTGCACTGGTGTTATCCTCAACATGTGTTATCCAGCATTCCATGGTTACACTGTGTAGACACCCACCCTAACCTAAGTTCTTGCCCCTGTTGCATGTGCATTATAACCCTCCCAATATACTACATTGCTCTACCTGAATATTGTGCTGCTCTATTGTACTCACTTAGCCACGGCCCATTTGGTTCCCTTCATCACGGTCTCAGCTCAGAGGCTAATGGCCTGTCAGCACTACTTTGCCTTCCTCGATGTTCACTGTATGTGCCACCCTCCTTTATTATGAATTGCCACCACGTTATAACTTGGCTTGTGACTCCCCTGTACCTTATCACGTTATGCCCAGCTGCCTATTCAGCTGCACTACAGCCTGTGCTACTCATGTCTGAGATGTCACAGCTGTGATACTAACTTGCATTATTGTTATGTTTTACCTTTTATGGTCCTGAAAAGTATGGCATGCCGCAAATTCCACATGACTGGTACTCTGCTTAGCCATACACTGTGAATAACTCGCCATGTTTTTAGCACAATACGTTAATTATTGGCCTGCATTTAGCACTGTTTTTCATTTATTGCTGCCGGCATTCTGCTCTGCTTACCAGTTACTGCGGCCTGCTATTGCCCAACCCATCTATACCAGCCCACCACACCTCCCATTGTGACATGGCTATTTCGATTCAGAGCGCAGAAGGTACCTCTCTCTCGCCTTTCCTACATGCAATCTTCAGCCTGCCCAAACGACCAATCAAAGGAGAGATGCCACAGCCAGCTCCCCTGACCTCCTGGTCCATAGTTTTACCATGCTTGAAGCCCATACTAAACTGATACACCTCCAGGTTTGCCCAAGGCCTACTGCACTCAGGAATATCATGGTGGGTGGGCTGTCCTCATCTCTCTTTGCCCCACCATGCTCAGTCTCCCTACACAAACTTGATCCTACCGCTGACCTCTTGCACCCCACATCCACCAAAATAACCTCCCCTGCTGGGACCGTGCTGGTACAAGAGAAGAAACTCGCCAGATGCAAGGCTCACCCATCTCGCACCATCCACCACACAATCAGAGCTAACCTACCAGGTGTCACTATCGCTCAACCCAAACAACCTATTGGCCCACACACCCCTAATCATAGTCCCCCTGCCCACTGCAATGTGCCCTCATTAATGCCAGCTCACTCCCAACCCATGCCACAGAAATTCATGTCATCCTCACTAACCTTGACCTAGACTTCCTAGCCATTACCAAATCATGGCTCAATGAAGCCGCAGGATCTTCCATCACCCTAGCTCTGCCACCAGGGTATACCATCCACCGGCAGGATAGATTAAATATGAAAGGGGTGGAGTAGTCATCCTTGTCAAGGAATCATTATCTCTCATTCAAGTAAATTCCGAACTGGCAGAAAATGCAGATTCCTTAGCTATTAAACTCTCCATCTCCCAAACTGCACTATCACCATCCATACCGTCTACCACCCCCCTGGCCCATCTTCAGACTTTCAGGAAAGCCTTCTGCATCTCCTAGCTGAGAACCTACAAACCACCACAAAAACAATCCTACTGGGGGACATCAACCTCAGACTCAATGACCCTAAGGACAAGCAAGTCAAAGCACTCACCAAAGAACTTTGACCCCACACATTCCAAACGACGCATCCTGGATTGGGGCAGTGGACCTCAACTGCCCTACAGCCATTAGCTCCAACACCCTCTGCCCTTGGACTGACCACCACATCATTCACTTCACCATCCCCACCCCCACACCTACCAGACCCAACATTCCCGCACGTCCCTTGTTATCCAGGAGGGCACACAAATTGACCAAATCCAACCTACAGCCTTTTCTGGAAGGTCCCTGCCTCAAGCTTGCCTTCTCTAGAGACCCAGTGGTCTTAGCAGAATCATATAACAGCACCGTTAAAATAGCAATCAACACCATAGCGCCACTTGAACAAAAAAGAGCCAATGGGCCTCATTATAAAATCGGCAGAATGGGTTAACGGGTTCCGCAAATGGGTGTGGACCGATTAACTCTATTCCGCACGATTACAAGCTCTCCTCGTGGGACCCGGTAAGGAACGCCTGGTCAAACCAGGGGTCGTTACCGGGTCCTGTGAGGGGAAGAGGGAGCAAACAACGGGCCGCTTGTAATCGGCCCGTTGTTTGCACCCTCTCCCATTCCCATTGAGCCGTATGGGGGCTCAGATTGGAATGGCGAAGGTCCGGGCCCGGGTTCCCAGAGGGAGGAATTACCGGGCCCTCCGTACTCGGAATGGCCCGGTAATTCCCCATCCTGGGAACCCGGTAAAGGAGCCCGGTTTGGCGGCAGCCATGAAGCTAATAGCTCCATGGCTACCGCCAAACTCGTAATGAGGACCAAAGTGTTAAAGCATACAAACTCTTTGTTCACCCCCGAGCTCCAGGAATTATGAACCCTCAAATGTAAAGCACTCACCAATTGGCAAAACCATCCACAAGATTCCTTCAAGGAAGAATTAAAAAAAACGATCAAATCATTATAAAACAGCTATTATCACAGCCAAAGCCAACTCTTATAACACTAGAATATCAAAAGCCACATCCCGGAGACCAACAGGGGGCGTGGATCAAGATGGCTGCTTGAGTATGCAGCTCCTGCTCCCTCCGGCATTATTGAGAAAAGATAGAGCGCATATACTCGGAGAAAAGCAAGTTTTAAGGAGGTGGGCTGCAGCTAGCTTATCTGGTGCCCCTCTGCATCTACAAATTAAAGAAGAAAGTGGCCCGAAAGATACCGGACTGCAGCACCTGTCCGGCGCACTGCCGCACCAGCTCTCGGTGCCGGGACGGAGAGGTGAAGGCGGAGGATGTCCGACGTGACACACAGCGGAGCCCGAAGTGTGGATCCCGCGCACTCCTGCAGCAGGCACAACAGGAGCAGAACCAGCCCCCGAAGGGACCGAAAAGAAATCGAGGGATCGTGGCTGGAAGCAGTCACTCGCAGATCGTCCATTCCCCCTGCAGGGCCCAGGCTGAGTCTGTTGGCTCGGTACTGACGGGACACGTTGAGGAGGTACCCCAGCCTCCTGCAGAGCAGGCAGTGGGGGAAAGACAAGAGAATCCCCGCAAAGCACACACATCGACCTGAGAAGGCGGTGCGCAGGCAACAGAGACCGCTCGGCGGAGCTGGTTCCCCCGCCTCATTGCAGAGAGTCACCTGGGCAAGCAAGAGGGAGGAGCTGACACCCAGACTACCAGCTACGAAGAACCCCCTACAGCAGAGCGCCTGGGATCTACGGAGTCCTCCGCTGGGAAGGAGCTCTGCGAAGGGGTGGGGGAAATCAGTGAACAGGGACAGGCAGACACTGAGAGGAGGATCCCTCGGGGTTCCAGGTTGTCCAACTGTGGGCAGTACATCCACTACGTGGAGGATTTGCCAAGAACCTGGTCTCTGCACCCAAGGCCCAATCAAAGGGGACTGGACACACCTCCAGCAGAAACCCCATCAGGTCCAGAGCAAAAAATGTCGGTGGGTTGCAACCTCCCCTCCTTCAGATTTGGACGCCCCCTCAAGCAGGTGAACTCTGTGCTGGGCCCATCCCCACATAGAGTCGGGGGTCACACAGAGCGGAACACAGGTGAGGGGTGCAGCGACATCGACGAAGCGGATAACGGGCCTGGAGGCAACGTCGGGATGCTGGTCACTCACCCTGCCCATCCCCTTCCACCCCCCAGGAGACAGAGGCCACCTAAGTGGGGTGGAGTGGGGTGCATTGGGGAACTTTGCCCACCAAACAAAGGGGCTTACTAGCAAAGAGTGAAGGAGACCACATGATTGGGTAAGCCAAAGGGAACACTGAACATTTGCTGCACTTGAGTGGGGAATTGATAGACCAGTGCCAGTGCCCAGACAGTACTGGGGGCACAATTGGGAGAGACAGTTACAGTTGAAATCCCCTAACTGACACCCCTGAACCAAAGAGACTACATCACGGTAAAGCAAAACAGAGGGGGGTCTGGGAAACTCTCTACCAGTACGAACACAGTGCACTGACTTGTTCTTGGGTGGATGGCCCCTGGGATAGTCGCAACCAAGTCTTTAGCTCACTGTTCTTTTCACAGAGAAGAAATGTTCCTGCATATCAGTCTTTGTCCTGCCCAGGGGCAGTCCAGCACCGAAATGCTAGGCAATTTTCCTCTGAACAAGAGTACCACAACAACCCCATACACGTGTTTCAGCATAGTTGGGCATCTTCAGTGAGATGAAGCTGTGCCTCTCTAAGAGCAGTGAGCAAGGGGTCCACATCTGGATTCCCCTGGTAACTTAGGGTGAGACCCAAAGTTACTTGGTATGCAAAACAGGTGGGCATCTGGGAAACTCTCTACCAGCATGAACACAGCCCACTGACTTGTTCTTGGGTGGATGGCCCCTGGGATATCTCAACCAAGTCTTTAGCTCACTGTTCTTTTCACAGAGAAGAAATGTCCCTGCATATCAGTCTTTGTCCTGCCCAGGGGCAGTGCAGCACCGAAATTCTAGGCAATTCTCCTCTGAACAAGAGTACCACAGCAACCCCATACATGTGTTTCAGCCTAGTTGGGCATCATCAGTGAGTTGAAGCTGTGCTTCTCTAAGAGCAGTGAGCAAGGGGTCCACGTCTGGATTCCCCTGGTGACTTAGGGTGAGACCTAAAGTTACTTGGTATGCAAAACAGAGGGGGGTCTGGGAAACTCTCTACCAGCACGAACACAGCCCACTGACTTGTTCTTGGGTGGATGGCCCCTGGCATAGTCTCTCCCAGGGGTTATTCACCCAAGAACAGGTCATTGGGCTGTGTTTGTGCTGGCAGAGATATTCCCAGACCCCCCCTTGTTTTACATCAAGGTACAGGGCACGCAGTGGGAGTGACCACTGGCCCTCAGGTAACCCCTCCATGGGCAGTTGCTCACGAGGGGGGAAGACAGTGAAAATATATTAGAGGTAGAGTGGGGAAGAGCTGCATATGTGTAGACTGGAGTGGGAGGCCTCCAAGGGACACTATGGTGAACTTTGCGGCGAGAGGAGACTGAGAATACCTCCTAGAAGACACAGAGAAGTGGGAGAAGAGACCAATTGCCCAAATGGCCATGGAAATCGACCTCTCAAAGTTCTCCACTAAAGAAGACACAGGTCACATCTTAGCTGAGATAAAGGCCCTTACGGGGGACATACAGGCATCGTTGGCGGACCTGACGAGCAGAGTGTCCACAGTGTAAGAAAAAATGGAGGGCCTCGAACATAACCAAGTTAACGCTGACATGGTGGAAATGCGATTTGACACCAGGATGAGGGCGCTGGACCTCACAGAAGAGGAGATGAGGCGCAAAATTGATGACTTAGAAAATAGGGAGAGACAAAATAACGTAAGAGTTTTGGGCCTGAAGGAATCAGACAGGGAGACCCCGCATCAAGTTGAGGAGAAAGTGCTTGCGCTGATACACCAGCTCTTTCAATTGGAAGGAGGCAAGACAGTGCAGCTTGAGAGGGCGCACAGGGGGGAAAGACCATATGGAAATGGCCGTTGGTCAATAGTGGCTAGATTCCTAAGCTTCAAGTACAGACTGGAGGTTCTGAACAGATCGAAGCAACTACGGGAGATAGAATTTGAGGGTTCCAAAGTTTCCATATACCAGGATCTCTCAAACCTCACGCTGGCGCGGAGAAGGTTTTGCAGGCCACTTACAACTTGGCTGCGGGAGAAGGGACTCCGATACCGATGGGCGTACGCATTCTCGTTGGAATTTGAAGAATAGGGAATTGAGTACAGACTGACATCAGTGGAGGAGGCAGAACAGGCACTGATGCATCTCACATTCGAAGTTGGAACTCAGCCGGACCCACCAAGGGGCCCTCATGCCCTATCTGCACAGGGGGCACGAACCAGACCAGCACCGGGGCCACAGAGGAGGTGGAGAGCCCAAACAGGGCAGAGGTTTATGAGACTTAATGGGCCCTCACCTCGAAAGGCACCTTCATAGCAGGAACAACAGAATGAGTGAAACGACCCAGTGAAGAGGATGCACCGCTGTGATCCAGATCTTGATAACCGGGTAGCTGCTTGAAACGAACTGGAGAACTGCTGGAGGGAGTTACCTTCAATCTCCCTATAGTGGCCCCCGGTGAGAGAGGGGGTGTTTCCTGTACTTATGTTCACAACTTAAAGTTGGGTTATTGTTTGCTACTACCTTTATGTAGAAAGTTGGGTATGTTCTTTGGCCCCAGGCTGTAGGATATTAGACACCTCAAACACAACTCCTGGAGGCATGGGAGTGTGGAGCTTGAGACTTTAGAAACGGGTCTAGAGGGAAAAGGGATGATGGGAAGTACATATGGTGGGGAAAGGTGAAGCCGGTAAGGGTCTGAAGGTGGGCACACTTAACGTGAAGGGGCTCAACTCCCCTAACAAGAGATCTCTGGTAGTAAGGTAATTTCAGAAGGCCTCTCTGGATGTGCTGTTCTTGGAAGAAACACGATTGAGGCGGGGGAGGAGCGGGCATTAAAATGAGGTAGTATAGGACAAGTTCACTGGGCATCGGGAGACATCAAAAAAGGTGGAATGGGCATAATATTCCATAGGAACTGTCGAATACAGAACTGTGAAACAACTAAGCTGCCGGAGGGGCACACTGTTAATACTTGAGGGCACACTAGATGGAGCCATACTGTTGCTAGCGGCGGTGTACACACTGAATCAGGGACAAGAGAGATTCCTGGGTGAGGCGTTGGACAAAATACAGGAGAGGGAGGCTGATTTATATGTTATTGGGGGAGACCTTAATTCTTTGGCAAATGATACCTGGGACAGAAATGTGGGGGAGGATAAGAGACAAAGGGATGGACCAATGGAACCGCCAGGGATTGTCTGTGGATCGGAGAGGAATGTTGGATGTAAGGAGACTAAAGCACCCGACGGAAGACGGTTAAACCTTTTTTTCCATGCCATACAAATCATATACGAGTATCGACTACCTCCTAATAAATAGGGCTTGAGGTTCCAGGGTTATGGACATTACCATTAGGCCGGTGGGGTGGTCGGACCACGATATGGTAATTGCAACCCTGGAAGTGAAAGGGCTCCACAAGCCTCTGGGCTCATGGAGATGTAATGTCTCACTCTGGAATGATCCCATTTTCTCTGACACATTGTCTAAAGAAATAAGTGAATGTTTTGAGCTTAATGATACAGGGGAAATTAGCGTGGAAACGGTTTGGGATGTGGGGAAAGCCACCTGGAGAGGTTTATTGATGAGTGAGGGCATGAGGTGGAAGAGGGAGAAGGGGCTAGTGGAGGAAAAACGACAGAAGGTAATAGTGGAGAGAGAAGAGTGTATGCATGCTGCAAAGGAAAAGGTACTAAAGCTAAGGGAGCAGGTGATGGCCAAAAGAGTAGAGTTGAGGGAATTGGGCATGGGGGAAACCATGTGGAAGCTGTGGTACTTAAAACAGAAGTATTACGAGAAAGGTGATAAGGCAGACTCACTGCTGCCAGATCTGGGTGAGGGGGAGAGGGGCCAGCAAGACCCAGAGGTAGTTGCGGAGGGCTTCGCCCAAAACTACGAGATATTATACACTACCGAGGCACAGGGCAAGGAAGAGGAAGTCAAGGAATATCTTAGGGGGGTACACATGACAAAATTCACACACCTGGAGTCGAGCATCTAGACAGCCCGATCACAGTAGAGGAGGTCCAAGATGGGATAACACACCTCCCGAATGGAAAGGCCCCCGGGTAAGATGGTACATCATAGGGTTTAATGAGAAATACACAGGTGTTTTGGCGCAGCATATGGTAAAATTACTCAATCACATCCTGGACACTGGGAAAGCACCTGCAACATTTAGTAAGGCCCTGATATCAGTTATCCCTAAAGAAGGGAGGGATCTGGTCCGCTGCTCTTTGCAGCACCCAATCTCGCTCTTAAATGTAGACGAGAAAATCTTTACGAGGATCTTGGCCACGAGATTTGAAGTGAAACTTCCCTGCATAATACACCCAGATCAAATGAGCTTTATAGAGGGGAGACAAGGCCCAGACTCAATTAGGAAGACACTGGATTGAATGGAGCATGCAGGGGGACGGCCCAGGGAACAAGCACTGTTAAGTCTGGATGCCGAAAAGGCCTTCGATAGGGTGGAGTGGGGCTTCCTCTTCGCAATATTGCACAAAATAGGGGTGGGAGACAGGATGTGCAGGGCAATTAAAGCAATCTACTCTGGGCCAACAGCTAGAGTGGTGGTTAATGGGATAAGATCTAGAGAGTTCAGCCTACAAAGAGGGACCAGACCAGGGTGCACCCTCTCGCCCCTACTGTTTGCTATGGCAACGGAACCCCTACGGGAAAGGATAAGGGAAGATGACTTGATAAAGGGGATTGAGCTATGGACACGAAAACACAAAGTAAGCACGTATACGGACGACATTCTCCTGTATTTATCGGACACTGGTGAATCAGTACGAAGGGTGTTTGAAGTTTTGAGGGAGTACAGAAGGGTGTCAGGCTTCAAGTTAAATATTGGTAAATCAACCCTCCTACCCATGAGACAGGAAACGGGAGAGCGGGTTACACAATGGTCAGATCTGGGGATCCCAGTGGAAAAAGAAAAGATACGAAACCTAGAGGTGGTAATACAAAGGGAATTAGGAAAATTGAATCAATGCAATTTCCCCCCACTCATGCGCTAGTTTGCCGAAGACCTGGAGAAATGGTCAAAGTTGACGATCTTGTGGCTGAGCCGCCTGAACGTGTTGAAAATGGTAATCCTCCCCCGAATGTTATATTTATATCAGGCTCTCCCAATAGAAATCCTGGAGATACACTTTGTAGACTTAAAGAGGAAAATGCTGCAGTTTCTGTGGCAGGGGAAGAAGCAGAGGGTTGCCTACAAATTCTTGACACAACCCAAAGAGAAAGGAGGGGTGGGGCTACCGGAGATGCAAACCTATTATAGGGTGGTTCAATTTCGAGCCTTGGTCCCGCCCCTGCAAATGGATAAAGATAAACAGTGGATGGAGCTAGAGAATTTTCTTTTTCGTCCAGTCATGGTTGGGGAATGGCTTTGGGCCCCGCTATGACTGATACCGAGTCAAGTTCATGCACATATGACTCTGGGCCCGCTATGGAAGCTATGGAGGGTCAGAAAGGAAATGGAAGGGGTAAGGATGTGGCCCTAGCCATTGAGCCATATATCGCCCCCCCTATATGGGATGGCATACCGGAGCATAGCCGGTTCCAAGATTGGTTCGAAGCTGGGTTGGAGAGGGTTGCCCAGGTGATAAAAATGGATAAATTCATAGACATAGCAGATCTGGAAGTGGCCCTGGCGATAGGGAAAGTCCCAGATTTTAAGTATCTGCAACTGAAGGGAGCACTGAAGGCTGGGAGATGGAAGAAAGAGCTCCAGAGGGAATTGACACAGATGGAAAGAGTTTTAGACCCAGCGAGAGGCACCAGGGGTCTCATCTCAACACTCTATCAATTGCTCCTGGAAGATAAGGGAGATGAGGGGACAGCTCTGAAATCTAGGTGGGACAGGGATCTGGGGAGGGAGATGGCGGTAGAGCATTGAAAGAGGTTGTGCTTGAATGTCCATCGTACCTCAGTGGCATGTCAACATAAACTACATGGTATCAATTTGTTGTACAGGTGGCAGTGGGATCCGGTGGAAGGAGGTGGGAATAGAAAACACCCGAGGGAAGAGAGTTATACCTTCTTTTGATATAGCGCAGCTATCACCTGATGGTATCTTATCTAAGCGCTGTAGCCAGGATGGCCCTCCAGGCTCACCCGAGAAGAAGAAAAGACTACACGACCCTACCAGGAAGTAGTTCGACTACTCAGGATAGAAACATTTCTTAAAGTCCTTCCAAAACCTAGAATAATCATCCAACAGCCTCAGGGGACATTTGTCCAGCTAAAATCATCAAAGAATGTGCAGACACCCTTGCACCTTTTCTTACAGCATTCATAAATGTATCCTTTGCCTCAGGCATTGTCCCACCTTACCTTAAAGAAGCCTGGGTTTGCCCTCTATTAAAAAACCCTACCTTAGACCCCTCCTTCCCCAGCAACTACTGTCGCATTACCACAGTCCCATTTCTGTTAAACATCCTTGATAAAGCTGCTTGTACCCAAATCCAGCACTTCCTTGAATCCAATTGCATTTTAGGGAAGAGGCAATCAGGATTTCGCCCATGTCACAGAACCGAATCTGCCTTATTGGATCTAATAAAACAACTAGCTGAGATAATGAATGAAGGCAAACCTGCACTGCAGCGTTCGATCTCCTGGATCACAGGATCCTCTGCAGCCATCTCACTAAGTCAGCACACTTCACCCCTCAAGCCAACAATTGGGTAATTTCCTTCCTTGAGGGGAGAGCCATGAAAGTCTTCTCACACAGGGCTGTGCTACACCCACAACCATCCACTGCAGTGTGCCCCAAGGCTCATTCACATCGACCACCCTGTAAAATATTTTCACCAAACCGCTTTTCGACAAACTTGACACACGCAGCATACCTTACGCAACCCATGCTGATGACACTCAGGTCCTTCTTCCTCTCTCCGGCTCATATGATCAAGATGCTATGACACTGCGCCAAGTCTATTCCACTATCCGAACCAGGATGCAGCCAACGGACTCTGCCTTAATGGGGATTAAACAGAATTCCTCATAGTTGGCCCTAGGTAAACTCTCAACAAACGTGCTAATAAATACAGCACATTTACGATAGGCAATATGATAATCACTGTCTCATCATCAGTAAAGATGCTGGGGGTTTACCTCAACTCTGCACTCTCCATGACACGCCAGGTCAGCACCATTGCTTCCTCGGCGTCCTTTACAACTAAACTGATCAATTCAGTCAAGCCATTCCTGTCCAAACAAAATTGCCTCTCAATAGCTAGAGCTACCATTGGCCCAAAACTTGATTACTGAAAGGTTCTCTTTGCTGGCACATCCTCCAAAAACTTGCATAGGCTCCAGTTTATTCAAAATAATGTGCTTAGGGCTGTTCTAAACATCCCCAAAAGAGAGCGCATCTCCCAGGCCAGATACAATGCCTACTGCCTCCCTGTCAAAGAGCGTATTATATTCAAGACGCTAGCCATAACACACAAATGTCTCACTCTCACAGTCTCTGCTTATCTTTCTGAAACAAATGTCAGAACTAACTCCTCCAGAACTAAAAGAGTGAACTACGCCAACCAGTTGAACATCCCAAACGTGAAAAGGGCCAAAGCTGGCGGTGCCAGCTTCCTTTCCATTGCGCCTATACAATAGAATGCCCTCCCAAGCACCCTCAGGAACCAGACACCCTACACTGCCTTCCAGAAAGCCCTCAAGACCACGCTCTTTGACTAACCCGGCTCGTGCTACACGGCTATAGTTTGCCAGTTAGCCCAATTCCGCTGAGCCCTATCAAGTGTAGGACTCATAACCATTAATCCCCCTTCTTCAAGGTACATCTCATGTGCTACTGTCTGTTGTGTACCACATTCCTTAATGTTACTGACTGTCCTGTTCTGACTGTCCCGTATTGGTTCACTGTAACCACGAACCTCTTGCAGGGTGTCATATGTCTTCTCTTTTTGTTTCTCCCCATTATTTCTTGTCATGTAACTAAATAAGTTTATCTTGTAACAGCGCCACGATGCCCAAGGGCTGCTTTGTGTGCTTTATAAATGTAAAAAATAAACAATGTATAACTACTCATGCATAGGCGCATTGGACAACCACGCACCAAGCAATCGGAATTGTCGCCAAGCATAGTACTGTAGTTTATTGTACTGTACGTTCCTTTACCTCTCCCTCTCCCCCTTATCCCTGCACCCTTTGCCACACACTTACACTAGTAGCTATGTCTCTGGACTAGTATGCTTATTGTTGTTGGATCATTCAGAATTTCAAGGCCTAAGCATGATGACTCTAATCCCTTGTTCCCTCCTGCCTTGAAGCGCTTTGAAGCACTTCACTTGTGTATAAGTGCTTTACAAATAAGCAATTACAATTACACAGCTTAAGACCTTACTTGGTTACATTTCCTCTAGCAATCGTTTCAACTGTCTCCCTTGTTTAGAGGTATTTGGCCCGAAAGTAAACCTGCCTACACAACTGAGAGGCTGTCGTATGTCTGGGTTTGCCCCACTAAAAAATGTTTTCCATTTAGTTATGTAATGCTCTGTATTTATGAAGGAGAGGATAATGCACCTTTCATGTGGCATTTTTAGATTTGACAGAGCCTGTCATAGGTTTCCTTCACTTACTCCATCCCAGTGGGGCCCATCTCCTAGTATTCAAGGTCCCATTTAGCTTTCCACTAAAAACAGATCTATCTTTGGTTTTTAAATGAAAAAAGAGTTCTGAGGTTATAGTTGACAATAGAGTTCTTATGGTCATCTTTGTCTTGAATGTTTAAAGCTAAGTTCATGCTATCCATTCCCAATGACTTGCATTGTATTTGAGTGTGTTAAATCAATATCACTGGGCAATCTGCTGTCTTTAGCCAATACACCATTGTAATTGGCTGCTTTATTGGACCAGATATATTCTTCATGAAATCGTATTTCTTTTCCAAGGTCTGAGGTTAGGCTGAAATGTCTGGATTTACTTTTAAGAATTTACTTACTGAGCCACTAGACACGCAGCTTATCAACCTTTCCGATCAGCTTCAAAACAAGTCCATGCATTTCAGCTGATTGCCCAATTCAAAGTTTGCATGTTTTGCATTTTTGGTAATTTGAAAACAACGGATTTGTCTTTAACAAAACATGTGCAATTAGCCTTGTTAATGCCTTTATAAAAGGAGTGGATCTGTGAAATCCTGGTTTCAAAATAGTGGACCTCTGCAAAAACATACAGTTTCAGATGAACCAAAGCTATGAGAGATATATTGTGTCCAATGCCATATTGTCAATCTGAAAATACTGCCATATGCATGTTATGTTCAACAATATATTGGACCTCGGATGTAATATTTAATAATTTTCTGTGTATCATTTCCCTCCAGAATTCTACAGGTCAAGTTGTAATTGTATTATATTCACCTTTCACATGGCAACAAACATTCAAAAGCATCCTTACATTCCTTGTTCTTTCATTGCAGCCTACAACATTGCATGTTTTTCTCAATATTCTCTTTAGTCAGTTTCACTTTAATGGCTTGATGCTTCAGTGTAAAGTCATTCTGAGTTTGCATTGCTCAGCGAAGAGCATTGCATATATTCAAATAAAGAATTGCCAAGCATTTTGGTCCTAACTGCCACTGTGGGTGGGAGCGTACTGATATGCAAATGGTATGTCTCCACTGTGAAGGGTCAGTGAGCTAAAACCTGTGGTTGTAGACCTGAGTGGAAGACATTCCATAAAACACTGTTGGGAAGTGCTTTGCTGGATGGATGAATGCAAACTAGTTTGGAATGCATGAGGTCACAGACAATGTTGGAAGGTGAAAATGTTGATGCATGAGTGAGGGAAGGCTAGTGTGCTGGCATTCAAAACCTTGCAGTTATAAGATGCATTCTGGGTGGTGGACAGAATGGATAAGCATTTAGAAGGAGATCATTGAAATGGCACAATTAAATCCACTTTTATTATACAAGCTTTCCATCTGAGATTTGCTTCAATCACGAAGAATGTGTACTTGATTCTGCTCAAATACCAGTAGGCCAAGAGGGCTGACTTTGCGTTCACTTTACTACCTGGATTCTGCCACAGAGATGTCCCCTGCAGCAAATAAGGATCAACAGCCAGTGTCATTAATATTCATATGGAAAATTAATTGAAAAGCAGTACCTTTGCTTTCTTATTTTCTCTGGATACAGTGGTAACAAACCTCTGAGTGCTAAGAATGACAAGTCTTTGTAAACACCCATTCGTCTTCCTTTCCCTTTTCCACAATAATTCGGCAGATGTGTCAATGACTGAGTGCCACGTGACAGTTTGTGAAAACAGTGATATTTATGATGCCCAAATTTTCAGATATTGTAACTTCCACAACACAACCCATGGTATTTATTTTCCTTCAGTGTCGCTGGCCTGACAAAGATGGCATTTGGACATTCATACTCACTTGTTGTTTCAACCCCTTTTCTAGTAAGCCTTTGTCTATCATATGAGGATTATCCTAGTCTAAATCCAACACTACATGGGTAAAACCTGTCTATTTTTTTAAAAAACAGATTTTGCTTATGAGTGATAACGGTATGTTTTACACCATCAATTGGAACTACTCACCCACAGGTTGGGGTTATAGCATGAATACCTATTTGCTTGCATAGTCATACAGGATGCAGGGTAAGTCCATTCATATATAAACGGCCATTGAACAGCTGTAGCATTGCCCATTTTAGTTAGGAACACTTACCAGGCCACACAATCTGAACACACACTTTTTCAGCATGCATGGTTACTGGCACTTTGAGGTCAAGTCCAACACAGCCAGCAGGATCCAAACACATTTTTTTTTGTGAAGTCCTGAATCCAATAAAAGGGTTGGGAGATCTCATTTTTCATAGGTTAAGATCCACAGGACATTGGACAAAAACAAGGTTGCCTTAAGGTGTCCAATCCCTGATCTTGTGACAAGTGGTCTTTGCCTTATTGCATCATACCTAAAGTGTTTTGAGCTAAAGGAAGTGAAGAAATGGGAAGGAAGGAGAACAGAGAGAAACAGGATGATGGAACCCTTCCCAAGGTGTACATGACTCTCCCTGTTTGCAGTAACTCTGCTCCCTTCTCAGACCTGCAGCATCAAATGCCCTTAAGAATGAAACACCCTGGGCTGTGGCTAATACTTTTGTGTAGGGTATGCCTTTTGATTCTTGTTTCCAAGGAAAGCGTCTGCTTGTAGACTGTCCTGCTGCAGAGAGGTGTTAACAGAACTCACAAACATCAAATGAGAGGCACAATCTTTCAGTTTCTTGCCCTGCAGGCTGGCAGGGCCAGACCGGACTGTCTGACTAGAATATGGGCTCACAGTGTTGACATGTATGTATATAAATCAGATGTCACCTATTATAGTTATGTGAATTACTAGCCACTGTACTGTAACCTAAGGTATGGCTGTATGTTTAAAGATTAAACTGCCACCAGCATAATCATTTCTCATGACAACCTGGTTTTGGAACCACGGTCTGTCTTTACATTGTGTCAATCTTACTCACCACACAGGTCTGGGGGGCGTTGTTAAGAGTTCCCAGGTGTTGGGTATGACTACCGACCACAGTTTTGTTGAGTTTAAAGCCTTAGGTCTCGTCCAGGACCTTAGCCTCCTCAACTTGAGGGAATCTCTGTAGTATGACGTGCCCCTATGCTGGAGGTAACCAGACAGAGGAGCCGATCACATTAAAGAGCGGGGAAACACGCACCGCCACACCAATGTTGCAAAGGAAAACAGGACAGGTTAATACCAGAATGTAGTGATGTTATGGAGAACAATAGAACAGGTGAGCTGTACCTTATGCTAACTGTCGCCACAAGGAAACATGGAGCCCTTAATCAAAACAGAAGGGAAGGTTAGCTAGGGGAACTGTTTTGCTAGAACACTTAGGTAGGATAAGGAATTATGTCTCACCGTGCTTGGATAAGATTTTCCCAATGAGGTCCAAAGCACCGGCAGGAAAAAACAACAAACAGGAAGTTAGTTGGGATCAGTAATTCCCGAGCAGAATGAGGGTCGCACTAGGGATGGGATGGTGCAAACAGCAGAGCGTCTTTATTGCATTTAGAATCCAAAGGAGGTGATGCAGAACCGTATCAGTTATTAGGCAAGAAGTATTGAGGCAACAGTGTTCAAGAAGTAGCACAAGAGCTAGTTTTGACTAGGCAATGCTAGTGATTTCAATGCAGATCCTTAGATGGCTTAGGAGTAGTGCTAGATGTTACAAAGCACTAATGTCTAAGCGTTTCGCCAGAACGGATGTTATGAAGGACAGAAGCTTACCGGTACTTTGTTGCAGGCTGTTTGAGCGGAGGACAGTATCCGGTAAATGAGGCAGATAGCCCAGGAGAAGGCGACGGAACACCGGGAAGTAACATGGGGCGCATTGCAGGAACTCACACGGGAGGCAAACCAATGAAACAAAACAAGTTTGGCAACAAGCTGGCAGCGTAAGATCCGAGGGCAGGCAAGAGGAGTCCAATAACAGTCCGGGTCAGATTAAGAGAGAATGACAATCAGAATTAAAGATTGGTAAGTAAAGCTAAACAGAAGCAGCGTCTTCTGTGCCGACGCTTGCATTTAACTTTCTGGAGGTGGGGTCACAGGAACACTCAGCTGATAGGACACGTGACCTGTAGGGCATCATTGGGCCGCGCGCAGAAGCTTGGAGAGGTCGCCTTAACAACTGCCAACGCCACCACAGAGGGTGGTATCTATTATGAGTCCTCCCAGCCAAGGTGCTGCGTAATGTCCAATGCCTCTAAGATGGCCACGAACACGGCCAGACGTAATAGTTAATAGAGAGAAGAGTTGCCCCGAATCTGGCCACACCCCTACCCGTTCCAAATCATTAATGAATGTACAAGCTGAGAAACATTCAGTAAAATACCAATGGTCATGCAGCTGCCATGAAGTGTAGAATAGTTGTGTGACACAAGTAGGGCAAGAAGTAGGTTGCAGCAACACAAGTAAGGACATGTTGCAGAATACAGACAGGGATTTACAAGTAGTATAGATATAGGCAGGCAGGGAGAGTTTGCAGCAAACATGGGTAGGGAATAATGAATGGTGGTTTGCAAAAGACAGAACACTAACATGGTGGACAAAAGTTCTGCCATTCCATAAGTTAACCCGGCAAGGCCCCAATCCTCAAAGACTGCATCCTGACATAAAATTGCATAGCACAAAAAATGTGTATAATTATAATTGTTATTTATAACATGCTTAATACCTAGAGGTTTCTAAGCATAGACCTGCGGACCAAACCTGTGTTGCTCCACATCAGCTTGCTTCCAAGCTGAGTGTGTTGCCCTGAACTATACTCCCGAGACTCCCTCACCTCCAAAAATCCAAGCCTCACTATGTTCAGAAAGTAGCCCAATCAGCAGGTCAGTGTGCTGAGAGGAGTTCTGCTAGAAGTTGAAACCATACCAGATAGAGTTTCCCAGCGCATACAACCTGTAATTATCAAACTTAATTAGTTTCTATTGGTAGCAATGAGGAATAGATATATCATTGAATGCCAGCTATCATGTCAATTGATCCGATAATGAATGAATATACAGCGCCCAAAGTGGCGTTTGAAGGAAAGCAGGCACACACATTAGGATAGCAGAAACTCCAATAAATAGATGAAATTGAGCTCTGAATAATGGTCCTCTAACACGTGATCCAGACAATGGTAATTTATTCCACGCCCAATTAAATAGTGCACCTGTCAATTCCTTAGGAAATCTAGACACAGAGACGACATGCCAAGGCCAGAAACAGACTGGAAGATAAGGCCTCAGATCTGGGAACGAGAAGGGAGTCACTTCTTTATACTGGATCATAGTGGTTCGCCCTCCTCTCCTTCCACACTATGCACTTTTTCACTGCATAAAAGTTCTGAAGCCGGATGAGCAAATAGCAGACCAAACGCTGTTCTTCTTATTGACAAGTGAAGTAGAGTGCCAACCAGTAGTATGTTAGATTGAAATGTATAATTTGTTGACGGATGAACCTAGGATGAGTATTATTTGTAGAAGAACCAATAGTAAAATGTCCGGTACTAAGTGAAAAAAAATGTTTTTTCCCTGACTAGAGATTATTCAGTCTTTCAAAACTGATCATAAAAAACGCCCTTGACCCAACTCCGCCACCTATACCAGACCCTTACACCACTGCCTTTCACTTACTTCACTCTGCGCTGCTCCCGAATGCACAAGGGCTGCCAGCCACACCACGGGCTCTGCTGTGCTGAGGAGTGCACGCAGAGCCTGTCATGGCTGACACGTGGGGGAGCCTCTGGATGATCAGGTATGTTTTGTGTTTGTGTGTGCGTGTTTGTCCGGATGGTTGAGGTGATGGAAAGATTTTTTTGGGGAGGGAGGGTGTGGGAATCAGGTAAGTGATACTGTGTTTGGTGAGGGTGAATGCGTTGGGGGGGAAAGGGGGTAAATGGGGCGCAGGGGTGAAACCCCCAAAATAAAAGGCAGAAAACAGTGCAGAAGAGGGTGCGAGTGTGGGGTGGGGTGGGAACTTCTTTATGGGGGTTTGCTGGGGGAGTATAATAATTCAGTATTTTGAAGACAAGACAAAATCTGCCCAAATAAATCAGGCTTTTTTGTGTTCAGTCTTCAAAATGCCAAATTATCACATAGAACCAAATGCTCACCTATAGATAACTATATGTTCCATACTCCACTAATCAATTGAGTGAGAGAGCTGAAGCTTTTATGATTACTAACTATGATATCAGCCATGATGTTTTCCGTGTTGAAAACCTTATTGTTCCTAACACCATTTTGACTCCGTTATTGAGTTTTTTATCTTATTGGTGTACTTGGGCCTATCTTAACGAAATGCAAACTCTGAGCTAAAATAACTTGACTGTCACAGCAGTCGACGAAAGGGCACCTGTGCCCTCTCAGTTTGCTTTGTTCCATTGGTGGGCAGTTGCTGCAAATCAGAAGATTGGTGCAGCAGGGCAGATGTGCCTTATGCTTTGGCATGGAGCATATGACAGGTTGATCTGGTTAGCGTGTCGATTTTTCTGAGTTGGAATTATCTGCATCAATTTATTAATTAATACACATTTTAAAAAAGATAGGACTTTTACACCCTGGCTAGATGCTGTTTCCTCACAGGCATATTCTGCTTTCAGGGTTGCTGGAAGCTTGTTCAGAATGTCCAGCCAAATACTACAAGGATTCTCCCTTCGTGCATCAGTCTTTTGCAGCCGGAGTTAGATTGTCTACCTGCGATCATCTTAGTGGTCTTGTACTTAGAAATTTGTTATGTAAAAGTTCAGGCATTCAGGAGAAATGGTATTGAGGATTTGGACGGTAATTATTTTATGTGTCATTCTATTTCCATTGGGGAGACATTTGAAGATTTTCCGCCCCAGTGAGATATCCTCACAGGGCATGCATGCCAAAATAATTGGAGGAGCTTTTTTGTTTTTAATATGTTGTAGTGGATTTAGTTGTTTTTTTATTTTTTTTACTCTTAGCTAGAGAATATTACAATGGTATAGGCGATAGAGGACAAGGGCTATGGTCACATCAATGTGCTGTGCCATTTCCAGATAGGGACGAGTTTCATTTAAGGTGGAGCTGAAAGTGTGATTCTTGGGCTAGCAAGTCAATTTGTGATTTTAGTGAAGGTGTATTGTCAAATATGATACCTAGATTCTTTACTTGATCCTACGGAGTAGCTGCCATACTCATGAGGTGTGGCCATTTGAAAGGTAATACTCCTGGGATTGGATTCCCAAAGAAGACCACTTAGTTTTGGTCTCCAGGCTGAGGGAGGTGGCAAGTTTCTCGACCTCGGCGGCCGCTTGGGTTACCTCTTTTCTCATGGGGCGCCAATGGCGAGTGAGCAGCAACATCGCAGAAGCTAACCCCATAGACTTGGCGCAGGGAGTCCCACAGGGAGCCTGTCTTTCGCCAATTTTCTATAACATCTTTACGATTCCCTTTCTTGATTTTTTGGACAGTAATGACATAGAATTTCCCAATTACGCTGATGATACCCAGTGTATCATTCCTCTTACGGGCATCATCTCAGATGATGAAACTAAAATCAACCAGATATATTCGCTCATCCAAAGTTGGATGTGCGTTAATGGCTTGGCCCTTAATACCAACAAGACGGAACCTATGCTTGTGGGTACTGATCAGAAAATTCACAAATTGGAAGATGTATATTCCCAGCTTGTGATTGATAACTGTATCATAAAGACAAAAAAAAAGGTTAAGACATTGGGGATTTACTTGGATTGTAATCTGAGTATGAAAGCCCAGGTCAGTAATCTGGTTTCCTCGTCCTCACACTACATCAAATTACTCTCTCATGCACGCCCCTTCCTCTCTCAAACAAGTCGAGAGACGTTGGCTCGTGCATTGATCAGCTCGAGGATAGATTACTGCAGCAGTCTTCTCATTGGTCTGCCAAATTGGGAAGTGAATAGACTACAGGTAGTGCAGAATAATGCGGTCAGGGTTGTTATGGACAAAAAGAGATCAGACCATATCTCTCTATCTAGACGGGAACTGCACTGGCTTCCTATTAAGGAACGTATCCTCTTTTGCCTTTTGTCCATCTCCTTTAACTTCTTGACAGGTTCTGGTCCTAACTACCTTAAAGAAGAACTTAAACTTAAGACCATTAACTATAGTCTTAGATCTAATGGTCTTGCTCAACTTGTTGTCCCAAAATGCAGACTATCTCAGACAAAGAGTGGAGCCTTCTATTCTGCGGCTCCCACTGCATGGAACACCCTTCCACTCAAACTCAGAAATGAAAGCTCTAATAGAGTGTTTAGGAAAGGACTTAAGACCTATCTGTTTAATTAATCTCCTTTTCTTTAGTCGGAGATCTTCCCTTCTGGTATAACTTTTATCATCCGTGACCTCTCTCTTCGTGAACATCCTATTTGTTCTGTTTGTTGTTAGCGCCCTTAAGCCTTAGGGTCAGTGGCTCTGCGCTATATAAATTATAAATAAATAAATAAATAAATAAGAAGATATTGCTTGTTTTGTAGCTGTTGAAGCAGATATTATCATCCATGCACTAATGTTTGATTTCATGTTCTGGACCGGTTGCATTATATGCTGATTATTGTTATCAGTTTATCAGTTACAAGGTATAATTGCACCTGAGACAAATCCTTGTTTATTTAGTTAGATTATTTAATCAATAATCTTTGCAACTTGGCATGACCACAATGACATCACTAAATCACCCAGAATGCACTGTATTGGTTTCCTGGAAGACCTGCGGCCACAGTCTGGACTTTTAAGCTCAACTTCCCCACACATTGGATGGAGCTGGAAGATGTGAAATTGGCAGGAGCAATGTTCAGAACCACATTGCTAATAGTTTATTATTTTTGTTTACTGGAATGATTGGGACTTTTATCTAAACCTTTTAAAATTCATTATGGTGTGATTTTGTGTAATGGTATGCAGAAAAGAAATACATCTGGGAAGATGAGTAATACTGAGCAGCTGGAAAATAAGAAGCATTGTTCAAAAGATCTTTCAGCCAGACTGAAGCAGAACCCAACCAGAGGTGTGGCTAAGGGAGAGACTTCCTGACTCCTAGCCAAGAGCACATTTACTCTCAATGGGCTGTTCACGTCAAGCATAGTGGATCCAGATTGCAGACGATTGGGGGAGCTCTTTTCTAGCAGTTTCATATATAATTGGTATCTATGTTTGTGTGTTCTACATTATTGTTTTTGGCTAAACTGAGGCTGTATGAGGAATATAATGTCTGTATTGGAGTTAATGTCACCTATGGTCCAATGTTTGATTCTCTAGAACATTTGAATTACATGCTCTTTTGTCTTACTGAGAAAATGCAAAGTTCAATGCAGATTTGTCTTGTTGAGAAAATGCATATGGGTATGCTTTGTTTCACTCACAGTAATCATGGTGGTTCACTGAGACCTCCTCCCTGTGTATTCCGTTTCTCGTTTGATTCTAGTAGAAGCACATGTACTAGTGCCAGAATGAAAAGGGAAAACAAAGACTGGGGGAGCTATTCCTATATGATAGAAGGAAACTCTCTCCACTGCGTAGAGCTGTCTATAATAGCTAGTCCTAATTTGAGTTATCAATATCAGAAGCATAAAAGATTCCACCATACCGTGTTTTAAAGATTTGGGGCCTCATTACACGGTATGCGGTAAGGGTTTACCGGTACCGGTAAGGGCACCGGTACCGGTAAACCCTTACCGCCTTACTACGAGGTCCCTTTGCCGGACTCGACACTTGTGGATTCAGGCACTTGTGCTTTGCTGTAACATTTGATGATGCAGGATTGAGCACCTGCCTTGTTCCTTGCGGGGGATGATCAGAGCCTGCTGATTGCTTCAACAACAGTGTGAATGTCTCACAAATAGGTGACCCCTTTATCAACTTGGAACCACGTTTCACCAATGTTATTTTGTTGTATACAAAGGGCATGTTGCACATTGTTTTCTTTTATTTGTTCTTTATTGTAATGTTATGTTAATAGGATTTGTACCATGCACTGCTGCTATGTGCATGGATTCCAGGAGCTGTGGTAAATCTGGAAGAGTTTGAGTGGTGGAGAATATAAAGTCGAGATTGCTGTGCTTTATGTTGATGGTGTACATTGGAAGCACTTTACGCTCAGTATTCATGACAGCTCTCTTGGTGTAATGTGTAAAGAAAATTGAGGGCTTTGTGTACTGGAAAGGAACCTCATTCTTTCATTGTGTTCAGGGGGTGGCCATGCCAGTTGGTTTTAGGGAGTAGGGTTGTGTTGTTTGGACACTGGGGAGAGTGTCTCTTAAAATCCATGTAAAGGTGGCTAGTTTCAGTTTGCTTGAAAGGCTGGCAAAAAGGCATCACATATTATACACATCAACAATCTGAACTTCTTGATGAATGCCTCTTTGCTATCCTCCACTGCATGAGTTTCTTCCAAATTGCTGTTGAGCTGCATCTGTCCTCTCTGAATTCCCCTTCCCTCTTCCACCCTTCCACACGTGACTGGATTGACTGAATGGTGAGTGACAAGCTGGGAGCATGCTGAAAGCCTCCCTCTCCTACTCAATATAAATGTATATGTATTATTCAGGACATCCATAAAGGTACATTGGACTGGTCCAACCCTCATGTTCCAGCTCGATTTTCAACAGACTGTGGATTCTGCAGCTTGAAACAATGGGCACCTTTTGACTGACTAACACTTTCCCTGTCAGACTCATTTGGAGAGCAGAATATGTATTTATCAATACAGTTATCAGTTATGTCAATATTTCTCAACCCGAATGATTACAATCAATGTTGTCTGGAACGGTCTGCATGCCAGAGTAATACATTGCGCAGACAAGGTGTTATCTGCTCCTCCCAACGAAACAATGGGCGCCATTTATGAGACTGTTTTGCCACACACCTATTTTTTGAGCATACATATGCATATTTAGAGATATCCCCCCTCTTTGCATAGGCAAATGTTCCACCATGCCCCTGTATTATCCACAACAAAATTATGTGCGACTGAATTCCATTTGTGAGGGTGTGCTATACTGAGCCTTTTAGATTTCTGCCTTGCAAAGTGATTCTAGTGTTCCAGGCATGTTTGGCATGCCTGCAAGTGCGTAAACAAAGGACTTGGTGGCATTCACCTGTGCCAGGGTAGTTGAGAGAGCGATGTGATGGCCCACATGGTGCCTCCAGGACCTGCACCGGCACTCTGGAGAAGGTGGGCTGCAATATGCCATGAGGCTGGCCCATAGAGAGCTGTGGCTAGTAAGTGCAAGACTGGCACCAGCTTCAACAGCAGCGGCATGGCTGCCTGGATGCCAATCCTGCTCCCTATGTTGCCCTGGATTAAGGTCAGTAGTCCTTAGCTGTCTCCCTGTTTAGCCGGTACAGGGTGTGTGCTGCCCATCTGTCAGGGCCCAGGGTGTGGCCCTTGTGCAGGGTATGACTGCTTGCCTCCACCTTGCCAATTGCATCCCCACCATCAACATCCTCCTCCTCCTCTCCCTGGCATCCTGCCGCTGTTGGTGCTGCTCCAGCTCATTCAGCTGCACTGCAGCATGCAGTACCTACATGTCCATTGCTACCGCTGAGAGAAGTCGCATGGTTGTGCTGGAGGAGTGCTCTGGGTGTGGCCCTTTTCCAATGGTTCTGGTTGTATTGGGTGCACCTTGGGTGCACTGTGGCCTATTTGGGTCAACCTGGAGCCATTTGCCGTCTAGTCTGTAATGCCACGATGCAAGTTTTTCCAGTGGGTGACATTTTTATGTCAGGACTACCATTAATACCATATTCATAATTGGCCACTGGATCCGTGGTGGGCTATGTATAGGGGCTTAGCGGTACTGCCGATGTCTGTGTCTCCGGCACCACTGGCACATGGTTTGCTGCTATCCGTGATGCAGTTACCAGCATTTTGGCTCGGGATTGTGCGATCCAGTAACAGTGCCGGTACACGGTGCTACCGGCACATTATTACCAGACCGCTATATCAACTTTGAGATAATGGCCTATGAGGAAAAACAAGCATGACTCGCAAAACCAATCTCTTCAACGTTAAAATGACAAAGGATAAACTTTTTTTTATTTCATCAATGTAGTAGGCAAGAAAAATACTATCAAATACACTGTACATGTATTATATTAAAATACAAACATAATATGCACACATTACATATTCTTCACTGCGCCATTCCTTTTGATGACCACTGGTAGGACCTCAATACAATGTAATTTAATGTGATATAAGTGGTCCTGTTTTGTACTCTTCTGCTACTTTTGGGCAAATGTGTTGCACTAAATGTCTACAGTAAGTGTTTGAAACCACATTTAGCAGATGCTATTAATTAGCTCTGCCTGTCCCTGACCCACATTTGTCTTGGAAACAAGACAACACAGAGAAACATAAGTTCAAATCCCATGCCTACACTTAGGGATCGTCTCCGGTAACTCTTTCCATCCTTTTCTTTTTTCACGCCTTTTATTTACAATAATTATGCTTCCTGTCTTTCACCCATATAAACGTGGTTGCCTGAGAATATTCTTGTTTTGAACGCAATGAAAATCAAGTTTTTCCCCCTGCTAATACTATTCCTCCTCGCCCTCCTCCCCATTTTGTTTCCCTTCACCTTCTCTTCTCCCTAATTCTAGCTCTGCTCGTAATCATGGTCTGTATCTTGATACTGATGTATCTTTCTCTTATCACATTTTGATTATATCACAGTCCTGTCATTATCCTCTTTTCAATATTCGTAAGGCTTGTCCCTTTCTTACGTGTAATGCCACCAGAATCTTGATTTGCTGACTTATTTTCTCAAGCATATTTTATTGTTCTTCTCTAATCTTTGGTCTCCCTGTTTCTCATCTCACTCTTCTAAAGTCTGTTTTTAATGCTTTCATTCATCTGTTATATCTATTTTCTCCTTGTGACTTTATTTCTCTGTCACTAACCTCTTTTAGATGGTTATCTTTTCATTCACGTCTCAAATTTAATTTTCTTTGTATTGTTTCTAAACTGCTTTATGGCCTTGTGCCTTCGTATAATTCATCTCTTCTTTCTTTTTATGTTCAATCTCGTGCTTTACGTTCTCAGTCTCAATTCTTATTATCAGTTCCTCACCCCCCCCTTGTGCCGAGTCACAATGTCGTTCTTTTTCCTTGCTTGCCCCACATTACTGGAATTGTCTCTCTCTTTCTCTTCATTCTATTACTTCTTACTCTCTATTTCATATTTCTCCAAGAACTATGTTCTTCAGTCTTAGAGAAAACGTTGTATTGCTTGTGATTTTACATTTGATTGTACTGTAAGTGTGTCTTGTTCAGCACTTTGGCATAAAGTGCTATATAAATTACAAATAAAATACAAATAAAATACAAGTGCATGGTAAAATATTAATAAATTAGTTAATTGTTCAGGAGCATGTGAAGTCACTTTAGATATCCCTTGAGGTGCTCACACAATTTGAATCAGATTTAGGTCCAAACATGACACTGGATCTCAATTAATCGTTCATAAAAGGAATATTTTGGATTGTTGTCTTGTATTGTTATGTTATGTGTCCTGTGGATAGGACATTTGCACATGTGGGAGCAGCTCCTCACAGACAATGGCCTGAAGAAATATTTGTCCATTCCACCTTCAAAGAGGACTATGCAGCGTTTGCCTTTCTTAGAGATGGCTCTCAGAAAAATTCCTTGCTGTCCCCATCCGCTTTTCTGCTTGGGTCACCTGATTGCCCATATTCATGTTCATTCATGGCTCATATGTGACATCCTAGAATGTAATAGAAGCACACAATTACTGCACAGAACACACAGAAACAAATGCATATCATTACAGCTCAGAATGCAAGGCTGCTTTTCTACCCCTCAGGGTCCTGCCTCACAACTTAGTTTACCATTTATGGCAAATTATACCATAGAGGACCAGTCTATGTTATAAATTATGAAGATAGAACTTTAAGTCCCAGAATGCAAAACAAAAACCAGGACTGGAAGGGCCTACAGATTGGAATACCAACTGAGGGTAAGTAGAATACAGTGTGTGTATATCTACTGTATATATGCATATGCACCTAGAAACACTTGTGTACAGGTGCGTTATAAATGACTTATCATATCATGTCAAATACAATTAATACAACACAAACTATCTTTCGAAATCCCCACCTGACCCGTCAGCCTGGGAGAAGTATAGCTCACATTGCAAGCTACCATTTCATACCAAGAGCTTGCCAACCTTAGTAGAACATGCAATCCCTAAATTTGATCCCATGATGAAAGGACAGGGAACATTTGAGCTTGGCCAATATTTGCTCATCAGCCTCCTTAAGCATTGAATCAATGATTGTACACAGGTTAGTGTTCCAGAGCATAGATTTGTTTTGTTGAGATTTTCAGAGACAAATTGGCAGAAGCAAATGTGCATATAGACTTGTTTGGCATGAGTGTTACTGCAGAGGAAGTAAGGAGGAAAAAAGCAGACCTCAGGTGTCTACTGCCTGCTGCAAATTGTGATGGTTGCCATAGATGGGGACCTTCACCTCATAGACTGTAAAGTACAACAGCGTACAGCATCCCCTCCTGTTACAGTATACATTAGAAATGTACCTGCCCTCTCAATTGATTCTCCTCTTCTATGAGTATGCTTTCCCCCTAGTCCAGTAGACAGTGTGAGGGAAATCCTGAGAGTTACATGGCATTGTTATATTCATGTAATGTAATTCACAATGACAAAGAACTCGCTCAGCTTAGCTCTCATCACTGGGCTGATGAGTTTAGCTACTACAGGTACAGTATAATATGTATAGATGGTGAAGTAGCTCAGAAGTTGTATTATCCAATGAATAAGTGTACCATCGCCTAAATAGCAGGGTCCCTTAAATGGGGTGCAATGGGATGAGGAGATGTGAACATGGCATGTAAAAATCTACATCTAATTATAGCCATCACAGTTTGGTGTCTTAATCAGAGTCTATTGATATGTTTCATCTCAGGGAGACAGTAATTGCCCATGTGAAATGGTGAAACTCCTTAAGAGAGGGTATCAGGCATTTGTGAGGAGGTTACCATCTCACTAAACAGCCTAAATAATAAAACAGTTTTCAATGAAAAAATATTGTATCTAATTTTATAGTATTTACAAATTGCAATAGTTTGTGGAGAGGCAACTAAAAAGTGGTGCTGCATATCAAGGGGCTCTAAACTTGTGCTTTTTGGTCCATGGGCAAATGACTTCCAATGATTTAGCATTGCCGTACAGGCTGTGGCATATTTCCCAGGATAATCAACTGAAGTAAAATTCCTTCCCAAAGCATATATATTCTTTGACACCATATTCCATGCAAAATATTGGTGTTTGTTCCATTTGCGAATGGTAAATAACAGCAGGAAAAAGGCCAATTCAAGAAGGCCTTAAGGATGGGGGATTCAAACCCAGCTCCCATAACTGCTCATTATTTGGAGATATGCGTCCAAACCTCTGCACTATTGATGTGTTCAGATTTTCACAGACAAATTGGGAGAACCAAATGTGCATACAAATGTGCATGAGCGTACAGCTTGGGCAGAAACCTGAGCATTGGTTTCTTTCTAGCACCACACCATGTAGATTGTGGAGGGATGCCATTAGTTTCTCTTTTGTCCTATTGGAGATGGGAACAAATAAATAAATCAAACTGCAGTAGCTTGCAGAGACAAAGGGTATTATAACGGGGTCAAGCGTGTATCATTTGTTGTCAGATATTACATATGTCAATGACACGTACTGTGGAACTACTAGATTGCAAGTTAGAAAACCAGTTCTGGATAAGCCACTGAAAAGTGGCAACTTGTGAATATTACATGGCAAATTTCACAAAAGTAGTACATATCTATTTGGAGTGGTGCTAAAACACAAAGAATAACATGGAAAAGTTGATGCCAAGCACTGATATTCCATACAATTCTTATTAAGTCTTTTATCAAGACATTTACAATTGTGTCAAGACACAGGTAAAGCTAAAGTGCATATTAATAGCCTCATTTTGAGGTTTCCTTATGGTCAGGAACAGTATCCAAAGCTGTTTTATGAACCGTGATTGCTGAATCCCATGAGGGGAGGCACCCTCCCTCCCGACTGTTCGCTGTGCTCTGTTCCCTTGGACCCTTGAGCTTCCTGGCCCTATTGTTCATTCAATGGTGACCAGATGCCTGTACTAGACAAGACCATTCACTGTAAAGATATAAAGGTCCTTTCAAGATTTTGATGAAGGATTTTTCTTTATCTTCTATCCTGCAGTTCATCTTTTCAATGGATGCTGGACTGCTCATTTACATTAGCTAGCAATTCTTTTTTTTGGTGTTTCCAGTTTTAGGAGTATCTCAAAACAAATAATACAAGTCATGCTTTGAATCCATAAAATATATACAAACATGTACACTTTTGAATATAATCATCTAGTAAACATCATTGGACTGCTATCCAAATTGAATTAACATTTCTTAATTCAGAACTTTGCAAAAAGTATTCTAGATTCCACATTAATACAAATGTTGCGATTCTGTGCTGGCCAAGTAGCACAGTCTGGTTGGGCTCTTATCTTCTCATTGCACTGTAACTATTACCCTCAATATATATTCCCAGTCCTCTATTCAAATCATTCACACCTCTTGCAAAGGTACTTTATTTGAGGGCTTAGTTACCTCATACATGTTCCATTTTTTCAAACACCTTTAACCAGAATTGAAACACCTTAATACATAGATAGAAACAGTGCTCCAAATGCTTTCCAGCCAGACTAAACATAGATTAGAGTTTTGCTTCAGTCATGTATCATTAGTTGTGATGAACTGATGCCTTATGTAACTTGAAAATGGACTTAAAATAATGCAAGTTACGTTTGCTCATAAATGTTTTCAAAAGGCCCCAGGGTGCCTCAAGGGGTGGCGAGCATGTCTAGATCTGTCATTTATTTTGCCATGAGTCTACTGCCTTCTAATTGGCCAAGCAATGATTCTCATCAATTGACAACAGTATCAAGTAATGGTTCCCCTGCCAGTCACATTTGAAGAAAATACACAGGAGACAGGACTCACTTTAGCTACAGCGTGGAACAGGTGCTGTAAAGTAGTATTGTAGTGTGAGTTAATGTTAACCATGTAGCCCAGTGGACTTAGCATTATAGAAATACTTGATTTCGACCGCATGTGTGTACCTTAACTGTGGCTTTCCAAATGTTTGTAGACTGAAACTTTTTTTTGCAGTGCCCTTAACTCTTTTTGCAAATATATTCACTGATGTCCTTCTTTTTGGATGTGATGATGTTCTTGACTGTGTGTGTTTAGATATGTGTTTGTGTTGATGTCATTTGGCCACATCAACTATGAGAGCCGGATCATGAGTAGTGCTATGATGGTAAATCACCATCCCCCATTGGGTCTGTTTGACCCAATGGGGTTTTTCAACGCTATTAGCACCGGCGCCAAAAATGGGCCGGAAGTTGACTTTCTGCCCGACTCATGATTGGACCAACCCTTAAATGTGACAGTAATAGCGTGATCACTTCATTTAGGGGCTACTGCCCAACTTGTGATGACGTCCATGGTGTGTTTGTATATCGTTCTCTGATCTCGTCTTACCTTCTTTCCAACACCCTCCTGATTTCATCTCTCTTTATCTTAGCGTTTGCCTGTTATCCTTCAGCTCAGTCCTTTGTCCACATATTCTGCCACCTTGCACCTTAACTTTGGAATAATCTTCCCTTCTCTCTACAGTATGTTTCACTCTTGCTTCTTTCCAATTCTCTCTGAAAGCTCATTTTCTAGCTAGCCCAGTTATTATGAAACTCACATCATTTTGTTTGCCCCCAATTTCTTACCTTGTTCATGTTACTGTCTGTAGCGTAATTCTGTACTTACATTGAACGTAAGTGCTGTATTAAAGCAAATAAAGATTACATCAAGGTTCATGTTCCATCACCCATTCAAATCACTCTCAGGACTTTCATTCATACAAATTATATGTGTTGGTATTTAAACAATGTTTCGACAGTATGATGGTCACATGTCTGCAGAACGCAGGTGATGATAATGTATATCTACAAATCCCATCTCTGGCGATTCCTCAGTCACTGCTAACCATAATAAACATAGTACATCCCTTCTTCTTACTAGTGCTGTTTTATTCTCTGGTTGCACTGCAGTCTGAACCGCTGGAGTGGCTCTAGCAAACGTGCACCTGACAATGCTACTTTCACTCAGAGAGGGGGACACAAGCAGAAAATAAAACGGCTCAGAAGGAGGGGGTGAGAGGCACAGGGAGAGAAACCGAGAGAGAGAAAGGGACACTGAGAGAGATAGAGATATAGAAAGAAACTGATAGAACTGTGTCTGATACTCCATTGATGGGATCTACTATGAGCACATCTATGGAGAAAGGAACATTGCAACATGACATCACTATGGAGCATTATTTATTTATTTAATTGCTTTTTTATAACGTGCTTAATACCTGAGTTTGGTTTCTAAGCGCGGATCCGGGATTCAAACCTCTGTTGCTCTGTATATCTATTGCACATTCACTGTGAACTAAATTGTGTAAAAGCAATGTGGGGGCGGGGTCATTTTAGATGAAATGGAAATTGAATGCAGGGGATTATCAACACTTGCACTTGCATGTTTCTGTGCTGGTCCCCTGTATGCAATTTTCTTCACTTTCAAAGTAGAGTTTAAAAGTAAAGAGCAAACCAGGGTAACATTTACTATACTCCTATTTCCTACATTTCCTATATTTCCTATACTCTTCACTTTTACGCTCCACGTTGAGAGAAATAAAACACTGCCTGCAATAAGATTTGCAGACATTGGGCCTCATTACATGGTAGGCGGAAAACCATGGCACTATTAGCGCCATGGTTCATGCTGGTAAAATACCGGCACCGCCTTGGTGGAAAGGGGAATTACCGCCCCATTCCAAGGTTGGTGGGGCAGTAATTCCCCCTTCCACCATTGCCCTTCCCCATTCCCATTTTTGCCCCATAGGGCATAATGGGAATGGGGAAGGCGCTAATTAAGGTACCGCAAATTCCGGTAGCGTAATTAGCTCCCTGGGTCCCTTTGCGGGTTGGTTTTTAACGCCTGCAAAAAGCAGGTGTTAAATACCCCAACCCGCAAAGGGACCTTGTAGTAAGGTGGTAAGGATTTACCGGTACCGGTAAAATACCGGTACCGGTGAACCCTTACCGCCTACCGTGTAATGAGGCCCATTGTTTTATAATGGATTCCCGTGGAATCAGACTGGTCATTATCAGGTGCTAATGTGAGCTGTATCCCATTGGAAGTAATTTGATTTATGCCCGCTTGAAAATCCTGTGGAGTCCTAAAATGAAGTGTTCTGTGAAGATGGAGGAGGAAAGCAATAGGGAGATGCGTTCTACACTTTGATGGCCCCCTAGAGATCATGGCAGCTGGAAAATGAGCTGGAGAGAAAAATGAAAGCATAAAAGCAATTTTTCACTTTCATTTTCTGCACCACTTATTAAAAAAGGACCCCCAATGAAGCTTATTTTGATGATGAGTGTAAACAGGTCAGAGGGGAGTACTTCTTTTTTTAAATATATCATAGCACAGGTCATCCGCATTATTATTTTTTAAACCGTGCTATTGTCAGTCCTTGAAGTTTTTGAGAGACCATTTTTTGTCTATAGCTGAATTTCATTCTGGAATTTTTAGTCTCCCATTCAATAACAAACACAATAAAATATATACTTTTAAAGTAACAGTGGGTTTACGATTTCTGCAGTAACTGGGACAAACCATGCTTAGCTTCAAAGCAAAGAAGGGGTCCTCCCGCTAAGGCCATGTTGTCTAATAAATGATTCCACCTTCCAAGACAACTTAGAGAAACATGGCCTAAGGGGGCTGGATCTTTCATCGCTTTGAAACTAAGCAGGGTTGGTCCCGGTTACTGCATCGATGGGAGACAGTCCACAGTCCCGAATGCCACATGTTTTCTTAGTTTTAAATATCTCATACTACACATCATCTGCACAATTATTTTAAACCGTGCTTGAAGGTTTTGCACTCAGAGACAAGTTTTTTGCCTTTTACTTAATTACATTCTGGTATTTGTAATCTCACAGTCAGGCTGGGGGGTAATAATGAAATAATTGTACACTTTCTGCCTAACATAGTTCAATAAGGATTTATATATTTGAGTGACACTATGGTATATGTACTTTTCAAGTTAGCTTTCAAAAGCAGAGTATTGTTGAAAGCCAGACATGGGGGTGAGAAGGGGAAATTATGAGAGGGCAAGTAAGCCATGAGTATTTGCCCATGATGTGGCAAGAGTGTTTGCAATCCTGGACAATGGTGCAGTTATTTTCCCCTGATTGTTCTGCTTTTCAGGGCACCACTAAAGGACACATGTGGATGGACAGCATAACTGATTTCGGAGGATGGCCACGACCCCTTGTTTTTTTTTTGTTGTTGAAGTTGGCAAACTTGCTCAAGTATTTGGGTACCAGGATTTTAGTCAGGTTTTCATGTTCCCAGTGCAGACGCTTACCCACAGGACCACAAGCACTTGTTTCGTATTGGGATTTTGTTTCAATGGAATAATTCACTATACATTCCTGGTTATAAAAGGCGAGCACCTTTTATACTTTGCCAGCCTATTTATTGGAAGGTTTCCTCTCTCGTGTTATTTTTCTGGTGTTTATTACTTTTTTTAAAGTCCAATGCTATTTTGCCTTGCACACTTTCTTTTAAGGAGAAGGTCAATTGAACTACTTTGTATGTTTCACTTTAAAATATATGGTCACTTATTGCGCATGTGTGCCAGCTTTTGATTTTGGTTATGGGGGCAAGGGTACCTGGTCATATGTTATTCTTGCAGCCAATCATTTGTTAGCCTTTTTTGTGCTGCTTAAATACGGTTAGTTGGAGCTATGCGATGTATAACAACAGTCACCAAGAGACCAGCCATAATACAAGGGGCTTGTAGCAAGCTGCCTAACCAAAGTGTGTGATGTTCGGCAAATAAGTTAATCTCACTGCGGATTGACTAAGAACATTGTGAGTTCTCAAAGCCTCCAATCTTTAATACATAATTTAAAAAAAAACAGATATTGTCAAACTTATAAGGGAATAGGGGTCTCAAACCCCTCTTCCGCACCACAGAAGCCAAATAGATTGACCCCTCCCACCGTGGTTGGCACGGGCACCTGAAAACTGATATCACAGGAAGCCACGTGGCAGCCAATGGGGGGAAGATGGAGTTAGGGAAAAGGGGATGGAGTGACAAAGGAAAGGAGGGGAACATACACAAGCAAATACATACAATACAGCGATATTCCTGAACCTGTACCTCTATTTCCTGAACACCTAGCCTGACCTCCTATACCTGTAATGACCTTGCTACATACGAACCATAGGAGCTCTCTAAACTCCACTTTGCACCTCACAGAACATAAGCGGATAACCTAGAACATGGACTTTGAACATAACATAGGGCTTGAACATAATGTAGGACTTGGACAGTCCTTTCTTGAACACACATAGATTGGCTTACAAGCTAAATGGCACAAACAAAGGGGTGTCCCTTTTTAGGAAGACACGAGACACATGGCCTGTCGGGCACAATGAAGCCACAAACAATGACTTAGGAAAAAAGACACACAAGAACATGCCCTTGCACTGTGTGGACCCATACGTGTGCTTTGAATAGTCTCTATATCTTTCCCAGTGCCCTGTTTTATCCGTTCAGAGCTTTATAGCATGTTTTCTCCACATGGCGTGTCTAATGCATGGCATGTATCTTAGGGCGTGTTACATCACACACTCACTGCCGCGTTGAAGTAATCAATTAATAAACAAAGTAAGCATATAGCAACTCCAGAATATGAACACTGGGGTCAAAAACACTTAACTGATGGTCCGCTTGTCTCACAAGGACATCCGAACCCTGAAGAGCGAGGCCCAAAGCTTTTGGGAGCCGCGGCCCGTGTTTATTCACCTGTTCGTCACCGTCACGGCCCGGGGAAGCTCCATCAGTCCTTCGGCGTCTGAGAATTTCCGCATGCCTGCTCCTAAGCTGCCGCCGCCCGTGCTGAGAATCATTAATTACCTGCACCGAGGCATGGGCAGTGGCGAGTCTTAACAGTGCTGCTAATGAGCAGCTGTTGTAGCGCGCGATAGGAGAACTACACACTTCCCAACGCCTCATGGGAAAAGTAGTTTATAGCCTCTTGCAAAGCAAGATGCGCCGACCTGTGCCTTTCCTCAGATTCCTGACAGTACCTCCTCTCTCAGGGCCCCTTCCAAGTTTTGCCTTCTCTGGATTCTGCAGATGAAATTGTCGCACCAATCAGGGTGCATGAACCGCACTAGCCGGTTCCCATGAACAGTCCTCAGGTCCATATCCTACCCACTGGATGAGATACCATAAACGATTCTGTCTCCATCTTGAGTCCAGTATCTTCTTTACTTCATATTCTGCCTGTCCATCCTTGATAATTGCTGGGGGTTTCTGTACTCGCGTTCCCGGAGCTGCGGGTTTAAGCAAAGACACATGGAACACTGGATGTATCTTTAACGTGTGAGGCAACTTTAATTTGCATGCCCCCATAGATATACATTTCACAATTTCATAGGGTCCAATAAACTTGGGGGCAAATTTACGGGGTCGCTTTAAAGGCAAATTGTGTGTTGAAAGCCAGACCTTATCCCCCACTTTATACTGTGGAGCAACTCCCATATTTTGGTCTGCATATTTTTTATATTGTTCCTTAGCCTGGTCTAAATTGGCTTGTGCTTTCTGTCTGAGGTGTAGTAGTACCTTTTTTCTATCCTGAAGCATAGGAATATTCTCCATATCAGGTAGATGTTCTGGTAACATATTTTGTGTTTGGCCATACACACATACATTTGGAGACATACCCAAGGAAGCGTGTTCAGTGTTATTATAAGTAAACTCAGCCAACCATAAAGACTGTACCGAAGATTCACGACCCTCACTTAAATAACAACATAAATACTGTTCCAGCGTCTGATTGACTCTCTCTGTTTGTCCATCCGTCTGTGGGTGATAACTGGTGGACAACGCACACTCCATGCCTAACATTTTACAAAAAGCACGCCAAAATTTGGAAGTAAATTGAAGGCCTCTATCAGATACAATACTATGAGGTAGACCATGTAATCTGACCACATGTTGTAAAAACAATTCTGCCAATCTCCCTGATCCTGGGATACCTTTACAAGGTATGAAATGGGCTTGTTTAGATAGATAATCCACCACCACCCAGATTGTGTCATACTGATCATCCGGAGGCAAATCAGTAATGAAATCCATGGATATATGTGTCCAAATCTTCTCCGGGCTGGGTAGTGGCTGGAGTAACCCTACTTTTTTTTATGGTCTGACTTACTGCGTACACATGTTTCACACTCTTGAATGTACTTCATATAATCTTGTCTTAACCCTGGCCACCAGAAATATTTCTCCAACAACCCTTGGGTCTTTTTGCTTCCTGAATGTCCTGCTAAAGGTGAATTATGACACCAATGCATCGCCTTCCTCTGCAAGGCGAGCGTCGGTAAAAACAATTTCCCTGCATAATAAGGAAGTCCATTGTGGAATGTTTCTGCGGGATTTTTTCCCCATTTCAATTGGACCTTTCCTTTCATTTCTTGTTTTACTTGTCTCAGTAATTGAGTCATTACTGCTCCTACTACCTTTTCCGCAGGAATGATAGTCTTCACTTCGGTTACACTGCTTTCCATATTCTGCTGCCTAGATAAAGCGTCCGCCTTACCATTTTTTCTCCCTGGTCTAAAAGTGACTACAAAATTAAACTCATTAAAGTACTGTGACCATCTTAACTGCCTTGGACTTAATGTATGAGCTGTCTTGAAGTATTGTAAGTTTTTATGATCAGTGACCACTGTAACCTGATATTTGGCCCCCAACAAATAATGTCGCCACTCCAAGAATGCTGCTCTAATCGCCAATAACTCTTTATCAGTGATTGAATAATTTTGTTTGCAGCTAGTAAGCTTGTGAGAGTAGAAAGCTACTGGATGCCATACTCCTTCTTCATCCTTTTGAGACAATACTGCTCCAACAGCCACGTTAGAAGCATCCGTTTCCACTTGGAAAGGTTTTTCTGAGTTAGGGTGTCTCAATACAGGAGCTGATGTAAATGCTTTCTTTAACTCTTGAAAAGCTACTTCTGCTTCAGTGTTCCAATCAAACTTAGTGGCTTTCCTCAATAATTTGGTAATGGGGGTAACGATTTGTGAAAGATTTGATATAAAGCGCCTATAAAAGTTTGCAAAACCCAAAAAGGACTGGATATCCTTGATGCACTGAGGCGCTGGCCATTCCGTAACTGCTTGTACTTTTTTCTTGTCCATCACAATGCCAGAGGGAGTCAAAATAAAACCAAGAAATTCCACTTGAGTGGTATGAAAGGCACATTTTTCCAGTTTTACATATAACTGATGGTCTTGTAATTTTGTTAACACTGCTCTCACATGATCTATGTGTTGCTTTTCAGAAGAGGAATAAATTAAAATGTCATCAATATAAACTATAACAAACTGATCTAGAAACTCACTCAACACCTCCTGCATAAAGTATTGAAATGCTGCCGGAGCATTACACAAACCAAAAGGCATCACAAGGTATTCAAACAAACCAAACTTAGTCCTGAAGGCTGTCTTCCACTCATCCCCCTCTTTCACACGGATCAAATGGTAAGCCCCTCTCAAATCTAATTTGGTATAAACCACTGCTGTTTTTACTTGATCCAATAATACTGAAATCAAAGGCAAGGGGTACCTGTTCTTCACTGTCACCTTATTCAATGTCCTATAATCAATACATGTCCTAAGTGTTCCCTCTTTCTTTGGGACAAAGAACAAAAGTGACAACACAGGTGATGTGGAATGTCTAATAAATCCCTTACTTAACATGTCATCCAGGTATTCAAGTAAATGCTGATTTTCTGTTTCAGTCAAAGCGTAGATTCTGCTACAAGGTAATTTAGCCCCAGGTTCCAATTCAATCACGCAATCATAGGATCTATGGGGTGGTAACCTGTCTGCTCCCCCTTTGTCAAATATTTTAGCTAAATCTTGGTACTGATTTGGGATACTCACAGCCATTGCTCCCACCATTTGTGGTGTGGTTCTGCCACCTGATCTGCCAAATATAATGCGGGCCTCACCTCCCCCTCCATGTGACCCTCACATTCCACTCCTGCAAATACCACCTCGCGCTTAATCCAATCAATCCTGGGATTGTGTTTAAGTAACCAAGGCATGCCCAGAATGAGCCCGAATTGAGGTGCCGCTATTAAATCAAATACAATTTCCTCTGTATGTCCAGACTCACACCTCATTAGAATGGGTTTAGTTTGTTGACATATGGGCCCTGAAACCAATGGTGATCCATCCACTGATTGCACCCCCTCAACCTGATCTTTTTCCCTTAAAGTTAAACACAATCTTTCGCCAATCCAATGTCAATGAAATTACCGGTGGCGCCTGAGTCCACCATTGCAGACAGTAGCTGCTTAGTACAGGCAAAAAGTAAAGTCACCAAAATGTACAAATGTGAATTTCTTTTCCCTGTCATATTTGCGCTCCAGTTGGGGAACCTATTAATTTCTGGGCCTGTCGCCTGCGTTCCCCTACGGCCCAGTCCTTTTCCCGTCTCAACCTTGCTTCTATCCACCCCTGCTCCTTTCTTGGGAGTATTCGGGCAAGTTCTAATAAAGTGTCCTGGTTGTCCACAATAAAGGCACAAGTTATTTGCCTCCATTGCTCTATTTCTGCAACAGACAAGGGACCCCTTATTCCACCAATTTGCATAGGTTATCCTTCTGTATTCCTGTTTCCCTTACCCCGATCCAACCTAGCAAAAGGCAAAACTTCTGGTCTTTTCTTCTCTCCCTTGCGCTCTCCAATACGATGATCCAATCTTAGGGCTAAGTCAATCATGGCGGTACATGTACTAGGCTGAGGTTCTACTTGAGCAATAGCATCCTTCAATTCCTCTTTGAGCCCTTGATAAAACAAAACAGTCTGTTTATTCTCAGGCCAATCAGTTTCAATCACCAACCTGTTAAATTGGGTAACATATGAAACCAAATCGCATGTTCCTTGTCTTAAAGCTAACAATTCTTTGTCTTGAGCCAAAGACACCTCTCGGCAATCAAATAACCTACCAAACTCCACTAGAAAACCATCCCAATTATATAATAAAGGATCATCCTTTTGCACCAGAGGCATAGCCCATGCTGCCACATCTCCAGTTAAATAGGAAGTAACAAATGCTGTTCTAGCTTGTACTGTCTCAAACGCCTTAGGTTCACACAAAAAAATGAAGTCTGCACTGTGTTAAAAAGGTCATGTATTTCTTAGGGTCTCCTGTGAATCTTTCTGGTGCGGCTAATGGCACACTACTAGGGGGCTGCACAATTACAGTAGGCGGGGCTCTACCAGTTTGCCCTCCCATAGAGGTTCCAGCCCCATCCAGCGGGGTGCCTTGTGCGACCAACCCCTGTACCTGGGCTTTCAATATACTAAACTCTTGTCTAGCTTGTACCAACTCTACTTGTATGTCTTGTAGTGCTTTTAGCACATCTGCTAAAGGGGGAGGATTTGTATCCATTTGGCCTGGGTGGTTCAATTACCCCGAAATCGGGGGCAGGTAATTCTGTTAAACTTATAAGGGAATAGGGGTCTCAATCCCCTCTTCCGAACCACAGAAGCCAAATAGATTGACCCCTCCCACCGTGGTTGGCACGGGTGCCTGAAAACTGATATCACAGGAAGCCACGTGGCAGCCAATGGGGGAAAGATGGAGTTAGGGAAAAGAGGCTGGAGTGACAAAGGAAAGGAGGGGAACATACAAAAGCAAATACATACAATACAGCGATATTCCCTAACCTGTACCTCTATTTCCTGAACACCTAGCCTGACCTTCTATACCTGTAATGACCTTGCTACATACGAACCATAGGAGCTCTCTAAACTCCACTTTGCACCTCACAGAACATAAGCGGATAACCTAGAACATGGACTTTGAACATAACATAGGGCTTGAACATAACGTAGGACTTGGACAGTCATTTCTTGAACACACATAGATTGGCTTACAAGCTAAATGGCACAAACAAAGGGGTGTCCCTTTTTAGGAAGACACGAGACACATGGCCCGTCGGGCACAATGAAGCCACAAACAATGATTTAGGAAAAAAGACACACAGGAACATGCCCTTGTACTGTGTGGACCCATACGTGTGCTTTGAATAGTCTCTATATCTTTCCCAGTGCCCTGTTTTATCCGTTCAGAGTTTTATAGCATATTTTCTCCACATGGCGTGTCTAATGCATGGCATGTATCTTAGGGCGTGTTACATCACACACTCACTGCCGCATTGAGGTAATCAATTAATAAACAAAGTAAGCATATAGCAACTCCAGAATATGAACACTGGGGTCAAAAACACTTAACTGATGGTCCGGTTGCCTCACAAGGACATCCGGACCATGAAGAGCGAGGCCCAAAGCTTTTGGGAGCCGCGGCCCGTGTTTATTCAGCTGTTTGTCACCGTCGCGGCCCGGGGAAGCTCCATCAGTCCTTCGGCGTCTGAGAATTTCCGCATGCCTGCTCCTAAACTGCCGCCGCCCGTTCTGAGAATCATTAATTACCTGCACCGAGGCATGGGCGGCGGCGAGTCTTAACAGTTGCTGCTAATGAGCAGCTGTTGTAGCGCGCGATAGGAGAACTACACACTTCCCAACGCCTCATGGGAAATGTAGTTTATCGCCTCTTGCAAAGCAAGAAGCGCCGACCTGTGCCTTTCCTCAGATTCCTGACAGATATGGTTACAGCTATAGGGGGTTTATGATATGATATGATATAAAATGTCTAGCGCCTATGCACAATGTGTTTCAAAGCGCTTCAAGGCAAGGGAAGGAACAAGGGAAAATACAATGACATTCTTACAGGCCATGCAAGCAGTAACCGAGGACTAACCCTGCTTACCTTCAAAGCAAGGAAGGGACAAGCCCCCTCGGGCCATGCTGCCAAATAAATTAGTAGACCTTACAGGATCACTTAGAGAAGAGAAACATGACCTAAGGGAGCTTGATCCTTCTTCACTTTGAAAGTAAGCAGAGTTGGTCCTGGTTACTGCATGGATGGAAGACAGTTCATAGTCCCGAATGCTTTTTGTTTTCTTAGTTTTAAATATCTCATAACACACGACATCCACATTTTTCTTTTAAACTGTGCTACTTTCAGTCCTTGAATGTTTTGCACTAAGATAATTTGTTTTGCCTTTTGCTGTATTGCATTCTGGTATAGTCTGCCAGTGAAGAGGGGGGGGGGGCAGGGGGGATAATGCACAATCATACATTTTTGCCTAACATAGTTCAATAAGGATTTATATACTTGAGTGACACTATGGAATGTGTACTTTTCAAGTTATCTTCATGAAGCAGAGTGTTGTTGAAAGCCAGAATTGAGGGTGAGGAGGGGAAATGATGAGTGGGCAAGTAAGTCATGAGTATTTGTCCACAATGTGGCAAAAGAGTTTGCAATCCTGGACACCGGTGCAATTATTCTCCCCTGATTGCGGCTGCTTTTCAGGGCACAAGTAAAGGGCCCATGTGGGTGAAGAGCGTAACTTTTATTCAGAGGGCAAACACAACACAAGGAGTTTTTTGAGGTTGGCAAGCTTGCTCAAGTATTTGGCTACCAGGATTTTACCCACAAAAGCACTTATTTTGTATTGGGTTTTTCGTTTACCAAGAAATATTTCATGACAGATTGCTGGATTTAAAAGGTGTGCACGGTTTATACTTTGCCAGCATTTTCATTGGAACATATCTTCTCTCAGGTTATTTTTCGAGTTTTCATTACTTTTTTAAAAAGTCCAATGTTATTTTGTCTTGCACACTTTCTTCTATGGGGACGATCAAATGAACTCCATTTGTATATTTAACTTTAAGATATATGTTAACTTACTGTGCATATATTCATGGCTGCAAGCTATTGATTTTATCTTTGGGTGCAGAACGTACCTGGGCATATGTTATTCTTGCAGCCAGCCATTTAATTCCTGTTTTCATGCTGCTTAAATTTGGTTAATTTGGGTTGTGCGATGTATCACAAGTATCACCAACAGACTCTCCAAAAAACAACGGGCTTGGAGCACACTGCTTAACCAAAGTGTGTGGTCCATGGCAAATAATGTAATTCCACTGCACATTGCCTAAAGAAATCATGAGTTCTTAAAGCCTACAATCATTTATACATAACAATACCACTGTCAAAACAGGACATTGGGCCTCATTACGACTGTGGCGGCCACGGTATGAACGGTGCCAGTAATGGACCAGCACCGTTCATACCGGGCCGCCACCTTAGGAGTTCTGCAGCGGGTCCCGCTCTGTACACCTGGCCAGACCAGACATACAGACCGGCACCTGCTAGCAGAGCAGGATGCTAACAAAGGACCCGTCATTAATGGGTCCGTTGTTAGCATCCTCCCCAGTCCCATTCAGCCCTATTGGGGTTCAAATGGGAATAGGGACGTACCGGGTCCGGGTCCCAAAAAGGGGATTTACTGGGCCCGCAAATGTCAGAATGGCCCGGTAAATCCCATTTTTCGGGACCCAGACCCAAGTTTGGGGGTAGCTAAAAATGGCATGGCTACCTCCAAACTCGTAATGAGGTCCATTGTCAGTTTGTGACTGATGAATGTCTTTGAGCGATGGGTTGAAAGTGTTTTAAAATATAGATTGGCTGTGCCCTCCGACCATGGCCAAAGAGCACGGCTTGTGATATGGTAGTATTCAGCCGTGCCCATCAGCCATGGGCAGAGGCCATGGCTAATGGTCTGGTAGACTTTTAAAATGGACAGTGGGCACGGCTAAAGGTCGTGCCCAATGACCATGGCCGAAGACCATTTTAGTGGCCTGGAAGCATTCTAAAAATGTATGGCATAACAAAACCCTATAAATTCAAGGAAAAAAACATTAGTTGCAGGGGCGTTAATGTGCGAATTTAACGCAACAAAACTCCTGAAATTTAGCCAAAGCCATCTTAACATTGTGCCCGCTGTTGCGCAGCCTATGGCCACAATGATGACATTACAGATCACATCACTGTTTAATTACATTACAACAGTAACTGGCATTAAGCATGGCCTTTAGGCATGGCCAGTGTGCAATGCCAAATATATTTGAACACATGAATGGATATTAGTCATGGCCTTCAGTTATGAACAGTGTTCAGAACCTTCAGCCATGTGCACTGAATATTTTAAAACACAAACAGGCTACCAAACATAGATTTTGGTGTATATATATATATATATATATATATATATATATATATATTCAGTAAAAACAAATTGTTAAAGGGACGTTTTGGTTAAGTTGCGCTACTAAAAACCTGTGAGAAAAGGGCGTTATGGTTCCAAGTAAAACTGAAAAACCCCTGAAATTTGCCAGTTATGGTAAGCTAAGCAACTATAACTCGCGCCACCACTGTGCATTACTAAGACTAACACCCAGGACATCAAAGATGACATCATAAGACTAACACCCAGGGCATCAAAGATGACAAGGTCACCTGCAACCAGTGCAAAATGGTGCTGAGTCATGCGAGGCCGGGTTTGTACAGCTTTGGTATGACATCTATGAAGTAACACCTAAGGTCGTTCCACGGTGGGGCCATTCGCAAGGTTGTACCTTGTGATCTGTGTAGTAGGTTGAGTTCTTCTACTACATCCTCCGATTCCGCTCCTGTCACCACAAGAGACACTCCTGTGGGACACTGCATCCCTCCAGCTGCCTCACAGGCCATCCATGAGCTGATGACCCTTACCTTTCGAGGGTCACAGTTTTGTGTATGTTCTGTGACGCAGTACTCTGCAGGGGGGAGAGACTTCGAAGTGCTTGTGAGACTGCGGTCAAGAAGCAGGAGAAGGCCCACCCTACATCTTCCTCTCTCCACCTGCCCTTTCTTATCCTCGTGGTTGGTGTCCTCCCTTACCTTCCTTTCCCCTCCTCTCCTAGTATGTTGTGTGTAAAAAAAAAATTTAAAACAACAAAAATACAAAAAAAAGCCTCTTTTCAGAGCCGCCTTTCACAGTCTAAAAATAGAAGTGACAAATAAATGGAGTAGGGCCGTGTGCATTTTTTAGAAGTCTGCGGACTGTTCGTGGACATCTAAAATTTTGGGGTGCTGCCCTATCAAAACTATTGCACTTTTCTTTGGGAGGAGGTGGTGGCTCTGAAAAGAGCCTTTTGGTGGTGTTTTTTTTGTGTTTGAAAAACTTAAATAGTCAACACCTACTGCAAAATGAATGGCTGTAATTCCACAAAAGGTTGCATGCATTTTGTACATTTCTCAGAAAAATCTGATTACCAGCATAGGTAAGATGAACTCCATCTTTGCAAAAAATGTATGTGCTACGAAACATAATATTTTCATTGTGGAAAGAGGACATGCCAACATCTCTTAGAAAGGCACAAACAGCCTTATTAACATTACGTTTCGCTTTCTCCATTTGTGGACCAAATGAAGAAGAACGCAGCCACATTTTTCTCTGCGCAATACAAGAAAAAATTACTTGGGAATTTGGAAACATGTCCATGACCTTTCCAAGTCCTTCTTTCATCGCAAATTGCAAAGAAATTCCTGACACATGTCCTAAACTGTTCCCTCCACAATGAATTATAATTATGACTGGATGAAGCTCTGTCTATAAACTAGCACAGAGAGGTACCAAGTCCAACCACTTCATTCCACGCACTCCATGCCAGTGCACTTCCACATGAGGGAATCCAAGATCTTCAGCTACTCCACAGGGTTCTGCGTGCACCTCCAACCAATGTATCCATGAGTCTCCCAAAATCCAGATAATCTGTTTTCTGAAACACACAGCCATAGCTAACTGTTCTTCTCTCAGGAAAAAAGACTTTCTGACAAACTCTCTCCTTACACAACACACCCAGTAAACTTTACTGACCAATCCCTTGCTCTGCTCATTCTCATTTGCATGCCTCTCCACCCCAAAATCCCTGTATGTAATAGGCGGTGTCCGCGGACTACCATCATGTCCCCTGACATATCGTAACTTGGACAGCCCTTCTACCATTTCCACTTTACTCTCTGTGCCATTCCCTAATTGGATACAGTTAACCAGTCAAACAACCATCCACCAATCACATCCAAGACCTCTACATCTAACTCCATCATCAGAGTTCAGCACTTCAAATGTACTGTTGATCACTCTGAGTACAAGTCTCATATCATTGGAAAGCACATACTACAAAAACTACTCTACAAGTCTCCACGATTTCTACTTGCAGCTGCATGCATATCCACATGCATGAATACAAACTACAGGTATGCATATTTTCTGCACAGTATATGTACAACGCTTATAAATACATATAAACAGAGTAACTGCCACTTAACCTGTATAACCTTTAAATTAAAATGAACTTACTGTCATTTTCCCATCTGCTATAATTAACTGTCACTTTCAAACCTGTCTGCTATCTAATTTTTTTTTCACACACACCTATCTAAAAAATTATAATATTAGAAGATGGGAGAATAAACAATACAATTGTGGAAAAACACTTAGTAGTGTATTATAAAATTACACACAGCCAGTAAAAGGTAATGCATCTTCACACACTCACACACATAGACACTATCATCGAAAAGCTCCAAGCTGCAATAACACCACTACCTGTAAATCACATCCTTCTGCTTTATTACCCACACCTTCACAAATGCATACATTCCATGTTTTCTATACAGTTTCTGCCATTTACCTTATAAAAATTGCAAAATAAACACATCATTATTTCTTCTTTCTCCTAACATCCTACAGCACAGCTTTAAAAAACCAAGTGAATTTCATACAGTTAATATTCTACTCATTTGCAAAGCATGTTAAACTAAAATATTGTAAATAAAATATAAATGCTGCACATAGTCAAATGAAACTGCATGCAGATATCAAACAAGAATACTATTACAAAAACATAAAAATCAACGTCTCAATTAACATCAGTGCTATAGACACACAAAATTACTAACTTCTTTCTTTTACAATTGCAGTGAAGACCACTCTCCAGGAAAACGGCAGCATCTGAACTACAAACAACAACTCCAAAGAAACCTGCTCATTCCACAAAAAAAGAGTAAATATAATACGACCTTAATTTCTCTGCCTAGTCTTTAAATCTCTTACGGTCTTGCTCCCCCTTATCTCTCCTCCCTCCTCTCTTTCTACACTCCCTCCCACTCCCTTCCCTCTGCTGACCACTTCCTTCTCACTGTTCCTCCTTCCCCTTGTGCCACATCCCGTTTCTGCTTCTTTCATCTCCTAGCCCCCCTGCACTGGAGCTCCTTACCTCTCTCACTCTGCTGTATTTCTACCTTTTCCTCATTCCACACTTCCCTCAAATCTCTCCTTCTTCATTGCCCACCATGAAACCCCTCCCTCCTTCTTGCCCCCCTTGCTTTATCTCCTTGATCATCTTCCTCTCCTCCACCCTACCCCCAATTCTCACCCTTCACCCCTTCCGTTTCCCTCCTCCTGCTCTTCCCCACCCCTCCCTCTCTCTCTCAGTTCTACTGCACTACTCTCCTTCTCCCCTTCAGTTTAATTGCTATACATACTGTTTTGTTGTGTGGTTGATTCATGTAATTTGTGCACCAAAAAAGCGTAGATTTGTGCACCATTCTGCCCACAAATCACCAGTTATTAAACAGGGATTAGTAGGCAGAATGACACACAAATCCCCGTGTTTTGGGACACAAATAAGATAACTCAGACCCTAGAATGTTAGTATTACAAAAAAAAGACCTGTTTTCATTTTATACCATTAGATTTACTATCAGTGCTTCTCCTCACCACTAGCTCACTTTCTACTGTCATCTGAACCACAGTATAGTAACACACAAATAGAAGAATAGAATTCCCAACTAATTGTAGCTGCGCATTGCACAATTACACACCACCACATACATCTTCACCATCATACTCAGACACTCATGCATACAGCACACATACATTGCACAACAGCCCAACAAATACCTTCTTTTTTTGTTTCAACAGACCCCACAGAATGCCTACCAGAAAGCAAGTCCATAAAAAAGCAACGCAGAAATAGTGCAAATAAAAATAAAAGTGTCAAAAATAAGCATTCATCTCTAGCAGAGTTTGTACAAAAAGTTCAAACAAAACAGCTAATACAGTCATTTAGCAAAACAAAACACTCCTCCAGGACATAAACTTTGCCTCCTCTATCAAAATGTTAAATAAAACAGAAAATGATTAACAAAAATACAGCTACCACTACTGCTAAAACTGTTCCTATAAATCTTGATATAGTGGCAAGTAACCATACCAAAAAAAGTATTTTAGCAAAAATGTTCCGCCACAGAGTCCTTCACAATCTTATAAAAACAGGAGACAAATCATGCACAACCCAAAAGAAAGTTATTTATTTTAGTGTTAAACAGAATGAAACCACTAACAAAACTAACTACTAAATTACAAAAAAAGACTTCTCAATAAACGGAATGTCAACAAAAATAACTTCTTAAATATCTGTGGAGGTGAATGGAGTCACACAAAGAGCACAGAACCATATTTTGATAGAGAAGCATACAAACAAAACCTGTTACTCACCACTCCGAAATAGGCCAAAGATGCAGAGAAGTGACCTTGGAGATGATGGTGGTACAATAATCGATATTCAGCCTTCCATCCCAGCTCCCCTGAGTACAAGACTCAGGCTTCCTCAAAGAGGGGCTCTTTTCCACAATGTACCTCTCTGCTTTTTCAGTTGGGACAGACAGAGGTGTCAATTGAATAAAAGAGCGGGGAGAACACACACCGCCAATACCAATGCTGCAAAGGAATACAAAGATATCAGACGGAGTTGAGGGAAATGCAAGTGTTTAGAACAGTTGAATTAAATGGGCAACTACCTAGATAGATATTGGAGTGGAACTTCCCCGGGGTGGATCTACAAGGAGTAACACAAAAATGAGTGGAAATGGTCTAATTCATTATCGGTCCCCACTATAAATATAGAATCGATAACAACTAACCTGAATAAGGATATAATGAGGAAAGGGATCCTGGAACAGAAGACAATGACAGGGGAAAATAACAAACAGGGATGTTAGTATAGGGAAGTGGCCCCGGACGGCGCAAGGGTTGCACTAGTGCCGGGTTGGTGCAGTTTTCAGGAGAGCGTTTATATGCACTTGAGGGCAATCTCACATGAAAGTCACTCAATGTCCCAGAATCCAACAGAAGACTAATATCCAGACAAGTTGTGGAGATAAACAGTTGTGGAAATGGGGATAGCTAATTAAGTCTGTACCTGAGCACACATGTATCCCGAGTAGCTGTAGACGAGATCCGGATAGTAGACAGTAATTTGGTTCCGAGTGCGGAGGCGGCAACCAGGAATGAAGTGCCGCAGAAGGGAGCCAGATCCAGTAACATTCCGAGTCAAAACAACCAGATGAGCATGACAGGAATCAGGGAGGAGACGAGGCAATCCAGTAGTCAGGCAAAAGGTCAACACCAGGAGTTCAGATGAGGAATTGTGTGTATGAAGACACAAAGAGGAAACGGACGAAACCGTGAGTAGCTGATAACGCTAATTAGCAGCAACGAGCCCCTTGGAAGATGGTGGTTTTATAGTCATAGGAGAGGCGTGTCTTGCCGTACGTCTTCCACGTACAAGAGTAGGCTGACCCGGAGTCCATCGAAGTTTGTACAGACACCATGGTAGCCTGTATCTGGTCCATAGAGGAGCTTGTAAAGTAGTCGTACCCTGCAAAGAGGCCCGCGCGGAAGCCTGAAGTGTAATAAAACCAAACATACACAATTACCATACATAGCAGTGGACGAGGTTATGAAAAACTTAATAATACCATAATGCAATAAGAAATACTGCTTACAAAATTATTCCCAGAAAACTCAGTATCAACTCTCCATTCGACTGAGCCAGAACGTTCAGTATACAAATGGCCATGTATGTCAATGTGTAACATTCCCAAAAAATCTTTCAAATCTTTACACCAGTTCCTCAATCAATATGTGAAAGGCAAAGACAAAATCAAAATGAAACTGCTGCACAATATGGATACCTGTCCAGTGCGCAAATACACAGCACTACAAGGACAATCATTGTCCTGCATTTCAGGATCTATTTGCAAAAGCACCTTCCATCATATCAAAATGATATCAATACATCATTCAACTATAAGAAATCTAGTCTATAAACTGTACTATGCTAAAAGTCCTGCTTTAGCGCTAGCCAATTTAAATAACAATCTTCTACATGGTACAGCCAAAGACCTACTGGAAGAAATCGAGCATATCCAGAAAAAATATTTTGGAAGTGAAAGCCACTTACAAAATACAGTAGCTTTACAACAGACTAGCAACAATTGTACAGATGGCAATCTTCTACTACACACATACAAAAAAGAAATACTAAAATTTAAAAGTACATCTGCTGAAGTACCAAACCGTGTGTGTGTGTGTGTGTTGCCACAGAACTTTATTTTTATAAAAGTAACACAAAAACTATAGATGTAACATACAAAATAGAAAACAATGAAGATTCCAAATGGTTTGAATTAGCTCTCTACCTTATGACAGAAAACAAATACGAAATAACTAACCCCTTAATACTTTGCAGTTATTGCACTACAAAACTTGACAACAATCAAACTCCTTCACGTGCTATCACAACTAACTTGGAATTATTCCCACTACTAAAACCCCTGCAACAACTCAATTTATATGAGAGCATCATAATTCAAACATTTCACCCATTTCAAACAATAATACGCCTTCAACCAAAAACAGCAAAATGACCTCCATCTGAATTGGTGAAAGGCATTCATGGCAAAGTAATGTATTTACCATTAGAATTAAAAGATAATGTGCACACTCTGGGAGCACAACGTCCAATAGAGCAATCTTTAATTGTCTTAGTAATTGGTGTACCTACAAAAGGCAAAAGAATTTGGCAACAGTTTGTAGACTTACATAAAGTTAGACAAGCCTTGCAATATCTAAAAAACAATAATGAATACTACAAAGAAATAAATAGTGAAGAAAACTTAAGGGAAACAACTGAAATAATTCAAGAGTCACCAGAAACTGGTATTTGAACTTCTAGATCCTGCTACAGTATCCAATATTTTAGACCATTATACAATTCATCCATTACACTCTAATGACACCATATATCATGCACTAGAAACGTAACAAATGCGACAAAGCAAAGGATCACCAATCAGCATATGAGAAAAAAGTATAGAAGCACGTCCTTTTCCTCTACTGTTTCCTACTGGCAAAGGAGGAAGGTACGATGATAGACCTATTCAGATAACAGCATCAGAATACCGCTTGTTACAAATGTATTCTGAAGATCCCAGATTTAGACAACATGTGGAATAGTTATTCCACCTACTCTTTGAAGGTGAACTAGCAACTCTATGTTACGAAGTTGCACACACATCAAAATCAGGAACCCACTCTCAAAATATGTCAGCTGCACAATTACTACAAAAAGTGCAAGAAAAAGATGAGGTTTTACAATCAAGCATTACAAAACTGTTAGCAAACATGCGTGGTACTAAAGAATACTGGTTCCGACATCACAGGGATGTCCGTTGTATGATAAGAAACCTTGGCCCACCCACTTGGTTTGTTACATTAAGTTGTGCAGAATATGCATGGGAAGATTTACATGATTTCCTACGCATATCAAACAAAAACAAAACAAACATAGATATATTAACACCTGCAGAACTTTGCTCTCTAGATCCTGTTAATGTTTCAAGATATTTCCATCTTCGCTTCATTGCTATGCTACACTTTATTTGTAATAAAACTGTTCCTCCCCTCGGAGAAGTGCAACACTTCTTTTGGAGCAAAGAATACCAAGCCAGTGGAGCACCACATATCCATATGCTTTTATGGATTATAGATGCTCCTAAATTTGGTCAAGACAGTGATGCCACTGTTTTACAGTTTATTGAAAAATATGTCAATTGTAAAATTCCATCAGAAGCAACAAATAGTGATCTTCATGCACAAATTGAACAATTTCAAAGACACAAATGTGGCAAATATTGTCGTAGCAAATACAAAAACAAAGGGAAATACTACACCAAATGCCGCTTTGGTTTCCCTAGACCAGTTACAGAAACAGGTGAAGTGAACAACTACATGTCTTCAGTTCGACATAGTGTTAAATGTAAATCACCTAAAAACACATATTACATAAAAAGAACAGAAAAAGTAAAATATATCAATGATTACAATGCAATCATTGCCCTATTATGGAATGCAAACATAGATGTGCAGTACATTGCAGACGATTCCACTGCAGTTGCACTATATGTTGCAGCCTACTTAACCAAAGCAAAAAAAACAGAGCTTCAAGACCTCTGGAATGACCTATCATCAGACAAAACACTGTCTTAGAAATTGTATAGCTTGGGCATAAAAATGCTCTCCCATAGATCATGTGGCTGCTATGAAGCTGCAGATCATTTAACCGGTACTTCTTTGTATGGAAAATCTGAAAATATAGTATGGCTAAGTCTTGGTCCTGCTAAATGTATAAAAAGTGTTCTCAAATCATACGACGGCATAGAAAGAATAGCCAAAAATTATCCCAAAAGCAAAGACATTTTGAAAAACAATTTACTAGACACATACTACCCAAACAGAAGTACCACTTTGTAAACCATGTGTCTATACCACATAGCCCAAAACTTCAAATACAAAAATAATATAAAACCTGATGAAAATAAAGGTAGATACAGAGTGACAAATTGTGAAGGCAGCTTAGTAAAACTTACCAAACCAAGTTTAATTAATCATATCAAATTGTCATTAAAAACTCCTCAACATAAAGAACTATATTACATGTCCCTGCTACAACTATTTAAACAATGGAGAAAAGAAGAAGCGATACTAGATAACTATGACTCCTATGAAGACACTTTCAAAGCAAATGAAAACACTATAACCAATGTAAACTTTACAGAGTAAAAAACAATGTTGCACAATGAACAGCAACACGAAGAAGAACTCCAGGCCCAAATAGATAAGGACACTCCCGACAGTAGTCAACCTTCTGTAACAAGAAGCCAAGAACCACTGAGACAGCCACTAATAACAAATGAGGCAGAATTAGCTATGACAGAAGTAGAAAACACCATCTGTCGCTATGAAGATACAGAAGACTTAACTGTACAATTGAACAATGAGCAGCGTAGCATTTTTCAAGAAGTAACAAAAGAAATTGCACATGGTGTTCAAAATGAAAATAAAGAATGTACCTGCCAAAATTACAAACCTATACTACTATACCTCAGTGCAAAAGCTGGTTCAGGCAAAACATTCTTAATCAAAATCATCAGCAAGTTCCTTCAACAATTGACAAACAACAAACTGTCAGCTGTTGTAACTGCCCCCACAGGTTTAGCTGCCTACAATATAGGTGGTGTCACTTTACACCGATTACTACTCCTTCCAGTAGAACACCAAAACAAATTATAATATTACAAACTTCTACAGAAGCTGCAATGGAACTACGTGGAGTGTTAAAACAAATAAAAATGCTACTAATAGATGAAGTGAGCATGGTCTCCAACCTAATGTTGGCTTTGATTCACCTCAGATTACAAGAAGTACTCAAAACAAACTACGAAGAGCTCTTTGGAGAAAAACACATTATTGTTTTTGGAGATCAATTGACACCAGTGAAAGGTGTACCTATTTTTAAAACCTTAGGACACAAACTGTGCCGTAAAACTGTTGGCAGCATAGTAAATGTCAACCTTTGGCAACATTTCCAATACAGAGAATTAACAGAAAACATGTGCCAGTCTGCAGACCTCACCTACGCCAACATTTTAAAAAGTATTTAGAGTTGGTGTACTATCTCAAGAAGCACAAGCAATATTAAAAACCTGGCTCATCCATGCACTTTATGGCCATAACTCATGTGCTACTGATGTCATGGAACAATTGGCACACAAAAATGTCAATTGTATATCCTTAATGCCAACTCTTGCAAGATGTTCCAAATTCAATGAAACAATAATGAAAAATGAAATGCAACCAATAATTGAAATTTCCTTCCCAGGCAAACTGGACGTACATGGTATGACACTACCCATGTGTCAACAAGCCACAACAAGACTAAATACCTTAGAAAATTCTATCTCCAACACAGCTGGTTTAGAGAAAATATTAAAATTATCTTTAAACTGTAGAGTAATGCTTAAACGTAACCTTGACGTGGAGCAAGGACTAGTTAATGGAGCACTGGGTACAGTTTTTGGCTTTCAAACATACGTGACAACAACATTCAGTTTGTCAATATTCTGTTTGACAAACTTTCAGAAGTAAAAGGATAGGGTGCTCAACAGCTCGATTCCTTCTCTTCAAGACATGTATGTATGCAGAGAACAATTTAATCTAACTCTAGCATATGCAGTCACCATTCATAAAAAAACAAGGTCTTACCCTAGATAAAGCATTAAAAGATATTGGGAACACAGTCTTTAAAGAAGGCATGAGCTACATAGCACTATCATGCTTACGTACACTTGACGATCTAGTTCTAATCAACTTTTATGCAAGTAAACTCTGATATTCCTTGCATTTTAGAATACAATAGACTACGTTCACTATACACCCCCATCTAATACATATCCTGTTCCACAAAAAGGAAAACATTGTAAAAGAAAACTAATTCAAACAGAAAAGCAATAGGATCTCACTGCAAATCCTCCAAAGAGAGAAAAAGAAGCTAATACTTCATCAATTACCACAACCAAAGAAGAACCTATTATTCAAAGTAACTCAGGTACTTCTTCAAAGAAGCAACACACACTCTGAAAAAATGACTTGGACACCGAACTATCTGGTCCATTCAAATTTTCAAATATAACTGGTGCAAGTTGCTACACAAATGTAGCAAGCAATATTCTATTTCAATTGCCACCAATTGTTGACAACATTTACTTACACAGTACAGACCAATTGTATTTGCAAATGTTAGTCCTTCATAGAAACGCAACAAACAATCCTGACAACACATATAGTGTTCATGGAATAAGACAACAATTGGACTACTGTGCTGGAATGGTGAAATTCACTATAAACTCACAAGCAAATCCACAAGAATGTATAATGTACTTGCTACATGTACTGGAAAACAAAAACATACCTATAAATAGAATCTTCCAGATTTCATACATGTGGAAACATACATGCACTCTGTGCAACAATATACAATATGAACACATCCCTAATGAAAGTTTTATGTATGTATCCATACCTAACTGTGAATCCGTTCCATTTCTGCAACTTGTACAACATGCAAACCATGGCAGATTATGTACTACCTGCAATTCAGATAATCTCTCCACCTTGCTAATACAAACACATAGTAAATACGTAATACTAATGCTTCTATGTTACAATGCAAATGGTACTAAAAACAACTGCAAGCTGACCGGATTCACACATGGTCAAGTATCACTTGGTAAGAAAACCTTCACAACCATAGATATAATCTACCATGCAGGAACCACAACCAATGCAGGTCACTACACTGCATATATTAAAAAGAATTGTGGATGGTTCGAATGTAATGATAGTACCATTACTTTAAAGCAAACATTACCAGCAAATCTTATAAACGCTTATTTAATATTCTAGAAACCAAAATGTTCTAACTAATCTGTGCATAAACATTAATAAAACTTCAATTAGAAAAATATAAACAGTTAGAATACGCCAACAGGTATCTAACTACCCCAAAATTCTGCAACAACCAAACAGATACATCAATACCACTAAATTATAACAAGAAATAAACATTTAGAATAGGCCAACAGGTATCTGTCCCAAGATTCTGCAACAACCAAACAGATAAATCAATACCACTTAATTATAAGAAGAGATAAACAGTTAGAATACGCCAACAGGTATCTAATTGCCCCAAGATTTTGCAACAACCAAACAGATAGATTAACAATTTGAGAATATAAATAAAAAGTATAATCAGATACAATCCAACAACAAGTATCTAACAATCTGCAACAAGCCGACATTAGCCAGAAACAACAAGTAAACACTGAAAACACAAAAAGAAATGTACTGTACCAAAATAAACAAAAGTGTTTCTTTAATCCAACACAGATTTTTTTTTCCCACAAACCCAATTATTTAACAACAAACACAGAAACTGAGCAGATTGCACAGTACACTGTTTTGTAAACTACTAAATATGAGGGTCGAAAAAAAGCTGAACTGTCTATTTTGGAATGTAATAAGTCCTTATACACTACCAACACTAACATTATCTTTTCTTTTATCACAGAAATTGACAAAGAATATATGTGCTCCAGATACCAAACCAAACAGTAACTATATTATAATAAGTACAACTCATAAATACTGGTCCATAACACAACCATTGAAGCAAACATGTAACTGTAAACCACAATGCAAAATGTTTACTTCCATGGATAGGTTATCCTGCAGTGCGTGTTACCAAACTCTACAATCTTAATGACATGACGTAGCCAAAACTTCACATACAAACTATACAAATCAAACAGTACGTAAACTGTAGATTTGCAAATATTTGATAGGTATTCAATTCTATGGGTGTGATCTATGTGTGTGATATGCTGTGGTGGTTGTGGCCAGGGCCTAGAGTCTTGGGTGCATGGCCGAAGGCTTTTGGCCATGCACCCAAGACTCTAGGCCCTGGCCAGTGTAACCCTTCATGTGGTGGATACTCTATTTCTTTCTGGGATTTACTTTAGTTACTCAAAATCACTAATGACTTATGGTTTTGTAAAACAAATGAGAAAAGATCAGCACAAGAATGGTTCTGACAATACTAGGGTTCTGAAGTTAAAGATGGGATGGGTTGAGATTGGGATAAGACAATGCAAATATACTGTGGGTCACTGTTCTTCCTATTAATACTTACAGCCCCTTGTGATTAAAATGGACAGTCAAGGTTCTGGTCATCGGATCAGGTCTACCGGCAGCAGGGCACTTCTGGAGGGATTGGATCAGCGTCACGGTTCTGGTCAATTTTCGACTGCACCTCAGACTGGATTTGGATGGGCCCTTCTGGTCACTGGACATGGCACATTAGCAGGATGCGAGTTTCAGCAGGCAAGCCTTAAAGGTAGCAAGCTAGACTGGGTCAGAATTATTCTTTTAAGTTTTGGGATGGTTGAATTTGGGCCTAGCTAGAAAGAGTTCAGCAATGCTAAGGCCTGGATTCTCCAAAGAAATCTGGAGTCAGCTGCAAGGTGAAGAGTTCTGGACAATATGAAGAAGTCATGAACAAGACGTTGCACAGAAATATGGATGTGTTCTGGAAGCAGTGTGTGTTATGTGTGGTGAAGTTCCTATATTTACCCTCCCAAGTGACATCACAAAGCCTATCCCTCAGAAGACTCTTCTGAGTGCCACAGGCATCATTAAACTAGGCCCCCACATTCTGACAGCCATTCTCAAGCTTGCAGAATCAGGGAGAGCCTAGAGGATCAGATAGCCACCACCTGTAGCAGTGCTTCTGAGTCAGAGGATGAGTGGATATGGGTGACAAATACTAAAAAGGCCAACAAAATTAAGAGGGCTGTACTAAAAGATCCCCTGAAACAGATCAAGGCCATTAGGAGAGTCATAACTTAGTATCACAAGAATGCCAAGTATTCAGTCTGGGAGCACCTGGAGTTATACGAGCAAATGATGGATACTTTCTACCTGAAAAATAGCCAGAGATGCATCCAAAATGTCAAGAGGACATTTTCCCCTGAATACTCCAGCTTCTTTGCGGGGCTGGAGGATCAGAATCACTCTTAAAACATTGTTCTGTACATAGGACCCTCAAGAGGCATGCAAGGTGGCCTACAATCTGCAGTGTGGGGAAGACCAGGCCCCACAAGAATTTGTGCAAGAACTAAAACGTGCCTTTTCTCATACCACCAGGAGGGTGCACACAGACAGTAGGGAGTTCATTAATACCTTCTTTCATGCACTCTCTAAATACATCATGACCCAGCTGGTGAGGGACTTTCACGAGAAGAGATCACTAGACTGGGTCAGCGAACCCTATTTATGAAGTGCAGAAACCGGTAGAGAATAAAAATACAAATAAAAACCCCAAACCAGCCAACACCCCTACTGCTGCTAAGGGGACGGAGGTGAAGGTTTCCCCCATTTTAGAGACCCAGATGCCCTCGGGCCACTCCCAAACAGGTAGCCAGGGAGGTAATCCCACAAATGGGACCTCTATCTCCCCTGATTATATCAGCCCCCATTACAAGGGCAACAGACCCATCCTGGGGTATGTGTGGACTCCCCCAGCCCAAGGGGGGATCCAACCAGGTAGCTACCAACCCAGGAAACTCCCCCCTAACTTTCCCCAGGAGGGCAGTAATCCCCCAAATGCCGGGTTGAGCTTCTTTCCCCGGTACCCGCCAAACTTCAACCCACAAAACAACCCTCCTTTCTTTCCCTACTTTCCTGAGCCCAGACAGCCCAATCCGGGAGAGGGGAGGCCAAGGGGGGAGGGCTACCAGAACAGTCCAAACCAAGGGTACTATGGGAGAAGGGACAGTTACCCTTCCCGTGATCCACCTAGGATGGACCAGAGACCACCGTACCAGCCAGAGCGGGTGCCCCAACTGGAGCACCAGATCCAGAATTTGTCACAGGATCTGGGTCACATGTTGAGGGCTCAGCAGAACCCTCAGATGAACATGGCGGCCCAGGACTCCACAAACCAAGGGTCTGGTACTCCAGAGCAATGACGGGGAGAGAATCCTGACAACCCACCAGTTCCAAAGGAGGAGGCACAAGGGAAGTGGGGTGTAAAGCCTTAGAGGAAGCTTCCTTACCCACTAGTGAAAAGCCCCTGGAAATCCAGGGACCGGAACCAGAATCTCCTGCCCCCGAAAGTCTGCAACCTAAGGTACAGAGGGCGGGTAGGAGAAATAAAGGACCTGGAAAGACCCATTTTGTGGAGGAGGTTAGTGTCCTCCAATTTGAAGGAGAAGAGTCCTCAGAGGACTCTGGGAAAATGATCTTCTCCTTCAGGGGTGGGGGAACTCCTCCTAAAGAAAAATGTATCCCAAGAGATCCGAATCAAGTCTGGTTAAATGTGGGGACTGAGTTGAAACCACCCATCATTGAACCCCAGAATGATTGCGTTGAAAACACCTTCCCCAAACATGTTCTGGGGACTGCCTCCAAAAAGGGGGGGCAGCCCAGAATTAGAACCAGGGGATCCCAAAACTCCCCCAAAATCCAACTGCCACATTTTTCTTACAGATTCCCAAGATCCCACACCGAATCCTGCCCAAACTACCCCTGTGTCAGAATCAAGAGTAAAGAATGAACCCACCAATTGGCCCAAAATGCACATTATCTTTGCCCCCTTGAGGAGAAGGAGGAAGATGTTATGCCACGGTCCAAATACAAGGGCAATGTACATTTCTGGCACTGGTGGACACTGGATCCCAAACCACCCTTCTGTCAAAAAGTGCCTTTGATCAGCTGAGTTCCTGTCGAGGGGACTGCGGATTTAGAAATTAAAATTGGGCAACACAAGATGAAACACCCGGTCATAGTTGTGACTCCAGAGGGCACACCATGTTTACTGAGGAATGACCTCCTACGTAGATTGTCTCCCCTAATAGATTGTGTAAACAAGGTCCTCTGGACCTAGACTAACCGACCAATAAAATTAAAACATAGCGTCAACCATGTTAATCTAAATGGCACATGCCACATGGTTGAACAAAGACAGGATCACATTGAATTCCATTTTCAAAACAACAAAATACTTGACGTGACAGTAACTGCAGTAGGACAGCGAACTGGTGATGGGAAGTCCTCTCTATTTCTGAAAATCAACCTTCCTTCCAGTCTAACGTGGCATTCCACACTGGAAGGAAAATTCTGTACCAATTCGCAATCAGAAAATCCCACTTCCATAGTCCAAAATGATCAGAAACCAGCTCAAAGCTTAGCTGATATTCAGACAATTGGAGAACAGTTGCTCATCCCTATTCAGTTAAACAAGGGGAAGGATTCTGTTCTTGCCCGAGTGTGCTTGGACAACGGTAAGAGCTTCATCAGCAAAACCATGTTCCGAAAACTCCCAAAAGATCCAGCCATTCCCACATTTAAATTGATAGACAAATGGGAAATGGACCAATTCCAAACATCTCTTGACTAGCAGTTGTATGCTCAAAATGTCCATAGGTGACAATAGCATAATCCATAATTGTTGGGTCATGCGAGATGTCCCTGCCACATTTTATTTAGACAGTGACATTCTCAATCGCTTTGCTGTTAGTTTGGACCTGATGAACTTCAAAGCCTGGTCCCGATTAGCGGGTAATCCCATGGACTTTGATGATCCAGAGAAAGCATTTCGGTCAGCTCAACTGCTGCCATATGCAGTTGAAGCTCAGATTGGAGAGGATGTCACCATCCCAGAATGGACCTGACTATTCCCACTTGAAGTAAAAATTAAAAGAGGACAGAAACTGCAAAATCCTGACGCATATGTTCACCTCAATGCCCATTTCCAACAGCAAGGGTTTGGGTTAAACCCAACACCACTAGTCAATACAGAACACAACACCATTCCAATAGTGGTGGATAACAGCGACCTTAGGAGTATCACTGTGGGCACACGCAACATTATTGGAATGGCGGTTGATGACCAACATTTTCCCATAGATTTAGGTAATGAACTGATAGGACCAATCCCCAATGACTGTTGTGACAGTGATAGCGACAATGACACAACACCAGACAGGATCTTCACTCGGCATGGGGGGAATTTCCTGGTCTACTCTTCCTGCCCTTATGGTAAGGAAGAGGTGATCTGTGACTTCAGGAGGGATGAGGTGATCCTTCAAGTCCACCAGGACTGCCTTCCCCACCTGAAGCCATCAGTCCAAGTTAGTACTTTAACCACGGACCTCTCCACCCAGCTGGAGGAGGCCACTGAGATAGCCAAACCAGAAGTCTTTCCGGGCTTCAGGCAAATGGTTGATGAGAGAGTCAACCTATCTGATGCCTGTGAGACTCTGGAGCAAAAGCAAAAATTGAAACAAGTTTTCTTAGATTTTCAGGATCTCTTTGCGGTGTACTCATATGACTGTGGTTGCTCCAAAATCAACACATCAACAATTCCCATGGACCCTGATATGACTCCAGTGTTTGTGAAGCTTGCCTCTCGCATCCATGGGGTCCCCCACAGAAATACTTAAAAACCTTGAGTCCGGTGGGATAATTTGTCCAGTCCACAGCACCTTCAATAATATGGTGCTGGGGATTTTGAAACCAAATGGCCAATGGAGACTCTGTGCTGACCTAAGGGAGCTAAACAAACGGGTCCACACTTCCCGATGGCCTCTTCCCTAAATTGACCAAGGGCTGGCCCAGATCCAGGGGTCAAAGGTATACAATGCTACTGTCCTGACCAATGGGCATTGGACCGTACCTGTCAGTAGAGAGGACCAATACAAGCTGGCCTTTACCTTCAGGGGGTAGCAGTACACTTGGACCTGGACTCCCTTTGGATACATAAACTCTGCCAATTAATTTAATATCTTCTTGCATAAGGCGATGCCCGACTTTGGTGAAAGGGGTAACCTGGCCTATGTAGATGATGTTCTGATCAAAAGCTCAACTGTGGAGGAACACATAGCGGGGATCCATTATGTTCTGACACAGTTGAGGGCTGCCGGAGCAAAACTATCTATCCAAAAGGCACAGTGGTGTAGGACCCATCACAATTTCTTGGGGCATGAGATAACCCCAGAGGGTCTCTGTCCCCAGGAAAAGAAAGTAGAAGCACTCCAGAAACTAAAAGACCCCACAACTTTGCGGGAGCTTAGGAGCCTCCTTGGACTGACTAATTACAGCAGAAAGATCATTGAGGATTACGCAGAGATCACAAGACCCCTGATCCATCTGTTGAAGGGGGGGTCAAGTGGGAGTGGGGTCCAGAACAAGCCGAGGCAGTAAGACAACTCAAAAGAAGCCTCTCACAAGCACTTTGCCTAGCTTACCCTGTCAAAAACAAGGAGTTATTCTTGGAGACAGGGTTCTCAAATACGTACTTGACTGCAGTATTATACCAAAAGCATGGCAAGGTCAATAAAGTTATCTCCTATGCAAGTGAGACTTTATCCTCTGTGTGGAGGAAAAATTCAATGATTGTGAGAAGGCACTCCTGGCAATGGTGTGGGCATTGAAGAATTACCGCCCGTTCATCCAGGTGGAACACATTATAGTGTTGACTACACACCAGCCTCTGTAATATCTTCAAAGTGAGATAATCTGGGCGGGAAATATGAGTAATTCACAAATTACTTCCTGGATTATGTCAATGCAAGGCTTTCCTGCTGAGGTCAGATATGGCCAAAACAAGAAGAGTCCCCTCGCGCAAGGTCTGGCTGACTTGCATGGTTGTGCCAGAGAAAGGTTTCTCGAGGATGAAAGTCTTAAAATCAAGGACAACATGGAGGCGTACCTTAATTCCCCACACAAAGTCTATGAAGAAGACAAGTGTGAGGGACTGCCCACTGTCTATGTGGATGGTGGTCCTACCATGTTGACAACAATGGGGAAAATTAACTTGTGGCCGCGTGGGGAATGCCTGGGTGGATGTTGCCCCAGAGCCCTCAGCTGGGTACAAAATCAGTCCCCGTAGTAGTCAAGTGGCAGGGCTGATGGCTGTGCATCAAGCCATCCTCACTGCTGTCTAACACCAACTCACTGATTCAGATTATGTCCGGAACGGGTTCGTGGAGCACCTGGTTAATTGGAAAACCAGAGGCATCCTATGGGCTAACAATAAACCACTAAAACATGGAAAACGAATACAGAATATCGATGATCTGGTCACCTCTAGTGGGATGATCATCTACTGGAAAAAGATCGAGGGTCATTCCAAGGTAGAGGGACCAGACAAAACTGGAAATGACCTAGCTGATCAGCTGGCCAAAACCAGAACCATCCAAGGGGATCTACTTGAGATCGAGTCCCTGTTGGGGGAAATCCAGGTCACTGCTATCACTAGGTCACAGACAAATGCTCACAATGAATTCTCAACTGCCCAGTGGAGTAAGGAAACCCCAGATGCTGATTTAATCATGGCTCAAAAAGGGGATCCAATAATTGGTAAGTTTTATCAACACATTGAGGACCGTGTGAACATTCCCCTGATGGACACCAAATGAATTGGGAAAGATGACCTTAGAGTGTTGATGAAATGTCTGAAAATGTTCCAAATCAAGACGGTTTGTTGGGGAGGAGACCCATATCTGGCTGTGAACAGTGGGTGGTCCCTAACTCATTCCGAAGGCTGATGCTAAGTCACGCCCATGATGCGGCCACAGCCGATCATTGGGTTTGATATGACATTATAAATCTTGCAAGAGGTTGCATGCTGGCCACACATGGGGCAGGACCTCATCCAATACTTGAAGGGGTGTCTTGTGTGGGCACAATTTCAGCCAACAACACTCACACACCATGCTCTCCTGCAAAAGAGGGGGATGACACTGTCTTGGTCAGATTTGCAGGGTGATTTCATTGGGCCTGTGATTCGCTCCTATAGGGGGAACAAGTACATGTTAACCGTAACATGCTTGTTTACTAAGTGAGTGGAATGTCTCCTGGCCCCAAATTGCAAGGCAGAAACAGCAGCTGACCTGATGATCAATCACATCTTCTCGCATTTTGGACTAGCCCAAAGGATTGCGTCAGACCGAGGTAGTCACTTCACCAGCGAAGTGATGACAAAGATGCGGGAGATATTTTGGGTAAAAAGGAAATTACACATTGCATACCACAGTCCTCTAGTGGTGGAGTTGAGAGGTACAATAAAAATACTGTGAGCATATTAAACAAGTTTGTGGCAGACTCTGGGTCAAGTTGGGATATTCAATAACCCCTTGTCCTGATGGCCATCAGATCTACGATCAGATATTTTTCTGAGACAAAAATGTCTCCATTTCAGCTGATGACTGGACGAAGGATGGTGGTACCCCAGCATCTACTCTATAGAACCCAAGAGCAGACTTTGATAAATGCCTATACAACTCATGAGTTTGTTGAGAATCTGAGAAAACACCTTCAACATGCTTTTCTGTATGCTCAGTAGAATCTAGAAAGATCTGCAGACAGTATGAAGACCCACTATGACCTTAAGACAACTAAAAGCCAATATCAAGTAGGAGACAGGGTCTACTTGTACAATTTCCAAAGGAAACTAGCCAAGGAGCACACATGTCTTCAAAGCAAAAGCCTAAAATTAGGTTAACATCTACCAATTTTTAGATTAATCCTTTTTCAGTTTGCACAGTTAAAGAGTTTCAAACTTAACCACAAATAAAGATTTAAACACCAAAAACTTCCTTTGAACAGAGTTTTTTCCTCCTTTCAACAAACAACAGCTGTCAGATCCCTTTGATCTGGGTGGGGTGTAGAGGGAAGCATCATGCCCCTTCCCAGCGGAGGTCAATGCTCAGTCTGTCCTTTGTTCTTGACTTAGCCAAAAGACGAATGTCGAATGAAGTCTATTGTGCTCCATATGCGACAACCTCCAGCAGCCATTAGCCTTCCTGTAGCAAGGGAGTGTCAAACTGAAGTGTCAAACTTTCCCAGGCTGGCCACTGTCCAATCAGAATTAAGCAGTTACTTAACTCCAATACTGGGTTGCATTAAAATTCACAATAAAGTCTTTTCTTTAACACATATAAAAATAAACACAGTTTATAAGAGATTTGGACATTTAAAAGAATTAAGCCCTTCACAAACATGCTTTAAATAGGTGAATTTTGAAATTTCTTCTGGAAAAAGAAATACTTTTAAACTGGGTTTGACATCTAATTTTCATATGCAGCTGTCAGGCATTGAGGCCCGGTTTCTTCTGACTGTACTGGAGGATCGTAGGTTCCAGCACACTTTTCCTTTCAATATTCCACCTGGAAAGTGACTGAAATTAGCACCAAAACGGCACTTTGAAGGTTGCAATTGATTGGGAAAACTGTATTTTAAAGGCATTTTTCGGATTTTAGCTCACTTCTGTGGCATTGCTTCATGTGACAGGTAACAGCACCCCTTGGCATTCTCCTGCAGGTAGTTCTGTTTTGACATCAACTTTGCCTGTGTGTGGCAGGGTGATGTAGCCTTCTTGTGATTTATGAGCCATTCGCAGTTTTGCAGATTCAGTGTGCACAAGGGTTAGCACCTCCATTTTTGGCAGTTTCTTTACCCTTTGGCAATGGGGTGTAATAGGACACATTGGCATGGGTTGAAGTATTACACAATATGAGGAGTAAGAGATTATTTTCTCCTGGCAGGAGGATTTCCCAATTATTGATGCTAAGAGTAGTAGCTTTGTGCTGATTATAGGTACTGGTTATTGGGTACAGGTCACACAGGGTCACTGGGATTCTGATTCAGCAGGGCAGGCTGGTATTGGGGTGTTTTCAGGAGAAGGTTCAGTTGAAGAGGGCCATTAGATAATGCTCCCTCAAACAAAATCGCAATTCAGGCAGAGCCTCTAGTAAAGGACCCTATGAAGGAAGAGGCGACAAGGCATCTGGTGGAGCTCGGCACACCTTCCGGGACTGTGTGAAGCAAGAAGGTACACAGGTTGTGTGGGGAGATGACATAGGCACTCTCTCCATGTGGCAGGAGGGGGCAGTTGCTGTAAGCACCCAGAAACACATTTAGATGATTCATGACTGGGTTGGGGCCATTGCAGAGCAAGGAAGTTAACTTCATCCAGAATGGTGAGGATGCAGAAGAGAGAGATGTCCTTAAGGAGAAGCCTTGGGTTGAGGATCAGCCTGTGTTGGTGCAGCAGCAGATGGTGAACCAGTCTGAGGAGGAGGACGTGGAGAAGGTGGATGAGGAGGCAGTGCAGGAGGAGACCTGTCTTCTTCTTGCCATTACAGAGGTAACAAGGCATGCACAGGTCTCCCACTCCCAGAGAGCAAACACTTTTTACCTACTCAGTCCTCGTCTACCTCAACATAGCAGTATTTTGGTCTGCCACCAGTGAAGACTTTGAAGGGTGACGGCTGTGAGGCCTTCTTCATGAAAAAGTGCTGTGGCAACAAAGTAATGCAGAATAGAAAATCAAGAGATGAACCGTGGGGATGATGACAATGTACAACAACATTTGCTGGGCTTGCTTGGTTAAGCAGAAGGTAAATTCTGTGTCCACCAAACCCTGTACAACGTCAGGAGGAGCTTCACTTCATGGCAAATGTGGCTGACGTGGAGAGAGATTTGCTGCACCACCATCCTTCTATCCTGTACTTAGATGTGCTGGAGCGAAAGAATGAGACAGGCATGGATGACAGCCATCTCAGTGAAACTTTTGGAGAGCTTGTGTACTTTAGGAGATATCTGCGGTCTAAGGGAGAGCTTTTCAACTTTATGAGCGGATGACCCATGTGAGCAAGCCTTTACATTTTAGTAGCTGGCTGCACTCTGTAGGAGAGCTCTTGAACTTTATTGGGTGGTTATCCTCAGTGAGAGAGCTCAAGAACTGTATGGATGGTCAGTATTCTGTTGGAGAGATTGAGACATTAAGGGAGTAGGAGCACTCTGAGGACAAGCTCTTTATATTAGGAAGTGACAGTGCTCTTACAGAAAGCCTATGAAGGTTTGATACATGGTGGTTGTGATGAAAACAATAGTAGAACTCCAAAATGTTACTAGCCCAAAGGGCATCAACATGAAGTCACCAGCAAGTTAGCAAATTGACATTGCCTCACAGTCACCAATACATCTCTGTGTGTCCCAACTGTCCACAACACAAAGTAACCTGCACAATAATTTTGGGATGTGGCATGTACCTGGTAAAATATAATCACCAATTGGTTATGGGTGTGTCTCGGGCCGAAGATGGGTCGCCTTTTCCAAGCCCCATCTGCGTAATAATGGGAAGGTGTGAAACAGAGCTGCCGCCAAAGTGCAAGTTATTTTGGTACAGGGGAGACGAAGATGTCACACACAAGCAAGACATTACCACTTGAGGTGCGGAACCAAAGATTACTTGTGTTCTTTAATAAACCAAATCAACAAGGGAAACATTCCAGGATCCCAAATATGGAAAGCACAATACTTTTTAGTTATCTTGCGAACTCGGCTCCTCTGGGATTCGGTGATCTACACCTTTTCTGCATACTAGGAAGAAAGCCTCTTGACATCCAACTGCGCAGTTCCACGGTCAATCATTCATCAGATGTTCTACAGTACAAGGCGGCTGCTCAGGACGGGCTGATAACCTGGTGAGGTCCATGATGCTTCCGGACTTTTGCTGATTCCAAATCAAAAACGCATGCAGCACAAACCTGATTCATGGAATTATTTGTGCGTAAAACACACATTTGCATGCCATTCTTCCCGAAAATCCCCATACCTCAAACAGGTTTGTCACATTTGAAGCGGTTCCGGGGAGGGGTAAAGGCCAGAGGTACACCCTGCAGAAGTGTTGGACTTGCCTGAGGATGGGCAGAGGAGGAAGGAAGAGACGGCAGGGTAGTCAGATGGACAGCAGTGTGCCAAACGGTGGCAGAGGAGGGAGGCAACAGGGTGTCCAGCGAAGCAGCAGGGGGTGCCAAAGAGGTGGCACAGGAAGGAGGTGGCATAGGAGCCAGAGAGGGGTAAGAATGGATAGCAGGATAGGATAGGAAGTTGATAAGGCACAGGAATCATCTATCAAAAAGGGGGACATTGGCCTGAGGGCCATGGACCAAGACAGTGCCATTTAAATAGACATTAATGATGGTCTTGAAGGAGTGGAAGGGGGCCAGTAAAGTCTCCCACCGGATGCCACCATTAATGGGAGAAGAGGAACAATGAGAGAGAACAGAGACCTTATGGGTAGTCCATATGCCTGGAGAGGGAACGACAAAGAGTGTGTTGGTAAGGGTATGTCTGGAGGAAGCACTTGTATAGGTATCAGTGATAGGGAAGCCTGGGTTGGAGACCAGGATGTCCCTTTTGAGCTTCTTCCTGCTAGACTTCGTGAGAGGGATAGGATAGTCGATAGAAAAGTAGTTAGATTTAGGAAGATCTAGGAAAAGGACAGAACAATCATTTAAGCATGGTAAAACAAGAAACTAAATTGAAGGTTTAGGGCCTGAAATGAAAAAAAGGACATGCATGCCAAAGATTATTGAAATAGAAACAAGCAGTGTTAGAAATATGTAGAGAAAGGAAGGAAAGAGAAGGGTCAAAGATGACATCAAGATTTTGAGCAGAGGAATAAAAAAGAAGAAGAGAAGTTAGAAAAAGAAGACACAGTGGAGGAGAAACAAGAGAGGAAGAAGATGGAGGGAAGAAAATAACCTGTCTTAGAGGGATTAAGATGTAAAAATCGAGAGGCCATCCGAGACTTGACAGTGAGTGGACAAGAAGAATCAGCGTTGTGAAGTGAAGATGAGAATGAAGAAAAAGAAACAAAAATGTTTGAGTCATTCGCATAGAAATTACAAGAAAGATTAAAAGAAGAGCTAAGATAATGTCATTTGCCATTGTCCAACATTTTCCAGACTATTAGAGTGGACGATGCTTCAATCACTTGCCCTGCAATTCTGAGGAACAGTGTCTGCTGTCCCATATGGTGAGTGTTCAGATTAAACAAAGCTTGTGACAGATGCTTAGCCCACCCTCTTGGTGCATGAGCAATAGTGATCTCTCATATCTGCTCTTTAATCAGGATATTGATTCTCTCTACCAATCCTGAGATTGATTCTCTCTACCAATCCTGAGACCTGGGGATGGCAACTATTGTGCACTGTCCATTGTGTACCTTGGTGTTAGACCCAACCTTGCACAGCATTGCCTGCAAAATGCAGGGCCGTCACGAGGGGGGTGCAGGGGGGCAAACTGCCCCGGGCCTCGCACTTGTGGGGGGCCTCGCAGCCCCCTCTCCTAAGTGGAAGGCAGTACAGTCTCCCGTGTCCTTTATTCGCACGGGGGACTGTGCTGTCTGCTGTCTGCCACTGCAATCATTTTGCTGTTTGTTGCGAAGCTGTTTGGCTCCACAACAAACAGCAAAATAATGGGAGACAGCAGGTCTCAGAAGTGGGCTCTGCTGCCTCCCGTCATTCTGCTGAAAACGTGGACATGTTGAATGACAAGAGAGGACTCCTCTCCTGTCAGTCAGTGTGTTCACATTGCTCAGGATGACCAAGCTGACTGATGGCAGAGGAGTTCTCTCTTGTCAGTCAGTGTGTTCACGTTGTCAGTGGGATCACGCTAACTGATGGGAGAGGAGTTCTCTCTTGTCAGTCAGTGTGTTCACGTTGCTCAGCATGACCACACTGACTGACAGGAGTGGAGTTCTCTCTTGTTAATCAGTGTGTTCATGTTGTCAGCATGATCACGCTGACTGACAGGAGAGCAGTTCTCTCTTGTCAGTGTGTTCACATTGTCAGTGTGATCACGCTAACTGATGGGAGAGGAGTTCTCTCTTGTCAGTCAGTGTGTTCACGTTGCTCAGCATGACCACGCCGACTGATAGGAGAGGAGTTCTCTCTTGTCAGTCAGTATGTTCATGTTGTCAGCGTGATCAAGCTAACTGATGGGAGAGGAGTTCTCTCTTGTCAGTCAGTGTGTTCACGTTGCTCAGCATGACCACACTGGCTGACAGGAGAGGAGTTCTCTCTTGTCAGTCAGTGTGTTCACCTTGTCAGTGTGATCATGCTAACTGATGGGAGAGGAGTTCTCTCTTGTCAGACAGTGGGCCTCATTAGGACCCTGGCGGAGAGGGTTTTACGCCAGCGTAGTGCATGGCGTACCTCTCCGCCATACTACGAGTTCCCGTAGCGCCATGGCGGCCTTTTCCGGCTGGTTTCACCAGGCGGAGAAAACCATGGCGCTACGGGACCTCGTTGTTAATTACGCCACCGTATTTTACGGTGGCGTAATTAACTCCTTCCCCACTCCCATTATACCCTATGGGGCAAAAATGGGAATGGGGAAGGGTAAAATGGGGAATGGGGATTCACCGCTCCGCCAAGGTCGGAATGGGGCGGTGAATCCGCCAACCCCCATGGCGCTATCGGCGGCTTTCCGCCATGCTTCGCGGTGCATTTAGCACCGCGAAATCCGCCTGGGTCGTAATGAGGGCCAGTGTGTTCACGTTGCTCAGCATGACCACGCTGACTGATGGGAGAGGAGTTCTCTCTTGTCAGTCAGTGTGTTCACGTTGCTCAGCATGACCACGCTGATTGACAGGAGAGGAGTTCTCTCTTGTCAGTCAGTGTCTTCATGTTGTCAGTGTGATCACGCTGACTGACGGGAGAGGAGTTCTCTCTTGTCAGTCAGTGTGTTCATGTTGTCAGTGTGATCACGCTAACTGATGGGAGAGGAGTTCTCTCTTGTCAGTCAGTGTGTTCATGTTGCTCAGCATGACCACGCTGACTGATGGGAGAGGAGTTCTCTCTTGTCAGTCAGTGTGTTCACATTGCTGAGCATGACCACACTGACTGATGGCAGAGGAGTTCTCTCTTGTCAGTCAGTGTGTTCACGTTGTCAGTGGGATCACGCTAACTGATGGGAGAGGAGTTCTCTCTTGTCAGTCAGTGTGTTCACGTTGCTCAGCATGACCACACTGACTGACAGGAGTGGAGTTCTCTCTTGTTAATCAGTGTGTTCATGTTGTCAGCATGATCACGCTGACTGACAGGAGAGCAGTTCTCTCTTGTCAGTGTGTTCACATTGTCAGTGTGATCACGCTAACTGATGGGAGAGGAGTTCTCTCTTGTCAGTCAGTGTGTTCACGTTGCTCAGCATGACCACGCCGACTGATAGGAGAGGAGTTCTCTCTTGTCAGTCAGCATGTTCATGTTGTCAGCGTGATCACGCTAACTGATGAGAGAGGAGTTCTCTCTTGTCAGTCAGTGTGTTCACGTTGCTCAGCATGACCACACTGACTGACAGGAGAGGAGTTCTCTCTTGTCAGTCAGTGTGTTCATGTTGTCAGCGTGATCACGCTAACTGATGGGAGAGGAGTTCTCTCTTGTCAGTCAGTGTGTTCACCTTGTCAGTGTGATCATGCTAACTGATGGGAGAGGAGTTCTCTCTTGTCAGTCAGTGTGTTCACGTTGCTCAGCATGACCACGCTGATTGACAGGAAAGGAGTTCTCTCTTGTCAGTCAGTGTCTTCATGTTGTCAGTGTGATCACGCTGACTGACGGGAGAGGAGTTCTCTCTTGTCAGTCAGTGTGTTCATGTTGTCAGTGTGATCACGCTAACTGATGGGAGAGGAGTTCTCTCTTGTCAGTCAGTGTGTTCATGTTGCTCAGCATGACCACGCTGACTGATGGGAGAGGAGTTCTCTCTTGTCAGTCAGTGTGTTCACGTTGCTGAGCATGACCACACTGACTGATAGAAGAGGAGTTCTCTGTTGTCAGTCAGTGTGTTCACGTTGCTCAGCATGACCACGCTGACTGACAGGAGAGGAGTCAGCATAATTGTAGATTGATAAAGGCAACAAGGTCAAAACTGGAAATGGCTCGTATTTAGATTTTCATCAGCCACCCGGCTCTAGAAGAAATCACAGAAGTATATTGTTGCCGCGGGCTGCACCTATAAGGCAGTTTAGAGAGAGACAGAACATCACACAGGAAGTGACGTTCCGCCCCAAGGAACAGATGGGGAGGAGTTTAGTTTCAATAGAAGTTTTGAATAAAGAGGACGTTGTTTATACCCGCTGGCTCCTGCGTTTCATTTATAGCAGCATCTGCTGCTAACAACTGGCGACAAGGAATATCCTGGCCAGCGGTCCTCCTTAAGGGGCGCTGGTGATCCCACTACGCGGCCGCCACACGAGCACAGTGATCCCACTGTCCCTGTGGTCCTCCTTGCACGCTGGTGATCCCACCACGCAGCGCATTCCCACTACCCGGAGACTCTCCCTCTACGGCCTCCGCGCTCCGATATCAAGGATCTGCCCACGGGAGGTCCTAACTGTTGGGCTCCATCAGCTGTTGAGAGCACTCTGCAGCTGCCATTTTGCCAAAACTACAGTGCAACTGCTAAGGGGTGTCAGAATGCAGGCCAAGCAGAGTTACATCATTTCACTATATTTTCCAGCATAAAGTATTATAAAGGTGACGACTGATTAGCAGATCTCACTTCCAGAGATAGATTTACCTTCATCATTTAATTTTAAAAATAAACACATTGTTGGCTTTTCCACCCCCACAAAAGGCATTGTTTCGTACTTAAATACCAACAGGGTAATTCATAGAATTTCGCAGAAAAGTGTCGCAAGCGGCTGGCGCAGAGTGTCCGCGTGCGATTGTGTGCGCCAGGCACGTGCGCTAAAACCGATTTCCGCGCACAGCGTATTCATGGATTTCATGCACCCAAACCAGCCGTGGCGCAGAGTATCGCAGCGAGCCTGCAGCAGCACCAGTAACGCCCCCAAGAACGCCCTTGCGCAAGGAAAAGCCATCAAAATTGCTAAATCATCGCAAAGGGCTGCGCTAACCCTGGACCAGTTTACAGGGCTGACAAACAAGGAACGCAAAGCGGGCAACCTTCATATCAGGAGTACGCGGGAAGTTTTACACGCGATTAGCCAGGGTACGTGTATTACAGGGGTACGCAGGAAGTTCAACACGCGATTGTCCAGGGAACGTGTATAACAGGGGTACGCGTGAAGTCTTACATGCGATTAGCCAGGGCACGTGTAATACAGTGGTACGCGGGAATTATCACACGCGATTTGGCAGGGTACGTGAATTACAGGGGTGCGTGGGAATTATCACAAGCCATTTTGCTGGGTACGTGTATTACAGGGGTGCGTGGGAATTATCACACGCGATTAGGCTGGGTGGGTCCTCACAGGTGTTCCCTGTACACCCTCCACGGCCCCTGCAGGCAGCCCACAAAACAGGGGACTACCCTGCACACCTGCTCATGTCCCCCTGCACCCCCACCCCCCAGCCACCAGGGGCAGCCTCCACCAGGCCCCCACCCATGTCTCCCACCACCCCCACCCCCCAGCCACCAGGGGCACCCTCCACCAGGCCCCCACCCATGTCTCCCACCACCCCCACCCACCAGCCACCAGGGGCATCCTCCACCAGGCCCCCACCCATGTCTCCCACCACCCCCACCCACCAGCAGTGCAGGGGCAGCCTCCACCAGGCCCCCACCCATGTCTCCCACCACCCCCACCCCCCAGCCACCAGGGGCAGCCTCCACCAGGCCCCCACCCATGTCTCCCACCACCCCCACCCCCCAGCCACCAGGGGCAGCCTCCACCAGGTCCCCATTCATGCCCAACTCATGTCTCCCACCACCCCCACCCCCCAGCCACCAGGGGCAGCCTTCACCAGGCCCCCACCCATGTCTCCCACCACCCCCACCCCCCAGCCACCAGGGGCAGCCTCTACCAGGCCCCCACCCATGTCTCCCACCACCCCCACCCCCCAGCCACCAGGGGCAGCCTCCACCAGGCCCCCACCCATGTCTCCCACCACCCCCACCCCCCAGCCACCAGGGGCAGCCTCCACCAGGCCCCCACCCATGTCTCCCACCACCCCCACCCCCCAGCCACCAGGGGCAGCCTCCACCAGGCCCCCACCCATGTCTCCCACCACCCCACCCCCCAGCCACCAGGGGCAGCCTCCACCAGGCCCCCACCCATGTCTCCCACCACCCCCACCCACCAGCAGTGCAGGGGCAGCCTCCACCAGGCCCCCACCCATGTCTCCCATCACCCCCACCCCCAGCCACCAGGGGCTGCCTCCACCAGGCCCCCACCCATGTCTCCCACCACCCCCACCCACCAGCAGTGCAGGGGCAGCCTCCACCAGGCCCCCACCCATGTCTCCCACCACCCCCACCCCCCAGCCACCAGGGGCAGCCTCCACCAGGCCCCCACCCATGTCTCCCACCACCCCCACCCACCAGCAGTGCAGGGGCAGCCTCCACCAGGCCCCCACCCATGTCTCCCACCACCCCCACACCCCAGCCACCAGGGGCACCCTCCACCAGGCCCCCACCCATGTCTCCCACCACCCCCACCCACCAGCAGTGCAGGGGCAGCCTCCACCAGGCCCCCAGCCATGTCTCCCACCACCCCCACCCCCCAGCCACCAGGGGCAGCCTCCACCATGCCCCCACCCATGTCTCCCACCACCCCCACCCACCAGCAGTGCAGGGGCAGCCTCCACCAGGCCCCCACCCATGTCTCCCACCACCCCCACCCCCCAGCCACCAGGGGCAGCCTCCACCAGGCCCCCACCCATGTCTCCCACCACCCCCACCCACCAGCAGTGCAGGGGCAGCCTCCACCAGGCCCCCACCCATGTCTCCCACCACCCCCACCCACCAGCCACCAGGGGCGGCCTCCACCAGGCCCCCACTCATGCCCAACTCATGTCTCCCACCACCCCCACCCCCCAGCCACCAGGGGCAGCCTCCACCAGGCCCCCACCCATGTCTCCCACCACCCCCACCCCCCAGCCACCAGGGGCAGCCTCCACCAAGCCCCCACCCATGTCTCCCACCACCCCCACCCACCAGCAGTGCAGGGGCAGCCTCCACCAGGCCCCCACCCATGTCTCCCACAACCCCCACCCCCCAGCCACCAGGGGCACCCTCCACCAGGCCCCCACCCATGTCTCCCACCACCCCCACCCACCAGCAGTGCAGGGGCAGCCTCCACCAGGCCCCCACCCATGTCTCCCACCACCCCCACCCCCCAGCCACCAGGGGCAGCCTCCACCAGGCCCCCACCCATGTCTCCCACCACCCCCACCCCCCAGCCACCAGGGGCAGCCTCCACCAGGCCCCCACTCATGCCCAACTCATGTCTCCCACCACTCCCACCCCCCAGCCACCAGGGGCAGCCTCCACAAGGCCCCCACTCATGCCCAACTCATGTCTCCCACCACCCCCACCCCCCAGCCACCAGGGGCAGCCTCCACCAGGCCCCCACTCATGCCCAACTCATGTCTCCCACCACCCCCACCCCCCAGCCAGCAGGGGCAGCCTCCACCAGGCCCCCACCCATGTCTCCCACCACCCCCACCCCCCAGCCACCAGGGGCAGCCTTTACCAGGCCCCCACCCATGTCTCCCACCACCCCCACCCCCCAGCCACCAGGGGCAGCCTCCACCAGGCCCCCACTCATGCCCAACTCATGTCTCCCACCACCCCCACCCCCCAGCCACCAGGGGCAGCCTTTACCAGGCCCCCACCCATGTCTCCCACCACCCCCAACCCCCAGCCACCAGGGGCAGCCTCCAACAGGCCCCCACCCATGTCTCGCACCACCCCCACCCCCCAGCCACCAGGGGCAGCCTCCACCAGGCCCCCACCCATGTCTCCCACCCCCCCACCCCCCAGCCACCAGGGACAGCCTCCACCAGGCCCCCACCCATGTCTCCCACCACCCCCACCCCCCAGCCACCAGGGGCAGCCTCCACCAGGCCCCCACCCATGTCTCCCACCACCCCCACCCCCCAGCCACCAGGGGCAGCCTCCACCAGGCCTCCACCCATGTCTCACACCACCCCCACCCCCCAGCCACCAGGGGCAGCCTCCACCAGGCCACCACCCATGTCTCCCACCACCCCCACCCCCCAGCCACCAGGGGCACCCTCCACCAGGCCCCCACCCATGTCTCCCACCACCCCCACCCACCAGCCACCAGGGGCAGCCTCCACCAGGCCCCCACCCATGTCTCCCACTACCCCCACCCACCAGCAGTGCAGGGGCAGCCTCCACCAGGCCCCCACCCATGTCTCCCACCACCCCCACCCCCCAGCCACCAGGGGCAGCCTCCACCAGGCCCCCACCCATGTCTCCCACCACCCCCACCCCCCAGCCACCAGGGGCAGCCTCCACCAGGCCCCCACCCATGTCTCCCACCACCCCCACCCCCCAGCCACCAGGGGCACCCTCCACCAGGCCCCCACCCTCGTCTCCCACCACCCCCACCCACCAGCCACCAGGGGCAGCCTCCACCAGGCCCCCACCCATGTCTCCCACCACCCCCACCCACCAGCAGTGCAGGGGCAGCCTCCACCAGGCCCCCACCCATGTCTCCCACCACCCCCACCCCCCAGCCACCAGGGGCAGCCTCCACCAGGCCCCCACCCATGTCTCCCACCACCCCCACCCCCCAGCCACCAGGGGCAGCTTCCACCAGGCCCCCACTCATGCCCAACTCATTTCTCCCACCACCCCCACCCCCCAGCCACCAGGGGCAGCCTCCACCAGGCCCCCACCCATGTCTCCCATCACCCCCACCACCCAGCCACCAGGGGCAGCCTCCACCAGGCCCCCACCCATGTCTCCCACCACCCCCACCCCCCAGCCACCAGGGGCAGCCTCCACCAGGCCCCCACTCATGCCCAACTCATGTCTCCCACCACCCCCGCCCTCCAGCCACCAGGGGCAGCCTCCACCAGGCCCCCACCCATGTCTCCCACCACCCCCACCCCCCAGCCACCAGGGGCAGCCTCCACCAGGCCCCCACCCATGTCTCCCACCACCCCCACCCCCCAGCCACCAGGGGCAGCCTCCACCAGGCCCCCACTCATGCCCAACTCATGTCTCCCACCACCCCCACCCCCCAGCCACCAGGGGCAGCCTCCACCAGGCCCCCACCCATGTCTCCCACCACCCCCACCCCCCAGCCACCAGGGGCAGCCTCCACCAGGCCCCCACCCATGTCTCCCACCACCCCCACCCACCAGCAGTGCAGGGGCAGCCTCCACCAGGCCCCCACCCATGTCTCCCACCACCCCCACCCCCCAGCCACCAGGGGCAGCCTCCACCAGGCCCCCACCCATGTCTCCCACTACCCCCACCCACCAGCAGTGCAGGGGCAGCCTCCACCAGGCCCCCACCCATGTCTCCCACCACCCCCACCCCCAGCCACCAGGGGCACCCTCCACCAGGCCCCCACCCATGTCTCCCACCACCCCCACCCACCAGCAGTGCAGGGGCAGCCTCCACCAGGCCCCCACCCATGTCTCCCACCACCCCCACCCCCCAGCCACCAGGGGCACCCTCCACCAGGCCCCCACCCATGTCTCCCACCACCCCCACCCACCAGCAGTGCAGGGGCAGCCTCCACCAGGCCCCCACCCATGTCTCCTACCACCCCCACCCCCCAGCCACCAGGGGCAGCCTCCACCAGGCCCCCACCCATGTCTCCCACCACCCCCACCCCCCAGCCACCAGGGGCAGCCTCCACCAGGCCCCCACCCATGTCTCCCACCACCCCCACCCCCCAGCCACCAGGGGCAGCCTCCACCAGGCCCCCACCCATGTCTCCCACCACCCCCACCCCCCAGCCACCAGGGGCAACCTCCACCAGGCCCCCACCCATGTCTCCCACCACCCCCACCCACCAGCCACCAGGGGCAGCCTCCACCAGGCCCCCACCCATGTCTCCCACCACCCCCACCCACCAGCAGTGCAGGGGCAGCCTCCACCAGGCCCCCACCCATGTCTCCCACCACCCCCACCCCCCAGCCACCAGGGGCAGCCTCCACCAGGCCCCCACCCATGTCTCCCACCACCCCCACCCCCCAGCCACCAGGGGCAGCCTCCACCAGGCCCCCACCCATGTCTCCCACCACCCCCACCCCCCAGCCACCAGGGGCACCCTCCACCAGGCCCCCACCCATGTCTCCCACCACCCCCACCCCCCAGCCACCAGGGGCAGCCTCCACCAGGCCCCCACCCATGTCTCCCACCACCCCCACCCCCCAGGCACCAGGGGCAGCCTCCACAAGGCCCCCACCCATGTCTCCCACCACCCCCACCCCCCAGCCACCAGGAGCAGCCTGCACCAGGCCCCCACTCATGCCCAACTCATGTCTCCCATCACCCCCACCCCCCAGCCACCAGGGGCAGCCTCCACCAGGCCCCCACCCATGTCTCCCACCACCCCCACCCCCCAGCCACCAGGGGCAGCCTCCACCAGGCCCCCACCCATGTCTCCCACCACCCCCACCCCCCAGCCACCAGGGGCAGCCTCCACCAGGCCACCACTCATGCCCAACTCATGTCTCCCACCACCCCCACCCCCCAGCCACCAGGGGCAGCCTCCACCAGGCCCCCACCCATGTCTCCCACCACCCCCACCCCCCAGCCACCAGGGGCAGCCTCCACCAGGCCCCCACCCATGTCTCCCACCACCCCCACCCCCCAGCCACCAGGGGCAGCCTCCACCAGGCCCCCACTCATGCCCAACTCATGTCTCCCACCACCCCACCCCCCACCCACCAGGGGCAGCCTCCACCAGGCCCCCACCCATGTCTCCCACCACCCCCACCCCCCAGCCACCAGGGGCAGCCTCCACCAGGCCCCCACCCATGTCTCCCACCACCCCTGTTAGGCGGAAACCTGTGCAGTTCCCTCTGGGACCACTGCAAAAGATTTAGGACTACAGGTGTTGCGATGAACCCGCTTGGTAGCAGTCTGTACCACACAGATCCAATTGGTAGCTGTGGCTGAGCAGTCAGACTTCTCTCAAGAAAAGTTGGTCAGTATAGGGAGTATACAAGATAGGGTAATTCTTCGCAGCAAAACGAGTAAACACGCAACCAGGCTTTAGTATAAAGATAGTAAGTTATTTATTAATAACAGAATGTCTACGAAAAATACTAAAGTGAACCACGGCAAACAAATCAAAATACAATTACTCTGCAGAATGGAATAAAGCTCAACCCCCCGAAACACAATATCGACAACTCTAGGTTCTACGGCACCACTTATTTTCAGACAGAGGTGTATACCTAAACCCAGATGACACTCGAATATTTTTAGTGAGGAAGTGAGAGAAGAGAAAGGCAGGTAATGAAGTCAACACGGTTCGTACTGAAGCGGGTAAAAATGCAAGGCAAGAAAGCATTAATCACACTAGATCATACAGTTCGGCGGCCAGGCCCACTCGGTGAGAGGCAAGGCACGATGTCCTGGAAAGTCTCTACGGATGATGCACTCAAGTCTTGGTTAGCAAATTGTTTAGCGACAGGTTGAACCAGTTCAGAACAAAGAGTGAATAAAGCTTGGAGGCAACCCAACGGAACGGAGAGGAATCAGATACCTCACACGAACCGATCGAAAAGGGAAGCCAGGCGGTTACGGTACCTTGTGGGGGAAGACAGCTCCGACGGGGGCAGTTGTTCCTGGTGGTGGATGCACGACGGGTCTTGGCCAAGAGAAGAGATGCTCTCGTCGTCGAAGAGAAGATGTCCGGTGCACCACCAGGGAAGAAACCAGCCGCGGAGTGCTTCGTCACAAGGCACCACCTTTCGATCACGATGCAGGAGTAGTGGCTATCCGGTTGCCGGGTGCTCTGCACGGGCAATTCGACCACTGCGTCCTGGGCGATCAAAAAGCGCAAAGAAGAAGAAGACTGGTTGTTCCCACCAGCCAGGGAAAGAGCCTCTCCGGCAGGGAGATCTCTTCTGTCGTCGGGAGATTGTGAGACGATTCCGCAGGGCTCCACCGGAGGTTTTGTCGTGCAGGTCGGCTCAGCGTTACCCTCGTCGGATTCTTTAGGTCCAGTGGCGACTTCCTGAAGATCCAGTCCCAAAGGCCCTGCTTTTATGCAGACGTCCCCCATTCATTCAGCCTAGCTTGTCAATCAACACATGCTAAGTGGTGAGCGGGAAGGCTCACCACCTGGGCCAATCACTCCAGAGTGCGACCTGAGTTGGCAAGGCAACTCGGTCCAGGGTGTCTAAACCCCCTCCCACACCCCTGAGGTAACCCAGACAGAATGGCGCCACCTTCGCGGGTCTCTGTCCAGAGGCCCGCCAAAAGTGGAACAAAGGGCTCAACCTTTGGTTTAGGAGTCACAGAGAAAAACACAGACGCCATTTTACAACCCGAGTTCTGGCAGAAAATACCACTCGATAAACTTATTTAAGATAAGTAGATCGGTGGTACGTTGGAGATTAACGAAAAACAGTATCAATCTTCAACAATGGGACGAATCCCATAGGGTTATGCTCGGGGCCGAACATAACAAGTAGTTTCCACTGCCACCAGCCAAAACTCGACGAGGGGGGACGGGACAGTGCCCCCTCGAGTAACAGATCCAGGAGTAATCGTATTACCCCTACTAGCACGTCCACAATAAGATGGTTGGTACTAGTTCTGTTAGTAAATTTAGGTCTAGTAAAGCCAATGGTGACTTTACATGCCCGGGGAGACAGTAGTCAGTCCCCGGGTATGGAGTCTATGGTGGGGGGACCTGCTAGGGCGCCCCCGTGTCACGACACGTAGGGTGCAGAGTGACACACATAGAAAAACTTATGAGACCCTATGGAGTAAAAGACCCCATAGCCCATCGAACACATTGACACCTCAAAGGAATTCCACACATACATGTCCAAGAGTGAGAGGAAAAGGGTCACACTCTTGGCAGGATGGAAAAAACAAACCCCGGAAATCCAGCAAAGCTGCTGGGGGACTCACTAGGTTAGGAAATTCAGCCTAAACAGAGAATTCTCCCTAACACTCGCCCCCCCCAGACTAAGGGACAGGAGGATTTAATCCACTCCTGGATGAATCTCATACCTCTAGTCGATGATATACATCCTAGAGAGACCATCAGCATTTTGGTGGTGACACCCTGACCTGTGCTCAATGGTGAAATCGAACCCTTGCAGGCAGATCGACCATCTCAGTAGTTTTGGGTTTTCCCCTTTCATTTGCATTAACCATCTCAAGGGTTGGTGGTCAGTCTGAATAACAAAAGTAGAACCATACAAGTACGGCCTAAACTTCTTCAGAGCCCACACGATAGCAAAGCATTCTCTTTCGATTGTTGCCCACCTTGTTTCAGGATCCTTCAGCTTACGGCTGATGTAGCAAACGGGGTGCTCCCTACCTTTCCCATCCAGTTGACTGAGTACGGCACCTATCCCTACATTGGAAGCGTCTGTCTGCACAATGAAGTGTTGGCGGTAATCAGGAGCTCTGAGTACTGGGGCTTGGCAAAGAGCCTTTTTCAGGTTTTCAAAAGCCTGATTGCACTCCTCGTTCCATTTAACCTTTTTAGGGAATTTGGGCGAGGAGATGACATTCAGTGGAGAAGCTATGGTCCCATAGTTCTCTATGAAATTCCTGTAATACCCGGTGAGGCCTAGGAAGGCTCTCACCTGAGTCTGAGTAGTCGGTGTTGTCCAATTTTGCACAGCTTCAATCTTACTGAGCAAAGGCCTTATTTCTCCACCGCCTACCTCATGCCCAAGGTAGACTACCTTACTCTGTCCAATTTGGCATTTACTCGCCTTTATGGTCAGATTGGCTCGTCCAAGAGCCTGCAAAACATCTCTCAGGTGGGTTACATGTTCGTCCCAGGAATTGCTGAACACTGCTATGTCATCCAAGTATGCCATGCAGAAGTCCTCCATCCCGGTTAGAACCTGGTTTACCATCCGTTGAAACGTAGCAGGTGCATTTTTTAGTCCGAAAGGCATCACCGTAAACTGGTATAAACCAACGGGGGTAGAAAATGCAGTTTTCTCCTTGGCATGGTTGGTCAGGGCTATTTGCCAATAGCCTGACGTCAAGTCAAATGTGCTGAGGAACTTGGCGGCGCCAAGTTTATCCACCAACTCATCTGTTCTTGGCAAAGGATGGGCATCAGTCGTGGTGACTGCGTTAAGAGCTCTATAATCCACGCAGAATCTAAGTTCTTTAGATCCGGCCTTTGGTACTAACACAACTGGGCTAGACCATGGACTAGTAGAGGGCTCTATTACCCCGAGATCAAGCATCTTGCTGACCTCACCTTTGATGTGGGTTCTTACGTTTTCTGACATGCGATATCCTCTGCTTTTGACAGGCAGACAGTCACCAGTGAGTATCTCGTGTTGGCCCCAAGGGGTCAAGCCTGGTGAGAGTGAGAACAGGGAGGCAAACTGATTCAACATAGACTTGCACTCTTCTTGTTGCTCGGGTGTCAGATTGGAGGAGAGATTTACTCCTTCAATTTTTTCATCTAACGGTAAGCCTCTGAGGAGATCTGGAAGAGCTTCACTCTCTTCTTCTTCCTCGACCGATGCTAGAAGCAACGCTCCTACGTCAGGTCGTGAGACATACGCTTTAAGTCGGTTGGTGTGAAAGACTGTCGGAGCCTCCTTGGGGTTGCCCAAGTCCACCAGATAGTTAACCTCACCGAGCTTACCCACTACTCGGTAGGGTCCCATCCATTTATCTTGCAAGGCCCTCTGCCTTGTGGGGATCATAACAAGAACAAGCTGGTTTTGAGCGAACTCAACCATGTTAGCCTTTTGATCGTGCCAGTGCTTGACCAATGCTTGTCCAGCTTTCAAGTTATCGCTTGCTTCTGTCATCAGGTGCGACATTCTCCTCCGGAGACCTATCACGTAGTCAGTCACTCTGACTGGCTTGGGGGAAGGAGCACTCTCCAACCCCTCCTTAATCAGGGCCAATGGACCTCTGACGGGATGACCATAGAGCAGTTCGAAGGGAGAGTAGCCTACTCCCTCCTGAGGGACTTCTCTAAAAGCAAAAAGAAGGCATGGCAATAGAAGGTCCCACTTACGCTTAAGGGGTTCTTCTAGAGCACCTATCATGCTCTTCCTGGTTCGGTTGAACCGTTCTACCAACCCATTGGTTTGTGGGTGGTAAGCCGTTGAGAACTTGTAAGTTACTCCGCAGGTTTTCCACATGGCTTTCATGTAGTGGGACATAAAATTTGACCCCCTGTCAGAGAGAACTTCCTTAGGAAATCCGACCCTAGTAAAAATACCAAGGAGGGCCTTAGCCACAGCCGGAGCTGTAACAGTCCTCATAGGAATTGCCTCAGGATACCTAGTAGCATGGTCTACTACAACAAGTATAAACCTGTTGCCTGAGGAGGTTGGAGGATCAAGGGGACCAACGATATCAATCCCTACTCTCTCAAATGGGACTCCCACAACGGGAAGAGGCACTAACGGTGCCACATTCTTGGACCCAACCTTACCAGAGATCTGGCAGGTATGGCAGCTTCTGCAGTGCTTTTCTACTTCGGCCCCCATTTTTGGCCAATAGAAGTAGAGTGAGAGCCTTTCCTTAGTCTTCTTGAAACTCAAGTGACCAGCCAAAGGAATCTCGTGGGCTAACTGCAAGAACTGTGGTCTGTTCTCTTGGGGTACTACAAGGCGTTTGTAGTCTCCAGGTGCAGACTCGGTCGGTTCACTATAGAAGAGGCCATCTTCCCAGTGCAACCTATGTTTCCCAGGCTCTTGCCCTTCAGCCTGAGTTTCTGCCTGACGGCGAAGACCTTCCAGAGTTGGACATTCTCTCTGTCCCTTACTGAAGTCTGCCCTGCTGGGTCCACCTTCTGCCAGTAACGACTGCAGCTCAGGATGGTCAACAGGATCCAGATCTCCAATGAGTTCTGGGCCTTCCATTAGCTCTTCTTCAGAGTCTAATTCTACCATACAGGGTTGTACTTCCCCCTCAGCCTCAGCTCGAGGTGGAGTTACGGGTGTGACATTGGACAACCGCGGGGAAGTCCGTGTCGGCTGCATCGGAATGTGGGCTGTTGGTTTCGGTTTAGAAGTTTTAGGTTTCCCTTTGACTTCTGTGTTCCTAGAGACAGCGGCCGCCATTTCCAATGGAGCAGGAGTGATTTCTTTCTTCATCATCTCCCCGAGAGTACCGCGCAGGGTCCTCTCTCTTGCAGGTCTGGTTAGCTCCTGTAACCGTTTACTAGGAGGTCTGGGAGTATGCGATACAACTCCGAGAGTTTTCAAATCGTTACCCATCAGTACACGTCCTGGTACCTCACTCTGTATGCTGACAGGTATCTTTACAGTCATGTCGTTACACTGGATGAGAACTGGTAATTGGGGAAGCATCTGCACAGGCCCTCCAGCTAACTTGGTGAGGCGTTTGGGTGCCTTAGCAACATCCTCAGCCTGAAAAAACGATTTATCCACCACAGTTATGCTGGCCCCAGTGTCCCTAATGGCAGGCGTCTCCTGACCATTCACCTGGACACTGTCCTTATAATACTCTTTAGTATTATCGGGGATAGAATTATAGACGTCTAAATTCTGTTGTTCCCACAACCCCAGAGATACTAAAGAAACGCTGGCTGAGACTCCAATGGGTTCGTCAGCTAGCAGTAGAAAGTTTCCACTTGCCATTTGGACTTCCTCCTCTGGAGCGAAGGCTAAGGAGACAAGCTGGACCCCTGAAGGTTTACCCTTACATCTGGGATCTCCTTTCACGTGATCAGTCGAGCCACAAACAAAGCATTTCCCGAATGCTTTCTGGAATGGTGGCTTGTTCTGACCTCCTTCCGGTTTGGCACCAGAATGCACACTATTCTGCTGTGGTTTTCCCGGTGGCTTACCCTTCTGGTTTTGTTTGGGGCCCTCTTTGGAATGTGAGTTATTCGAATTCTCCTTTGAGTCTTTTTTAGGCTGTTTTCCCTCGTCCTTTTTCTGAGTTACCCCAGAATCCTTGTGAGTAGCCCTGTTGGCAACCCACAAGTCAGCAGCCTTAGCTAGAGCCCTGGAATCTAATTCCTTCGAATCAGCCAAGTGCTGTCTGAGCTCAGGAGAACAGGCATCATAAATCGACTCCAACATAAAAAGATTTCGCATACCCTCGTAAGTGTCAACTTTGTAACCCTTAATCCATCCCTCTAAGTTTTTCAACCCTTCACTCACCCAGGTAGCCCAAGGGGTACCATCATGCTTTTTGAGGGTTCTAAACCTCTTAAGATACTGGGAAGGGGTCTTCCCGAATCTAGCTATCAAAGCTAGTTTCACACTTTCGTAATCCGTCTTATCCACCTCCCCCAATTCCATTACCACATCAGTCGCAACAGGAGGAAGCCTAGAGAACAACCAGGGAAGCAACGCATTCCCGGTGATGTCCTGGAGCCCATGATTGTATTCAAACAGTTTCAACCAATCCAACACATCCAATCTCGGTTCGTACATACCCACTAATTCCTTCGGCATCCGGGGTCTTTTGGGACTGGAGCTCCTAGAGGAACCAGAGGAGAGAGAAGCATTTTCCATAGACAACTTTTTCATTTGTAACTCATGATTAAGCTCTATTTCCCTGAGTCTTAACTCAGCTTGTTTCTGCTCAGCCTGGGCATTCATTCGTCTGAACTCGAGCTCTTGGTTTCGTTCAGATTGAGCCAAGAACCGTTTATATTCTAATTCGAGCTTCATTTTTTCAAGTTCAAAATAAGCAGGGTTACTTGTGGGACCTGGTATTGGCCCCGTAGGCACAGTTGGTAAGGCAGGTAGAGGAACAGGTGAGACAGTTTCGTTAGCCTCGCCGTCCTTGTCAGCCTCTTCATCGCTATCATCAGAATTACGATTCAGATCAACACCATTACTGTTATCTACAGTTGCTGGAGAGTTTGGTTCCTCTGAACCAGTACCCAGACTTTGGTTCGCCAGCAATCTCTCTATCAGTTCTAACTTCTTGCCTTTTACAGGAAGATTCTCTTGTCTACAGAGAGCTCGCAGACTCTCAGTATTTTTATCCGACAAAGACTCTTGGCTGTACATTTCCATTGTAGACATGTTTTTTTGAAAGTTGCTTTTGTAACGTTTTGTGGTTAGTCGTCCTACAGCGTCGAAAAACACTCTAAACTGTATACTCGATACTAATCCCACCGCTGCCACCAGTGTTAGGCGGAAACCTGTGCAGTTCCCTCTGGGACCACTGCAAAAGATTTAGGACTACAGGTGTTGCGATGAACCCGCTTGGTAGCAGTCTGTACCACACAGATCCAATTGGTAGCTGTGGCTGAGCAGTCAGACTTCTCTCAAGAAAAGTTGGTCAGTATAGGGAGTATACAAGATAGGGTAATTCTTCGCAGCAAAACGAGTAAACACGCAACCAGGCTTTAGTATAAAGATAGTAAGTTATTTATTAATAACAGAATGTCTACGAAAAATACTAAAGTGAACCACGGCAAACAAATCAAAATACAATTACTCTGCAGAATGGAATAAAGCTCAACCCCCCGAAACACAATATCGACAACTCTAGGTTCTACGGCACCACTTATTTTCAGACAGAGGTGTATACCTAAACCCAGATGACACTCGAATATTTTTAGTGAGGAAGTGAGAGAAGAGAAAGGCAGGTAATGAAGTCAACACGGTTCGTACTGAAGCGGGTAAAAATGCAAGGCAAGAAAGCATTAATCACACTAGATCATACAGTTCGGTGGCCAGGCCCACTCGGTGAGAGGCAAGGCACGATGTCCTGGAAAGTCTCTACGGATGATGCACTCAAGTCTTGGTTAGCAAATTGTTTAGCGACAGGTTGAACCAGTTCAGAACAAAGAGTGAATAAAGCTTGGAGGCAACCCAACGGAACGGAGAGGAATCAGATACCTCACACGAACCGATCGAAAAGGGAAGCCAGGCGGTTACGGTACCTTGTGGGGAAAGACAGCTCCGACGGGGGCAGTTGTTCCTGGTGGTGGATGCACGACGGGTCTTGGCCAAGAGAAGAGATGCTCTCGTCGTCGAAGAGAAGATGTCCGGTGCACCACCAGGGAAGAAACCAGCCGCGGAGTGCTTCGTCACAAGGCACCACCTTTCGATCACGATGCAGGAGTAGTGGCTATCCGGTTGCCGGGTGCTCTGCACGGGCAATTCGACCACTGCGTCCTGGGCGATCAAAAAGCGCAAAGAAGAAGAAGACTGGTTGTTCCCACCAGCCAGGGAAAGAGCCTCTCCGGCAGGGAGATCTCTTCTGTCGTCGGGAGATTGTGAGACGATTCCGCAGGGCTCCACCGGAGGTTTTGTCGTGCAGGTCGGCTCAGCGTTACCCTCGTCGGATTCTTTAGGTCCAGTGGCGACTTCCTGAAGATCCAGTCCCAAAGGCCCTGCTTTTATGCAGACGTCCCCCATTCATTCAGCCTAGCTTGTCAATCAACACATGCTAAGTAGTGAGCGGGAAGGCTCACCACCTGGGCCAATCACTCCAGAGTGCGACCTGAGTTGGCAAGGCAACTCGGTCCAGGGTGTCTAAACCCCCTCCCACACCCCTGAGGTAACCCAGACAGAATGGCGCCACCTTCGCGGGTCTCTGTCCAGAGGCCCGCCAAAAGTGGAACAAAGGGCTCAACCTTTGGTTTAGGAGTCACAGAGAAAAACACAGACGCCATTTTACAACCCGAGTTCTGGCAGAAAATACCACTCGATAAACTTATTTAAGATAAGTAGATCGGTGGTACGTTGGAGATTAACGAAAAACAGTATCAATCTTCAACAATGGGACGAATCCCATAGGGTTATGCTCGGGGCCGAACATAACAAGTAGTTTCCACTGCCACCAGCCAAAACTCGACGAGGGGGGACGGGACAGTGCCCCCTCGAGTAACAGATCCAGGAGTAATCGTATTACCCCTACTAGCACGTCCACAATAAGATGGTTGGTACTAGTTCTGTTAGTAAATTTAGGTCTAGTAAAGCCAATGGTGACTTTACATGCCCGGGGAGACAGTAGTCAGTCCCCGGGTATGGAGTCTATGGTGGGGGGACCTGCTAGGGCGCCCCCGTGTCACGACACGTAGGGTGCAGAGTGACACACATAGAAAAACTTATGAGACCCTATGGAGTAAAAGACCCCATAGCCCATCGAACACATTGACACCTCAAAGGAATTCCACACATACATGTCCAAGAGTGAGAGGAAAAGGGTCACACTCTTGGCAGGATGGAAAAAACAAACCCCGGAAATCCAGCAAAGCTGCTGGGGGACTCACTAGGTTAGGAAATTCAGCCTAAACAGAGAATTCTCCCTAACAACCCCCACCCACCAGCAGTGCAGGGGCAGCCTCCACCAGGCCCCCACCCATGTCTCCCACCAACCCCACCCCCCAGCCACCAGGGGCAGCCTCCACCAGGCCCCCACCCATGTCTCCCACCACCCCCACCCACCAGCAGTGCAGGGGCAGCCTCCACCAGGCCCCCACCCATGTCTCCCACCACCCCCACCCCCCAGCCACCAGGGGCACCCTCCACCAGGCCCCCACCCATGTCTCCCACCACCCCCACCCACCAGCAGTGCAGGGGCAGCCTCCACCAGGCCCCCACCCATGTCTCCCACCACCCCCACCCCCCAGCCACCAGGGGCACCCTCCACCAGGCCCCCACCCATGTCTCCCACGACCCAACCCACCAGCAGTGCAGGGGCAGCCTCCACCAGGCCCCCACCCATGTCTCCCACCACCCCCACCCCCCAGCCACCAGGGGCAGCCTCCACCAGGCCCCCACCCATGTCTCCCACCACCCCCACCCCCCAGCCACCAGGGGCAGCCTCCACCAGGCCCCCACCCATGTCTCCCACCACCCCCACCCCCCAGCCACCAGGGGCAGCCTCCACCAGGCCCCCACCCATGTCTCCCACCACCCCCACCCCCCAGCCACCAGGGGCACCCTCCACCAGGCCCCCACCCATGTCTTCCACCACCCCCACCCACCAGCCACCAGGGCCAGCCTCCACCAGGCCCCCACCCATGTCTCCCACCGCCCCCACCCACCAGCAGTGCAGGGGCAGCCTCCACCAGGCCCCCACCCATGTCTCCCACCATCCCCACCCCCCAGCCACCAGGGGCAGCCTCCACCAGGCCCCCACCCATGTCTCCCACCACCCCCACCCCCCAGCCACCAGGGGTAGCCTCCACCAGGCCCCCACCCATGTCTCCCACCACCCCCACCCCCCAGCCACCAGGGGCACCCTCCACCAGGCCCCCACCCATGTCTCCCACCACCCCCACCCACCAGCCACCAGGGGCAGCCTCCACCAGGCCCCCACCCATGTCTCCCACCACCCCCACCCACCAGCAGTGCAGGGGAGGCCTCCACCAGGCCCCCACCCATGTCTCCCACCACCCCCACCCCCCAGCCACCAGGGGCAGCCTCCACCAGGCCCCCACCCATGTCTCCCATCACCCCCAACCCCCCACCCACCAGGGGCAGCCTCCACCAGGCCCCCACTCATGCCCAACTCATGTCTCCCACCACCCCCACCCCCCAGCCACCAGGGGCAGCCTCCACCAGGCCCCCACCCATGTCTCCCACCACCCCCACCCCCCAGCCACCAGGGGCAGCCTCCACCAGGCCCCCACTCATGCCCAACTCATGTCTCCCACCACCCCCACCCCCCAGCCACGAGGGGCAGCCTCCACCAGGCCCCCACCCATGTCTCCCACCACCCCCACCCCCCAGCCACCAGGGGCAGCCTCCACCAGGCCCCCACTCATGCCCAACTCATGTCTCCCACCACCCCCACCCCCCAGCCACCAGGGGCAGCCTCCACCAGGCCCCCACCCATGTCTCCCACCACCCCCACCCCCCAGCCACCAGGGGCAGCCTCCACCAGGCCCCCACCCATGTCTCCTACCACCCCCACCCACCAGCAGTGCAGGGGCAGCCTCCACCAGGCCCCCACCCATGTCTCCCACCACCCCCACCCCACAGCCACCAGGGGCAGCCTCCACCAGGCCCCCACCCATGTCTCCCACCACCCCCACCCCCCAGCCACCAGGGGCAGCCTCCACCAGGCCCCCACCCATGTCTCCCACCACCCCCACCCACGAGCAGTGCAGGGGCAGCCTCCACCAGGCCCCCACCCATGTCTCCCCCCACCCCCACCCCCCAGCCACCAGGGGCAGCCTCCACCAGGCCCCCACCCATGTCTCCCACCACCCCCACCCCCCAGCCACCAGGGGCAGCCTCCACCAGGCCCCCACCCATGTCTCCCACCACCCCCACCCCCCAGCCACCAGGGGCAGCCTCAACCAGGCCCCCACCCATGTCTCCCACCACCCCCACCCCCCAGCCACCAGGGGCACCCTCCACCAGGCCCCCACCCATGTCTCCCACCACCCCCACCCACCAGCCACCAGGGGCAGCCTCCACCAGGCCCCCACCCATGTCTCCCACCACCCCCACCCACCAGCAGTGCAGGGGCAGCCTCCACCAGGCCCCCACCCATGTCTCCCACCACCCCCACCCCCCAGCCACCAGGGGCAGCCTCCACCAGGCCCCCACCCATGTCTCCCACCACCCCCACCCCCCAGCCACCAGGGGCAGCCTCCACCAGGCCCCCACCCATGTCTCCCACCACCCCCACCCCCCAGCCACCAGGGGCACCCTCCACCAGGCCCCCACCCATGTCTCCCACCACCCCCACCCACCAGCCACCAGGGGCAGCCTCCACCAGCCCCCACCCATGTCTCCCACCACCCCCACCCACCAGCAGTGCAGGGGCAGCCTCCACCAGGCCCCCACCCATGTCTCCCACCACCCCCACCCCCCAGCCACCAGGGGCAGCCTCCACCATGCCCCCACCCATGTCTCCCACCACCCCCACCCCCCAGCCACCAGGGGCAGCCTCCACCAGGCCCCCACTCATGCCCAACTCATGTCTCCCACCACCCCCACCCCCAGCCACCAGGGGCAGCCTCCGCCAGGCCCCGACCCATGTCTCCCACCACCCCCACCCCCCAGCCACCAGGGGCAGCCTCCACCAGGCCCCCACCCATGTCTCCCACCACCCCCACCCCCCAGCCACCAGGGGCAGCCTCCACCAGGCCCCCACTCATGCCCAACTCATGTCTCCCACCACCCCCACCCCCCAGCCACCAGGGGCAGCCTCCACCAGGCCCCCACCCATGTCTCCCACCACCCCCACCCCCCAGCCACCAGGGGCAGCCTCCACCAGGCCCCCACCCATGTCTCCCACCACCCCCACCCACCAGCAGTGCAGGGGCAGCCTCCACCAGGCCCCCACCCATGTCTCCCACCACCCCCAACCACCAGCCACCAGGGGCAGCCTCCACCAGGCCCCCACTCATGCCCAACTCATGTCTCCCACCACCCCCAGCCCCCAGCCACCAGGGGCAGCCTCCACCAGGCCCCCACCCATGTCTCCCACCACCCCCACCCCCCAGCCACCAGGGGCAGCCTCCACCAGGCCCCCACCCATGTCTCCCACCACCCCCACCCACCAGCAGTGCAGGGGCAGCCTCCACCAGGCCCCCACCCATGTCTCCCACCACCCCCACCCCCCAGCCACCAGGGGCACCCTCCACCAGGCCCCCACCCATGTCTCCCACCACCCCCACCCACCAGCAGTGCAGGGGCAGCCTCCACCAGGCCCCCACCCATGTCTCCCACCACCCCCACCCCCCAGCCACCAGGGGCAGCCTCCACCAGGCCCCCACCCATGTCTCCCACCACCCCCACCCCCCAGCCACCAGGGGCAGCCTCCACCAGGCCCCCACCCATGTCTCCCACAACCCCCAACCCCCAGCCACCAGGGGCAGCCTCCCCCAGGCCCCCAATCATGCCCAACTCATGTCTCCCACCACCCCCACCCTCCAGCCACCAGGGGCAGCTTCCACCAGGCCCCCACCCATGTCTCCCACCACCCCCACCCCCCAGCCACCAGGGGCAGCCTCCACAAGGCCCCCACTCATGCCCAACTCATGTCTCCCACCACCCCAACCCCCCAGCCACCAGGGGCAGCCTCCACCAGGCCCCCACTCATGCCCAACTCATGTCTCCCACCACCCCCACCCCCCAGCCACCAGGGGCAGCCTCCACCAGGCCCCCACCCATGTCTCCCACCACCCCCACCCCCCAGCCACCAGGGGCAGCCTCCACCAGGCCCCCACCCATGTCTCCCACCACCCCCACCCACCAGCAGTGCAGGGGCAGCCTCCACCAGGCCCCCACCCATGTCTCCCACCACCTCCACCCCCCAGCCACCAGGGGCAGCCTCCACCAGGCCCCCACCCATGTCTCCCACCACCCCCACCCACCAGCAGTGCAGGGGCAGCCTCCACCAGGCCCCCACCCATGTCTCCCACCACCCCCACCCCCCAGCCACCAGTGGCAGCCTCCACCAGGCCCCCAACCATGTCTCCCACCACCCCCACCCACCAGCAGTGCAGGGGCAGCCTCCACCAAACACCCCACCAACCTGGATGACTCCGTGCCATCTTCCCCCGTTGGGCCCTGTGGGGTCCCAGCTGCCCCTTCTGCTGCCGAGGAGTCCAACTCCGACCTCCGCCTCTTGGATCTCCCCTCGCCAGCTGCGGGCTGGGACGCCGCACCAGACTCCTCACTCCCCGACGAGATCACAACTTGGGAGGGGATCCGGGCCTTGCGTCTCCGGCTGGTGGTGCGACCCCTGCCGCTGTGCTCCACAGCACCTTCTCCGCCCTCTTCATCAGTTGACGCTGCAGACAGGGAGAAAGAAAACACAGGCATCAGGGCACTGTAAAATGGACTCATACACACATGACAGTTATACATGAGTGGCATTGGTAAACCTCACACATGGCATCACAATCCCCAACACACATGTCATTTCAACTTGCACAAATGAGCCATACCACAGCCATAATGCAACAGCCAGCACCATCCATTCACATACAGCAGCATGGGCAGCCAAAGGTCATCCACACATCACATGCAACATAGGGAGTACACTACACATGCACACACAACACCAAACCTGCATGCATGTGTACACCTCCGCCAACTGTCGCAGTGTCTCGATCGACATCCATGTCACACCTGACAATCATTCCTCCACATCCTGTGCCATGCAAGCCCACACACACAAGCACCATCCATGTGTCACACATGAGACCCCTCGCATGTGTCACCCTCACAGCCCTGTACAACCCCCCTACTTGGCCACATAAAAATACATGTTCAACCTGCACACTCCTGGCACACCACCACACGCACAGCTTACAATCAGTATGCATGTACACTTACCGCTCGACTCCAGACGAGTCTGCTTCTCAAGGACCTGGATGTGGAGCGCTGGGGATATGCGTTCCAGGACACTCATCTGATCTTCCGACAAGTGGCCCCGCCCGCCCCTTAGCATCTGCTGCCATCATGAGGCGCCGGGCCTTGTTGAGGGTCCTGGACCTGAAGTCCTCCCAGCGCTTCCTGACACGTTCGTAGTCGCGGACTGCCACCTCCTCCGCGTTGATGGCAGTCACGATGTCCATCCAGATCCGAGTCCGTCCTTCCTTGTCGGCGCGCAACCTTCCGAAGAGGGCATCATACTGCCCCAGGACATGCTCCACCAGGACACCAACTTCCCTGGCACTGAAGCTGGTGCCCCTCTGCCTCCTTGGCCGGGGGTTGCCACTGGTGCCAGATGTTGTAGTGCCCGACATGGCAACCCCAGAGGCAGGAGTGGGTGGGCAACTGGGTCCTGGGGCTGGGCTGTGGGGCGACGGAAAAGCAGTCGGGAGCCTTTGGTTCCAGCAGGGGTGGTCACAGCAACTGCACCCCTGGCTGATGTGCAGGCAGCAAATGGCAGGGCACGTGGGCAGCAGGCAGTCAGGCAGCAGCAGATGGCAGGTGGGAGCGTGCTCAGGGCTCTGGGGGGCAGTAATTTGGCCTCCTGGCCAGGAGCGTGGTCTTTCGTGTGTGAACGCGTGGACAGCTTGATACGGAGTGATTTTGCACATGAAAATCCCACACGTCTGCGTGTAAATCGATGAAAGGCCCTTAGCGCGTAAACGCGTCACTAGCGTATGCGCGTCTATGAAGTCACGTGCACGCGTAGGAAAAAGTTGCGTGACACGTCCGAGTGTCAAAGCGTGTTATTGGTGGAAATAGCCCTACACGCAGAAGTCACAAAGCGTGTAATTGGTGAAAATGGACCTACACGCAGAAGTGTCAAAGCGTGTAATTGGTGCAAATGGACCTACACGCAGAAGTGTCAAAGCGTGTAATTGGTGGGAATGGGCCTAGCACGTACACGCCGCGTAAGTGACGCTGTACGTGTGGGCCTGCATATAAGGTACGTGTAGAACACCAATTCCTTGTACGTGCTTTTCGTGGAGAGCGAGTGGGTGAATTCTGTACTTCTTGTCGTTTCACACGCGATTTACTTCACAGCGTTTCAAGTTCGTATTCCCTGTTACCTCTGACAGATTTTTCTCCTTTTACTCTTTTACTGGTTTACCTGGGCCTGTTCCCTCAAACAGTGTTCCCTTCTACTGTTGTCCTGTCTCCTCAGACAGCGTACATATCTTCTTTTGGCGGGGGTGTTGCCAACCAAACGCACTCATTTTTCACGCTCTTTTACCTGGCAGACGGTGAGTCATGCACGTATCTAACATCTGTGCTTGCCCCGTGTGTAGCCTACCCCTTCAGAGGTCATTCTAGGCTGCGTGTGACACGCATACGTTTATTCTTGTGTTACTGGGTGCCACAGCGTAGTGCAGGTTTTTCTTTCTGCACACGTGGTCTAGGAGGGGTTGCGTGCACGTCATCTCCCTTTTTTGGGCCTCCTGTGCGTTGCGTGACCCGTCATCTTTCCCCAGGGGTTACATTCAGCCTTGCTAGAGCACTAGGGTACAATTACCATCTGGTACCCAACCCCTTTGACCCCCAATTGCCCAGGACAATAGTCTACAGCCACTCCCATACGCACATTAATATCAGTGCCTTGGCTGGGAGGCGAGGATTCCGTAAGGGTGGCAAAGGTGGAAGAGCCACAAGTGGTGGCCGTGGTGGATCCGGTAGGGGACGTGGTCGTAACTTGCAGGGTGAGCCTGTCCCCCCATGTGTGGAGGACCAGTCAAGGGCACCCATAATCCCCCCCTCCCCCCCACCCGTTGAGGCTGATGTGGCTGACACCATCCATGCTCAGCCCTTGTTGGACCAGCCCATTGTGGCACCAGACCTGGCTGACTCCATGGCTGACTTCCAGGTCAGCAGGGCTACGACACGTGCGCTGGTGCACGTTGATGCCATCATGCCACGTGGATCTGGGGCAGCAAGGTCATCTGCTGCCCCAAGTAGGCAGGGCGGAGAGGCTGCAGGGGCAGCTGCGGCTCCATCCACCCAAGCTCTCACACACCCAGCCAGGACAGTGTCGGTCCTAGTCCATCCTGCTGACATTCCCCCTGACACCATTACACTTGAGCCAATGCCTGCACCAACTCCCATGCTGAGTGTGCAATCCCACACACCTGATACAGAGCCCACCAGGGCTCCTGCCCCTAGTGTCCAGAGCGGCGCAGGACACTCAGGATCACCACCACCTTCCAAGCGGAAGAGGAAGAGTGCTCGTCCGGCACAGGCTGATGCCCCAGACACGGCTACACAGTCCGGCTCGTTGAGGAAGCCCAGCTTCACGGATGACGAACTGAATGCACTTGTCGAGTATGTGTCGGGACATGATAACAAGATGGTCATTGTTGCAGGATCCAAGACCACACCTGCACAACGCCAGGCACACTGGCAGACCGTTGCCGACATCGTAAGTGCCCTTGGAATCGTGAGGCGCACAGCCAATGATTGCTATAAGCGCTGGAATGACCTAAAGCGCAGGGCAAAGAAGAAGCTGGCCTCAAGTCATGCCGCAACTCTAGTGACTGGAGGTGGGTCTCCAGTAGTAGACATGTAACTCACTCCACATGAGTCAGTCGCTGGGACCTACGTCACGGAGGAACAGATCCAAGGCGTGGGAGATCTGCCTGATTACGAGGCATTGTCCGGTGAGTGCACATGCATGTGTGTGTCATCCATGTGCATGGTGTGTGTGGGAGGGCTTCTGTTTGTGTGCCAGGTGAGAGTGTGTGCGCCTGAGTCGTATGGGTCAGCCATGTACTTCATGCAATACATCCTGCGCAGCTGCATTTGGCCATTGCAGTATCCCTTCTGCCAACAGTAGACATCTAGCCCAACAGCACGCCAGTTGCCCTTGAAGTGTCACCTTGCCACAACATTGTTGCTTATTTTTCTCTGTTCATTCAGACAGATTGTTTGCATTCCACCACTTATACTAGGCATTTCTCAGTCCTCTAGTCACATGTCTGGCATGGCTATGGTAAAGTGGAGTGACTTTGTTACCTGGATATCATATGTTCACACATGTCCCTGTGCAATTGGACCATTTAGGACTGGCAGCTCCAGGTGAAAATCAGACCTGTTTGAATTAGAAAAGCTATTACATGCGGGAACTGGACTGAATGAATAAGTGCTGCCCTCCTCTCCATCTTGCCTCAATAGCAAGTCTGTGTGATGGCATGTGTGTGTCACCTGGCAATCACAGGCCAATGTGTGATGCCACTGCCAGGCAGCATGCAGGAAATGTGTTCATCTTCCATCTTTGTGTCATCAGTGTGTGCCATTTGCCTGCCCTTCATACGCAGTGAGGGTGCATGCATGGGAGGGTCTTAGTCATGTGGGACATGTGTCAATCAAGTACTGGTTCTCTTGCTTCTCAGCCCTCATTGTGTGCCATGTTGCTAATGCCTGTTTCCATTTCTTTGTTATTATGTCTTTGCAGGGGAAGACGCACCTGATACTGCTGGGGTTGTGGAGATGGTGCAGAGCCAGGAGGGGTCCGAGGGCCGACCAACCACCAGTGAGGGACGTGGTGTGCTGGTGGGTGAGAACCCACAAGTGCTGCAGGTCGTGCTCTCAAGGGGTGTCTCTGGCTGCACCTCCCCCGAGCTGTACTCAGCTGTTGATTCGGATGATGAGACTTACGTGCCGTCGCAGGTGAGTGTTCCAGGGAGGGATTCTGTTCTGTCCCACCCACCTGCACCAGGGTCAGAACCCTCAATGGGGATGTCAGTGTTGGCAGCTAGGCCTTTGGTGGTTACGGATGCAGGGTCACACTCCGCGACATCTGATCCTGTTCCTGGGCCAGCAGATCAGAGGGGGAATGCAGTCCTGCAGCCTCAGGCAGTGCCGGCACAGCAAGGCGCAGTCCGCCTTGCCCCAGACAGGTGTGGTGCCCGCCGACGTGGTGGCCGTATGCCACCTGGCAATACTGCATGGGAGCAATCCATTTACGGTATGGCTACCCAACAGGCAGCATCATCCGAGATGATGGCTCAGGCCATGGATAGGGTGGCCACTTCCATTGTCCCCCCTGAAAGGCTGATGGAGCGACTAGAGCAGGCAACCAACTCCATCTGCCAGTCACACAGGGAGGACATGTTGGCGTCCAACAGGGACAGGCGGGCGGCACTGGCGACTCTGCAGGAGGCCATCTCCATAGAGTCCCAGGGCCACAGGGAAGCCCTGAGGCAGGAGCTCCATCAACTCAGGACGACTCTTGTTGAGCTTGAGGCTTCAACACACCAAAGGACAGAACAGCAGCTGGAGCGTCTCACCCGTACGCTCTCAGCTGAGATGCAAGCAACGAGGGCGGAGGTCTGGGCATCCCGTGAGTTGTTGCATGGGGACCTCCGCACCCTCATCCTCCAGAACGAGACCTACCACACCCGCATGCCATGGAGGAACAGAGTAGGTCCTTGCGTGGGCTGCCTCCCATAGTGCAACCACCTCCGGATGCAGCTGCACAGGGTGATAATAGCGACAGCAGTGATACTCCCACAATAGGGTAGCCGTGTGGGCCATGAGCCCATGGAGGTGTTTTTTTTTCCCAGGATCCACACAGGTGGGTTTTGGTGTGCACCCTGTCCTCGGACCTCCTGGGTGGCCTCCCCAACCCCCCCGGGTCCATTAATGGCCATTTTTTATTTTTTTTATTTTTATTTTTATATTTTTCCCAATTTTTTTGGGACATTTTGTTGGCTTCCGTGGTTCCTGTGGGCATACGCTGCATTGTGGCTGGGCACATGCAGGCTTGTCATGTATTTGGTTCAGATGCCTGGGTTTGAGTCACACACACCCCTCCTGCTTCCCGTTTCCATGGGCTTGCAAAGGGTGTGCCCAAGTGACATTGAAGTACATGGTGACATTGGACTCCCACTACATGTGTGGGTAGTCTAGTCAATACTGTGTATACATTCCTAGTGCATATTGCTGTTCTGTTGTACACTGCATGTTGCATTGATGTGTAACTCATCATCTGTGTCTGCCTCCCAATTTGCAGGTCCCTTCCTCATGTCTACACAAGGCCCTCTAGTCTGGAGATGGGGTCCTTGTTGGCAGCAGTGCACCTACAACTCTACATGGCGCCAACACTGTACAGTTGGAAGTGGTGGGAGTGCAGGTATTTCCAGGTGGTGAGACTACTGATTTATTACATTAGTGAAGTCATGTTAATGGTAGTACCTGCTCAAGTTTTTTGTTGGTCCTGCATTACAGTGAGCATTTCAGGTGTAGCAAGTTTCAATTGGGGACACTGTACATCGTGACACTTATCATGTTGTGGGCATGACTTTGTTTACCTGCACATAGCATGACATGGCACGGTGTGTTGTGTGGCGGTGCTGGGGATGGGTTGGGTGACATGGCACTGTCCTCTTGTTGCATTTAGCAAGTGGGTATTCATTTTAGCTGCTTGAATGTGTTTCTTCACAAAACTGCATTGGTGGTGTGTGTGGGTAGGGATGCACACATTGTAACACTTCCAGGTGAACAATCTCAGGCTGATATGCTTTTCACGGTTGAATCTCCAGACATTCAGGATCAGTGTCAGGTTGAGTCATCATTGATTGTCAGATGGAATGTGCCAGGCCAGTGTGCACTCCACAGGGGTGTGATCACTATGTGAAGTAATTAGCCACTAGCTGTGTACAGGCTGCCTCCCCCGTGCCCTTTCCCCTCCCATGCGCAGCGGCTGTGCATGTGGTTGGGGATGTGGGGCCACCACCATGTCCACGGCCAGGCCCCGGCGTGTTGCAACGTTGTGCAGGACACATGCTGCCACTATGATCCTGCACACTACTGGGGGAGCGTATAACAGCTGCCCGCCAGAACGGTCAAGGGAGCGAAAGCGTGACTTTAGCACTCCGAATGTGCGCTCCACTATGCCCCGGGTCGTAATGTGGGCTGTGTTATATCTTACCTCGGGTGGCGTGGTGGGGTTCCGAATTGGCGTCATCATGTGGGGGCTGAGAGGGTAGGCACTGTCCCCTGTGGAGGTGGTGATTGGAATCATTGGTGGGGTTGTGACCTTGCTCAGTATCCAACATGCATGCATGTGCAGTGGCATACATACTCACCAAGCAGCCATGTATCGCCATGCCGCCCAGCTTCTAGGTCCCGGCTTAGGGTGGACATTCGGTAAATGAAGCTGTCGTGGGTGGACCCGGGATAGTTGGCATATACTGAGGTGATGATTCCCTTGGCATTACATGCTACCTGCACGTTGATGGAATGCCAGTGCTTGCGGTTCCTATAGATGTGCTCAGATGCCCTGGGGGGACGTAGAGCCACATGGGTGCAGTCGATGGCACCTAGCACTTTGGGGAATCGTGCCACACCGGAAAAATCCAGGGCGGCAGCATGCCTTTCTGCAGGTGTTCTGGGCAGGTATATGTGCCTGCGGACTGATGGGCGTGCAGCGATGATGTTCAAGACCTGGTGTAGGCAGCGTGACTGGGTGGCCTGTGACACCCCACCCACTATGGCACTTGTCCGCTGAAATGATCCAGTGGCTAAGAAGTGCAGTACATTGAGGACCTTCTCCAGGGGGCTGAGTGCTTGGGAGCACAGGGTGGGTGATGTGAGGTCATCCTCCCACTCACTCACCAGGTCCAGTATTATGTGTGGTGGAAACCTGTACCTCCCATACACCTGGTCATCAGGCATCCCGAAAAGGCTTGTTCTGGGTGTGAATATTCTGGCCCTGACTATCCTCCTCCTCCTCCTTTGGTAGCCCACTGCCACTGCTGCTAGGAACGGTATGTTCATCCTGGCGTCTGTGCTTGTTATTGTTAAAGTGCGCAAATTTATGCTTTGCGCGTGTTCTAGGCGAGCGTGTGACCCGCGCACCCCTGGAATCCAGTTCCCAGTCCAATAGCGTGTGGAAATTCCCACGCACCACGGGATACAGGTGCGCTGACGTACTTGCGTGTGTAAGTGCCCGCGCACCCATGAAATACACGTACATAGGCCAATCGCGTGTACGCGCACTTTTGTCCAATTACACGCGATGACACTCTGACGGGCAGTATTTCCACGTGTGCTCCGTCATCACGTGCTGAGTGGGGAACACCCGTGCGGGTCACGTCACAGACGCGCTTACGCACTGAGGGACTCTGGTCCAATAGAATCGCGTATGCGTGCTGACGCGCTTACGCGTTAAGGGCCTTTCCTCGGATTTCACGCTGACGTGCAGGATTTTCACGTGCCAAATCACTCCGTATCAAGCTGGCCACGCGAAAACACACGGAAGACCACGCTCCTGCCCAGAAGGCCGAGTTACTGCCCCCCAGTGCCCCGAGCAGCCTCCCACGTGCCATCTGCTGCTGCCTGCCTGCCTGCCTGCTGCCACCGTGCCCTGCCATTTGGTGCCTGCACATCAGCCATCTGCAGGGGTCCAGTTGCTGTGTCCACCCCTGCTGGAACTGAAGACTCCCGACTGGGATTACATCGCTCCACAGCCCAGCCCCAGGACCCAGTTGCCCACCCACACCTGCCTCTGGGGTTGCCATGTCGGGCACTTCCACATCTGGCACCAGTGGCAACCCCAGGCCAGAGGGGCAGAGGGGCACCAGCTTCACTGCCACCGAAGTTGGTGTCCTGGTGGAGCATGTCCTGGGGCAGTATGATGCCCTCTTTGTATCGTCCCGCGCCAGCAAGGAAGGACGGGAGAGGATCTGGGCCGACTGTGTGGTTGCCATCAACGCGGAGGGGGTGGCAACCCGCAACGTCCAGAAGATCAAGAAGCGCTGGGAGGACTTGAGGTCCAGGACCCTTGTGAAGGCCCGGCGCCTAGTGGAGGGGGGCCGGGGCCGCATGAGTTCCATCCAGATGAGGGTCCTGGAACGCGTACGCCCAGCGCTCCACGCCCAGATCCTTGAGAGGGAGGCCCGTCTGGAGTGGAGCGGTAAGTGTCCAAGCATTACTGTGTGAGACAGGGCATGTTGCGGTGTGCTGGTTCTATGATACTTGCCTGTATGTGTGCCATAGGCCATGTATGCATGTATGTGTGCAGGGACATCATGGTAATGCATGTGCGACCAGTGATGTGTGACCCACATGGTTGTTGCATGTGTTCAAATGCCGCATGGGGAGCCCTATGCAGATTTTGAACATGAGAGCATGCCAGTCTCTGTACCTGGACATGGGTGGGGGTGAGGGATGGGTGCTGATGCCAGGTACATATATGGTAGCCATGTCTGTGTGCCTGACCTGCGTGTCTGTGACTTGTGCATGCCATGGATGCATGACACATGTGTGTGACAATGCACAGATTCAGTGAAGCAGCCAAATTACCCTTGTATCCGCTGTGTTTGGTGTGTTTGGGGCCAGATGGATGTGACTGAGGTGAAGTGTGTGCATGTGATAGGCATGAGCCATGATGCATGTGAGTTACATATCATTGAATGTTTCAAGAGTCCATTGGACATGCATGGAAATGTCCATGGCATGCACCATGCCTGTTACTGTGTGTGTTTTGCCTGGACTGACCCATGTGTTGTGGAGGGACATGATGGAAGTGTACTTTGACAGTGGTGCTCATCTGCTATTGCTTCCTGTCTAGGGGACCATTGTACAGTGCCCTGATGCTTGTGTTCTTTGTCTCCCTCTACGCAGCGGCTAGTGAAGAAGAGGGCGGAGACGGCGCTGTGGAGCAAGGCGGCGGGGATGCCCCCACGGCTGCAGCGGAAGGGGTGGGTGAGCCCCCACAGGGGCCTGCTATGGTGGGAGACGGTGAGGAGCCATCCAGGTTGGCGGTTTGCACAGAGGAGGAGGAGGCCGCCACTGGGGCACACATGGGGCCTGGTGGGGGCATCCCTGCTGGTGCAAGTGGTGCAGTCCAGGGCCAGGGGCAGGAGGCAGCACAGGTCTCCGTGGAGGGGCCTGTGCATGTCGCTGTCCCTGACCCTGTGAGTGCACCACCATGCACCAGCAGGGATGCCCCGTCCCAGGCCCGTCCGCAGGTAGAGGGGATGTCCATGTCACCTGACTCCCCTCCACCTGCAGACGTGGGAACCCCTGGCCGTGTGGAGAAGGTCCTGATTGGGGTCGCGATGCGCACGGCTGTGATTCGTGATGCCGTGCGTGCTTCCCGGGAGGAGCACGCACGTCATCACGAAGTGCACCGTGCCGACGTGGCCCAATTGGGATCGGCCATGTTCGGGGATTTCCTGCATGTGTTGGCCAATCTGGCGGCCCTCTCCTCCTCTGTGCAGGCTATACACCAGTCGTTCTCCTTGCCGTCTTCCGGCCCAGATGCCACCAGGGCCCCCTGTGGACCTGCCCCGACCAATGCAGCCAGCTCGGTGGGGATCCCATCCCTGCCACAGTTGGGAGTCGGAGGTCCAGCAGGGGTGGACAACACAGCAACTGGACCCCAGCAGATGGAAGATGTGACAGCATCATCGGGCAGGGCACGTGCACGACGGCGTCGGTGGTTTCCATCAGCCTGGATGCCGTCGTGCTGGCAGAGGCAGTGGCGTCGGAGGCAGCAGCAGGCTCGACGTGGGAGGCATCATGGCTCGGGGCCATCAAGATCAGAGGGGAAAGCATCGGCCGGAGGGCAGGGCAACCCTGGGATGGTGGTGTCTTCCGTGTGGGAGCAGTTGGTCCAGCGGATAGGTGCGGAGCGGCAGCGGGCGGAAGAGGAGCGGCTCACCATGGTCAGGGCGGAGTTCTCCATGCGTCGGGTGTTGAGGCGGGCTGAGTGCCTCGAGGAAGCTCGCAGGGAGTTTGAGCTGGACATGGGGTTATCCCTGCGAGACCTCGGGGCCAGGACAGAGTCCCGCCTCCAGGACATCGACATGGAGTTCAATGATGCCCTGGCCAGCAACATCACCGAGTGAGCCGCAGGACTTGCCCGCTGCCTTTGTATATAGTTATTTAGTTAGTTAGTGTTAGGTTTCCTTTATTAATTTTTATTTTTTTGGACCGCTCGGACAATGGCCACTTTTTTGTATATATTATTTTCATTAGGTAGTAGTAGGTTTCATTCATGGTGTTGGGCTCATGGACCCTGGAATATTCGTGTATATAGTTTGCTTTTTGAAGAAACATTATTTTTATTAATTATTGTGTTCACCATGAGGAAATGGTTTTTCATTATTTTCCTTCCACATAATATTGCTTTGGACAACATTTGTTTTTGGATTACTTTGTTTTTTTTATTTTTACATTTGTTCTCGGACATGGACCATTTATTTTGTTATCCCCATTGTTGTATGTTTGATTTGTTTACTTATTTTTCATCTTTAATACATGTTTTTTTAACTTTCACTTGTGGTATTTTCTCATTGGTTTCATACATGTCATGATATGGGTTTTGACATTCACTTGCACCCATTGTGTATGTGTGTGTGACGGACATGTGTTCATTTACAGACTTGCCATTGGGGTTGTATCATGTAATTGCATTCACTATGTGGGTGGATGCAATCCTTGCCTGGGTGTTTGTGCTGGGTATGCTGCCCATTACTGCCATGATTGAGTATCGTCAGGACCTGGGGGCAGGGGGACATGTGTGGGTGCCTGGTGGAGGCTGCCCCTGCACTGCTGGGGGGTGGGGGTGGTGGGAGACATGGGTGGGGGCCTGCTGACAGGTGCCCCACAGTGCTGGGGGGTGGGGGTGGTGGGAGACATGGGTGGGGGCCTGGTGGAGGCTGCCCCTGGTGGCTGGGGGGTGGGGGTGGTGGGTGACATGAGTTGGGCATGAGTGGGGGCCTGGTGGAGGGTGCCCCTGGTGGCTGGGGGGTGGGGGTGGTGGGAGACATGGGTTGGACATGGGTGGGGGCCTGCTGGCAGGTGCCCCACAGTGCTGGGGGGTGGGGGTGGTGGGAGACATGGGTGGGGGCCTGGTGGAGGCTGCCCCTGGTGGCTGGGGGGTAGGGGTGGTGGGAGACATGGGTGGGGGCCTGGTGGAGGGTGCCCCTGGTGGCTGGGGGGTGGGGGTGGTGGGAGACATGGGTGGGGGCCTGGTGGAGGGTGCCCCTGGTGGCTGGGGGGTGGGGGTGGTGGGAGACATGGGTTGGACATGGGTGGGGGCCTGCTGGCAGGTGCCCCACAGTGCTGGGGGGTGGGGGTGGTGGGAGACATGGGTGGGGGCCTGGTGGAGGCTGCCCCTGGTGGCTGGGGGGTGGGGGTGGTGGGTGACATGAGTTGGGCATGAGTGGGGGCCTGGTGGAGGGTGCCCCTGGTGGCTGGGGGGTGGGGGTGGTGGGAGACATGGGTTGGACATGGGTGGGGGCCTGGTGGAGGCTGCCCCTGGTGGCTGGGGGGTGGGGGTGGTGGGTGACATGAGTTGGGCATGAGTGGGGGCCTGGTGGAGGGTGCCCCTGGTGGCTGGGGGGTGGGGGTGGTGGGAGACATGGGTGGGGGCCTGGTGGAGGCTGCCCCTGGTGGCTGGGGGGTGGGGGTGGTGGGAGACATGGGTGGGGGCCTGGTGGAGGCTGCCCCTGGTGGCTGGGGGGTGGGGGTGGTGGGAGACATGGGTGGGGGCCTGGTGGAGGCTGCCCCTGGTGGCTGGGGGGTGGGGGTGGTGGGAGACATGGGTGGGGGCCTGGTGGAGGGTGCCCCTGGTGGCTGGGGGGTGGGGGTGGTGGGAGACATGGGTTGGACATGGGTGGGGGCCTGCTGGCAGGTGCCCCACAGTGCTGGGGGGTGGGGGTGGTGGGAAACATGGGTGGGGGCCTGGTGGAGGGTGCCCCTGGTGGCTGGGGGGTGGGGGTGGTGGGAGACATGGGTGGGGGCCTGGTGGAGGCTGCCCCTGGTGGCTGGGGGGTGGGGGTGGTGGGAGACATGAGTGGGGGCCTGGTGGAGGATGCCCCTGCACTGCTGGGGGGTGGGGGTGGTGGGAGACATGGGTGGGGGCCTGGTGGAGGATGCCCCTGCACTGCTGGGGGGTGGGGGTGGTGGGTGACATGGGTGGGGGCCTGGTGGAGGGTGCCCCTGGTGGCTGGGGGGTGGGGGTGGTGGGAGACATGGGTGGGGGCCTGGTGGAGGCTGCCCCTGGTGGCTGGGGGGTGGGGGTGGTGGGAGACATGAGTGGGGGCCTGGTGGAGGATGCCCCTGCACTGCTGGGGGGTGGGGGTGGTGGGAGACATGGGTGGGGGCCTGGTGGAGGATGCCCCTGCACTGCTGGGGGGTGGGGGTGGTGGGTGACATGGGTGGGGGCCTGGTGGAGGGTGCCCCTGGTGGCTGGGGGGTGGGGGTGGTGGGTGACATGAGCAGGTGTGCAGGGTAGTCCCCTGTGGTGTGTGCTGCCTGCAGGGGCCGTGGAGGGTGTACAGGTAATACCTGGGAGCACACAGCCAAATCGCGTGTGGAACTTCCCGCACACCCCTGCAATCCACGTACCCTGCCTAATCGCGTGTGGAACTTCCCGCGCACCCCTGAAATCCACGTACCCGGCCAAATCGCGTGTGGAACTTCCCGCGCACCCCTGAAATCCACGTACCCGGCCAAATCGCGTGTGTAACTTCCCACGCACCCCTGAAATCCACGTACCCTGACAAATCGCATGTGGTACTTCCCGCGCACCCCTGAAATCCACGTACACGGCCAAATCGCGTGTGGAACTTCCCGCGCACCCCTGCAATCCACGTACCCTGCCTAATCGCGTGTGGAACTTCCCGCGCACCCCTGAAATCCACGTACCCGGCCAAATCGCGTGTGGAACTTCCCGTGCACCCCTGAAATCCACGTACCCTGACTAATCGCGTGTGGAACTTCCCGCGCACCCCTGAAATCCACGTACACGGCCAAATCGCGTGTGGAACTTCCCGCGCACCCCTGAAATCCACGTACCCTGCCTAATCGCGTGTGGAACTTCCCGCGCACCCCTGAAATCCACGTACCCGGCCAAATCGCGTGTGGAACTTCCCGCGCACCCCTGAAATCCACGTACCCTGACTAATCGCGTGTGGAACTTCCCGCGCACCCCTGAAATCCACGTACCCGGCCAAATCGCATGTGGAACTTCCCGTGCACCCCTGCAATCCACGTACCCTGCCTAATCGCGTGTGGAACTTCCCGCGCACCCCTGAAATCCACGTACCCGGCCAAATCGCGTGTGGAACTTCCCGCGCACCCCTGAAATCCACGTACCCGGCCAAATCGCGTGTGTAACTTCCCGCGCACCCCTGAAATCCACGTACCCTGACAAATCGCGTGTGGTACTTCCCGCGCACCCCTGAAATCCACGTACACGGCCAAATCGCGTGTGGAACTTCCCACGCACCCCTGCAATCCAGGTACCCTGCCTAATCGCGTGTGGAACTTCCCGCGCACCCCTGAAATCCACGTACCCGGCCAAATCGCGTGTGGAACTTCCCGCGCACCCCTGAAATCCACGTACCCTGACTAATCGCGTGTGGAACTTCCCGCGCACCCCTGAAATCCACGTACACGGCCAAATCGCGTGTGGAACTTCCCGCGCACCCCTGAAATCCACGTACCCTGCCTAATCGCGTGTGGAACTTCCCGCGCACCCCTGAAATCCACGTACCCGGCCAAATCGCGTGTGGAACTTCCCGCGCACCCCTGAAATCCACGTACCCTGACTAATCGCGTGTGGAACTTCCCGCGCACCCCTGAAATCCACGTACCCGGCCAAATCGCATGTGGAACTTCCCGCGCACCCCTGCAATCCACGTACCCTGCCTAATCGCGTGTGGAACTTCCCGCGCACCCCTGAAATCCACGTACCCGGCCAAATCGCGTGTGGAACTTCCCGCGCACCCCTGAAATCCACGTACCCGGCCAAATCGCGTGTGTAACTTCCCGCGCACCCCTGAAATCCACGTACCCTGACAAATCGCGTGTGGTACTTCCCGCGCACCCCTGAAATCCACGTACACGGCCAAATCGCGTGTGGAACTTCCCACGCACCCCTGCAATCCAGGTACCCTGCCTAATCGCGTGTGGAACTTCCCGCGCACCCCTGAAATCCACGTACCCGGCCAAATCGCGTGTGGAACTTCCCGCGCACCCCTGAAATCCACATACCCTGACTAATCGCGTGTGGAACTTCCCGCGCACCCCTGAAATCCACGTACACGGCCAAATCGCGTGTGGAACTTCCCGCGCACCCCTGAAATCCACGTACCCTGCCTAATCGCGTGTGGAACTTCCCGCGCACCCCTGAAATCCACGTACCCGGCCAAATCGCGTGTGGAACTTCCCGCGCACCCCTGAAATCCACGTACCCTGACTAATCGCGTGTGGAACTTCCCGCGCACCCCTGAAATCCACGTACCCGGCCAAATCGCGTGTGGAACTTCCCGCGCACCCCTGAAATCCACGTACCCTGCCTAATCGCGTGTGGAACTTCCCGCGCACCCCTGCAATCCACGTACCCTGACTAATCGCGTGTGGAACTTCCCGCGCACCCCTGAAATCCACGTACCCGGCCAAATCGCGTGTGGAACTTCCGGCGCACCCCTGAAATCCCTGTACCCTGCCTAATCGCGTGTGTAACTTCCCGCGCACCCGTGAAATCCACGTACCCTGACAAATCGCGTGTGGTACTTCCCGCGCACCCCTGAAATCCACGTACACGGCCAAATCGCGTGTGGAACTTCCCACGCACCCCTGCAATCCACGTACCCTGCCTAATCGCGTGTGGAACTTCCCGCGCACCCCTGAAATCCACGTACCCGGCCAAATCGCGTGTGGAACTTCCCGCGCACCCCTGAAATCCACATACCCTGACTAATCGCGTGTGGAACTTCCCGCGCACCCCTGAAATCCACGTACACGGCCAAATCGCGTGTGGAACTTCCCGCGCACCCCTGAAATCCACGTACCCTGCCTAATCGCGTGTGGAACTTCCCGCGCACCCCTGAAATCCACGTACCCGGCCAAATCGCGTGTGGAACTTCCCGCGCACCCCTGAAATCCACGTACCCTGACTAATCGCGTGTGGAACTTCCCGCGCACCCCTGAAATCCACGTACCCGGCCAAATCGCGTGTGGAACTTCCCGCGCACCCCTGAAATCCACGTACCCTGCCTAATCGCGTGTGGAACTTCCCGCGCACCCCTGCAATCCACGTACCCTGACTAATCGCGTGTGGAACTTCCCGCGCACCCCTGAAATCCACGTACCCGGCCAAATCGCGTGTGGAACTTCCCGCGCACCCCTGAAATCCCTGTACCCTGCCTAATCGCGTGTGGAACTTCCTGCGCACCCCTGAAATCCACGTACCCTGACAAATCGCATGTGGTACTTCCCACGCACCCCTGTAATCCACGTACCCGGCCAATTCGCATGTGAGACTTCCCGCGCACCCCGGTATACACGCACACGTTTTTTTTCTGTCAGCGCGTGTCTGTGTTTGTGGGTACCCATTTGCACGTCATTTGTCCTGGAGGGCCACAGTATTGGGCATTCATCATGGCTGTATATAGGTGCTATTTGTTGGCGCACCTTTTGGCGCACATTTCTTACAGGCACAGAGACGCTACCGCCTGCTTTCTTGTGGCGGTCGTGTTTGTGCCTGTGCGCTGGTTTGAGCGTGCGCTTTTTTGCCCTATTCTATTCCATGAATACGTGTTGTAGGCGAGCGTGTGGGCGTTCCGCGCACTTCTACCCTGTGCTTCCCCCGTGACGCCCACATTTTGGCAAGTTGTTCCCCATTCCGAGTGGTACGCCCCGTGTTCCGCCTACTTTTGTTGCGTGCGCCGCACTATGTGCGATTTTCGCTCTGGCCTGTGCGATTTTCGCTGTGACCTGGCGCACGCTGTTTGATGGCCTGTGCGCCAACGTGCGCCGCGCACTTTTTTATCGCACATCCGCTGGTTTTCTCGCGCACGGACTTCCATGAATCGATGTGCGCTGCTTTTCGTGCGATTTTCGCACTTGCACTGCGATTTTCGCTATTCCACTGCGAATCGCACGTTTTTGCCCACTTGCGCCGTGCTAATTATTCCATGAATCGGCCTGTTAATCTGTTGGAGTTGAGAGGACATCCCAATTTCTTCTTCCCAAACTAACAGTGTCAGTTAGTGGTTCACATATATGTCTAACATTCACGCAAAGGGGCCGAGGTGGGACTGTTAGGGAGAATTCTCTGTTTAGGCTGAATTTCCTAACCTAGTGAGTCCCCCAGCAGCTTTGCTGGATTTCTGGAGTTTGTTTTTTTCCATCCTGCCAAGAGTGTGACCCTTTTCCTCTCACTCTTGGACATGTATGTGTGTAATTCCTTTGAATTGTCAATGTGTTCGATGGGCTATGGGGTCTTTTACTCCATAGGGTCTCATAAGTTTTTCTATGTGTGTCACTCCGCACCCTACTTGTCGTGACACGGGGGCGCCCTAGCAGGTCCCCCCACCATAGACTCCATACCCGGGGACTGACTACCGTCTCCCCGGGCATGTAAAGTCACCATTGGATTTACTAGACCTAAATTTGCTAACAGAACTAGTACCAACCATCTTATTGTGGACGTGCTAGTAGGGGTAATTCGATTACTCCTGGATCTGTTACTCGAGGGGGCACTGTCCCGTCCCTCCTCGTCGAGTTTTGGCTGGTGGCAGTGGAAACTACTTGTTATGTTCGACCCCGAGCATAACCCTATGGGATCCGTCCCATTGTTGAAGATTGATACTGTTTTTCGTTAATCTCCAACGTACCACCGATCTACTTATCTTAAATAGGTTTATCGAGTGGTATTTTCTGCCAGAACTCGGGTTGTAAAATGGCGTCTGTGTTTTTCTCTGTGACTCCTAAACCAAAGGTTGAGCCCTTTGTTCCACTTTTGGCGGGCCTCTGGACAGAGACCCTCCAAAGTGGTGCCATTCTGTCTGGGTTACCTCAGGGGTGTGGGAGGGGGTTTAGACACCCTGGACCGAGTTGCCTTGCCAACTCAGGTCGCACTCTGGAGTGATTGGCCCAGGTGGTGAGCCTTCCCGCTCACCACTTAGCATGTATTGATTGACAAGCTAGGCTGAATGAATGGGGGACGTCTGCATAAAAGCAGGGCTTTTGGGACTGGATCTTCAGAAAGTCGCCACTGGACCTAAAGAATCCGACGAGGGTAACGCTGAGCCGACCTGCACGACGACACCTCCGGTGGAGCCCTGCGGAATCGTCTCACAATCTCCCGACGACAGAAGAGATCTCCCTGCAGGAGAGTCTCTTTCCCTGGCTGGTGGGAACAACCAGTCTTCTTCTTCTTTGTGCTTTTTGATCGCCCAGGACGCAGTGGTCGAATTGCCCGTGCAGAGCACCCGGCAACCGGATAGCCACTACTCCTGTATCGTGATCGAAAGGTGGTGCCTTGTGACGAAGCACTCCGCGGCTGGTTTCTTCCCTGGTGGTGCACCGGACCTCTTCTCTTCGACGACGAGAGCATCTCTTCTCTTGGCCAAGACCCGTCGTGCATCCACCACCAGGAACAACTGCCCCCGCTGGAGCGGTCTTCCACAACAAGGTACCGTAACCGCCTGGCTTCCCTTATCGATCGGTTCGTGTGAGGTATCTGATTCCTCTCCGTTCCGTTGGGTTGCCTCCAAGCTTTATTCACTCTTTGTTCTGAACTGGTTCAACCTGTCGCTAACCAAATTGCTAACTAAGACTTGAACGCATCACCCGTAGAGACTTTCCAGGACATCGTGCCTTACCTCTCACCGAGTGGGCCTGGCCGCCGAACTGTATGATCTAGTGTGATTAATACCTTCTTGCCTTGCATTTTTACCCGCTTCAGTACGAACCGTGTTGACTTCATTACCTGCCTATCTCTTCTGTCCCTTCCTCACTAAATATTCGAGTGTCATCTGGGTTGAGGTATACACCTCTGTCTGAAAATAAGTGGTGCCGTAGAACCTAGAGTTGTCGATATTGTGTTTCGGGGGATTGAGCTTTTTTCCATTCTGCAGAGTAATTGTATTTTGATTTGTTTGCCGTGGTTCGCTTTAGTATTTTTCGTAGACATTCTGTTATTAATAAATAACTTGCTATCTTTATACTAAAGCCTGGTTGCGTGTTTACTCGTTTTGCTGCGAAGAATTACCCTATCTTGTATGCTCCCTATATTGACCAACTTTTCTTGAGAGAAGTCTGACTGCTCAGCCACAGCTACCAATTGAATCTGTGTGGTACAGACTGCTACCAAGTGGGTTCATCGCAACACCTGTAGTCCTAAATCTTTCGCAGTGGTCCCAGAGGGAGCTGCACAGGTTTCCGCCTAACACTGGTGTACAGCATTGGGATTAGTATCGAGTATACAGTTTAGAGTGTTTTTCGACGCTGTAGGATGACTAACCACAAAACGTTACAAAAGCAACTTTCAAAAAACATGTCTACGATGGAAATTTACAGCCAAGAGTCTTTGTCAGATAAAAATACTGAGAGTCTGCAAGCTCTCTGTAGACAAGAGAATCTTCCTGTAAAAGGCAAGAAGTTAGAACTGATAGAGAGATTGCAGGCGAACCAAAGTCTGGGTACTGGTTCAGAGGAACCAAACTCTCCAGCAACTGTAGATAACAGTAATGGTGTTGATCTGAATCGTAATTCTGATGATAGCGATGAAGAGGCTGACGAGGACGGCGAGGCTAACGAAACTGTCTCCCCCGTTCCTCTACCTGCCTTACCAACTGTGCCTACGGGGCCCATACCAGGTCCCACAAGTAATCCTGCTTATTTTGAACTTGAAAAAATGAAGCTCGAATTAGAATATAAACGGTTCTTGGCTCAATCTGAACAAAACCAAGAGCTCGAGTTCAGACGAATGAATGCCCAGGCTGAGCAGAAACAAGCTGAGTTAAGACTCAGGGAAATAGAGCTTAATCATGAGTTACAAATGAAAAAGTTGTCTATGGAAAATGCTTCTCTCTCCTCTGGTTCCTCTAGGAGCTCCAGTCCCAAAAAACCCCGGATGCCGAAGGAATTAGTGGGTATGTACGAACCGAGATTGGATGTGTTGGATTGGTTGAAACTGTTTGAATACAATCATGGGCTCCAGGACATCACCGGGAACGCGTTGCTTCCCTGGTTGTTCTCTAGGCTTCCTCCTGTTGCGACTGATGTGGTAATGGAATTGGGGGAGGTGGATAAGACGGATTACGAAAGTGTGAAACTAGCGTTGATAGCTAGATTCGGGAAGACCCCTTCCCAGTATCTTAAGAGGTTTAGAACCCTCAAAAAGCATGATGGTACCCCTTGGGCTACCTGGGTGAGTGAAGGGTTGAAAAACTTAGAGGGATGGATTAAGGGTTACAAAGTTAACACTTACGAGGGTATGCGAAATCTTTTTATGTTGGAGTCGATTTATGATGCCTGTTCTCCCGAGCTCAGACAGCACTTGGCTGATTCAAAGGAATTAGATTCCAGGGCTCTAGCTAAGGCTGCTGACTTGTGGGTTGCCAACAGGGCTACTCACAAGGATTCTGGGGCAACTCAGAAAAAGGACGAGGGAAAACAGCCTAAAAAAGACTCAAAGGAGAATTCGAATAACTCACATTCCAAAGAGGGCCCCAAACAAAACCAGAAGGGTAAGCCACCGGGAAAACCACAGCAGAATAGTGTGTCTTCTGGTGCCAAACCGGAAGGAGGTCAGAACAAGCCACCATTCCAGAAAGCATTCGGGAAATGCTTTGTTTGTGGCTCGACTGATCACGTGAAAGGAGATCCCAGATGTAAGGGTAAACCTTCAGGGGTCCAGATTGTCTCCTTAGCCTTCGCTCCAGAGGAGGAAGTCCAAATGGCAAGTGGAAACTTTCTACTGCTAGCTGACGAACCCATTGGAGTCTCAGCCAGCGTTTCTTTAGTATCTCTGGGGTTGTGGGAACAACAGAATTTAGATGTCTATAATTCTATCCCCGATGATACTAAAGAGTATTACAAGGACAGTGTCCAGGTGAATGGTCAGGAGACGCCTGCCATTAGGGACACTGGGGCCAGCATAACTGTGGTGGATAAATCGTTTTTTCAGGCTGAGGATGTTGCTAAGGCACCCAAACGCATCACCAAGTTAGCTGGAGGGCCTGTGCAGATGCTTCCCCAATTACCAGTTCTCATCCAGTGTAACGACATGACTGTAAAGATACCTGTCAGCATACAGAGTGAGGTACCAGGACGCGTACTGTTGGGTAACGATTTGAAAACTCTCGGAGTTGTATCGCATACTCCCAGACCTCCTAGTAAACGGTTACAGGAGCTAACCAGACCTGCAAGAGAGAGGACCCTGCGCGGTACTCTCGGGGAGATGATGAAGAAAGAAATCACTCCTGCTCCATTGGAAATGGCGGCCGCTGTCTCTAGGAACACAGAAGTAAAAGGGAAACCTAAAACTTCTAAACCGAAACCAACAGGCCATATTCCAATGCAGCCGACATGGACTTCCCCGCGGTTGTCCAACGTCACACCCGTAACTCCACCTCTGGCTGAGGCTGAGGGGGAAGTACAACCCTGTATGGTAGAATTAGACTCTGAAGAAGAGCTAATGGAAGGCCAAGAACTCATTGAAGATCTGGATCCTGTTGACCATCCTTAGCTGCAGTCGTTACTGGCAGAAGGTGGACCCAGCAGGGCGGACTTCAGTAAGGGACAGAGAGAATGTCCAACTCTGGAAGGTCTTCGCCGTCAGGCAGAAACTCAGGCTGAAGGGCAAGAGCCTGGGAAACATAGGTTGCACTGGGAAGATGGCCTCTTCTATAGTGAACCGACCGAGTCTGCACCTGGAGACTACAAACGCCTTGTAGTACCCCAAGAGAACAGACCACAGTTCTTGCAGTTAGCCCACGAGATTCCTTTGGCTGGTCACTTGAGTTTCAAGAAGACTAAGGAAAGGCTCTCGCTCTACTTCTATTGGCCAAAGATGGGGGCCGAAGTAGAAAAACACCGCAGAAGCTGCCATACCTGCCAGATCTCTGGTAAGGTTGGGTCCAAGAATGTGGCACCGTTAGTGCCTCTCCCCGTTGTGGGAGTCCCATTTGAGAGAGTAGGGATTGATATCGTTGGTCCCCTTGATCCTCCAACCTCCTCAGGCAACAGGTTTATACTTGTTGTAGTAGACCATGCTACTAGGTATCCTGAGGCAATTCCTATGAGGACTGTTACAGCTCCGGCTGTGGCTAAGGCCCTCCTTGGTATTTTTACTAGGGTCGGATTTCCTAAGGAAGTTATCTCTGACAGGGGGTCAAATTTTATGTCCCACTACATGAAAGCCATGTGGAAAACCTGCGGGGTAACTTACAAGTTCTCAACGGCTTACCACCCACAAACCAATGGGTTGGTAGAATGGTTCAAGCGAACCATGAAGAGCATGATAGGTGCTCTAGAAGAACCCCTTAAACGTAAGTGGGACCTTCTATTGCCATGCCTTCTTTTTGCTTATAGAGAAGTCCCTCAGGAGGGAGTAGGCTACTCTCCCTTCGAACTGCTCTATGGTCATCCCGTCAGAGGTCCATTGGCCCTGATTAAGGAGGGGTTGGAGAGTGCTCCTTCCCCCAAGCCAGTCAGAGTGACTGACTACGTGATAGGTCTCCGGAGGAGAATGTCGCACCTGATGACAGAAGCAAGCGATAACTTGAAAGCTGGACAAGCATTGGTCAAGCACTGGCCCGATCAAAAGGCTAACATGGTTGAGTTCGCTCAAAACCAGCTTGTTCTTGTTATGATCCCCACAAGGCAGAGGGCCTTGCAAGATAAATGGATGGGACCCTACCGAGTAGTGGGTAAGCTCGGTGAGGTTAACTATCTGGTGGACTTGGGCAACCCCAAGGAGGCTCCGACAGTCTTTCACACCAACCGACTTAAAGCGTATGTCTCACGACCTGATGTAGGAGCGTTGCTGCTAGCATCGGCCGAGGAAGAAGAAGAGAGTGAAGCTCTTCCGGATCTCCTCAGAGGCTTACCTTTAGATGAAAAAATTGAAGGAGTAAATCTCTCCTCCAATCTGACCCCCGAGCAACAAGAAGAGTGCAAGTCTATGATGAATCAGTTTGCCTCTCTGTTCTCGCTCTCACCAGGCTTGACCCCTTGGGGCCAGCACGAGATACTCACTGGTGACTGTCTGCCTGTCAAAAGCAGAGGATATCGCATGTCAGAAAACGTAAGAACCCACATCAAAGGCGAGGTCAGCAAGATGCTTGATCTCGGGGTAATAGAGCCCTCTACTAGTCCATGGTCTAGCCCAGTTGTGTTAGTACCAAAGGCCGGATCTAAAGAACTTAGATTCTGCGTGGATTATAGAGCTCTTAACGCAGTCACCACGACTGATGCCCACCCTTTTCCAAGAACAGATGAGTTGGTGGATAAACTTGGCGCCGCCAAGTTCCTCAGCACATTTGACTTGACGTCAGGCTATTGGCAAATAGCCCTGACCAACCATGCCAAGGAGAAAACTGCATTTTCTACCCCCGTTGGTTTATACCAGTTTACGGTAATGCCTTTCGGACTAAAAAATGCACCTGCTACGTTTCAACGGATGGTAAACCAGGTTCTAACCGGGATGGAGGACTTCTGCATGGCATACTTGGATGACATAGCAGTGTTCAGCAATTCCTGGGACGAACATGTAACCCACCTGAGAAATGTTTTGCAGGCTCTTGGACGAGCCAATCTGACCATAAAGGTGAGTAAATGCCAAATTGGACAGAGTAAGGTAGTCTACCTTGGGCATGAGGTAGGCGGTGGAGAAATAAGGCCTTTGCTCAGTAAGATTGAAGCTGTGCAAAATTGGACAACACCGACTACTCAGACTCAGGTGAGAGCCTTCCTAGGCCTCACCGGGTATTACAGGAATTTCATAGAGAACTATGGGACCATAGCTTCTCCACTGAATGTCATCTCCTCGCCCAAATTCCCTAAAAAGGTTAAATGGAACGAGGAGTGCAATCAGGCTTTTGAAAACCTGAAAAAGGCTCTTTGCCAAGCCCCAGTACTCAGAGCTCCTGATTACCGCCAACACTTCATTGTGCAGACAGACGCTTCCAATGTAGGGATAGGTGCCGTATTCAGTCAACTGGATGGGAAAGGTAGGGAGCACCCCGTTTGCTACATCAGCCGCAAGCTGAAGGATCCTGAAACAAGGTGGGCAACAATCGAAAGAGAATGCTTTGCTATCGTGAGGGCTCTGAATAAGTTTAGGCCGTACTTGTATGGTTCTACTTTTGTTATTCAGACTGACCACCAACCCTTGAGATGGTTAATGCAAATGAAAGGGGAAAACCCGAAACTACTGAGATGGTCGATCTGCCTGCAAGGGTTCGATTTCACCATTGAGCACAGGTCAGGGTGTCACCACCAAAATGCTGATGGTCTCTCTAGGATATATATCATCGACTAGAGGTATGAGATTCATCCAGGAGTGGATTAAATCCTCCTGTCCCTTAGTCACGGGGGGGGGCGAGTGTTAGGGAGAATTCTCTGTTTAGGCTGAATTTCCTAACCTAGTGAGTCCCCCAGCAGCTTTGCTGGATTTCTGGAGTTTGTTTTTTTCCATCCTGCCAAGAGTGTGACCCTTTTCCTCTCACTCTTGGACATGTATGTGTGTAATTCCTTTGAATTGTCAATGTGTTCGATGGGCTATGGGGTCTTTTACTCCATAGGGTCTCATAGGTTTTTCTATGTGTGTCACTCCGCACCCTACGTGTCGTGACACGGGGCGCCCTAGCAGGTCCCCCCACCATAGACTCCATACCCGGGGACTGACTACCGTCTCCCCGGGCATGTAAAGTCACCATTGGCTTTACTAGACCTAAATTTGCTAACAGAACTAGTACCAACCATCTTATTGTGGACGTGCTAGTAGGGGTAATTCGATTACTCCTGGATCTGTTACTCGAGGGGGCACTGTCCCGTCCCTCCTCGTCGAGTTTTGGCTGGTGGCAGTGGAAACTACTTGTTATGTTCGACCCCGAGCATAACCCTATGGGATCCGTCCCATTGTTGAAGATTGATACTGTTTTTCGTTAATCTCCAACGTACCACCGATCTACTTATCTTAAATAGGTTTATCGAGTGGTATTTTCTGCCAGAAATCGGGTTGTAAAATGGCGTCTGTGTTTTTCTCTGTGACTCCTAAACCAAAGGTTGAGCCCTTTGTTCCACTTTTGGCGGGCCTCTGGACAGAGACCCTCCAAAGTGGTGCCATTCTGTCTGGGTTACCTCAGGGGGTGTGGGAGGGGGTTTAGACACCCTGGACCGAGTTGCCTTGCCAACTCAGGTCGCACTCTGGAGTGATTGGCCCAGGTGGTGAGCCTTCCCGCTCACCACTTAGCATGTATTGATTGACAAGCTAGGCTGAATGAATGGGGGACGTCTGCATAAAAGCAGGGCTTTTGGGACTGGATCTTCAGAAAGTCGCCACTGGACCTAAAGAATCCGACGAGGGTAACGCTGAGCCGACCTGCACGACGACACCTCCGGTGGAGCCCTGCGGAATCGTCTCACAATCTCCCGACGACAGAAGAGATCTCCCTGCAGGAGAGTCTCTTTCCCTGGCTGGTGGGAACAACCAGTCTTCTTCTTCTTTGTGCTTTTTGATCGCCCAGGACGCAGTGGTCGAATTGCCCGTGCAGAGCACCCAGCAACCGGATAGCCACTACTCCTGTATCGTGATCGAAAGGTGGTGCCTTGTGACGAAGCACTCCGCGGCTGGTTTCTTCCCTGGTGGTGCACCGGACCTCTTCTCTTCGACGACGAGAGCATCTCTTCTCTTGGCCAAGACCCGTCGTGCATCCACCACCAGGAACAACTGCCCCCGCTGGAGCGGTCTTCCACAACAAGGTACCGTAACCGCCTGGCTTCCCTTATCGATCGGTTCGTGTGAGGTATCTGATTCCTCTCCGTTCCGTTGGGTTGCCTCCAAGCTTTATTCACTCTTTGTTCTGAACTGGTTCAACCTGTCGCTAACCAAATTGCTAACTAAGACTTGAACGCATCACCCGTAGAGACTTTCCAGGACATCGTGCCTTACCTCTCACCGAGTGGGCCTGGCCGCCGAACTGTATGATCTAGTGTGATTAATGCCTTCTTGCCTTGCATTTTTACCCGCTTCAGTACGAACCGTGTTGACTTCATTACCTGCCTATCTCTTCTCTCCCTTCCTCACTAAATATTCGAGTGTCATCTGGGTTGAGGTATACACCTCTGTCTGAAAATAAGTGGTGCCGTAGAACCTAGAGTTGTCGATATTGTGTTTCGGGGGATTGAGCTTTATTCCATTCTGCAGAGTAATTGTATTTTGATTTGTTTGCCGTGGTTCGCTTTAGTATTTTTCGTAGACATTCTGTTATTAATAAATAACTTGCTATCTTTATACTAAAGCCTGGTTGCGTGTTTACTCGTTTTGCTGCGAAGAATTACCCTATCTTGTATGCTCCCTATACTGACCAACTTTTCTTGAGAGAAGTCTGACTGCTCAGCCACAGCTACCAATTGAATCTGTGTGGTACAGACTGCTACCAAGTGGGTTCATCGCAACACCTGTAGTCCTAAATCTTTTGCAGTGGTCCCAGAGGGAGCTGCACAGGTTTCCGCCTAACAGGGACTTAATGGGTGTTTGCCCCATGCTGTGAACAAAACCCGAGGATCAAACAAAGGCTTAGAAACTCTGCCTTTACCTTCTCGGCTTCCTGGTTGAATTGCCACGTTTAAGTAATGTAATTGTAATGTAATTGTCATTTGTATAGAGCCTTTCACCATTGGTATGGTCCCGAGTGCGTCCTTGGGGGACAGAGTTTCAGGTTTGGGAAAGTCGTCAGTGAGGTTTAGAAGGCGTGTGCGCATTTTATTGAATACAAAGGTAGGTAGAGGTGGTCTAGTCCCTTTTAGCCACCCATGCCGAGCTGGGAAGTTGATGGGTTCTGAGAGGTAGATTGGGGAGCATTTGAGAGTAGGACACACATTATGTGTGCAGCTAGACGGAATTTGTATTGTTTGGGATAGCTGCATTAGTATGGCAGAAGTGTTGGGCAGTCTGTATGTAGTGGGTAGGTAAGTGAGCGGTGTGAGAGTCATTGGGCTTGAGAATGCAATATAATTCATTAATTTGGGTATTTGAAGTAGTATTGATAAACTCCCAAGAAACACCCAGGCTCTGAGCATTGAGCATGAGGGTAGGAGCAAAGGAAAGAGACGGCAGCGTTTTTTTTCTGAAATCTACATTTTTACAGTTTGAGGCAAAACGGAGACAAAGATATTTGCCGAAAATCGGGAAAATTGGTTTAGTCAAGAACCAAATCGTGAACTTGAACCCAGTTCCCGAGGATTGGAAATAGAGCAACAGACCAGGTATGTAGGCTTTTAGAACGTGTGTATGTCCTCCGAAAGCGTAGGCTGTCTGCTCAAGTAAACACCGTAGAGAAGCATTAGTCAGCCATCTTCTGCTGGATGCCACGGTTTGGCAAATCAGGCCTCTGGGCCATTAAGTACACACTAGCTAATGGAACGTACTCTTTTCAAACTGTAAAAACAAATGCTTCTAAAACAGCATGCAGCAGCTTTACTGCTCACTGAGCAAGCCGTTAACTGTTAATGGGCGAGGTTGACCCTTTATATATTGCAAAGATTACACAATTAAGCAATATGCACAGTAATAACCTCAAAGTCTCACGCCTCCCCCGCCCCCGGAGTCAAGAGAAATATAATAATCCCAATGCAAAATGAAAGTGAATTAAAACGACTCTTCTTGCCGTCTTCTTCTTATGCCTGCTGTTCTGTAAATATGCAATTGAAGGAAAAGCTACTAGGATTAGAAAACGCGGACAGCCCCTGCTGGTGGCTGGCAAAACTGCACAGAAGGAATATGATTTTCGAGAATTGCTGGTGAGTAACATTCAGAAAGTGGGAATTCTGCCTTCCTTTTAAAATTAAGATGAACATCTGATTAAAAAAAAAGGTGTCATCACTTTATCGTTAATTCCCCTGCAAAATAAAAAGTGAAGTCTGTCAGATTTTGAACAAAGCTTTGCAGGATTCTAACACCCTGTCCTTTTCTACAGATTCCGCAAAATCTGTTTTCTTTTTATTGCACACACCATGTAACCTCGGCATAATGAGTTCAAGCATCATTTTAGTTTTCGTATTACGGCACAACATTATGTGTAAGCTTCAAATTCTATTAACAAATCAATGGCCATTTTAAGGCATTTTGGGGCCCGTATCACAGATTCCTTTGGGGTCCCCCGCTAAACCAAACTAATTAAGGCATGTAGAATCTCTGGTTGCGTCTCCTGCTCCTCTTATCGCGATCACAACCCATATCTTGATGGTCAGTTCTGCAGCAATAAAAATACGCACGGGCACGCTCTAATCAGTGCCCTGTCTTGCTTGAATCAGAATAATAAAAAAGCAGCATTTGAAGGGGACACATTTCAGTCCACGAAGTGGCTACATGAGTTCAGCATAGGTACAGGACATATTTTTGCAGCAGCCACGAGAAAGGTGCAGTACAGATATAGGGCACGGAAAAGTTGCCATCTGAAAAAGGCGCACATAGACCAGCATAGAGAAAAGACTCAGATTAGCGGTCTCACTAAATGTAAAAGTGCTCTGGCATGGATTGGGGTTGGAAGCCCATAGGTGAAAAGTTATTTTTCAGAAAATAACTTTCGGTCTTCTCTTCCCTGAACATCTCAGCCTTTCCCCTTGCCCCCATCTCCCTACTTACCTTGCGGCGACACACTTTTCTGTGTGCCGCCGACTTGCTGTGTCCCTGCAACACCTGTTCCCTTTCACTTCTGTGATATGGAACCGGTGCCGCATGGTCCTTTCCTTTTTTTTGCTTTTTACGTTTTTTGTTTGACTTTTTATGAGACCGGCCTCAGGGGACATCCCCGCAATCTCCACTCACAATATAGTGAACAAGGGCACGGGGGACACCCCGGCAGCCCCTGCAGCCTGTGCCACCGCATGGGGGATTTAGTGTCATTTTTCGGCCATTCAACATTTTCAGACGGCCAAAATTCAGCTAAATCTCCCATTCTGGTTTTTAAACAGTCTTTTTGGACGTTTCATTCACGCATGTCGACAGATTGCAGAGATGGTGGATATAAATCAGAGGCTACGGTTTTCAAGTCACATTGCTATTAGTCAGCAAAGAAACAAATTACTTTTTGGTGTGCAATATTTCAATTGTAACTATTATTATATACACTGCAACACTGTTGCCAATTAAACCATAAGTGAGATTTTTTGATGAGCAAACCCTCAGAACTAAATGACTCTGAGGGGCTCACAATTTTCTAAACCTTACAAACTAGCAATTCTGACAATTTAGCTAAAACGAGATTAAATGAGTGATCTCATGATCACACATGTTGGTTAAGAGTTGAAACTAAGGACAAATCAGCAATTTCTGCACTTGAGCACATTATTTCCCAGTTATTATCATAGAGCAAGGTGCAATTATTTGTGAATGCTTCACTTTCATGAACTAAAATAGTACTGTATTGTTTTAAAAACAGACTTTGAAAACACACAAATCACAGTTATGTTGCTATGTAGCAAACAGTAAGTGTTACTATCCCAAAAGTATGTATACAAGGAAGTTTTGCAACCTCACACATAGGAGGGCCTGTTGGAATTTGGTACTGTCATCTGGCATGGGAAGAAAAATCTCTGTAACGAGTGCTTAACAAACTGATATATCCTCTGAGCAATCATTGAACTGAAATACATCAATACGCTTTTTAACTTTCGGTATAGCACTTTTGGTGGCGGTTTATAGAATACCCACAGAAGGGTGAGAATACTACAGAGGTGTTGCTATCGTCAATGGACAAACTGTGTGTACTATAGTGAACACAAAAAGCATTACCGGATTAATTGATACGAATAAAATACACTTGTCAGCAAACAGCCTGGTAGCAGGTTTGGTGCCTTAGCAGCACAACATTAAACCTCCTGGTATGTGTTATTTTAGTTTTGTAGAGACATGGGCTGTAAGGAAAGATTCCTCTTTACTGCACCGTTCCTTACATTTCTATGCAACCCCAAACTGTTTGCTTCCATTTTTGTAACTGACCTGTTCTATTTACAGTGCAGTGACAACTTAAGCTTCACTACACTGGCTATTGCTCATATGTTATGGGGAAACTGACAGTACTGGTGAACCTTGTTTCTCTTAGTCTAGTTATTTTGTTACTACTTTTAATAACTTGTTATCACTTATCGTAACTTTTTATCATTGGACAATGCACCTTACAATGCAGTACAATGGGGTACACTTTTGGTGTTGCCCTAGACTAACACTCAGAGGATTTATGGTTACTCTAGGTGTGCCAAATGGACAAGCTGGTGGCAGCAGTGTCTTTTTACCATTATTTGGTGCATTTCAAATTAGCCTTACTGTGTTTAGCTAAAAACTGTGGTTGGTTAACAAGGCTGGGAAAATCCTTATATGGACTTCCAGTGCCCTTGAAAGCAGAGGATGTTGGTGGGCTACTAGAGGACTATGGGTGTTTGCTGCCAGGAAGTGGTCTGGGACTGTCTGGTTCCAATCCACAAACTGGTGCCAGTGTGTCTGAGTGGTATGCATGAGTGTTGTCGCCAGTGGTCCTGATTGAACCACTGCTGGGGTGAGTGTGTAGGGCAGATCTGTCATTGACTAGTGGGAGCTGCTGCTCTTACCTGGCTTTTAGGTTAATAAATGGACATCTACACCCATTTTAGAGAGATCCTGGAAGAAACTGAAGGAGACAAGACTCCTGTCGAGCTACAAGACTTGCGAGGAGTCTGTGGATCCATCAGAAAAAGGCTTGGTGACCAACTTCTGCTGCTGCCCTGGTAGAGCCCTGTCTTTTGGAAGTTCTTCAGCACTCCTGTGAAGGAGCTGCAACCCTTGGAGTGGAGGGAACATCCATTCTCTATGTGAGCTCAGAGTCCTACGAATAAGAGTCTTCAGAAGTGCCACAGGACTGGCCTGTGGCTGATCAGCTCTGAATTTGGGCTACCGTGCTGTAGATGTCGCTGTACCGAGTTGAGGACTGGATTTTGGGGGATCCTCAGCTTGTGCAACAAGACTTAACTCTGCGAAATTACATGGTCCTACCATCAAGGGGACCTGAGATAGGAGGGAAGGTCTGACAACGGCAAGTGAATCCCTTTGTGTCGCAGTGCATCGGTGGCAGTTGTCTGAAACTGCTTATCTGCATACATTCCTGTCTTGAGAGTGGAACTGCATCAAGTTCTGCTGCATTCTTCAACTGGGAGACCTTGCACCAGCTTTAGGCACCGAAGGAGAGTCGCTCGAACCTGCAACCCCTGGGAATCAAGGGCTGAGGCTGACAGTGGGAAAATCAACCTTGGACCCTCTTCAATCTACCTGCCAAGTCCTGTGAAGAATCGGAGTATGGGGAGTGAGTTATAGCAATACTTATCTGAACCCCTTTCCTCCCTCGTAAAAGTTTGAAAACCTTTAGAAATTTTAGATTACTTTAGATTACTTTTGCTTTGCAGTGCTTGTTCACACAAGCACTCCAAAGGTTTGGGACATGTTTGTTAGCTAGTTTAACTTGTCCCCTGATGCTTGGAACTGTTCACTGGACCCCAGAGACCCTACCTTCATTTTGTCCAGCCTTACAAACTATGTGGAATTTTGCTGAACTTTTGGGCGGAATGCCCCATACATTTTAGGAATAGAAGTTAGGATTGAATCTCTGCGGGATATTAGTGATAATATTACCTGTTTGTAGTAATTTCCCACTGTGTTATTTGGCCATAAGCTAAGAAGTATTTTTATACCTGTTTGTCTAAGTGTCTTTCTTGGCTATTTCACTGTGTGTTATTGTGGACCCCTTATAAGCTCCCCACCTCTTGTGACTTAGCCTAGACCACTCGCCTTTCTAACTTGAACTGGTTTGGCTACAGCTCCCAGAATTGTCTTTGTCACAATACTAGGTTGGCCTTGTATACAACTGTCCACCAGGCTAGAATATAGACAATCAGTCCAAACATGGGCACTGACTGCTTTCAATCAGGGTGGGGTTCCGGGTTACATGTCCCTTTTGCCCTCCAATAGAGACGTCTCAGAAATCCAATGCAATATGATTCCAAAGAAATCATGCTTTGTAATATAGCAGGAAACACTGATTCAGTAAATGTCAGTTGTCCTCCTGCCGCATGTTTGCAAAATGTTTCTGAGAAAAACATTGTTTATAAGATCATTTTTGCAAGACGAAGAGCTGAGTTACAGAATCTTTGCACTTGTGCAAGTGCAATTAGCAGTAGTCCTATGCCCTTGTGCAAAAATCAATTGAAAGAAAATGGGTTAGATTCACAAAGGGCATCTGAATGTGCTCATCTGGTATGCGCTCCTTCAGATGCTTCCACACACATTTGTAAGTCAGGGGGCATGTCTGCGCATTTCAAATCACATCTGGACTTCAAAAAACAGAGTGCTCTTTTAAATGCACAGTGATGAGTCATATTCCCTTGCTCTTATTGGGAACAGGCACATGGAATGCACAAATCATAACAGGGTAATTTCTGACCATGTCAGGCATTTTTCTTCAAGTGTGACAGTCGTGGTTTAAACTGTTCTTGTCACACTTCCATGTCCATCCCTCAAGCAGGGATAGAAATTATATTTGTCTTGTATTTCAGTCTCTCTAAAATGTGCCCCAGCAACGACGTGTTTGTTGGGAGCTAGTTAGTGTAGCTCACCCCATCCTATGTATATTTTTCTTTTGAGCTTTTTGGGGATTTTGCCACTATGAGTTTTGCACTATAGCAATGTTTGCCCACATGCTAATAGCACTTGGTGGTGACAATGCTTCCCTTTGCTCCTATCGCCCTAATTTTTCCATTGCTGAAAAACATGTGTTTTCCCCCCTGTGATTTGTCATCAGAATACGTAGACCAACAAAGACAATTAACATTTAATTCGCTCTGTGTTTGAATACTGGCTTAATATGAGTTCTGTTCATGTAAGAAAGCTGCATATACAATAACTAAAGTAATATAACAATGTGCGAAGATATGATAGGTTATTTATAACACGCTTAATACTTAGTGGATTCTAAGCACGTACCCGGGGATCGAACCTGTTGTGTTCCATGTCGTTTTGTTTCCAAGGTGAGCATGTTGCCCCTGCGCTATCCCCCGAGACGAAATGCAATTGGGTCTAAATGAGATGTGGCATACATTTGAATACACACACAACAAGTGTATCTATGCTTTGTTTGTTTCTGCTTCTTCTAAAATGCAAACCCTCAGAACGGATGAAGATGGAACATTTAGAAAATGTATGAGGGTTATCAACTCCTCACTGCTAGACTGCACTCAGACTTGTACAAAGTTAAATGACATTGCAGCTTTGACATAGCAAAACATATAATAATATGTGTCATGACATAACACAATACATGACTAAGGGACAGTTTGTTTGATCAATTTTTTTCCAATTGTGTCATGGGTTCATGCAAGTGAGAAACAAGTACACCATTTTTGGGTGTGCTCAGTCCAAAAAGAAAATCTGTGTGAACACATGATTTCACACTTGCAGACTTTGCATACCTGCAAAGCATGCACTTAAGAGGAATGACACCAGTGTGTCTGCTACATCCCTGAATAGATCTCACTCAGTCTCACTCAGTCCCAAATAATGTACCTTCAGGGATGAGGCAATTCATGGCTCAGTTTGTCCAGTATTGGTCCTTCCATGTCACAGGCAAGGCATATGTGAAGTGCTGTGCTTACAAGGGTCAGCAAGGATCCCTGTTAGAACTCCTGATATTAATTATGTGCTAAGCATGATCCCCGTGCAGCTCATAAAATGCTTCATTAAGAAAATTGAGAGCCTGATACAAACCTTCCTGTGGGATGGTAAACAGCCGCGTCTAAAACTATGGAAACTACAATGTCCAGGAGAATGGTGATCTGGGCATTCCAGATTTTGAAAACTATCATCTGGCATTCGGTGCTCGTCATTTAGTTCCTTTCATTGAGAACTCTACAGATGTATGGACACAAGTCGAGGTGAGTAGATCTTCTCCTTTATTGCCTAGAGCAATCCTAACAGTGGGCAGTCATAATGTCGACAGTCAAAATGTCGACAGTCAAAATGTCGACAAATAAATGTCGAAAAACAATAATGTCGACAAACAAAAATGTCAACATTTTTTCGATATTTTTTCGAAATTTTGTATTTATTGTAAGAATAAATAAATATATATATAACTAAGATGTGTTGAGTATGAGGGGTGGGGGGTGTGGGGGGTGTGGGGGGGGGGGGTGTTTGGTGAGGGGGGGTTGGGAGGGACCCCCCCAATAGTAAATGATACTCTTTTTGGTTATTTATTTATTGAAAAAATAAATAAATAAATAAATATATAATTAGAATGTGTTGAGTATGAGGGGTGGGAGGGTGGTTGGGGGGGTGTGGGGGGGGTGGCCAGGGGGGTGTTGGGTGAGGGGGGGTTGGGGGGACCCCCCCAATAGTAAATGATACTCTTTTTGGTTATTTATTTATTGAAAAAATAAATAAATAAATGTATAATTAGAATGTGTTGAGTATGAGGGGTGGGAGGGTGGTTGGGGAGGGTGTGGGGGGGGTGGCAGGGGGGTGTTGGGTGAGGGGGGTTGGGGGGGACCCCCCCGGGGGGACCCCCCATTAGTAAATGATACTCTTTTTGGTTATTTATGTATTGAAAAAATAAATAAATAAATAAATATATAATTAGAATGTGTTGAGTATGAGGGGTGGGAGGGTGGTGGTGGGGGGTGTGGGGGGGTGGCAGGGGGGTGTTGGGTGAGGTGTTGATAGTTTTAAGTGACATTTTTTTTTTCGAAAAAATGACTTTTTACATTATAAGTATAGGATGTCGACATTATTATTTTCGAAAACATTTTTCCGACATTTTTGTTTGTCGACATTTTTTTTTCGACATTATGACTACAAACCATCCTAACATCAATAGATGGGTCAGGCTGCAAATCCTTCCACCAACTACTTATATAAGAGCATGCTGGAAGGAACTTCAAAAGAAAAGCAAAAAGAATGTGGCTCGCAATAGTATTACCTCTATCTAATTGTCATGGCCGTAGACCCCAGAACACAAAAACCACACCATCTACTGATGGGGGCAATGGGTCACTTGACTCACTTATGTCCCTTTGGGACCTATAAACACAGGGGCCCTGGCTAGACTCAGTCCTTGCATCTTTGGCGCCAGGCTCATATAGAGATGTGAGCAGGAACACTTTATTTCAGTGCAGGAGTGATTTTACTTTATTTCAGTGCAGGAGTTCTATTTTACAAGAACTTTCCAGGAGCTGAAAGCCTTTATTCCAGAGAACATCCTCATGTGCTGACTCATCGGGTGTGGCTCCCTAGGCCTGGTCTTCATGTGCTGACTCATCGGGTGTGGCAAGGTGTGGCGGCAGGCTGAACCCGGTGGGCGTGGCTACAGAAGCTCAGCTATATAAGCTGCTCCATCCTTAAGGCCGGTGCTTTGCGTTACTGTGCACTTGCATGCAACGTGACACTCACCACCACTTCTCCTGCATACTCACCTCCAGGTAACCGGTTCTTCATCACTTCATCTGCAGACTTATCTCCTGACATCCAGTGATCTTGATCCTGATGCCGCAGCACCGCACTCCGCATCCATGAACTCGGACCCTGTGAAGAAGGAGAAAGACAAGGTTAGAACATTCGTCCTAGGGCCGTGCCGCATTTGAACCCCACGCGCCCCCTATTTAACAATTTACCAGCTAATGTACCACTGCAGCTTCGTTCCTCATTCCCTCTGGTTGTCGCCTCGAGCTCCACAGCATCTGCCGGGCCGGCAACATCACCTGCAAGGGAAGAAAGCAAAAGAGCAAACATCAAAATTGGAATGGACAGCAATACAAGACAACAAACAATACAACAAAAACAGACGAGGAAAGACACAGAGGAACATTTACCTGAAGTTTAGTGGCTTAGTCGCAGCAGGACTGGACTACCACGTGCAAGGGACCAGTGAAGGAACTCAGTCCAGATCACACATGCACCCCTGCCAGAAGCAGCAGGACGGGGTGCTCGCCAAAACTAATCAACAGGTGAGCTTTCCAGGGATAGCACATTCCACAGGTACCATGGTTTGGGAGAAGGGTTCTTGAAGGGGATCAGACACACAAGCTGGCATTCTCATGCCCCCTATTCTCCACGCAGGAGCAGTCCCGAGCAGCGTCAACTATTACCACCAGTCACCACATAAGAGCAGAGGGCGAAGTCGGACCCGAGCGACCTCACCCCCCGGCTGCAACTGTGCCCCAATGCCTCCGCAGAGACCAGGTGAGCGTAACACTGGTTGAATCCAGACATAAAAGTGGAAGGGAAATCTATACTCTGGCCAAACTGGCTGCTGAATGGTGTACAATGGATGGAAGATTTTTTTGATGATAAAAAATTTATCAGTTTTAAGAGGTTGTCTATGGGAAAGAGTCTCAAAGATTGCACACCGGAAGAATATCGAAAGCTGAGGAAAGCGCTGGTGAATAAAGTTCCAGAGGTTGGCAAAGGTTGGAATGTTTTGTTGAGAGAATATAAGTCAGAAGAGCACCTAGCCTCCAAAGTGTATAAGAATTTGGGGCAGTATGAAGATCCAAATAAAGAACTTTTGGATAAATGGTCAGAAACACTTGGATCTGAAATGACAGAAAATAGATCGAGGAATGTGTGCAAGAATGCGGCTCATACCTCTTTGAATCTGGGAGAAAGGAGTCGCCAAATCAAAATATTAAACAGAGTATTTTGGACACCTGAAAAATTATTTGCAAGCGGTTTATTGGATTCAGAGGCATGTTGGAGGTGTAAGCATGTGAAGGGAACCTGGGATTGTTACGAACTGAGAAACTGCTGCAATGAGTTCACGAAAAGGATGAATAAGGTTCTTCTGCTGAACGAAGATTTTGACAATGCAAGTATTATTCTGGGCGAGGAAGATATAGTGGAAGACCTCTCTTACCCACAAAGATGCTGGTTTTTCAGGGCGGCGAACTCCGCAAAAAAAAATATTCAGAGCAAGTGGAAATGTGAAGAAAGGCCAGCTGTTTCTGAATGGATGATTGACTTAAAACAAGTGTCAAGAATGGAGGAAATAATTCGATACAGTCAAGAAAATTAACTTATTTGACCAGATTTGGGGGAGATTCTTGGAATTATAATTATGTCTTAGTCTATGCTCCTTTTTGAAATGTATTTAATATGTTTGATGGTTTCCTGAAGATGACTACGGCCCTCATTACGACCCTGGCGGAAATCGAAAAACGATGGCGGAAATGCAATACCGCCATCGAATAGCGCTCGGTGCGATTATGACCCGTCACCGCAAAGTACGATGCCATTAGCGACACCGTAGTGAACGCCAACGCTAACTGCACCAAGTACGCGCGCGCGCGCCATGCCAAACCGTAAATACCACCATGGCGCAACGGTACGCAAATTCTGACCCTAGCGGACATGCACCTAACGCCATCAAGCACGGCGGAAAGTACCATTCCGCCATGGTGAGAAGTACGGCATCGCGAACCAACCGTAAACGGCCCCACTGAGTGCCTGTACACCGCTCCCTGGCCACATTGTACAACTCCCCGTAGGTGCAATGAAGTCACAATGCAACCAGTGAAATGTACAAGTCACCCATGCATGCCAACGAACAAAAGAATCTCAAGAGGGGCCAATGGGAGCTGCAGGGCACAGATGGCACGAATACAGAAGCTATTCCAATGGACATGACCTCAGTCTCCCACCAAGAAACGCACGCAAACACAGGCACCTGTGACCAGCAATATTCTGAAAATCACATCATTCCACCAATCCACCTGGCTGACCGGCATCTGTTACACAAAACCTAATCCCCCGCCCCTGAGCATGACATCATTCAAACAGTCATATTGGCAGCCCTCATCCCTGACCTCACTGGGCTTCGTAGGCAAACGCGCCCAGCACAGTACCACGCAACTATACTCCGAAGCTGGAACCCAATGCAGATCTCCTCACAATACATCGCTCCCCAAATAGGAATATGCCACATCACTTGCAAAGAAGAACGCTACACGGCCCATATCAGAATAGAAATTTAATGCACAACAAATTCACCAAGCCCATACAGCCATTAGGCCATGAACTACAAAACACATTTCACCATTGTGGGCTGCATCCGCAATAAATGACCAGCTACTTCTTGTGTGACGCCCTGTTCCTTCATGGTACACAGGTCCACATTCTCGTACGAAAAGGCAACATGGAAGCGCCCAGAACCGCAGGGCCGTCCCAATGGGGAGGCACTAGTCCAGCTGAAAGGCCGAAATGTTGCTCCGAGCCACTATTACTGCGTAAGGGCATGTGGCCCATTGGCGATCGTCCCATAAGATCGTAATGCTGCTCCACTGATTAACACGAAGCAGCAGGTGTCGGGAGTAAAATCCATCTGCAGGAGTGGCATACAGATGGCAGTGGCAAAAGGGGAGGAGATACCTGTCAACCAAATGAAAAGAAAAAGAATAGAATGGCCATCAGAACTACATTAGAATAACTCACTTCAATGATCACACCAAATCCACAGCCATATGCATGCTAGCCCACTCCAAAGGATCATCACCACCCAAAAACCACTTGCGACTCATAACTATCTATATCGAGGTGAAAACACCATCACAAACGAGTGTACCTGTGCATGCATCTGTTAAAACAGAATCCATCAGATGGGATTGGTAACGTGCATGGACACAAGTGTCTGAAGGCGCGTCGAGACAGGGAGGGCTCAACAAGGCCAGATAGACAATGGTCCCACTATGGCAGCCCTGCATCACATAGCGCAGGGGAGGCGGACAGATTCCAAGAAGCCCTGTACATGGCAAACTCTGTATCAAATCATCTGTCCATGCATCCATTCCTCATTCCCTCATCCCGTAATGATAACGCCTGTTTCCATACTCACATAACATGTGAAAATTCCATTGAGTCTGTGCGTTATGCAGCCTGCAAAATCCACTGTGCCCCAGCCCGTAATTCCAGTGTTGTGAAGTAACATGTATTTGGGAACGTCCGGCCTCATCGTCCACTTCGCTATTGCGCATCCCAAACTATTCATATCAATAATTGCATCCTCGCCATGGCCCCTGTCCCAAGGACATTGAACAATAGAACGTTATATTTGCAGTCAGACCTGTGGGCATCTCCTCGCCGCTAGCTGAAAACCGAAAGCGCCGCCCTTCGAATTCCTCATTTGCAACATCACGTCGAAAAGGCATCTGTGGCCGCTTGAAATCACAAATTAATCCATCTAGTGCGGCTGTGTGTGAAAATGGCAACTGCCTTCACTCACAAATGGGACGCCCCGCCCGTCGTTGAAACTCGGTACAGTGATGCATGAGGGTCCACCGTTACTCGAGTACTACGTTCCACTGACCCTTCACAAGTCTGTTCGCGACTGCTAAGATAGTATGTGAAACAATGGGACCATAGCCGAATGAACATATCAACCAATGTTACACTGCCATCGGGTACAAATACATGATTGTAATAGCAAGATGCCATTCGTCGAATTTCAGCGTTGTGTGCGGGACGTGCTCGCCCAAAGGGGAGAGCAGCTTGCACAGGTGGAATGAATCACCACAGGTGGAGGCCATACAGCCTGAAAACACATAAATAGCACACCCAGTCTCCTCCCACAACCACACCCACTCCGAAATGCTACCGGCAGGACTCGCGATGTTGGCCCTGGGGGACCTGATAGCACTGCAAGTACTCCAACTCCAAGAAGAAGACGAACACCAACTACAACCGGCCGCACGGAGGAGACGCAGGAGGAGGAGGAGGGCAAGGCAGGGCCAGCAAGGGCCGCCAGCACAGCCACTACCACCACGCAGGCAGCCCGCAATCCCACGCCTCCGAGCACATCCGTTCAACCTCACTGATGAGCAGATCCACACCCTCTACCGTTTGGACCGGGACACCATAGCCGCCATTGTGGACATGACACAGGCTGACCTTGTCAGCATGATAGATAGCCCAACCGCCATCCCACCCCTACTGAAGGTGGTGTCTGTACTCCACTTCCTGGCCACAGGCACCTACCAGCACACAGTCGGACAGTTGCATGGCATCTCACAGCCACTGTTCTCACGGACACTATTGCAAGTGCTCGATGCCCTCCTGCAGCACGCAGACGACTACATCTCTCTACCACGCTCGGAGCAGGAAATTACCAACACAAAAGTGGGATTCCATGCACTTGCCGGCATACCGGGTTGCATTGGTGCCATCGACTGCACCCATGTGGAATTGGTCGTCCCACATGCCATGGAGGCCCAGTACCGCAACCGAAAACAATTTCATTCTCTGAATGTACAAATGGTGTGTGACTCCAACAGGATCATTACACATTGTTGTGCCCGATTCCCTGGATCAACCCATGATTCTATGGTCTTGAGGAACTCAACAATACCATGCTACATGGAGCGACACGCAGGGAACAGATCCTGGCTACTCGGTGAGTCTCATTTCATGCATGATGATGTGGGGTATGTGATGCGGCAATGACCTGGCAGGAAGGGGGGGGGGGTGCGTACGTAGCAATGGCATTCCACATAATTCGTTTATCGTCCACATACAGGTGATGCCGGATATCCACTGAAGAGATGGCTCCTCACACCAGTCCGGAACCCACGGGACCAGCATGAGGAGGACTACAACCATGCCCACTCACGTACCCGTGTAGTCATTGAACAGGCATTCGGCCTACTGAAGACTCGTTTCCGGTGCCTCAGCAGGTCTGGCGGGGCACTCCTGTACCGCCATGTGAAGGTTGCAAAGATGGTGATGGCATGTGTCATGCTACACAACATGTGCGTACGTAGAAATGTGCCCATGCCCCCTGACGCAGAACTGCAAGCACCTGAAGATGGTCATGATGAGGGTGGGGATGTGGCAGCACCTCAAGGAGTCTGCGAGGCACAGGAGGGCCGTGACATTCGTCAGCATCTCATAGATGCATGCTTCTAGCACTCACGCCTGGTGGCTGATACATGGACACGGGACTCGTGGCACTGTGTGTGTCTGGTACATGCACAATATGGACTGTACGCCTATGATGGCCTCGTACACAAAGATCAATGTCCACACATCTCATTGGTTGATCGTGCATTGTTTATGGCATATGTGATATCATGTTGAACACCCTATCGACCCGCCACCCAAGTGAGCCCAACACACACCCTCCACCCTCCTTCCTCCCCCCCGAACACCAGTGTCCAAAGATGCTCATTGTCAGTGGGCAGTCGCTATTGCAAGCCCCCTCTGCGGGTATCAGGGGCACCCCTGCCTGTGGAGCGCAGGTTCCTCCCAGATCTACGTTGGGGGCTGCCCTGGACGGAACTTGCAATGGATGATGTCTCTGCCTGCTCACGTCCATGCATGTCCCTAAGGGTTTGTGAGAGCTCAGTGAGCACACGGCGCACTGCGGCAAGTTCGGCACATACGTCTTTGGACGTCGCATGCAGTTCCCCCCTCAGGCTCTCGGTGCTTCTCTCCATTTGTACTCTCAGGCTCTCGGTGCTACTCTCCATTTGGACTCTCAGGCTCTCGGTGCTACTCTCCATTTGTGCCCTTAGTGTCTCTGTACTTCTCTCCATTTCTGCCCTAAGTGTCTCAGTTGATGTTTCTATGTCTGCCTTAGTGCCCCCATATTCATCGGCATGGTCCTTGAGGAGCGTGGCCAGTTGCTGCTGTTGCACGATTAACTGGTCGAGGGACTGTTGCCTCTGCTGGGCCATGGCCATTTGCGGTGGTGTCACAGAGTGGCTGTTCGCCTCATGTTGACCTGCCACAGGGCTTGTGGGGGATGGCCAGTCGTCGTCTTGTGGGTGCCCCTGCGTGGTATCCTCATGGTGTACGGGATGGAACAGACAGGGGGATTGGGACAGGTCATGGATGGATCTGACTTCGACATCCCCGTCTTCTGTGTCGGAGCATGCTGCCATTAATGGAGTGTCACCTATGGTGCTGCTGCCACCAGAGGCAGTGCCTTCTGTGGCATCCATTGGGGGGACCTGTGGTGGTGCTGTTGTGGGCATGCTGGCTGCTGGGGTGCCTGTTGGAGTTCCATCCTCTGTGCTGCCACTTGATTTGTGCTGCTGCCGTGTCTTGATGCGTGCAGCTGAGGTGGAGGGTCTTTGGCCGTTGGTCTTGGCCCTCTTTGCAGGTGTGCTGGTAGGGGTGTCCTGAAGCTCGTCGTTTGGATCGGACCCTGTGGTGGAGTAAAGGAGGGCGAGCGTTATTAATGGGTCAGTGGGAATTGGAATGGCAATGTATCACATGCATTGGGGTGGTACCTGAGGGTGATTTGGGTCGGGGCCTTGGAGGTGCTTTCATTTGTGTGTGGAGTGAGGGTGCAGTTGTTTGGCAGCCTGCAGTTAGGGTGTGCCTGCTGCACGTGTAGAGGGTGTTTTTGGGGTTTTTAATTATTTATGTATTTATTGTGGGTTTTAAAGTGCGCTGTCAGGCCAATGTGTGTGGACGTTCTCCTGGACATGTGTTACTGTTGCGCTATGTGGACACATGGTGATTCACATGATTGGACATTGTGGATTTGGCATGGTTTTATTTGGGCCACCTACCGGATTCTTCGGATGTCTGCACTCCTTTCTCCATCCCTCCGACTCCCTCTATGCTCTCCATTCCTATGGTGGAGGCACAGATTTCTTCCCAGGGGGTCAACTTGATGGCTGATTCCGATCCTCCCCCGGTGGCTGTGGCAATGTTGCGGTTGGCAGAAAGTATGCTACGGACGCGTATCCGCAGGTCGTCCCATCGCTTTCTGCATTGCTGTGGGTTGCGGGGTGCGGTCCCCACCGCACTTACCCGCTGTGCCACCAGGGCCCATATGGCCTTCTTGTTCGCAAGTGCCGTCCTGGTCATTTGCGTGGAGAAGACGGCGGCAGCATTCTCCTGGAGGGTCTCTGTGAGCACGGTGAGTTCCTCACGGGAGAAGTGGACCTGCCGCTTGCGGTCGCACGCTTTCTTCGCTACTTTTCCCATTTTTCTTGGTTTCACTAGGGTGGATGACGGGTTGGGATGTGTCTCAGGGTAGTGTTTTTAGTGGTTGTGTGGATTTTGTGGTTTTATAGGTGTACGGCGTGATGTTTCCCGTTCCGGGACCATGTTTTTACTTCCGTTTCCGTATATTTACGGTCACCATACTTTCCGGTTGGCGCTCACTGCGGTGTCCGCTAAGATGGGTGGCGGTATTGCACCTAGGGCGCCGTACGGCGGCGGTGTGGGCCGTTTTGGGGTCATTTCCGCCATCGCGGACTTTGCACTTCCGCCATGGCGTGGTGCTCGTGCCCGATGGGTCGGAATGGGCCGCACTTTGCTCCATCGTGCAATGGCGGAAACGCTATTTACGCTGTGGCGGTCCGGTCAGTCACTTTCCGCCAGGGTCGTAATGAGGGCCTACATCTGTTGAAATGGGTTGGGTATTCTTTTGTGATGAACTTATTGTTAGTTTTGTTGTGTGTTTTTTTTTGTTTTTTTTTGTTTATGATGACTAATAGTGTTTGGATTTGGATTTTTATGTTATGTATATAAATTCTAATAAACATGTAAATAAAAAAAATAATTAATGACATACTTGTTTCTCATAACTAGACCTCTAAATCAAGGGGCTGTCATTGGAGTAAAATGCATCCCCTATGACCATGTTAGTGGGGACAGATTCAGTTTTCCATCAATGTGATTTTAGTTGGCCAATGCATATGCACGTGTTGACAACGCACCCAGGACTTGCATACACATACTTGCAACATTCTGTACTCGCTTTATCTGCACTGAAGTCCCCTCTGTGTACTAGGGCACCTGTGTGCACAAACCTGCAGCCACAAAATTCAAGGCAGATATTTCAGCTGACATTCTGTGACTGCAATGTTTTGTAAATTGGCCAAAGCCCAGCTCAATAATTAAACCTCTCAACCGTGCATTTCCTATTTTATGAAAAGGTACATTTAGGTGGGAAATCTCATTGCTGTAGGTGCAATATGTAACTAAGTAGATACCTTGATGTGCATGAATACAAAAGATTGTAAGTGTGGAGGAGAGCATGAGCTAGCATAGTTAAGGTTAATATGAACTGTCTAAGAAGTGTCAGAAATGTATTTTCTTAATAGCTCTTGAACCTTTCTACTCATAAATCTCAAACAATTCCAAGGCAACAACTCCTGTATGGAGAATTTTAGAATTTTTTATGGATGACTTCATATTTTTAAACAATGTTGTTTTGATTGTGTTTGTAAAGCTTGATTTTCTCATGGGGAAAACATATATTTTGTCCCAAATCGCTCAAAATGGTTCTCTTTGATTTTCAAGATGTTTTATATGCTCCTAGATATTACCATGAATTGTTGCACTGAAAGAACATTTTGAAAGCTATGTTGGCTACTTTCAAGGCATGTTTTAAGAATCATCTATATATGGCACATGCGCAGAATGAAAATGCATCTTGAACACATACTTTATACATGTGTAGTAGATGTACATTTGTTTCATTACGCTACTGTAAGTATGAAAACTGTATCCAAGATGTATAGGAATTTAAATTGTGTATTGTGTACGTGAGGGTTATGTAAAACTGCTTTTGCACCTCTTAGAGTGTTAACAATTCACATCAAAGAGCGCACTTTAATGTGAGCTTTTAGTAGTATAGGTGACATATAATATAATAGAAGAATTAGTGTATATTTTATGAACTACTGTACACTACACGTCCGTGTGGGAGATATAGATGTTGTATATATGTACACTAATATAGGTCTAAAAACTAGCAGCATTGACTTTGATGCCAGTTTTAAGAGAAGTAAAATTCTGTACTTGTACAACCTGTGAAATTCATTATACATCTTTTGTAAGTATTGCAAACGCACATTAAAGTTAGAGCTCTCTTTAATGTGAGCGTTTATATATGTAGGAAGTATAATACATAAACAGAATGTATGCATATTTTATATGGAAACTGTATACATGCTTGTGGGAGATGTACATTTCATACAGGTACTCTCATATACATCTGAAAACTCGCATCAAAGTCAATACTAACTTTGATGTCAGTTTTCAGGGGATGTAAATTGTGTACATGTATAAACTAGCCTTCAGTGCTTATAGACACTCACGTCAAAGACAAACCTAATTTCAGTATAAGTTTTCAAATGTATAGGAGGTGTGTAAGACATGTGCATTTCCTGACTTTATACCAAACCTTCATACACTACGTATACACCATACACTCATATGCTGAATACTACCACATCAAACACTCATACACCTTACATCACACAAGCTTCTGACACATGAATTTACAACACCCACAGTTATAATAGCAACACTTATGCCACCCATACTTATTCTACATAATTTTACACCACGTTATTGACACACACTCGTACAACACACACACAGAGATGCTCTTACGACACAGGTTCTTATGCCAAATGATCTTACATCACTAACATTCACAACACTCACACTTATGTCACACACTCTTACAATATGTGTTCTTATAACACAAGCACATTTATGACATGCACTCTTATGACACATAGGGCCTCATTACACGGTAGGCGCTAAGGGATTACCGGCACCGGTAAGGTCACCAGTGCCGGTAATCCCTTAGCGCCCTACTACGAGGTCCCTCAGCGGGTCCCGTCCTTAATGCCTGGTCTGACCAGGCATAAAGGATGGGACCCGCTGAGGGATTTCAGAGCTAATAATGGTACCACAAATTGCGGCACCTTCCCCATTCCCATTGAGCCCTATAGGGGCTCAAATGGGAATGGGGAATGGTATTTGGAATGGGGATTTACCGGGTCCTCCAGGGTCGGAATGACCCGGTAAGTCTCCATACTGCCTACCCGGACCCGGTATGGGGTAAGGGAGTAGCCATGCCGCTAATAGCGGCATGGTTACCTCCTACCGTGTAATGAGGCCCATACTCTTGTGACACACACACTTATTGCACCCACTCTTATAACACTCACACTTACAACACCCACTCTTATGACACACTTACAAGGCACACTCTTAAAACACATAGGGCCTCATTACGACCCTGGCGGTACGGAGTGAACGGCGCTGTAAAAGGTGCCGGCGCCGTTCACTCCATACCGCTGCATTACGAGGTCCCCTCGCGGGACCCAGGAAGCAACGCCTGGGAAAACCAGGCTTGCGGGTCCCAATAGCAGCATGGTTACCGCCAAACTCGTAATGAGGGCCATAGGGCCTCATTACGAGGTTGGAGGTAGCCATGGTGCTTCTAGCACCATGGCTACCCCCTTACCGCATACCCGGTCCAGGTTCCCTGAATGGGGAATTACCATGCCATTCCAACCTTGGAGGACCCGGTATTTCCTCATTCAGGGAACACACCCCCATTCCCATTTGAGGCCCCATAGAGCCCCATGCAATAGTTCTATTGAACACGTACTTTAAAGGGCAGTGGGTGAGCTTATTGCTTGCATAAATGCAGCAGAGAGTTCCATCATGGAGGCATCTTTCCAAAATGAGACTCAAGCGATAAGTGAAAAAGGAGTTAGGGACCAGGAAGCTTGTAAAGATACCACTATTACAGTAAAGAGCACCAATACCAATGCACACTGTAGTGGGTCAGAGGAAGGATTCATAGATGTTACGGACATTCTGACTTGTTTCTAATGAAATTCAATGAATAAGGCCTATCTTTCCCTACTGCTAGAGGTATTTCCACGCCTATCTAAAGGAACTAAATCTGTTTGTTGGTCATCAGGACATCCCAAAGTAAAATGTCCTCAGTCCAAACCTAACTCTACCTGACCCTACCACTAACATAACCAACTCAAATGATGTAAAGAGAATGGGGGTCATTACGAGGTGGGCGGTAAGAGATTACCGGCACCGGTGCCCTTACCGGTGCCGGTAATCCCTTGCCGCCCTACTATGAGTTCCCTTTGCGGGTCCTTCCTTAACGCCTGGTTTTACCAGGCGTTAAGGTTTTGACCCGCAAAGGGATACCGGGGTCAATAACGGTACCGCAATTTGCGGTACCGTTATTGCCGCCTTCCCCCTTCCCATTGAGCCCTATGGGAGCTTAAATGGGAATGGGGAATGGCTCTGGTGAATGGGGAATTACCGGTCCTGCCGACCCTGGAATGGGCCGGTAATTGCTCCATCCACCAGACCGGAGTCGGAACGATTTTGGAGGCAGCCATGGCGCTAATAGCGCCATGGCTACCTCCAACCTTGTAATGACCCCCAATGTCTTTATTCCCCTGGTTTTCTTTTATCTTATGGTGCTCGTTCACTCCATATGTTTCCTAATACAATCTTCTGGAATAGTCTCTGGCTATATCCTAGATAACCTTTTGTAGCTCTTCCATAATGTTCTTGGGTTTTATCGTCTCTTTACTGATATACTTGTGATAATTCTCCTTGAGATACTTTCCCACAGTCTTGCTTACACTTGGAGATTTTTCTCAGCCTTTAACCCAGGCTTTCCTTGCTTGGGTTGAACTTGATCCAATTTGATAATTCTCCCTTCCTGGTTTCTCTCTCTATAACTGCCTCTTTCTTTATCTTTTTTGCTTAGTAGTCTTATCTCACATCCCTCATTAGATGATTTTATGCAAGGCTTTCTCTACTCTTCACCTTTAAACTCACAGGGTAATTTCTCAGTTCCATGGTATTTGTTTCCAGTCTTTAACTATTTCCCATACATGGCTTTTCATTATCCTCTGTATCTGTTGTCCACACTCCCAGTTAAACAGTTAGTGAATATCATGTTTTCTTGTCCTTTTGACTGGGACAAGTTTTTCTCCTCATATAATCTTGCCCTGGCGGCCTCCCGCTTTTCCCCTTCTCCCTGATACCCCGGTATGAGCAGGGGAAGGTTGCGCGGCTCGGGACTCACTCAAGCAGTCCTTGTCAGGATCTGGCTTTTCGTGCTTCGAGTTTGTGGGTTTCCTGTTCTCAGCTTTCCTTCTGGCTGCTGCCATTTATGGGTGGTGGAGATAGGTAGCTGCCTGTGCCCCCGCTGTGATGGATTTAGCGTACCTGACTAGGCGTTCTGCCCACCCGGATCTGGTTGTGACCATGCCACCACCTGGTAATGCATTCCTGTCTCCTGCTTCACAACTGACTCCCCGTTCTTGTATGCGCCAGGCGTTCGACATCTCACGCTGGCGTTCTTTGCCTCCTCGAAAGTCGCAGCCTCTGCATCTCGTCTCTACTCCATTTCTCCCACGCGTTATCATGTCGGGGGTTTCTTCTGCGTACAACACTCTCTCACTCTCTCATTACTCCACTCATCTCATTTAAATGTACATTTCTCCTTAAAGAGATATTGGGCCTCATTATAACCCCGGTGCTCCCGTAATGAAGGGGGCTGGTAAGGACCGGCCCCCTTCATTACGGGAGCGCCGATTACGAGGTTCCCTTTGCGGGACCTGGATCAGACGTCTGGTAAAACCAGACGTCTTTTTTGGGTCCCGTGAGGGGAAGAGAGAGGTAATAACGGGCCACTTGTACTGTGCCTGTTAATACCTCCCTCCCCATTCCCATTTGAGCCCTATGGGGGCTCAAATGGGAATGGGGAATGGTTCCTGCAAGGAGGAATTACCGGGTCCTCCTATGTCAGAATGACCCTGTAAGTCCCCATTGCAGGAACCCGGTAATGGAGCCCGATTTGGAGGCAGCCGTGGTGCTAATAAATTGTCTTTTGCTTTTCCATAATAATAATAATAATAATAATTTGGCACTTATATAGTACTACAAACACTCCCGGAAGGATGAAAGGCTGAGTTTGGCCCCGCCGGGATTCAAACCTGTGTTAGCAGACTCTGCACGGATGTCAAAGCGAGCACTCTACTCGCTGTGCCACTTGACCGGCGTTATATTGGTTTGCTTAAGCATTTCCTTCAACCAAATATCTAGGGATCGCATTTTTCTTCACGGCAGGTAGTCCCTTATATGCTGCTATGTTGTGTGGCATAGGGAGTTCCTCAAAAGAACAGGAGTCCTTGTAGCTGAAGGGGGAGTCTCTCCCAGTGAGATCCAACTTGCCCAGACCCCTAAGGAGGGTCTTTTGGAGCGGGCTTACCTCTGTAGCCTCAAAGGCAGAGGCTCCCCCTTGCTGAGAAGGCAAGAACATGCTAAGTTCATCACAACACCAAAATTGGGACACTGATTGTACTCAGATCTGTTCTGATATCCTCAAATAGGAAACAATGACACCGACTGCTATACCTGAATGCAAACCCCATCCTGATTCTGGTAAAGAAAATGAGAGTGCCCCTGCTTAAAGAAGAGGAAACAGGGATCAAATATGTTGAATAAATTGGCATCTAATGGATCTATTGCTGAGAATAGCCATCCCCATGCTATTTTGCTTAGGTTGGCTGCACCTAATAGGTTTGGCCAACAGAAAAGGAGGAATAATCCCTCAGAAGATGAAGTGGAGCCAGAGCTGAAGTCAACTGAAAGAAAGACAAGCAGTAAGAATCAGGATACTAATTTCTCGAGTCAGGCCACCAGTCGTGAAGACAAACTGGTTCCTGGCTGTAAAGTTCCTTTCTTTTCCCAGCTGATGCCATGCGCACAAACTGAGAGTGTATCCACCTCTGAAGTGGATACCAACCCATCCCCATTTTCCAACACGCTCTTTGCATTACATGTTGATCTTGAGTCAGCACCTCTGGATTTGGTTCCTACAGATGGTCTGCCACTACATTAAAAGCCAATGGAATATAGTGGTTCTTGTATCACTGATAAATACATCTCTATTTTGGACCAGTGTGTGGATCAAAGACTCACCCCTGAGAGGCAGTGACACAAAGGCCTAGACAGGGTAGGGCCTGAACGGGCAAGGCCCACTCAACATTGCAAATGCCCACGTTGCTCTGAGCGGGAGCGGCGCCGGCGGTTCAGGCATTTTCTTTTTTTTGCACCCCTCCTCACTTTTTTTGGGGTTTGTTTTTAAGTCTGTTGAGCACACGCCTGGTGCGCTCAGCCATGGTTGCTATGCAAACACTTTTTTTTCCTAAAAAGGTCAACCCGTGCCAAAAATGCCTTTTACAAAAGCGCCGGCCCACCCCTCTTGGAGTGCACTGGCACCTTGGTCTTGTTGAGGAGAACGGGTCTACAGATTAAAAACCGTGTGCCGTCTCTTTCTTTGGCAGCTGCTCTGCTTTCTGTGTGTTGAGCTCCGTGTCCATGCTGCTACTGCTACTGTGCCGACCGACCGAAGAAGAAGGCTCTTCTGAAGGTAAGCACTGCGGTGCAGTGAGCTAGCCAAGCTATTAAAGTATTGTTATATGCCTCAGTGTTTTTATGTTGTGTGTACTGTCTCATATGTCTCTGTAAATGTTGAGTGAGTGATTGCAGTGTTCGTGTGTGTGAATGTTAGCAGAGAGTACTATTGTTACTACTGCTTTAACGGTAGATACTGCCAGGGGAGTTGCTAGGTCTGGAAAAGACCCGGGGCTAAACTGATGTCGGAACTGTTGGGACTGGGGGCTAGCTAGTCTTTTGGGTGTAGCTCCTGAGATTCTACCTGGGGCTACAACCAAAAGATATGGGGCTATTGCCCCTTTAGCCCCCCCCCTAGCAACGCTCCTGGATACTGCATAGATGCCAACCAACCAGGTGTGCAGTAAGTACCCAAGCATTTGGGTGGAGGTTGGGGGGCCTAAGAGGCCTGGCTCATTCTGCTCTGTATTCAGTGCAAGCACCTTCATGACTGCTCATTGCCCTTGAGTCACAACCCGAGTGCAGGGGAATATCCAGCATTGCAAGAGTGGGGGGAGGGAAGGGCATACCAGCGATCCACGACAAAAGTCCTGCTACAGTGCTACTTTTCCCCACACATGAAGTGCACGCAATTCCATACGGTCTAATTCACCCCCAAACCGTCCTCCTCTGCTCCAATCTATTAACGTTAGTGGCAGATGGCATTTTAGCAAAACATAAACGTAAAACTGCAGGATCATAACAGATGCATGAAACTCATATACTAGAGCTCTGTGTCCGGTCACTCTGGGGCAAAATAATTGCAAACCTCCTAATTTGCATATGGATTGCACCAACAAAAGTGACCTAATAGAAAAGGACATTACAAGAAGCATAATCAGTCTTTGATACTTGGACGCACCATGGAAGTAAATTGAAGTGACTAAGTGGCAAATAACTTTGTGGTGCAAAATACCCAAATTGTGGTTTTATTATATATGGAGCAACTCTCTAGTCATTATAGTCTCTGCAATGCCCTTGCCTCACACTTTATCTCAAAAACCCAGGACATCCTGCCCACCCTCTCCTCCCCTGCACCTCCTACTCCCTCTCAGCCTGTGCTTGCAGACCCCCCTTTAACCACCCCCCCACCGTCCTTCTCTTCCTTTCCTATTTTCTCCCCTGATGAGGTCGCTAGACAAGTCTGATCTATGAAAGCCTGGTCTAAACAGGTTCATCCTTGTTCCTCTAAAACCATCAAGGACGACATTGACACCCTCGCTCCGGCCCTTGACAATTTTTGCAACCACTCATTTGCCTCAGGATCCTTCCCCTCCCCTCTGAATACTCCCTTGTGCATCCTCTTCTCAAGAAACCCACAGCTGATCCTTCCTGTCCGGCTAACTATCGCCCAATTTCCATTAGCCCCTTTCTGGGCAAACTCCTGGTAAAGCTGGCCATCTCTCAGCTACACCTTCTTTCAGATTCTGTTGGCTGTCTCCATGATATGATATGATATGATAGGTTATTTATAACGCGGTTAATACCCAGAGGTTTCCAAGAGCGTACCCGGAGATCGAACCTGTGTGGCTCCATGTCCAAGGCGAGCATGTTGCCGCTAAGCTATCCTCCCGAGACACCAGTCTGCCTTCAGAGCAGCCAGGAGCATGGAAACGGCTATCCTGAACATCCGTGAAGATCTGCTCTCCAACCTGAACTCTAACATTCCCTCGGTCCTCATCCTTCTTGATCACTCTTCTGCCTTTGACATGGTCCACCACACCATCCTGCTCAACCATCTCTGTGATAACCTGGGTATCACTGATCAGGCTCTGGCCTGGCTGACCTCTTTCCTCTCTGATCGACCCTCCCACGTCCAACTGTGGTCCTTCCTATCATCTATCTTCCTCTCTACCTGTGGGGTTCCCCAGGGGTCTAACCTCTCACCCTGGCTCTTCAACCAATACCTGGCAACTCTCACCCACTGCATTGCCATTTTCTGCTCAAATTTCCAGTGCTATGCTCATGACACTCAACTCATTTTCCAGCTGCCTTTCGCCACCTCCTCTCCCTCTCTCATCTCTGACTGCCTAACTGCCATTCAAGATTGGTGTGCCGCCAATGATCTTTGTCTGAATGCCAGCAAGACTGAGATCCTCCTCATCGGCACACCATCTCCATCCTTTTCCCTCACTCTTTGGCCGGCCTCCCTTGGCCCTCCTTGTACCCCTACCTGCAAGGCTAAGAATCTCGGGGTCATCTTTGACTCCACACTTTCCTTCTATGCCCATACCTCTGAGGTCTCTAAAAAGTCAAACTTCCTACTGCACCTCCTCAGAATTACTCTGCCTTTCCTCTCCTTCCCTCAGAAGCTCATTGTCTCCCAAACTCTGGTTCTCTCTTGGTTAGACTATTGTAACAGCCTCTTTCTAAATCTACCTGCCTCTACTCTCCGCCCTCTGCAACTTATCCAGAATACGACTGTGAGACTTGTCCTTGGCCTCAAGCCCTGGGATCGTATCTATCCAGCTCTGAAATCTCTCCATCGGCTCCCAGTGGATGCAAGGATTAAATTCAAAACCCTCTGCATTGTCCACAAGGCTTTCTGGGGCCTGGGTCCAAAATACCTTCAGCTATCCTTCCGCAAATGCCTCCCCTCTTGAGCTCTTCGCTCCTCTACCTCTACCTCCCTCTGGGTCAATCGTCTTTCAAAGAAACAAGCTGGGGGTAGGTCCCTATTTTCGGGTGGGGCCTCCCTCTGGAACAGCCTCCCTGCCACTCTAAAACTTGAGGAGAAACATCTCCAGTTCCGGAAGCACCTCAAGACCATCCTCTTTGCTTCTGCCTTCGCTCCCTCTCTCCCCCTCTCCCCTGCTGATCTGCTCTCTCTGGCACTGTGCACCTGGCCACCCTCTGTCACCTGGGCCCAGGTACCTGCTCACCCTGCCACCCTCCTGCACTGCCTCCTGGCCACCCCTTGCACTGGAGACTGTATCTGTACCCATACAGCCCCCCCCATGTTTCTTCGTTTTCTACACTTATCAGACTTACCCAGACTGCTGCCTTGCACTTGCCAGTTGCTGGCTACACTACCACTGTTTATTGCCTCCATTTTCTATTTATTTGTATTATTATTTATCTGCTCTCCTGCTCCACACTTTCCACTCTCCCCCTTCCATGCCTTTTTTCCCTTTTTCCCTTTTCCCTTTCCCATGCACTTGCGCATTCTCAATGTCACTTGGCATAGTAAGATCATTGTTGTGTTGTGTTCTCCCCTGTTCCCCTCCCTTGCCTAGTCGCTCTCTGAAACACTTGTGCACGAGCGCGATACATATATATTATCATATCATATCATACGTTTATTTTTTTTATAATAGCATGACATATTAACATAAGTTATGAAATAAATCAGAATCACTTAAAGAGCTGCAGTTAAAACACAGAGGGCCTCATTCCGAGATTGGAGGTAGTTTTGGCGCTGTTTGCGCCATGACTGCCTCCAATAATGGTACCGGCACTGGTCTCGTTCAATGGGGACTTACCGGTGTAGTCCGACCTTTGCGGGACCGGTAAGTCCCCATTGAAAAAAACATTCCCTGTTCCCATTTGAGCTCCCATAGGGCTCAATGGGAATGGGGAAGTAGCTAATAACGGTACCGCAATTTGCGGTACCGATATTATCTCTGAAGTCCCTTAGCGGGTCCCGTCCATAACGCCTGGTAAAACCAGGCGTTTAAAGATGGACCTGCTAACGGAACTCGTAGTAGGGTGGTAAGGGATTACCAGCACCGGTCTCCTTAACGGTGCCCAGTATCCCTTACCGCCCTACTCATAATGAGGCCTAGTGTGATTAAATGATTAGCCCAGGATCACACACTTTGGTTAAATGGTGAAACTGGGATGTGGACAAATTAAGCAACTGAGCACATCTTCCCAGGTTTAGTTGATAGAGATGTTTATTAAGGTTTTGCTTTGCATTTCATGTCCTTAAATAATACTTTATAGCAATGCCTTGGAAGCAATCCACATTGCATAATGTAGACTTTTAAAGTAAACTAACTATACACTATATACATTGTCATAGAAATATATTGGCCAATAAAAGTATGGCTTTAGTTTTATTTGCGCCATCATGCATGCAAAGCCACAATAGCATCATGCAGATTTATGTGAGCCTAACAAAACCCCCATGGGTTTTAAAGCCATAGGGCCTCATTACGAGGTTGGAGGTAACCATGCCGGTTATACCGGCATGGCTACCCCCAAACTCGAGTCTGGCTCTGGCTCCCACGAAAGGGGAATCTCTGGGCCAATCCGACCTCGGTAGGCCCGGTAATTCCCCTTGTGCGGGAGCCGGAGCCGGTACATCCCCATTCCTATTTGAACCCCCACAGGGCTCAATGGGAATGGGGAGGATGGTAGCAACGGTACTGTTCATAACGATACCATTGCTACCATCCAGTTCTGTTCGCGGGTGCCGCTCTGCACGCCTGGTCTGACCAAGCGTGCAAAGCGGCACCCACGAGCAGAACTCATAATGTAGCGATACAGTGACAACGGCGCCGGTAGCACTGCTGGCGCTGTTGTCACTGTACCGCCTAAATCGTAATGAGGCTCATAGTCATTATTTCATAAAACATGCAACATATCGACTCTTCTCACTTCTGATCACTCCCATTCCCATCATTCCCATTTCTAAAGGGACAAAGGTCCCTGCTAATAGTCCCAACATTTTTCTGGTGGAGCTTAAGCCTGCCGAGTCTGCTCAATGGCCGTTGCGGTAGCGGGGCACAGGGACATAGCATTGGTGTGCGTGGGAATGAAGGGTGGAGGTAGGTGTTGACTGTGGGTGTCACTAATATCAGATGCTGGCTGCTTTGCATAAAACAAAGTGCATTTTGGGAGCATATGAATGACTGCCAATTTATAAAACATGTCTGATATTAATTCAAACGTGCATTCCTTCTGAGCATGCAATGCACACTTTGTATAATGGTTATTTGATCTGTTTAAATATTCACCATTACAGTAAAATGTGTGCAAAGTGCAAGACATGTACACAGCTTTGGATCATTTCATTAATTGAGCGTGGACTGTTCTGGTAAGCAGTAGACAACTTTCAGATGCAGCTTGTTGAGGCATTGCATATTGTTACTCGCTGCACGCGTTGAGACTTCAAAAGCACAGGGGTCAGGATACTTGGGGACTCGGGGTCAAAGAGCTTCCTCAAGTTTGAGAGGGCATAGGCTACTGGTCTGCAAGGAACAGCGCTCTGGCAACACAAAATTTACCAGAGCTCAGCTCTGCCTTGTTCCGGCCCAATTCCTTCACTGCTTGGTATGCATTCAAACGTAATGGGATTGATTGCAATGGAGTGCCTTGTGGTCTTGCGAAAAACTGTTCTGAGAATGTGTGGGAAAGGGGTGAGAGGATGAAGTGAAGGAAGGAAAGGCAATGTGAAAAGGGGGTTGGAGGATGTAATGAAGGAAGGAAAGGCAAGGGTATGAGTATGAAGTGAAGGAAGGAAAGGCAATGTGAAAAGTGGGTTGGTGGATGTAGTGAAAGAAGGAACGGCAATGTGAAAAGAGGGCTGGAGGTCGAGTGAAGGAAGCACAGAATGTGGACAGAGGGTTGAAGGATGCAGTAAGGGAAAGAGAATGGACCTCATTACACGGTTGGCAGTAAGGGATTACCGGCACCGGTAAGGGCACCGGTGCCGGTAATCCCTTACTGCCCTACTACAAGGTCCCTTAGCGGGTCCCTCCCCTAATGCCTGGTTTTACCAGGTGTTATGTAAGGGACCCGCTAAGGGACTTCAGAGCTAATAACGGTACCGCAAATTGCGCTACCGTTATTAGCTCCATCCCCATTCCCATTGAGCCCTATGGGGGCTCAAATGGGAATGGGGAATGGTTCCCGGAATGGGGATTTACTGGTCCCGCCAAGGTCGGAATGACCTGGTAAGTCCCCATACCGGGAACACGGACCCGGAATGTGGTAAGGGAGTAGCCATGGAGCTAATAGCGCCATGGCTACCACCTACTGTGTAATGAGGCCCAATGTGTTTAGTAGGTTGAAGGATGGGAAATGTTTTGAAAGGGCTAGAGGATATAGTGAAGTAAGGACATGAAGATGATTTGAGGATGCAGTGAAGAAGGAATGTGAAAAGGTGTTGGAGGATGTAGCAAAGGAAGAAAGGGAATATGAAAAGGGGGTTGGGGATTTCGCGAAGAAAGAAAGTGAATGTGAAAATGGGGTTGGGGGATGTAGTGTGGGAAGGAAAGAATGTGTTCAGAGAGCTGTTTGATGTAGTGAAGGATGAATCGAGTAAATGCAGTGATTTTTGTTAAGTTGTACATTAAAGACAGAATGCAATAATAGAGTTGGAGGTAGTGGGAAAATGACAGGAATTGTCATAAATTCGGGTAATGTCATAGAGCAAAAGGAATGGACATGATGAAAGGAAAGTGAACATTTGGTTGGAAAGCTGTTCAAGTGAAAAATGTAGAATAGACCACAGGTTTGTGACTTTTTTAAAACAATAAAAATATTTAGTTAAAATAATGCATCAGTTTTCTATTACACGTTTGCATCTTTCACACAATGCAGCTATAATATAACTGTATGTAATCTAGACCTGTGTCCAAATGTACATACCATTCATGATTTCCTTGTTGATAGCAAAATCTCAATATAACTAGCCTATCATTTATGCAGCCACTAACACTGTAGTCTCCAATCCAAAGCATATATTCATAGTATACTAGTGGGCAGTAGATCTTTCTGGGAATTGTTTTTGTTAAATGTAAATGTTGTTCTTGTCGGGACATATTGACGTCAAAATTTGATTAGCCCAGGAAAAACGAAATCAGTATGATTTACAGATATTGACAAACAATGGTGTTGAGGGGCACCCTTTAAATTGTATTATTTCAGAGTTTTCACATATAATATCAGTTAAATAGATAATTTCAAGAGAATTCTATGTGCCACAGATACGGATCTTGGGCTACAAGATCAATATAAACATCAAGAAAAATGAGTAACACCTGAAACAGTGAAACTAAAATCTGTGCACACTTTATGGCAAAACAATTCCAGTACTGTTCAAAGGAACAAACTCAAAAAGAGAATTGCAGTTTTTAATTTATAATACAGAAACATTTCAAAACTCAGTGGTAATGATCTATAATGAGTAGGGTCACAATACTTCATAGAATACATTGTGAACATAAATGTGTCAATCATAATGATAATATTTACATTGATACAGTCAATTTTTGCAATTATTACAGTTTCAAAAAAACTTTCAGATGCAAAAAGAATAGAATAGAATTTTCTGAGTAAATTAAATGGGATAAGTCCAGATATACTCTTGAGATCAGTGTACTTTCAAGGTGTACCCCTTCCTCTCAATACAGTGAATTTCGGGCTATTGCTGTCCTTCATCAGTATAAGAATTCACAAATTCTGTAAAATAAATAAATATATTGATCACTACAAGTTTTGTCAGGTGACTATTTCTGCTTTAAGTTCTGGGACAATTCTATGAGTTCAATAACTTTAATATCCAAGAGATGTCTCTTTCCTCTCTGATAGCTAGTGCATATCAACCTTGGTCTTATGTCTTCTCTCTAACCGATAGAATCTGGAAGTGAATTGGAAAATAATCTCCATGAGTTAAACCTTAATGATGGGCAAGAAATGGGACCAGTCGCTACAATATAGTTCAGGATCCCACATCTTGGCCCTGTGGTGATAGTATTAAATGCACAGACGTTTATGATGTAAAATGAAAGATGCTCACCTCGATGAACGGGGCACTGGGTTTCATTAATTTGAAAATGAGTCAACTTCACGCGTTCACCGTGTGATAGTCGCAATTGTTTTCACAGCGTATCATCGATGCAGGGGTGGATACTTTGGGAACCTGGAAAGGCATCCCTCATTAGTATGTGTCTTGTGGTCTACAATCTGTTGACTGGTTAATTATTACCAGTCTGCTGGAAGGACTTGTGTGGGTATCCCACTAAATTTCTTTTAAAGAATGATTAGTTTTTTCAATAATTCTTGAAAAAGTACTGATAATTCCGATGAATTTATAATAAAAGTATTTTTATTCAACCATTTGCATCTTTCTGAGGCCTTTGGCAAACGTTATATTGTTCAATGCATTTCGGTCAATGATAGACCTTCATCAGGAACTGTTGATAATAAAGAAATGAAAAATAAACAATAAAAATTAACTAAGGTATTTGTATAAACTTACATTAACAAATGAACTAATCATATATTTTGAATTATGCTTAAAATCAGCTCTACTATACATATTACAAAAAGGGTACCTGTGTAAAACGTTGCTTTAAATCTTTTGCCTGATTTACTGTGCTTCCTTATTGGTAATTTATCCAATTTCTCTTCACTCAAGCGTGCCTGTTTGTGTTAGCTGTTGCATGTCCTTAATATGGCTTCTTTAATTTCCTAGTAATATAAATAATAACCAATGTCCGTTCAAATTCTGACAAATATTATTTGCAAATTGCTCTATCAGCTAGAGTTCAACTGCCCCACAGGGGGAGTCTTACCTGTTATATAAGCTAAAGTAGTAGAGCAGGGCACCTTGCTCGCGTGAAAATGCGTTGCTGGTTGCCCCGCTTGCTTTTATATTGAAAAAAATGGCGCCCGGCACGCAACGCGGTGACGTCATCAACGTGATGATGTCATCGCGCGCCGGCAGCCATTTTGGATTGGTCAAAAAACGTTGTTTGATCGTTATAAGTACTTATGTTCATGCATTATCTACACATGTGTTAAACTCCTTAAATAAAAACTTCTCATTACTAAACTTAGAGAAACCACCTAAAGATTAACATGTTTGACAATTCAATATAAAAATAAGCACAAATTAAAAATATGGTCTAATGATTATGTTGACTGTTGTAACTCCACTTAAAGTGATACATGTGTTTTCTAAGTCATTAAAGCACAACAACGTACATTTGACGTTCTTCAATATAAACTCCTAGTGATACAAACAAATTACATACTTGTTCAAACTCTATTACCGTATGATTCAACCTTCTACACATATTGTTGGACATTCAATAGTTAACAGCATACTCACGTTCTAGAATGCAAGGTATAATTTCAACTTAATCATTTTAAATGTACTTTAGAGAAAACATGCAAAATTGCATTCCATCCGGTTGCATGGAGTTGAGTTTTTCAATCCAGAAAGTTTCTTTCTGGTTTAAGAGTCTGTTAATGTCCACTCTCTGTCCTTGGGAAACTTCAAGTACATCCAAAATTTTGAATTTTAATTGCGCTATCTGGTGCTGAGCTTTTTTGAAATGTCTCGCTACTGGAGATTTAATGTTGCCTGTACGAATGTTCGAACGATGTTCGTTCCATCTGATTTTCGCTTTGCGAGCAGTCTGTCCCACGTAAAATTTGCCACATGGGCACTTAATACTGTATATGACGTTCGTAGTATCACATTTTGCACATTTTTTTTAAGTAGATTTTACGACCTGTTTTTGGATGAAACACAACATCCCCCTTCTGAACCATGTTGCAATTTGAACAGTTTAAACATGGATAAGTTCCCTTCTTCTTTGATCTTTGTCTTTGTTCTTGAGCATCACTACGTATGAGCATGTCCTTGATGTTCTTACTTCTGGTGTAAGCAAACATTGGTGGAGTAGTGTAGAGGTATCCCAATGTCCTGTCTTCTGATAAGACATGCCAATGTTTCAAAACAATTTTCTTAACTTTATTACTTTCTAAAGAGTATTTAGTAACATAGATAAGCAGAGTTTCTTTAGTTACTGGTGATTTTGCAAGGATCTCTTGTCTGTCCATTGTTGCCACTTTAGAAATGGATTCGTTGATCTCTTGTGTTGAATACCCTCTTTGTGAGAATCTCATTGCCATCTCTTGTATTTGTTTTCCACATTCCACTTCATCTTGTACTATCTTCTTAACCCTTAACATTTGACTGTAAGGGAGGCTGGTAAGAGTGTTCCGAGGGTGAAAACTTAAACGATGTAGTAAGTTGTTACGATCGCTGGATTTGCGGTACAAAGTGGTGACAAGCTTAGAATCTTGATGTGACACAGTAACGTCCAAAAAATTTACTTCCTTTTTACTGTGAGTTGTCGTAAATTGTATATGTGTGTCAATGGTGTTAAGAAATCCTGTGAATTGTATGAAATGTTCTTCACTTCCCTGCCAAATTCCGAATACATTGTCGATGTATCTTCCCCAATATTGAAGATGTTGTTTCCAAGTATCATGATTTAGTATATGATCTGTTTCGAATTTATACATGAAGCTGTTAGCATAACTTGGCGCCATGGTGGCTCCCATGGAGGTGCCACTTGTCTGAAAATAATATTTATCACGGTATCTGAAGTATGAATTTTGTGAGATGAAATCCAGAAGAATCATTAACAATTCTTTTGATGCTTCTACCCCTCTGGTGTTTAATAGGAGCCATTCCACTGCTTCCTGTCCTTGGTTATGTGGAATTGAGGTGTATAAACTGCGTACATCTGCAGTAAATAAAATGATGTTGTCGTTCGTGGGTATATTGGTAAGAATATTCAAAAAATGAGTGGTGTCCTTGATGTAGGTATTGGTATTTTGTATTATAGGTTGCAAAAAATAATCCAAGTATGTTCCTAGAGGTTGTAAGATACTGTTAGTAGTTGATACGATAAGTCTACCTGGTGGTTTTGTTAATGTTTTATGAATTTTCGGAATAGTATAAAACACTGGTGTTCTTGGACTTGTGGTGGTTAAGAAACGTCTAGTCTTTTCTGTAATCAATTTGTTGCTCTCCGCTAGATCTAATATGTATTCCAAGTTCTGTTGAATCTCATTGATGGGATCTTTATCTATAGGTTGATATACTGACCTATTCATAAGTTGTTGCATGCACTCTTGGTGATAATCTTCAGTATTTTGGATTACCATCGCTTCCCCTTTGTCAGCCGGTTTAAATGTTATATTTTTGTTTGAGAATAATCTACGAATAGTACTCAAATCTTGTTTGCTAAAGTTACCATGTCGTGGTGGTTTATATGGAAACTTCTTCAAATCAATGGTAACCATTCTTTGGAACAGATCGATTATGGGATAATTAGTAGGAGGTATGAAAGTGCTCTTAGGTTTGAACACTTTGTACTCAATTTCTGATACTGTCTGCTCTGTATTGTCTTCTTCAATTGTTGTAAAAAATGCTTTTAATCTAAGCTTTCTTGAAAATTTAAAGAGTTCTACTTTCTTTTCAAAAAGAGTAGAATGGTATGTTGGGACAAAATTAAGTCCTTTCTGTACTAGAGAGTTTTCTTCTTTAGACAAATGGTAATTAAACAAATTAACTACTAGGTTTTCCTGGGGTTCAATCGTGTATGTGGGCGCTGTTGATTTCTGTCTGCGTCCCCTCCTTGTCCTCTTCCGCGTTGGCCTCTGTCTAAAAAAGTACCTCTAGAGTTGGTACCTCTTCATGTTGGGCGTTTATCGCCCGTACTTGTACCTTCTCCTCCGTCTTGTCGCTCAGCGCTTGACGTCTCTGGTCCACTTGTGTCTGGATCTGATGAACTTGTGGAATTTCTTGGAGTTGATCTCTGATTAAATTTGTTCATCCAAGTATAAACCTCATCATTCAAATAATCGTACGTATCTCTACGGTATTTTCGCAATTTCTTGGTTTCTAGTTCTGTTCGATATTCAACAAGATTGTTGTTAATATCTTCTAAAATCTTGTCTAGATCAGTAGCACTTAATGCTTCAATCAATTCTGTTTGTATTTCTTGAATTTCTGATCCCAGTTTGTCAAGTTCCTTAGAAAGCTCCTGCACTGTTAATAATATTAGATCTAAAGAGCATCTGTTCAAAATATGTTCCCATTTATTTACAAACTCACGACTCTCCTTGCATAGGGTAGGTCTCAGGGGGATCCTCAAGCCTCTCGGGATTCTTTGTGCTCTGTAGTACTTAGTAAGTGTAACAGCATGTAATTTCCTATTTATTTCTTTACGTATGAGGCGTTCCAGTGTTTTAATTCTTACATTAGGATCTGTTGTATTAGAACTTCCTCCAGTGTCTTTTATAGAACTGAGAATAGCATTGGCCTCTTCGGGAGTAAAACCCAATGTTTCTGCTTTCTTGTTCGTTAAACCACTTAATTCTTCATATGACATTCTTATTATCACTTAAAAGTTCAGTGTGCCTCTCACTCGTTTTTCTACCTCCCTAAGCAACGGGAAGGAATCTGGCGACAGGACTAAATATCTTACCAAGTACAGACTACCTTATCAATCAATAAGTACTGCCCACTCCTTTCTTTTTTGGACAATTGTGGTCTACAATCATCACACAACAGATATTCACAAATAATGGTACACACCATATTTACGGAAGTGGCTGGAAAGCCGTGGATTACTGGTTTAGATGTCTTTGCTTCACTCATGTTCATTTCTCTAGCGAGACTACGTTGTGTCTGTCCTTTAATAGGAAGATACCTTAGTGTGCCGCTTTGACTCGAATAAAGGATTTTACACAATTAGAGATATTAAATACCGTAAGTTTGGACCGTGAGCTTGAAAGCGCTGTATTTCCGTCACTCGTACTTCCTAATCTGAGTATTTTCCCGGTTTCCACGGAAACTGGCACACATGCGCACTAAGTTATATAAAGTGAAGGAGTACCTCTGTATGGACACATGAAGGGTGCCATTTTGGAAGTGTAAAAGACACTTCAATCGTACACGCCATGCAAGTGTATGATGTCCAAAGATATATGTTGAATAACAGATTGTTCTTATCTTAACCAACAGTGCTGACCAGATGGGTTCTGGGTTGGCAGTATGATAAAAGAATGGTGTAGATTGTAAATGCCATTCTTTAAGCCAAATGCATACTTGGGCTTCTGTATTCCAGATTAGGTTTACAAGAAGAAACTCAAATCCCACTCCATGTTCTAACCATGGGGAAACGTGGAGTTTAGGCGATTGATCCAGTAGCTTTCAAGTTGTAATAGCAGCCTATTCAGAATGCCACCTCTTCTGGGTGTGCTAACTTGCTCCAATATGATTAACCTGATTTGAGCAATGGTATGTCTCTGTTTGATGAAGTGTTGTGCTACTGGTGATTTGTCAGATGCTATTCGGATATTGGATTTATGTTCTGACCATCTGGTTTTTGCTTTGCTGGTGGTCAGACTGACCTAATCAAGTCCACAGGGGCATCTTATGCCGTAAATGGCATTTTTGGGGTTGCATGTAGAGGTATGATAAAGGTTGATTTTGTAACCTTTATGATACTGTTCCCTTTGATCAGGTTATAGCAGTTGTTGCAGTTGTGACACGGAATGTTGCCATTAAAGTTTTGTGTCTTATCCCTTTTATATGCAAAGTCCGCTTTGATCAGATGATCTCTTACAGATTTGCTCTTGTTATACACTAATAATTGTTGTTCTGGAAGCAATCTGCCCAACATGGGGTCTATTGTTAAGTATTCCAATTTCTGTTAATTATTTGTTTGATCAGTGTGCTCTGTTGGGAGTATGTTGTCACATATAACAGCTTTTCAACCGAATCACGTGTTTTCGGTTTCAATGCTTCTGGTCTGGTAATGTTGCAAGCTCTTTCTGCGCCAGTGTTGATTGATGCCTGGTCGTATCCTCTTTTTGCAAATTTCTCTTTATGTTCTTGTGTTTTGGAGGTACATTCATGGTTGTCTGAGATAATGCGCCTGTCCCGTAGAAATTGGCTGAAATGTATGCTTTCTATGGTTTTCCTTGGGTGGAAGCTTTTAGCATGTAATAGGCTATTCAGGCTATTCCTATCGGTAGCTTTGGTAAATACTGTAGTTTCAATTTTCCCAAATTTGGTGTAAACTTCCACATATAAGATATTTGAAAAAATGGCACAACACAGCAGCACAGGTCATCCACCAGGTGGCCTATGTACACGTTTTTCTATAGGCCTGACTTGGTCTTTTGAGGAAATTAATACTAACAGTTATTTTTATTTTATGTGTTCATGGGAAGAAAACCTAATCAATATCAACGTATATAAGGCACCTGGGAGATCTCAACGTGCTGGGAATGCTAACAAAGACATTATTGGGTGTTTGTCTGCCTTTATGGATTCCCTGAATGACATAGTGAATTTTTATCTAGGTAAACTGCCAAGTATTTTATTATTAGGCGATTTTAATGCAAAAATGTCCTTTCCATCTGAGGACTGACATTATAATTTACTGCCCAAAGAAATTAGGAGGGGATCCAAAACTGTCAGGTATTGTTTTAAAAACTGATAAGAATGGTAGTAGGATTATGAAATAATTATTTATGAAAATCTAAGATTGCTAAATGGGAGAACATTCCTAAATACTCTGGTGGCCACTACCTATGTTGCCAAGTCATCTTCTTACCTAATAGACTATATATTCATTAACCTGCAATATTGGAACAGGGTGATCAACTTTGAAATAACCTGGGTTGCAAGTGATCCCAACTCTGTAATTGTTCTCTTAAGTTTTACAGATACCGCAGATCCTATTTTACTGGAAACAGAAGCAAAGTAGGTCGACCCATTTGAAATAAGGGTATGCAGAAAGTGAATTCTCTGGAGGAGGTATATTCCAGAACATGTAAATAGGTAAAGTATCCAAGTTAGGCTCCTATTGATCAAAAATATGTTGACTCGTCCATCATTTAAGCAATGACTTATAGACTGGTGAATACTCTCAGTGGAGAAAGCTTCAGTTAAATGTTTATTTATTTATGTATTTGTATAGCACACACAAACCCCCAGGCATCAGGGCGCTGGAGAGTTCAAGTTACATGTAGCCTGTGGGCCTAATGAATACACAGTAGAATGCATAGAGTATACTTAATAAGGTACTGCACCATTTACACTCAGCATGTACTGTTTGTTCTTCATAATGAGAGCATACTTTGATGGACATTAGAGGTTTATGTTGAGCAGGTTAGTTGAACAGCTAAGTTGTTAGGGCTTTGCGGAAGGCAAAGTACGATTCATCTGCTCTTAGATACAGGGGAGGGCATTCCATTGCTTGGCAGCTATGACATGGAAACATATACCTTCTCCTTTGGCACGTTTGAACTTAGGTTGAATCAGTCTGTGAGTGTAGGGGGTTCTGGTAGGCCGGATCGAGGAAGCCTTGTTGATTCATTGTGCCAGGTAGGGCAGGGCAATGCAACATTCTTTGCCCTGTATCCATAGGCCTTGCAAAGCCATGGAGAGAGGTTGGCTAGACAAAGATTATCTATCACTAGAAAAGGAGCTGTTGATGTCATTGAAACTTCTATTTCTTACCAAGACCAGTAAAATCATGTGTTATAAATGATATGAAAATGATATGATATTTAATGAATGATATCCTCTATAAAGGGTTGCCTTAAAGACAAAAACTGATGCCCTTGTGAGTGTGTCAATTGCTGTTGACCAAGGCAGTTTCTGTAGAGCCTTTCCCTGCCATCAAAAAAACGTGCAGCCTTTAGACACAAGCATTTCCACAGCACAATGGTGAGACCATATTTTGCCCCTCTATGCATCATCCAACTCTTCAAAACAGGCCTATTTTCTGTTTCCATTTCCTCCCACTTCAGACCAACCTGACTTCTTGGTAAAATAAATAGTTACTGCAATCTTAGCCCAAAATAGAGAAAATGTACCAGGCTCGATCTAATCCCGCCAGATGTGGTGAAGCTGGATTTAGTACTCTGGGGCACAATCTTAACCCAACTAGGCTCCCTGATGCCTCCCCACATTCAAGATGGCATCACCCGAGGAAGGGCCATAGGTGGCTGAAAGAGTTGGTGGTATACAGTGTATTCTCACCGGCTCTTCCAGCCATCTGATTGTCTGAGCGCCTACTCCTCAACCATGCTTAATTTAATGACCAGGCAGTCAGATGAGGTAAAGAGATCAGTCACCATCTATAGTGATCACTATGAGAATTGGAAGGGAGAAGGTTGGCAAACAAAGCTCAATACAATTGTATTGCTCTCTGTGACTTCACTCATATCTCCTGGATTTGTAGTACTAATGTTCCAAATACAGCCAATCGACTATCAAGCATCGGTCCAAATGACCTCATTAGCATCATTTGTAATTGGACATAAGGGCAGAAGGCAGTCAGCACATCGATTCACATTTTTTTTTTCCACTGGTAATACTAAGCATAGAGTGTATTGTTTATTATTAAACATATACATATACATTACATGGCCAGAGTAGTGGCCGTGTAGTTATGGTTAAGTTGCTGTTTCCATAGGAAGATCACTTTTTGGGCGGCCTATAACTCCGCTCTGGACGAATCCTTACCAAACTTAGCAAAGTTTAGTGAGGTTTGGTCCGGGGGGGGGAACTTATAGGGGAGGGTCCCAAAACGTCTTTTTTTCCCATAGACATAATGGGGAAAATTTTTGCGCACACTTACAGCCCAAACCGCTGGACGGATTTTCACCAAATTTGCGGCAGGAGCGACGGCTTGGTCCCGAAAGCGTGCTTTTGTTAATTTGGTGTAAATCCGTCCAGTAGTTATTTTTAAAATGACCAAAACATAAAGCAAAAACATTAGTGATATCTATGTCCGCTCCCTGTTCTCTCCGCGGAGAAGATAGCGATTGGCTAAGGGGCTAGCGTCATGACCGCGGGCACGCAACGTCTCTGCCGATTGGCTGCATTGAGACGTGTTCTGCGTCAGAATGTTTGGATGCGCCCGACACCTTGGATCCCTCAACAGCGCAGCGGCCACCAGCAGCAACATGCTATTTCGAAAACTATTTTGCTGTGTCAGAGTGCTTGGGGAGGTTCAGACAGTAAGAGATGGGTGAAAAATTGTATTTGTTCAGGCGGTAGGTGTTGATGATGTATTCCCTATGCCCGCCTTGTTTGGGATGTTTGTAAGTACAGAAAATGAGGGGTCTGATAAGGGTAGTATTCCAGTCCGTGCTGTGCGCAGGCAACTTGAAACTGTTCTAAGGACACGTGTGGTGTTAGCGAACATTGAAATTGAGTACATGCTGTAAATAAATTATTTTTTTCCTATGGGTGTGCTATTCATTTGTACGCCGCCTTGGGTGTGACATGCTGCGGTGGTTGTGGACAGGGCCTAGAGTCTTGGATGCATGGCCGTAGGCCGTCGGCTGAAGGGCATACTTCCAAGACTGTACGCCCTGGTCACTACCACTATAGCATGTCACAGCAATGGATACACCTGTAGTATTGCTTATCGATCAGATGGTTATGGGGCGTGTGTAGAGTCTTGGGCACTGGAGGTATAAGCCACTGCACACCCATACATTGTAATATCTATGGATATACAACTAGGAGTCTAGCCTCTGGCCACAACCACTGAAGCATACCACACCTATAGGTACACCCGTACTAACACACATCACTCAGGTGGTTGTGGGGAGGGCCTGCAGTCTTGGATGCATGGTGGTTGTGGGCAGGTTTCCTGCCACCAAATTCATACGGTAAAGTGGAAGTTGGTGCTCAATGTATGGCGAGCAATGCCTGCGTCTGTGTTGTAATGTCTTCAAATTAATATTGAAGTCGGACTGGTGTCCTATGTTTTGAAATCTGAGGCAGCCACCTGGAGTGTTTGATGGGAACAGTGGTTTACGGGCCGTATGGGTGTAGCGGTTCTCATGATAGGATGCTCATATGTTGTTGCAAAGTGAGAATGTATTTGCCTTCTGAGTGAAGGTCAGTTGATTTGCTTTATTGGTTGCAAGCTCAGTAGGCCCACGCATTCAAGTGAATTCATAAGGGGCTATTGTTTTTTGACCTTGAGCGAAAGTGAAACTTTAAAAGCTATGCAAGGAATCAAAGCTTGGAAAAAAAATACTATTTGATAAGGTTATCGTTTAAAAACGTTTGTGAGGAACATGAAATATCAGTTCATGAATATTCTTTGATGCAAACAGTTTGGTGTCTGACTTTGCCAAAAATAATGGAGGCTGTGAAGATGATGTAAGTTTAATTTTGACGACTGTACACTAATTGTGACAATGTAACTGAAGTACTATATTTTTGTGGAGTCATAATTTTCCTCCAAAACCAGAGAGTTTACATTGTTTGCGTTTGCACGCTAAGACTAGAGTCACCGTTGGTGAAGGTTATTTATTTTTCTTTGAAATGTTATGCTTGCCCACATAGCTTTGTGTATAAGTTTGCACATTCTTTTGGTCTTGTGTAACATTACGACATGTAATTTTTTCTTGCTTTTCCATTCATGCAGCCTCCATAACTGAATTACCATGTCACTGTGCAGTTGTCCTTTTTTTAACCAATACGGCGAGTGCTGTTTATCTGCGTTTGTAGGGTGTCATTATATGTCCCCATGGTGAACTCTAATACTTCTTTAAAATGTCATGTTTGGCCACTTACATTTGTGTAGTATTTTCCACAATCTTTGTGTCTGCTGTGGAAATATTTCCTAATGGTTGGGTATTGACACAAATTTTCTCTTACGTTTTTCACCTAGATACATTTTGCCGTACTGTGCATGCCACGGTTTTCAGATGCCGAGTGACGGCTTCTTTCCACGCCAGATGCAACTGTCGGTGACCGGGTGCCTGTCCATCATAATGTTATGGGATGACAGGCCAGGGCCGCTCTGTCCCTCCGCTGAACTAGCCACAAGGAGCGACTTAATATCCTTTATGGTGGTGTAAAGCAATGGTGATGCCGCCGTGTTGGAAATACCTGTGCAAACAAATCGAGTGCTTCACCAGAAACGCATACTTTGTGCATGCGAAATTAACTGCATGTGTCTCTCCATGAATAATTTCAATGTTGGCCCTTGAAGTCATTGCTACAAATTATTTGCAAATGCAATTAGTCCGTTCATCTCTGACAGTTGTTTGTTAAATAAAAGTACTTTCCAAATTCTAAAATGTTACTGTTTCCTTTTAAAATCACGTGTATCATTTCGAAATGTAAAATACCATGTTATACATCGCTGTATGTTTATTTACAGGTTCTGCATCACGGTACATACTGTTTCTTTTTCTTTGCTGTCATGGAAAGCAAAGAGGGGCTATGTACAGAACAACTGCCTTTCCTTTCGATGGTGGCCATCTTGAAAAAGGATTTTGTTTAACCAGAAATCCTGTTTTTCGTAGCACACGTTAATACTTTGCATATCTATACTCTTCCATATTCTAAAATGTTACCGTTTTCTTTTAAAATCACGTGTATCATTTCGAAATGTAATGTACCACATTATACGTCGCTGTATGTTTATTTACAGGTTCTGCGTCACGGTACATACTGTTGCTTTTTCCTTGCTGTCATGGAAAGTGAAGAGGGGCTATGTATGGAACAACTGCCTTTCCATTCGATGGTGGCCATCTTGAAAAAGGATTTTGTTTAACCAGAAATCCTATTTTTCCATAGCACACGCTAATGCTTTGCACATCTATACTATTATTGTCAAATCTTATTGCGTCTATGTCCTGTACTGTGAAAGGTGGTTCTTAATGCAACATTTACTTTGTTAACGGATGGCTTTCTTTTATGGTAGGACAGCTAATACGGCCATTTGCGAAAGGAAATTAGGAAAGACGTATCAAACAGTGATATGGGGGAGTGGGTGGTCGGTGCAAAAATATTGTGCCTTTGTTATTTTTAAGCTTGGGGCATTGTTTGTCATGCTCCTTCATTACAGAAGTGCTGTTGTTTCTTGGGGAGGATGGATGGCCTTAGCTGATGTCATTTTCAGATAACTAAAACTTTTGCTGAAAGTATGCAACCTGCACTACATTGTTAATGGCTGACTACCAATACGTGTTGGTGCTGTGCAAGGCACATGTTGCAGGTGGACGTTCATATATCAATATGAAATCTGTTTCCACATTGTCCACGACACAAACATCTTACTGTTACGTGTTTACGGATTCTGGGACACGTTGCTGTGCTGTACACTAGCATTTTGTCAAGTGGTATTCTCTGCAAGGTGTTTAAATAAGTCAGAAATTGCTTTACATTATGGTTACGTATCACTATTGTAAATCGATCATCTTTAGCAAAAAACTTTGCAAGAGGGATGGTATGGTAAAGTTGCTCTACTGAAAACCTGTGAAATTCAGTTAAAAAAAAACTTTGTTAAAGGGACGTTATGGTTAAGTTGCCCTACTAAAAACCAGTAAAGTTCACAAAAACTTGTGATGCCATCTTTCATGTCCTGGGTGTTAGTGTTAGCAGAGCAGAGTGGTGCGGGCAGTTATGGTCGCTTAGCGTACCATAACTGGCGAATTTCAGGGGTTTTTTGGTTTTACTTTGAACCATAATTGCACGTTTGAAAAGTTTTCTTAGTGAAGTGCACAGGTTTTTGGTAGGGCAACTTAACCACAACGTCCCCTTAACAAAGTTTTTTTTTAGTGAATGTATACATAAATACAATGTCAGATTAACCTACTATCCACTGCAGAGTCAAATCATTTCCTTTTGATCCACACCCTCGGGAGTCTGCAACCTTTGGCTCCCCAGATTTTTTGGACTACAACTCCCATTAGCACTAGTTACCATAGTCTATGGTGAGGGCACAAGGCAATTGTACTCCAAAACTTCTGAAGAACCAAAGGTGCTTCCATTCTCTTCTTTGTCATACCGCCAAAAAAAACTGGGCAACACCAAACTGTAAAGCCGCAACATGTGTTGTTCGAATTGCATGAAGCCCTTTTTAACCAATCTTATACCACTCTGCCCAAGTACCAAGCAACCATTGCTTCCTCAGATCAATATAGTAAGGACAAGAGGAAAAGGAAATGAATAAGGGTCCTCAGAGACATGTAATCACATAAACACTGCGGGGCAAGCTACTCGACAAACCCATTAAAGACCTCAAGTGGAGGCAACCAATGAAAACAATAGTTATCATTT